>NC_052624.1:269691787-270941787 GCF_016161935.1 Mauremys reevesii
AAACATTCCAGCCAGTTTCTTTCAAAAGCAAAAAGGAAACATTACTTACATGTTATTCTGCTTCTCTGAAAATGTCACCTTGAAGAATTCTCATTATTGGGTTTCTGGTCCTGTGGGAAATTCCCCAAGTTCTAACGCTTCTGGCCCTCTCAGATACCTGTAGGTCTACTCAATGGCACTGCCCAATCAGAACTCCTGTTATGTGCCCCTGGAACATTCTGTCTGCATTTAACAAAGCAGTTCCCCTACAGGAGATGTCTAGAGTTTTAACCATCACAGCTCCAGCTTACTTCTGTAACCCACATTGGGTGTTAGTTATCCTTACTTTCACTCACTGCACCTTAGATTCTTTGTTCTTCAGGAGCTCAATATTGATTGTTTCCCTTTCTCTTTTCAGGATTTCTGAAGATGGAGATGTCTAATTACTCCATCAACAAATACGTTCTGTGCTCTTGGCAGCAAATCTGAGGGGAGACCCAGACCTGACAAGCCTTGACATGTGCACCATCATTTTACTGGCCTGATTTGAGGTTCTGGCAGAAAGACTGACAGGGAGAACATGTGTCCCATGAGAGGCAGTGAGGTGCAGCCACAATGTCTCAGACTGGGGAAGAGGCCAGAACTGAGAAAGATGCACAGCTCCTAACCTGGATCTATAAAAGTAAGAGCTTTAGCTGTGTGGATTAAAATAGCTAAGGACTGGGCAAGCGCTGCTGCGCTGGCACTCGCGCTGCGCTGCAGCAGCAGCGCTGTGGGCCGCTTTGAGCGCGCTGGGAAAAAAACCCCCAGCAGTCCTCCTCTCTCTGTCCTGTGGGCTCCTGAATGGGGGGGGAGCCGCGGCGGGGGGCGCCCAGCGCTGGGGCTTTGACTACACTGGCGCTTTGTAGCGCCGCAATTTGCAGCGCTGCAGAGGGTGTGTTTTCACACCCTGCTGCAGCGCTGCAAATTTGCAAGTGTAGCCAAGCCCTAAAACATTTCTTGTAGAAAGCAAGCTTCTTCATTGACCAGTCATAAAGAAACTGGCTGGAATGTTCTGAGGGTGAAGCATACCTAGCAGGGCAGAACCCTCAAGCTAAGCTACAGAAGACCCAGAGAATACCAAAAAAAAAAACCCACCTTAAAAGTAAGGTAATTTCCAGGCTGGAGATATGAAATCCAGGAGTGAGACTCCTGCATAGACAGTATCTTTAGAAAAAGAAACTTCTCTTCTTTAATTTGAGACATTATTTAATTTTAAATATTTTAATAATTTCTGATTTATCTTAATTCTGCAAATGTTTTGAGATGTTGGGTGCTTAAAAAACAGTCTTTTTCTTACCAGTTCTTCACACTGAGTAGCTTTCAGTCTCTTTGCTATGTCCAGAGCTGTCTCTCCTGCTTGGTTTACTATAAAATAAGTTAAAAAGCGGAATAATTTTATATATACATTATGCTGTAAAACCTCTCTGGAACCATATATTAACTTGCAATTCTTCGAAAGAAAATTGAAAAAAATTATTTAAAGCTTATTTCCTAGCTGAATTCCTCTCTCAGTCTTCTTGATAGGGCATTTGGGTCATAGATATGTGTTTAACACAATTTTCATTTTTGCTTGGTAAATCAGTTTTTACACACTGGTATACAAATAAAACTGGTTAAACTCATATTATAGGGAAAAACAATTCAAGTATCTCACATTAGCGAGCTTACCTATATCAATAGTTGGCTTGCCTCTCAAAAGCAATTTCAAACATTCAGGTTTATTATATATACTGCAGTAGTGTAGAACTGTATTCCCCAATGCAGTTTGTTTATCCAGGTTTCCACTAAACAAAGTAAAGAAAAAGATGAGAAAAAAATCACATACATGTTCAGCCCCTAATTTGTCATCTGTATAGTGTATCTTATTATGGACAACATACATAACCTCTTCAAAGCAAAAGTGTATTTTAACAAGTAACTCTCCTTTTCAGTCTAACAGTAACTCTTGCTCTGCGTCTGCATTACTTTCAGTGAAATATATTGTGGGAGTTGTGTGCCTAGGCAGGTGGCTCTGGAACCTTTTTTGAACAGTATCTGAAAGTTATAGGGTATGCATGTTTTCTCTGCACCGACATTACAAAGCCCAAGGCTATGTGCCCCGCTCCTTATACAGGTATCTTAAGTTCCTCTCTATTCACCATCAAGAGTGGTCAAACCCAACTCCTCTTTCTCAGTCATGTTAAACTATCAAATCTAACTTTGTATCTTAATAAGTACTTTGTATTTAGGGCTCTACCAAATTCATGGCTGTGAAAAACACATCATGGACCGTGAAAACTGATCTCTTCCATGAAATCTGGTGCCCAGCCGAGGACTCTTACCCTATGGAGGGCTCCAGCTGTTAGTCCAGCGGGCATGGGGAGGGATAAGTCTTCCTCTTCCCTTGCAGGGGCCGCTCCTGGGGTGGGTCAGACCCACCTCCAGGAACCTCCCCCAACTGCAGGAAGCTCCGCAGTTCCAGCTATCACCTCCTCCCAGTGTAGGGAGAGGCTGTGGCTCGTTGAGCTGTCACCTGCCCCCACTGGAGCAGGAGACTCCCAGGAAAACTGGACATATGGTAATCCACCCCCCATATCCTGCAAACCTCACTTCTGCACTGCTGCTGCTGGTGGTACTGGCTTTAGAGCTGGCACCCAGCCAGCAGCCTTCCTCTCTGGTTGCCCAGCTCTGAAGACAGCCGGGCAGAAGTAAGGGTGGTAATCCCATGACCATCCTACAATAGCCGTGCTCCACCCCCCACCCCCAACAGCCTTTTGGGTCGGGACTCCAACGGTTACAACACCATGAAATTTCAGACGTAAACATCTGAAAAAGTGAAATTTTTATTAATTTAAAAAAACCTCTGGCCATGAAATTGACCAAAATGAACAGTGAATTTGGTAGGGCCCTATTTCTATTGTTATATTTGGTTTAGGTTGGAAAGTCACAGCATTTCTTTTTTTCTTTTTGACCATTCCATTCCATTTCTGGTAGTTTTGTGTCACCTTGCACCTTGTCAAAAGTGGTGATCTTGTTTTAAAACAAGGTTTGATATATGTCCCTCTTTTCCTGTGACCTTCCCACGTATTTTTATCTGAGAGTGTTAAGCCTGATGCTGGCATATCATTCCCTTAGTGGGACTCTGTCAATGTCAAAAAAGAGAAAATCTTCATTAATGCATTGTAAAGCCACTAAAGATTTTACACGTCAGAAGACTGACTTTTTTTTGGAATTTGGCTCCCTTGTGCATATGTTGTATTTTTTATTACTGTCTGCTCCACACAGTGACTAGCATAGAATCCTCATCTTAAGCTGAGAGACCTGCACGTTAGCCTTTGCGCTGCAGCAGCCTTTATTACTGCTGTATCTAGCCTGGGCAGCTGGGTCCACGATATAATCAGAACATGAAGCAGCAGAGAGGCTTCAAACTTCCTTATTGGAAGGGGTAAGAAAACCAATCCCCATTCTCATGAGTCTTAGAGGTAGCAGGAAGATTAAGCAGGAGTCATCAATGACCAGACCTCTTTTCAGAGGCTCTCTTTTTCTTTTGCTGGAAGCCCTTGCCTGAAAACAGGGACTTGGAACGAAAGTGTCCACTGATACTGTGTCACTAGCATGACAGGATAATACTTTTCACCATTTCTGGACGTTGAGTTTTAACATGTATATTTATGAAAATCAAAGAACAGCCTCAGGGCAGATCTACACTTCTGCTTAAGTCAATCTAACTTATGTCTCTCCCACCCCGCCGAGCGATGCAAGTTTCGCACTGTGCACACCGGAACTATATTGGCGGGAGATGCCCTCCCTCCGACAAAGCTTCTGCTTCTCACTGAGGTGGAGTAATTATGCCAATGGGAGAGTGGTCTTCTGTTGGCATAGCGCATCTTCACCAGCAGCACAGCTGCACTGATGCAGCTAAGCCGACGCAGATTTATAGTGTAGACTTGCCCGCAGAAAATTATAAATGATTAGAAGACAAATATATAAGGTGGCTGACCAGCGTTGTTCATAACAAAGAACCAGTGGCTGGCTCTTTTTGTTGGAGAAGTGCACTCCAATTTTGAGTTTAACATGACATAAAGAGTGACAACTGACAAAAAAAAATCTGGCTATGCTATGTAGATGAGAACACTGACATAAAAGATCATCAAGTGAAGATTTCATAACTAAGCAGAATCATTTTAACTAATCACTGTGTAAAGTATCAAACCATCTGAAAAAACCAATAATGATAATTTGCATTTTTAACGCATTTTCCAATTGATGGTCTCAAAGTGCTTTGCAAACATTAATAAATTAACCCTTAAAACATTTCTGCAAATGTAGGCAAGTAACATTTATTCCATTTGACAGATGAGAGAAGTGAAGAGTCAGAAAGGTTGAGTGACTTGCTTGGGGACACATAACAAGTCAATAAGAGATCTAGAAATGGAACCCATTTCTTACTTCAAGTCCTGTGCTTTAACCACAAGACTAAGTTTCCTCTCTTATACAGATTATATGAAGTGTGATATAGGTACATGAGTTACTGGAAAGGGGAAGAGAAAACATGTATAATTCAGACTGTATTCTGAAGGTTAACCGGAAACATCAGCTGTGTTAGAAAAAACAGGCTGTGATGAGCCTACTGATCATCTTCTAGCCCTTAATTACTGCTACAGTGCTAAATCCACAATTTGACAAGACAGCAGCAGCTCTTTGTTTTCTTCACTCAACAGGAAATCATTAAGTGACATAGGATCTATTTAGTCAGCTCACTGTACACATTGTGAAATCTCATATCAGAAATAATCATGCTGCATTGTATATGAATTGATTTTATTTCCTTTAGAATGTGCATTTTCACTAAGTTTTTCTTGCCCATCATCACATCCTCTCTACACCATAAAATATCTCAACCACCATTGATAGGTTGAGAACTTGCCACTTAACACTGCTACACCATCTACAGTAGAACCTCAGATTTACGAACACCAGAGTTACAAACTGATCAGTCAACCACACACCTCATTTGGAACTGGAAGTACATAATCAAGCAGCAGAGACCAAAAAAAACCTGTTTCTGTTTGTTTCATTTAAATTAAGATGATTAAAAGCAGCATTTTTCTTATGCATAGTAAAGTTTCAAAGCTGTATTAAGTAAATGTTCAGTTATAAACTTTTGAAAGAACAACCATAACATTTTGTTCAGCTTTATGAACATTTCAGAGTTACGAACAATCTCCATTCCTGTAGTGTTCATAACTTTGAGGTTCTACTGTATTCCATTTTCCATAGTTTTAAACCTACAGTTTATTAAAATGTCCATCTTTTCCTAGGTTACTTTAATTCTTTTAGTTCTCATTTTCTGAGAGAAAAAAATGTCTATACCTTTGTTTTCACTGTCTTGCTTTCCTTGAATTATTCTATCCCTAATTTTGGAAGCTTTCTTGCCATCTCTTTTCCGCATTATCTATTTGCATTGATTTTCCTTTGTCATAAAAGTTCCCTCAGTGTTTTCTCTTTTTTTCCCCTACTCGATCATATAGTTTCTCTTTTCCTACATACTTCATGTACCTAATGTTCATGTTTTTATTCTTTTTCCCTTTTTTATTGCTTTACAACACAAAGGTCAACTCAAGTTAGTAATTCTATTCAGATGCAACATCAAACATATACTAAGTAGTATGATCATTAATAAAAACAAACACCATACAAAGCAATGTAAATGATGAGAATGATTTTGAATTGGTACATTTGTCATTAAAGTTATTCTGGTTAATAAGTGAGCAATCCATACCAGTTTTGTACAAGGAAGTCAACCAGATGAAGAGAGGTTGGGTCAGCAGTCCGGACTGCTAAATGAAGTGCTGTTTCACCTGGCTCCTAAACACATGAAAAAAATGTACAAGATTAAACAATTTTTGATTCTCTTCTCTGCAAAGATTATCACGGTTAATCGCCTGCTAAAATATACTTCAATCTTTATATTTGTATTAAATATTTAAATAGATAAACTGTTATGAAAGCTATGATGCTAACAGCTTTTGTTTCTCACTCCTTATGGGTGCTTCATTTCCCAGGAAGTAGTATCACCCTCTCCAGCCAGCTTTCCTTTTGTATCAAGTTTGGTCTAACGATTGTGCACAATCCTGAAAACACTAGTAACCATTACTCCTAGTAACAACCGCAATTAGTCCCTTCTAGCAGGAATATGTCCTCCACCCTATAAGAACTTGTAGTACTAGGTCCTTAGACCGTAAGCATATTCTGGGTAGGGAACCATATGCCTGTAAAACTATGCACAACAAATTGTGATACTGGTGAAAGGATTATGATTGATAATGGTGAAATATACAAAGACAATAATAGAAGCCAAAATTTTCAAACACTAGTGCATAAATTTAGAGTCTAAATCAAAGCATTCTGATTTTCAAAGGAACTGAGCACTCAATTCTCATTGAATTCGATAGGAGCTGCGATTGTTCAGAACTTCTGAAAAAAAAATCAGCCATTTTCCTATTGAAGAAAACAATGTTAATAGAAATATTGTATCATGATCAGCACTTAAGAAAACAGAATTGCTGTTTCATAGTATACAACACACACAGAGACTTGCATGTATTAATGCTACCACATGACATTTCTTAAGAATATTGTGCATTCAAGTTAGTCGCTTTAAAAGGAATACACCTTGCAAGAATTGTGTCATTTTAATAGGGTGTAGTGTAGCTGCGCCTGGAATGTAGACCAGGTCATCAACTCGCTAGTCTTTTATAATGTATTTATCAGACTGCTCTCTGAACATAACAACAGACACTCCTAACATTTAAACTATAGTATAGAAAGAAAGAGAAAATATGCCATCATTATTAATTATTTCTTTTCCGGTAGTGTCCAGAAGCAGCAGTCAGGATGAAGACCTCTTTCTACTAGGCACATTACAAACATATAAAGATAATCTCTGCTCCAAAGAGTTTACAGTCTAGATAGGGAAAAAATGCAACTATTGAGTGTTGACAACTTCAGTAATAGGAACACCAAGTTGCACATACTAGCTATTTGCGTAAGTTACAGGCTTCAAGATTTTTTTTTTTAAATACACATAAAATAAAGATTTTGATGGGCCTGTACCAAGCTATCTGCTGAGCCATTATAATTAAGTATCTTACTGTGAGCATCACAGAAGAGGTGATTTTTGAGAAGTGATCTGAAGGAGAAAAGATTAATGGCTTTGTGAATAGATTCAGGGAGGGCATTCAGTGCACATGGAGCAGCAAAGAAGGTGCTTAACATGAATGCTGGAGGCTGCCACTATTGTCAGACTAGATGCATCGGTTCACAACATGACACAGTCTGATAAAAAAAAAAAGTAGGTAAGTAAGAAGCAGCTGAATTGTGAACAGCCTTGAAGGTAAGGACCAGAAGTTTGTGTCTGATGTGAAGAAAGGTAACCTGTTGGAGGGACTCAAAAAGGGGACACACATCAAAAATGACTGATTAGGGGAAAATGTGGATGCCCCTGAATACAACACTCAGATCTGGTCACCACATTATTTACCTTTCAGACTTTTAAAATGTACTAGACTATTCTTTGGGCACATATACAAACATTCATAACAAATCTTTTAAACTGTACAGGAGAAGGCAAGAGAAAATACACTGACAGGAGGATAAGCCAAGATCTTTTTCATCTATGATTCTAATAAACGTCATTCACCCATGTACTTATAAGTTATATCACTATTTTAATGGATGGCTTCCAAAAATAATGTTCTTAGCGTACTCAATATTGTTTATCGGATAAGCTTACCTGTCCAGGCTCTAACAGTGGCTCCATTAGCTCTACCCCCTCTGCATAGACTTGAATTAGTGCAAGTAAATCCCTGGATCTGACAGCCTCAAGTAGTTCATTCAGTTTAGCTGCTGCAGATGCACAAGTCTTTCTAGAAAACTTATGATCTACATACTTAGCAGTGATATATTCTTTACGTGCAGTCCTGGGGGGAAAAAAAACAGAACTTGGTCTAGAATTCTGAGCAAAAGGGATCTCAATTGGACTGATACTTTAAGCTTAAAATCAGAACTCAGCTTGCTTAAACTGAAAAGTGAGGACTGACTATTTTATATATAATAATTTAATCACTATGCATGTGGCACACTATTTGCAAAAAAGAGGTCCAAAATGAAGTAAACAAGCCTCTTACAGTATCCTGCCTTTTCAATAATACATGAGGTACAGCCTTTGATTTTGGGAAATCAGTTTAATTCAAAACTGAAGATGCAAAAGACAATTTTCATAATAGGAAGATACATGCAAGATGCATCAATTTGTTCAATTGTTCTTCATAATTTTTCTTGCAAAGGGGATTTTCATAATATGAAAAATATAGGCTCCAGGGAATAGAACATGAGAATCTAACAGATTTTTGCCATTACTATTTCTGTGATTCTATTTGTTTAAAACAAGGGTTTTCACCTTTCTGACCATCATCTACTTGCCTTATAGTAACTGAACTGATGATATAAAACTAAGTTTATAACAATTATTTCCAAGGCAATTTAAATGTATTGTAAACAGAGGATTATGACTTTGCTGCATAATCAAGAAGAACAAGGGTTGAGAAGAAATTTCTTTTTCAAACTAAACATCTTCCATAAAAGTAAAGGGAAAAACAAAAATTACTGTTCAATTACTGTTTGTAGAAATGCCCTCTTTTTTCAAGGTTTCCCTGGTATGAAAATCCCACTTTAAGGTTAAAATCCAGATCCCAGTTAGTTTAGTGGCTGGGATGGGTTCTATGGGATCTTACTTCCCCTGACTGCAATGATCCTCTGGTCTTGCACATTTACAGAATAACTAAGCCACTACTTCCATACTCCTCAGGAGCTGAACTCCTCTGCATGACCTCCTCTGCCAGGCAGCAAAACAACACGAGTTCGGCTGCTTAGCTAACCCCCACACCAGAGGAAAATGGGTCTGGATTTATCCATAAATTAATATGAAAAGATTTATTATTAGTTAATCCATTACAGTTTATCACATAAGTGTGAATTACAAAACCAAACAAGTGCGGAAGATTCTGTAGCATATTCTAAGGAGACACAACCCATCATGTATGAACACTAACTGTGAAGTAAATTCAAGAACAAATTTAAAGAGAAATAACTAGAGAAGGGATTTGGAATTCCATAATGAGAAATTTAACAGTTAAGATTGGCAGGTGGAATGAAAATTTTTTTTCTTCCATCCTCGAACAGTTTTTTTCTTATTTACCTTTTCCCTTCACTTGATTATAGCTTAATATATATCTCACTATGGAAACCCTATCTACACATATATACTCCATTCCAACTGTATACTGGGGAAGTGTTCATGTTCAGTACTTACATATCACTTGATGGAGTGGGTTTGGGTGAAGGACTAGGTAAACTCCCTTCCATTATATCATTAAAACAATTATTTCCTACATTCTTGGCCAGCTGTAGCAAAAACAAAAGCACATGTTTTCAGAATTTGCTATTGGTCTCAAATGTTCAAATAAGACTTTTTTTTTTTTAAATACAGTGCATTTTTCTTAGCAGCAGCAGAGGACAGTACAAATAACGAAACACAAAATGAATGTATAGTGTTAAAGTTAAATGTAGGCTATGTCTACATTTGGAACAGGGTGTGCAATTCCCATCTCAAGCAGACTTAGTCGTGTTAGCTCTGATCGGACTAGCATACTAAAAATAGTGTAACTGTGGTATCAGTTGCACAGGAGAGCCATGCCGAGTACAAACATGCCTGGAGCCCTGTGGGTACGTACTTGGGCTAGCCCATTCTGCCACTTGCCTTGCTACTATGGCTACACTCCTATTTTTTAGCACACTAGCTGAATCAGAGCTAGTGCGATTATGTCTACTTAAGACAGGAATTGCACCCCCAGCTCCAAGCATAGACATAGCCTTAATGGATTGAAAAATATTCTTGTTACTTACCTTATAGTAATTGGAGTTCTTCAAGTGGGGACCCTATGTGTATTCCACGCTAGGTGCACATGCCGTTGCATATGCCTGAAACAGGAAGATTTTTCATTAGCAGTGTTTGTTGGTCCACATCTGCACCTCTGCCTCCTCATGCTCTGAAACAAGAGCATATGAGGCGGTGTGGACTAGACGTCTCTTCAATTCCTTCTGTACTATGACTCACCTTAGGAAAGAATCCAAAGAAGAGGGGAAGGAGGCAGGGTAGTCGAATACATATAGGGCCCACACATCTTGAAGAACTCAAGTTATATAAGGTAAGTAACCAGAATTTCTTCTTTGAGTGATAGTCACTATGTGTATTCCACTTTAGGCGGCTCATAAGCAGTCCTTATTGAAGAGGAGAAGGTATTCTGCTATATCACATATTTCAGGATCACTGTGCTGAAGGATGCATCTGCTGAAGATGCTTGTTAGGGTGTAATGCCTAGTAAAGGTATGCACAGAGTCTCATGTTGCTGCTCTACAGATTTTCAGGAGGACATCCTGAAGAGATGCCACTGAGGATACCTGGGCTCTGGACGAGTGGGCTCTGACACTCTGTGGAGGAGCTATTGCAGCCAACTCCTAGCATAGCAGGATGCAACCTGAAGCCATTTAAGAAGTCTCAGTGAGGAGATACCCTTTCATATGTTCAGCAAAAGAGATGAATAGTCTAGGAGATTTCCTGAAGGGTTTTGTCATCTGCAAGTAGAACACTAAGGCTCGACAAACATCCAGAGAATGGAACTTCCTATCTTCTCTGGAAGGAATATGACCAGATTTAAGTAGAATTTGGAGGGAATCTTTGGAATTAATGTAGGGTGTTACCTCAAAGAGACCTTATCCTTATGGAATGCCCTGTAGGGAAGGTATATCGCCATAAGAGCCTCAACCTCACCAAACTCTTCTGGCAGACATAACTGCAGTCAGAAAGGCCACCTTTATAGACAGCTGAAGAAAGAAGCAGGAGGCTAAAGGTTCAAATGGAGGATTCATTAATGTTGCAAATATGAACAAGACTGAGGTCCCAAGCTGAAGTATGTTTTAGCACCAGAGGAAAGCTTAAGGCCTTTTGAAAAAACTCACTGACATAGAAAAAAGAATGAGGAGTACTTGTGGCACCTTAGAGACTAACAAACTTATTTGAGCATAAGCTTTTGTGGGCTAAAACCCACTTCATCAGATGCATGCAGTGGAAAATACAGTAGGAAGATATATATACACACAGAGGACATGAAAAAATGGGTGTTGCCATACTAACTA
The DNA here is from genome assembly GCF_016161935.1 of Mauremys reevesii. Taxonomy (NCBI): domain Eukaryota; kingdom Metazoa; phylum Chordata; order Testudines; family Geoemydidae; genus Mauremys; species Mauremys reevesii. The sequence goes on from NC_052624.1 coordinate 269,703,044, forward strand.
TAATGAGAGTAATCAGCTAAGGTGACCTATTATCATAGGGTGGGTGAAGACCAAAAAGTTCTCCACCAGAGAAAGGAAGGCGCTAATTGTCACCAAATGCATTTGCAGCAAGTTGAGGGTCAGACCTGATGTTTTTAAAGAAAGAAGGTAGTCCAGAATGAGTGGTATCTCTGAGCCCTGCGGAGGTACAGTAACTCCTTACTCAAAGTCATCCCGGTTAATGCTGTTTCATTGTTACGTTGCTGATCAATTAGAGAACATGCTCATTTAAAGTTGTGCAATGCTCCCTTATAATGTTGTTTGGCAGCCACCTGCTTTGTTCACTGCTTGCAGAAAGAGCAGCCCGTTGGAGCTAAGCTGGTGGACTTTGAAGCAGGGTGGACCGGCAGGCCTGGAAAAAACTCTTATTTTGCAGCATAACATTTTCTTAGAGAGACTTTCCTGCTATTATTAAGGATGGATTTTACTGCCTTAGAACATGACCTCTCTAAATTCATCATTCATCCAAATACCGAGCTATTAGACAGAGGGATGCTGGATTCGGATGGGTGGCCTTGCCTCTGTCTTCAGTCAGCAGATTAGGAAACAGCTGGTTTTGTATGCATGGACTTGAAGCTATCTAAAGGATGATAGCAAATCAAAGCTACCTCGGCCACCAGGGTGCTACTAGGATTATTGAAGCTGTGTCTTGCTTGATTTTCCTCAAGATCTGAGATAAGAGGGGAATGGGTGGCAGAGTGTATATTAGCATCTCCTATCAGCATATTAGGAGTTGTGTCCCTGAGTTGCTCCAGAACAGCAGTCCGGGCACTTCTTGTTTTCTTCAGACACAAAGGCATCCACAAAGGGAATTCCCACTGTCAGATGTGCTGTACCACTGAGTTGTGAAGCATCCAGTCATGGTCTCTGTGGATGTTCCTGCTGAGGCTGTCCCGTAGGATGTTCAGTATTCCCACGAGGTGCACTGCTGAGACACAGATCATAGAATCATAGACTATTAGGGTTGGAAATAGATTACCTCAGGAGGTCATCTAGTCCAACCCCCTGCTCAAAGCAGGACCAATCCCCAGATTTTTACCCCCGCTCCCCAAATGGCCCCCTCAAGGATTGAACTCACAACCCTGGGTTTAGCAGGCCAATGCTCAAACCACTCCCCCGGTGTCAGATGCACCAATTTCACAGCTTGATCACTTCCATGCAAAAAGGCAGAGATTTCACTCCTCCCTGTTTGTTTATATAGTACACTATAATCATAGTCTTCGTGGGCTAGAACCCACTTCATCAGATGGCACATCAGATCCTGTCTGAATATTCTCCCACGAGAGGGGGTGCCTGAAAGGAGACAGGGAGGGATGTTTTCTGGTTAGGATGAACAGAAGTTTTATAAGATATCTGGTGGTGACAATTTCTGGGACCTTTTAATGCACCATGATATGATGCCATGCTGGGGAGAAATGGGCCAGGTGGCTACTGAATGAAGTATGGGTGCAGAAGGGCTGGTTTGTGACTCTCAAGGGTCCCGTCAAAAAGATTTCTTGGAAGGAGCCTGGGGCTGGTGAGAGAATGACAGACATTCTGTCTGCTGCACTGCACTCTGGTGCTTCATGGAAGGCTCATAGGCCCTTTTGTAGTAAAAGAGCTGAGTAGTGGGACACTGCTTATATAGTGGTGGCGTATTTTCTCCAAGATGCATATACCCAGGAAGCAGAGGGTTGCATGACGGTCCTCACAAATATGCAATGACTTATCCATTTTGTCACTGAACAGGTGGTTGCCCTCAAAGGGAAAATCTTCCAAAGTGGCTTGAACTTCCTTTGGAAACCCAGAGGACTGGAGCCATGAAGCTTGTCTCATGACAACAGAAGTCTCCATGAAGTAAGAAGTGGTGTCTGCTGTATCGAGCGAAGCTTGAAGGAACGATCTAGCTGTCACCTGACCCTCATCGATCACGGCTTGGAAATGCGATCAAGCTCCTCGTGTAGGTAGTCTGTGAACTCAAAAAACTTCTTACAATTAATAAAATCATACTTAGACATCAAGGCTTGATAATTTGCAATGCAAAACTATAGGCTAACCAAGGTGAAACATTTTCATTTGAAGAGGTCTACTTGTTTGGTGTTCTTGTTGTAGGCAGCAGACTTAGGTTGGAGTAGTTCGTTACATTCAGTGATGGCCTATACCACTAGAGAGTTCTGGGTGGGGTGTGAAGGTAAGTTTTTCGTCCTCTTAGAAAGAACAAAGTATTTCTTCTCCATTCTTTTCAGAGCAGGGGCAGGGGAGGAAGGGGAAGTGACTGGGTTGTGCTAGACCTTTTTTGGCCAGCTCTAATATGGCCTGGTTGAGTGTAAGTGCCATTTTGCTAGGGCCTGCACTCTGAAGGATATCTAGCAACTTACAAGTGGTATCCTGAATTTTTTCAAGGGGAATCTGGAGTGCATCTGCAATTCTCTTCTGGAGATCTTGGAACTGCTTAGTCATCAGATGGTGATGGCGAGGCAGGTGCAACCACCTTATCAGGAGATTAAAACAAAAACGCTGTTGGGGGGAGCAGGTCTGTTGGTTTAAGTTGCTCCTTCTCCACATAGTGCTCCTCAGTGAGCGGAGGTTCTTCCTTATGAGGGGACTCCTGTCTGATCCTCTGTACCCAGGAAGTCTTAGATGTGGATCTCAGTGTGAAGGACCATATGGGTAAGCAGGTGGTGTTATGGGGAAAGATACCATTGGTCCTGAGCTGGGCAGGGTCCTGTGGCATAGGGTGGGTGCTCAAGAGCCTCTGGAACCTTTGTTGGGGGTAATCCTGTATCTTGGTACTGTCGGTGGACCCACTGTCTCAGTCTCAAACTTTCCGGAAGAATAAGAGTCCTCAGATTGCACTGGTGGAGCTGCTGGTACCCGTTATCTTGTAATGCCTCAGCGGATCATAAGTACCAGCAAATAGCCAGCGATGTGGGAAACTCTCTGCTGATTACCGGCTCAGAGAGGATTGGTGACCCCAGGTCAGAATATTCAGCCTGGTCATCAAGCACAGTACATCCAGTCCTTGAGGAAGGGGAGCAGGAGGAGCTTCTACCTCTTGGCAGAGCCAATGGTGCTAATTTAGATCAGGCAGTGAGAGCTGGTACTGCTGAATCCTTCTTCTTGCTGTGGGATGGTACCAGCCATGTGGGCAGCTGCCTTCTTTCCCTCACCAATGCTGGAGTTGGTCCTGGCCCTTCAGCAGCTGGTAGTTTCAGAGCACTCTTGGTTCGAGACAAGCCCATGCTTCCTGTGAGCTCCTGACACACCCACAGCAGGGTGCAGAGTCCCACCAGACTTGGAGGCCACAAGAGAAGAAGTCCACTTCTTGGATCATGACTTGGGAGGGGATTTCTCTCGTTTTTTTGAGAGAGTGCTCCCACCTGCTCTGCCTCCTACAGTCTGTAGTTCTTTCCTCTGATGATCTGGAGTCTGGGAGCACTGTGGCTGCATGGGCACAATAAGGTACCTTTGGCCAATGCACAGAGGGGTCTGATGACCCAATGTTGAACTGGGTCATCAGGGAGAGTTCCACCAGGAATCTTCTGAATTGCAACACTCGATATTGCTGGGTTCAGAGAGGAAATGAATGACAGATGCTGCACTTGGAGGGGATAAGGCAATAAAAACAAGTATTGTGGAAGTCACTAACCAGGAAGACCAAGGGGCAGGCTACACAGGACTTGAAACTGGGGGTCTCAGGCATACTAAGTACCCCAAATGAGGGGTAAAACTCCTACTAACACTATCCAGCTAAATACTAAAAACTAAATAACTAGAAAATGGTAAACTATTTACGAAAACTGGAATTTGAAGCAGGAACGTTAGCAAAGTTGTAGACACTTTGAGAGGTTCCATCTCAGACAAGGGGTGGTAAAAAGGAACTGGAGAGCTGGTCAGTCAGCACCACCCTTTATGCATTCAGTTCAGAGCACAAGGAGGCAGAGGGTGCAGCTGTGGACCAATGAACACTGCTAATGAAAAATCTTCTGGTCTCAGGCACATGGTGTGCATGCGCACCTCAAGTGGAATACACATAGGGACCATCATTCGGAGAACTTCAGAATTACCTTCTCCTCAAATCCTAATAATGCTCCCTCCCCCCACTCATAAACACTTTTCACAGTTTCCTATGCAAAACATAAATCTTTTTCTAGGTCAAACATATTTTGTTTGAAAAATGTCGAACTTCACTTTTGTCTTCTCCTACATCCAGTTCACAGTATCTCTTAACATCAGCGCAGGATCTTTCCCTCCAAATTACAGTTTCATCCAATGAAATTTAATGGCAACATTCTGAACTCTGTTATAGATTGCAATTAGCTTCCTTTTCTCTTATTATGCAAGGATTTTGTCAGTGGCTTTTGATTCAGGATCAAGACTACCTAACAAAAATAAAATTGGTAAATGGACAAAAGTATAAGTAGTACAAGATAAATCCTTCTTCACACTACTAGCAAAATGTACATTTGTCTGCAAAATATGTCCTTTAAAAAATAAGTACCAGTATATTATTTTATATCTGGAAGTATCCTTTATATGCAGAGTATCTGACTAAAGATATAAAAACCACAGAGACTCACCAAGAGTTCAGATGTTCCCAATTTGTCTAGTTCCAAAGACTGGATTCGAGAAATATGAACACCCATTTCCCTGTGTATTCCAGAACACTCTATACAGGTTAAAATGCCCAGGTTCGTTGACAGCCACGTTGGATCTGTAGAAGAGGTTGAGAAATAAAATACTTAGCAAATATTAAAAAGAGTGAAAGTTATATTCTGTAAAAACCAATATTCCTCAATGAAAATGACTCTCCTCTTAGGGGGTTAACAAAAACAACTTAATTATGAATATCTCGTGTTTTTTTCCAAAATTCATCACCAAACTGAACCAAAAAGTTAATAAAATGCATTTTTCCATGAATCACATTAAGTCTATATATTCTAAAAATCCACCACCTATCTACAAACATCTAGGCCAAAATTTTCAAACCCAGTTGCCTAAACACATGTTTAGGCACCTAAATGTAGTGCCCATCTCCCAAATGTATCCATTTTGGCCTTAATTTTTAATGCTCAAAGTGTATTTTTTCATAAAGGTTTCAATTAAGAAACATTTCACTATGGATGGAATGGACATCCATAGAGGTAACCTTTACACTCTAGGGCTGGCCCAGAAATAGTGCTCTGCACTGCCATGTGGGCATCCCTAAGATTAATACCCAAACAGTTCTCACATCATGTATGTTGCAAAATGAGCATGTTCAATGCGTGACAGCAACTTAACAGCAACAACATGGGCGGATTAGACAAGAAAGACAAGTTGTTCAAAATGAACCTCATTCAGTCTTCCTTGACCAGATAATTACATGCCCACTATGTGAAGTCTTGAGTCAAGAGTTTAAAGCAAAAAGAAAGAGGAGAGATGCTTGGGACTTCATTAAAAAACAACATGGCAAAGGTTAATAAAAAATGTTTCCTCAGATTTCCAGAGATTTAAACTTAACTATTTATCATCTTTCAGTACTTAAAAAGCAGTATTTTTCTATGGTTGCAATATTCTACTTACATATCTATCAATCTAAACATTTCTAATGTACCCATCATTGTAGAATGTAGCTACCAGTATAATATTGGTATCTGCTACCTGCCAGAGACATTATTCTTCTATCTTTCCCAGTCCTCCATTCTGAGGAACCTCCTTATGATATGTAAGCAGCAGCTATCAAGCAGTATAAACTTAGTAGCCCAACAATGATTTATAACTCTTAATTGTCCTCAAGCTCAGACAAGGGAAAACGACTGACCTGTAATTCTGCTGCTCTGAAGATATCATTCCGAAAGGATTCTTACACCGAGTCTTTGCTTCCTGGCACAAGACTGGAAAAACTACCAAAGCTCTGAAGATTTTTGGCACCGATGGGTAAAAGGATAAAACACAAACCAGGACACCCTATTGACAGTTGTGTCAAGCGCTTAGTTTAATTGCAAATCAATAAGGAGATGTTGTGCATCGTCCTATTACCATTGTCCTTAGGGTCCAGAAATTTTACTTTGGCAATTCCACGTGTCTCATGCTATGAAGCTGAGATCCAAGAATAAGACTCCTGGAGGATTACATCTTCCTTAATCACTGCCTAAGCACAACTCACATCCAAGCAGCTTACAAAAACAGTGATGCCAAGCAATTTCCATTCCATTGCAATAAGGATCTGGAGAGAGTGCAACAACATCAGCAGTTCAAATCCCACAATGGGGCTTGAACTGCTGAAACTGAGTGCAGACAACACGCAACAGTAATGAATGAGACTCAGAACACTTGCTCTTTTAACTAGGGTTGAAGGCTGATTTAAATATTGCTTAGAAAGTTAATCCGCACTCTAAATTTTTGAAAAAAAATAAGTTATTTTGCTTGAAATAAGACATTTGGTGACATTCATGTAAATTAAGATACCTGGTGATCCACAATCACAACAGACTTCATTTCCGGGTAATCTCTGTATATCATCAATAATGGCTTTTGTTAGATCCTCTAAACTGTTTTCCCCTGTGCTCTGCTCTCCGCGGAATGCCATGTTTAATGCTTCTTCTTTACTGTTAGTCAATACTGATATCCATCTAGTATAAAATGAAGGGTTTTCATGAAGATTGTTTTGCAAATACAACTTTACCTATAAACTATAGCAAGTCTGCAGGTGAAAGAACAGGGTAGACGTGGAGGGGAGGGGGTATGCTGGGGGAGAGACTGAAAAGAAAGAATGGGGGAAGGGCAGAAGTAAAACAAAAATGAGAGAAGGAGGAACAAAGTAATACAAGGGGAAAAGATTTTTAAATTGCTCATCAAAAAGTGTTTGAATTAATGTACTGGAACAATGTGTGCCATCATATGTAATTCCTGGTTTCTGCAAGTGTGTTAGAGCCTGGGAGTGGATAGAGACTAAGGGCCAGATTTGGAATGTAGGTACCTAGGCTCTTTTGAAAATATCACTAGGCACTTATCTGCATCTTTAGACACCTAAATTATTTTAAAAATCTGGCCCTGAGTTTTTTTCTATAATAGCCCATACACAAGGCCTGTGACGGCCAAATAGATTGGACAGTCAGGAGTAAAAATGGGACAGGATTTTAGAAAAGAGGAGAAAGATAAGAATAGAGAGTAATGGAGTAACAGTAGTGGCCAACATTAAGATTGTAACTGGTAAAATGTGATCTTACAGATATCAACCTGCAACTTAGTCAAGTTAAAACAAATCAACAGATTGTTAAAAGTTGTTTCAGGTATTATACCTGGCCTGAGTCTACCCACTGATTTTTAAGGGTCATACAACAACATTTCCCTATTTTTAAAAGTGTATTTCTCTCACTTGCTGTTGTGTGAAAGACCCAAACTAATAGGGGACATTGACTGACAGCTTTTACAAGGGAATTAGAAAAAATGGCTACACACTAAGTGCTGTCTAATGTATCAAATGAGCAAGCTGAAAAAAACAAATCAAAATAAGAACAAAATCCAGGGTTTTTTTCCTCCAATCCCTTTCAGCTACAGTAATTGTTTGTTACTTGGAGCTAAAGCAGATAAAATAGTACACATCTAAAAATGCTCTAACTCCTCTTAACCAATTTCCTGCTTAGATATTTCAACTTTCTATACTCAATGTGTGATTTTTTTTCTTCAGTGTGCTGTAATGTCTAGGTTCAACTGAATGGACTGATGATGAAACTTTAGACTTAATTTCATAGTCTCTAGATTGCAAATACTAACATGTGTAGGTAACTTTAGAGACATAAGTAGTTTAATGGGGAACTCATATGAACAACGTTACATCATAAATATTTGCAGATTCAGGGCCTGAATTTGTATTTGCACTCACATATGCACTTTTTTATTTTGTGATTAATGCACAAAAGATGAATCTGAGAACTAACTGTCTTTCCAAAGAACTTGCAAAGGAAGGTTAGTAAAAGCAAGCTTAACATGTCCCCTTCCCTCCCCCTGGGAAATGTAAGCATTTCCAGTATTTTCCCTCCATAGTTCTGTGTATGGAAAACAATACATGTACTACACATAATCTGAATTTGTAAAGTAAAATATATAAACACACTCTAGGTGGCAGTCATTTGCAATTTTGCTGATGAAGACCAGTTTGAGAAAGAAAAAGGAAGTATTCTTGGTTTCTGATATTAGCATAATCCAGATAAATTTAGGTAATGTACAAGCTGAAATATTTGTTCATTTAGAAATTGGCAACTGGCTTAAAGAACTTGTCAGCATTACAGTCATTATAGTTCCAATTTAATTGCAATTAGGATAAATAGATTAACATCCAACCTCAAATATACAATAGCAATTTAAAAAAGCAACTTTCAATCACTATTAGAAGTAATGAAAATTAGAAGAAAAATTGGATGCATGAGCTGACCACAGGTTTGATCTAGTGTTTCAAGCATTCTTTTATTTACTACAGTTACATACAGCAATAGCAATTCTCTTTTTATTCCTTTTAGCCAAGGAAATGAAAAATTCCATATAGCTGCATATCACCTGACGCAATCTCTGAAAAATTCAGCGCACAAAGCATGCTGTGTGCTGTAGCTAGAGATTATCAGCAGGGCCAATTTAACACAAACATTCATGCCATTTATATAACAGAATTGATCATCAGCACTCCAAATGGCAGAAATATAATACATACACTATTCACTGAAGAACTCCCTCCCCCGAAACCTCAAACCAGTAAAATGGCATTTTAACCCAATATGACATTACCAGGTGTCCTATGGGTCTCTATTTTAATCATAGCTTTGTTGTTTTGTACAGTTTCTGTCTGAAGTACACAGAATGCTTCTGCTTCACTGTATGAAGCCGCTGGACTCAATGTAATATGCAAAGATGATCAGATATAATTTTATAGTGTTAATGAAACCGGTTGCACTTGTCCAATCTTATTATAGACCAGGGTTCTGCAATCTCTACCACAATTGAGTAGTTGTCCAGTTTTCCATGTTGTTTCTTTTTCTCAGGTGTCTAGATATTGGACAGCTTTCTGTTTTCTCCGAGGACTCCCTTATTGCCCACAGGTTTCTGTCATTGGTCTGTTTTGGGGGCTGTGTGCTGAGCCAAGTAGCCTGCTAGGCTAGACTGAGAACTTGCTAATGAGGTTCTAGTTTCCTATCCTTTGATTCCTAATCCCTTTAGGATCCCTTGACAAGATGACAGGGATAATTCAGGGAGAACAGGAGTTCATAAAAACAGCTTCTAAGCACCTAGAGGAGCTAGCAAACAGGGAAGTTTTGCAAGGGAGTTGAGAGAGGGACTGTGGGACCCAGATACACCTAATAAAAATCCTTTAAACTTAGTACAATAACCACCCCCCCCACACACACAATAAAATAAAATAAAGAACAAATAAATAAATCCTGAAAGACTAAAAATAATACAGGCAGAAGTCCAGCAGTATAGTGAACGGCTATCTATTTTTTTGTACTGGATGCAGCACGTAGTACTGCATACGTGTACATTCAGTGCAGACCTTCAGAGACAGACTTCGGGCTCTTGAGACCAGAGTGGCTGAACTGGAAATGCTAAGGGAGACAGAGCGGTATCTACAGAAGATTTTCAGGGACACAGCAGAGTGGTACTACCCCCAACCTGATAGCCTTTCTGCTGTTAAGGAGGATGAAAGTCTCAAGGAAGGAGAACGTCAAGCTAGAACAGAAGAAAATATTCCCATAACTGGGACCCTTACTTCCAGATAATGTCCTGGTATCCTCTCGCACTGAGGATACCTCTCTGGGTGAGAGGACCCCAGTTATTAGGAAGAGACAAGTAATAGTAACGGAGGTTTTAATTATTAGAAATATAGACAGTTGGGCTTCTGATGATTAGGAGACTGGCTCAGTGAATTGTCTGCCGGATGCGAAGGTTGTGGACCTCTTGAGACATCTAGATAGACTTATGTGCCATGTTGGGGAGAAGTTGGTGCTCATGGAACATGCATGAAAAAAGGACATAGGGAAAGGTAGGAGAGAGGTCCTGGAGGCCAAATTTAGATTAAAATCCAGGATCTCCATGGTAGCATTCTCTGAAATGCTTCCAGTTCCACATGCAGGTCCAGAAAGACAGACAGAATTACAGAGTCTTAATGCATGGATGAGATGATGGTATTGGGAGGAGCAATTTAGTTTTATTATGAACTAGGGAACCTTTTGGGAAAGGAGGATCCTATATAGGAAGGATGGGCTCCGCTTAAACCAAAATGGTACCAGATTGCTGGCATGAAAAATTAAAAAGGTATTACAGGAGTTTTTAAACTAAGGGCTGGGGGAAAGCACACGGTTTGGACAGAGATGCACACAGTTTCTTTAGGGGGAAATTTATTAAAGGGGATACTCTATATCCTAATAAAGATGAGAGAATATAAGTTGAGAAAGTACAGCTAAGAACTGAAGAGAAACTCTGAAATGAAAAAGAGTCCCACTCAATTACATCATATGTAGCCAGACAACGAAATATTAACAAATTTTGTAGGTGTTTGTGTACCAATGCAAGAAGTCTAAATACTAAGATGGGTGAACTTGATTGCCTGGTGTTAAGTGAGGCTATTGATATAATAGGCATTAAAGAAAGTTGGTGGAAAGATGATAATGGGACATAGTAATAACAGGGTACCAAATATATAGGAATGACAAGAGTAGGTTGCGCTGTTGGGGGAGTGAAGGAAAGGAACCATAGAGTCAAATATACTAAAAATCTTGAATGAATCAAACTGAATTATAGAATCTCTATGGATAAAAATTTCATGCTTGAATAATAATAAACAACAATAATAAAGCAGTAGGAATATACTATCAACCACCTGACCAGGATGGTGATGGTGACTGTGAAATGCTCAGAGAGATTAGAGAGGCTACAAAAATAGACAATTCGGTAATAATGGGGGATTTCAACTACCCCCATATTGACTGTCACCTCCGGACCAGATGCAGAGATATAATTTCTAGACTGCATCAATAACTACTTCTTGGAGCAGATATTCCTGGAATACACAAGAGGAGAGGCCATTCTTGATTTAATCCTAAGTGAAGCACAGGATCTGATCCAAGAGGTGCATATAGCCAAAGAAGTTACTCACCTTGTGCAGTAGCGATGGTTCTTTGAGATGTATCCCCCAATGAGTGCTCCACTGCATGGGTGCTCCACTGTATGGGTCCCTGCGCTGCTGATCAGAGAACTTCAATAGCAGTGTCCACGAGCACCCCCACCCCCACTGTCTTTCCTTGTGCCCTGCCATGAGGCTAGTCAGTGTGCACAAGCTAACCCCCCTCAGTTCTTTCTCTACCGCAGAGTCATTGACAAGAACTCCAAAGTAGATGGGAGGAGGGTGGGTTGTCCTATCCCTGGCCTGGAGCAGCAGCATGGACATTTCTTGTTCAGGTAAGTGGCGAACAAGTCTGTGTCAGCATCCTCCACCGCCTGAACAGACTGTGAAGCACTACTGGGTATAGCTACTACTCATGGTTTTGCGGGAATTTACAATTGAGACTGTCCGCCATCAAGTTTTGTGTACCTGGGAGGTAGGCCGCTGACAGCGTGGGAGATGCACCAGTTCCATAGTCTCATCACTTCTGCACAGAGGGAGGGAGACTGGGCTCCATCTTGTTGAGTTATGTAGAATATACAGGCAATGTTGTCTGTTAGGACTTTCATGTGTGACCCTCTGATCAGTGGGAGGCAATAGGTGCAGGCATCCTGACCACCCTTAGCTCGAGGAGGTTGATGTGGAGGGTATCTCCATGGAAGGTCACTTCCCTTGTGTTGTAAGGCTGTTTAGATGTGCGCCCCACCCTAGGAGGGATGTGTTGGTGGTAAGAAGCAACAAGGGAGGATTCTTCATGAAGGGGATCCCTTTGCTAATGTTGGCTGGGTCTTTCCACCAGTGTATGGAGGATTTTACCCTGGTGGGGAGTGCCACAAGAGTTGTAGGCAGTCTGGCTGATATTTATGGACTGTTTTGGACAGCCTCTGTGAGTGTAGCCAGAAAGAGTAATCTGTGCTGAGGTAGGAGGGCCCTGGTGTCTATAAACTCCAGGTGCTGTACTGGAGTAAGGGTTGATTTCTGGGTGTTGATCTATAGCCCAGCTCTGTAAACAAGTACATTGTGGATTTGATGACTCAGTGAGTCTCTTGGAGAGACCAGGCTCTGAGGAGGCAATCATCCAGGTAAGAGTAAATCATGATCCCTTGGCAACATAAGTGGGTGGCCACTACTGACAGAATCTTGGAAAATACTCTTGGGGACAAAGATAACCCGGGAGTACCCTGTGATGGTAGTGATCTCGTCTCAGGGTGAATCTGAGAAATTGCCTGTGAGTCGGTAACATTGAGATGTGAAAATATGCATCCTGGAGGTCGAGGGCTGAAAATCAGTCTCCCTGTTCCAATGCTGGAATGATTATTGCTAGCGACCATCTTGAATTTCGGAGCTTTGACAAACTTGTTGAGAGCACTGAGGTCTAATATGGGTTTCCAGCCCCCTTTCTCTTGGGTATTAGAAAATACCAAGAGTAGAACCTTTGCCTTGTAGATGTTGAGGTACTGGTTCTATGGCTCCTAACTGGAGGAGACTGTCTACCTCTTGTCGTAATAAACTTTTGTGAGAAGGGTCCCTGAAGAGGGACAGGGAAGGCTGTTTTGGAGGGGGCAGGGAGACAAAATCGACAGAGTACCCATGGTAAACAATCTCTAGGACCCGTAAGTCCGATGTCATATGCTCACAGGTGCTGCAGAACACTGCCAGATGGTGGCCAAAAAGGTGGGTAGTCATGGTAGGCTGTAGCAGTTGTGGAGAATGGACTATCGACACCTCAATCAACATGTCAAAATTGGTGTTTAGACGTGAAAGGCTGGGCTGAGGAACATTGTTGACCTGACAGTTTACATCTGGATAATTTACTTTTCTTTCTCTGTGGCTCGTAGTATCGTTGAGCCGGGCACTGGGAAGTTTATGGCTTATGCCGGAGCTGTGGACTAAATTTTCTCTTTTGTCCAGGTGTGTAAATGCCCAGCATACGGACAGTGGCCAGAGAATCCTTCAGTGTGTGAAGGGTGGCATTGGTTTTCTCCACGAAGAGCTTAGTGTCCTCAAAGTGAAGATCTTCAATGGTTGCCTGCACTTCCTTTGAGAAATCCGACAGGTGGAGCCAAGAGTCACATTGCATCACCACCACCATGGAGATGGATCTGGCTGCAGTATCAGCCATGTTTAGGGTAGACTGTAACATTGTCTTTGCTACTAGCTGCCCTTCTTGGATGATGGCCTTAAATTGTTTGTGATGTGACTCGGGCAGCTACTCAAAAAAATTGTTCAATTTTGAGTAATTCATGCAATCATATTTCACTGTAAGCGCTTGGTAGATGGCAATTCAAAACTGAAGCATGGCCAAGGAGTACGCCCTCCTGCTTCCAGTCCCTACTGTAAGTAGTGGACCTCATATGGTGTTGACGGCCATGAGAATTGATGGAGTTGGTTGGAGAGTGGGAGAAAAGGAACTCTATTTCTGTAGGCCAGGATGTACTACTTTTTGTCTGGTTGCTTGCAAGTTGGTGCAACTGATGCTGAGGTCTGCCATATGGTTCTTGTGGGTCAAGAAAGGCCTCATTGATAGGGAGGGCTATTATTGAGGATGAAGTGGAGGATGTCCAGGACCTTGTGGTGTCTGTCCTTGACTTCTTCCAGAGTTATCTGGAGAGAGTCAGCCACTCTCTTTGAGAGGTCCTGGAAGAGGCAAAATCATCTGCCAGGGATGGTGGGGGAGGCATGACAGCCTCATCTGGGGAGGAGAATAATATAGTTTTTGGGGTGACCTTCCCCTTGACATCACCCTCACACTCCTCCAAGATTCCTTCTGGGGGCTCTGAAGCTCTGGAAATTTCAGCAGAGGAAATGTGCCTCAGGGGCTTCTGTGTGGGACTAGAAGCCTGAGAGGGATGGGGCAGTATGCAGCCCAGGAAACCCCATATGGCCACTGGGCTGGCAGTGGCATGGAGCCTGGTGGTGGTGCCCATGGGATGGCCATACCAGGACGGTGACAGTGGGGACATGTAAGGATATGCCTGGAGGACCTGCTGGTATCAGGCACTGTAGGGGGCTTGAGATGAGTACTGAGATATCCCCTTCTCCGGTCCACTATCCAAGTCCACACTGGAGAGCGGGAGAGCATGGCAAGGCAGCAGGAAAGACTCCCATGTCAAGCGAACACTCGGTGCAGAGGTCCAGTGCCAAGGAGAGACTCTGGTACATCAGCTAAATGGAGGTCCCTCGAGTGCTGGAATTCCAGTGGTGCCAACTGGCTCAGTGCTACTAACGGTGAGGGGGGAAAGATATTATCTGGACTGGTTGTTCAGGTACAGAAAGAGGCATTGGTATAGATGGGACATGGCACACCAGTGGTGCCTTGGAGTGTTTATTCCTGTCCTCCTCCTGAGGTGCTGTTGACTTGGTGCCCACACCCATTGGGTCTGTGGGCACATCAATGGTACCTGCTGCCATAGTCTTCCTTGAGCTGTTGGTACCAGGTTTGGCCTGTCTCAGTGCCGATGGTACTGAGGATACTGAGCATGTCAGCGATCGTTTGCAGCTAACTCATGGATCACTGTGGGGACTTCCCACTCTTTTTTTCAACTTATAAGAGGGGTTGGTGGCTGATTTCTTCACCCCATGGCACTTTAATGTTGAGGGCTGTAGAGAAGATTTATGTCTTGGCGTGGGTCCAGAGAAGGTCTCAAAGCCACCTCCACGAATATAATCTTTTGCCTTAGCGCTGTCCTTGTGAGTGCGAGATTTAAGCTACTGGCAAAAAGTCCACTTTTGAACATGTCCTTTCAAGAGGCAATGAATGTACCGTGAGTGTGTCTGCGATGAAGATAGCCTCACTACAGGAGAGGCACTCCTTGAAGCCTGGAGAACCGGGCATGACCCATTTGGGGGGGAAGGGTCCCCAACAAGAAGGATGGGAAGAAAGAAAGTAAATTCTATCTATACACACACACCTATATCTATCTACATATAAGTATAGATATACTTTAGAATATAAGGAAAAAAATAAAACACTAGATTACTACTAAAAATAGGCTCTAGGCTACAAAGAAAGCATGAGGTAATAGTCACTAACAGACTGTTAATTGCTCCGTCTCTAGCCAGGTGCGGTAGAGAAGGAACTGACGGGGTTAGCCTGCGTGCATTGACTAGCCTCGTGGCAGGGCATGAATTTCTCTGATCAGCTGTGCAAGAATGCAAGTACACCTACAATAGAGCTCTCATACAGTGGAGCACCCACAGGGACACTACCTGAAGAAGAACCACTTGCCAATAGCAACCGTAACGTAATTAAATATAACATCCTTGGGAGGAGGGGAATACCAAAGGAACCCACCACAGTAACATTTAACTTCAAAAAGGGGAACCACACAAAAATGAGGAAGCTAGTTAAATGGCAATTAAAAAGGAAGAGTAACAAGAGTGAAATGCCTGTAAACTGCAGGGAGACTAATTAAAAACACCATAGTAGAGGCTCAAACTAATGTTATTCCCCCAGCATTCTCACCCCACCCCCTGCAAAATGGCAAGAGGACCAAAAAAAAATAAAAATGCCACCATGACTAAACACCAGATTAAAAGAAACAGAGGCAAAAAGGCAACCTTTAAAAATTTATATCCGTTTGTCCTCGTGTCCACATTAGCACTGAGCTGAAATAATTCCTCTCCTTCCCTGGTATTTATCCCTCTGATATATTTAAAGAGTGCAATCATATCTCCTCTTATCCTTCTTTTGGTTAAGGAAAACAAACCGAGCTCCTCAAGTCTCCTTTCATACGACAGGCTTTCCATTCCTCGGATCATTCTAGTGGCCCTTCTTTGTACCCGTTCCAGTTTGAATTCATCCTTCTTAAACATGGGAGACCAAAACTGCACACAATACTCCAAATGAGGTCTCACCAACGCCTTATATAACGGGACTAGCACCTCCTTATCTCTATTAGAAACACACAGCACTTGAATAAGCAGAACTATAGGAATTTGTTGTAGTTTAGAGTGGGTTTTATTTCCAAAACAAGCAATGTGTCATTAGTTTTCATCAACTTACTACCTCTAAATCCAGTAAACTTCTCAAGTCTATTTGTAGGTCTAATAAGTTCCATTTATCAACAACAATATTAAAAAAATACTCCAGAACAAATTCATTCTCTCAGCTACTGAAGTTGAACCGTATTCTTTTATTCTGATAAAACGTACTGAAGCTTACAGGAAATAAAATCATTGTGGGATCTCAAACTAGTCTGACAAAATCATCAGAGGAGAAAATATCTGCAGTAATAAAATAACTACTTTAAATGACTGGGTCTCAAAATGCAAAGACTAATAAAGAATTAAATATAGCTTTATCTTTCAAATAAACAAATATAGTAAAAGCAAATTTATGGCAAATATTTCAAGATCAATTGTGCATCAAGGACATTGATGACTAAATATTTTAAATGGCATTATTTTCTTCTCACCCAACAAATCAAGAGAAAACAGACAATGTGCAAAGTCAGCTGTAAACATAACAGAACAGTCATCTTTCACAATCTGTAGGACTGTGCAACGTGCAGCTCCTTCCCTGCTCACTCCCTGTCTGTGAATGGGCCTCTAAACCACTGTTTCCCTATGTCACCTACTTCTCCACCTGCCAATTAGCTGTAAAGGCTTCTCAAATACAAGACAGCAAACATACAAGAAGCAATCTGGTGTTAAACTAGAATACAGATGAGCAGGTAAGGAACAGTGAAGCAGGAGGCAGGCGGGCACCAGACCTCAGTCTGGGCATTCCACCACCAGCTTTCTTACTGGAATTGTCAGGAGGCAGTGGAGTGCAATGTTCTACAGCAGTGCAGGAGTATGCATACCCCTGGGGGTACACAGAGATCTTCCAGGGGGTTCATCAACTCATCTAGATATTTGCCTAGTTTTATAACATGTGACATAAAAAGCACTAGCAAAGTCAGTACAAACTACATATCATACAGACAGTGACCTGTTTATATTTCTCTATATTCTATACACTGAAATGTAAGTTCAATATTTATATTCCAATTAATTTATTTTATAATTATATAGTAAAAATGAGAAACTAAGACATTTTTCAGTAACAGTGTGCTGTGACACTTTTGTATTTTTATGTCTGACTTTGTAATCAAGTAGTTTTTAAGTGAGGTGAAACTTGGGGTATGCAAGACAAATCAGACTCCTGAAATGGGTACAGTAATCTAGAAAGGTTTGAGAGCCACTGTTCTACACAACCACACTGCTATCAAAGCCCTATGGCTATCAAAAGCAATATGCAAAAGACAAACAGGAATGTGAATAAGAGAACACTAGAAAGTAAGGGAGAGTTCTGCATTGGCAAGTAGATGAGTAAATGTATTGAAATAATATATGGGGGCAAGTAATTGCATTAATAAAGTAACTAATGTAAATTACTAGATTCCAAAGTATATTAAGACTCAAAGAGAAGGTATTTTCTGTCTCCCATTTCCAGTACCATACTCTACATCTAAAGTGGCAGATATAGTTTTTTTTCTGCAGTGAAAATGGTGAGATAGGGTACAGATAATTATTCTACTGTCTCCTTCCGCCCCCCCTTCCCAGCCATGGAGTTTGTAGGCTTCAAACCTTTTGTAACCCTTACCACTCTTCACTCTGATGAATGGCAGTTTTCACGTATGACTTTCAGTGTAGCAAAAAATCCAAGGAACAAAGGCATAAAGTGTTTTTCCACTAATTGAACAAAAGTAGTTTTGCCAGTGATACGTTTTGCATATTTCTTGATACAAATTTAAAAATATCTTGATGACAGTGTAAAGATTCTTACGCTATATACTCTTGCTCATCCTCCGCCTGAAAGTGGTATGTTCTGTTATCTGAAATACAAACAAAAAATCTTTCTAATGTTGAACACATCTGACAGATTTTAAATTAATTTTAAGATGCCAAAACAGCATCTGTTACCAAAATATATTCAGCAAGTAAGGACATGTGCTAACATGTCAGTAAACCTATGACATCTCTATTTTCAGTTACTAACTTTTTAATAAAGCAACGGAACTTTTAAAATAAAGGAACAGAATTGTTGACAGTATAAGTCATTTGTATCAAATGAGGATCTGGTGACTGATAGTTAATGGAATACAGAAGAGTTGAGGCAGTACAGTTTTTGAGTTACATTAAATTCACTTACTTTTTTTTTGTACAGCCAGCATATTTTATTCAATTTTATGCCACATCTTAGTCAATTTGTTGAAAACAGACCCCCTGTTTTTATAGAATCCATAGAAAAACACGATATGGGGCATATTCTGCCTTGTAAAATCCCCTTTGAAGTAAAAGGAGTTGCACAAGACAAAATTAGGGCAAAATTAGCCCCAAATAGATACATTTTGTTTGGAAAAAATAAAATCAATACAAAGAAAATGTTATTGTTTTTATCAGAATCAAAATTAATTTCTATGACTAAGGCTAGGATTTAGTCATGGGTATTTTTAGTAAAAGTCACAGACAGGTCATGGGCAAAAAGCAAAAATTCAGGCCCCGGATCTGTCCATGATTTATACTATAAATACCCCGACTAAATCTTGGGGCAGCTGCTGCTACGGGGGGCACACCCCAGGGGACTGCTGCTGTGTGGAGCATGCCCAAGGGAGCTGCTGCTTTGTGGGGGGCAGGGGCACAGCTGCTCCAGCCGCCCCAGGGACCACTACGCAGGCCGTTGTGGCTGGCTGCTGAGCCACTCCAGCAGCGTCTGGTGTGGCTGTCCCCAGGGCCACCTGAGCAGCTGGCCCCAAAGCCAGCTGCTTTGGCAGCCCTAGGGTCAGCCACACTGGCCGCTGTAGAAGTCAAGGAGGTCGTAGAGAATCAGGGAATCTGTGACTTCCATGACAAACACCGATCCCTATCTATGACACAATGCAAGATAGACAGGCACAGGTATTACTGAATGGTTAAAGACTATCTTTTATGAAGGAGATGAAAGTGAAGTTCCACACACAGTATAGGAGGTATTTTGAACAAGGACTGATAGACTGTTAAAAATGCAGAATAATTACCTCACTGAATCTAAGCAAGCACGTTCACGCATAGTTGCTGCTCTTCATAACAGTTAATTTTGTGCACAGTGCATCTTATGGTTTGCAACGGATACACAGTATAGATATTAGAAAACTTTCCATAGGAAGATGTATATAGTCATGGTCCTTGAGTCAAAATCAGAGTTGAATCCAAATATCCACAAAATTTTGTAGAAGTTTGGATTAGGAGCTTAATTTTGCACTTTAGACTCATTTCTAGTTAAAACAGAACATTGTAATTATTTTGCTATATAATAACATTCTGTAAAATCCCAGCCAATGGACTAGTTGATAATGAATGGTATAAATATTTATTCACTTAAAATGTCACATACGTGATATCAGATCAAAAGACTTCTTATCTTCTGCATTTGGCTTCACCTGGCAGGTTAGTAAATTCAGTTTGGCAGGTTGCCTGTTGGACTAAAGAAAAAAAATTACCTATAGCAGTCTTGATTTAGGGCCCTTTTCCCACTGAAAGGTATTTTTTCCATTCCTTTTATGTATGGCTATAATCACATTTTTATCAGTATGGATGGAGTAGTACAAGAATAACATAAGCCCCTTTTTGGCAATTCATTTTTTTTGGTAATTTCATAAGTGTCTGAAGAAATAAAGATTTTTTTTAAAAAGTCCCAATATTTAATTTTCCTGTTGTGTTTAATAACACAAAGATCCAATTGTTATAACTAATCATTTTTGTGTTACATAATGAATATATATATATGAATGCTTACATTTTCCTTGCATTTTATTTCATACAAGTAATTGAAAATAGCTAAAAAGTAACAAAACTATCTTGATAAATATATACACACAGTACATAAATACACACATTTCCTTTTCTGGTGTCATTTCTTCAACTAACTGGTAAAGAGGAGGTGAAACCAAATTAACTATACAGGCTGGCTCTGTTTTTCCAACTAGTTTTGGTGGTTGAGCTGAATGTAGATCCTGTGTAAATCCAGAAGGGATTATTGCTGACCACTGTTTTAGTAAACATGGATTCATAATGTGCTTTGTTAAATATTTTTTCTATACTTTCACTTACCTTCCTGAACCAGAGACACAGTCAGGTACTTAAGCATTTGCCTAGCTTTAATGTATCCATTGCCCTCAACTGACTACTCACATGATCGAAGTATGTTTAAGTACCTTCCTGAACGGGCTAATATGAGCACACAGGAAGCACAATACATCTTTTCATTGATCTATATTGAAACTCTTCTGTACCCAAATCCTCAAGATCTAGCATCTCTGTCAGCTTTCAAAATACTTCTCAGGGTAAGTGCAGTAAGTTTAAACAAACCTTGTTTGAGTGAACTACCACCCAAAAGGTTTTGGTTGTCCCCTGTAGTCCTAAATATTGTAAATAAAATAATGACCAGAAGAGCTGCCACCAGGCTTATGGTCATTAAAAAGTGGTATTAAATGTGAATGCTCAAGTCACATGTAGAGAATAAGGCTTCAAATCAAATGCAAGAACAAGTTAGGGGACCTTCAAGAAGCATATTACATGGGTCTCAAAATATCCACAGTTAACATCCCTTTCATCCCCCACAGAGCATGAAAGCAAAACTAAACCAAAAAGATGGATTAGATTTAGGAAGGATGATTTCTCCATTTCCCACTCCCCAAACTATAATATAATTTTGCTAATCCACACATTGTATAATAACCATTTCTCAGAAAAATGTAGCAGATGCTTAGTGAAGTTTATTTAGATTTTGCTATTTTATAAAATATACCACATTATACTTGTATAACTGGGCAATCTTGGTTTTGCTGATGACATCCTCCTGCGTTCAATATATTGCTTAATGGAAGAAGAGACGCAGATTTTGGCAGACACTGCAAAACAAGTTTATCAACAAGAGGAAGACAAAATATTTGGCCATCAACATCCTGAGAGCAACCATCAGAGCAAAATGTGACACTCGAAGAAGTCAGTCATTTTACATATCTAGTGAGTGAGATGTGCAATGATGGCGACACCATGCTAGATATAAAGCAATGAATATCAAAAGCAGCAAACGACTTTCACAAACTCGAAAAGATTTAGAAAAAGTAGCACAATTGGCATTGATACAAAAATACAAATTTTTTAACACCACCCAGTCTGTCCTCCTTTACAGAGCAGAGTTGTAGAAATCTGCAGCAGAAATCGATAAGAAGATCAACTCATTAAAAAGTGAATGCATGCGGAAGTTCAGAGTCCATTGGAAAGAGTTTCTTGCAACATCAGAAACCAAGTAGAGTAAATAAATCTAAAGCACCGAAGATGGTAAGAAAATGACAATGAACATATTTAGGACACACTTTAAGGATGCCACCAACACAACTTCCACATCAAATGATATTATGGACACCACCTGGGAAGAGAAAAAGAGAGCAACCTAGAGAAACGTTACACGGAACAACAGAAAAAGAAGCCAAATCCATCAATATGACACTTAAGAGGCCTGAACAGACCAGCACATCCGCTGTGGGATAGGTTTTTTGGGGGTGAGCACTCTCTCTTCTACCCCGACCTCTGAGCAGGTCTCATGCACTGAGCCCGGTGCTGCCACATGTTGCTGTGAAGTGGTGGCAGATGAGTGGTGAGAAGGGGGCATCGTCATCACCGGCATGCCCCATGCACTCCAATAATGCCACTGGCCGTGCTGCCAAGGCGGCACCGTAGACGTTGGCATGGCCTCAGGTGGCCAATCATGCTGGTGGGGCCTTGGCGAGGGGCTGAACTGCCCTTCCGTTCCAAAGAAATAGTCTTCCGGTGACCAAGGTGGGGCCATTGCTGCCTGTGTCTGCCTGCTGACCGTCAACATTGGAGACCAGTGTTTGGAGTGGGAAGATCAGTGCTGGTATTTAGAGGACTGGTGCTGGGGGAACCAGAATAGCGACAGGTAGCGCTCCCATAGGGCAGGCGACAGAGATCTGAACCGAGAGGATGACCAGTGGGAGGGCAAACAGTGCTGGTAGTATGGAGACCGGTGCCTCTCCCTATGCAATCCATGTCGAAACCATGGGAGAGCCCCAGAGTATCTTAGCTGCAACACCAGAGATCTGCGGCACGGAGATGGAGAGCGCTGCCTTGTCTTGGGGGATCAGCAGCGTTCCACTGCCCTCTGAGTGGTCTAAGCGGCTGGCTTGCTCTCATAGGGAGCCTTTGACACTTCCTGTGGCACACAGGCCTCTGTTCTTTCAGTGCTGTGGGGAGCTTGGGAAGGTGCTGATGCTGCCAGAAGTTTGGGTCCCCTACCGCTCCCGAGAGTCAGTGGTGGATCCTTTAAGGTGCTAAGGGCCCCAACCAGGGAGGCACATCCAAGTGGCTCCAGAGTGGCAGGGTGGCCTGAACTGTGTCCTTTGCCTGATGCCCAATGGCCTTTCTTGCCCAGTGCCAGGAGCCGTGCTTCTTCGTTTTCTTTCCAGGCACCAGCAACGGCAAGCGGTGCCGGGGGTGCCCTGCACACCAAGGCTGAGGCCCAGCCGAGTCTTGGCAGGACAGCTCAGAAGCTGGACAAAGGGCAGCGTCCAATGAGGAGAGCCTACAAACGAATATCCCGCTCTTTCTGAGGGCTGGGTCGAAAATTTTTACAAATATGATGCTTGTCCTTCCACGGGATTCCCCGAGCACTTGCAGCAGCTGATTGGTGTCACTTACAGGCACAGGCCTGTTACAGTCTGCGCAGGGCTTAAACCCCGGAGACTGGGGCATGCCCTGCCTTGGGCAAAGTCCCCGCTGGGATTCTAACTCCCAACTATACTGACCAACTACTTAACACTAACTACTATAAACTACTATTTACAAAGCCCTAAGGCTCAAAGTTAGAAGAGACGAAACTGCTAGCTCTTGCTATGCAAGGAAAGGCTCTCCACATAACCACCCCAGATGGGCAGAAGGAACTGAGAGGGCATAGGGCCAGCGGTGCCTGATATACCGATACACGAGTGCGACACTCAAGGGAGAGCCACTGCTGACCCTACAGATAGAATTTAATTGACATGAGCAAGCACTCAAAGAACAAACAAGCTATTTCCTGGCAATGTCCCAAACTTTGCTTCCCTGCAGCTACTCTAAAAGCCTTCATTTTAAGATTTATTTGACAGCTCATCTATCCCTGTCCAGCTAACTCACCTTACATAGGAAGTGACCAGCATAATAAGAATTTTGCTCTATGTAATAGGCAGCAGGAAAAAACTTGTAATAAGAGAGATGACATCTTACCCTGGACATTGATGAAAAAGTATCTGGTCTTGATGGGGGTACAGAGTCTGAATTCCCAAGTGTCTCACTGAACACAGATGTCTTGAATGGTAGCTCCATGCTCTGTGCTAACAAACTGGCTTATTTACATTTTTAGGGATAGGGCTGGAAATTTACAGTAGATGAAAAAACTCTTCAATCAGATCAGGGCCTCGGTGTACTAGGTGATGTGTGGTTATACACTGAGAAGACTATTCCTGCCACAAAGAACTTGCAGTCTCACTGAGAACTTGCAATCTAATTAATATCATCACTAGATCCAGACTTAGATGCAAACACTGTGCAACTGTCTCTCAAAGCTCTGGCAATGCCTCTCAGTCTGGACCTGCAATATCACAATTTTAAATTATCTCCCTTTGGCAAAACACATGCTAAATGGCATGCTAAGCACATGCTAAATGGCAAAACAAAAGCCATGAATATTCTGTGATGACTAAGTTTTTCGCCTTCCTCTGCAGCATGGGGCACAGGTCACTTGCTGGAGGATTCTCTGCAGCTTGAGGTCTTCAAACCACAATTTGAGGACTTCAGTAACTCAGACATAGGTTAGGGGTTTGTTATAGAAGTGGATGTGTGAGATTCTGTGGCTTGCATTGTGCAGGAGGTCAGACTAGATGATCATAATGGTCCCTTCTGATCTTAAAGTCTATGAGTCTATCCTCCTAATGTAGAGGATGTTTATGATGCCACCAAAATGCATAGGTGTCTAGATCACAAAAGCCAGCACTATAAATGGCACCTTTGTTGCCAGACACAGCAGAGAGACCAAGCTTAAGATAGCTCAGTCTCCAAGCCTATCTTCTTATCCCTAGAGATAATCCTTTTAGGTCAGGACTGATGCAGTAATCAGCAGGGGAAGCTTATGCTGCTTTTCTACCATGATGCTTCCACTCTGTAGAGTACAGGGCTTCAGTCTCCAGTGCTGTCAATTACAGACACACCTTGCTGTTACAAGGAGTGGTCTACATTCCAGGTGGAACTGGAGACCCCGCTGAAGTAAGACAGCCTCTGTACCATCCCTTATAAAGGAAGAAATCCTAGTTTAGCAAAACTTAACTGAATCACCAAGTCATGTATATGCACAGGCCTGAAGTTTTCTTAATGCTGAAATATCTGTCTTCCTCACTTTGTTTCCTTCCATATCTCATCATATCCTAACTTTATTGTACTATAAAGCACCTAGCATGTTTTTGGATGCTGTAATAATAGTGATCTAACTTTTATAGTTGATTGCAGCCATTATCTCATGAAAACAAGTTATACAAAAAAAACTGTATGTAAAGTAAATCTCATAGCATTTTGGCCTTATTGAAATTTTAGTTGTCTACAATTTCAAGTCTGAGAGATCTATATTTTAGTGTTTGCAGGGGAAGAGTCATCTTAGGTTTACTGAGTTGAGGAGGGGGGGACAAACACAGGCACAGAACTCTCTTGGTTTATAAGAAATCTGTAGCATATAGTATTTTGGGGAAGATCTCAGGGAAAGAACATTAACTATCTTGTCTTCATGTCTTTGAAGGGAAAGATGTCAGCCGTCAAATTTTGCAACTTACTATTTCAAATAAAGGAGGTGATGACCACTAGGAATACTAGGACCACTAGGAATACAGTTTTAAAAATATAAAGATTAAGAAGGACAAGTCAATCAGTTCTTGATCTCTATATGTATTACAATTGAAGTTCAGCATGACAGGCACTTGTCACTTTAGCAAGCAGAGTCTCCTAGTAATTTAGCTAGTTAGAAAGTGTGAGTAACAGCCTAATCTTAACCAATAAAAGTAACTACACCTGAAGAAAGTTTCTTAATGCTTAGTCTGTGAAGACTTATGTTTTACGTGGATTACAGTTATCATTTATGAATCAGCATTAGTTTGTTCTAACATTTTTACACACCTTGAGAGAAAGTTTACAGATTTTGTAAGAGTGAAATCTTCGAAAATATGGAAGTTAGAGAATTTAAATTTCTCTAGAACAGCAATAAGGGAATTTGCTGTGGACTACTCAATACAAGTTGTGATCAGACATCAGAGTTAACACTGTACTGAAACTAACTTTGTCCTTAGCTCAACTGTAAGCCTTAAGTCAAACAACTCCTGAAAAAACTACTCTGGATCAGATATGGGGGGACAGTTTGAAATCAAATACCAAGCAGTAAACAGGTTAATAATAGTTTACTTAATAGGTTTAATTCATACCCAATCTGCAATCCAAATAATTGTGATTGGTTTTTGGTCGTTATACCTATTTCACCAAAAGTAACTAACAATTTTTAGACGGATTTGCGAACTGGTTCACTGAGGAAAAACTCCTTGCAAATAACGACCTTCATGACAGATAATTGTAATTATTCATTGTGAGGAATTCTGAGAAATCATTTGTCATCCTGTGAAAGGACTTCTAAATAAAACAGACCCCATAACTAAGCAAACATACGAGGGTATAAACAGACTGATATTCTTACCTGAATATGAATCAGGCATTCTTTTGTGCTTTTCCTCCCAAAAGATAATCATAACATGTTTCTCTTAAGTTAGTGTTTGAAATTAATTTTTATCCTGTTGCTTAATTATAAATTAAAAACTTGCAAAATCAGGAGAACGCACTGAAGCTCCTCTGTAATTTAGATAAGTCTAAAAGAGGCTCTGTCACTTGCTGAGTTAGCGGGGATACTGGTGAAGATGCACTGTGCCAGTAGCAATGTGGCATTTGACAAGTTTTCAGCAATGCCAGTACAATATCAGCGTGTGAAGCTGTACGAACATTGAAACACCAATCTTGTATTATATGTCATCTGCCATATAATCTAAAGAAGGGTGGTATATTATAATAATAACAACAACTAATTGAATCTGTCTTACAAAGCCCTTAAAATCAATTTGTGAATGTTGTAATGAATTAAAACGCACACACACACACACACCTCACTTCATGCACTGGTCAAATACCACTATCACTGAGGTAGAAGATACCGGTAATTTAACAGCATTCAACAACTCTCTGCTTCAGTAAAGCACAAAATATCTTTAAGGTGTTTTTGTGTAGGAAGAATGAAATTAGCCAATTGGAAATAATTAAAGTCACAATAACACCCCTTCCAATACTTGCGAAAGATCTGGAATCTGTAGTGACCTGAAGTGGTAAAGACCAGGTTTTAAACCTCATCTGATAGATGGCACCTCCACCAGCTCAATGCACTATAAACTTAACATTGGCTTACAGGGAAAAGTGTCACCTTCTGTTTCACCAACACCAAATTCATAGATTCAAAGGCCAATAGGGACTATTGTGATCATCTAGTTTAACCTCCTGTATAACAGAGAACATAGAACTTCTCCAAAATAATTCCTAGAGCATATTTTTTAGAAAAACATGCAATCTTGACAGGGCCGGTGTAAGGATGTTTCGCGCTCTAGGCAAAACTTCCACCTTGCGCTCTCCCCACCCCCAACCTGAGCCCCGCCCCCACCGCTGCAGCTTTCCCCCTCCTCCCTGAGGCACCCCCCGCGCCCCAGCTCACCCCTGCTCCGTCTCCACCCCGAGCACGCCATCGCTGCTTCACTTCTCCCACCTCCCAGGCTTGTGACACCTAAGCTGACTGGCGCCGCACGCCTGGGAGGAGGGAGAAGTGAAGCAGCCACGGGGAGGAGGTGAGGCACGGGTGAGCTGGGGCGGGGAGTTACCCTGCGTGCTGCCCCCCCCCACTTGCTGCAAGCGGCCCTCCCTGCGCTCCCCTGCCCCAGCTCCCTCCACCTAAATGCCGGCGGTGACCGGGGCGGCTGAAGATCCGGCCGCCGCAGTCACTGCCGAGGAAAATGGCGCCCTCGCCTAAATGGTTAAACCGGCCCTGAATCGTGATTTAAAAATTATCAGTGATGGAGAATCCATCACAACCATTGGTAAACTGTTCCAATTGTTAATTAAAATTTAAAAATTATGCCTTATTTTTAGTCTGAATTTGTCTAGCTTCAACTTCTAGCCACAGGATTGTGTAATACCTTTCTCTGCTAGATTGAAGAACCCATTATTAAATATTTGTTTCCCATGTAAATACTTATAGACTGTAATTAAGTCACCCCTTAACATTCTCTTTGTTAAGCTAAATAGATTGAACTCTCTGGATCTATCACTATACGGCATCTTGCGTCATCATAATCTTTTGCTCTATTGAGGTTTTCACATCATACCACCATTCTAGCTGAGCACCCATCAAAACACCAATCAGTCCTCAGCCTGCCTAATTTAAGAGATGTGATGAGATCATTGCCCGAAGTGGTATGGAAGAAGTTCAAACTTATAGATCAAATCATAGACTCATTTGTACATGCCAGGGTATATCCAGAATAAGATCCCAAGACAAACTTTGCCTCCTTTATGGAGTTTGATTAATGTTGCACAGAAGTCGGAGCAACATCCCCACTTGCTACCTGAACACAAAAAGTGAAGAAAATATTTTTATGTAGCAGCTTATAGGAGAAGGAAAAAATAGTTCAGCCAAGAACATAATTGGTCTGGCTGACACTTAATTACAATAATCATAGCTAAGATGAACATGTAATTCATAAAAGCAATTGAGGATGTGATTCCAGCTGTTAAAACTGGGTGCAAATATTCCATTAAAATATTTGTAATTAGTACTAGCACCTCAGTATAAATGTATTAAATGCCAATTCACTTGCCAAGGAAAACATTTTCTTAGTTAATCTGTTGTAACTGCCTCTGGACCAAATTATTTGGCACAAAGCATTTAAGGGCCACATCCTAAAGTCCATTGAAAGCAATGGGAATCTTTCCTAAATCTCCAGAACAGGTGAAAGTGTTTCAATATATTAATCCAACTGTTGCACCCCACTCATATGTAACATAAGCCCCAAACACTTGGCAACAGCTCTATTACAACTGGGCAAAACAATGTGATACTATTTGTATGGTCTAATTTTATTTATAAAATAAATAAAAGTTGCAGTTTATGGGGCAAATTTTACTACTATTAATGTGCAAAGAATAAGATGTGCTCTTTAATATTGTCTGTTGATTTCAGTTCTTCTCATCAAGTCCCAGGCACACCTAGATGCCTCAAAGTTAGCAACATTTCTAACAAAGTAAAACTAGATGACTTATTCGTTGTGAATAATTTCTTCAACAAATTTTGCCACTTGCAAATAAATTATTCACAAATACATTTTTATTATTGAATTAGCTCTAACAACAAGCTGTTTAATGTAAGTCCAGGTACAATCTTAAAAGGCTCCTGCAGCCTAAAACAGTTCAGCATTTACTTTAGAAGTCAGTGTGTACAAAAGAGCAAACATAACAAAAAAACCTACTTCATGCTAGATTTTTTATTATACACAATATATAATATTAATTATATGTTACCATTCAATCAATCTTTCATGTTTTCATGTATTTTGCTTAACTGAATGGTTTTCAATTTTTCACAAATAAGTGAACCGACATTAAATTATCTAGGTAGAAGAGGTATTTATGCACTATACTTTAAATAGTCACATAACAGATCTATATTAATTCAATCAATAGATTCACAGGGACAGAGTTCATTGAATTCACTATGACAATAATGGAGTATAAAAAAGTCAACTTACTGTTGCATGTGATATGGTAAGAATTCCATTTTTGACAGTGCACTTTCTTCTCTGCCACACTTTCCTTAGCCTAAACAGTAACAGGACAATATATCAAGAACAAAGCATAATTACTGCTCTTTTTAATTTGCCTGTACAACAAAGTTGGAGAACAAACAGAAGTTAAAGAAATAAATACATTTATTATTGTTTACATTTTAAATAGATTAGCAAGCCAACACAGTCTCCAGCAAACCAGCTGATTTAGGTAAAATTTCAATTAATTCCCATTTTCAAAAAAGAGTCTTCAGCCCTTAGGAGCTCAAGTACAACAGATTTTCAATTAAACTTAGGTGCTTAAGTACCTAAATCACTTTTGAAAATTTTATCATTACTCTTTATGCTTTACTGCATTAACTGCATTAGTTTAATAGATGTAAGCTTTTAAATAAAACAAACACCTAATTTCACTTTTCTGACCAGGTGAGCAGAATTCTTCATGTAAAATAATAAAAAAGTGACATCATCCAAAGCTGATTTGGCTTAATTGAAATTTTTCATTTATGTCTTCACTTTTTAAAAACAAACAAACAATTTTTACACTATATCCACCACAAAGTTAACAATTCATGTCCCTGATTGATCTGATTGAAAGGTCATAAATTAAATTCTCTTTGAAAAAGATGTTTGTACATTAAAAGGCTTATCACTCTGTCTGATCATTCATGTAGTCAGCATGCTTCTAAGCCTATAAAGCACTTTAAACTGATTAAAATAGAACTACAGCAGGATTCTAATCAATGTTTTTAGGATTTCTCTGAGTTAAATTCTCATTTCAATAGATTATGCTTATATGAATTCTAGTCTCCAAGTCTTCTTCATCTCTTAAATGGGACAGAGAGCAGGAAAAACCTCCATTCTAGTAACAATTATCTTAAGGCTATGCAGTTTTGATGTTGTGCATTTAATATTTTTCAGAGACAGAAAACAATTATTTAAATTTGTTCCACGAAAGTTCAAAGCAGAAAACTGGATCCTCTCCCATCAAGACATTTCTGTATAAAAGCTGTGTTAGTTGGCTATCTTCACTCTATGTTCCCTGAAGAAGAGATGCTGTTCAGCTTCTACTTTTTTCAGTACTGAGGCTTTTATTTTTATTCATACCTTAAATCACTATATAGAAGAGGAAAACCAAATGGTCCCTGAACTTTTATCAGCAGCAATATCTCATTCAAGAGCACTGGGACAGTATTACAGACTTTCCTACCTGCTTTTATCTACATTGCCCTCACTTGATTGATATAAGTTCTGTTCCTGCTGTGCTACTAGATTAAGAAGGAGTAAATGCACTACAGACTGGACTGGTCTTTTAATGACTTCACCGCTCTAATACCTAGGGCACCAACGTACGTTATCTTTGGGAAGAAGGCTGGCATCTACAGACAAAAAACACTGGCAATAAAGAATCTGGATTATGATTTCACATCTAGCATTTTGCATGACCACACAATGTTCCATTTTTTCAATGAATAGATTACACTAATATGTAATTCTGGCCTGTCTTCCCATTCCTCACCCTATCTTCGCAGCTAATAAAAAAATTGTTAAAGAGGTGACATTGCTATAATCTGTTTTATATAATTTATGTTCGTTGAAGAAGACAGCAATTTCTGAAAATTTTGGAGCACCAAAAAGAAAAAGAATTATTGGTTGACAGATCACACACACACAGTGGCTGTGCCTTTTTTGTCACCACAGAAACAAAATAAGTGAAGCTAACAAAAGAACCACCCAGTTGAAATGTAGGTAACAAAATGAAGGCAGACTGTTCTTTCATAATAACAAAATCTTAAAACCTTAGTGCTAGACGGATTACTTTTCTGATGCCCTATCACTGAAAATAACTCAAGTTGTTAAACAACCTTCACACTGCAGATCTGACTATTTTTCAGATTTCAAATGTTAAAGTTTGGATTTTTTTCTAACTCAAAAAGGTTTGGTTAAAATATTACTCATGTCTGTAGAAAAGTGCAGTTATCTTCTTACAGCTGGTTTAATATCCTAAGTGAAATGACTGGTGATATCAGAATAGTTTCTAAAACTACAAAGCCTTTTTTTTAAATTGCTTTATTTGTAGATATTAATGATACTTAGAAAATAAGATATGCATGAAACCTGTATGTAAAATTCTGCAAGAAATTCCAGTTTATAGTTTAATAAACATTTTTAGTAACTTAACAATACAAAGAGAGAGCCTCTTTAAGGTCTTGGCATAGGGAAAAAAGAGTTAAGGTTACATTTTTAAAGTTACATGCATTTCCTGATCGTTGAGTGTTTTATTTTTTCAGCCTTCATGCTATACTCAAATTTCCTGAAGTAATAACTTTTTGGGTAAATAAAATAAAAATATTACAAATTGAAGCTCTGAACCTAACAAACACTTGCTCATTTGTATATGCCTTTCATTAGCTGGCCAACTGAAGCCAGTGGGTATAGGCTTGCAGGTTCGGCCTATAAACTACTATAATTCTTTCCATTTTCTACAGATACACAATTTATGTTCTATTTTATAGTTAATGCTGTGAGCCTGAAAATCAAGAATTTCAAATCAAACATTTATAGGCCAAAATGTTCAATTTTTAACCATTGTATTTTTATTTATAAACCATAACATTTTCCAAAGTGCATCACTGACTTAAGAGCGTAAATCACATTTTAAAATTGAGCACCTCTCAGAGAGAGTTAGGTCCTAAGGACCTAAATCATTTTTGAAACACAGACTTGGGCTCTTAAGTTTCTACGGTTCTTTTGAAAACTATACTCAAATGGCCCAGAGGAGCGTGGCTCAAAACGGGTTAAAATTGTGTATATAATGAACTGAGAAGTATCTGAATCTAGTAGTTTATGTTCAAATGTAGAAATTCTGGATTTTCAAGAACACTAAATGATATCAAATGGGGTAAATAGACAACATCTTCTGCACACCCAATGGGATGAGTAGTAAAAATAGACAACATCTTCTGCACACCCAATGGGATGAGTAGTAAAAATTTAACACTGAAGTTAATCACAATTTTACCTATCTCCATGATGGGGAGCTTATGAATTGATATACCAAACAACATTGATTTTTTATCTCTGAATAGTTTTCATAAATTCTAAGCTTTAACAATGTCTAAAGAGAAAATAAGCACTTCACAAATGAGATATGCAACCATTCTAATCAGTAAATTAAGAGAATTCTTTTAATCATGTATGTTTTTAAATGTACAAGCTCAAAAAATTCAGTGCATGTATTATATACTCCAACTACATACCCATCACTCTTCTTTAAGAGATAACCCTTCTTCTCACTTCCATACTCTTTATTTCCCTGAAGCTGATGCATACTATATCCTCCTTGCCTGCTCTGGGAATCCTATAGAAGGGGAAAAAACTATTAAAAAAAACTTTAATGTATGTAATAAGATCTCACACTGATCGTAGTTTACTTCTCCTTCCCTACCTCCCCCCACTTTATGTAATAATAGATTTTTCAAGCAAGGAATCCTAACTAAGAAGTTTAATAACTAGTTATGGACTCTTACATTATTTGATCATGCATTTATTGTATATCCAAAACTTCGAATTTTGAGTATACAAAGAATGCAGGTGTCCCCCCCAAGATAATGAAGGAATTTAAAAGGCTCATCATAAATTGCTAAAGGAAAGCAAGTAGTTTTACATGCACAGTTATATATGAAACACCAGTAATAATCGTCAATTTTAATTAAGTTTAAAAATACACATGGTGTACATATTTGTTAATAAATGGAATTGTCCCAAATAAATTAAAAAAAAACTAATGAAAGAAACAAGTAGGGTGATAAAAATGTCATCAAATTCACTAGAAAAACAAAGGCTTATTAAAACATTGACTTACTCTCCTAGCCTTCGATCAGGAAAGGCAAAAGCAACACAGGAAAGAAAAAGCAAAGAATTTAAAAAGAGAATTAATTTTGGAAAATAATGTGCTCCTGAACATATATTCTGCAGCTTCCACATTTAAAAAGACAATCAGCAGTCATTCTTGGAAATGGCACTAATTAGTAGGAAGAAACAACACAGTTCTTTGTTTAGACACTTATTAGCCTTTGCTTGCCAAGTAACATTAGAGAATGGTAAAATACTGTACATGTTTCTTTTTGTGGTTTGAAATTAAAATATCTTTTAATATTGAACTGGAACATGGAAGGATACTAATAACATTGTTGTATGCAGTGTTGTTGTAGCCATGTCGGTCCCAGGATATTAGAGAGACAAGATGGATGAGGTAATATCTTTTATTGGACCAACTTCTGTTGCTGAGAGAGATAAGCTTTCTAGATACACAGGGCTCTTCCTGAAGTCAGTTTCACATTTAAACACAAGGTTGAACAGATAGCACATATTCTAAGGGACTGTTCAAGGTGAAGTGGCTCTTTAACACCCCTGCAGTCAGAACAAAAAGGGGTGTGCTGCTGGTAGACCAGCTCTTGCCAAGGCTGCAAGTATCAGCTGAGCACTGACAAATTCATAGCTAGAAACCAGACCAGTTTACCCGTATGTTAGTATTGTTCAACATAGGTGTTAGACTTGTAAGGATGTATCTAGTGTTTAGACTCTATAAAAATGGGTTAAGTTGCTTGTAATTCCTGTATCCCATGCTATAAGGCAATACAAAAGTTTTGTTTAAGAACTGTAAAAATGCCTGCTCTGAACTTGTGAACTCAGACAGGACGAGTGTTTCCCCTGTCCATCAAGGAGGACTAGCAAAAATAGGCAATTGTGAAGCATCACAATACAAAGATTTGGCTAATGGCCCCTTCACATCCATAAAGGTGCTATGTGCAAGGAAGCTCATCTCATCAACATGAATTCTGAAAGAAGAAAATAAAGATAGCTGACACGAAAATTCTTCAACCCTTTGCTGTTTGGACTCTCAGAGGGCTGAAGCTAGGAAACAAAAAGCAGATATCTCCAGGATCAACCTGGGTTAGCCCTAAAAGACATTCAGTGCTCACAGATTACTATATCTCTGTCACCTTTTGGAACCATAGACTGTAACTCATTTGTATTACATGTTGCCTGCTTTAACCTGTAAATATCTCTTGTCATTTCTTTTTTCTAGCAAATAAATCCTTATTTAGGAGTTTACTGTAGGATTGGCTACAAGCGTTGTCTTTGATGTGGGATCTAAGATACAAATTGACCTGTGGTAAGTGACTGGTCTCCTGGGACTGGGAGCAACCTGAATATTTTATGATCTTTGGTGCAAGTGACTATTTATCACTAAGTACAGCTTGCTTGGGTGGCAAGGGACTGTCTGTGACTCCATGGTAAGATTGTTAAAGGAGCTCACATTTGTTATTGGGTTGGTGAAATCCAATTCTAGAACATACCCCCAGTTTGAGGTGTCAGCCCTGCTTTTTGATAGTCTGCCCTGAGGTTGACACTCATGGTCATGAGCCACTCCAACAGCATGACGAGGGGTTAGCAGGTTACAGACTCTTGTAGTAAGCCATAAATCCAATGCCTTTATTAAGAACATGATTTTTAGTGTCTAGCAAAGTTACGAATTTGAAACTAGACAACCACTATGCTCTTAAATGAACTTACACACGAGAATGATAAAAGACATAAACCCCATATCACCTGTGGGGGAACACTTTTCACAAAGTGATCACTCTATATCTGACCTATCAGTCCTCATCCTCAAAGGAAACCTGCAAACATTTTCAAAAGACAGTCTGGAAGCTTAAATTCATAACTTTACTAGACACTAAAAATCATGGTCTTAATAAAGACACTGGATTTATGGCTTACTAAAACAATCTGTAACTCACTAAACTCCCATTTTGTCCTGTGACTACAAGGATGTTAACAGTCCACTTCACCTTGAATGGTACCTTAGAATATGTACTAACTAGCGCTGTCGATTAATCAGAGTGAACTCACATGACTAACTCAAAAAAATTAATCACAATAAAAAATTAATTGTGATTAATAGCAGTTTTAATAGCATTGTTAAACAGAATACCAATTGAAATTTATTAAATATTTTGCATGTTTTTCTACATTTTCAAATGTATTGTATTCTGTGCTGTAACTGAAATCAAAGTGTGTATTATTTTTTATTACAAATATTTGCAATGTAAAATTGATAAACAAAAGAAATGGTATTTTTCAGTTCACCTCATACAAGTACTGTAGTGGAATCTCTGTCATCAAAGTGCAACTTACAAATATAGATTTTTTTTTTGTTATACCACTGCACTCAAAAATAAAACAATGTAAACTTCAGAGCCTACAAGTCAATTTCTTCCTGCTTCTTGTTCAGCCAATAGCTAAGACAAACGAGTTGGTTTACATTTCCAGGAGATAATGCTGCCCTCTTCTTATTTACAATGCCACCAGAAAGTGAGAACAGGCATCTGCATGGCACTTTTGTAGCCGGCATTGCAAGGTATTTACATGCCAGATATGCTAAAACATTCATATGCCCCTTCATGCTTCGGCCACCATTCCAGAGGACATGCTTCCATGCTGATAATGCTCGTTAAAAAAAAATGTGTTAATTAAATTTGTGACTGAACTCCTTGGGGGTAGAATTGTATGTCCAATGCTGTTTTACCTGCATTCTGCCATATATTTCATGTTATAACAGTCTCGGATGATGACCCAGCACATGTTGTTCATTTTAAGAACACTTTCACTGCAGATTTCACAAAATGCAAAGAAGGCACCAATGTGAGATTTCTAAAGATAACTACAGCACTCAACCCAAGGTTTAAGAATCTGAAGTGCCTTCCAAAATCTGAAAGGGATGAGGTGTGGAGCATGATTTCAGAAGTCTTAAAAGAGCAACACTCCAATGCGGAAACTACAAACCCCAACCACCAAAAAAAGAAAATCAATATTCTGCTGGTGGCATCTGACTCAGATAATGAAAATGAACATGCGCTGGTTCGCACTGCTTGTCCCCTAGAATGGTGGTTGAAGCATGAAGGGACATAGAAATCTTCAGCGCATCTGACACATAAATATCTTGTGACCCTGGCTACAATAGTACCACAAGAACGCCTGTTCTCACTTTCAGGTGACATTGTAAACAAGAAGCAGGCAGCATTATCTCCTGCAACTGTAAACAAACTTGTTTGTCTGAGCGATTGGCTGAACAAGAAGTTGGACTGAGTGGACTTGCAGTCTCTAAAATTTTACATTGTTTTCTTTTTTTAATGCAGGGGTTTTTTTACATAAAAGTTCAACTTCCAATGATAAAGAGATTGTAGTACAGTACTTGTATTAGGTGAATTGAAAAATACTATATTTCTTCTGTTTTTTACAGTGCAAATACTTGTAATAAAAAATAAATGTAAACTGAGCCATGTACACTTTGTATTCTGGTGTGTAATTGAAATCAATATATTTGAAAATGTAGAAAACATCCAAAAATATTCAAATAAATAGTATTCTATTATTGTTTAACAGTGCAATCAATCGTGATTACTTTTTTAAATCGCTTAACAGCCCTAGTACTAACTATGTATGTTAAACTATCTGTTCGACCTTGCATTTAGCTGTGACACTCTGAGTACCCTTCCCAGACCTGACAAACAGCACTGTCAAGTATCAGAGGGGTAGCCGTGTTAGTCTGGATCTGTAAAGGCAGCAAAGAATCCTGTGGCACCTTATAGACTAAGAGACCTTATAGACTAACTGTCTGTTAGCCTATAAGGTGCCACAGGATTCTTTGCTGCTTTTAAAGAGCACTGTGTGGCTCAAAAGCTAGTCTCTCTCACCAACAGTCCAAAAAAATGTATTACCTCACCCATCTTGTCTCACTAATAATACTGTCACCCAGAATTTTTAAATTTTTCTTCTGCTTTCAAGTTTTATTGCATGTTAGCTGTTTATTCTGCTATTTGAACTCCTTGGTGGAGAGGGATTTATAAACTAAAACAATTCAGTTATGAATTTGTGTTTGTAATCTCTACTCATGTGAAGAATGTCATTGATTTCTGATGAAACTACGCAAATGAGCAGAAATTATTTTCATGTGACTAAAAGGTTGAAAGATTTTACCTAAGCATCTCCTACTCTTTATAAATTTTTGAATGTTCATAACAACTGTATCCTATCCTCCACAGAACTGGAACTAATTATGGAAGACTAGCTACTTAAAGTGTTACCATGCAGTGTTTTTGGCTGAAAAATTATATTTTGTAAAAAACATTTTTAAAACCTATTTTATTAATGTTCTAAGATACGATGGAACCAATGGAAGTAACAAATCAGACGGGAGGGGTAAGGGTAAATAAAATCATATGAGATGTGATCATAATGACTAGCAGTATACACAGCTAGATTGTTGGTCAAATTTTTAAAAAATAAATGATAAGATATGAATGAACAAAAATAGCTAATAGAAGTCTCTATGTGAAAAAATACAAAACATTCACAGTAGGCAGGTTGTTTCAAATGTGGTGACATTGCAGCTTCCATCACATGTCATCTCAAAGTGAAAGTATAGGAGATGCAGCAATCCTCATTAGCAGAGATGCTTTTTCTTTCTAATTGAATTTTGTAAATTTAGCATTTTTCAATCTATAAAATAGCAGATATTTTGCAAAATTAAATGGCATTGGTATTTCTGAAAAAACTCTTTCCTCCAAACAAGAAAAGCTTTAAGATTGCATCTTATAATACAGAAAACCTATGCACAAAATTACAAACCTTCAGTAGTTCAAAACAAGAAAATAATGAATAATACAAGAAACAC
This sequence comes from Mauremys reevesii, assembly GCF_016161935.1. Classification (NCBI taxonomy): domain Eukaryota; kingdom Metazoa; phylum Chordata; order Testudines; family Geoemydidae; genus Mauremys; species Mauremys reevesii. The sequence continues at coordinate 269,740,866 of NC_052624.1, forward strand.
CATGCCTACAGTTGCAGAAGAATCATGGGCCACCAATTATAGTGGTAGAGCTGAAATGTCAGAACTTTCCACCAATGCAGGATATAAAGCTGGAAAAGGGTTCAGTGTTTCCAAGTGCAATTGCAAAGATGCTGTTAATGTTTACTCAACATTGCAAGGACGTGTGCATGTGAACACACGGTGTGTAACACGATGTGTAACAAAATCCTCTAGTGTAGACAAGGCTGTAGAAACCGAATGCTCCTCATCTCCATTATAAGGACGTTAATTTTGGTATGGGACTTAGAAAGTGTAGGGAAGGATGTTAAAATAAATAGAAAATGGGGAGATGCCTCAGTGGTAGTGAAGTGAGCAGAAGACCTCAGCATACTCCCATTCCAATGTGCTTCAGACCCACAGGTCTGATGTTATGTGGGCGCAAGCACTTAGAAGTGGGATTGGTAAATAAAAGATGGGGAACAGACAGAACTAAGGTAGCTGGTACACACTGCACAGGGCTACCCCATCAAAATGGCTGTTTGGAAGAGGCAGCTGGATGGGATGAGCTTAATGATGCTGAACAGAAGAGCAGTGAACGGCACTTTGTATAACCCCTTCCCATTTTTCTTGGTGAATCTTGTAATCAGGGAGCAAAACTTTGGTGTCTGAATGGCTGTCATGGATTCAGTTGTTTTCTTTTTGTTGCTGAAGTATAGATCCCAAGGCATTTGATCATCTCCTTCGAGTCTTTGAGGCTATGAAGTCTGTCATCCATTTTCTCTGAAAACAGAGATGAGCCTTCAAAAGGGAGGTCTTCAATGGTCTGTTATACCTCTAGGGGTAACCCAGATGACTGCAACCATGAACACGTTCTCATTGTAATGGTTGATGCCATGGTTTGAGCAGCTGAATCTGCAGTATCCAAACTGGTTTGGAGGGCAGATCAGGATGGCCTCAGTAGTCCTCCAGTACTGGTGAGTAACATGATGAGTGCCATGATTGCTCAATAGCCTCGTCTGCTGAACTGGCATCTGAGCTGGTGTCTGGTCCATAAGCTGAAGTGGAGAGGCTGCACGAGTGAGTTCTGACTGCTCGGTACTGGTCTCGGTACCTAAGAAGGGTGCTTTCGATGCCCAGAACTGATCTGAGCACCGGGTACCAGGGATGCTGTTCTAAGTGTCAGTGTTTCTGGTGCACCCTCCACAATTGCCCTTCTGATTGAGAGGATGACTGGCTAGAGAGGGAATGCCCCGCGGTGTCCAGAATGGCCAATGACATGGACTTGGGGATCCATCCTTATCCAGGCCATTGACCTTTAGCCGGAGGCCAATACGGGAGTTGTTGCATGGCCCATGGTCCAAATGACTCTGATGGGGGAGTATGTGCCATGTCCCAGGCAGGATAGAAAGGACCTCACCCCTGAGTCTGAGGAGCAGGAATCAGATGCTTCTGACAGAAGAGAGGCCAATCCAGATGGTACTGGGGCCAAACCTGGGGATGGTGGTACCAGATCATGGGATGGTTTCCTCTCGACAAGAGAGGTTTTTGTGGAGGGTTGGGTAGAAGTCTGCAGGATCTTGGTGCGGAGAGGTCTGAGAAGCAGGCCCTGGCACTAGCTGCAGGCCTACTACTGCCAGTGATACCAGTACCAAGAGGTTAAGCAAGTCTTCTGTGGCTGCATATGCCTCCGGGGTTGTTGGGATCAGTACCATCTGCTCCATAATGGTCCTTAGGGGATGGCCTCAATGGACCTGGCACAGGCTCCGGAGGCAGCAGTCCCCCTTTTGGAGGCAAGGAGTGTTCTAATGATGGCCTCTCTCCCAAACACTTCATGACACAGAAGAGTGAAAGACGGAACCTGAGGAAGGTCTGAGTTTTTTCTTTAGTACAGGGGAACAGGACAGAGAACAGGGAACTGACATGTGCAATCACTCAAAGAAGAGCTAAAAGGTACCTAGTTTGTGTTAAAAGTGTCATGGGAGCTTTAATTATGAACAGCCAAGGCCTCAATTTTACTATCATAAAGTACTTTGGAAGGTAAATGGTAACTTAATTTGTGAATTTTGATGCAATTTAAAATAGTTTAGAACCTTACAAATCTGCAAGAGAAAATCCAATTTCAGTTCATATGCCGTAACATTCTGATTTAATCTGTACATTTCCTGATGTTAAATGCTACAATGCAGTAATGCAAGGGAAACATGCCCTTAATCTCTTACAGCCATGCCACCTGTTTCAGTAACAAACCCCAGCTTTAATTGTGTAAAGATTCAAATACCCACAGATCGCTGAAGAATTGGTTGTTCAGACCAAGGCCATGCATCTCCTGTGTCAATGTCATTTAACTCATGAGTGCTGAGTGCTATGTTATTTTGGTATTAAAGGACTAAAAAGCTATGGTATATTTTAAAAGCTGTGAAAATCTAATGAGTAAGGACTCAGTTTAACAAAGCACGTAAAGTATTTATGAGTACAGTACAAGCTACAGTAACTCCTCACTTAAAGTCATCCCGGTTAACGTTGTTTTGTTGTTACGTTGTGATCAAGAGAACATGCTCGTTTAAAGTTATGCAATGCTCCCTTATAACGTTGTTTGGCAGCCACCTGCATTGTCCATTGCTTGCAGAAAGAGCAGCCCGTTGGAACTAGCTGGTGGGGGCTTGGAACCAGGGTGGACCGGCAGCCCTCCATCAGCTCCCCGCTCCCCCCTATGTTCCCTGTGCGGCAGCCTCCCGCAGGCTATCAATTGCCAGGCAGCTCAGCTGTCCCTCCTCCCACTGCCATGTGCTGCTCCTGCCTTGGAGCTGCTCATGGGAGCCTCCTGCTTGTCTGTTACATAATCCTTTTGTTTACAAAAAACATGTACGAAATCTGGGTGTTAAACATGCAATACCCAGTGACTCTATTATAAGGAATACATACAGGAGCGCAAGTTGCATTTTTAAGTAAGTCTCTCAGAGTTTGAAAATCGTCTTGAAGATAACGGCTCCTAGCATGCTATACATTCAGAAAGATAGTCCATATTTATTTTTTAATTCTCAGTAGGATTACTAATGCTATGAAATTATGAAAAAAACACTGAGCTGTTTCAGATTAACTGACAAACAACTTTAAAACTGGCATACTAAAACAGATGATTATGTATATTTCAGGAATGAATTACTATGCTCTGTTAACATGTTGGGATTCTGATGTCAAATGTTTCTATATCTTTTATTAGGGATAGATCTTAAAATAAAACAAGAACAAACATTTCTGTTTCTAGATTTCTTTATAAAATTATTTTAAAATTTATGAACATTTTCCGTTAATCCATTTCTGTTAATGAAGCCAACAATTATAAAATAACACTTAAAATGTGTTAAGTATGAAGATGTGGGAAAGAATGACTGTCTTAATAATTTACAAAAATACTAAATTATGAATGTACATCTGACTTTAAATAAACCATCTGAGAAATCATATCGCAATCTACAGACATCAGCTAAAGAATTTCAGTGTGCTACCTACAAAATTAACAACATAAAGTATATCAAAAATGGTCATTTGTTCTGGTTACCCATGTCCGCTATTTAACATTAGCAATACTGCCCAATTATAGGATCCCCACCAAGGCATGAATCTTCATAAGTATCTTATTACAGAATGGGGGGCGCTCATGATTTACAATGTATGCAATTACAAAATCATCTGCTCAATCCACTGATCACCATTTTTAGTACCCTATATTTAAGAACAAAAGAAGATTATTTGTTAGAGTTTTGCATTTTTAAAACTACTAAAACTGAATCATGTTCTTCACTGTTTTGGAGAGAATATGATCAAACTTCTGCATTTGATTTCCCTCAGGTTATTTTTAATTTTATACATCTATATACCAGCTGATGTTTAGATTTAGACTGAGCAGCCAATGAGGTACAACACTAGTTGCCAGCAAGGCTTTGTATTACACTGGCTACCAGCATGGTACATAACTGGTTACTCCAGAGATGGAGAGCTTTAAAAACACTACAGCAGAGTGCAATATAAGGGCTATACTATAACTATATTAAGTAACTGAAATAATTGATCATAAAAAAGACAGAAAACTTCAGAGTCCTAATGTTATTTTCACTATATTTGTAATTAAATATTAAATATTTCACATTCTTAATATAGTTAAATGGGGGGTGGATATTTGTTTTTTTTGGCCCTTAATGACATTAATTTTAAAATTTACTAAGCAGACTCTGCTCAAATTGTAATTAGAGCCCTTTCTCTGCAACTAAGCATACAAACCATGACTTTAAGAAATCATAGAAGGAAGGCATATTTATTTGCATGGGGTTTAAGAACGTGGTTGGGTCAGGTGACCCTGTTAGGAGTAAGGGTCATATAGACCAAACTTCATTATATATGTCCTGCTGCTGTAATCAAGATGTGAGATGAGGAGGATCTGGACCAGCCTTAACAGTAAACATTTTCTTTTGAAAAAATTAAGTTTTTATTTTAAAAACAGGTTTACATCCTTTCCCATCTTTAGTATTATAGCTATCACAAAATAAAATGGCAGCAGCATAGGAAGAATATGCAAAGGGAGAACTCATTTTTATCTTAAAATATTGTTACCTAGTATCACAATATCGCACAAAAGTAGTAGTATGATTTCTTGCTGTTCCTTTTGAGGAGCAGAAGTGGGGAAGGGTCTCTTCTCACATATGATATCTGATAAATATCCAAAACCTTGCTTTGTATTCATATATATTTGGATATTCTGAATGTTATTTTTGTTGAATACTGTTCAGGAAACAAACAAATTGTTCTGCACAAAGAAATTATGCCTATATAAGCCAGTTTTCAACTCAGACGTCATACAATTTACATTCTGCCAGAGAGTAACACACATGTAAAATTACCTACCTCTTTCTGATCAAGCTGTAAAGAGGATTTTATCAAGTCTCGGAGTGCAGTAAGCTGTTTCTTTTCTTCATCTTGTGTCTGCTTTATCTGTGGAAGGAAAAATTACTGGTACTATTTCCTTTTCTAAAAGCAACTTTTACCTTCAAAGTTTTAATTCACCAAATTCAGCACTGTGATCGGGTATATTTGGCCTTCATGGCCCCTGCTGGAGGCCCCGCTGCTCTGCTAAACTTGCCCCAGGAAGCAGTGAGATAGAAGAAAAAGTGGAGCAAAGGGGGGTCCTCCAAACCTTTCTGGTAAGGCCTCACTGAAGTAGCCATGTTGGAAGCTAAAGAAACATAGTCTTCCAAAGTCTAAAAGGGGTAGGGACAGCCAAGCCAATCAGAACCCTCAGGCTCAGATTACAGGAGCGACAGGGCCTTAGCAGGTCATCCTGGCTGAAACCAAAGGAGTGAGGAAGAGTGCTCCTCTATGGCTTGGAGATAGAAAAGAACCTAAGAACGCTGGCCCTGAAATAGGGCTGGAGATAAAAATGGTTCTGGTAGGAAGAGGACCAGAGAAATAACAACGTATTAAAGTAAGCAGTAAGTGGCTGCTGTGTATAAGGTTCCTGGGCTGGAACTAAGAATAGTGGCTGGGCCTGGGTTCCCCTACCAGCCACAGCTAAAGTATAAACCCCAAGACGGGGACAGGCTTTATTTGGGAGCCTGAACAAACAACCCAATTTAAAGTGCCCAGAGCCAGGGCTGAAGACCTTCGGGAGAGCAAACAGACTGTTTAGTTACTGGGCTCTAATACCCCAGAAAGGGTTCATTCAGACTTTGTGACTGGGTTGGAAAGCCAAGCCACTGAAGGAAGACCCAATAAGGTTGGCCAGAAGCCTGCAGGGAGCACCAGAGATAAGCAAAGGACTGTGATAGCACACCCCACCACTTAGAGCTGTTACAGTCACCCATGAACATTGAACATGTAGTAGTCTGCTCCTTATGTATTTATCCTCTATATACATATACCTCAAAAGCAAGCCAAAGTGAATATATATTGAGAAATAGCCTCTTCAGTCTCTGCAAATGGATAGCATGTACTTTCTTGCCATATGTTAATGGTTCATTATAGTTAACACAACCAAATTAGTCTCTGAAGTCTTAATATTTCAAATAAGCTTGACAGCTGGTTTATAACTGGAGTGGAAATGGAAATAGTTTCATTCAACCACATACATACAGTCTGGGAGCATATGTAATTCTGTGGGCAGAGGTAAGGGTGATGACATCTGATTTGTAAAAGTCTACAGAATCTCAGTTTCAATAGTGTCAACTTCTGCAGCATGATAGAAGGAAATCGCTGCTATCCTGGCTCTCAGGTCGAGGTCCGCCAGTTGGTAGAAATTTTGATAATATAGTGTTGTTGGAAATAGGTTGAGTTGGGTATCATTCAAAAGCCCTTTCTCCCACAAAAAAAGGGTACCAAATATGACAAATCCTAGAACAATTCTGTAAATATATAATTAAGAAAATGTTTTTAATTTTTTTTTTTAAATATACTTTAACAAAGGCATGTCAAACATGCACTCCTCACGAAATTAAATTGTGGCCTTTGACTGAGAGTACTGTGTTATCAGTTAATGTCCAGAACATGCCTGCTAATTTTTTTTAAGGTTACAGATTACTCTAAATGGAAAGTATCAGAGGGGTAGCCGTGTTAGTCTGGATCTGTAAAAGCAACAAAGAATCCTGTGGCACCTTATAGACTAACAGACGTTCTGCAGCATGAGCTTTCGTGGGTGAATACCCACTTCTTCAGATGCAAGAAAGAGAGCTTCAAGTTGATTTGCCATCATCAACAAAACAAGAAGTGGTTCCGTGGTATTGATTATCAACTTTATTTATTATGCCAAAAGAATTGTAATGAGGCACTGGTTAAGACATCAGCATCCAGCCAGAAATTACTGGAATTCATCTGCAAATGGTATACATGTAGTTACATAACGTATATTACATAACATAATTAATTATAATCCCAAAGTAATTTATTACAAAATCCTTATTTTTACTTTGGTCTTGATCCTCTTTAGGCATTAATGGGAGACAAAGAGTACTGACTAATTGCTGAACCTTTGGAGAATATAACTGTGGAGGATCTGGTTAAACACAATGCTTGGTGGCACTTTAAATGCTATAAGAACACCACCCCATAACCTGAATTTAGCAAGGCTGGAGGGGAAGTACATTGAGCATCAGGAAAAAGTTGAAGATGCTGGGATATGTGCCAGCTGTGGGCAAGACTCACCTTATACTAGTTCCCATGGCACATGTTTCGAGAACACCTGCTTCTTTCTCTGGTAAGCTGGAAGCCCAATGGCATACATTAAGTATAGTTTCAATAAATGAGACAACTGAGAAACTATATGAAGTAGTCACCCTAAGCGAGAACATTCCCGGGAAAATAAAGTTAAGTGGCTGCATTGATCCAAAAGACACCCACACATACAACACTGCCTATCACATTGACAATGCCAAGAATGTATGTAATCTGTTGCATCAAAAGCAACAGAAAAATACTGGTTTTACCACTGCAAACTGTACAACTCAACTGGAGTTCACTAATTGCCTCGCAGAGGCTCTAATGAATAGGAAAGTGGTGGTGATGGCTGATGCAGAAGCTAAATAGAGAGAAATATGTGCTTTGAACGGGACTGAAAAGGAACAAATAGTTAGCAGAAAGGCTCTTAGAGCATTTATTGAAGATGAACTGTGGGCTACGAACATTGCTTTTTGCAATCCTATCCACGGAAATGAATCTCAGCACATATCCTTAAAAGCTGCAAAAGAAGTGGTACTATAAAAAGCAGGGGAAAAAGAGCTGATTTCAACAGTAATATGAAGACTCTGCAGCTGTTAAAATTTTACAAAAAGGCATTTTGTCCTGCATGCAGTATGTTGGAGTTTCAGGGACCCATAGATGATGCCAAACCTGAATACGAGGTATAGAAAAGTCTGACCCTGACACATGGGAGAAATTTTGAAAAGGAAATTTAGTTGTTAGAAGGTTGCCTATTGGCCGCTTCTGTCCGCATGGGCCACATGATGCCCTAAAACAAGAAAACAGAGCTATGAAAGTCATTGGGGATTGGTGGGCATAACAGTATCCAAATGCTTTTTCCTGTTTTCCTGACAATCCCAGAACTCCATCGAATTTAAATGAAACATTAAGCATGGCTGAGATGACTCCCCAGAAGTAACCAAACATCATCTAGACTCATTAGGTGCTGTTAAACATCAAGAAGGGTCAATTTTAAAGCTACAGGATGATCTTACTCTCACTGAAAACCAATTTGCATATGACAGACCAGAGCTCATTAATATCAAGTCTTCAGTGATGAGATTACTAATGATGTCAGTCGAATGAATTCTCTGGGTCATGACTTGTATGAAGCCTTCAAAACCCAAAGAATTATCCAATGCTTCATCAGTCCATCGACTCCAATCAAGAAGAATAGACTAAATCTGTCCTCAAATGTAAAGAAGAAAATCAGAATGAAGTTGGCAGGGACTATTATAGAGCTAAACACAGACAGGTCATTGTTTACCCATCTTCTTGTTGTGTCCAGGTCTCAGTGTGCTACTGATCTATATGAGACTTTGGGAAAGTATGACTTCTCCGTGGTACCACGACTGATGATTGAATGCAAAGGAACGATGCATACGTGCCAGGAGAAAAACAAACTAATGCACAACTTGCATGGTCTTTCTAAGCAACACTTACCGATAACATGACTGGTGCCTTATGCCAGCAAAGATATCAATCAGCATAGCAATGATAGATGGTATGGCTGAGGTACAAGCTCTCGACAAACCAGACACTTAACACCTGCTGAGGTTTGACTGAACACTTCATTATCAGGCCAAAGAACAAATACTGGACCAATGATGAAGTCCACCTCATGTTTGACACGTATGAAAGGAATCAATTACAAACATTACCAGAAAAAGAGGTTCCATGGTACTGCATGTGTCCAACTCAAAATAATTGATTCCACAAACATCTCCAACATCACAATGAAAACGCAACGGTCTCATACTCACACAAAGGAAAAGTTAACCACATACTTTGCAGGAAAACGCTCCAGCATGTGAAGAATTACTCACAGAATTTAGTTGCCTCATGGCATAACGAAGCTGATGCCTCGCACTGTTCAGTGGAATTTCTTTGTAGTTCAGTGAGGATGACGACACTAAAATTATCTTGCATGCCATCAATGCAACAGAGAGGTACTACTAAACTCCACATTTTTGCACAATACACAGATTTTCTAGTCCTCTCTGTGAGAAGGTACCCAATATTTCCATAATATTGTATTTTTGTGCTTGCTGCTGGGAAACAGAATCACAGTATCTCTCTCCAAGTTGTGTTCCTATTACTCAGACCATTAAAGCTGGTGCGCTGCCAGCATTCATATGCTGAGTTTACCATTTCAAGACCAAGATTATGACACTTGCAGAGCTACGTTGGTGGATATTGTCTAAGAAACAGAAAGAGAAAAAGTTGCCACTGACAAGTGGTACATTTATACCTGCTACCAAAAGGGAGAACGATCAAGTAATTAAATGATTACGAGATGATGAAGCGCATCCAAAACTACCTTCCCCTATTAGGCATGGATGGGTCTTGGAGGAGGGACTGATCACATCAGTTAAGTATGAAATACCATAAATAAAATAAATAAATAATTGGAGATATACCTATCTCCTAGAACCGGAAGGGACCTCGAAAGGTCATCGAGTCCAGCCCCCTGCCTTCACTAGCAGGACCAAGTAGTGATTTTGCCCCAGATCCCTAAGTGGACCCCTCAAGAACTGAACTCACAACCCTAGGCCAATGCTCAAACCACTGAGCTATCCACCCATGCATTCTTGAATCAATCTTTCAGCTAATCAAATGCTTGTATGCAATGACCAGATGCTCAGCACCCTACAAATGTTTGGCCAGCAGCCTGCCTGGCATAGAGATGTGAGAGCATGGCATGTACAAGGATCATTGCGACCACACAGCTAGGACAACACCGATGAGGAATACATGTTTTCAGTCCAACATGTCCAGGCTAGCTTCTCTAGTATTACCAATGATTAATGTCTTTTTTTTATGTAAGCAATGCATCCCGGTGTTGAAGTATAATTAAAGTATGTTGGGTTTTAAACATTTTCTCAAATACATATCTACATACGTCATGTTTGGCATCATTGTGTTTGTGGGAGAAAGGGCTTTTGAACGATACCCAACGTGACCCATTTCCAATGAAACCGTTATCAAATTTCACCAACTGGAGGATATGGGAGCAGATGTAAGTCTTCCTCCCCCCACCCCCCACCATTACACCACAGAAGATGACACCACTGAAATTATGATTCTGTAGATTTTTACTAATCAAATGACACCTTCCTTACTTTTGTATCATTATCTTGCTCCCAGAATGAGATTTTAACACATTATGCCCCCAGACTAAAACTACAAAAGCAAATGGGATTACCAGGGGTATGTCTACACAACAAAAACAAACAAACCAATCAACCAAGCTGCGGCAGTGAGTCAGAGTGTTGATCAACTGACTCGGGCTTGCAGGGCTTGTACTACAGGGCTAACAATAGTAGTGTAAATGTTCCTGTTCATTCTGGAGCTCAGACTCGGAGACTCTCCTCCCTTGCTGGGCTTCAGACCCCGTACTCCCACCCTAGCAGGAATATCTATGCTGCTATTTTTAGTCTCATAGTGAGAGCCCATGAGCCAAAGTTAATTGCCCAGTGCTCTGAGACATATTGCCATGGAGTTTTTTATGTCATGTACATGTAACTTATGACTTCAGATTGTGAAATACAAAATTGCATTGGTGACACTGAGCTCTAATTCTGTATCACTTTTTGCCTCCCAATCAGCAATCATAATTTGCAATATTAGTATCTGAGAGATACAATTCACTCATCAAAAGCTGTGTTGTACACAATTCCAAATTAAGTCTGTATTATCAAACAGTCCATTATGAAAACCAGACTCATATAAAATTTGTGCTATATTAGTGAATATCTGATGCAAGGACACCCATCCAGTACTATCCACATGGTACAATACTCAAAGCCTCTATTTGCAGCTGAATAGATAACTACTTCCTCTCAAAGTAAATCATGGTATAACTTCCAGAATGCAAAGGTTTTGGGAAACAGTTAGTACCATCTAACAACTAAGATAGCTTGTCCCAGAATTTTAGTTACAGTTGAGGCTGAAGGAACACTTTTTTATTTTTACAGTGTAAATGTGAAGTTAGATTATACTTTTAGCTATTTAGATATTTCAGTTTACTGATAGCACTTAGGGAAATGTTCTTGCTTGTTCATCTGAATTCAGACATTATACTACCTCAAATTACTTACATTATATAAATCAGCAGCCAACTTTTCAATATACTGTTTCAATTTATCAGCAGTTTTCAAGCCATCTTGGAAGAAACTACAATGGAAAATACTTGTGATTTATCAGCAATACATGAACTTCTTGTATCAAAAATAATTGAACTTTACATTGAAAATTATACACAACTTACACTCACTCCTCCCTCACACAGAAACAAAAAATATTCCTGTAAATATTCCTATAAATTACTTTACATTACCAGTTGTCTGAAACCATCTGATGGAATATAGTTTCCATATAGCTCTAATTTTAAAGCACTTTAAAGACCTGAATGTTATATTTTAATTCTTCACAAATATCCCTTGCTGCATGAATATACAGTATGCCCAAATACATGTAATTTTACAATTAAGTTAATCTTGAAACTGCTTTTGCATACAATTTTGATTTAGTTTTAGCATTTCAGACTTTAGAGTATACAGTGATGTCATGTACAAAGCAAGTTCACACAGTACACACACAGTACACGCACTGAGTGAATGTGTATGGGGGCATATGAAACTCTGCAAACCCCCATACACATTCACTCAAACTGCATTGCTGGATTCATCAACTGACAGCTAGACATAGGACATACAAACCACTGTAGATAAACACAATTTTAATCTCTGTCAACTAAGTATTTATTTTAAATGGAAAGCTCTGGGAAACAGTCCCTAATCTATCCACCAGAGAGACAAGCTCTTAATCAGTGTATTTCTCTCAAGATGTCAATGGCACACTCTCCCTACCACTTCTGTCAGAAGAGATTTAACATTGACTTTTACCCCTAGATACCAACATCAATAGAGATAAATTTGATTGTTCTATTTTATTACTGCTAGTAAACATTTTTCTCTTTAGCAATTCCCATAATCACACTCTCACTCTCTCTCTCTCACATCATAGCTGCACATGAGATCTCTCTCATCTTGTGCATCAGTTCAAGACAAAAGCATCTTAAAGTCTAGTTTTGGTAAGTCTGCCTCTGTGCTCCCATCTGTAAACACTGATATAATTTACCACCTATCTCACATGGATGCTGAGAGGATTACTTGTTTGTAAAAAAGATTAAAAGTGCCTTGTAAATATTAATTATTATTATGTAGAAGTAAGCAAGTTACCTGTTCATTACATTCCAGCTCCATCTGCTTTGAGAGTTAAAATCTGCTTCCTCCACAGCACTAGAGGGCTATGCTGCCTTTTCACTAGACCTACCTCTCTCTCTGGTTCCCTCTTTTCTTTTTGAAGGAAGCAGTTCTTTACTCGCCTGTGGAATCTCTATTTAGGTTGGTCACATTGTAGTCACCATCTTTCCACTTGGAGGAGGACTAGAGAGAGCAGTATTTGGACCAGTCAAAGCTATTCCCTAATTAACCTGATGGATCACTGTTGAACAATACAAAAAATACCGCTAAACCCTCTCACTCCCACAGAGTGAGACACTCGGAATAGAAATGAAAGATACAAATTTGATATGGCCTTACAAAACACCATCTTCAAGCTCTTTTACTGGTAAGAATTATGGATACACATAAGAGAGATAGCATGTATTCTACTGCAGTCCAGTCACTTTACCCTAGTGATATTAAATGGAATACTTCACAGTTATGCTGAAAATTTCTGATGCCAATAAAACAAAAACAAAAAGAAAACACAGAAGTAAAATCTGTGAGAAGGGCCTGCTGAAGTATTTCAGCAGTCTTTCTGAAAAACTGAATATTCACTGTAAAAATGTGCCTCGTTTTTTAAATAGTTACACTGAATATTTCTGTAATTCATTGCTTAAAATCAAATATAAAAGATATTTTGTATTTTTACAGGTTTCATTTTAAGATAATCTGGTGGCAGTTTCAGTTGTATTCAAAAGTCATTTTACTGTTGGTATGATTCAAGCGAATTCACGAAGAACTGAAGCAACTACATTAAGAACCACTATAATCCAAACTATGTTTAGATGGTTAAGTTTTCACTACAGTGCTTCAAACAGTTTGGGGACTAAAAAATGATAGCAGGTTACACCTTAGTTTACTAAAAATATTGCAGAATACAACAAAGTAAAGATAAAACAACAAGGAAAGCTGCTGCTCTAGATTCCTTGTGTATTCCAGGTTCTTAAGCATATTACTTTGCCCCCATTAAGGACTAGTTAAAAACCTATTTTTAAAAAATTGAATTATATTGATATTTTAAAATCAAATTCAATGGGATGAAGATTTGGCTCTCAATTCATAGACAGCACTGATCATTAAGTATTCAGAATGGCTCAATTTAATAGTCTGCTTGGAATAGACATTACCTGGACTTGGCAATGTTCACATTTCTTTTGTCAGATTTATTCTGCAGAAAAGTCTCAAATGCTTCAATGATCCACCATCAAAAGACAGACACCATCAAGACAATGTAGCAAAAGGAGGCAGAGAAACACATTTGTTTAACTGGAATATTGGATTTAATGATCTAAAACGTTATACTTACTTGCACTGTGCATGATAATACTTAATAAGATTCTGTAGAAGGTCCACACCTTTTTTTGTCTTGATTTCATTAACCTTAATGAGATACTGTTGAAATAAAAACAGAACTTGCTGATGATATTTGTATGTTAGATCTTCAGCTATATTCAAACAGGAGAGCTTCTGTCTCCAGTCTGTTCAACTAATTCAATAATGATCTCTGTGGTTACCTTGTTACTGATTTACAGAACATTGAATCAACACAATGATTAAAACCGGAATATACAAAATAAATTAGTATGTTTTTAGAACTCCCAAATGAACTAATTTTAACAATTTCTAATACAAGTTTGCCATTTGCAGGAATTATTTTTCATCTCACATTGTAGGAAGATATGCCTTTTCGTCACATCACAATTAGTGCATTCCTTCAAAATAAGAATGTTATCAAATTCTAATTGATTGCTCCTCAAATTGAATATAAAGAGAACTATTTTAAAAGTTACTAGTAAATATTTTAGAAGCAATCATCAATTAATATTGATTGAACTAACATGTCAGTTTAACAGGCATCACCAGATTCTCAACCAAATATTTCCTAATTTTAGGAACAATATATCAGAAAAGACATCCTGAACAACAATCCTTTGCATCTAAAGACCAAGAAAGCTATTTTGCTTACTATGCTTTCTTTAGCCCAAGATCCTTACTTTAACAATCTAAACAGAGGTCTGAAACTCAAAATGAGATGATGGCAAAGCTATGTCTTGCATAGGATTTCCAGAACAAGAATCTTTAATATAGTTCAGCCACTTGACAGCCAAATGCATTTTCCAATTCCACCACCAAGAGAATTTCATCACCATTCTTTAATAGGATCCATAGGACACTTCTATTAAATATGTCACATAATTAAATGGTGAAAGTTGTTTCTTACTTCGCACATCTGCAGCTGAAATAGTCGCCTTTCCTTCTCCATTTCTTCTGCTATCTCAGCTCCTGTTATCTCTGTTCTTATCATCCCGTGCTGTTTTGCATGTTCTCTTTTTTCCTTTTCAATTTTTGTGCTGCAATTATAATTAAAATAGATTTCAGGAAAAACTTATTTCACTGTCATGAGATCTAGTAATTTTACTTAAAATAAATAGTATAACATCATGATGGCAAAATAGCCACTCTGTAAATACACATTCTCCCATCTTTTTAAGCTCTACATATTTGAACACGTTCCCTTAATACTATCTTGTGATTTGAGAGAACTGACTTGCAGATGAAATGCTGAGATCACTATTAAGTGAGCCATCAATGAACTGAATGAGAAACCAGAAGACTGGGGTGTAATAGATACTCCAAAATGTCCTGAATGCAGGCCAGCATTGGCTGAATTCTCCACTTGGCCCAATAAGCTGTAATAATAGAAGGCTTCCTACTGTTAAGCAACATCCGTCAAACAGCTTCTGAACATTGTTACTCCCTCCTCATCTTGTCATGCAACATCAACACCATGAGATGCAGAGTGCTAACTTTACCGTGGTGCTGAGTCAGTAGGTCGGGATGAAGAGGAAGTAATATGGGAGGCTGAACCAACAGAACTGAGAAGGTCGGACAACCAACATTGCTTCAGCCAAGCTGGAGCAAGGAGAATCATTTTGACATGATCCAACTTCAGCTTTAGAATGACCTTTGTGGGGACTGGGATTGGGGAGGAGGAGAAGCATACATCGAAGCTAATCCCTAATTGAAGTGGAAGGGGTCCGTTTGGGAGCCTGGGATGAGACTTGCTTGAGAACAAAATTGATGGCACTTCTTGTTGTCTCTTGTTACAGTAAGATCAACAGTCAGAATGCCCCATTCTGCAAAGATGGACCTCAGCACACAGAGGTGTGCTTCAGAGACCACTCATGATTCTGGGAGAAATTCTGACTGCAGTAGATCTGCCAATTGGGTATGAAATGACAGATACGTTGCTTCAGTTTTCAGTAAGGATAATGACGAGTTTGGGGGTAGCGGCTAATGGGAATGAGAATAAGGAAGCAGCAATTCCCACATCTGGAATGGAAACAAACCCAAACTCAAACACCTTAATGTTCATTGGGACCAAATGAAGGTGCCCAGGTAATCTCCATCCAAGAATACTAAAGAAACTGGCATATGAAATTGAAAGCCCAATAGCAAGGACTTTTAACAAATTCATAAACTCAGGGGGCGTACCCTATGACTGGAGAATTGCAAATACAGTGCCTATATTTAAGAAAGGAAAACATAATGGTCTGAGAAACTACAGGCCCATTGATTTGACCTCCATTGTATACAAGGTCTTAGAACAAATTTTGAAAGAGAGAGTGCTTAAAGATACAGAGGTAAGCGGTAATTGAAATAAAATTCAACAAAAGGTAGATCGTGCCAGACCAACCTGATCTTTCTTTAAGAAGATGACAGATTTTCTAGACAACGGAAATTCAGTAGCTCTGTCCTCCCTAGATTTCAGTAAAGCATTTGATAGAATTCCATATGGGAAATTATTAGTTAAACTGTAGACAACGGGGATAAATACAAGAATTGAAAGGTGGGTAAGGAATTGGTTAGAGGTGAGACTACAACAAGCCATATAGAAATATCAGGCTGGAGGGAGATTATTAGTGGAGTTCCTCAGGGATCCATCTTGGGATCTGTGACAGAATCCCAAGGGTACAACATGGAACTGGGGTACCGCAGTGCCCCCTTAACTCTCCAGCCTGGGCTGTCTCTCACAATACTTTGCTAGTGACAAGCAGAAAACCCCTCTATGTACTGTTATCACTCAGCACAATATGTGTAGCCCCACACCCAGCTAGATTGCATAAATGCTCCCAGAGCCATTCACGAATCACACAGAGAAAGGCACTGCAAATCTCTCAAGCCCACAGCATTGCATCCTAGATTGTACTGTCTTGACCTGATCAGAAGCCTGACCAGTGTAAGTTTATTACCCAGTCTGCCCCTCCCTAGATATGGAGAGGACACACATTAGCCTTTGTCACCAGAACTGAAATTTCCCAAGCACTTCAACCAAAACACACTGGTTTTGGTAAAATATAAAATAGATTTATTAACTACAGAATGATAGATTTTAAGTGATTATAAATAGCAGGTACAAAAGGTCAGAGATAGTTACCAAAGAAAATAAAAGGTAAGCACAGAGTCTAAATCTTATTAGACTAGGCAGTATTTGGATCCAGCAGTTTTCTCACCCCACTGGATGTTACAGTTCTTAATACATAGGCTTTCCCTTTTAAGCCCGGGACCAGTCTCCTCAGTTAAAGTCTTTGTCTTCCCAGCATTCTTGTCACTTCCAGCATAGGTGAGGAGAGGAGAAAGGCAAAAGCATGTTGCCACTGTCCCCTATTTTATATCCTCAGTCTGTGTGTCTGGAAAACACTAGCCCAGACACATCCTGGTGGGCTTTGCTAAGTCACAAAGTTGAGCAGTCCCCCATTGTGTGATGCTTGCACACAAGACCAATCTTATTTAATATTTTCATTGATGACAGCATAAAAAGTTCAGTGTTCTAATAAAATCTGCAGATGACACAAAGTTGGGAGGTACTGCCAATATGGAGGATGACCGGACTATTATGCAAGGAGATCTGGATGGCCTTAAACTTGAGTAATAGAAATGACATGCAATTTAATAGTACAAAGTGCAAGGTCATGCCCTTAGGGCAGGGGTGGGAAAACTTTTTGGCCTGAGGGCCACACCTGGGTATGGAAATTGTATGGCCGGCCATGAATGCTCACAAAATTGGGGGTTCGGAGTGTGGGAGGGGGCTTTGGACTGAGATGGGGAGTGGGTGTGTGGGGCGGGGGGGGGGCGCGCTCCGGCTCCGGCACTGAAGAGTTTGGTGTGGAGGAGGGTGTTCCGGGCTGGGACTGAGTGGTTCAGAAGGCGGGAGGGGGATCAGGGCTGGGGCAGATGGTTGGGGCATGGGAGAAGGTCAGGGGTGCAGGCTTCAGGCGGCGCTTACCTCAAGCAGCTCCCGGAAGCAGCAGCATCTTCCCCCTCCAGCTGCCCCGTCTGCAGGCACTGCCCCTGCAGCTCCCATTGACCACAGTTCCTGGCCAATGGGAGCTGCAGAGCCAGTGTGTGGGGCAGGCGCAGCATGTGGAGCTCCCTGGCTGCCCCTATGTGTAGGAGCCGGAGTGGGGACATGCCACTGCTTCTGGGAGCCATGTGGAGCAAGGCAAGCCCCCAACCCCACTCCCCGGCAGCAGCTCGAAGGCCGGATTAAAAGGTCTCATGGGGCAAACGCTGCCTGCAGACCGTAGTTTGCCCAACCCTGCCTTAGGGGCTAACAACAAGAATTTTTAATACAAGCCGGTGACTTATCAGTTAGACACAACAGAGAAGGAGAAAGACATGGGTGTACAGGTCAATTGCAGGATGACTATAAGCCATCAACGTGGTGAAAAAGGCTAATGCATCCTAGGATGCTTCAGACAAGGTACTTCCAGTAGAAATAAGGATGAATTATTATCATTGTGTGAGGCACCGATGAGATCTCATTGAAATTCTGTGTACATTTATGTTCTCCCATGTGTAAGAAAGATGAATTCACACGGGCACAGATGCAGAAAAGGGCTACTAGGACAAACAGATGAATGGAGAACCTGCCTTACGAGAGGAGACTTAAGGAGCTTGCCTTGTTCAGCCTAACAAAAGGAAGGCAGAAGGGCAACATGATTGATATTTATTCCTTTGATGTATTTATAGAGAGCAGAGAGGGAGAAGAGTTATATAAATTAAGAGCCAATGTTGGCACAAGAACAAATGGACATAAACTGGCCATCAACATGTTTAGGCTTGAAATCAGACAGTTTTCTAACCACCAGAGAAGTGAAATTCTGGAAAAGACTCACAAGGGGAGCATTGGGGGCAAAAAAACAATTTTGTTTCAAGACTGATCTTGATAAGTTTATGGAGGGGATGGTATAATAAGGTTGCCTACAATGGCCATTTCTTGTTGCAGCAGGTGCTCGTGACAGGGGTCCCTGAAGAGAGATGGGGCAGAGGAGTGGGTAGGTGGGATAGAAATAAAGGGGATGGAGTAACCCTTTTGGATAATCTCTAAAACCCATTTGTCTGTTGTGATGGTGTTCCAGATTGGGTAAAATGGTGACAAGGCGGTCTCTGAATGGACGGGGACCATTTCTACTTCCGGAGTTAGCGAGTGTGGTGGTCTCGTGCCCTCAACCACACCGTCAAAATTGTTGTCTGGAGATGGGACTGTTGAGATGTCGAAGGCTGATCTTGCTTCTGCCAACATCTGTTCTGTCTTTGTTTACACCGTTGGTCATACTGCCTGTGGGGTTGACAGTATCGTGTTGACCGGAATCTCTGATTGTAAAACCTGCCCTGTTTCTTTTTGTTTGCAGGTACGTAAATGCACAGGGTTTTTAAAGTCTTTTAGGGTTTGTAGTGACACATTAGTTTTGTTTGTGAATAGTTTTTGACCCTCGAAGAGTAAGTTCTTGACCGTTGCCTGGACCTCCCTCAGGAACACGGAGAGATGGAGCCAAGATACACGGTGCATGACCACAGATGTCGCAATGGATCATGCTGGCCATGACTGCAGAATCCAGAGAGGCCTGAAGGGACATCCTGGTGATAAGAGACCCTTCGGAAATTTTCGCCTTGTATTGTTTTTTGTCACCTGGAGAATTTTCAATAAATGTGGACATTTTGGAGAATACATTGTGTGTGTATTTTGCCAATAGGGCCACATAATTGGCTACGCGTAACTGAAATGTAGCGGAGGAATAGGCTTTTCGTCCAAAAAAGCCTAACCTTTTCCAATCCCTATCATATGTGGTCGTTCAAGACTGGTGTCGTTTTCCTCTTTTGGTTGACCACTTCCACTATTAAAGAGTTTGGTTCGGGGAGTGTAGATAAAAACTCAGCCCCTTTAGCAGGTACATAGTATTTTTGGTCAGACTTCTTATATGAGGGTAGTGCTGTAGCTGGTGTCTGACAGATTATTTTTGCAGCCTCCAAAATAGCATAATTAATTGGCAGGGCTATCTTTGCTGCTCAGGATGCCTGGAGTATGTCCATGAGATTATGTTGGGTTTTTGATAGTAGTTGTAACACAAGGTTGAGAGATTCAGCTACCCTTTTGAAGAGGTCCTGAAAGGATTTGAAATCATCCCCTGTAGTGGTGGGTGGTGGCATTATGGTTTCATCCGGTGACGAAGATGAGAGGTGAGTAGGTGGTGAAGTGTCATGTTCAGCTGTGTCCTCAGGTTCCTTAGTCTCTTCCTCTTGTGTTTCTGAGGGTGCTGGGACAGTTGGTGAACGGGATCATGCTGTTCTGGACCTAGGCAGGCTAGGGTCCTGCGGTGTTGGGCCCTAAACATGGCCCACAGATACCGCATGGCCAGTTAGGTGGGAATGGTATGGGGGGCAGTGCCCATGGGTGACCGTATCAGCCTGGTTGGTGATGAGATGGTCCAGGCTTGGGTGAGGAGTGTCAAGGAGTATATATTACTGCATCATCCTCTTCTGCCTCATCACTGGAGATAGAAGGGACTAATCTATAAGGAGTATTCAGCTGACTTGGTACCGATCTGGATGGGATACCCTCGGTACTGAGCAGAGGAGATTCAGGCATTGAGGGCACTATCAGGTCTGCATGTCTCATGAATTGCTGCAGAATCGTGAGGCTCGGTGCTGGAGACAGCATTATGGACGGCCCGGGAGTATGAGTTGGAGCTGCCGGTGCTGAGGATTTAGAGCTGTGCGGTATATGTACAGCAGGTGGCGCCATTGTACTGCTCGGTGCCGAGGTTTTCTTCCGCTCCATGAGTGCAGAGCTGGAAGGTTTCACTTTACTGTGTGAACCTCCATTTGAGCTTGCCCACATAGGGTCTTTAGCTCTTCGGGAACTCTCAGTACTGGATGTTCTCGGTGCCTTACAGTCTGGCGCTCTTGGTGCCGTCGGTAACAGGGAAGATTTTTCAGTTGGAGATTCTTTTCTCTTAGGCAATTCTCAGTGCAAGGATGTCTGCAACCACTTTTTGATTACCTTTCTTGGAACAGGCTCCTTGGCAGACATTGTTGAAGCAGAACCCCTGTCAGAGACTGCCGCTGGCGACCATTAGCCAGTGCGTGTCCTGGACTCAGAGTCTGAGGCTAGCCTGTGGGATTTTTCTATCACGAGGCGCTTAAGTTGGAGATCGCTGGCTTTTCTTGCCCTGGTTGTCAGCTTTCTGCAGTGTGGGCACTTCGAGTAATGTATGTCTCACCGAGGCAGCGGACACAGTGTGTGTGGCTGTCAAGAGACCAGAATGGAGAGTCTGCAAGTCAGGCAGGGTTTAAAATAGGTCAGCTGGGCATGCCTAAGAGAGTTGGTCTCTTAAAGAAAAAAAAACAGGGATAAACCCTTTTTGAGGCGATAGCTGTCTGCCTGTCGATATTTTTCTGTCAGCTCTGGAAACGCAGTTTAGGATCTGATAGACAAGCTATGTTCTGTTTGGCTTATGCATCATCAGAAAAGTTTCTATATACCAAATTCTGCTCTTAGTGACACCTGCACAACCCAAATGGCCTTAGCAGAGTTCCATAGGTATCACAAAGTAGGAGTTGACCCAGCAATTGCAAATGTATACTGTCAGCTGTTCTATTGAAAATGCATGGGCCAGAGACATACTCAACATATTTATGGAAGAGTGAGCCACAGCTCTCCAGAGTTAGCAGGAATAAAAAGTAATTTCATATGCAGATGTGACTGAATACACAGTTTAGTAAAAAGATGCTATTTTTACTTGGACATTAATCCTTTTGCCTTAGATTCCTCTGGAAGATGGGAATATTTATTTACTAATTTACAGGGATTAATATTTGTAATGAGACTTGATTATTAAAATATCTGTGTTTAGTATTAGTATTTAGTATTTAGTATTATGTATTTAACTTTAATAAAAAAATCAATCACTCTTAGTGGTCTGACTTTTCTTTCCCTTTTTTTTTCCTGCTTACATATAAACTATAGATAGAAAGCAAGGCAAATGTGATAAATAGGAGAAACATAAGGAAGAAGAGAGATAAACAGAGTAATAAAGCTTCCCTAAATCACATTATTAATCCCAACATGAAGTATACACTAATTATCGTCAAGGAAATCACCACTGCTGACATCTATCCAAAATAATATTTTTTAAATTTATATCACTTATCCAACCATCTTTTTAACCTTGTCCCAGTGTCTACAGCCACACTCAGTAAGAGACACTGAATTTTTAATATAACACTCCAAAATCTAATGCCAATCCAGAACTCACTTCCATCAAGTCTACCCTTGAATGCACTGTAACAGATTATCATGGGCCCAGATGCCAGAATTATGCACCAAGAGATGGGTCAGAAATAAAACTACCACCACACATTGAGTTAGAGGCATTATGAACTGAAGCTTCCCAGAGCTAAACATGATTTCTTCTTGTAAACTTATTTAAAATTAGTTTTGCATTACAACTAGTATACATATATAAAATATTGCAAATGTATGGTTTAGTAATATATTGTATTTGCTTTTTCATTTCTGACTATTCATCATTTCTTATAACTAATATTCTTTCTGTATACATAGACTATTTTATCTTATTGTATACTGCTTAAGACTAAAGTGTGTGAGCAGCTGTTTTAAGATTTTTTTCATCTATAAAAGCTGTCACATGTCCACAGTTTTGTTGTAACTGTAGTGTCTAGTTATTATATGTACGGTGTATAATTTGTCTGTATACCAACTGAAAATATACTGTACCAACGAGAATATTAATGGCTTGATCAGCAACCCAGTCTTCTTCCTTATTCTAGAGGAATATTAGGCATAAATTATAACTCTTCAATGGAATACATAAAAGCTTGAATTTCCATTAACACTGAAGGTTATACGTCTAATGTGATGTTCATGGCATTGAGAATATACCCATTCTTAATCCTTCATCTTTACAGGTTCATCAATGGTAACAATGAACAGTTCTGAACAAGAATGAAAATCCAAGAATGTTACTGACCTGCTAAATAAATCTGAGTCATCTACCAAAACTAAGATAAATGGCAGATATCCTCAGTATCATCATCATCAAGGTTAGAACATAAAAGGTTTCCCTTCTCTGACAGTAAAGTGTTTTCTCTCTTTGTATGAATTATGACAAAATGAAGAATACTTACAATTTGGTCTCATAATCCTTCCAGGCTTTGTCAAAAGGCTTTTTAAGATCCTTAGGAAACAGAAAATGCACTTAAAATATGTTTATCAACACTTTTAAATTGTAGGTTTAAAACTAAGATATCATTCCAAAAATCATAAATGGCATTTTTAAGTCTTTTAAATCTTTTCAAATATTCCTTTCCCACAGATCTTAAGACAGATATGAACCACACATTTTCCAAGTGGAAATTTAATCATGCAACTTCTATTATAGTTAGCAGAATCCATGCAGATATGATGAGAATAAGTGCCAGCATAAGAATCTGGATGCATGGATGGATGAGATGGATAGTAAGAAGCTGAAATCTAGGCAACCCTGAAATGTTTCCCTGGAAATACTCTAGGTTCGCTGAACACTTACCCCTTTAACTCCTTTCAAGTCTCCTTTTAAGAGAGAATCCAATGTGAAGATAACATTGTGGCTTAAGCCCTGGAGCTAAGAAAAAGAAAAAAAAAGCACTACTTGAGTTTAAAGAAACGTATAAATATCATGATTTAAACAAATATGCTGCACATATATTTTCACTATCTAATGTAGCTGAACCTGTGGCAAAAAAGTTCCACACTAATAGCAAATTCAGATCCATAAAGAGTTAATCAACATGTACATGGATGGAAAAAGAAGCAGTAAAAATATAGGAAACTTATGGACATTCAGGGAAACATGAAAAGTGAAATTAAAATTCACAGATGAAGGAGGCCCAGAAAACAGATCAAGGTAATTTTTAGTTTCCCTAACAAGCAATAGAACATTACTTGGGGAGCAATTTAAGAACGTAAGAACAGCCATACTGTGTCAGACCAAAAGGTCCATCTAACCCAGTATTCTGTTTTCCGACAGTGGCCAATCCAGGTGCCCCAGAGGAAATGAACAGAACAGGTAATCATCAAGTGATCCATCTCCTGTTGCCCATTCCCAGCTTCTGGTAAACAGAGGCTAAGGACACCATCCCTGCCCATATACTGGCTTCTGGGTCAATAAGGCTTTTCTTACAGTTCACCAAACAACAAACAAAAGATATGGAGCAATTCTAGCTTATCAATTGTTGCTTTAAAAAACAAAACAAAAATAAAACCACAACTCAGACCTGAAGGTCATTAGCAAACTTGGGCTCCACAGGGCTGAAGGGAAAGTTCCACAAAATATATCAAAAAGTGTATTTTAAGTTGGCATGTTTGTTAATTTAAGGAAGTTTGAAAACAATATCCTAGAATGTGATTCTGGAGATGATCACAGCCTCTGAAAGATATGCCTGCGGAGGGGGGAGGGGGAAAAGGATCATGAACATGAGCTACTGTTTAGTTATTGATTTCTTCATCTAATACAGTTTGTCAGCAGTCTTTCAAATCCCATCCGTCTTATGACTCGCAGATATCAGAACTGATTATTATCCTTGAATACAAAGTGGTTGCAATTCATGACATACACTCAAGCATCCTGGAAGGAGTTTCTTTACAATGGTCTTGAGTTATATATCAGTAAAATAAAATACATACATTCTAGCTTTTCATATCCATACAAAAAGTTTGTCCTCACGTCACTAAAAGAAAATCATGAACAGCCATCATATCATCTTCAACTGCAATTGCATCAACTCTCCTAAGTAGCTTGGAGGTGGTTCAAAACTTGGAAGGGAGAGCACACAGGAGTGAGACTGGTTATTCAGTAAGTGGGATTCCTTCCCCAAAGCAGTAATGGAATTAATGTCTCAACATATTTTCTATTAAACAATACTGAGGCCCTTACTATTTGCAGTCATTAAAAGATACAAATATATTTACCCCATTCTCTTTAACAAATACCATTATGCGTAACTACCCATAAGTTTCCCTTTATCTGACACCATTTTTAAATTCCATTGTATAGTCTGTATATGTTTCAGTCTGTGAACAGAATAGTCATCCATCAGCTCAGATTTTAAGACACATGTACCCAATTGCAAGTACTATTTTGACTGTGCATACTATACTTGCACACAAATTGCTAAATGCAGAAAACATTCATTCATATTTACAAATCCCACAATGATGTATACAATCACAATAAATGTTTGGACAAATTATTTGCACACCTGTTTTTAAACGCCGAGTCTATATACTGGCTGTTTTACAAACTTTGTCTAATAAAATTGTACAGCTATTTAACAGTTTGGCTAAAACACTACCTGTTCAAACTATCTTAAAGATGTGTCTACATGAATGTTAAGAGGGATTTTCAATCAAATTAATTTAACTGAAAAATAAATCTTTTAGCCTGTGTAGATGAGGCCTTTCTAACAGGATAAACGGCCATATCAAAACATTAATATTTGAGTAATGAACTAACATGCTCACAGAGTCTTCAAATTTAGAAGGTTACATCATTAAGTTGGGTTTGGAGGGAAAATAATTTCTTATTTTAATAGAGTCCTCTTACCATTATTCTTGGGGGAGATCATGTGGGGATCAGAAAATATCTGAGTGTTCCCTTCCATAAACAGAACAGATTTAGGCACTCTTAATCAGTGCCTCTGACCTCCGGGATATGTAAAGGTGAGCATTTCCCAGCTCCAAGAAAGCATGACACGAATACCATCAAATTCATTGGGGTGTGTCAAAGTTACTGCTATAATTTCCCATAAAAACCAGCACACTGAATTTTCTGAACTTTACACCATCTTCAGACATGAAGATACATAAAAAGAGACCCTAAAAATATACCTGTTAACCAAAATACAATTAAATCTGAACAGGCGTCTGTCTCCTTGAATTATGTCAAAAGATGAATAGGTACTACTGAATTGGAATCATTAAGAATCCAATCATAAAAATCTTGCACAGAAAAATGTCTGTTTAAGTCAGTAATTCTCCGTACCCAGTGATTCTGTGTCTGCATCTTAAGCTAATGCTTCTTGCTGCTTCTATTGTGCAAATGCCTGTCCTTCACAATCACTACAAAATAATGTGTTTGGCTGTCAAAGCATTTACTCATGAAGTGTAAATGTTTCCCCACATGCACAGACACCAAAGATTTGGGGTAACAAGCACAAAAAATTGTCAGGCAAGAGTCCTCACCATGCCATTCTGCGACACTAAAGTTCCAGCAGTTCATAACTTTTTATCAAAGACTCTCAGTACTATTCCTGAATATCTAACAGCTCTCTGGATTCCATTCCCCACTATGCCTTTTCTCCAGGAAGTTTCATGAAGGATGAAAAACAAAATCAGATAGCCAGTCTCCCCTCTCCCCAAAACAAAGTTGTTAAATAACAGAAGGATTTTCTGGTCCTAACTTTAAGAGTTTCTGAGAAACTGAACTAGCAGATGTATTTGTGAGAAAACATCCAACAAGTTTTACTGTGTTAGAGTTTATCATCTTTATAAAGCTGCAAATATAACTACCTAGAACAGGTATTTTTTTTTGCAGGTGGGAAACCAATTTCCATATTGTGGCTTTTGTGTATTTGTAAATAAAAAGCAGAAATTAAGTTATTTGAGCAGCCGCATTTTTGAGATTCAGGAGTCCAATTTCCAAGCTCAAACACTAATTTAAGGAGTAATTAAAGTTAATTTAGCACAGACACTGGCATGGGTGGGAATTAAAGTAGACTTTTCTAGATTTACCTGGAGAACCAAGGCAAAGAGGAAACCAAGCCAGAAAAGGATAGCCATCCTCACTTCCTGATATGACCATCCCATGAGCAATCAGTTGTCGAGGTAAGGGAAAACTGGGTTGCTCTGGTGACTCAGGTCCACTGTTGCCACAGAAAGTACCTTTGTGAAAATGTTCTAGACCCACTGTGAAGCTCAGGAAGCTCCTATGTGCTGAATTAAAGTCTATATGAAAATCCATGTCCTTCAGATCGAGAGCTGCAAACCAGTTGTCTTTTTTTAGGGAGGGTATTATGGAGGCTAAGATGATCATCCTGAATCTTGAATGTCATACGAAGATATTTAGCTGAGATCCAGGATCTTCAATCTCCATTTTGCGGGGGGATGAGGAAGTATCTGGAATAGAAGCCCTTTCCTCCGTGTTGAGGAGGCACAGACTTTATCGCACCTAACTGGATCAGGGAATCCACCTCCTGAGGATCCTCTCATGAGAGGGCTCTCTGAAGAGGGATGGAGAGGAGGGTTTTGGGGGAAAGGGCATAAATTCTATTGTGTAGCTTATCATCTAGGATTCATTTGTCCAATGTGATATGCTGCCACATAAGAAAGAAATGGGATAGGTGGTCACAAAGGTAATGGGGATCCGCCAACATGGAGACTGGTTGGCAGCTCTTGAAGGTCCAGTCAAAATGATTATTTGGCTGGAGCCTGGGACTGGGAATGAAGTGGCAATGAGGTGTTCTGTCTGCTGCACTGTACCTTCTAGGGTGGCTTCTAGGTGTCTCATAAGCCCTTTGATGGTAAAAGGGCTGAGAAACAGGATAGTGCCTACAAGAAGGAAGTTTGGAGTACTTCCTCCAAGGCACAGGAGTGTATATCGCCAAGGAGAAGAGGAGTTGCAGGGAGGCCTTTAGTGAGTAAATAGAGGAGTCACTTTGTACACTTAATAGACTGTTGACCTCAAAGGGAAGATCCTCTACCATTTCCTCGACCTCACCAGGAAGCCCAGACGTGCAACCATGAAGCCTATCTCATGACAACCAAAGTCACCATGGAATGCGAAGCCATATCTGCTGTGTCTTATGACCCTTGGAGGGATAATTGGGCAAGCAATTTCCCTTTGTCCAGGATGGCCTGGAACAGATCTGAGCTCCTCCTGTTAGCAAATTCAGACAATTTGTTATAGTTAAAATCATACTTAGACATCAGGACCTGATAATTTGCTACGCAAAATTGCAGACTGGTGGATGAAAAACTTTACCAAAGAGATCTAGTCTCTTCGTATCCTTGTTTGAGGAAGTAGACCTAGACTGGTGCAGCCTGTTGCACTGCTTGACAGCCTGGACCACTAGAGAGTTTGGGCTGGGTTAAGAAAACAAATATTCCTCCCCCTTTGATGGTACCAAGTACCTTTTCTCTGTCCCTTTCAGAGTTGGAATAAAGGTGGTTGTGCTAAGCCAAACTGCTTTGGTGGGTTCTGATAAGGCATTTGTGACATTGCACTCCATGTGTTTTACGGAAATATGCTTATGAGTGTGAATATGATGTAACTGGAATATGCTTTATACAAAATAGTTTCTTGTAAGGTATCATTACAAAGGTTATAACCTACTGAATATATTCCTCCTATTTGTATGCACGTATCATTCTTGTATCTGAAGCTAGAAATATGGAGTATAATTCTGAGATTCTATTGTAATTATGCAAAGTGTGGGCCATTAATGGTGGTTTAGAATCTTGATGGCTACCATTGACTATGACAACTGGTTGTAAATGGTTTACTTACCTGCAAACCTTCCTGGGTACGTGCGAACCAGCCCTGGAAGAATGGAGGCTGGGGTCTCACAGGACATGTGAACATGTCACATGATACTGGAATCCATCTTAAACCTGGTGCTTTTCCATTTAGAAGGAGGGGTTGGGACCCAGAGAGACAAGATATTCCCGCCTTATGCCAAAGCTATAAAAGGGAGTGGATCCCAGTCATAAGAACACCCCTGCTTTCCACCTAAGATGTCTGCTGGAACTAACAAGGACTGTACCATGCGAAAGGATTGAGCCCAGACTAGGAAGGAGTCTAGTCTGTGAAAGAAGCTTATTGGAACATCTCTGAAGGTGAGATTTACCTGTAAACAGTTTCTTAATGTATTCGGCTTAGACTTGCATGTTTTTGCTTTATTTTGCTTGGTGAGTTACTTTGTTCTGTTATTACTTGAAAACACTGAAATCCTACTTTTTATACTTAATAAATCACTTTTGTTTATTAATTAACCCAGAGTAAGTGATTACTACCTGGAGGAGCAAACAGCTTTGCATCTCTCTCTATCAGTGTTATAGAGGGCGGACAATTTATGAGTTTACCCTGTATAAGGTTTATACAGAGTAAAACGGATTTACTTGGGGTTTGGATCCCATAGTGAGCTGGGTATCTAGGTGCTGCAGATAGGCAACCCGCTAAGCAGTTTTTAGTTGAAGTAGGCAGCTTTGGGGGCATAGACCAGACCTGGGTCTGTGTTGCAGCAGGCTAGCGTGTCTGACTCAATAAGGCAGGGTTCTGGAGTCCCAAGCTGGCAGGGAAAACGGGCTCAGAGGTAATTTCAGCACGTCAGTTTACAGTCCCAAAGAGGGCTCTGTGAACGAACCCGTCACAGCATTATTGATTGGAAGCACCACCTTACTAGGGCCTGTAGTCTGGTGAATATCCAGAAGTTTGTGAGTAGGGTCGTTCAGTCCCTCCAGGGGAATCTGGAGAACCTCCACAATCCTCCTCAGGAGGACCTGAAATTACCTATAATCACCTGGTAAGCAATGGTGAGGCTGGTGCCACTGCCTCATCAGATGATGAGGGACTAAGTGCAAAAGATGGATCAGGTGGGACTGGCTGGTCCAGATGGTGGTCCTCCTCATAACATCCCTGGGGGAGATGAGACTCTTCTTTGAGAAGCAACCTGTCAAAACTCCCACTGAGTCCTTGTAGCCAGCAGGTCAAAAATGAGGGTCTGAAGAGCACCAGTATGTCCATGGGGTGGGATCATATGGATATGGAAGGCATGCCCTTGGAGGGTGTCCCAGGGCTGGTAAAGTGCCCTATGGGAGTTAGAGGGTGTCCAGGAGACTCTGGAACCCCTGTTGGGATTCATCTTGTGCCTTGGAACTGTCAGAGGAATTGGTGCCTCAGCACCAATATGAAACATGAATCCTCCAATTCTACCAGTAGAACCGATAGTACTGTCTTGTGATGCCATGGTGGTGGACAGGACTGGCGAACAGCACACAGATGGCATACCCGTGTCTATGCCATGACTGGTAGATGGGACCAGTAAATAATGTGTCGTTAGTGTAAGAGTCTCATTGAACACTAGCAGATCCAATAGTATCAGCAACTCTGGGTCAGTGTAAATCACCAGATCCTCAAGGAAGGTACATGCAGACCTAGTGGATGTAGAGCCGGAGGGGATCCTGGCTCTGGGTGGAGCTGACAATGACGACTTGGGTTGGTCAGGGGAGCATCGATACTGTCAAGTCACTTTTTTTGCAGTGCAGTATTGTCAGTAAATGAGATTGTTCCCTTCTCAACTCACTAATGCATGGGCTGGTTCTGCCCCTCATGCAGGTGGTTTTGGAGCACCCTTGGCTTTGAGTACCCCAAAATGTAGACCCATGCTCCCTATGAGCTCCTGACACATTCCTACCAGTGCACAGAGTCTCACCAGACCCCAAGGACATGTGGGAGGTGGTCCTTTTCTCTGAGGACTTGGAGACAATTTCTCCCACTTCTTATGAGGCTGTTTGCCCTTACACTCTCATGTCTATGGTTGGACTAGTTGGTGGGCCTGACCTCTGAGGATTTGGAGCTAGAAGCACTAGGGCTGGAGGGAAACTATTCAGCCACCCAGAATTCTGGGGTCAGAATGGGTATCAAAAGCTCCAACTGTCTATAGAGTTGGAATTCATGAGATGTCAGGTTTGAGGAGGGAAAAAATGAAGAATGCTGGTAAAGCTTGCGCACACGGGAGATTTTGTCACACCACAACAGGAGAGGCAGTCAGTCCAGGCCATCCCTTATGCCCTTGGTTTGGAGCATGAGAAGGAGAGGAAACAGGTGCACAACAACGGACGCTGATAGTGAAAAATCTTTTGTTCTCAGGCATATGGAATACATGAGCACCCACAATGCTGAGGGATCATCTCTCAAAGAAGAAACGTAGGTTCTACTCCCAGTCTGGCACAGACATACTATCACTCTATTGAACAGGAGTGAGTTTTCATTATATATATAATATGCTAAAATCTTAAGAATAAGAAGAAATTAGAAAACAGCAAATTATTTAAGATGACTGAAGAAGTCTCTATTAGTCTATCAGAAAAACGTGATTTGAAAATACAAAGTACTATATAAGTGCTATATAAAGTGTGCTCTTTATGCTTCTGGTCCTCAAGAAAGACTTGTATTTCACTATCTCTTTCCTCTAAGAGATTCCTTCCAAGAGTGATTGTTTTATAACTAACACAGCATAAATGTTCCAATTCAAAGTTTAATGATATTAGATCCATTGGTGGAAATCAGATTCAGTGTTATCTGGACTTTTTTTGAAAAGAAAAAGAAAGAACTTGCTTGCCACAAAGTTAACCATAACTTTCACTTTTACTGCTTATGATTGCATTTTGCAACTTTGGAAATTATTTATTATACTAAGATATACTTCTTCAGAATTGGAGATTGCAAACAACATACACGTAAATATTTAGAAGCATTCAGCAGCTAGCAAATTCTTTGAATATTTTTCAGAATTAACTTCAATAGAAACAACTCAGGTAATTCACGCTGAGCAGTCTTACCAGAAAAAAATTAATGTAGTTTGACTTCCTGTGTATCATAACCCATACAGTTTTACCCAGTTACTCCTGTATTGAGCTCAATATCTTGTATAACTAAATTAGCAGGATTTCCACATATATTTAAATTAGGGAAAGAAGCATTTTAATCAGCTCCTTTCTTTCTCCCTCTGCATTTCTCTTTAATCTTCTATTCTAAATGTCTTGAAAAATAAAAATTTCTTGTTAATGACTTATCTTTATCATTTAATAAATGCTGATATTTTATAATTTCTTTTACCTTTATTTACC
This sequence comes from Mauremys reevesii, assembly GCF_016161935.1. NCBI lineage: Eukaryota > Metazoa > Chordata > Testudines > Geoemydidae > Mauremys > Mauremys reevesii. The sequence continues at coordinate 269,772,606 of NC_052624.1, forward strand.
AAATATATACATTTAATTATTTTAGTTTTCTTCTTTGGACTATATAGGACTATAACAATGTTTAAAAGGGGACTGGATAAATTCATGGTGGCTAAGTCCATAAATGGCTATTAGCCAGGATGGGTAAGAATGATGTCCCTAGCCTCTGTTCGTCAGAGCATGGAGATGGATGGCAGGAGAGAGATCACTTGATCATTGCCTGTTAGGTTCACTCCCTCTGGGGCACCTGGCATTGGCCACTGTCGGTAGACAGATACTGGGCTAGATGGACCTTTGGTCTGACCCGGTACGGCCTTTCTTATGTCCTTATGTTCTTATTTGTTTCTGCACCTGCATCACTCACAATGCCAGCAATTCCCAGGGGACACAATGCGAGCTAACTGTTAGAGTTGGGTTAGCAGATGGCACTTATACCACATTTTTTGTGACTACTGTTAATTGCAATGGTGGATTTCTAGGATTATATTACTTGACAGAAAATATAACTGGTGCTATCGTATTTGGTAGTGTCCTATGAAAAATATGTCAAAATAGCAGAAAAAAATCTGAAGTTCAAAACTGAGAAATATATATTTAATTATATTAATGGACTAGCTCCCTAAATTAAGTATTATTAAAAACAAGAGCTGCTTAGCAAGTCTTGTAGTTCACATATCTTTGTAAAAACTTGCTAGAGGTTTTGACAAGTATCAAGTACGGACCACAAAGTTCGCTATAGGGAAGTATCCTCCAAGTACTAGAGAAAACCTAAGGGTCTATGAAAACAATTTTGAGATGACTATCTTACTGTATCTGAAAGTTCCCAGGTTTTATTCCATACAATAAAGGATTTGGAAGAAAATAACAATAACTAATGTCTTAATAAAAAATGATTGTCGCAAAAAAAGTATATGTATATTTTTATTCCGGGGACTATGTAAAGCCATTATCAAGATTTTGGGCACTGAACACTAAGATAATTGTTCAGTCATTCCACTGTGTTATCTATTATTTTTATATATGGGATTGGAATTTTACTAAACAATTCATTTGCATATACTCTCTCCTCACCTCCTACCCTCCAGCTCTACAAACTAGATGGCCTAAGGACAATATTTTGAAAAGTGCCTAGTGATTCTGAAATGCCTTAAAGGGACCAGCTGTATAAAAGGTGGTACTCAGCACTTTCTGAAAATCAGAACTTTAAGATGTTACAAAAGTTGGGTACCCAAAAATTGACACATCCAAAATCACTATTCACTTTTGAAAATCATGACCAAAGTCATCCTAATCTCTCCTCCTACATAAGTTCTCCAGACCACTTAGCATCCTAGTTGCCCTTTTCTTCAACTTATCAAATTAAATATGCAAATATAAAGGTGATAATCAGAACCAATTTAAAATATTTATGGTTACATTTTCTACCCCCTTTTAATGCACTCTAGCATACTATATACCATATAAGCCTTTGTGATGGCTGCTGCACACTTCACCAATCTTCACTAAATATCTATAACTCAAGGATCGTAGTATCTGAGGGATACTATCTAACGTTAATCCATGAAAATCCATAAGAAAATATATATAAACTGGTTTTATTGATGTGTGTTGCTTTGCACTTACCACTAACATTTCAACTGTGCCATTATTTCTCCCATATCTCCATTCACCTAATTAACTAGCATACTTTTCAATATTGCTTTTGATTAGGGAGTTTATGTGGATCATTTTCTGATTCACTGACTCTGGTAGTATTTTTTTTTTCTGAACACATTTGGATTTCCTTTAGAAATCATTCCTGCTAAATTTCATTTTTGGTCTCAAATTCATTATACATCTTATAATTATGAATACTCTTTCTTGTGAGGTAGTGAGTGTAGTGGTCAGAGTGGTGGACAGCATAAGAATTCCTGGCTTCCATTCCTGATTGCTATTAATTTGTTGTGTGACTCTGAGCAAGTAATTGAACTTTGCTGTGTCACTTTCCCAAAACATCAGAGTTGTAGTAAAGTTTAATTGATTCTAACTTTTGCAAAGCACTAATATCTTTGAAGTTCTGAGTATTATAGCCATTTCTCAGTGTTAATTTCCTCCACTATCTTGTCCAACCATAAAGACTGAAAAGATCCGTCTGGAGTTCCTCAGTCCTCCTTTGTTCATTTCCTGCCCTTCGTTGAACGGTGCCTTTAAATTTAGCTACTTGAGACAAAATAATCCTGCCATTTATTATGTCCCTTAACACTGTTTTGACTTTGAAGGTATCTATCTCTAGATTTAGCAAAATTTTCCTGGCAAAATTCCTGAATCTAAGATGTGAATATAGAAAGAATTATCAGCATGCAAAAATAAGCACATTTTAATTAAATAATAAATTGCCAGATAACAAACTCAGAAAAATGTTGACCACCTTCAAAATCTTGATTCTTTTGTCGCTTTTATATTGCAAAGTTACCAGAGCCTGCAGCTTCCATGTTTAAATAAAAAACCTGGCCCTTTTTTAAAAGTAAGAGTCTCCAGGGACTTATCAACTTTTAGGGATATACTAATGTTAGAATGGTCACATGAGCCAGTGATCAGAATCCCCTTGATATTTGAATTCTTCAGTATTTGAAAAACCATGAACCAAAGGGAAAGTCACCAAAATAAGGAAATACCCAAAACCTCTGAAAAAGCATACATTACTACAGTTTGCAGGGATCTGAATTTAAAGGAGAATCTTGGAAGTATTTGAGTCTAGATGCCATTGGACAGACTGTGTCAGAACGCCAGACGTTTTTTAAACTGAAAAGAAAGTGTCTGGATGAAGATTCCATTCCCTTGATGTACACGTCTCATTAACTAAATGTTACATTGAGCTTCTCTGAAAGAACTATGTTGGAAAGTACTGTCTATCCAATGCAACCGTCTGCTATTTTTAGAGGCATTTCTATAGCTAAAACAATAGTATTTTAAGCCCAGGTTTATTTTGTGTATGAAATCCTAAAGAAGTCTGCTATAGTGCATTCCTGAGCACAAGTTTACAACTACCAAACGGAGACAGGTTCAATGGAATCAAAGTAACTGGAAGAAATACTTTTCAAGAAACAAGCACGATAACAACACTTCCATGTTATCTCATCCTAATTGTGGACTTTAATGGGGAGTGAAGAGAATGTATGAGTGCAAGAGAAAGTTCTACAGAGACTAAAGACCAAGTATATTGAGCTATTCATATTCTCAAAACTATAAGAGAATGCTGTTACTTATGAATAGGGTTCTTCCAAATTCATGGTCCATTTGGTTAATTTCACAGTCAAAGGCTTTTAAAAATTGTCAGTTCCATGCTTTTAGATATTTATATCTGAAATGTCATGGTGTTATAACCATGGGAGTCCTGACCCAAAAGAGGCTGTGGAGGAAGTTGCGTGGCTATTGTAATGAGGTTGCAGTATTGCCACCCTTCTGCGCTACTGCTGACAGGGGCACTGCCTTCACAGCTGGGCAGGCGGAGACATGAGGCAGTGGGCAATGGAGACATGAGGGTTGCATGGTATGGGGGGAGGGTCATCACTTTTTGGGGGTGGCAGGGCCAGCCTTACGGGTGAGCGACCGCCCATGGCCCCATGGTAAGGGGGCGCTATGGTTAACCTCCCCTCAGCCAGCCTGAGGCCCCATTAACCCCAGAGCACTGTGCCTGTAGCTGGAGAGGGGAAGGGGGAGGGGAAGGGCCAGGGAGCCAGAACCTTTGCAGAAGTAGGGGGGCTACTGGTATTGGAACCAAGGAGGCTGGGAACCATGCCTCCCACTTTTTAATATGGATGTAGTTTGGGAGACCAAGGGGCATTGCCCCCACAAACTGCAAGCCTCAGGATCTGGTCCCCCACCACAAAGCGCAACCCCTGCTGGTGCCGCTCCGCATCTGCCCGAGACTTGCAGTTTGGGGGAAAGGCAATGCCACCCCTGCCCTCCCAAAACTATACCCATGTTAACGGGGGACAAGGCCCCAAGCCCTGTTGGGTGGAGGCGCTCCAGCCAGGGCATCCAACCATGTGCCAGGTTCCATCTGCTAGTCCCTGCCAGGCTGGGGAAGGACAACACTCCCTCTTCTCTTGCAGGGGCTGCTCCTGGGGCCCAGTCAGACCCACCTCTGGGAATCACTCCCAGCTGCAAGAAGCTCTGCAGTTGCTCACTGTACAGTGACACCTCCCTATTTGCAGCTGGGGACTGATGGGGGCAGGAAGCAGACCAGAGGTGTGGAACTTACTGCAGTCGGGGAAGGTTCCGAAGGTGGGTCTGACCTGTCCTCGGGAGCAGCTCCTGCAGGAGAAGAAAGTCCTGTCCCTGCCCAGCCCTACCAGGACTAGCAGCTGGAGCCCAGCGCATAGTAGGAGTCCTGGTTGGGGTGCCCCCAGCCCTGCCCTTCCGCTGGAAGATTTCACTAGGGAGACCAGATTTCACAGTCCATGACACATTTTTCACGGCCATGAATTTGGTAGAGCCCTACTTATGAAATATACTCTCCCAGGTGAAGAAGCAATTTGGAAGAATCTAAAAACTGTTTTCTGAGCTTATTTTCTACCACAGGGTAAGAAAATATTGAAAAATATGTCTCTGACTTACATGACTTGCTTCCACCTTTGTGCCTTGATTAATGGCATACACTTGAATAAGTAAGGATATATCTATATTCCTGCAGTGGTACAAAAAGAGCAACTCATGGGAGATGAAGCTAGACGACTTTGAGCCAGTCACATGCTGGTTAGGATCTTGAATTAAAGGAACATACAGTTCTATATCCCAGTAAAAAAAGTTCAGTTTGGGTTAAGTGAGGTCAAAGTACACAGAACAAGGAATAGAGGTAACTATAGCAGGACCGCTTGGAAATAGTGACCATAATACAATAGCATTCAACATCCCTGTGGTGGGAAGAACATCTCAACTGCCCAACACTGTGGCATTTAATTTCAAAAGGGGGAACTATACAAAAATGAGGGGGTTAGTTAGACAAAAGTTAAAAGGTACAGTGACTAAAGTGAAATCCCTGCAAGTTGTGTGGGCCCTTTTTAAAGACACCATAATAGAGGCCCAACTTCAATGTATACCCCAAATTAAGAAAAACAGTAAAAGAACTAAAAAAGAGCCACCGTGGCTTAACAACCATGTAAAAGAAGCAGTGAGGGATAAAAAGACTTCCTTTAAAAAGTGGAAGTCAAATCCTAGTGAGGCAAATAGAAAGGAGCACAAACACTGCCAACTTAAGTGCAAGAGTGTAATAAGAAAAGCCAAAGAGGAGTTTGAAGAACGGCTAGCCAAAAACTCCAAAGGTAATAACAAAATGTTTTTTAAGTACATCAGAAGCAGGAAGCCTGCTAAACAACCAGTGGGGCCCCTTGACGATGAAAATACAAAAGGAGCGCTTAAAGATGATAAAGTCATTGCGGAGAAACTAAATGGATTCTTTGCTTCAGTCTTCACGGCTGAGGATGTTAGGGAGATTCCCAAACCTGAGCTGGCTTTTGTAGGTGACAAATCTGAGGAACTGTCTCAGATTGAAGTGTCACTAGAGGAGGTTTTGGAATTAATTGATAAACTCAACATTAACAAGTCACCGGGACCAGATGGCATTCACCCAAGAGTTCTGAAAGAACTCAAATGTGAAGTTATGGAACTATTAACTAAGGTTTGTAACCTGTCCTTTAAATCGCTTCGTACCCAATGACTGGAAGTTAGCTAATGTAACGCCAATATTTAAAAAGGGCTCTAGGGGTGATCCTGGCAATTACAGACCGGTAAGTCTAACGTCGGTACTGGGCAAATTAGTTGAAACAATAGTAAAGAATAAAATTGTCAGACACATAGAAAAACAAACTCTTGAGCAATAGTCAACATGGTTTCTGTAAAGGGAAATCGTGTCTTACTAATCTATTAGAGTTCTTTGAAGGGGTCAACAAACATGTGGACAGGGGGGATCCGGTGGATATAGTGTACTTAGATTTCCAGAAAGCCTTTGACAAGGTCCCTCACCAAAGGCTCTTACGTAAATTAAGCTGTCATGGGATAAAAGGAAAGATCCTTTCATGGATTGAGAACTGGTTAAAGGACAGGGAACAAAGGGTAGGAATTAATGGTAAATTCTCAGGATGGAGAGGGGTAACTAGTGGTGTTCCCCAAGGGTCAGTCCTGGGACCAATCCTATTCAATTTATTCATAAATGATCTGGAGAAAGGGGTAAACAGTGAGGTGGCAAAGTTTGCAGATGATACTAAACTACTCAAGATAGTTAAGACCAAAGCAGACTGTGAAGAACTTCAAAAAGATCTCACAAAACTAAGTGATTGGGCAACAAAATGGCAAATGAAATTTAATGTGGATAAATGTAAAGTAATGCACATTGGAAAAAATAACCCCAACTATACATACAACATGATGGGGGCTAATTTAGCTACAACGAGTCAGGAACAAGATCTTGGAGTTATCGTGGATAGTTCTCTGAAGATGTCCACGCAGTGTGCAGAGGCGGTCATAAAAGCAAACAGGATGTTAGGAATCATTAAAAAGGGGATAGAGAATAAGACTGAGAATATATTATTGCCCTTATATAAATCCATGGTACGCCCACATCTCGAATACTGTGTACAGATGTGGTCTCCTCACCTCAAAAAAGATATTCTAGCACTAGAAAAGGTTCAGAAACGAGCAACTAAAATGATTAGGGGTTTAGAGAGGGTCCCATATGAGGAAAGATTAAAGAGGCTAGGACTCTTCAGTTTGGAAAAGAGGAGACTAAGGGGGGACATGATAGAGGTATATAAAATCATGAGTGATGTTGAGAAAGTGGATAAGGAAAAGTTATTTACTTATTCCCATAATACAAGAACTAGGGGTCACCAAATGAAATTAATAGGCAGCAGGTCTAAAACAAATAAAAGGAAGTTCTTCTTCACGCAGCGCACAGTCAACTTGTGGAACTCCTTACCTGAGGAGGTTGTGAAGGCTAGGACTATAACAATGTTTAAAAGGGGACTGGATAAATTCATGGTGGCTAAGTCCATAAATGGCTATTAGCCAGGATGGGTAAGAATGGTGTCCCTAGCCTCTATTCGTCAGAGGATGGAGATGGATGGCAGGAGAGAGATCACTTGATCATTGCCTGTTAGGTTCACTCCCTCAGGGGCACCTGGCATTGGCCACTGTCGGTAGACAGATACTGGGCTAGATGGACCTTTGGTCTGACCCGGTACGGCCTTTCTTATGTTCTTATGTTCTTAATAGAGATCTTTTTTTAAATGTCTGCAGTTTCTTTTATCTTAAAGCTCCCAATTTCTATCACATAGTATAATAACTGGAACAAAAAAGGAACAGCTTTGATATCTTGAAGGTAAAGGATTATGTCTCAAAACTACACTGTATAGAATTGTTTAAGATTTAAAGGTTTAAAATTAAATAGAATTGTCCTGAGAAAGAGGAGAAATGTGCCCACTGCAACCTTCAGGTGAGTGGGTCTTTGTCCAGCTAACTGGACAAAGCATTGCCCCTTCAAGGCTCCCTTGAAGTAGATGGGGAGAAGGGGAAGTTTACAGGGATGGACAGGAAGGCCATTAAGCAGTTGGGGCCAAGTTAGGACAAAGTCACCGCATTGCCCGCCCTGCTTTCCAGAAGTGGGGAGGTATTTATCCCCGATGTAGTCACCGAGAGGCCCTCTTTACCCGAATTCGGCTGGCAGCAGCTTACCACCTACCCACTCATGAATTTGGAAATAGAACTGGGTTCCCTTTTGATCCACTGTACGCATTATGCTAGTTCTCCCTTTTGTTTAGGAGTGCTGGGAAGGAATTTTTTCCTCACCATCAGAATGGCTGAGGAAGGGTGTGGTTTTTTTTTCTTCCCCAGAGTAGTTGGGGTGGAGTAGGGGGGTTAAGTTATCATGTCACAACTTAATACATAAAACTTGTGGCGGATATCCAGTGCAGGGTACAGTGATCAGATAAAATGAACTGGAGAAGAGTTTGAAGGAGAGCATCCCTTCTTGAAGCTGAAAAAGTGGGGTTTGGGACTCTGGGCTCCTAGGTCTCGTCAGAGGGGAACCAACCACACTCCTTTTCCTGGTCCCCCATTAAGAGAGCTGAGGAAGAGGATTTGGGGCTTCTCTGTCTGGATCAGCAAGGAGCCGACCCCCACCTCCCCACACTGTACAATATGTTGCTGGGCACTCCCAGATATTATAAGTGAACAAATCTATGGTCGAATTAAACCACATCCATGGCGTCCTGTCTTTCTTCCAGTGAGAACAGACAAATGAGAGATGTTGATTTGCAGAGAAGTCAGATAGGATTCTGATTTTCTTTGAAGTGAGTGGTTCTCTGCCAAGAACCTATATTTTAAATGGACCTGCTAGCAAAGAAGTGAGTGGTTTAACTTTTTTTCAAATTGACTTAGTTTCTGGAATAAGGAAATTTTAACCATTAGTATTATTATTTTAAACAGACAGGTTTATAGACAGAAATTCTGACAGATCTAGCTTTCTTTAGGAGTTCTATACAGAGACCTGTAGGAATTAGAGGATTGTAGGATTCTTCCAGTCACTTAATAGTGTATCAATTTACACTTTCATCATTCCATCTGACTAGACATTACCATAACCAAATACAATATGTGTAATATGTATCTTATTCTTTCCAACCGTTTTTGAAGTGTAACTGTAAGTGAGCTTATTTCTGTAGTACACATAAGCTAATTTTAAACTGAAATCAGTGTATTTGTTTACAAGACAACATTCTGATGAATATTTACATAGTTAATCAAATCATCAGGAAAATAAAGGTACTTTATTGTACTTTGTTTTGAATCATTTTATAAAAATTACATAAATAAAACTCCTTACCAGGTTTTTCAGCAGCGTTGATAATTCCTTAGTAAGTGTTGAAAATTTAACAAAAGCAGTGCCAAGATCTGGGTTATCCCGACTTAAAAAATTACTTCCAAATTTATCTAATACTTGTGCATAGTTCTCTTCATTTTGAACATGATCTGAAAAGAGAGGTTCAAAATTAGCAAGTTTCTTTCCTATAACTATCTAATTTAAATCTATACTGTACTGCAGAGTATTAATGAAACCAAACTGGTGAATTCACAAATCAGTACCACTGTGTCAAGAAAAACAAATTACTGCATTTACTGAAAATTGGTTATTTTAAAATTAAAAAGGACTATTTAACATATAGTCGGAAGTGATTTTTATGTCACCATCTGAATTTAAGGTCACATATAATAACAATCAATGAAATACAAAATTTATCAATGATTAATAAAGTAATATACCTGAGAAAAGTATGATAAAGATCTATTTAAGTGGGAACATTAGCTTGTTTTTCAGAAAGTATAAATATCTTCTTTTTTTTGTGATGTATTGAAATTTACTTGGGAATAAAAATCAAAATGAAGTTATAGCTACTACTATGAATAGGAGCATGTTTAATTACAAACCAAACCATGAAGTCAATAGTATTAGAGGTATAAATATAGGATATATTTGACCCCCAATCTGTAGATTAAGCAGAAGAAACGGCCCTCATGTTTTGTATTATTCATAATAGAATGTTAGAATTTATTTTTCTAATTGTAGAGATAAGATCTCAATGGAAAAGAAAATATATTACTACATATCCATGAGGAATGTTATATTTTAATTTTGAAACACTAATTGCAAATCGAGGATATCAAGATGCTTAGACAATTATGAAATGACCATGTTTTGATGTCAGAACCAAACTATGAAGCTAATCTATAGTTAAAGAAAATTATGAATAAAATCCTAAAGAAGAAAGAGATTCTGAATTAAGAACCATCACTGTGTACTAACACATTTTCTATTTCTTTTCTCTTCCTCTTTCCTCTTTTTCTGGCATCTTTCTGCTCTTCTTTCTGCTTGTTTGTGTCTCCCATTTGAGTACCACTGTCGAGGAAAAACTCTTACTATGTGCCCTTTAGGGTAGCCTTCCAACAACCCAGACATCACAAACTACTATACCAAACATGAACAAGTAATGTTGAGAAGGGATACCTTGGTATACCACTGCATGAAGAAGGGCAGGTTAAGGGGGCAGAGTTAAGACTGAAGTATATGGTTTGTGATGTATGGTAGCTAGGATAGCATATGTCTGTGGGTGGGGAAATAGACAGTATGTACTGTAAGGTAACTTAAGTTTTAATTTCCTTGATTTTGTGGTTTTGAGTCAGGTTGTGATGAGTGTTTTGAGCCTGAGTCTGATGAGTCATTTAAGATAATTAACTGTGAGTCCTAAGGGCCCAGCCAATTCACAAGCAAGGGTCTAGTCAGGTGACTCCAATGCAGGTATATAGGCGCCTAATGAAAGGAGCAACTCCAGTATGCTCAACATCATTATCTTGTTAGGGATACTCTACTTGCTACTTCTGACAGAGTACTCCTGCTCGCCTCTGTCCCTGTTCCAGCTTGCTCCTGCTTCAGCTCCTGTTCCAGCCACAACTGATGACCTGGCTGTCCTGATTAGGGTGACCAGACAGCAAATGTGAAAAATCAGGACAGAGGGTGTGTGTGGGGGGGTGTAATAGGAGCCTATATAAGAAAAAGACCCAAAAATCGGGACTGTCCCTATAAAATCGGGACATCTGGTCACCCTAGTCCTGATACACATATGGTATGTGTAGCAATCTCAACTGTTTCCCAACAGTGTTTTGTAAATTAACATATACAATCTCATACACCTTAAACTATTTCTGCTGTGAGAAAGTTTAAAGGATTTGCTTGGAGCAGTTCCGGAGAAGATCTTTAGTCAGCTATTATTCAATTCTATAATCTTTTATTGCCCTCATCAACAAAACACCTTCAGCAATGCATAAAGCAAGGTGACTAACATCTGTGACATGTGGTTCATTCTCTCTCATCCTTTCGGGGGGGGGGAGGGAGAGGGAGAATTATATGCGCTGTGGAGAGTTTTGTTTGAGAAGATTTTTCTCTTTCTCATGCTTTTTAAAAAAATGTGTATATTACTGTGTGTGTATGTTTCAAAGAGCAAGGTAAAAGAAGTGCACCCTGCACTTGGAGCAGAAGGTGGCAAGGTATGTGATAGCCCTCTGTTCGGGTGGAAGTTTATTTCACAGTCTGGGACTGGCCATGAAAAATCTCTGTCTCCTGCACAGAGTTTTAAGTGATCTTTTAGATATCCTGGGCCCAGGCCAGTAAGTGTCTTTTAAACACAGATAGAGACTTTGATAGGTTAACATGTGCTCACAGTAGTTTGTCTTGCTAAGTGTACTGTAGCATTTTGTACTAGCAGGAGTTCTAAGGGCCAATGGTTTCACTCCCAGGTATAATACATTGCTGTAATCCAGATGAGAAGGGCAAAAACATATATAACCAAGGCCGGGTCATTGTCAGCCAGGATGGGTGGGATGTAGTTTCCTGGACAACCAGAAACACTATTTGTGGATGCTGCAAGGAGAGAGCTTAGCATCAAAGAGAAATCTAAAAGCACTCACGAACTACAGATTGAGCTGACCAATTATGGGTGTTTATCTTCAACCACGGGAGCCTGTACCATGACTGAAAAATACTCAAAGTCCCTTCCTCTTCCCACCAGCATAACCTCCATCTTGCTCAGTTTCAACCAGGTCTTCATTCATGAATGGATCTCATCCAAGCACTGGGCCATCTTGCTAGTTGTTGCATAGTCACAGACAGTAAAGGATAATTAGAGCTCTATCATCTGCATATTGCTACCACTTGAGTCCATGTCATTTTACCAGTTAATCTACTGGCTGCGTGCAGATGTTGAACAGCACCAGCAAAAAAACTGATCCTTCTGGGATTCTACAAGTGAGAGGTCTAGTGACAAAAGTGCAGTCTCCCATTTCTACTCTTCAGGCATGAAAGGACTTTAAATTATTTTAGAGCCTTCTCCTGACTCCTTTCTCAGACAAGACAACAATATCTACAGATCAAGAGAAGGATGAGAACAGATGAATACCCTCCATCCATTGACAGCAGGAGATCATCCATCAGTGCCACTAAGGATGTTTTAATCCCACATCCTGACCTGAATTCAAATTATGCTGGGCCAAGGATATTGCCTTTAATCAGAAGAGCTTGTAGTTAGTCCTGAGCTACCTTCTCTATAACCTTGCTCAGGAACAGAAGTTTTTTTTATTGGGCAATAGTTATAACAGATGTATCCAGGGTGGGTTTCTTCAGTGTTGGTCAGACTATTGTACTCTGGAAAAAAAATGGAAGAGAAGATTACTTCCCTGAATAAGGAAATGGCTATTTCAGTTATGAGTGGCACCAGCTGCTTATGACTCTCTTTCACCAGCCAGGAAGGGCATGATTCGCAAGTCTTAGGTTAAGATTCTTTCGAAGTATCCAATACTTCTTGAGAAGCAAATGTATTTAAACTCTGAGAATACAGCTACACTAACTTGTGTGTGGTTTTTTTTCTGTTTTTGTTTTTTAAAAATCTTTAAGAGTAAATCCTGTAAGTCTAATGTTCTTCCAGCAATGTTTAATTTTTTCCTCATTTGCAATTGTGGTAATGACACATCTCACTAAGCTCCTCTTCTGTCTTTTTGTATTATTTACTCCTGAGTGAATTCTGTGCCAAAAAAATAAAAATTCTGTGCATATTTTAAAATTCTGCAAAATTCTACAAATTCTGCTCGTTGTGGGTTTCAAGGTGAAGGAATAATGGGCCTCTGCAGGGGGATACAGGTAAAAGTGGTTGGGGCTCAGCAGCGGGCGTTCGGGTGCTGGGGGAGTGGGGCTTGGTGGAGGGGGGGAGAGTGGGGTGTGGTTGCAGGGGGCTCAACAGGGTGGTCCAGGTGTGGGAGGAGGTGAGGTTTGTCGGGGTGGGGGTTCAAGTGCGGGGGTGATTTGGGTGCATGGGGCCTCCCGCTATGGGGGTTGTGGGGTGCCCATACAGTAACCCTTCCCCCCACAGCTGAGGAGCAATGGAGGCAGGAAGTGGTGGGGCTGTGCAGAGCTTCCTGCAGCCAGGGGCGCTTTCTGGGGTGGGTTTGATCCAGACCCAGCTGCTCATTGCAGAGGAAGAATTCATCCCATCCTCCCCAGACCAGCCAGAACTAGATGCAGAGCCCAACGTATGATAGGAGCCACCAGCTAAGGTGTCCCCTGCACCCCACCACAGTGATTTACTGTCCTGCCAGCTGCTCCGGATGCCCGAAATGGTGCACCTGTGCTGCTGGGGAGGGTGCGTGACCATTCTGGTGACTTCCCTTTGCTACCCTGTCAGAAGTCATTTTTCTGTGGGAAGCAAAGAAATCAGTGGTGCAGAATTCCCTCAGGAGTAATTATTTTAAGCCTCCAACACTGGTTTGTTCAACATTTCTTTATTAGGTTCCCCTCCTTACCATGTTTGAGGCTTTAAAAAAACCCCACACACATTATGGACACACCTCTCAGAATTAATTTTTCCTAGTGGGAGAGATAAGGCTATAAATGCCAACAGGAATCATATTTACTTCAGGTAGTAGTATGAGTATCATTTTCTCCAAGTTGTAATTTTTGTCTGACAGTATTTGAATTACAGAAAATAAAGAATCACCATTTAATTTCAGATATAAAGTTGAAATCTTCGAGTGCTGCAAAATACTATTTTTCTGTTGACTTCCACACTTTACTTTTAAAACCATGAATTTCACCACAATCCATGTGCATTATCCCATGATGCATGAATCATCTTAGACACTAAAAAAACTTGGCAGAACGCCTCAAAAGAATTACACTTCCAAACCCTTTAAAACAAAATCTGCCAAGTACTAAGTTCCACTATAACCAAATGTCTTTTCTTAAACTCAGATCAAAATTATGAAATTGCTCATGATCTTTTAACTGTATTTTGGAAATAAGATTTTACAGTGTATATTTATAATTAATTTACATACCATTTTCCTACTTATTGCAAACACAAAAATTAATGTTGTCAAATGCCCAAAGTTTTCAGTCATATGATGTTGTGGATTGACAAATAGTAAAATATGTTTTTAATAAGACTACATCTGTTCTAAAAGCTTATGCTTTTAATCAAATATCTTGGCATAAAAACCAAAGAAATCATTATGCAATAATAAAATGCATATTTTTTATGTAAAAGGTATTCTGTAAATACGCACAACAGATCTCAGCTAGTGAAGAGTATTAGCTGACTCAATCCTGGCCTAATGTGTCACAGGGTTTGTTCTGGGGTGGGTTTATGTGACTTTACAGAAGATATTCACTTTATGGAGCTATAATTATAGGCTAGATTTTTCTTTTTCTAAAGTATAGCATTCTTGAGAGATCTCCCCTTCCAGACAATAAAGAAGATGAAAGGTCTCTCACCAAGAAACTACACTTTACAAGAGGAAGATACCAAACAAACAGCAATCTATCCTATATATCAATTTGCTCCACTTCATGTTTCTTTGTAGGTATATTTTTAAATGTAGTCTGAACTACTTCTATAGTTCTGCTTCAATTTGTACGGGGGGGTCTAGACATATCAAATTTCTCTGTAGCTATGGCTAACAAAAAAAAACCTTGGTTCATTTTTTTTTTTAAAATGAACATAAAGAATTAGGAATTTTCATCAGAAGGACTGTAGGACACAAATAATGAAAAGAATGGGAGAAAGTGAGAACAGTTGAAGAGCTGAAACAGGAATTACTATTTTCCTTCTTAGCATTTCCATGATCCATCTATGAACACCAGGAGAAGGCAAGAAAAGAGATGCACCAAAAAAAGGACAAAGCCCTGGCTAGGATGATTTAGTTGGTGTTAGTTCTGCTTTGAGCAGGGGATTGGACTAGATGATCATAGAATCTCAGGGTTGGAAGGGACCTCAGGAGGTCATCTAGTCCAACCCCCTGCTCAAAGGGGATCTCCTGAGGTCTCTTCCAACCCTAATATTCTATAAGTAACTAAGTCAAGGAAGATAAGCACTGATCCAACTCATTTTGAAAGATGTTTTATCAGCTAGTACACACTGCTCTAACCCTTTTTACTTGCTCTCACTTTTCTCCCCCACTGTAGCATAAAAAGCTCCTTGTTGGCTGGTGGCATGAGATTAAAATATCTGTTTCATTCTCTTCTTCAGTGAGAATGTGAAATAAATACATTAGATAATTCCCCATCTTACTACCTTCCAGTTCCCCTTAAAATTATTTTCTTGCTGCAATACAATTGAAAATATCTTCACATTTTCAAACCAAACATTTGGTCCTTTTTTGTGACACACACATCCATAAAAAACTGAGATGAGAACTGCAAGAATTAGTTTGCCATATACAGATGCACACACCACTGAATATTTTTCCATTGTAAATTATGTTGCATTTTTGCTTAAAACTATAAATTAATGCAGATTAGCTTTTGGCGATTAGCCATTCAATTGAATTAATAGGAAAAGGCTATTGAAAATGTACACTATTAGTTATGATGCAATTCAATGCCACTAAAATTCAACTGAGTGTTATTGGAAAGCTATCCAAAAAGATTTTCCACGGACTTCGGGTACCATCTTCAGTGAGACAAAAGATAGCTTCCAACTCACAAATCCAATCTGATTATTCCAGAAGTACCTAACAAGTTGGAGGGGCATCTGCAAAAAGCTTCTCAAACAGGTTGGTGTGACGTTTAAACTGACTTAAATTCTTTTACTAACAGAAAAAAAATCTCTTGCCTTTAATGTTTCAACAGTAAAGAGGATTTGTGATACAAACAAACATTTGAGCTCTTCTTTCTCCGAACCCTTCAGAATCTGGTATGAGATTGTAGTGGGGAAGCTGCCCCACTCCCAGAGAACAGGGGTTAAAAGCAGCCCTGGAGAGGGCTGTGGCTGGAAAAAGCAGTGAGAACAGCTGACGGCACAGCTGATCACAGGTGTGGCCAGCTCAATTAGGGCTCAGCTGGCCCTGATAAGAGGGCTGGGAGCCAGGAGCTGAGGGAGTCTCTCTTCAGCCCTGGAGGGAGAAGGGCTAACTGCCTGAGAGGAAGGTACCTGAACTGGAGCAGTGCTGGGGAATAGGGCAAGGGAGCTCCAGCCTGGTAAAACCCCAGGCTGCAGGCCTTGTTGAAGGTCTACAGAGGTACTGGGGCTGCAGAGATACAGTCTGGGAATAGGCAAAGGCAGCAGGTCCTACCCACTTGATAATGATGAGTGGCCATTACAGACTGCAGTCTGCCCCAGTGAGCGGGGGCTAGATGATGACTGGCAGTAGCCACTCAGGCAAGGTGGGTTTAGAGGGTTGGGGGTTCCCCTGGGAGGGGAAACCCAGAGAGTTGAGGTATTGCAGTGGGCAGAACCCCAAGGTAAGGGTCCGGAAGGGACACAGGGTCCAGCGAGACACCGGCCTGCAAAGGGCGCTCCATATGCTGGAAAAGAGCTAATTCCCAGAAGACCAGCAGGAGGCGCTGTGCTGGTGAGTCCCGCATCACTACAGAGATCTAGACTCCTCTGAATAAACATGTAGATACAGACTAACATGGCTACTCCGATACTTGACTCCCCTGAATGTCACTGTTCATATGTTATTGTTTTGCCTGTAATTATATAACTATTACTTTCTGGAAAGCATATATTGGAGTAGAGATCTCAACACACAGGCGCTATTACTATCCCAATGTAATTTTATTTGCCTCCACCCCTACCCAGTTTTGATTTTTCAAAAGAGTTTGAGGGTAGGTGAGAGTTTAATAAAGTCACAATCTGATTTATCAACCTCATGCCCCTTGTAAGTAAAATATAAAATAAGTCCTTTAAGCCACTAAAATGTAGCTAGTGGCTTCCCCCTGCAATATAAGAATATCATCCATCTCCTTCTTGAACTGATGTATGACAAGAGGTTCCATTGCTGCCTTTGGTATCTTGTGTGGAAAAATTCTATTTGAATGAGATCTCAAGACACAAACTGATCTGCACTACTACTATTAGTCTCTAATCCCTTTGTTTTTACATTTGTTTTTTTTTTCCTTGGAGGACTCAATATATTTAATACTATATGCACTACTCACTTCCTTTATTTTCCCTCCAAACTTTATAAGCCAACTCTTCCATAGTAGAGGGACAAGGTGGGTGAAGTAATGACCAATGTCTTTTGGTCCAATAAAAGACAATAAAAGATATTACCTCATCCACCTTGTCTCTCTAGTATCCTGAGACCAACAAGCTTACAACAACACAGCATACAACTCTTCCTTATGTTGATTAACTATAGTCTGAATTAATTGCCTTCTTCATTCTGTTTCCAGTTTTAGCTATAAATGATCCCAACTGCACAACATTCTGAAGAGGGAATTACAATATTATCTTTCATACTTTATATGAAGAAAGTATCAAAGATGCTTACACCAATCTGTTCCTTGGAATATAATTTCTTTTCTGACTACTGCCTAATTTTATGTATATTCTTTAAACTTTTCCTGGTCAGTAATGGGTTTCATTCTGGGACTCTGCTATTTATTCTTGGTCCTTTTATTAATACTTACTTAAATACGATTTTTCATTATATGTTCCTGCCCTATAATGAACTGGCAGATCAATTTAGACACCTGTATGCAAGTAGGTTTCAAAAATGACTTTGGTTCTTCCAACATACTGCTTGCCCTTCATCATTAGACTTTAGAAATTTCTGAAAATTATATAATTTTCCAAATAATTTCCAGGGAGTACAAAAGAAACAGAAGTGAGCATCACATTTGACTTGGCTACAAACAAACTTTTTAATTTTCAATTTTAACATTATTGTTTAAAATGACTCCTAACTAATGTTATCACTTATTGATTCATTTAAACAGTTTACATAACATGCCATGGTTACTGGCTTTGAAGACAATGAAACCAGTTTTA
Source organism: Mauremys reevesii (assembly GCF_016161935.1). Lineage (NCBI taxonomy): Eukaryota > Metazoa > Chordata > Testudines > Geoemydidae > Mauremys > Mauremys reevesii. The sequence goes on from NC_052624.1 coordinate 269,790,440, forward strand.
TTTCAAAACATGGGGCAAATGACAACTGAAGGCTATGGTGCAATTCATGTACATTTCACAGGAGGCGGTAAATGTTTGACAGTTCTTAAAAGTTGGTCAGTTTTGAAAGTCAATCAGCATGTAGTTGTGTAAAGACCTCTTTAGATTTCCAAGGTGCTCTGGGCCTGCAGAGCAGCATATCTGACTCTAATCTTCAATAAAACAATGCCTGTGGCAAAAGATAGTTATATGTACTCTCAACTTGCATAAGGTGTTTAGTTGGCTTAATCTATTGGCAAAATGTTTATCCAAATCAACTGAAGAGCTATGGGAGCGAGGGAGGGGAGGATGCATGTGTTGTGGGGCTGGAATGATGAGTGAGGGAGAGAAATGGGGAGAAGCACAAAGTAATATACATTACTAAACCTCACAAGTACCAAATAACTGTTGTTCTGTGTTAGTAGTTTACTGTATCTTCTTTTTAAAATACATAACTCAGAGAAGCTGCTCTAAAGGGCAAGACATTTGCTAAGCTGAACATGAGTGCCAAGTTATACAAATTGTGCTTTCCTGAAATTCAATATTTCAACAAGGGTAATTCCATCTGAATAAGACTCTGCTCCCTTAGACATCCAGAGACAAAACTCCTATTTATTTCAATAGAAATAAGTAGAAGCTGGGCCCAGTAAGGCAAACACTACCCAAACAAATATTTGTGTTGATTGTTTACAATTTATTATATCTGATACTTATTTAAGTTTACCAATTTTATGAAGAATACCTACGCACAAACTAATGGTGATGGGGGACTTCGACTATCCAGATATATGTTGGGAAAATAACACAGCGAGGCACAGATCATCCAATAAGTTCTTGGACTGCATTGCAGACAACTTTTTATTTGAGAAGGTTGTAAAAGCTACTAGGGGGAAGCTGTTCTAGATTTGATTTTAACAAATAGGGAGGAACTCATTGAGAATTTGAAAGTGGAAGGCAGCTTGGGTGAAAGTGATCATGAAATCATAGAGTTTGCAATTCTAAGGAAGGGTAGAAGGGAGTACAGCAAAATAGAGACAATGGATTTCAGGAAGGCGGATTTTGGTAAGCTCAGAGAGCTGATAGGTAAGGTCCCATGGGAATCAAGACTGAGGGGAAAAACAACTGAGAAGAGTTTGCAGTTTTTCAAAGGGACACTATTAAGGGCCCAAAAGCAAGCTACTCTGCTGGGTAGGAAAGATAGAAAATGTGGCAAAAGACCACCTTGGCTTAACCACGAGATCTTGCATGATCTAAAAAAAAAAAAAAAAAAGGAGTCATATAAAAAATGGAAACTAGGACAAATTACAAAGGATTAATATAGGCAAACAACACAGGAATGCAGGGGCAAGATTAGAAAGGCAAAGGCACAAAATGAGCTCAAACTAGCTATAGGAATAAAGGGAAACAAGAAGACTTTTTATCAATACATTAGAAGCAAGAGGAAGACCAAGGAGAGCGTAGGCCCACTGCTCAGTGAGGAGGGAGAAACAGTAACAGGAAACTTGGAAATGGCAGAGATGCTTAATGACTTCTTTGTTTCGCTCTTCAAAGAGAAGTCTGAAGGAATGCCTAACATAGTGAATGCTAATGGGAAAGGGGTAGGTTAGGAAGATAAAATAAAAAAAGAACAAGTTAAAATCACTTAGAAAAGTTAGATGCCTGCAAGTCACCAGGGCCTGATGAAATGCATCCTAGAATATTCAAGGAGCTAACTGAGGAGGTATCTGAGCCTCTAACTATTATCTTTGGAAAATCATGGGAGATAGGAGAGATTCCAGAAGACTAGAAAAGGGCAAATATAGTGCCCATCTATAAAAAGGGAAATAAAAACAACCCAGGAAACTACAGACCAGTTAGTTTAACTTCTGTGCCAGGGAAGATAATGGAGCAAGTAATTAAGGAAATCATCTGCAAACTCTTGGAAGGTGGTAAGGTGATAGGGAATAGCCAGCTTGGATTTGTAAAGAACAAATCATGTCAAACCAATCTGATAGCTTTCTTTGATAGGATAATGAGTCTTGTGGATAAGGGAGAAGCAGTGGATATGGTATACCTAGACTTTAGTAAGGCATTTGATAAGGTCTCGCATGATATTCTTATCAATAAACTAGGCAAATACAACTTAGATGGGGCTACTATAAGTTGGGTGCATAACTGGCTGGATAACCGCACTCAGAGAGAAGTTATTAATGGTTCCCAATCCTGCTGGAAAGGTATAACAAGTGGGGTACCTCAGGGGTCTGTTTTGGTACTGGTTCTGTTCAATATCTTCATCAATGACTTAGATATTGGCATAGAAAGTACGCTTATTAAGTTTGCAGATGATACCAAACTGGGAGGGATTGCAACTGCTTTGGCGGATAGGGTCATAATTCAAAATGATCTGGACAAATTGGAGAAATGGTCTGAGGTAAACCGGATGAAGTTTAATAAAGACAAATGCAAAGTGCTCCACTTAGGAAGGAACAATCAGTTTCACACATACAGAATGGGAAGAGACTGTCTAGGAAGGAGTACGGCAGAAAGGGATCTAGGGGTTATAGTGGACCTCAAGCTAAATATGAGTCAACAGTGTGATGCTGTTGCAAAAAAAGCAAACGTGATTCGGGGATGCATTAACAGGTGTGTTGTGAGCAAGACAAGAGAAGTCATTCTTCCACTCTACTCTGCACTGGTTAGGCCTCAACTGGAGTATTGTGTCCAATTCTGGGCACCGCATTTCAAGAAAGATGTGGAGAAACTGGAGAGGGTCCAGAGAAGAGCAACAAGAATGATTAAAGGTCTTGAGAACATGACCTATGAAGGAAGGCTGAAAGAATTGGGTTTGTTTAGTTTGGAAAAAAGAGAAGACTGAGAGGGGACATGATAGCAGTTTTCAGGTATCTAAAATGGTGTCATAAGGAGGAAGAAGAAAACTTGTTCATCATAGCCTCTAAGGATGGAACAAGAAGCAATGGGCTTAAACTGCAGCAAGGGAGGTTTAGGTTGAACATTAGGAAAAAGTTCCTAACTGTCAGGGTGGTTAAACATTGGAATAAATTGCCTAGGGAGGTTGTGGAATCTCCATCTCTGGAGATATTTAAGAGTAGGTTAGATAAATGTCTATCAGGGATGGTCTAGACAGTATTTGGTCCTGCCGTGAGGGCAGGGGACTGGACTCGATGACCTCTCGAGGTCCCTTCCAGTCCTAGAATCTATGAATAATAACATTCATTAATGGAGATTTTGTAAAGTACAGACTTCAAAAGGGACAAAATTTCATGACATATTTGCATAGCCATTCATCCAGGTTCTTATATTGGTGTCCATTATAACTGTATCCAAGTTCCTAAGGGGCAAAAAATGGCACATCTCCCCTCCCTCCCCCCGCTGCTGACAAGACGCACAGTGTTTTCATTTTCTGTACATTATTATTTAATATAGAGAGAGAGCGATGGTGTAAGGTTACTAATGTTGTAAAGCTTGGGCAAAAGGGTAGGTTTTGCATTTTAGTTCTGATGGTGAGGAAGTTAATGGTCGCTCTCATTTCATGTGGTAATAATCTTGATCCAGGGTTCAGTCTCCTGCTGTAACAGGTCTCTTCTGGTCAACAGCTTTGCTGTTCCAGTGGAATGTACCTGTTGTGAGATGTCATGGTAGCACAGAATGAGAAAAAGTCTCTCTCTCCTTCCACCCCCATCCCCAGGAAGACAGGATCAGTTCATTAGGGAGCTTTGGGGGGGAAAAAAATCAGGACATCCTTGAAATACATGGTTTCCAATGAGGTGTCGGGGGGCAGAGGTGTACTCCCAGCCACTTGTATTGTGGAAGAGGCAGGCATTACCTACTCTTTAAGTTTAATATGCAACGAACAGCAAAGCAAACTTTGTAAACATTATTTAATAGAATGGTTTAGATTCTCATATAAGACCAAAAACACTTACCTTGCCCAGAATTATATATTGCTTTTACAGACTTTTTCACTTTCTGTAGTGCAGTTCTGTCTTGATCCAATGCCTGTAATAAAAGAGAGACTGTCAAAAAAGACCACCTCTGTTTATCTTGTTATTGAATAGCATCATCCAGTTTCATAATATTTCTTAGTACATAGTGAATAATTTCAGGGTCTGGAAGCACTACAGATGCACTGTGCTCAGCCCTCTGGGAAGGTCATAGGTCACTCAACCCCTTCAAGTCAATTAAAGAGCTGAATTAAACATCTCTGAAAGGAAATTTATCCTGGAGAGCTGAATGGTTGTAAGAAAGCTAAAGGACAGCTGTAAGTTGATTAAAGCTTTGTAAAATAACTCTGTCAACTTGAAAGATAGTCAATTTAGAAAAGTAAATTACAAGTCATGTAGATATTACAGCTGCCTGACTTCCCTGCCAATTTCTATGGTTTTAGTCATTTCACTATTACTCACACAAACAAAACTGACTATTCAGAGGAAACAGTGAAATTCTCATTCAGTAATTTTTTAGGTTAGCTGTTGTGATATTAGGTACACCATTTTTAGATACAATTCTGACTTTTCAGGCTGACTGTGTTCCTCTTAAAAATAAATTGGATACAGAGTGATAAATTTAAAGAAAAAAAACAAAACAAAGAACCTGATTTTGTAAACACACACATGAATCCATTCACAACCTATTGAAAAGGATGAAACAAGTTAATATACCTTCAGAAAACTTTTCTGAGAAAGCTCCAAATTAAAATAAAGTCAAAGAAATAAAAAGCCAGCTTAGTTTGTGGAGTAAGAAATTTTAAAGTCGCACTAGAGCTTCTTAAACCAGTCAAGGCCCATTCCCTTGTAAATTTAGGTATTGGGCACACTAAGCACTTTACTACATATGTTTGCTTACATAACTCATTGTTCATAACTAAGAGAATAGATACACAATAGAAGTGTTTAAATTGATTATTTTGGACCACTAAAGACAAAGGGAATTGTGACGGGTTGGATCACAGAAACCCCCTCTCTGGTTTCCCACTACTCCTTCTCAATGGAAAAGCATCAGATTAAAGATGGATTCCAGTTCAGGTGACATGATCACATGTCACTAAGACTTCATTACCCACTTGCCAGCACACACACAAGAAGACTTACAAGTAAAACAGAGCTATCTTTAGACAATGTCCTGGTTAATGAGAGCCATCAAGATTCCAAACCACCATTAATGGCCCACACTTTGCATAATTACAATAGGACCTCAGAGTTATATTTCATATTTCTAGTTTCAGAAACAAGAGTGATACATTTATACAATTAGGATGACCACACTCAGTAGATTATAAGCTTTGTAATGATACCTTACAAGAGACCTTTTGCATAAAGCATATTTTAGTTACATTATGTTCACACTCATCAGCATATTTTCATAAAATCATATAGAGTGCAGTGTCACAGGAACAACTTAATATCAATTACTACAGTGTTAGGTTTACATTTAATAAATGTTCAGTTAATACCCTGCATTTTGGCAATGCACTTGGATTTGGATTGTTACCTAAAATTTAAGTGGCTCAATACTGACAAAGCAAAATAGTTATAGTTCGAAGATATATAATACCAATAGTAAAGGATAATATATAACAATATTTTATGGATTAATATCCAATTCAGAGCACATTATGTACTCAACTGAACAATAACTTATTTGCATTTCAAATACAGTTAATTTTTGACAAGTTCAAAACCACAAAATCGGCAATACAATCTCTTTTTATACTGTTTTTCTTTTCATTTCAATTATATCAGAACAATGGATAAAAATACAATTTTACATAGACTTTTTTCTTTAGTTACAGTGAGGAATATTTTATTTTATCATGCCTTACACTAGGATGGAAACTAAAAATATTTAAAATTGTGAAACTGACAAATATCTCAACACTAAGAATGTTTTATTGTTGTTCTTGGAAGATCTTATGGTGGTACAAGGTGGGTAGTAGCTGACCTTTGCTGCCTCCTCAATGGCAACCAAAACTGTATTACCAATCCATACAGCATAAACCACCTCAGCAAGTACTTATCTTGAATGTCTAGTGAAGTTCTAATCAATGTCAACTAGTATAATGAGGGCTACTCAGAAAAGATAGTGTAATTCTTCATTTATCTAGCCACATTTTAGTTTAGATTAGGAATTTCAGCATTAGATTTTTTTTTTGGGGGGTGCAAAATACAACTGTTTGTGTGTGAATTAGGAGACGTTTCAGTGATAAAGCTTGTGAAGGAATCTGATAATACTGAACCAAAGACACTAAGGAAGAAATTCAAAGTTTAATTTGGAAATAGATAAAAGAAAATTTGTCCTTCAGAGTGAAACCTAATTAGGAAACTAGACAAAATTCATTCATTGGGGTGGGTTTGCATTATTTATGGAGTGCCATCACTGAGCACAGCAACATATAGAGGATGACATCCCTGGCCTCAAGGAGCTTATGAGCTTAATCAGACTGACAACATGGGTCAGTTTTGTACATTTATACTTTAAAGTATCTCTATTTGAACAAATCCTGTCTAGTTTAAAATACATCATATATATCAATTCAGGGCAGAATGTCTGTACAATGCTTTACACAATGGGACCCCAATTCTAACTGAGGTTTCTGGGTGTTACGGCAACAATCATCATACCTTCTTCCATTTAATAATTTCAAAACAGAGGCCCTTCTGTCCCCAAATATGTTAAACTCTTACATTTGATGTGTTAATACTTTATTACACTATATTTTGCTTCCAAGGAAGTTGTTATAAATAGCAGAGCGCAATTATGTTGCATCCAGGTTTCAAATTAATTTTTATTAATAAGTATTGTCTTTGGAAAGGGCTCAAATGGAAAGGAGCATCTTTATATTCCCCTCCTAGTCCAAAGTACGTGTGTGCATATATATTTAAAAAAAATATTCCAAGCAGATGTATTTAGAATAGCTATTTTACAGACAAAAATTACAGTATTAAAATATTTTTATTCTATAAAATAGGAAGTTCAGAAATATAAAATTCCAACAAAAGCTTCACATGGGTAGATTCATAAAAGCTGTATTGCCATAATTGGAGATTAGTAATTTTATGGCATTTTGAATGGTTTTGAAATTAGTGTGTAAAAATGTGCAGATTATTGTATTTAAAGAACTACTGTAGGAGGTCAAATAGAAAACCTTATAATCATGAAGATTACATTTATAAGTCTATAATTTAATACTCCGGAACTAAAGTTCAAACCAACAGAAGCTCCCACAAACAGTTTTACTCTTTCATCTAAAACTCATTTAAACTCATAATAAAATAATAATTATAGGCAAACAGTACTTAACTGCAACTGAACTAACAGAAATATTGAAGCTACATCTAGATCTTGAAAATGGCATCTCAATCTCTTTGACGGATATTTAAGACCTTCTCTTAGGAGAAATAATGTGTTAATTGTTGAGTCAGTTTTCCCACGACTTTCCTTCAGCTGCTTGAGCCATAGTTCACCTTAAGAAGACTTCCAACAGAGAGCAATCATGGATAACTATGTGCATCATTTGTGTTGCTAGATCCCTGTTCAACTTAAGGATTTTCTTTTTCCATTTCTGTCTCTTGTCTCCTTTTATCTTACAATTCGTGAGGCCATTGATGTACAGTAGAACCTCAAGTATCAGAGGGGTAGCCGTGTTAGTCTGGATCTGTAAAAGCAACAAAGAATCCTGTGGAACCTTATAAACTAACAGATGTTTTGCAGCATGAGCTTTCGTGGGTGAATACCCACTTCTTCGGATGCAAGTGGTAGAAATTTCCAGGGGCAGGTTTATATATGCAAGCAAGATGCAAGCTAGAGATAACGAGGTTAGTTCAATCAGGGAGGATGAGGCCCTGTTCTAGCAGTTGAGGTGTGAAAACCAAGGGAGGAGAAACTGGTTCTGTAATTGGCAAGCCATTCACAGTCTTTGTTTAATCCTGAGCTGATGGTGTCAAATTTGCAGATGAACTGAAGCTCAGCAGTTTCTCTTTGAAGTCTGGTCCTGAAGTTTTTTTGCTGCAGGATGGCCACCTTAAGATCTGCTATTGTGTGGCCAGGGAGGTTGAAGTGTTCTCCTACAGGTTTTTGTATATTGCCATTCCTAATATCTGATTTGTGTCCATTTATCCTTTTCCTTAGAGACTGTCCAGTTTGGCCGATGTACATAGCAGAGGGGCATTGCTGGCATATGATGGCATATATTACATTGATGGACGTGCAGGTGAATGAACCGGTGATGGTGTGGCTGATCTGGTTAGGTCCTGTGATGGTGTTGCTGGTGTAGATATGTGGGCAGAGTTGGCATCGAGGTTTGTTGCATGGGTTGGTTCCTGAGCTAGAGTTACTATGGTGCGGTGTGCAGTTACTGGTGAGAATATGCTTCAGGTTGGCAGGTTGTCTGTGGGCGAGGACTGGCCTGCCACCCAAGGCCTGTGAAAGTGTGGGATCATTCTCCAGGATGGGTTGTAGATCCCTGATGATGCGCTGGAGGGGTTTTAGCTGGGGACTGTATGTGATGGCCAGTGGAGTCCTGTTGGTTTCTTTGGTAGAACCTCAGTTATGAACACCTTGGGAATGGAGGTTTTTCATAACTCTAAAATGTTTGTAACTCTGAACAAAACGTTATGGTGGGTCTTTCAAAAGTTTACAACTGAACTTTGACTTACATGGCTTTGAAATTTTACTATGCAGAAGAAAAATGCTGCTTTTAACCATCTTAATTTAAATGAAACAAGCACAGAAAGTTTACTTACTATTTCAAATCTTTTTTAAACTTTCCCTTTATTTTTTAGTAGCTTACGTTTAACACAGTACTGTACTGTATTTGCATTTTTTGGTCTGCCTGATTGTGTTCTTCTGGTTCCAAACGAGATATATGGTTGACCAGTCAGTTCCTAATTCTGATGTTCATAACTCTGAGGTTCTACTGTATGTCCAAATTGTAGCTGAAGGCAAAAAAAGGAAAGTGTGTGTGCAAAAAGCCTCCCTAGTTCTCTATTTCACAAACAGCCATGGGAAGTTAGCTGCCTTTGTATTCCAGCCCCTCAGTGGTTTGAGCATTGGCCTGCTAAACCCAGGATTGTGAGTTCAGTCCTTGAGGGTGCAATTTAGGGAACTGGGGTTAAAAAAAACAAAAAAAACCCAAAAAACAAAAAACCTGGGGATTGGTCCTGCTTCAAGAAGGGGGTTGGACTAGATGACCTCGTGAGGTCCCTTCCAACCCTGATATTCTATGATTCTAATTGAACTAAAACAAGTGTCATTGGTACACTGCTTCTGTGGATTAACCAATGTTAATTTGGCACATTATAATACATTTTTTCCATGCAAAACTTCTATCTTTCAGGGTCCAACTAAATTTTATATGTGCTTAGCGCTTTAGCAAGTGGATACATTTTACACTAACTGATATTGATTCTTCTGAAGGATAAATGATCTCTACTGCTCCTATTTTTTTTTAAGCCACTATCCTGTGTGAGATCACTTTTGTTGTCTTTCAGGAGAACACTGGTGGAGTACTGACATCACAAATAATCAGAGCTGTGAGAAAAGTAATTGGTCCAATCAAATGAGGAAAGATGATGTAAACCAAGTACCTTTTACTAGAGATTATTATTAGTCCTATGGCAAAAAATTATGTTAAGATTTAGAATGCCGAGTTGAGCAAATATCAAACTACTGAAAACAAGGAAATGCACAGTTAAAGCTGTTCATGCAACCTATTCAATTCTGCACAGAAAAGATGCATACTGCACCCTGAAAGTATGCATGCACCTCTTCTCTTTCCTTATAGACACAAGAGAGTGTAAAACACAGATCACTTCATATAATAATAATCAAAGCTGACATATCTCTCAAAGTAATCCATAGATGACACAAATACCCTTGAACAAAGCAAAACTATCTACTGCCTCCACCATTCAGTACAGATACACCTCATCCAGACCACACTCACTTTACCTGGAGTGCATGCAGATAGTAAATGTTTAGACTGCTCTCATATATACAGCTCACTACTACAATACCCTTTGCAGTAAAACCCCTGTGCCCTGTTAATTATAAAATGTACACAAGGCTTCTATTTTGGAGGGGGTTATTAATGTCATTTTCCAGGGTTTATTTTTTAGCAATTTTCATGTTCTATGGGGATATCCAAAAATCAGCGAGGATACTGATACTGAATGAGAAGATTTTTTTTCAGGTACTTCCCAAAATTCTTGCCTAAATAGAATCTACTTTAATTTTTATTGTATGTCATTATATGTATAAAAATGACTTACATGTGATCTTAACTTTTTTCTCCATGTTACTGAACCCCATGGTTTAGTATTTTGTGTGTTTGTCCCTAGTGCACTTTAACGTAGTAAGAGCATTTACGTTAAAGCGCACTAGAGAGTATAATGTATTAAAATCTCATTTCGTGGGCAAGTTAGTGATAGAAAGGTAAAGGAGATGTCACTTGATTTGTAAAAATCTACAGAATGATAATTTCAATGGCTTTTTCTTCTGTGGCATCACAGGGGGGACTCGCTCCACCCCAGCTCCAGGACCACCAGTTGCTGGAAATGTTAATAACACATCATCATCAGGAATGGGTCAAGATGGGTATAATTTGAAAGCTCTTTCTGCCGCAAACACAAGGGTGCCAAACATTAAAAAAAAACTAGTACAGTATATAGATATATATTTGAGAAAATGTTTAAAAATCAACATTTTTTCAATTATACTTTAACATTGCATACATGAAAGAAGACACTCATCTTTGGTAATGATAGGGAAGTTAGCCTTAACATGCGGGACTGAAAACATTTATTCATCAAAGTCATCATCTGTGTCCTCTCAGAGCACCATTCCTAGACAATGCCATCAACACTAATCCTTGTCCACACCACACTCGCACATCTCTGTGCAAGGAAGGCTGCAGGCCAAACATCTGGAGGGTTCTGAGCATTTGGTCATTGCACATGAGCATTTGATCTGGAGGAGGATTGATTCAAGAATGCATGGTATTTCAGATATAACTAGTGTGATCAGTCCCTCCTCCAAGACCTATCAATGCCCAATTGGTGAGGGTAGTTTTGGACACCCTCAATTATCCTGAAGCCATTCCATTATTTGATAATTTGCCCTCTAGATAGCAGGTATAAATATACCCCTTGTCAGTGGCAATTCTTCTTTCTGCTTCTCAGAAATCATACCCCAGTGTAGCTCTACAGGTATTAAAGACAGTCTTCAAATAGCAAACTCGGCATATGAATGCCTCCAGTGCATTTATAAACTCATCAGTGACTTTCTCAGCCATTCCTAACATGTTCAGAGCAAGGACAGAGTCTCTGGATGCTGAATCGAATGCCTTCCAATAAGATAAATTAGTATTTTCAGCCAACCTTCCAGTAATGTCACATATTGAAAGGACATGCAACCTGGTAACGCACTGGCTTTTAATGTTCCGAGTGATAGGAACACATCTCTGAGGGATATTCTGTATGAAGGGATTATTATAATCATCTAGTCTGACTTCCTGTATAACACAGGCCTAAGAACTTCCCCAAAATAATTCCTACTTCATATTTTTAGAAAAACATTCAATCTTGATTTTAAAATAGTCAGTGATGAGGAATCTACCACAACCCTTCATAAGTGGCACTAAGACTTAATTTCTCTCACTGTTAAAAACATACACCATATTTCCATTCTGAATTTGTTTAGCTTCAAACTTTCATCTATTGGATCATGTTATACCAGTTTCTGGTAGATTGAAGAGCCCATTATCAAATATTTGTTCCCCATGTAGTTACTTATAGTCTGTAATCAAACTACCCCTTAACTCCTCTTTGTTGAGCTAAATAGATTGAGTTTCTCGAAACTACCATTATAAGGCATATTTCTAATCCTTTAATCATACTCTGTATAATCATAATCACACATCTCTGAATCACTGTTCACCAGCAGCAGACACAAATACAGAATTGTGCAGAAGTATTGGATAGCATTTCACATACAGCACTATTTTTGCACAAGACACATATACAGAGTTTAGCAGTACCTCTCTCTGTGGCATTGATAGCATGCAAGGTAATTTTAGTGTCAGCCTTCTCATGAGAACTACAAGGCAACTCCACTGAACAGTGTAAAGCACCAGATTCATTATGCCATGTGATAAATAATTTTTTTTTGAAGAATTCTTCGTATGCTGGAGCATTTTTCCTGCAAGGTATGCAGTTACTTGCCCTTCATGTGAGTATGAGACAGTTGCTTCTTCATTGCAATGTTGCAGATGTTCATGGAGTCAAAATATTGCACACATGCAATACCATGGAATCTTTTCTTTCTGGTAATGTTTTTAATTGATTCATCTACATAAATGTCAAACACAGGGTGAACTTCATTATTGGTCCAGTATTCTCTCTGTAGCCTCATAATGAAGTGTCAGTCAAATCTCAGCAGATGTTAACAGTTTCTGGTTTGTCAAGCGCTTGTACCTCAGTCATACCATCTACGACTGCTACACCGAAAGACCTGTATTGGCATAACGTACCAGTCACATTGTCAGTAGATGCTGGCTTAGGAAGAGCATGCAAGCTGTGCATTAGTATGCTTTTTAACCGGAACATATGCACTGTTCCCTCTCATTCAAACATTAATTGTCGTACCATGGAGAACTTGTACTTTCCCAAAGTCTCATGTAAATCAGGATCATGCTGAGATCAGGACACGACCAGGAGATGAGCAAACAATGACCTGTCAGCGATTAGCTCTGTAATAGTCCCTGCCATCTTCATTCTCTCTTCTTTGTATTTGAGCACAACTTTAGTCTATTCTTGATTGGAGATGATAGACCAGCAGTAGGCAACCTATGGCACGTGTGCCGAAGGCGGCATACGAGCTGATTTTCAGTGGCACTCACACTGCCCGGGTCCTGGCCACCAGTCCAGAGGGCTCTGCATTTTAATTTAAATTTAAATTAAGCTTCTTAAACATTTTAAAAACCTTATTTACTTTACATACAACAATAGTTTAGTTATATATTATAGACTTATAGAAAAAGACCTTCTAAAAATATTAAAATGTATTACTGGCACACAAAACTTTAATTTACAGTGAATAAATGAAGACTCGGCACACCACTTCTGAAAGGTTGCCGACTCCTGTAGCCCTGGATAATACAAGTCATGACCTCGAGTATCCATTCAACTGATACCTTTAGTTATCTCATCTGAAGACACCTTTCATCATGATATTAATGAGCTCCAGTCCGTCATATGCAAATCAGTTGCCAGTGCATGTAAGCTCATCCTGTAGCTTTGAAATTGACCCTTCTGGCATTTAACAACACCTAATGAGCCTAGATCAGGGGTTCTCACAACAAATTTTTGGTGGCCTCAGAGTGCGGCCCTGAACACTGCAAATAGAGAATGCATCTCCCTAGAGTCTTCACTTCCTGGTATTCAAACGTCTCTATTGCCATTACTTCCCCCTTCCTATCAACCAACTCAAATGCAGTGCTTGAAGCAAAGGACAACTATGTTACAGTTGAATGGTGTTCCTTGTCACTTTTTGGAATAGTTGGAGAGTGGAGTTTGGAGAGTGGCTGGTGAGAGAAATCATAAACAAAGTGGGCCAAAATACTGAAAGTTTTATATTTTAGAGAAAGATCTTCTGAATGCTGTCCAATAGATAAACCCCAGCTATAAGAAAGTTAGTTTTTCATAGATTCCAAAGCCAGAAGGGATTATACTCATCTAGACTGACTTCCTGTATAACACAGGCCTAAGAACTTCCCCAAAATAATTCCTACTTCATATTTTTAGAAAAACATTCAATCTTGATTTTAAAATAGTCAGTGATGAGGAATCTACCACAACCCTTCATAAGTGGCACTAAGACTTAATTTCTCTCACTGTTAAAAACATACACCATATTTGCATTCTGAATTTGTTTAGCTTCAAACTTTCATCTATTGGATTATGTTATACCAGTTTCTGGTAGATTGAAGAGCCCATTATCAAATATTTGTTCCCCATGTAGTTACTTATAGTCTGTAATCAAACTACCCCTTAACTCCTCTTTGTTGAGCTAAATAGATTGAGTTTCTCGAAACTACCATTATAAGGCATATTTCTAATCCTTTAATCATACTCATGGCTCGTGTCTGAACTCTCTAAAATTTATCAACATCCTTCTTGAATTGTGACTACCAGTACTGGACAAAGTATTCCAGCAATGGTCACATCAATGCCATATACATAGATAAAATAATATCTGTACTCCTTTTCTACTCAAGATTCCCATGTTTATGCAGTCTTGGATTGCATTAGATTAGCCCTTTTGGCCAAAGTGTTGCACTGCGAGCTCATGTGCATCTGTTTCTATACCATGACTGCAAAATCTTTTTCAGAGTCACTGATTCCCATCATTATAATTCTACAATTTCCATTTATTAATGGACCAATACCCATTGTTAAGCTTCCTTTTGTGCCTAACACACTTTGAAAACTCTTTACCCTCAGAACTTGTAATGTTTCTATTCCACATCCACATATGCTGGTCAGCCATGAACCCTTCCATTTCCCTTTTAATGTTCTTCTAATATTTATTAATTGGTTTACACATTGTCACTGCAGCAATTATTCAGACACTTAGGCAAATCAGAGCAAACTATCACAGCTCTTGAATACAAATCTCTGATATGCTCCCAATCTGCTCTCATACATTGTATGAGGTGTACACCAGGAATAATGCCTAGATCATTTCCACCTGAGTGAACCACAACAATGTCCAGTAGGTCACAACCTCTTAAATCACAAGTTAGACACTGCAGAATCAGCAATTCTTGATGCCAATGCAGGCCACCTCGCTCTACCCAAAGCAGTCTGTAGTCAGCAATCCCCATGTCAAGCTGTGCTCCTTGATTTCCCAAAAACTTCTGCAACCTTGTAATCCTGAAACTGACCAGAATCTACACGTTGGCAACCCTGGTAGCACATGTATTCATTTCCCTGAGCCATCAAGGTAGCTGCAATGTCAGTTCCAAACCTCCACAGTGTGTGTCCTGGGAAACACCACCTTAATCTGCCCCAAAATCAAGAAGTAGCCATTTGTCCCTCTTCCACCAACACCAAGAGTTACTAAAATACAAATTTTCTTAAAACAACCAATCCAACATTTGCCTATAATCTGACCGAATTTCTCACCTCCACTGCAGACACAACCCCTGTTCCTGTCCCCTGGTCCCGACCCTCAGTCCACACCCACAAAGTCCTCTGCCTCCAGTTCCTTCCCACCCAATATAACCAAAATTTTGGTTAGATTGGCTACTGACTATTCTGTGTGTTCACACTAAACCTCTCCATAAATTAAATGTTATATTATAACAGAGGCAACTTGTAGCAAGCATCAGGAGTTATTAAATCTTTACTGCACAGCTGTACAAAGGTTCAGACTAGAAACATCAGTGGTGGAGTATTCACTGGGGCAATGGTGTTGGCACATTCCCTCAAACTACACTGGCAAGCTTAAAGTGGCTGTATAGAAACTCACTATTTTTTTTCTTTATTGGCGTATGGCGTATGCGTAGTGTAATCCTTCCATCTATGTAAGTGAATTGAACATGTTCTTAAATACTGTCCACAATTGCGGTCCCCCAAAGATTTAAGTGGTGCTATGCATTACTTAGGGTAAAACTCGACTCGCTGCAGCCCCAAAACCTCTCCCTCTTTCCCCTATTCTTCTGCCCCCTAACACACCTTCTTTCTCCTCCCAGGAAGCATTCATATGTCTAATTTTTCCCTCAAATGCTTTAATTACAATGCCACAAAATAAAATTGTCACCCATGACTCACAAATTGTAGCAACCCCCACACACTCAGTCCAAATCTCTTTTTATCTTATGTGGGGACTTGTGATAAACTTATCTTTAGTTATGTTAACTGTAGGATGAATTCACAGCAATCAAACTCAATGAGGTCTGTGATCCATCTACTCATTAATACCGTTCAGTTTAACAGCACACTATAACAAGGAAACTGGGTTTGGCGGGGGGTGGGTGGGGAGGGATGTAACTCAGGAACTCCTCAGTCAAATGACCCCCAAATTTGAACAATTAATGCTACCCTGCAACTCCATGCACATCAAATGTCAAAGCAATCTGAGTAATTATTTGGATTTTAGAGCTTTAAAGCATATAAAATAGCAGGAATGAAAAACCTCTAGCTGTTTTTCTCTACTGGCACATGAAGACTATAAAATAAATGTATGTTTTCTTAAATGTCAGTCTCATTTTGAGTCCCCAAAAGATTTAGTGGGTGCCACGCACTAAGTTAAGATTTGACAGAGTACCTTGAACCTCCTCACATCAATAATTTCATCTCTAGCTTCTGTGCGACATCCCCCTCCCCCAAAACAAAACTATCAACTTTCTGAAAAATAGGAGAGAGGGGTGTTATATCTCCACAACCTTTAGCTCAAATGACCCCAAATGGGTCACTGCGCCTACCCTACATTTTCAAACATACTGATTTAAGTTACAACACAAAATACAAAGTGTACAGTGCTCAGTTTTTAGTATTATTTGGATTACAAATATTTGCACTGTAAAAAAGATAAACAAAAGAAGTAATATTTTTCAATTCACCTCATACAAGTACTGTTATGCAATCTCTATCATGGAAGTGCAACTTACAAATGTAGAATTATTTTTTACATAACTGCACTCAAAAACAAAACAATGTAAAATTTTAGAGCCTACAAGTCCATCATTCCTACTTCTTGTTCAGCCAATCACTAAGACCAAACAAATTGGTTTACATTTATGGGTGATAATACTGCCCGCTACTTACTTACAATGTCATCTGAAAGTGAGAACAGGTGTTTGCATGGCACTGTTTTAGCCAGCATTGCAAGGTATTTATATGCCAAAAATGCTAAACATTCATATGCCCCTTCATCTTTCGACTTGCACTATAGTGCAAATATTGGTAATAAAAATATTACTATAAAATGAGCACTCTACACTTTGTATTCTGCTTTGTAACTGAAATCAATATATTTGAAAATGTAGAAAAATATCCAATATTATTTATAATTAATTTACATTGGTATTCTATTATTAACAGTGTGATTAAAACTTTGTTTAATCATGATTAATTTTTTAAATCTTGCAATTAATCACAATTATATTTTTTTAATCGTTTGACAGCCCTAGTAAAAATATTTCCTTGGCTGCCTTTCAGTTTAACTCACTTTCTCCTTGTTGTAATATTACAAGTAGATAACAGGAGTGCCTGAGTTACCTTTTCTATGCTATTCATCATTCTGTAGACCTATGCTATGTTTTCCACTGTATGTCTCTTCTCTAAACGAAATAGTGAAATGCTAGCTCCCTTTAAGTCTGTGATAGAAATGGTATAGTCTAAAATGGAGCTAGGGCTTCACCCATAATCTTTTCAATGTCTTAATATGAAAGTCTTTACATGGTTCTAATAGTTTTGTTATTTCTTTACAAACCCCTTCTATTTCTGATACAACTCTTGAGACGCTCCACGTGGGGTTATACAATTGATTTACTTAAAGCACAGTATTTTTAGTATTATCTAAAATAGTTATGTATAATAGATTTCACTTTATCAGATTGTGAATGCTAGTTTTCGCCCCCCAACAACTCCACCCCCCAAAAAAAAATAGCAGGAGGAAAGCAGGATTTGGGGAGAAGTCATGAGCAAGTGAAAATAAAAAGTGATTATTCAAACAATTTTGTAACCTTTCGTGAAAAGCAGAACCTAGAATAAGTATAAAGTGAATATTATTAGCATGATTGTGCTGTCATCCTGGTTCCTTATACTGCACTCACTTCAATGCCATATGTATTTTCTGACCTCATATATTACATAATACTCCAGGTGGGATCTAACAAGTGCCTTTATTGTAACAATACCTCCTGTTTTGTATCTATACCTTAGTTAAACCCCAATGTATTCTTAGCATCTTTTCAGTTCCATTCAGTACTTTTTGCACAATGTTTTCCTTTAAGTTTAATTACATTACACATTCCTATATCTAACTGCATTTCCATTGCTGAAACAATTATTCAGACAGTTCTAATGTGTTTTTTTTATTTGATAACTGTATTTTTCTTCCCCCATGCCTTTCCTGTTTACTCTGTTCTCCAATTTAACTATGACCTGCAAACCTATAAAGCTAGTTTTAGTATGCTCACACAGCACATTTAATATCAATCACAACACTTTGAAAATGTGCAACACATTTAAAGACTTACTACCCCTATTTTACACACTGAGAATCTGAGCCACACAATGAGTGAACAGCAGAGTTTTGATTGGAACTTTGCACCAAGCTCACTGCAAGTATCTATAGCATGTATCAAACAGCTAAATATTCATTCTCAAGATACCAACAGAATTTTTTCCAACTGGACAAAGTTGATCCTTGGCAAGCCTCTCTCATTACTACAGTTCTAGTTCTCTATTCATTACTGTGGCTCTTTCGACTCCAAGGTTCTTAATTTAGATCTCATGCAGAAGCAAGTCAAAGGATTTTTGCTGCTTAAAAATTTAAAAAGTTATTTGCAAGTTCAGGCTGTAGGCCAGAGTACGAGGAGAGCTGTTTGAGGAGCATCATTCAAAGGTTGTTTGCTTTTTTCCCCATACTCTGTATGCCTAGCAATAGGTACTACATAAATAAAAATTATAGACTGAGTATCCCCCATCTCTCATGACAGTAATACAAACCCTTAAAAGAATCCTAGAAAGCTAGTTAAGCATGACACCCCATGCCTGAACCAGTGCCGGATATATTAAATCAGGGGTAGGCAACCTATGGCATGCGTGCCAAAGCCGGCACATGAGCTGATTTTCAGTGGCACTCACTGCCCAGGTCCTGGCCACTGGTCTGGGGGGCTCTGCATTTTAATTTAATTTTAAATGAAGCTTCTTAAGCATTTTAAAAACCTTTATTTACTTTACATACAACAATAGTTTAGTTATATATTATAGACTTATAGAAAGAGATCTTCTAAAAATGTTAAAATGTATTACTGGCATGTGAAACCTTAAACTAAAGTGAATAAATGAAGACTTGGCACACCACTTCTGAAAGGTTGCCAACCCCTGTATTAAATCTATCTGCATTTTCCCAGGTGTTCTTCAACCACATCTTTTAAGATACTTGTAAGGTTTTCCCCACAACAGATGTTAAATTTAATGGTTTGTGATTTTTGTTGTTTCTTGACCCTTGCCTCCCTCAGTTTTCCTTAAAACAATGTTTCCCAAACTTTTACTAAAGGTGACAACAATTGCATTGTCTTTTTTTTTTTTTTTTTTACTACAACCCACTATTACATATATGCACTCTCTTAGCAGCACAACCCTAATCCTGGCCTGGTTCAAGGGGGCGGAAGAGCAAACCCACCTTGAACTCACCCCACAGCAGTGGCTCCCTGCTCTGGGCATTGCAACCAAGAGCAGATGGTCTCTGAGCCCATCCGATGTGACCTAGATGGAGGAGTTGCCAAGCCAAATTTGAGTGAGTGGCGTTACAACCATGCACAAACCTCCATCTGGGACAAACCTGAGTGGTGCTGCAACCCCATGTACCAATTTGCAATGCCCAGAGCAGGGACATGAGCCACCACTGCAGGATGAGTGTGGGGCGGGCTCACTCTCCAACCCCCTCCAGGGTCTCGCAGGGCAAGAGAATTGTCTGATTGCCTAAGGCACCGTCACCTACCTAGAACCCTCCTGTGATCCACTGTGGGGTCTGACACACCATTTGGGAAACACTGGCTTAAAAAACATTGTTTGATACTTTCTAATCCTCGTGATCTCTTTTAAGATTCTCCACTGAAAGTTCAGTGGTTTCCTTGCTCACTTTCATTAAATATGTGTGTTGATTTAGGTAACCTTGACCATGTACTTGGTATACTAAGTTCTTGTTTTTATACTCATGTACAATACCCAACTACTAGTCAAGTATCCCAAGAAAACAGACTCCTGACTTCAATCTCCACCATAACTCTCTGAAGATAAAGAACAAATTTAAGAACTATTCAGAATCATAAAATCATAGAAGATTAGGGTGGGAAGAGACCTCAGGAGGTCATCTAGTCCAATCCCCTGCTCAAAGCAGGACCAACCCCAACTAAATCATCCCAGCCAGGGCTTTGTCAAGCCAGGCCTTAAAAACCTCTAAGGATGGACATTCCACCACCTCCCTAGGTAACCCATTCCAGTGCTTCACTACCCAACTAGGGAAATAGTGGTTCCTAATATCCAACCTAGACCTCCCCCACTGTAACTTGAGACCATTACTCCTTGTTCTGTCATCTGCCACCACTAAGAACAGCCTAGCTCCATCCTCTTTGGAACCCCCCTTCAGGTAGTTGAAGTCTGCTATCAAATTCCCCTCACCTCCTCTCTTCTGCAGACTAAATAAGCCCAGTTCCCTCAGCCTCTACTCATAAACCATGTGCCCCAGTCCACTAATCATTTTCGTTTCCCTCCGCTGGACTCTCTCCAATCTACAAAAAAAAAAAAAACAGGAGTACTTGTGGCACCTTAAAGACTAACAAATTTATTTTAGCATGAGCTTTTGGGTCATTACACCAATTGAATCTATTTCCCTATGTTAAGTTCTCCTCACACCTTCTATGGGCCATCTTAATTATCACTTCAAAAAGTTTTTTTCCTCCTGCTAACGATAGCTCATCTCAATTGATTAGACTCTGCCGGTTGGAATGCATACTTCCACCTTTTCATGTTCTCTGTATGTATAATTATCCCGTCTGTGTGTTCCATTCTATGCATCCGAAGAAGTGAGCTGCAGCTCACGAAAGCTCATGCTAAAATAAATTTGTTAGTCTTTAAGGTGCCACAAGTACTCCTGTTTTTTTGTTTTTTTGTTTTTTTTGCGGATACAGACTAACACGGCTGCTACTCTGAAATCTCTCCAATCTGTCCACTTTCGGGGGGGGAGGGGGGAACTGGATGCAATACTACAGATGTGGCTTCACCAGTACCAAATAGAGGGGAATAATCACTTCCCTCGATCTGCTGGCAATGCTCCTACTAATGCAGCCCAATATGCCGTTAGCCTTCTTGGCAACAAGGGCACATTGTTGACTCATATCCAGCTTCTCATCGACTGTAATCCCCAGGTCCTGTTCTGCAGAACTGATATTTAACCAGTCAGTCCCCAGCCTGTAGCCGTGCCTGGGATTCTTCCTTCCTAAGTGCAGGACTCTGCACTTGTCCTTGTTGAACCTCATTAGATTTCTTTTGGTCCAATCCTCTAATTTGTCTAGGTCACTCTGGACCCTATCCCTATCTTTCAGCATATCTACCTCTCCCGCCACAACTTAGTGACATCAGCAAATTTTCTGAGGGTGCAATCCATCCCATCATCCAGCTCATAAATGAAGATATTGAACAAAACTGGCCCCAGGACGCAACCCTGTTGCATTCCGCTTCATACCGGCTCCCAACTAGACATCGAGCCATTGATCACTACCCGCTGAGCCCAATGATCTAGCCAGCTTTTTATCCACCTTATCCCTTCATCCATTCCATACTTCTTTAACTTGCTGGCAAGAATACTGTGGGAGACCGTATAAAAAACTCTGCTAACGTCAAGATATATCACGTCCACTGCTTTCCCCATATCCACAGAGCCAGTTATCTCATCATGACTTGCCCTTGGTGAATCCATGTTGACTGTTCCTCTCCTTCCTCTCCTCCATGTGCTTCAAAATAGATTCCTTGAGGACCTTCTCCATGATTTTTTCCAGGGACAGAGGTGAGGCTGACCTATCTGTAGTTCCCTGGATTCTCCTTCTTCCCTTTTAAAAAGATTTATTTTTATATTTGCCTTTTTCCAATCGTCCGGGACCTCTCCTGATTGTCATGAGTTTTCAAAGATAATGGCCAATGGCTCTGCAATCACATCAGCCAACTCCCTCAGCACCCTTAGATACACTGCATCCGGCCCCATGGACTTATGCATGTCCTGCTTTTCTAAATAGTCTTTATCCTGTTCTTTAACCACCGAGGGTTGCTCATCTCCTCTACATACTGTACTGCCAAGTACAGCAGTTTGGGAGCTGACCTTGTCTGTGAACACCGAGGCAAAAAAACGCATTGAATACTTCAGCTTTTTCCACATCATCTGTCACTAGGTTGCCTCCCCCATTCAGTAAGGGCCCCACACTTTCCCTGATATTCTTCTTGTTGCTATCATACCTGTAGAAACCCTTATTCTTACCCTTCACATCCCTTGCTAGCTGCAACTTGAATTGTGTTTTGGCCTTCCTGATTAGACCAAAGCACAACTGGAATTGCAGCAAGCAAGGGATGTGAAGGGTAACAAGAAGGGGTTCTACAGGTATATTAGCAACAAGAAGGTGGTCAGGGAAATTGTGGGACCCTTACTGAATGGGGGAGGCAACCAGGTGACAGATGATGTGGAAAAAGCTGAAGTACTCAATGATTTTTTTGCCTATTTATTTTCTTCTCTTCGTCATCCATCCCTCTACATATTATATAAGCTCTCTTCTCATTTATGTGACCCAATTATATCTTTTATCCTTCAAGTGTAGATAGTTGAAAACTCTGTAAAAACTTTGCCTTTTAAATATATTTTCTGCAATTTTTTTCTTTAATTTATATATTTTAATCTTTCCCAGGTCCTGTACATTTAAAAAATATTCGGCATTTAGCTCTTATACTGCTGTTCTTTACAGCCTTACTTAGCTACAAAGTTTCTGATTGACCTTTTACAGTAGATTTTTACAGTTTACTAGAATTAATTTTCTTTGTCCTCTTACCAATAGCATATAAAATACTTCCTGCTTTCCTCCCCACTAATGATTGTACATGCATTATTGAGTTCCACATTACCTTTTTTTTAAGTTCACTTCACATTCCTTCAGAGTCTATTTAGGTTAATGCCCTGCCTACAGGCTCATCAGCATTTCAAACTTGATATTAAAATCATTTGATTTTAAGTTCTCTCCAGTTTCAAATGTATCATACCTGGTTTATTCCATTTATTAGGTATAGCATAGACTGACATGGCTATATTATACGACAAAGCATCAATCCAGCACTACATTCATGATCATCATTCCTTCATTTTCCCAATAAGTAATTAGGCAGTTAAACCTCAATGACCACTACAATCACTGACCAACCTTTTCACAGACCTCTTAAAGCATTGCTTGGCCTACATTCTCAGTCTGTTCAAGGGTCTAAAGCAACACCCAATCATCACTTTTAAACTGTCCTATCAAATTGTCAGATACAATTTCTCACCTTTTATCTATGTTATACAATCATTTTTCTGACTGCTTTTCCCTAGCTTTTGTGTATTGTCAGTATCCTGATAAGTTAGATTTCCCACTCTTATGTCTTGAAGTAATGTCAGAGACTTTAATTTAAACCAACACATTTTTAACTATTGCAAACTTTAAAGCTTTACTTCTCCTCTTGTTGCAAATTTGTTCTGGATTTTTCGAACATGGAAAATAGTAACAACAAATTATTAAAAAGACAGTTTCCAATGGTGAATAATTTAAATGTTAATTACTTCTTCCTAAAAACAAAATATGCTAGCGTCACTGATGGCAGCCCAATGAATTCTTCTGGCAGCAACCACCACAAGAAGCTATTACAGACCCCTTGATTGAGGTCTCGTATATATTCACAAAGAAGTGCATGCCTACCATTTGCTACCATAATATGTGAACACAGCACAACAGTAGTCACAATATTTAATATATGAAGCACCAGAGGAATGATTAACACAAATAAAATACACCCCCTACACGTTGGAATAAACACCAGAATACAAGTCTTAAAGGCTAAATGTTGAAAAGTGACAGCTGAATTACAAAAGCAGCAAAGAGTCCTGTGGCACCTTATAGACTAACAGACGTTTTGGAGCATGAGCTTTCGTGGGTGCATCCGACGAAGTGGGTATTCACCCACAAAAGCTCATGCTCCAAAACGTCTGTTAGTCTATAAGGTGCCACAGAACTCTTTGCTGCTTTTACAGATCCAGACTAACACGGCTACCCCTCTGATAGCTGAATTACACAAAATGTTGAGTTGCTCACCTGAAGTTACAGGTCTGATTGATTTGGGGAGCGGGGAAGAGGGAGATGCAGACAAGATTTTTAGGGAAAAGTTATTGTTGTTTTGTTGCTAGAGTTTTTTTGGAAGTTAAATATGCCACTATTCACCCCTCCACTATGCAAACCTCTTTCCTTTTCGCCCACAGCAATCCATAGCTTCAGTTCCAGTGATCTTACATTTCACCCTACATTTCATCTCCTTTCCTCCATATAAGTGAGCAGTTTAGTGATAAGTAAATTAAATTGGATAATTGACAATTTGCAAATTTTTTGTATACCTTACATAAAAGTTTGCCTTCAACAGGGATTTAAAATGTGTGAAGAGTTAACGGCTTTGCAAATCAGCTCAAAAAGTGTGTTCCATACACAACAGTCAGTATAGAGGAACACATAGAAATAGTTGTGGCCGAATTGACAAATCAGGTGCTGAGACTGGTATCACTTGCAGATCAGAAAAGTTGTGGGGAGTGGAAGGCAAAGACACACAAATGAAGACTAATCCAGTTTTCACGTTTAAACTTTCAAATATAATTTCAACTAAAAAGGTCTAATTCAGGAATAAAATGTTATCATTTGAATTTGATTTTAAAAGTATATGCTTTCCTTAATTCTGATACTGAAGGAAGAGTATAGTACATAATGTAGCACTTATTAGTTTGGCACATGAAATATTTCAATTCAGCATTTTCCTGCTATGACCCAGATATGTCCCTATTTGCCTCACTAATAAGAGAGGGACCTCACCAGCCCTCACACTATTGTAATATAAGTCAAAATTTTCCAAGGTGGGTGCCTGAAGTTAGGCTCCTAAACCCTTGGCCTGGATACTCAGTAATTTCCATTGGCTTTAATGAGGTAAAGAGAGCTCATGCCAAGGCCTGTAGACCTCAAATGAACACTGACCACTACATAGCTGGAAAGCACACTGGCTTACCTGTTTGTTGTTAGCACTGTTAAAATAGTTAAGTTTATAAGAATGTGTTTAGTGTAGGGCTGTCAAGCAATAAAAAAATTAATTGTGATTAATCCTGGTATTAATCACACTGTTAAGCAATAATAGAATACCATTTCTTTAAATATTCTTGGATGTTTTCTACATTTTCAAATATATTGATTTCAAATACAACACAGAATACAAAGTGTACAGTGCTCATTTTATTTTATCACAAATATTTGTGCTATAAAAAAACAAAAGAAATAGTATTTTTCAATTCACCTAATACAAGTACTGTAATACAACCTTTTTATCATGAAAGTTGAACTTACAAATGTAGAATTATGTACAAAAAATAACTGCATTCAAAAATAAAACAGTAAAAAAAACTTTAGAGCCTACAAGTCCACTCAGTCCTACTTCATGTTCAGCCAATCGCTCAGACAAACAAGTTTGTTTACATTTACAGGAGATAATGCTTCCTGCTTCTTCTTGTCATCTGGAAGTGAGAATAGACATTCGCATGGCATTACTGTAGCCTGCATTGCATGGTATTTACATGCCAGATGCGCTAAAGATTCATATGTCCCTTCATCTTCAACCACCATTCCAGAGGACATGCATCCATGATGATGATGGGTTCTGCTCGATAATGATCCAAAGCAGTGCAGACTGACACATGTTCACTTTCATCATCTTAGTCAGATGCCACCAGAAGAAGGTTGATTTTCTTTTTTTGATGGTTTGGGTTCTGTAGTTTCCGCACTGGAGTGTTGCTCTTTTAAGACTTCTGAAAGCATGCTCCACACCTCATCCCTCTCAGATTTTGGAAGGCACTTAAGATTCTTGAACCTTGGGTCGAGATTGGGAAATCTCACATTGGTACCTTATTTGCGTTTTGTCAAATCTGCAGTGAAAGTGTTCTTAAAATGAACAACATGTGCTGGGTCATTATTAGAGACTGCTATAATATGAAATATGTGGCACAATGCGGGTAAAACAGAGCAAGAGACATACTATTCTCTCCCAAGGAGTTCAGTCAAAATTTAATTAATGTATTTTTTTTTTAACTTGCATCATCAGCATGGAAGCATGTCCTCTGGAATGGTGGCTGAAGCATGAAGGGGCATACGAATGTTTAGCATATCTGGCATGTAAATACCTTGCAATGCCGGCTACAAAAGTGCCATGTGAACGCCTGTTCTCACTTTCAGATGACATTGTAAAAAAGAAGCCAGCAGCATTATCTCCCATAAATGTAAACAAACCCCTTTGTCTTAGCGATTTGCTGAATAAGAAGTAGGACTAAGTGGACTTGTATGCTCTAAAGTTTTACATTGATTTGTTTTTGAGCACTGTATACTTGGTATTCTGTGTTGCAATAGAAATCAATATATTTGAAAACGTAAAAAAAATTAAAAAATATTTAATAAATTTCAATTAGTATTCTATTGTTTAACAGTGTGATTAAAACTACGATTAATTTTTTTTCATCACGTGCGTTAACTGTGATTGACAGCCCAAGTTTAGTGCTTAGACTTTATGAAATGCTTGTAGGATGCTGCACTTGTAGCCTCACTTATAACATCTGTACCGTATGTTATAAGGTTATATTGAATGTTTGCATTGTAAACTTCTGTAACTGTGCAACTCAGACAGAAAAGAAGCATTAATTACTGTAAAATACTGGCTTATTAAAGAAGGTGTTAAGTCCTGCCCACAAGAAGGCCCACTGAAATAAAATGAGCTATTGTTAAACATCAAAGAAAAAAGGCCATGTTTACACTACCACATATGTCAGCAAAATTTATGTTTCTCAGAGGTGTTAAAAAAAACACTCACCCCGAGCTACATAAGTTTCACTGGCATAAATGGTAGTGTGCATAGTGCTACTCACCAATACAGCTACCACCACCCATTGGGGGTGGTTTAATTATGTCGATGGGAGAGATCTCTCCTGTCAGCATAGAGCAACTACACGAGAGATCTCACAGTGGTGCAGTTGCATTCATACAGTTGTGCTGCTGTAAGCTCTCTAGTGCAGGGGTTCTCAACCTTTTTCTTTCTGAGGCCCCCCGACAGGCTATAAAAACTCCACGGCCCAGCTGTACCACAACAACTGTTTTTCTGCATATAAAAACCAGGGCCAGTGTTAGGGGGTATCTATTGGGTTTCCGGGAAATGGGGCGGGCGGAAGCCTGCCCCATGCTAACAGATCCCCCCCTCAGCCTAAGGGGAGGATCTACAGGATCTCAGAAACCCACTAATTGCGGGGGACAACTAATAAAAGAACAGGGACAAGAGTGCGGTCAAAGGGTCATAAGAAGGGAGCCTGACGGGGACACCGAGCAGAGAACCCCGGACAGCGCCCACTGCTCCTCGAAGGCGTCAAGGGAGCCAGTGGACACCGCCCAGAGGAACTCCGCCCAGAGACGTGAATGGGCTAAGGATCGGAAACAAGCCCCACAGTCGCAGGGGTCTCCATTGGCCAACTGCCTCTCCCTGGTCGCATAGATGGCCAGTTTGGCCAGGGCGAGGAGGAGGTTGACCAGGAGGTCCCGCAACATCGTGGGGCCATGGATAGGGAGTGCATGGAGAAGGAGGTGGGGGGAAAAGTGCAGCCAGAAACGAAGCAGGATATTGGTGAGGAGCCAGTATAGGGGCTGCAACCTGGCGCACTCTAAGTAAACGTGCGCCAGGGTCTCCCTCACACCGCAGAAGGGGCAGGTGACTGGGACAGGGGTAAACCGCGCCAAGTACACGCCCGTGCTCACGGCCCCATGGAGGAGCCGCCAACTGATATCCCCGGCGGGCCTCGGGACCAGGGTGGAGTACAGGCTGGCCCACCGGGGCTCCTCACCCTCTAGAGGTGGCAGGAGGTCCTGCCACTTGGTGCGGGGGCAGGGCACGAGGGTGAGGAAGTGAAGGGTGTGGAGCACGTGCATGTAGAGATGCTTCCTTGGCGCGGTTTGGAAACAGACCAGCTGCAGATCGTGCAACCGGCTAGCGGAGAAGGGGGGGGGGGGCCAGTCGGGTCCACGGGGCAGGGGCCCGATGAAAAGGTCCGGAGGGCTCGGGGTGGGGGGTGGGCGGGGCGTGCCCTCACACAGGACCCAGTCGAGGTAGGCCCGAGCAGCGGGCAGCAAAGCGGCCTTCACCTCCTGCAGTACGCGCCAGGGAGTACAAGGTCTGGAGAGCCCCATACGCCGAGCGAGCGACAGGGGATCCAGCCAGTCTCCCCGATCGTAGCCCAGGAGGTCTCCGACCCTGGTAGCTTCTGCCAGGACCAACCTCTGGCGCACCGCGGGGGACTCCGCCACCTGCACAAGGAGCTGGGGGTTGTGTAGCAGGGGCTCCGCGAGGAGATCCGCCCCCTCGGTGGCCACCACGGACCTGGTCACGGAGAACAGCTTCCAGGTCCGGAGGAGGTCCTGGTAGAAGACCTGCAGCCCAGAGAGGTCTCGCGGAAGACCGCTCGGATTGAGATAAAGGAGCTGCAGGTCGTACCGGAGCCCTCGGAAGTGGCGCAGGAAGGCGTGCGCCAGGGCTCTCCACGCCGGACTACCCGCACCATAAAGAAGCCTCTGCAGTGCCTGGAGGCGGAAGACGGAGGGCAATTGCTCAAGACCTCTCACACTATAGGGGGCACTGTGAAGCTAAGTTGCTTAGGCCCTGAGTGGTGGGGCTCGGGGCCTTGTGCTGCAGTTCTGTGTGGTAGGGCTTCTGCTTTCTGCCCTGGGCCCTAGCAAGTCTAATGTCAGTCATGCTTGGCAGACCCCCTGAAACCTGCTTGTGGCCCCCCCCGA
This sequence comes from Mauremys reevesii, assembly GCF_016161935.1. NCBI lineage: Eukaryota > Metazoa > Chordata > Testudines > Geoemydidae > Mauremys > Mauremys reevesii. The sequence continues at coordinate 269,819,325 of NC_052624.1, forward strand.
GGGGGCCCCGGACCCATGGTTGAGAACCACTGCTCTAGTGTAGACATAGCCAAAGACATTCTTAATTGCATTCCTCCTGCCCCCAAATGAACAGGAGACCTGCATGAACTCATCCCATCAGCTTGAACTCTGTGAGGAAGGAAATAATCTGTGACAAGAAGAAACTTGGTTTTTATGCTGCTTGGACTCTGAGGGGCAAGGATTACTAAGCATAACCAAAAGATCTCCTGTGCTTGGCCTCGGTGAGCCCCTTTTGGTATCTAAGACTAACTCATTTGTATGTGTCTATTTATTTGCTTTATCCTTGTAAATAACTAATTTCTTTTTAGTTAATAATTCTTTAATTAGTTAATTTATTACAGGATTGCCTATTAGCGTTGTCTTGTAAGATCTACAATGCAGTTGACCTGGGGTAAGTGACCAGTCCTTTGGCATTGGGAGTAACCTAAATACTGTTGTGATTTTTGGTGTAAGGAACCCATCTACCACAAAGGCAAGCTTGCCTAGATGGCAAGATAGACTGGAGTACCCAAGAGGACTGTCTGTGGCTTCATGTTAAGGCTGGTACAGTGCTTGAGGAATTCACAGTTGACACTTGGTTGGTGAAATCTAAGTATAGAATTCACAACCACTTTGGGGTTTGTGCCCTCCTTCTTAACAGTCTGCCCTCAGATTGGTACTCATGCTCTTGAGCTGACTAAAGGAGTCTAGGATTTTTAAAAATCAGGTTACTGATTTAGGTTTGTAATTATGCATTCAGGAACTTAACTTTAGGGACCCATTTTTTAAAATCTTGGCAATAACGCTTTGACAAGCAAGGTTATAATCACATGGGTCACTCCCTGCTGACTCCCTGCTCCAGCATGTTGGCTCTCACCACAATGTCACATCCATATCCCTAGAGCCCTCCCTCTGCAATGCACTATCCTCTCATGGCCCCGAGGCTGACAAATTGCTTGCCCTGAGCTGAGATGTGGCCAGCCAAATAAAATGATTTGGCAGGCTGGATATGGCCCCAGGGGGCACCAGTTGCCCATCCCCTAGATGTTGCACAAAATGGAAAGTAAACAGTTGTCACCTTTTGCAGGAGCTGGACTGTTTCATTTTTAAAATCACTGTTTTAAAATCGCGGCAATATACTACACAGTGAGCACAGCAGAAAAACCCCATACACCCATCTTGGAGTTCCAAAAAACATACATAAATCAAATAGCTGTTAAAAAACAATTAACATAATTGCTAATGCAAAATACAGTACAGCAAACACCTTGTGACATGTTCCACAATAGTCTCTCCTTCTGATACCAAGATGCACCACCTAATTCAAAGTCACTGTCCACTCAAACAAAACTGGTATTTCTCATTCTACTGCTGATGCTGTTCTCTTGCCACCTCTTCCCCACAAACAAGGCATGTATAACTTAAACCAAAAAGTGACAATACTGTGGTAGACAAGTACTGTACTTTCACACATCTTATGCTAAATATGCACATTCACTTGCATGTAGTTGTTGTAGCTTTGTTGGTCCCAGGACATTAGAGTGACTCACCAGGGTGTTCTCTGCACTGTTCAAGAATGGTTAAATGAGCATCCAAGAAGTAAGACGGCGCTTGTTTGGTGGCGTACTGGAGCAACAACACCACTTCGCATAAGGGGAAAATGCTATCATTTTTGTGCAATATTCCAAAAGCAAGCATTCTCTGTTATCAAAAATACTGATGCAAGGAGAAATGAAAACAGCCATATTTTTGCTTCTGTTCAACTAGAAACATATGAGTGGAAAGTAAATGTTGGCAAAAGAAAGAGGGAGACATTAGGAAGCATGAAAACGAAAATTTTCCCTAAAGGATATGTAGTAACCAAAAAATTAAAAACTAATTAAAACCTACATGATACAGCTCTCATCATGCTTGGAGCTATACAACAGAAGAGACGCCAGTGGCCAAGATTTTCAGAAATGACTCAATTTGATTACCCAACTTGACACCTTATAAAAGCCTGATTTTCAGAAAGTACTGACAACCAGCCTCTGAAAAAAAATCCGGCCCCTCTAAAATGTCTCAAGTTGGGCACTCAAAAATTGAGTCTTCTAAAATCACCAATCACTTCTGAAAGTCTTTGCCAAGGTGCCGCTGTAGATTTCTCCATCATGCTCTCCATCTGCCTCCAAAAACTCAAAATGTAGTTACTGTATGTAGTCAGATATGTTACCCAACTACAAACAATTTTAAAAGAAAAAAAATTGTAGTTATGATGGGTCCAATATTAGCTAAGTTTAGATACTGAAGTATTTCTAGTGAAGAGAAAACAAAACAAAGAGATAGTATGCTGAGAATTTGTAAACCTTAAAACGACTCATCTACTGTTCAAAATTTCCCCTGGGTGTTACTAACACAGCTTCTCACTACAATGAAAGACAAACAAAAACTGAATCAGATCTTTACACTGAATTAGTTTCAGTGACATTTTTTCAAAAGCTCTTATGAAATTTCAGAACACAATCCCACTGACTTCCCATGGGACTTGTGCTCCTAAGCAGGGGCGGCTCTAGAGCCCAGCAGGGCAAGCACCCGCCTGGGGCGGCCGTTTCCCAGGGGGGCGGCAGGCTGGGCCGGTGGACCTGCCGCAGTCATGCCTGCGGGAGGTCCACCGGAGCCCCAGGACAACCGGACCTGCCGCAGGCATGACTGCGGACGGTTCGCTGGTCCCGCGGCTCGGCTGGACCTCCCGCAGGCATGACTGCGGCAGCTCAACCGGAGCCACTGGACCAGCGAACCGCGGGAGGTCCAGCTGAGCCGCGCAACCAGCGGACCCTCCGCGGTCATGCCCGCGGGAGGTCCGCTGCTCCCGCGGCTCGGGGGCGCCTCCCGGGCATGATTGCTTGGGGCGGCCAAATTTGTAGAGCCGCCCCTGCTCCTAAGTCACCTAGGTACTTTTGAAAATTCCACCCTTTTGCCATTTCCTTCCCCCAACTATCCAAACACAATTGCTACATATTGCCTAGGTTTGGACCCATCTGTGTTGGCTGTGTAAGAGGTCAGTTTAGCTGGAGGAATGTTTAAAGACTGTGAAGACATGGGTGTCAGTGAGGCCTTAGTGGAGCCTTTAGCCATGAGAGGGAGCATGACTCCAGTCTTAAGTAGTCTCTGCAGAAATAAGGCAGCCCACACCATACACTTGGGAAGGAGATGAGTGGACTGAGGGGAGCTGCTGATGGGTTACAAACTCCACTCAAACTGGCAACAAATCCTAAATCACTAGCTAAGATCCAATGCTTTATACAGCATGGTGGAAATAAACCCTGATGCTTGATTAAGAAAAAAAAAGTGCTGTCTCCAAATTAATATGCTCTTGATCCAGCACCCATGAAGTCAATGAATGGCATCCTTATAAAGCAAAATTAAAAGAAATATTGTTTTAATGTCCTGTATATGCCACGACATCTGATATCAGATTGTACCTAGTGTGCTTCCCAAGATATTGAATAAACCTGGAAAGGACAAGAAGGTAAGGCCATTCTGTCAAGGAGCCACTACTTGGAATACTCCTCTTCTTTGTATACTCACTGTAATATTTCCAATATCTTTTCAAGTGACACTCAAAAGACTTCTTACTTTGCTTTCATGTTTAAGTATGAGGAAGGATTCTTTTTTTCCATAGCAGATTTTTCAAAAAACATTCCCAAAGACTTCAGTGCCTTAACATGTGGCAATGAATGAATGAAGCTTCTAGGTTTCCCCCACCTCTTCTTACTTTTCCAGATCTCAAAAACACAAAACAATTATTTATGTTTTAAATTTCATCACAAAAAATAAAAACAAGAAAAACTATACAATACAAATCAGCCTTTAACCTTTCAAACATGAAAAACATTGCAGTTCAAAGGGATGTATCCTCCTTATTGTTTACCATTATTGCACATCTGTGGTCCTTTCAATCATGCCTTTAGTTTAAACTGAATTATAAGTCTCTTTGTGCAGGGACCTTGACTTTGCTTCTGTTTGCAAAGCAACATGCTCACTTATGATGCTTTAAAACTTAAAGTATGTCATTCAATTTAGGAATCATGGAGTCCACAAGAATAAAGGCAAAGTTCTTTGCCTTTTTAGTCATCTCAAATTTTGGTTAGCATGATTATCATTTTCGTAGTCTTCATGAATCAGTGTATTAATGGATATATAGCAAAGGCATTTCTTTATTACCCAATGTTGAGATTGCAAATATTTAAAACCTAGATAAGATACAAATATGTACTTACTAACTGTAAAATTTGTGATATCTTAAACTATAAAACAAGTGGACTGATTAAGATTTTTTATATACAAATTAAGGATGTCAAGTATCGGGAGTAGTCATGTTAGTCTGTATCCACAAAGGATGGTGTTTCAATGTATCGATGTGATAATTACAAATTAAATCTTTTCCCCCTCCACTATAAATCTTAAAGTATATATTACTTTTATGAATTTTACAAATGCTATGCTACTAAACATTTATATAAAACACTTCTTTTGTAATTTCTTTTAATTACAATGAGCAAGTGATCATAAAATGGGATCACTAAGGATCATAGAATTGTAGTCCTGACTAGACTCTAATTTTCAGATTCATGGGTAATAAAAAGTTGAGACTATCCACTATGCTGCCTGTTCAGTCTGTGGTAAGAATTTCTCAAATTACAGAAGTAAAGGTGGGAGCTTATGGTAATTCTGGTACTCTGTTCCTAAGAGAATCAAAAGGTGCACTTCCGTTTTTTGGTAGAAGAAGAAGTGGACCGTGTATGACACTTTCTTAGAATACTTTTTTTGAATTTGGGAATAACCATATTACAACCATATATCATTACTGAACTTCTGATACCAGAATATTCTTTATCCATCTTCAAAAAATGACTTCATGAAATACAATAAAAATTAACATTCTCATAAGGCTGAAACATTTAGTCCCCCACAAAATTATAATGGACAATATACAATTACAGCTCGTATTAAACAAAAAAAAGTCAATGTGTCATTCCCTCCAACCTTTTAGGTAAGATCCTCAAGTTCAAAATTATTGTGGGCATTAGAATGATAAAGACAAATTGTTTATGTTCTGGTGATTTCAGTATAAATTGAAAGGAAAAAGAGACTGGATAGATCAGGGTGTGATTTGGCAACTTTAAATAGTTTACGAAAGGGAATTACTGACCCGGGTAAAGAATGTCAGTGAAACCAAACGGCAAAAATTAAGATGTTTGTACACTAATGCGAGGAGCCTAGGTAACAAAATGGAGGAACTAGAGCTACTGGTGCAGGAAGTGAAACCGGATATTATAGGGATAACAGAAGCATGTTGGAATAGTAGTCATGACTGGAGTACAGGTATTGAAGGCTATGTGCTGTTTAGGAAAGACAGAAATAAAGGTGGTGAAGTAGCATTGTATATCAATGATGAGGTTAACTGTAAAGAAATAAGAAGTGATGGAATGGATAAGACAGAGTCTGTCTGGGCAAAAATCACACTGGGAAAGAAAGCTACTAGAGCCTCCCCTGAGATAGTGCTTGGGGCGTGCTACAGACCGCCGGGATCTGATTTGGATATGGACAGAGACCTCTTTAATGTTTTTAATGAAGTAAACACTAATGGGGATTATGTGATCATGGGAGACTTTAACTTCCCAGATATAGACTGGAGGACAAGTGCTAGTAATAATAATAGGGCTCAGATTTTTCTGGATGTGATAGCTGATGGATTTCTTCACCAAGCAGTTGAAGAATCAACAAGAGGGGATGCCATTTTAGATTTGGTTTTGGTGAGTAGTGAGGATCTCATAAAAGAAATGGTTGTAGGGGACAACCTTGGTTCGAGTGATCATGAGCTAATTCAGTTCAAACTAGATGGAAGGATAAACAAAAATAGATCTGGGACTAGGGTTTTTTTATTTCAAAAGGGCTAACTTTAAAGAATTAAGGAAATTAGTTAGGAAAGTGGATTGGACTGAAGAACTTGTGGATCTAAAGGCGGAGGAAGCCTGGAATTACTTCAAGTCAAAGTTGCAGAAACTATCAGAAGCCTGCATCCCAAGAAAGGGGGAAAAATCATAGGCAGGAGTTGTAGACCAAGCTGGATGAGCAAGCATCTTAGAGAGTTGATTAAGAAAAAGCAGAAAGCCTACAAGGAGTGGAAGATGGGAGGGATTAGCAAGGAAAGCTACCTTATTGAGGTCAGAACATGTAGGGATAAAGTGAGAAAGGCCAAAAGCCATGTAGAGTTGGACCTTGCAAAGGGATTAAAACCAATAGTAAAAGGTTCTATTGCCATATAAATAAGAAAACAAAGAAAGAAGAAGTGGGACCGCTAAACACTGAGGATGGAATGGAGATTAAGGATAATCTAGGCATGGCCCAATATCTAAACAAATACTTTGCCTCAGTCTTTAATGAGGCTAATGAGGATCTTGGGGATAATGGTAGGATGACAAATGGGAATGAGGCTATGGAGGTAGATATTACCACATCCGAGGTAGAAGCCAAACTCGAACAGGGACTAAATCCAGGGGCCCAGATAATCTTCATCCAAGAATATTAAAAGGAACTAGCACATGAAATTGCAAGCCCATTAGCAAGAATTTTTAATGAATCAGTAAACTCAGGGGTTGTACCGTACGACTGGAGAATTGCTAACATAGTTCCTATTTTTAAGAAAGGAAAAAAAAGTGATCCGAGTAACTATAGACCTGTTAGTTTGACATCTGTAGTATCTAAGGTCTTGGAAAAATTTTTGAAGGAGAAAGTAGTTAAGGACATTGAGGTCAATGGTAATTGGGACAAAATACAACATGGTTTTACAAAAGGTAGATCATGGCAAACCAACCCAATCTCCTTCTTTGAGAAGGTAACAGATTTTTTAGACAAAGGAAACGCAGTGGATTTAATTTACCTCGATTTCAGTAAGGCATTTGATACGGTTCCACATGGGGAATTATTAGTTAAATTGGAAAAGATGGGGATCAATATGAAAATTGAAAGGTGGATAAAGAACTGGTTAAAGGGGAGACTACAACGGGTCATACTGAAAGGTGAATTGTCAGGCTGGAAGGCGGTTACTAGTGAAGATCTTCAGGGATCAGTTTTGGAACCAATCTTATTTAATCTTTTTATTACTGACCTTGGCACAAAAAGTGGGAATGTGCTAATAAAGTTTGCAGATGACATAAAGCTGGGAGGTATTGCTAACACAGAGAAGGACCAGGATATCATACAGGAAGATCTGGATGACGTTGTAAACTGGAGTAATAGTAATAGGATGAAATTTAATAGTGTAAAGTGCAAAGTCATGCATTTAGGGAGTAACAACAAGAATTTTAGTTATAAATTGGGGACACATCAGTTGGAAGTAACAGAGGAGGAGGAGGACCTCGGAGTATTGGTTGATCACAGGATGACTATGAGCCGCCAATGTGATATGGCCAATAAAAAAGATAATGCGGTTTTAGGATGCATCAGGCAAGGTATTTCCAGCAAAGATAAGGGAGGTGTTAGTACCGTTATACAAGGCACTGGTGAGACCTCATCTGGAATACTGTGTGCAGTTCTGGTCTCCCATGTTTAAGAAGGATGAATTCAAACTGGAACAGGTACAGAGAAGGGCTACTAGGATGATCTGAGGAATGGAAAACCTATTTTATGAAAGGAGACTCAAAGAGCTTGGCTTGTTTAGCCTAACCAAAAGAAGGTTGAGGGGGGATACGATTGCTCTTTATAAATATATCAGAGGGATAAATATTAGGGAGGGAGAGGAATTATTTAAGCTTAGTATCAATGTGGACACAAGAACAAATTGATATAAACTGGACACTAGGAAGTTTAGACTTGAAATTAGACCAAGGTTTCTAATCATTAGAGGAGTGAAATTCTGGAACAGCCTTCCAATGGGAGTAATGGGGGCAAAAGACATATCTGGCTTTAAGACGAAGCTTGATAAGTTTATGGAGGGGATGGTATGATAGGATAGCCTAATTTTGGCAATTGATTTGGCAACTGATCTTTGATTATCAGCAGGTAAGTATGCCCAGTGGTCTGTGATGGGATGTTAGACGGGATGTGATCTGAGTTACTACACAGAATTCTTTCCTGGGTGCTGGCTAGTGAGTCTTGCCCACATGCTCAGGGTTTAACTTATTGCCATATTTTTCCTCCAGGGCAGGAAAAGGAATTTTCCTCCAGGGCAGATTGGCAGAGGCCCTGGAGGTTTTTCGCCTTCCCCTGCAGCATGGGGCACGGGTTACTTGCTGGAGGATTCTCTGCAGCTTGAGGTCTTCAAACCACAATTTGAGGACTTCAATAACTCAGACATAGGTTAGGGGTTTGTTACAGGAGTGGGTGGGTGAGATTCTGTGGCCTGCATTGTGCAGGAGGTCAGACTAGATGATCATAATGGTCCCTTCTGACCTTAAAGTATATGAGTCTATGTTTAACTTTGCCCACTGCGCCGTATAAAATATTTTGAGTATGCTTCCTTTGAGTTCTTCCAATATATCAAAACCAATATATGCTATTATAACACAAATGGCCAAATGACTGACTATGTCTATTTAACATACACTGTATTACATGTTTAACTTAAAGGTTTTACAATGAATTATATTAAATATGAATGCATTTGGAATACACTGAATTAGCAGCGAATGCAACTGTTCTGGATTTCATGAAAATATTTGATTAACTATCACTTAAGTGGATTTATAGGTCAGTTCACAACTTCTTTTCACTGTGATTTTAGTGACTCCATCCAGTCTTCATTGCCACCAAAAGAAACTCACTGATTTAATACATATAACTATAAGCTGAGTAATAATGGAAATATTTCCAGGCCAATTTGTTTAGTTCTTCCACAAAGGATAGTGAATTTTTCATGTAAAAGTTATCATGCTGGCTTCTTCCTGACATAAAGTGCATCTTTATAATATAGTTTTCCCTTATACATGTTCTAACACATACTGTTGGAAGGACCCCACTGCTTTCCAAAGAAACATTAAGTTCAGTTCTCTATCAATCCTGTTGATATATGCTAGCAATGTAGTGTCGTCTCATTTGATCAATACTGGATAGTTACTTATGTCCTTCCCAAGAGCCAAGAAAACTCCTAGAGGTGGACGAGCAACAGTTTTCTTAACAGTATTATTGGTCCCCTAGAATATTCTCTTCTATGTACAACCACAGCCCAGTAGGTGGAAACATAACAACACTGTCCCAGTTTGGATCCCTAAGGAACTAGATTTTGTTTGGAAAAAATAGTAATCACACTAGTGGTTATGTACCACTTTCGGTCTTAAGACAGCCCAACTACGCAATATCAATACAACAGGGTCTGAATTCTTATAATCTGTCTCGGCCTACTGTGAATTACTGGTAGCCAACTTAGCCTTGCTGTTAGAGTCAATCCCTGTTGATCTGGCAGCTAATGTCTATTATCTTTCAAATTCTCCATCCTCATTAATGCTATAATATTTTGACTTTTTTTTAAATGATGTGCTGTGCTAAGAACCATATCTGACTTGAACTGAAGGCAGAACACAAATAGAGAGCAACAACAGAAAACGATGCTGTGTGCAATGGTGCAAAAAATCCTGTAGGTGATTAGTATTATGCCTGAACAACAGGGAAAGAGTAAGAAAAACCAGTTCATTCACATATGAGGAATACAAACAGAAGATAACAAAATAGAACTGTTCATGGTAGAAATAGGTTGCACCGTACTTTTTAGAAGAGTCTGTATCAAGGCTACATGTTTAATCAATATACACTGAGAAACTTGCCTATTCTTACAACAGCAAGATTTGTTATTGACAAAACAGGAGGAGTCAAACAAGAGTTTAGATATGGGTTAGTTTTAATGCCTGTATGGCTCACACAATTCAATGCAGTTTTATATGGTAGACAGGCATCCCCAAATATACCTCTACCTCGATATAACACTGTCCTTGGGAGCCAAAAAATCTTACTGTGTTATAGGTGAAACCGTGTTATATTGAACTTGCTTTGATCCTCCGGAGTGCGCAGCCCCGCCACCCCGGAGCACTGCTTTACCGTGTTATATCCAAATTCGTGTTATATCGGGTGGCGTTATATTAAGGTAGCTGTGTAGTTCTAGAAACTACAATAAAATAGGAAATCTAATACAGTACCAACAGTTGTGGATAACTTATGTCCAATTGTGCATGCAAACCTATGACACATTTAGCAGTAGTCATAAAAGAGGCAAGAAGAATCCTGAAAATACATAGCAGATGAATTCCTTCAGTGAAATGTTACTCTAGCAATGTACTCAGGGAGGAAAAATTGAGTACAGTGCAAGTCAAGAAAATTTTTACTACGAATAAAAAATGTGCAGTGGAGAGCAACCAAACATTTGAGTATACACAGTCAGTAAAAGGGGAGGGAACTGTTCATGTAGATTTTCCTACATGAAGGCTGGCTGGAATACAGGACAGACTGCCAAAATCATCAAATGATGCAAGATACCAAAAGTGATATTAGTTTATTTCTTGTCTAACAACATCAACCACTGACTAAGCTGAATGCTTTTGACCACAAGTATATTCTATAAAAATATAGTGTATTTGTGTAATGTTGTACCTGAAGCCTTAAATACAAAAATTATAGGAAATGAGAAAGTTACTTACACATTAGAGTAACTGGAGGTTCTTCACTGTGGGTATACATGCGCTTCATGCACTTGGAACTGGAGAATTTTGAAAGCACCATCTACTGGTCCGCACATAAACCCTGGCTCATCTCCTGCTTCCAAACAAAGAGATAAAAGGCAGACGGAAAAACTGCCTTTCCAGTTCCTTCTCCAACAAGAATCAAAGAAGATCCAAAGGAGAGGGGATGGAGGGAGGGTACTGGAATACAGATAGGGGCCACACATCTCCAAGAACCTACAGTTACTATAAAATAAGTAACTAACTTTCTCCTCTTCTTCGAGTGCTGGTCCCTATGTGTATTCCACTGTGGGTGAAAGAAAAGAATTATTCAAATAGGAGGAGGGTGCAAGGCTGTAGATGGCAAAGCTGAGAGGACTATTGTTCCAATAAGATGCATGAACAGAGGAGTCCTGTACCAAGGCATAGTGTCTAGCAAACCGGTAAACTGAGCTCAATGTAGCTGCCTTACAAATATCAAGTAGAGGCACCACTTGAAGTGATGCCATAGATGTTGCTTGCACTCTTGTGGAAAGAGCTCTTGCCCCAGGAGGAAGGGGGAAGATTAGACAGCTGACAGCAGAGAAATATAGTGCCTGAGATCCATTTCAACAGTATACAGCCTGAACCCTGACCCTTTCTACTATGGCAACAAATAGTCTAATGGAATGTCTGGTTGTTTTCATTCTCTGCAGGTAACAGGTTAAGGCTCACAAAACATCAAGGAAACAGAGGCTTCTTTCTTCTGAGGATGTGTGAGGTTTGGGGAAGAACAGAGGTAAGTGGATAGAATGGTTCAGGTGAAACTCAGACTACTTTGAGGATGACTTTAGGGTGTAAACTTAATGAAGCCTCATCCTTATGAAAAATAATGTAGGAAGGATCAGCCATCAACACCCCAAGCTCACCAGCCCTCCTGCTGAGGTGATGGCTACTAGGAATGTGACCTTCCTGGCTAGAAAAAACATGGTGCAAGAAGCCAATTGTTCAAAAGGCTGCTTAGTGAGTACTGAGAGAACAAGGTTCAATTCCCATTGAGGAGCAGGACTTTTTATAGGTGGAAAGTTCTGATTATACTTTTCCAGAATCTGCTCGACAGTGAGTGCGTGAAGACTGAGAAGGTGGATGCTATGCACTGATTGCTTCCAGTGTATCCATAGGGAACTGACAGACAAACCTGCCATCTTCAAGAAACGAAGATAGTCCAGAACAAGATGAATGTCTGGCATTTGGAGAAATAAGTCTTATGTGCCCAGACAGAGAAACACTTCCAGTTGGCTAGATAACATTTAGCTAGTGGAATCCTTCCTACTATGAGAAAGGATGGTCTGCACAGATTCAGAACGTGATTGCTCTAAGGACAAAGCCCATCCAAAAAACAGGCTCTGCAATGAAGTGACTGTGGGTTGGGATGCCTAATCTTTCCATTCCCCTGAGTCAAGAGATCAGAAAACATAGGAATAATGATTGGTGCCCAAGACGACACACATAGGAGATTCAGGAACCAAAACTGCCTGTGCCAGCTGGGGGCAATGAGAATAACTCATAACCTGTTTTGCCTAATCGTGTGCAATAGTCTAGGTAGTAGTGGTAGTGGAGGAAAGGCATAGTTCAGATCTGACCATGTAAAGAATAGTGCATTGCTCTCTGAGGGGTGACCCAGGGCTTCTCTGGAACAGTACATGTTGCAATTCCTGTTTGTCTGGGAGGCAAACAGGTACCTGGTGTGGGGGAGTCCCAAATTGAACAAAAAATATTGTTCAGAAGCTCCCACTCATGATCAACAGCAAAGTGTCTGCTGAGAGAGTCTGCTAGCACATTCTGGTTTCCTGGGAGGTAGACTGCCAATGGGGTAATCTGATTGCCAGTGCATCAGTTTCACAGAGTGACTGCTTCTGCATGCAGGGGGGCAGATCTCACTCCTCCCTGTTCACAGATGTGAAAAACACTAGTGACATTATCTGACATTATGAGGGCATGGTGACCTTGAATGAATGGGAGAAAGGTTTTGCAAGCCCTTCAAACTGCTAATAGCTCTAAAATGGGGGTTCTTAAACTGGGGGTCAGGACCCCTCAGGAGGTCGCAAGGTTATTACATGGGGGGTCATGAGCAGTCAGCCTCCACCCCAAACCCCGCTTTGTCTCCAGCATTTATAATGGTGTTAAATATATAAAAATGTGTTTTTAATTTATATAGGGGGGTAGCACTCAGAGGCTTGCTATGTGAAAGTGGTTGTCAGTACAAAAGTTTGAGAAGCACTGCTCTAGAACATTGGTGTGCATCCTGGACTCTGAAGAAGTCCAGGTGCCTTGCGCTGTACAGCTGTCCATGTGAGCTCCCCAACCCAACAGGGATATGTCAGTAATAATCATCCTGTCTGGCATGGAGATGAGGAAGAGAATGCTGATGGAAACCTGACAAGGATTCTTCCACCATGATGGGGCAATATCATTTTGGTGGGAACAGTCACTATGGTGCTCACGGACTGTCAGTTTGGCAAGTACACAGTCTGAACGAAGGTGAAGTCTTGCAAGAGGCATGACATAAGTGCATGAGGCTGTATGGCTTATGGGAGAGAGAGAGAGAGAGATAGAGAGAGGTCTTGCCAGGAACTCTGGGGTTGATTATGAGCTGGTCTATAACAACGTTCATAGCCTGCAACCAATCTCTCAGCAAGTAAACCCTTGTCATGATGGAACAAGATTAGGCAAAACAGATGCCCTGAGGAAGTACAAAATTTTGCTAGCTAGTATAAAATTACCATCTACATTTAAAAGCACAGAAGTCACAAAATTGCATATCCATGACACAGATATCAAACAAGTGAAGGTAGAGGAAAATAAGGGAAATTAATCCAAACTGATTTTGGTAAAATTTCAAAATGTTTTATAAAACTATTATAAAATAAATTAAAAATGATCAGAGCAAAATCAGCAATAATTATTGTTGGACAGAAGTATTAACTAACATAATTTAGCTGTGATATTTCATTAGCTAAAATTGCTGTCAATATAAAATTATTAAAAATAAAATGCTTTACTGTACTGAAAAGAAAGGCCCACAATACAGTGATCACAATATACTACCATGGTGAGTGCCTTTGACATACATTAGTAATAACAGGAAGAAAGCATTTAGGAAATAGGTCCCTATTTGGAATTCACACCGAATCAGGTTGAGAATAGCATCTTACTAACAGGTTTTTGGAAAACTTTCTTGAATTATGGAGCTGTTTAATTTCCATCTAAAAACCTTATATTTAACAGTAACTGGAATAATGTAGTTGGATTTTTTTAAAATACTTGAGAAACTAAGGAATCCAGTTCAATCAGCCAAATGCATGTATTTGTCCAAGTTTTATTGAAAAAATAGTCAGTTACTGCACAATTTCAAATATTTGCAAACCTGTGCACGTGAAAACTCTTAAACCATACTTTATTTTAGGGGGAAATCTTTGTGAAATTAAAAGCTAAAAATGAAAGCTTTTATTATTGTAGCAAGTGTTACCCTCTAATGCAGGAACTAATAAGTTTGAGAAGTAAGACAGAGGCCTTTTCCTGCTTGAAGAGTTCTCCATCACTTGCAATTTTTAAATCAAGATTGGATGTTTTTCTAAAAGATATGCCCTAGGAATTATATGGGGGAAGTTCTATGACTTGTGTTATACAGGGAGGTCAGACTAAAGGATAACAAAGGTCCCTTCTGACCTTGAAATTTATGAATCTAGTGAAGTCAATGGCAAAATGCATTGTCCTAATGGGACCAGCTTTGAGACCAAGTATTTGCCTGACTGGGTAAAACATAACATAAAAGCTGTTTGTTTTCAGGAAAAACTGATGATGTGTAATTTGGCACGCTGAACTAGAATTTTTTTTTTTAACATATTGCAAGTTAGAAAGATCCCTCTTGAAGGGACAGTCACATGGTGTCCAGTCTTTCAGAATTCAGAGATTTTTGTGAAAACCTCTGACTCAATCAAATGCAAACCTGACAAGAGAACACACATACTTTGTGCACATCCGATTTGCTTTTCCTTTGTTTGTAAGCAACTTCTTCCATTGTCATACAGACACACCTGCATTAGATGTCCTGGTAAGGTCATCACTACAAATAACACAATTAAATCATTCAACCAATTCATCTGACTATGTTAAGCCTGGATAGTAGAGAGACAAGGTGGAAGAGGTAGTATCTTCTATTGGACCAACATCTGTTGGTGAGACAGTCAAGCTTTCAAGCCACACAAAGTTCTTTTTCAACTACACTGCATTAAGCCAAGGTTGTCATATACTCAGGAGTGTTCTCTACTGGCTTTTGTATGTTACCATTCCTGATGTTCGATTTGTGTCCATTTATTCTTTTACTGCATATTTACTAATGTTATATATGCCACTATGTGCCAGCAATGCTCCTCTGCCATGTACATTGGCCAAACCGGACAGTCTCTATGTAAAAGAATAAATGGACACAAATCAGGCACCAGGAATGGTAACATAGAAAAGCCAGTAGGAGAACACTTCAATCTTCCTGGACATTCTATAACAGATTTAAAAGTAGCCATACTTGAACAAAAAAAACCCTCAGAAACAGACTTCAAAGAGAAACTGCAGAACTAAAATTCATTTGCAAATTTAACACCATTAATTTGGGCTTGAATAGGGACTGGGAGTGGCTGGCTCACTACAAAAGCAATTTTGCCTCTCCTGGAATTGATACCTTCTCATCAATTATTGGGAGTGGACTACATCCACCCTGATTGAACTGGCCCTGCCAAAACTGGTTCTCCACTTGTGAGGTAACTCCCTTCTCTTCATGTGTCAGTATAATAATGTCTGCATCTGTAATTTTCACTCCATGCATCTGAAGAAGTGGGTTTTTTACCCATGAAAGCTTATGCCCAAATAAATCTGTTAGTCTTTAATCTAGTGCCACCCTTCCCGCAGCCCCCACTGGCCTGGAGCAGCGAACCGCATCCAGTGGGAGCCGCGATCAGCCGAACCTGTGGACGTGGCAGCTAAACAAACCAGCCCGGCCCGCCAGGGGCTTTCCCTGAACAAGCGGCGGACTGGCTTTGAGAACCACTGCTTTAAACCCTTCCAAGCAGGGTGTTGTCCTCTTGGTTAAAACCTCATGACAGTTTTTGGACTCTCAACAAGTTCAGGCTGGCCCTTTATATTATAAGCTCTTTTTCTCCTGGGCCTCTTGAACTCAGTCTGAACCGGTATGTGCAATTCACTCAGTGGGTGGTACCTCTCTTGAGTTCTTTACGTGTCCCAAGATCTGCAGTAATCACCTCTCACTGAATTTAGTTCTTTGGGAAACTAGATAAACTCTCCCTCATGCAGCTGGCATACAATCCCTACCTCACAAAATCACATAACATTTATAGATACAAAAATCTCACTAATCCCTTGGCACATCTTAATATAGTAGTCTTTTGATGTTTCCATGCTTCCAAGGCCTCATATGCTTCTCTTCAATCTTACCACACAAACAGTGGTCACATTCAATGTCAGCTCTTGCATGTGCTCTGCTCCAAATTTCTTTCCAGTGCATAGATGGTCAATCTGGGGAATTCCAAATTATTTTATTCCCACACAAAGATGTCCATTGCATTCCACCAATTATGAGCACTGATACCAGACACAGTTCTACTAGACTTTCACCATTCTGATTTTGGGAACCAAGGCTATGCTTGCCTATTACTTTCTCAATTCTGTCATCCCCAACCTTGACGTTGAAGTCTTCTGTTACTAAACAGATATCATGCTTGGGAACACTGTCAGTTTTGGGGCAACTATAGAATTGATCTTTGATCTCATCATTGTAGCTGTCTGTTGGTGCATAACATTATATATTTTCATTTGTATGCATTGTGCATAGTTTTCAGGGTAGAAGAAAAATTAATTATATTTTTCTACAATGATACAAGCTTCTTACAATTTCCTTTAATGGAAAACCAAATCAACCATCAAAAAATTATTTTGAAAAGTGATCTGTAAGGAAATTAGAAACAAAATTATAACGTATGCTAAATTTGTGAGTGATACAGAGAACTCTCATAAAAAGACAAGTCTTCTGTTAGACAACAGGGAGTACTTTTGCTGTTTTTATGGTTGGTGAGACAGTAGCAGAGGATAAAACAAGAAATGGCTAGCAACAACTACCACCTATGCAAACCCCAGTTCAAAGTCAAAGGAGTCAGGCAACCAGATTTTTTTTCCCCCCAAAGAAAAAGCACTTTTTAATAAAATAGGACTGCTGTGGAAAAGAGAGGAAGAATTTATTCCTTAAATAACGCATTCTACTAGGGCTAATATGGTAATTCTCTGCCTTACTTGTGCATTAAAGGATATTTCAAGTGTTTTCACATCAAAAGTGTCAGGCATGAGGGCCGGCAGCAGAGTCAGTCTCCACCTCTGGGCAACCTAATGAGCACAGCTGGCCTGTAGCAGGCTGCTTGATTGGCAGGAAAAGTCAGCAGATCCACTCTTAAGCCCAGCAGCAGCAATTCTGCAGCTGCTCAAAGCTTTTGCCCTTGGCTCCTTCTTGTTCCCAGCCGTGCCTCACTCCGGGTAATCCATCTCAGACACTCAGCTCGTATTCCCGGATACCAACTCCTGCCCCAACAAATAAGCTTGCCTCCTGCTCCAATCACTACATCTGACCACTCACATCCTGGTCTATACATCTTTGCAGTTCAACAATATAAAGAAATTATACCAGGGTGGATGAAAATCAGTGATTTTTTTAAATTTTTTAAAAATCTGATCTTTTTTATTTAAATTGGATTTTTTTTGATAAAATGCTTTCTGAGGAAAAAAACCTATCTAAAGATAGTTTTAATTAAGATACATGATAGCTCAAAGAGATCTCATCATGGAATAGGGATTATCAATTCTAATTTTATAGCATGACACAATATATTCATGTAATGTTTAAGAAAAGTTTTGTAAATGATTTCCAATAGTTCATGGATTAGGGACCCAATCTTATGGCTTCCAGGGGCTTCTGTATAGATTATTTAGGTTAATCTTTCTGTCTACCCAATGGGACTCAGTGTTCAGTCTAGAACATACCACCAGAGATTAGTTTTGAAGTTCTCAAATGGTGGATTTGTGTCTCCACAGATAACATGCTTGTTAAGAGCAAAAATGTTTTTAAATAAACAAACAAATAAATAATTTATAGAGGTGAGAAATAACAGACCTGAACCCTATTGTCTCTCTGCAAATTTCTGTACACAGAGTCAATCCCTTACCTCTCTCTAAAAGTGCAAAGTTTCAAAAAGTTCAATGAACAGAACATTGTTGGGGGTGGAATAGATCTGGACAAGGAGAAGAAGTGTGGAGATAAATGTGAGAAGGGTCCCAGGCAGTAGAAACAAAAGTGAAACTGTCTGAGCAGAAGTCTTGATGTCTTTCCGAGTGTAGCCTTCAGTGATTTGAGATCTACCATCTTCTTCTTCTACCATCTTCAGGTTGGTAAACTTTTTTTATTTCATACTTTTTTCCTTAAGGACTGCCTGTCTTCCTTCTGGACTATTCTTAAATTCTCATGTTTGAGCAAAAAATGTAGTTACTCTATGGTACTATCATTTTAGATGCAGTTGTGATAAAAAATAAATAACTGAAATAGGCAGATCTTCCTTTTACAATTTCACCTTTAAAGTAGTACTGAGTGTCAGTGAATGCAATGAGTAATACTAAATGAGCAGTATGGTAATAATAATTAAATAATTGCATTGACTTATTTTGTTTAGGAGAATCCATCCTCAACATACAGGATTCTGAAGACTATCCACCTTCAAGATCACCATCATTTTCTATAGTTTCAAAGTTAAATGATAGAGGCAAAGAGTTCTGTGGCACCTTATAGACTAACAAACGTATTGGAGCCTGAGCTTTCGTGGGTGAATACCCACTTCATCGGATGCATGCATCTTCTCAATAATGTACATGCAGCCTATTTCTGTAGCTTTGAACAAAATGCAGGGAAATAGCTGTTTTATTGCTGATGCTGTTGAAATTTGGAAGGAACTGAGAGATTTTAAAAAGAGAAATATGTAATGACAGAGTTAAATTACAAGCATTAAAAAAACAAATGGGACAAGTATTATCTTCAGCTCATTTTCTTGCAAATATTCTCAATATTCGGTATAAGGGTCAAACCTTAACTGCTGAAGAAGAGGGGTTGGCTATGACATGGACATCCAGCAATCATCCCTCCATAATGCCAACTATAATAAACTTCAGAGCTAAGGGTGAACCATTCAAGAAATATAGGTTTGCTGAGGATGTTTTAAAGAAAATCACACCAGTGAACTGGTGGAAATTACTTAACCACATGGAGTTATAGACTGTTGAAGTGATAATCTCACTTCTAAGAGCATAGCTTCTTCTGCCGGTGTGGAAAGAATATAATCTTCCTTTGGACTAATTCATTCCAAATTGAAAAATCGTTTGGGACCTGAAAAAGCAGGAAAGTTTGTTTTTCTTTTCCAGATTATGAACAAACAGGAAAATGAAGGTGAAGACAACTGAGTTAGCTGCAGAAGCCAATATTTTAAGTTTCTCATGTTGACCTGGCTGACACAGTTGATTTTTTTTAACATTTCATTTAATTATTTTAGTTAAAAACAATTTTATCAAAAACAAACCTGATTTTAAAAAACTTGAACGTTTAACTAAATTCAAAAATTAATATGCTTGTTTTGTTAAAATATTATATGTTTGCTGTTGAAGAAAAAAATCCAGAATACATAACGTTGTTGTTTTAGTTAAATAAAACAATTTAAATGTCTGTCTGGTGATGTTCTCCTGAATTGGAGATAGTTCACCTCCCAATGACTTCATAAATATCTCCTTTAATTACCTTTGGTAAATGAAATAACCAAACAATCATTCATTTTCTGATATAGCTGTAAAACTAAATCTTAAAAGTTTTCAAAATAAATCACTTTAAAAATGTATAGTGTGTACCTTCAAAAAATGAAACCTACATCTATCTCTGAGGTGTGAAGAAAGGTTAAAACAACCAACAAAAATGCACTTTTATGTAGAAACCCAGGATTAAATCAAGTCTTCCTGACTTTAAATGAAATCCACCCTGAATTATACTTGTAGATATTTCCAACTTTCTATGGCTATGGCCTGCCCTCACTTTGTTTGGAGGATTTCCTTTTAAAGAGATAGGGGGGAAAAACATTCTGTTCCCTTTCTTGTCACTTTGACTCTTATGGCCACAATCCTACCTTCCCAGCATGTAACATTCCAAGCATGGTCTCCTCACCTCACCTCAGCCTAGCCCCCAGCATCATAGAATCCAGCTCACTAGATAAGGGTCAGATTGGAACAGATCCCCATATAGCTACTCACCAAGAGCAAGCAGAAGGAAACTGTCCACCCCACCCCAGCAGTTGGAAGCCAATCAGCTGCCCCATATTGACCACCCACTGTCCAACGAGAGCAGGGTAGGCGGGACAGGCTCCAGTACCCTGATGTAATTTGAGAAAGTCCCACCTCTACCCCAATCCTCACAACAGAGGGAAGGTTTGAGGGAGTGGCAAGAACAAGAAAGACGCGGCACCCTCCACCTTTCCCCCTATCCCCACATACGCTCACTGCAGGCCATCAGGAGGAGGAACCAAAGGGAGGGTATGGCACAGACCCAGCTGCTCTCACTTGAGATCTTGCCCTTATCACCCAGGGAAGTGTCCCCATTGCTCCTGGACCCATTAAAGATGCACCCCAGATAACAAAGTGAGCATTCCTGGTAAGAGGGTACACCCCTTACTTCTTCCCTGTCTATTTTAATTGTGTCTTGGAAAAAAGGGGAGGGGGGGGAAACAGCTATAAATAACTAAGGTTTCTCATGCTATCTGTTCCTTCTGCCCAGCAGTGCAACTAATGGTGGTTAGCTGGATTCCTATTTTAGATTCCCGAGTATGAGCTTGCTCTTTAAATTTTGGCAATCCCAATTTTCACCTTCTTTGGACGGACAAATGAGAATGGAGATTCCTCCAGACAAAAAGGAAATTAAACCCCAATTCACTGATAATTCCACCCATACAATCAATACCACTACTATTCTTGCAATGTTTTAACAGTTTCCATTTCCTGTGTAACAACTGTTTGTGGTTAGTGTGAGAAGCAACAGTGAGTGAATAAAACAATTTAGTAAACTACTGTTAAAGAAAGAAGGCCAACTGTGACCAAAAACTGAAATGCCCACTCAGTTACTGCAGCATTTGAATGTGTATATCAGAACCAACACCAATCAGGGATAATTTAAAAAAAATTATACCATGCTTAAAACAAGACAGTATTTGTCATATTACTGTAGTCTTATGACCTCATTTTAACAACACGTTAATAAAACATGTTCTTAAACAACAACTGACACCTGCAACAAAATAAATTTCCCTCAATGCTCACCATCTCAGCAAAACTAATATCTGAAAAAGTGTTGACGTTTCTCATTTTTACTTTTAGAAAGCCTTTAGAGAACTACAAAACAGCCATCTCTAAATTCTCACTAGGGGGAGAATACCGTAATGTGAGATTCATAATCTGAGATCAGTGCAGCAGCTTTCAGTTAAATGTTAATAGTGCAGTACACATCTGATATATAATATTGAGATGGTGGGGTATAGGTTCTGCAATGTTTTTGTTTTAACAGGTAAGAGAAATGGCAATTGCATTGTGGAAGCATTATTCCTATTTTACTTCAGAATTCAGGTATTACATACACACAGTATGTTAATTGCTACCAACTTACCCTTAAGCAGACACGGCTCTCAACATTAGCTAGGAAAACAGAAATTTAGAAAGCTAGGGCAATGCCCCTTTAACTTAAGAGATGATCTTGCAATAGGATGATTTCCTGGCAGATGGAGATAAGGTAACAACAAAGTGTAGTCACTAGGTGAGGCTCCACTTGAGGAAAAGAAGAGCAGGGAACAGCCAAGAGGAAAGAAAGGTGGGTAGGAAGAGCTAGAATACAAGAGATCACCGAAATTGATGTAAAAGTGAGTTAAAGAAAGGAATGGTATTTCACTAAATATACTATCTGTTAGAATTTACCATATTGTAATCCTCAGCTCAAGACCAGTGAATGCCCTCAGATCTGAAAGATCTGAAGCTTGAAGACAGCAATAACAATCAACTAGTGAGAATAAAACACTGCTCTCCAAACATTCCCTTCAGTTCCTTCTTCACCACAGTCAACAAAGGAACTCTCCATTTATTATGCTCCTGCATGGTTCTGTTTCTTCACACAATCTTTGTGTATTCTTTATACAGTGTCCCCACCATTCACTTGGTCTGTTATCTAAATTGTGAAGCCTTTACTTTGAATACTCCAGTGCATTTTTTGGCACTTATTTGCTCAGTGCTGCAACACTTCTGTCAAAACCCTAACTTCTTAGCAGCCCTATACAAAGGCCAAGGGCTGAACTGGTATAGAAGATCAAAGACAAAAGTTTTCACTACTTGTTAATTTTCCTCTTGGAGATCTTCTGTCACTCTAAACCATTTCACTGAACAGATTTTTACAATTAAAACTCATGCTCTCCAAGATGTTCTGATGGTTACTATTAGTAAAGTTAGCTGTTATGTTCGCTAAGGGATAATGTCGGTCTTCCTTGTTTCACGGATGCTGCTTCTAAGTATTCAATTGAAAACTGACAACTAGACCCTTATATAGAGGGGTGATGTTGCAAAAGCCTGAGAGCTCTGTGCATTCGCAGGAAGAGTGGAGAGATTTATATAGCAGCAGTTTATTAAGCACTTAGTGGACACAAACAAACATAAGGCATATAGTCTTCATGTTAATCAGCCATGAAGTGAGAATGTTACTTAGCTGACACCAAATATAAAAAGACATGTTTTGTTCTGTAGAGTGGCACATTTTACAACCAGCATTTTAGCAGGAGGTTATTAGCTTAAGCAGCAAACTAATTCTAAGCCATCATTTCTGCTTCTTTTCTTTATTTCTATAAACTTTATTTTTCAATCTGATAAAGAAAATTAAGAGATGGAATAATTCCACTTTTCTCTAGGTCTGTTGGCTTAACAAGAGTCACTATTGTACGTCATTCAGACAGTATTTTCACTATGATCAAAACTTACTTTGTAGTTTTCCCATATCATAGTTTTCAATAATCAGGTCAATATTACAGTTACCTTGTTGGGATGCCCTATATCCACTCTAGGAATAATTTTTTAGTACAGAGTCAAAAAGTTACAGATTTATAATTTGTTGTTAAATGAAGCATTCACAAGACAGTTCTGTACCACTGTCCATACACATTACACACAAACTATGTTAAAAGAACATTAAGGTTGCAAAGACAAGCATTCTATAGTCAGGAAAAGTCAGAATTAAGATTAACCCTGCAACCTTAATTTGATTTCCTTCCGCATATTCATTATTATACAGACTTTGATTACATAATCACATACCATTTTTTCTCCAGGACCTGCCTCATTCAGTGCACAGGATGGAACGTGCTCAAGTAACGAACAACTATTCAATAATTTTGTTTTCTCCTCATTAAATAGTGGGTAGTCCAACACCTGTTTTACTGGATCAGAGCAGAACTGGATCTTGTCCACAGACTCAAAGAAACATTGCATTGGTTTACACCTGGAAGGTTCTCTTCAAAGCTACAATTCCTATAATTGTTTTCTTTATAAAATGAAAATTTGAATTCCACAGAATTTGATGGCTTAAGCTACCCTACTTGCCAGGGAGAGCATCCCTACTCACCAGTAACAAATGGGTTTTAAGCCCTGCACTGCTACATACTTTAATTTGAAAAGATTATAGCTCAGAACCAATTTTTTCCCCTTTTCTCAAGATATATGTTTAAATGGTTTTAATATAAGCATGAAAAGTGTTTTAATTATACTATGACACTTAGTCATAGTCAGGGCCTTGCTTTATGCCCTGAGCCACTTCAATTAGACAAGTTGTATATATGTGTTCCACCTTTAAAAGAAAAACATCTGAAGGAACTATGTTCTTCTGAAACTGGGCAATATTACAAATGTTAAATACATGATGATAAACACATTTTCTCTAGCTGGAATTTAAAATTTAACTGATACTAATTATTATAATTTGAATAAATTACATACTCATTATAAACCCGCCTTTCCCAAATCTAGCAATCCTCATAGGTACCCACAAAAATACAAGTCTTTTTCAAAGCGAGATTAAAAATGTTCAACATCAAGTTCTTAGCAGTGTTGCTGTAGTTGTGTTGGTCCCAGGATATGAGAGAGATAAGGTGGGTGAGGTAATATGTTTTATTGGACCTACTTCTGTTGGTGAAAGAGACAAGCTTTTGAGCTTACACAGACTCTTCTTCAGGTCATTGCATCAACAGAAGTCGGTCAAATAAAAGATATTACCTCACCCACCTTATCTCTCTGAACATAAAGTGCACTGTGCAGCACAGTATAGTGGTTACTGCTTTGAAATTTTATTCACTGAACAAAAGCCATGAAAGACATTCCAGTAAAATCCTTCTGAACTAAAACAAGTTCTTTCCCCATCATTTACGCACAAACATTTAATCACTGTGTATGAACTGCAATATACTAATATTTGCAACTACAAAAGATTAGGTCGTCACCTGGATACTGAAACAAATACAAACATTTTCTTAGCTTGTATTCAAATTCAGAAGACAAGGGGCTCAAATCCATCAACTGTCTGCTAAAGTCATTAGTGAAATGTACTCACGTTGTGCAGTAACTGAGGTTCTTTGAGATGTATGTCCCTGTGGGTGTATCAGTAGGCTAATAAATCGGAGATTTGTTGTAGCAGTGCCCAGTTGGGTTGCACATGCATGGTCCCCATCTAGTGCTTCTTCAGCTGGTTATTTGGCACTGTGCGACCAACCCCCCCTGTTCCTTCTCTACTGCAGAGCATTCAGTGTAAAAACTCTGACGTAGAGGACAGAAGAGAGGGTAGTGGAGCACCCACAGGAACACACATCTTAAAGAAGCTCATTACTGCACAAGGTGAGTAACCCTCTCTTCTTCTTCGAGTGATGTCCCTGTGAGTGCTCCACTTTAGGTCGCTTCAGAGCAGCGGCCTCCAGTGGAAGGAAGGGACTTCGGAGTTTAAGTCATGGCAGATAATAATATGGTGAGACCGAATAGTGCATCAGAAGTTGAACACTGTTCTAGTGCATAATGTTGTGTAAATGTGTGGGCTAATGCCCAGATTGCTGCTCTACAAATGTCCATACTGGGAACATTGTTGAGAAATGCTATGGAGGCCGATAAAGCTCTGATGGAATGCATACGAATGTCTCTAGGGGGTTGTAGGTCATATTGGTGGTAACACAGTTTGATGCAATCTGAAATCCATTTGGACAGCCTTTGTTTAGATACACACGTTGAAAAATTTAAAACTACAACACTGCTTGACCTTCATGACTTATTTTCTAAACTTCAAGGAGATGAACACTGCTCACTGTTCATTGATGGAGATATTAAGGGGACTCTGCTAACTTCAAACCTAGTCAATTACAAAAAAAACGTTAAAATATTTGAGTACACCAGCTACCATTGAACAAAAGAAAAATAAATCTTTCTCTGTGCATCCCCTTAAACTAATATTCACTTCTTTAGGAACATTTCTAAAGATGCAGATTGCAACATCCCCTAAAGATCAACAAGTTCAGGCTGCTGTTGATCATGGGTGGTATGGCAGGAATAGATTCCAAAGGAAAAAATGCCCTCAAAACATCCTTCCAGCAGCCCCCATCACTTATAATGAGAAAGGCCAAGTTCAAGTACCTCTGCAAAACTTAACTACGGATGGCTTGGAAAGAGAAAAATGTCCTAGTTGAGAGACTACATAAGACACGCAAAGCTTTATAGGTCAAAACTAATACCTTTAGATTGACTCAAACCCACAGACAGCTGAAGTAGACCAATATTCATAGCAGAACACTGTTTATTGAGCAGGCTGCCACACTCTGTACTCCTGGGAAAATTCTGCATCACTGCGGCGCACCAGAAAATGCCTCCTCTCCCCCCCCCGCCCCAGATTCTCTTTACTTTCCGCAGAAAATGATTTCTGTGGGGAAGCAAAGAGAAGCTGCACCAGTGCTCACTCACCCCTCCCTGGCAGCTCAGACATGTCTGCTCGGGCAGCAGGGGGAGAGGTAAATCATTTGGGGGAAGAGGGGTATGCCCCGGCCACCCAGGGATGTTAGTCCCAACTGGGGAAGCGGAGGGAGGAGGACAAAGATGGAGTTCCTCCTCCCCCTCCCTGCACAGAGCAGCTGGGGCTGGGTCAGATCAACCCCCAGAAACCTGCACCGGGGGGGCGCACTTGGCTGGGGGGTCGGAGGGGAATGAGGCTCAGTGTTATATATTATATACAAATATAATCACACCATTTTCAATTATTTTGGTTGTTTATTTCAAAATACTTGTCAGCAAATAACTGAAAATGGAGTTACATTGTGTTATTTTGACAAATAAAATATGCAGAATTTTAAAATACTGTGCACAGAATTTTTAATTTATTCATGCAGAATTCCCTCAGAAGTAACTCTGCAGTAGCTTTACCTTCCAAATGAATTGAAAAGTGTAGTCCCAATAGAGTTTACTACATGCAATCTAGTGTGGAGATGACAAAGGCATGAATATGGGTGTTAAGATACACTTTAATGGTCAGAAGTGCCTAACAGATTGATAAAAAAACAAAACAAAACAGCAATACCACCAAAACTTGGAGTATCAACAAATAAATATGCAGCAAAAATAAGACAGATATTCCACATTCCTTATGCATCCACTAATATATTTGTAGTATGGTACTATTTCCCTCTAGGCAACAGAGGTGTCCTCCGGTTTATATTTCCTGGATAGTCTACTGACTGCAGGAATCTTACAGTGAGGGATATCAGGAGGTGTATCTGTGTAACTGGGATTATAGATAGTAAACTAGAGTATTACTGTCAATAACTTATTAGCAGAAATAAATTTTACAACAAGAAATCACAGATGAATGCAAAATAGCCAATCGGAGAGAGAAGGTAAATTCGGTACTCCTTCCTATCTACCCTCTCAATATAAATAAAGGAAATATACAGTAGAACTGAACAGAAATAAACTTGAGAATTTTTTTAAATTCTCCCTCTTCATAGCCACATTGAATTACCCTGTGAAATATATTGCCACAAAATATCATGGAGGCCAAGAACTTAGTAAGATTCAAAAAGAGGATTAGTCATTTATATGGTTAGTGAGAATGTTCACAATTACAGCAGCACAGTTTAAAGGGTGCTGCTCTGCTGCAAGGTGTAGCCCAGTTCAAGAGAGAAAGAGGAATACAGGAAACTAGACCAAAGACACTAAATGAGTCTGGCCAGCAATTGGGCTTTACTGCTAGTCCAGTGCAGTAACAACAGAAAGTCACATTTATAACAAATTTATAACGAATGATGCAGAAAATGCTGTCTGTTTAGAAGAGAATATGCTTGAAGCAGATGTACTATGCTGAAATACACAAAGGATCTCAAATGGAAGGTGGCTAATGACGCTGTTATAAATACACCTCTACCCCGATATAATGCTGTCCTCAGGAGCCAAAAAATCTTACTGCATTATAAGTGAAACCGCATTATATTGAACTTGCTTTGATCCACCGGAGCACGCAGCCCCACCGCCCCGGAGTGCTGCTTTACCGCATTATATCCAAATTTGTGTTATATCGGGTCGTGTTATATCGGGGTAGAGGTATATAACTGTCCATTATCAAAGATGTTAAATTCAAAATGTGGGGTTACTCTGTGAAACATCAGAGTTAAAATAAATTGCACTCTTTATGTTTTACTTTGCCAATATAAAAGCAGTATTACAGCAGTTCCCACCACAGAATCACTCTGAGAGCAGCAGCAGGTGGCAAAAAAAAAAAAAGTCATCACTATCTCAGGCTTAAGCACACTTATGTATAGATAGCTCATGGGGGGGTTATTAAGCCGAAGACAATTTTGAATAGGCCATCACAGCAAGAAACTTCAGAAAGTTTGCTTTTGTCTTTCCCAAAGAAAGCCTACAAAAAAGGTCTTTTCCGTTTATAACTTTGCATGTGTGTCCAGCAGCTAGTTTTCCCCCAAAAAACTGATGTCACCTTCTCCCCCCCCCCCCCCCCGCAACATTGGACCATTAAAACACTGGAGTTAATCATGTTTGGAAAATTCTTCTAATGCTTTTTTGGCAGGTCTTATCTCAAAGATTGCTTGCCTTAGACCAATTTTGCAATGGAGAAAGGCAATTGAAGATATTCATGGAGAATTTAGAGATTCATAGTATCCAAGATGTATATCACAAGCATCTGGCTAAATCATGTCTTCCAGAAAGGCATCCAGATTTCACTTGAAGACATCAAGATGAAGAATCCATCACTTCCCTTGGTACTTTGTTCCAATGGTTAAACATCCCCACTGGCAAAAATTTGAGCCTTATTTCCAATTTGAATTTCAAAGAATCATAACCTGCTCTTGAAAATCTGCAATGATGGAGATTCCACAACCTTCTAGCCAATTTATTCCAGTGCTAAACCACCCTGATAGCTAGGAAGTTTTTCCTAATGTCCAACTTAAATGGCCCTTGCTGCAATGTAAGCACATTGCTTCTTGTCCTAGCCTCAGAAGTTAAAGAGAACAATTTACCTCCCTCCTCCTTTTAACAACCTTTTAGGTACTTAAAAACTGTTATCATATCCCCTCTCAGACTTCTCTTTTCCAGATTAAACAAACCCAGTTTTTTCAATCTTCCTTCACAGATCATGTTTTCTATACCTTTAATCATTTTTGTTGCTCTTCTCTGGACTTTCTCCAATTTGTCCACGTCTTTCTGAATATGTGGTGCCCAGAGCTGGACACGATACTCTAGCCTAGGCCTACTTGGTACAGAGTAGAGTGGAAGAATTACTTCTTGCATCTTGCTTATAACATTCCTGCTAATACAGCCCAGAATGGTATTTGCTTTTTTCTGATCCACTATGATCCCCAGATTCCTTTCCATAGTACTCGTCCCTAGGCAGTCATTTCCCATTTTGTATGTGTGCAATTAATTGTTCCTTCCTAACTGGAGTACTTTGCATTTGTCCTTACTGAATTTCATCCTATTTACTTCAGACCATTTCTCTAGTTTGCAATTCCATCTAGCTTGATATTGTCTGCAAATTTTAGAAGTGTACTCTCTATGCCATTATCTAAATCACTGATGACGACACTGAACAGAATCAGACCCAAGATCAATCCCTGCAGGACCCCAGTCTATATGCCCTTCCAGCTTGACTGTGAACCACTGATTATTCTCTAGGAATGGTTTTCCAAACAGTTATGCACCCATCTTACAGTAGCTTCTCTACGTTGTATTTCCCTGGTTTATTTATGAGAAGGTTATACAAGATAGTATTAAAAACCTTACTAAAGTCGAGATATCTACTGCTTCCCCTCTATCCACAAGCCTTGTTACCCTGTCAAAGAAAGCTATTAGGTTGGTTTGACACAATTTGTTCTTGACAAATCCATGCTGACTATAATAATAATAAATAAAGATATACCAATCTCCTAGAACTGGAAGGGTCCTTGAAAGGTCAAGTCCAGCCCCCTGCCTTCACTAGCAGGACCAATTTTTGCCCCAGATCCCTAAGTGGCCTCCTCAAGGATTGAACTCACAACCCTGGGTTTAGCAGGCCAATGTGCAAACCACTGAGCTATCCTCCCCCCGTTACTTATTACCATATTATCTTCTAAGTCTCTGCAAATTGATTGTTTAATTATTTGCTCCATTATCTTTCGGGGTACTGAAGTTAAGATTACTGGTCTGTAATTCTCCAGGTTGTCCTTATTTCCCCTTTTTATGGATTGGCACTAAATTTTCCCTTTTCCAGTCCTCTGGAATTATTCCAGTTTTCCATGACTTTTCAAAGATAATCACTAATGGCTCAGATATCTCCCCAGTCAGATCCTTGAATAATTTAGGGTATACTTCATCAGGCCCTGATGACTTGAAAACATCTAAC
The DNA here is from genome assembly GCF_016161935.1 of Mauremys reevesii. NCBI lineage: Eukaryota > Metazoa > Chordata > Testudines > Geoemydidae > Mauremys > Mauremys reevesii. The sequence continues at coordinate 269,849,079 of NC_052624.1, forward strand.
TTGTCTAAGTCATTTTTAACTTGTTCTTTCCATATTTTAGCCTCCGGCATTCATTAAGTTAGATGTCCAATAGCTACTAAACTTTTTGGTTTAAAAAAAACATCATTTAGTACTTCTGCCATTTCCACATTTTCTGTTATTGTTCCCACACACACACCACCATTGAGTAACGGGCCTACCCTGTCCTTGCTCTTCCTTGCTTCTAATGTATTTGCAGAACGTTTTCTTTTTACCCTTTTTGTCTCTAGCTAGTTTAATCTCATTTTGTGCTTTGGCCTTTCTAATTTTGTCCCTACATACTTGTGTTATTTGTTTATATTTATCCTTAGTAATTTGACCATCTTTTGCAGGATTTTTTTTTTGAGTTTCAGATCATTGAAGATCTCCTGGTTAAGCCAGGGCGGTCTCTTGCCAGACTTCCTATCTTTCCTACACAGTGGGATAGTTTGCTTTTGTTCCCTTAATAATGTCTCTTTGAAAAACTGCTACTGTTTTTCCTTTCAGACTTCCTTCCCAAGGGATCTTATCTACCAACTCCCTGAGTTTGCTAAAGATTGCCCCAACTCCCTGCATTTGCTAAAGCCTGTCTTCTTGAAATCCATTTTCTTATTGTGCTGTTTTCTCTCCTACCATTCCTAAGAATCATGAACTCTCTCATATCATTATCACTTTCACCCAAACTGCCATCCTTTTTCAAATTCTCAGCCAGTTCTTTCCTAATGGTCAAAATCAAGCCTAAGACAGTCTCTCCCCTACTGATTTTATCCACCTTCTGAAATAAAACATTTTTTCCAATACATACCAAGAACTTGTTGGGTAATCTGTGCCTTGTTGTGTTATTTTCCCAAATGACATCTGGCTAGTTGAAATCCCCCATCACCACCAAGTCCTGTGCTTTGGATGATTTTGTTAGTTGTTTATAAAAAGCCTTATCCACCTCTTCTTCCCGGGCAGGTGGCCTGTAGTAGACCCATACCATGATTTCACCCTGGTGTTCTACCACTTTTATCCTTACTCAGAGACTTTCAACAAGTCTGTCTCCTACTTCCATCTCAACTTCAGTCCAAATTTATACTTTTTTTATATATAAGGCAGCACCTCCTCCCTTTTTTCCCTGCCTGTGCTTCATGAGCAAGCTGTACCCTTATATACCAATATTCCAGTCATGCATAGTATGCAAATACCGTATCAACCAAATTTGAAATCTCAAATAATGAAGTCAGGTTTGTTTGATGGACCTGACTTGCATCTGAAAAAGTGAGGTTTTTTTTACCCACGAAAGCTTATGCCCAAATAAATCTGTTAGCCTTTAAGGTGCCACCGGACTCCTTGTTGTTTTTGTGGATACAGACTAACATGGCTACCCCTCTGATATTTGATAGACCTATTTTCTATAAAACCATGTTGCCTGGTATTAATTATACTCCTGTGCTTTAGAAACTGAATCACATATCAGCTTTTCCATTATTTTCCAGAGAATGATGTCAGGCTAATTAGACTATAGTTACCTAGGTCATTCTGCTTGCCCTTTTGGAATATTGACACTACATTGGCACTCTTCCAGTCCGGCAAAATTTATTTAAAATGTCTCATCAGGCCAGAGATTATCTCAGCCAGCTTTTTTTTTTTCTTCCCCCTTTTGTAGGATTCTAGATTTCAACTTATCCACGGGAGGTTGTGAGGCTAAAAGTATAACTAGCTTCAAAAAAAGAATAAGTTCCTGGAGGATAGGTCCATCAATGGCTATTAGCCAAGGTGGTCAGGGATGCAACCCCATACTCTGGGTGTCCCATAGCCTCTGACTGCTGGATGCTGGGAATGGACGACCAGGGATGGATCACTTAATAATTGTCCTGTTCTTTTCATTCCATGTGAAGCATCTGGCATTGGCCACGCACAGAAGACAGGATACTGGGCTAGATGGACCATTGGTCTGACTCAGTATTGCCATTCTTATGTTCTTACACATCTATATAAAAATAATAAACCCTACACACATTTCCCTTCCTCAGTTTCCTCACCACTCCAGAACATTCTTTGGTCCAGGGTGAGAGCACTGTGGACTGTACAGAGTCCTCCTGCTCAAGTGCATGGTTTGTGTTCTGAAACATGGAGCCTTCTCCCAGCTCTTCTTCTGACCTTGGCCAGCTTCCCACCCGTCCAAACGTCTTGTGTGTCTCTGAGTCTTCCCACCGCCACACCCTTTAATAACCACCTAGTCCCCATGTCAGTTGACTCTTGGATCAGCCTCCTCAGGCAATCATAGACCTCTACTAGGTAACTTTGCTGCCAGGTGATCCCTCCCCTGACAAACCAATTTTCCTGGTTGGAAGCCAGTCTATCTTTTAGGGTATTTGTATTAGAAGAGAGGACCATCCTGATTTAATGATCCTCTGTTGTCAGCTTTGTATCATTACACCTTGAAATTTCAGATAGAAGCACAACAGAGAAGTTAACTAGTCCCTACATTCAAAGTGGAGTTTGCAGTTTGAGAAAGATACATACAGCAGTCATAATTTCCCACAGAATTCATAAATTGTAGAGAGAGAATCCAAAATTTTCACAAATGTATTCCAGTTGACTAAAATAAATGTCTTATTTTTAAAGTGTTGTCCTATGTTGCTGCAAACATCTGTGGTTGCATAGCTCTCAAATGGGTAAGTCTTCAACAGGAGTTCAAGTTCTTATGGACTTACCTGAGGGAGCCATCATGACAAAAAGTGATGCTGAAGCCAGGCCCAGTCTCATAGTGGAGGTGCAGGGCCTCCCCCTTGCAAAAAGTAAAAGCCTAGCACAAAAAGGGAACGTTCCTTGAGAGACTGTATGAAGGTGGGAGGCATGCTCACCCTGTGACAGAAATAAATTCTCCTTGTACACAATGCTTCTTTCATTTTAAGTCTCTTCCCGCCCCCACTACACTTCACAAATATTGGGAACAGACATTAAGTTTCCGGTCTCAGTAATGTTTCTTCAAGTGTCTGTTTTTTCCCCTCACTTCCAACTTTTTTCTCTGTTGATTCAAAAGTGAAGATAAATCTCCTTCCTCCTTATGTGTAGGCCAGGAGTCAGCACGCAGCTCGCCAAGGTAAGCGCCCTGGCGGGCCGGGCCAGTTTGTTTACCTGCCGCTTCGGCAGGTTCGGCTGATCGCGGCTCCCACTGGCCGTGGTTCACAGTCCCGGGCCTATGAGGGCGGCGGGAAGCAGCGCAGGCAAGGGATGTGCTGGCCACAGCTTCCCGCCACCCCCATTGGCCTGGGACGGCGAACTGCAGCCAGTGGGAGCCGCGATCAGCCGAACCTGCCGATGCGGCAGGTAAACAAACTGGCCCGGCCCGCCAAGGCGCTTACCCTGGCAAGCCACGTGCCAGAGGTTGCCGACTCCCGGTGTACGCTATGTTTTCAAGGTAAATGATAGTAGCACTCAGCTCAGATCAAAGCTATGAGTTTCAAAGCTATGAATTCAGTCCCTCTTCTGAGAAAGAATTCACTGGGCACTACTGACACATCACTTAATTCAGCATAGATATCATCGCTAAAGAGCTCTGCTAAAGTATGGTGAGGACTACATATAAATTGGTTTTAGTAGTGGGATTATTATTTTGATAGAATGATGTTTTTGTCAAACACAGTACTCACTAAAATTGTTGCTTTTAATCATATCTATGTTACTTTCCATTTGTTGTAAACTTCTTTAAATGTCTTGTGAAAGACACAGGCAGAATGTCACCCTCTGAAAAGTAACAGGTAAACCAAGAGAAAGTTTAGACAAATTTTGCAAGCTTCACGGTAAATATAGACTAAGCAGCAATCAAATCCTGGAAGTGAGTTCAAGAACACCAAGCTGGTGGTTTTTGGTGGCAAGTAGGGGGAAACTTACTATACATTTGAGCAGAAAAACAAAATAATGAATGTATTCATAACCATGAGTTTTCACTAAGCAATTTGTTCTGCCTGTACATCATCTAGGAAATTAAATTATTTGAAACATACATAATGATACATTAGAACAATTATTCTACACGGTAAAATTAGTAAGAATAAAAATCAGTTAAACAAACTTCACACACAAAATAAAAAAGTGATTATTCCTTTTTTTCTTGAAATGAAAAAAAATAATTTACCTACATTTAATGTAATACAAAATTAATTTGTAATCACAATTAGTCATGTGCCTAGCTGTTATTAGGTTGCCATTTCCTGTATGCATTATGGAAGAGGCAAGTTTTGAGGAAGGACTTGAATGCAAACACCATGGTGGTTTTATGGATTTTCACTGGGAGCTTCTACCTGATTCAGATTACAACCATCTCAATATTAACCTGTCCTGATGAGACATCAAGTAGGTGGCAGTTGTCAAATATTCAGGCAGCATGACAGACAGTGCTAGAGGATGCTCATACAGCAGAAGCTGCTGCCAGTTTTCAGGCCCATCAACACCCTTTATGAGGGCATCATGACATCAAGCTTGCTACAAAGCTGTGGCTTTATAGAACAACAGTTTTATGCCAACTCTGTTGGATGGAAGTGAAACATGGGAAGTGAGGAAGGCTGAATAATACCGGATTGATGTTTTCAATTCTCATCATCTCTGCCAGCTGCTCCATATCAAGAGGCAAACAAGAACATCAGATCAAGAACAGAAAGGAGGACATTTGAAGCTGAACCCAGCTATTCCCTCTGTCAGCAATGGTTCAGTTTCAGCAGCTTTCTTGATATGGACATATTATAAGAATATAAAACCTGCAAGTTCTGAAGCGTGTGTACCAAGGATTGCCACTAAATGCCAGTGATCACATAGGTATCGAAAGCTTCAGTGGCATGATAAGATTGCCAGTGATGGACAAACTGAATATACAATCAGCCTTAAGCACCTTGCCAAAGACTGATTCAAGTGGCACTCAATTTGCAAGGAGGCCATGTCCCTTTGAGATTTGCTATGATGATTCTCCCCACTCATGACTATATTCTGTTTGTGTGAATGGTTGTCTAAGAAGTAGAGAATCAGAGGGGGAAGCAGCGAAGGAATTTCAAGAGGGAGTGTGACAGTCACAGCAATAAATCGGGAAGACTAGCACAGCAACATTCTGAATTGACTCAAGGAGCTGAGGTTGCAGGCATAAAGGCCAGAAGAGATTACAGAGGTCAATGCGCAAGACGATCTCAGTGTAGGCAGAAGTTTTGGCAGTGTGGCAGACAGGAAGAGTCAAATCTTGGAGATGTTGTGTAGTAGGAAGATGTGGAAAGGGGAAAAGAAATTGTATGAAGTGAGATTATAGAATAGGAGGGTTGATTAAATGGAAAGCTACAAGAAGGCTGTTTTAGATGAAGTTAACAGCATATGAATAAAGCTCTCACACCAACAGTAGCAAGACTAAGGAGCAGAGCATGGAAGAACCAAATACTCAGTGAAAGAGAATCAGGGGAGGAAGAGAGACAAATAAGGTCCATGAAGTGGGCTGGAGCATTTTTTTTTTTTTTTAAAGGAGGCAATTCTGAATTAGATCCTGAAAAGTTCAAATTATAACCGTATAAAATAAATGGAAAACTTTACCAATAGCTTAAAAGCCCTGCAATATTAATGTAAGGTTAAAACGTTGATTAGTGCATCAAACTGTGTTTTTTCTACCCTTCCTAATTTTCAGTAAAGGATTCACCATTAAGACATTTCCCCACTCATAATATTAAAGCAGAGAAGAGAAATTATCTTTCTTCTAATTCTCTGCACCAATTCTCTGCTGTTAAAGGAACAAATGTCTCCTCTGTTACTAACAGATTAGATTAAGCGAGGATTATGAAAACTCAAATTACTGTCACTTTACTTTTGGCATTTCTCTCAGTTTCGACAATGAGTCAGATTCACTTTCAGGTACCTAGTGCCTCAATGATGGATTTGAAACCCTGAAGTGGAAAGTTTATTTGTGAACAATTTTATTATATTGCTCTTTAATTATGGAAATATTTCTATTGGTCTTACATTTTATGAGATCTTCTTTTTACACAATTTAAATATTCTAGCCAAATATAAATTGAACACCCCTTTAAGAGAACACCTCTTCTTGTAAGGTATCTGTTCTAGTTCTCCAGACTGCATGGTGAACATTCCATCGTGGCTTGAAAGCAGCAAGGCTTAACTGAACAGCACACTGAGCAGAGCACCTAGGAGCACTTCCAAATGTGCCATTAATTGATGAGCACACAGGCACACTCCTGTATGTACGGAGTTCCAGGGAAGCAGCAGTACTCTCCTGAACAGTATATGAGCCACTAAACAGCACTGAGGGGCACTTTTGAAGATGCCCCTAAAAAATAAACACAGAGAGTAAAAAATTAAGGCAAGTTACTTTGCCCTACCTGAAATTTTGATTTAAAACCACCATCTTTACCCACACCAGACATTTGTTCTTAAGATGAAATCAGCTGGGCTTTGTTTGCTTGTTATAATCCAGTATTTCTGTTTCTATTGGATCAAGGGTAAAACTGATGACAGTATATGGATATGCACTGCAGCTTGTAAATATACAGAGCTAAATATAATCCACTGCGTTTTTGTGTGGCATGTAATTATAAGTATGTGACAGGATTTAGCAGCCTCTTTCCTCCCTCAATATTTCTGATATCCTGATTAGAAGTCACTCTTTTAAAAAACCTGTATGAGCGCTGTCCCTGTTTCCCACTTGCTTTAGAGAAATCATATACCTGGTTTTACTTATTTGGTGTGGAATTAGCTATGCAGTAAAAAATAATTATCCTGAACTTCTTTTATGAAGCAAAGAGGATTTTGATTTCCTGCATGGCTCTTTTTGGATGTTTTGCTATCAAGAACATATGTACTAAAGCACTCCTTTGAAACTTAAGTATAGCTTAGTGTTTAAACTTAGCTCTTACATAACTAACCACAAGCACTGCCACGATGCTGGACTGCTTGGTAACATGCTACAAACTGCAAAAAGGCTAGAAAAGCTGGCTTTAAATTTTGTACTGTTGGGATCCTTTAGAGCCATTATTTTAAGTAACTTATTTTGGATTTCAAATTGGAACAAATTAGAAATGTATGATTTATGTTACAGTACTGCAGGGGGAAAGCGTGTGCTTTAGCAGAAATAAAAGTCAAAGAAAGATGGCTTTCCACTTTAACCAGTGACTCAAAAACAGACTTCACAGTGGTTTCAGAACAGTAAATTGTAATCAGCAAAGTATGTATCACAGAATAAAAGCAGTTGACTTAAAACCTAGGCTTGATCTACACTACCAACTTATGTTGGTATAACTACATCAATCAAGAGTTTGGGAAATCCACATCCCTGAGCGACACAGTTATAACAACCTAACCCCCTCCCCCGTCAGCTGCAGCACTGTAAGTGTAGACAAGCCCTTAGTCAACTTGAAATCTAGTGCTTGGTCTTTCCTCCTCTCTCTCTATACCCCATCAGCAGGCGATCTTCTCCACTCACCTGGTTTCAACTACCACCTTTTATGTCAATGCCTCACTATGCTTGACAGTCCCTCTCTCTGTCAAAACCCACATCCTAGCCTGTTTTCCTGATCTCATTTTCATTATCCTGTCATTATTTTAAACTTAATGTGGTCCAGGCTGAATTCATCATTTTCCTTCCCTCCTCACCCCACATCAAGCCCTCACTAGTTCCCCCTTTCTCCAGCAGTGTTAATACCAACAATCTTCCAGTCACTCATGCCTACAATTTAAGTGTCATCTTGGACTCTGCCCTGTCTCTAGAACCACACATCCATATGGTATCTAAATCTTGTCATTTTTGCCTAAATAACAATTCAAAGGATTGGCCTTTTCTCTTTGTCCACAGTGCCAAAACCCTGATGGACCCTTACCTTGCTCCTTGACTGCAGATACCTTGTCTCCTTCAAGTTTATTTGATCTTTGCAATTGGGTTTCACTTATTACCTATACAGAAAAAATCTTCTCAGCCCATCACTCTGACTATGACACTCTTTCTAAGTCTCTCTACTGGCTTTCCTTTCTCTACCACATCAAATACAATCTTCTCATCCTTTACTTTAAGGCCCTCCACCAGTTAGTTCCACCCTTTCTGTCCATTCTAATAATTTATCTAATGTCAGCTACTTTGTTTGCTTTTTACTGCTTTGTCCAGTTGCCCCATATGCATCTATACACTTTCTTCTATTTGCATGGAATGCCTTCTCCAAAATTATCTGTAAAGGCACTGTCACAGTTTCAGGGTATCTGTACCTGCATTCCCACTCTGTGATCCCTGAAGGGTACCCACAGAAAGGTTTCCAGCTCTCACTTCCACCTTTTTGTGCACAGACCCACATCTCACTCCCTTCTGACTGGGGATTTTAAGGCTGCACTAATATCTCCAGCAAGCCAGACAGCCTAAAAAGGCCAATGCCTGCACTTTTGCTTTCTCTCTGAGGGCTACAAAGAACATACCACCCATAGTTATAAGTTACCACACTGCTCCTTCTAAGCCAGCACTTTTATTCTTACAGTAAAAGCATTACAGAAAAGACACAATACAACAATAAAAGCAACTACACACGTGCTAAAAAGCTTACCAGAGATCACCTCCAACATCAACCTGGAGCTCTGGTAGGTTTTATTCCCTCTAAACTCATAGAAGGGTTTTCTCCATGGTTACGGGTTAATTTGTCTTAGATCCAGAACAGATCAGCCATTTCTTTATACAGATCAGGCCTGATAAGCAGCAGACAATGACCCTCTCCTCCGGGCTTGCCTTCAAAAGGCTGGGTTTTTGCATAAATCGAGTTGGGGAATTTGCATTAAGCTCCCCCTATGGGTTCCCCAGGAAATTCATTTGATGCTTACTGTCCCAAAAGTCCATATTTGACTGGAACATTTTAAATATAATCTTTTGAAGGTATACATTATCCCCAAATGTGAAACAGTTGTGAGTGAGGACAAAGTCAAAAAGTTCAGCCACCAGGTTTGGCATGACATTATCAGGAACAGTATCCCTGATAACCACATTTGGGGACAACATATACATTCAAGTCAGCGGCACTGCTATGGGTACCCGCATGGCCCCACAGTATGCCAACATTTTTATGGCTGACTTAGAACAACACTTCCTCAGCTCTCATCCCCTAATGCCCCTACTCTACTTGTGCTACAATGATGACATCTTCATTATCTGACCCCTGGAAAAGAAACCCTTGAGGAAGTTCACCATGATTTCAACAATTTCCACCCCACCATCAACCTCAGCCTGGACTAGTCCACACAAGAGATCCACTTCCTGGACACTACAGTGCTAATAAGTGATAGTCACATAAACACCACCCTATACCAGAAACCTACTGACTGCTATACTTACCTACGTGCCTCCAGCTTTCATCCAGACCACACCACACGATCCACTGTCTACAGCCAAGCTCTAAGATACAACCGCATTTGCTCCAACCCCTCAGAGACAAACACCTATTAGATCTCTATCAAGCATTCTTACCCACCTGCTGAAGTGAAGAAACAAACTGACAGCCCGAAGAGAACCCAGAAGTACTACATGAGAGGCCCAACACAGAATGTAACAGAATGACACTAGCAGTCACCTTCAGCCCCCAACTAAAACCTCTCTAGCACATCATCAAGGATCTACAACCTATCCTGAAGGACGATCTCTCACTCTCACAGATCTTGGGAGACAGGCCAGTCCTCGCTTACAGACAGCCCCCCAACCTGAAGCAAATACTCACCAGCAACCACACAACAAAACACTAACCCAGGAACCTATCCTTGCCACAAAGCCTGTTGCGAACTCTGTCCACATATCTATTCAGAGGACATCATCATAAGGCCTAATCACATCAGTCATACTATCAGAGGCTCATTCACCTGCACATCTACCAATGTGATATATACCATCATGTGCCAGCAATGCCCCTCTGCCACGTACATTGGCCAAACCAGACAGTCTCTACACAAAAGAATAAATAGACACAAATCAGACGTCAAGATATATAACATTCAAAAACCAGTCGGAGAACACTTCAACCTCCCTGATCATTCAATTACAGACCTCAAAGTCATAATACTCCAACAAAAAAACTTCAGAAACAGACTCCAATGAGAAATTGCAGAATTGGAATTAATTTGCAAACTGGACACCATTAAATTAGGCTTGAATAAAGACTGGGAGTGGATGGGTCATTACACAAAGTAAAAACTATTTCTCCATGCTAATTTTTCCCCCTACTGTTACTTACACCTTCTTGTCAACTGTTTGCTTTTTACTGCTTTGTCCAGTTGCCCCATATGCATCTATACACTTTCTTCTATTTGCATGGAATGCCTTCTCCATCCTGATTATCACTACATTTTTTTTCTCCTGCTGATAATAGCCCACCTTAATTGATTACTCTCGTTATAGTTGGTATGGCAATACCTATTTTTTCATGTTCTCTGTGTGTGTGTATGTATGTGTGTATATATATATATATTCCTACTGTATTTTCCACTGCATGCATCCGATGAAGTGGGTTTTAGCCCACGAAAGCTTATGCTCAAATAAATTTGTTGTGGCACCTTAGAGACTAAGTACTCCTCATTCTTTTTACAGTCAGAAGCAGCAAAGAATCCTGTGGCACCTTATAGACTAACAGACGTTTTGCAGCATGATACTTTTTACAGTCAGTCAGTCACTCTTCAAAAAAATATTTTTGTATTACTACTACTTCGTCCTCCCCATGTCCCAATCCTACTCCACCCACTCATGCACACACGGGTTTGTTATACCTACTTTAAACATCTTAAATTTCAACCCTGAATATTCAAACACTTATGTATATGAGTAGTCCCACTGAACTCAATGACTTTGCTCATGGGCAGAGTTATTCATAAATGCTTTCATGATCAGGGCCTCAGACTGTAAGTCTTCAAAGCACCAACTTCTTACAGTTTTTACAAGACTCTGTCGTGTTGGGCACTGACTTGGTTAGGACCTCTAGGCGTTACTGTAATATAAGTAATTACATATAAAAAACTACGTTAAAAGAACATTACGGTTATATTAAGGCAGGGGTCCTGTGGAAAACATGTGATCATGATCATTAAAGACTATCATAATATTAATTGAAGTTATTAATATTAATTTAAGATCATCATAATATATGTACTAGGGAGCAATCTTAATTCTGGAACTTCCTAATGCTGAGTGCTTGATTTTGCAACCTTACAAGCAATTGCAAACATGGGTCTTATGATGGAAAGTATTAGGCAAAATTAGGCAGCTTCCATATGAGGAAAGTTTAAAAAGACTGGGACTTTTTAGCTTGGAAAAGAGACGACTAAGGGACGATATGATAGAGGTCTATAAAATAATGACTGATGTGGAGAAAGTAAATAAGGAAGTGTTATTTACTCCTTCTCATAACACAAGAACTAGGGGTCACCAAATGAAATTAATAGGCAGCAGGTTTAAAACAAACAAAAGCAAGTATTTTTTCCACACAACACACAGTCAACCTGTGGAACTCCTTGCCAGAGGATGTTGTGAAGACCAAGACTATAACAGGGTTCAAAAAAGAACTAGATACATTCATGGAGGATAGGTCCATCAATGGCCATTAGCCAGGATGGGCAGGGATGGTATCCCTAGCCTCTGTTTGCCAGAAGCTGGGAATGGGCGATGGATCACTTGATGATTACCTGTACTGTTCATTCCCCCTGTGGCGCCTGGCATTGGCCACTGTTGGCAGACAGGATACTGGGCTAGATGGATCTTTGGTCTGACCCAGTATGGCCATCTTATGTTAACTATAGGTATGCTATAATGTCTAACATACAGAGTCAAATTACCTATACTATAATGAATTTAAAGTTTTAGCACTACATGAGCTTTGGAGTCATCCTGCCAGTTTTTGTCATTTTACAATCCTATTTTTTTATGTCTTTCTAAACTAAAGCAGAAAGTGACCAGCAATACAAGATAAACAAGTTTAAAAAACATTTCACCTTCCAGTCTCATCTTAGATAATACATTTAACTGTAGCAGAGAAATTTTCAGAACTTTGCTTCTTTTAAGTTGTCACATACTGTGCTGTAATTGGGACCATGAAATACACTAGTCCCAGCTTATTTGATTAAATATCTATTCACTATTTTAGAGAGTGTATTAGTTATATTGTATCTACAGGAGGAAAAGCACTATTAACATTTGTATATATAGATATGAAATGTTCATAGTGCTTTTATGGTATATTACAACAAAATTCTACCAGAGACCAGAATAGACAGCAAAACATGGGAAACAGAAAATTATTTTGGCACTCATGTTTTGTAGTTATCCAACATCACCTTTCATCCCATCTAAGCAGTTCCTAAATTTACCTATAAATATAGCTTTATGAGATTACTACTACTGAAAAATCCTTCAGGCCTGAGAAAGTGCTCACAGTTTTTAACTTCTCTTTACTACTATTCAGTGAAAAGTGGTATTTAACTCAAACTGTAAGAGTGCTACAGAAATGTACAGTAAAGTAGCCATTGGAAGCAACTGTTAGTGGTGAAGGCTACGTCACAAGCTCAAATCCAGACCAGGTCAGTAGTGATGGAAAATCATCTCATGGCTGTTTAGCAGCCCGTGTAGAGTGAGTTTGGAGTCTTGGTCTAGTTTTAATATGCAAGTGAGCATATGACAAACCCCACTAAAAACATATGTAGTGCACCAGCTATCAGCCTTAAAAGAGAGAGACTAAAGATTGTGTGGTCATGATGACTGAGTTACCCCTTCACTGTAGAAGTCTTCCTCCAGTTTAGGATTGAGGCACTTTGGCAAGGTAGTGAAGAGAGCCTTGAATTGCTACTGCACATCTGGAACTTATATATGGAGATATACCTATCTCATAGAACTGGAAGGACCTTGAAAGACCACTGAGTCTAGTCCCCTGCCTTCACTAGCAAGACCAAGTACTGTCCCTGACAGTTTTGCTTTTTTCCCCCAGATCCTAAATGGCCCCTTCAAGGATTAAACTCACAACCCTGGGTTTAGCAGGCCAATGCTCAAACCACTGAGCTATCCCTCCCCCCCAACTTGTGCTGTGAATAGTTGTTTTAATTCCCCAAGATTCAAATAAGCTGGCACTTTGCACAAATACTGAATTCACACATATTACTTTTAATGATAGAAGATTAACTGTTTCAGTAATTTGGTCCATGGGGCTATTTGATTTAAAAGCATGCTTTCCAAGAACAAAACTGAGAGGCTACACTTGAACAGATCAGATCAACACTCACAACTAGTGCCCATATACAATCCTATCCTATGCCTTCAATAACTTGTATATTGTCCTGTGGTATGACTACATACACCCAATGTTCTAATGACCCATCAACTTTATATATATTTTTATTATATATAACTACTGTGCAATACTCTCATTGTGACTTTAACATTATGTCAAGAAAAATCTTTGGAAGAAAATACCAAAACATTCCAAGCTTTGTTGAACAAAAATTATCACCATAAAATTTAATTTTCTCCCATTGGCTCTTAAATCCTTCATTCTTCTATCAATGCAAACATATGTAAATATTGGTAACACCCATTATTTTAGCTTTAGTAAGAATTACCACATAATCCTCTTTTACTGATGAAATAATTACTTTAGATAATATCAGATACTTTAAATTAAACCACTAGTTTATATAATGAGTCCTGCAATTCTCTTTGCATGTGTTACCTGATAAAACACTTTTTTACAAGTATTTAAGATTCAAGCTCACATGGTCTGTTTTAGTTCCCTGACTAGATGAGAACTCACAAGATCAGGATTTTTTGTGGAAACACTTGTGAAATTTAAAATCTGCTTTCCATTAATATTCTATAATATTCTCCTAAAACAGACTATACCTTAAAACAGACTTTCCTGCCAATAAGTTCATTTACTAGAATATTGCAAAAAGCAGTCTCAAAGTGAATTTAAGAATTTGAACTAATACGTGCTCAACTTCACTGACTACAAGGGTTCCATGCTCTGTACCAGTGTGTAATTGCGGCTTTCTCCCTGACAGACTTTCACACTACATTTAGTTTTAACTTAAATATGATTTACAGAGAAAACTGAAATACACAAGAGTACTTCACAGAGTCGTTCTTAGTCTTCTGATGTTCTCTTGTGAAGAATATGCTCACATTTTCTTCTTAGGACCTTCTGCTAAAAATTTACCAAATTATAACATACATATACTGGTGTCTTTTGATAACAATTTCTTCTCTAATTTTTCACCTGATACTAGGCTTAATTGCCATCCTATCGAATCTACAATATCCAATGAAGATAATTGTATTCCAGAAGCTAACATGATATGAAAGCAGCAAAGAGTCCTGTGGCACCTTATAGACTAACAGACGTTTTGGAGCATGAGCTTTCGTCGGTGAATAACCACTTCGTCGGATGCATGTCATCCGACATGCATCCGACGAAGTGGGTATTCACCCACGAAAGCTCATGCTCCAAAACGTCTGTTAGTCTATAACAGCGGTCCCCAACCTTTTTGGCACCAGGGACAGGTTTCGTAGAAAAAAAATTTCCGCGGACCTGTGGGATGGTTTTGGGACGATTCAAGCGCATTACATTTATTTTTGTACTTTTATTTATTATTATTGTAATATATAATGAAATAATTAATTCTGCATTATGGTCAGTTGTATAGTGGGAGCCCTGCCCCCTATCTGACCCCCACCCACTTCGCTGCCCGGGGGTTGGGGACCCCTGGTCTATAAGGTGCCACAGAACTCTTTGCTGCTTTTACAGATCCAGACTAACACGGCTACCCCTCTGATACATGATATGAAAGGAGTCACAAATGAATATGTATCAGTGTACTAAGGCAGCTGAATAAGCTACACTCTGGCTTCTTGCATGGGGGGGGAAAAACTACATGAGGAAACCCTAGTTAAGCTAGCCAACAAATTCCATTACCCTTTCTCCCACTTAAGTATACATGCCATCAGTTATGACATGAAAATGAGGAATTCACATTTCAATGATGTCTTATTGGCACTGATTGTGAATGTGGAACAAATAAAATCAGAGCAGTTTTGTCACTGTCTTAATGAGACAGAGCGTTGATGCAATTGTTGATCGGAAAGAAGGTAGCCATTAAATTAATTTTGGGAGGGCACTACACAGAGTGGGTTGTGTCTATAGGTTTAATTCTCCTACTGTGGATAAACCAAGTTTTTAAACAAAAAAAATCACGTTTTAAAAAAGTGAGAATGCAGAGTTTCCCTACAAAGTCTTTATATGGGCAATCCACCCATTTAAGCTTTTCACTTTCTTTGCAAGCCACCCCCATGCCCCAACGTCTATGACTTAAAAATCAAGTTAAATATATTTTAAGTACCCAACAAAACAGTTTACTGGTTTGCTTTCTCCTCCCTCTGCCCCCTCAATAAAGACTTTCCTAAAATGTTAGTGGAACTTCAAAAGTAACTCCATTTGAACTTAAATTGCTGATCTATTAAATAAAGCATGCAGAATATATATAGTTTCACAAAATATCCTCAAACTATCAATGCAAATATAAACAATGCTCATTACTGATCCTCTTATAAAAAAGTCAATGTGTAAAGTAATGTATTTCACCAAAACAGATACTATATATTCCAAAGGTCCAAGATTTGTACTATCACTACATAAATAGTGCAACATATGGCATATTAAACTTATCTATTCTGACTGCTGAATAGGGTCTCCTACCTATTTTGTTTTTAATTGGAAAGTCACAACTGAGACTGTCTGTATATTTTTCTAATTATATAAATGTTATATTGTATTTGAACAGGTTTCAGAGTAGCAGCCGTGTTAGTCTGTATCCGCAAAAAGAACAGGAGTACTTGTGGCACCTTAGAGACTAACAAATTTATTTGAGCATAAGCTGTAGCCCACGAAAGTACACCTATAATTACCCTAAAAGTTGTCAGTGAAAAAGAATACCACTGTTGGATTTAAGCAACTCTATGAAATTTTACTTTAACTTTATCACTGCCTTTGGAGATGTAGCTTTCAAGAACCATCATCTGTACTACCAAACATATAATAATAGCTGTCCCTATTTCAAACTGTTGAAAACAGAAGGGTGCAATATTGTCAAGTGCAGAACAGAAGAAACTAGATTTCTGACAATTGTACAAGTGGGTATATCTTATGAAATGATTCAATCTTCAAGTGAGAAATAAAGCCTGATCACTGCCAGATTTAAAAAGAAATGGGATGGTAATGCAATTGTATTTATCCAGCAATTCTATTACCATTCTATTACCTAATAAGTTATTGTAAAAAAGAATAGTTCCACTATAATTTTGAACATAGGGCACATTAATTAATTGTAATCTTATAGAATTATGTTTTGTATTCACAAGACTACCAAAAGAATGTCATGATTAATACTATTCCTTTGCATACTCACAAGACATTTTGTCTCATATTAGCACTCAGCAAAATTTTGTAATATAGAGAAAATCGACACAATCTATCTTCTAGTCTATATGTAGTTCTCGAAACATTGACAAATGTGAGTTGAAATGTTAAGAAAATCATTATAGGGAACTGAGAGCTGTGAACTTTCAAACTAAGGTAATAAACGTTTCACTTCGTTTATATGGCAATATACTATGAGCTTTGTCCTAATATAGGGAAGTGAAGGGTTTACATTGTCTTTCTTTCATCAGTTTTGTCCCTAAAAATATCACCTACACTTGTCCCATTCATCATAAAAACATACTGAAAATCGTGATGTCACAAGTAACAGATGCAGATCACAAGATGCAACAACGCCATCTCTGCAATTACACAATATGTCCAGTTTCCTCTGAGTACCCTCCCAGTTGCTTAAATAGGGGAGTAGGTTTAAGTACCAATACTATATGTATAACTTCAGGCTGCTAGGTTGAATGTGATGAAACCAAACTGACAGTTCTATTGCATCATTTTGTTTTCCCTTGACCCAGTTTCTTCCCAACTTATCTTCTTATCCTGCCTCCATCCCTTCACCCTGCCTCACTTCTGAAGCAAATTTCCTCTGCAGTTTTCCCCCAGCCATCACATTCTTTGCTGGTCCCTGCCAAGCAGAATGGATCTACCACTATGCTGCCCAAGAGAATACAGCCTCCATTCCTCCAACCTCAGGCAGTTCTTCTGCTGCCACCATCATCACCACCACAGAAAGACAAAATCTGCGTCTGTTGTTGAAGAAGTTCATGCAATCTTGACCGTTTGACACATACAGGCTTCAGACCTCAGAGGTTTAAAAGGTGCGTTGTGTGTGCGCACGGGAAGGATGAAAGCTGACCGCAGGCTACCACCATTAAAAGAATGACTGAAAGGAGAGTATATACATGCCACCACCTCTAGCCCCTTGGCTTGCGGGTGCCACTCTCCCTGTCCCACTAGTTTCTGCGGGGCCAGGCGGGGATTCTTTACCTCCTCCAGCAGCGTGACCGTGTTCCTGCAGTTCTGCAGCCGGGTGGTGAAGCTGGAGGTGGTCGGAGAGTTGTAATCCTCCGTGGTCTCCGCGATGAACTCGGGCACGGTGATCTGGTCCGGCATGATCCTGCCCGGAGGGGACGAAGAAACAGAGGGGGGGGAGGAGAGGGACAAGAGCGGGTTAAATGTAACACGGAGAGACACGGAGCATCCACCAGCACAGCCGGAGAGGCAGGAACTCCCGTGCCCTGCCCCCAGCTCCCTGCGGACGGGGGGCTCCCTCCGGCGGGCTCAGCCCCCGCCCGCCCGCTGTGGCCAGCTCTCCCGCTCGCGCTCGGGGCTGAGGAGGCGGCGCCGCCGCGGCTCTCGCCCGGGGACCCCTCGCCCGCCGCTGTCCCGGGGAGGGGGCTGGGAAGTTGAGCACTAACTTGTGCGGGCTCCGGCTGCGCCCCCGGCCGGGGGGGGAGCGCAGGGAGAGGAGGAGGAGGAGAAGGGGCGGCGGCGTTGGCGGCTCCGGGGAGTTACTCGCGCTCCAGCCGCCTCTGACAGCCACTGCGTGAGTGACACTCGGCTCAGCAACCTTCCCTCCCTCCCGCCCGCAGCCGTTACGTGGGCAAACAAGGAAGTGCTCTGCGCCTGCGCCGGACTCGGCCGGCACACACGCACACACACACACACGCGCGCGCGGCCACGGCGGGTGCGCGCGCCACCCGCCGCAGCCCGGCGCGAGACCAGAGGCCGCGCTCCGGGCCGAGCTGGAGCGGCGCGCGCGCAGGCGGCCTGTCTGGGTTAGGACATTAAGAGCGACGGACAGATTGAGAGCGTGGAAGCGGGAGCGGAGCCGAGCCGGGGGGGCTCTGCTCCTTCCACGGGCACCCGCTGCTGCTGCTGTTAGCCCGGGCTGGGCTTGGGCATCCCCTGTACGCGCGCTGCCCTCCGTGCACGGGGGAGGGCTCGGGGCCGGATCTCCTGGCTCAGCAGCCGGCTTTGTCCTGTGCTGCTGGGATCAGACATCGGAGTGACTGTCTGCGCAGCGGATGGGGGGGGATGCTATTATTTGTCTTCTTGTTTGCAGTCAAAGCACAAACATAAGGAAGCGGGCAAGAGCTCAGGAAGGAGCGCCTGTAATATAAGTGATGTAGGACAGATTTCAGGGAAAGGGCCCACAGGTTTCTCCTTTTCTCTGACACGACAGATGGTCTTCCTTTACCAGCCTGACCCCTGCTAGCTATACCCGTCCATATAGTCTAGTCCCCTCCTGACAGAATTGAACAATTATTCTGTATTACTTAACAAGCCCCATAAGATGATTTCGTAAGGAGTGTCCTCTCATCTTAATGTTCTGACCAAACATAAGAACAAGTTTAAATTCCAGCAACATCTTGGCACCAGTTAATATGATTGTCACCCAGCAAGGCACAGATCAATGAATTGCTAGTCTAGTTCCTGGATGAATCCCAATCTATCTAATCAGCTGAAGATAAATCTCAAGGGCAAGGCTGTAGTTTTTTTTTTTAAAATGTCCATCATAGCCATCAAATTAAAATGCTTTTGCTGTTTCTAGCACTCATAAATCTTTGTGCTGCAAGCATTTTATGATGGGGAGAGGAGGGGGCAAATTAAGATATTTCATATCTCAATAGGATTATGTTTCTGATTAAATAGTCCAGGCAAGTTGATTATATTGATTTTCTCCCCCAACAGCCTCCACTTTTCATTGATAGTAAGACATATGGGGCATCTGTTTACACAATCACAAAATATAAACAATACATTTTAAAATAAAATTAATTACATATGTGAATCCTTTAAAATTATGTTACTTTCAAAGAGCTATATCCATATTTTTAATACTGAAAAGACTGTTGTATTGCATAGATCACCGTTATTCCCACCTGGATAAATCAAAACAGCAGCAGGAGTAGCCTGACATTTTCCAAAACCATACAAAGGATTCCTGGGATACACTTAGCAACTTCAAGTCTAATGTTATATAACCCATAAACTTTCAGAGGTGATATTTTTAAATACAGTAATATTTCTAAATAAGGTAAAATACATTTTCTGCATTGTTTTTCCACATAACTTTAGGAATTAACCTGATGAAAAGAATAAGTGCTTTTTAACATTTCTCTTTTATTTTTATTTCTGTATATGCCTTTAAAAAAAAAAGCTTAGGCTCAAGAGGCCTAAATAATCACCAACCGCATCTGCTGCTTCAAACAGATTTGTATATTATGCTGCGTGGAGCCCCGCTCTGCCTATGACCTGCCATAATAAGAGCTGAGCATTGAGAACCAGGTAAATGCATGTATTCTTAAAAACTTCTCTAAAATGAATATTGTGTAGTTGTATGTGCCCATGTCAAAAGTTTCTTCACACAATACTCCATATAAATAACCACACTACAGTAAATCACACTTAGGTTTTAAAGTGGATTTGCATGTAATCCTAAAAGTGTTCCTACCTTTCAAAAAAATAAAAAGCAATATAATACTGAAATGTATTGATAAATCTTAAAACCAGAAGTATCTGATTTGTGCCTGCATGTTCTCTGTACAGTTTGCATCCTTTCTCTGCCAGAAAAATATGAGCAGTGCTGAAACAGTCCTGCCTGGAGAAGTTTCTTTCTTTGATCATGGTGCCTTAGCAGCAGCTTTCCATGTGTATTTATTCACATGGCCTG
The DNA here is from genome assembly GCF_016161935.1 of Mauremys reevesii. Classification (NCBI taxonomy): domain Eukaryota; kingdom Metazoa; phylum Chordata; order Testudines; family Geoemydidae; genus Mauremys; species Mauremys reevesii. The sequence continues at coordinate 269,869,206 of NC_052624.1, forward strand.
GCTTTCCCCTACACAGATGTAAGGGCTGTAAGACTGAGCCCTACATCGAGGAGGAGCACTTACCCTCATGTACTTTTCACTAGTAAAGCTGGCAGGGTCAGGCAGCTGGATAGCACAGATTTGCTGGGAGAGAACTAGCACTGGAAACTGAAGTGATGATGTAAGCTTCTGAATACCTGCAACCATTGAAGCCGTGGAGTCAGAGTCCCTGGGCCAGAGCATCCAGTCAGCTGAGTGTTGCATTCGTGCAGCTGACAGGATGATTAGGTTCTGGTTATATGTTTCAGGGGGTGGGGGATTTTAAAGAGCGTGAGACAGAGAATTAAGAGCCATAAGAAAAGTAGGGTTCACATTTTCCCTAGAAAAGGGACTTATCCAGTAAGATACAATGTTCTCTCTAAACTCCCACTGAATTCACAGGTACTGCTCACTACTTTGCAGGATGAGGCCAAGACCATTCAAAAACAAAACACACACACACACAACAATGGACTAACAATAACAGGATTGTAATAAAACAAAAAAATCATGGAGCTGTTTTGCAACCATGTTCTCTTTGAAGGTGACCAGCTGCTGTCCCTTTGAGAGAGCCCTGGGACTTGCTCACAGATGGATTACAAGTAGCACATAGATCGTAGCTGTCTGCTCTTTCTGGCCTTTTTTGACATTTTCTTTGCAGCCTAAGGCTTTCAATTCTGAATATCAGCCTTGAGATGCTTGTCACAACTGCCCTCGTGGAAAGTCCCTGGTGGGTACAGAAGGCATCAGCATTTATCAAAAAAAAATTGAGCTCTTGCTTCAAAATGCTGTAATTCCACTGCTTGGGTGTTTTATGAGTCCATGTTTAATTAATGAACTCTCTCAATAGGCTGTTCTTAATAAGAGAAAAAAAAAGTAAGCCAACTACAGTATCTTTGGTCTGGTCTTGCAATCAACATGCCTGTGTAAGTGGTAGGTGTTTATCACTGATGCTATTATTATAAATAATTTGTATCACCATAGTTCCTGAGGCCCAGTGCCCCATTGTGCTAGACACTGAACAAAAAATATAACAAAGAGATGGTCCCTGTCCCGAAGATCCCCATTTTAAGACAAAAAACAGCCGACAGCGTGAAGACACGATTACTGTGAGGCAGTTATGACCAGTGTAATAAACAGCAGTCACAGCATACCACTTGCCTCACTATTGTGAAGCATTTTGGAAACCTCATGACATAGGTTGGTTTTTAAGAGAGACTGAAAGGAGGAAAACATAGAGTGTGTTACAGATATTTACAGGGAGTTCTTGCCACTACATTAGACTTGGTATCAGAAAAAGCACAAGACTGTTTATCCAAAATGTTGACAAATGGGCAATCAAGGAGGGTATTGTTGGTGCATCGGGAGTTTAAATCTCTGTAGCATGTAAGAAATGATGGGCAGTGCCAGAGTAGACTAGAAGGGCCTTAAAGTGAAAGACCGTTTGTTCATGATGCAGTGGAAAAAAACGGAGACAGGATGAATGCAAGGAGGGAGATGAGATTGAATGAGCCGGGAAGGTGATCTTTACAGCAGTGTTTTGAATGGATATAAGTAGGGTATGAAGGCCAGAGAGGAGGTTTCAATAGTCAAAGTGCAAGAAGAGGAGGGCCTGGATAAGTGTTTTAGCTATGTGGATGGGATGGAAAGGCTGGATCTTGGGAGTTGTTATGCAGGAAGAAATTGCAACATTTAGACACAGCCTGCATATGATGGTTTTAGAGAAAGGGATGTCCAGATTATAAAACAAATTTCCAGTTTGCATACTTGTATTCTTCAGTTTCAGTCAAAAGTATTCAATATTATTCTTCTCTTCTTGTTCTAATCTATTGTATAGTGTTGCTCTATGCTTAAAACAGCAATACCATTTCATCCCAGAAGTGGTTGCATTTTCATAGTGAATTCTTTGGTATCTCAAAGGAAGAAAAACCTTTATATACGTAAGTTATTATAGTTATATATGTATAGGTTAAGTCTCATAATAACATGCAAAGAACTTCCACTACCTTTAAGAGAAAATACACATGTATATCTATGTGCATTAGAAATATCCAGGAATAACTCTAAAATTGCAACTATTATAATTTTGGTTGAATGTTGAGCCTGCCGATAAGAACAATCTGTTAAATAAATAAAGTTAAAGCAAGGATGAATTTCGCTTGTTATTTGCAAGTGTGGTATCAGCTGTACCAAGATTCAGTACATATTTTTTGTAAATAGGTCACACATAGCTTGAATGTTCTTTTTATTTATTATTTACATAAGGATATGTAATATCATCTACTTTGTACTTCAGCTTGAAATGTTTTGTTCAATTCAGGAGCAATTTCACCTTCAGAACCAGTGTCCTAGTACCAACATGTTCAAGCAGCTGACTCAACCTTGTGTGAAAGGTAAGAAAAATGCATTTTAAATACAGCATGTTTATACTTTTCATCTCATGAAATGCACCATGTACTCACAGTGAAAGGCTAAATCTATTTTAAATGTTGAAGCCTATACCACATATTGACATTGGTGCTAATTTGATATAAGGAAACCTATATGATAAATTGCAAACTGCCTTCACTAAAGAGACTATGGGATATGACATTTATAAACAAATCTTTGAAATTATTGTTATTTTTGGCACATAATAGTTGGTTGCCTTTACAATCAAAGAAAGCAACTATCCCTCTACCTCACATAAACTCTGTTTATATACAAAAAAAACAAAAATCTGATCAAAATTCTGATTGACATTATGTGTTTTTACATTACAGCATCCAGCAGCCTGGCTTGTGGAATACATAGGCTGCCTCAATGTTTTTTTGTTACTCCTGTGTAGCTGTTTTCGATACTGGCATCAGCTGATTTCAATTTTCAAACTGACAACTTCAAGTATTTTTCTTTACTTGGTATTTAAAATTAGTTAAGGAAACATAGATAACTATCTTGGAAAACTATCTTTCAGTTTCAGAGCATATTTTCAGTAATAGTGAGGTAAACAAAAGGCCCTTTTTACAGTCTTTCAATATTAATATGATAGGAAAAAAGGATACATTGTTTTCCCATTATAGATGAAATTTTAGTAACATTAAGTTCTGTCATTTTAATACTATGTGTTAATGAAAAAGATCAAATAAAAACATATAACTGATTACATATTTTGCATGTTGTCCACTTTATCTTTAATGTCCTGTGATAGTGGCTTATGCTAATGGTGGATGCCCTCAAATAGCTGTGTCAGAAGACAACTGAAAGCAAAAACCCTGAAACCTAAGTAGAGCATTAAGTTACATGAGATTAAGCTGACTAATTTGCTGATTCAGTTGGGCCTTTGTTTTTGGTATTGTCATGCAAGATCAAGAGTCATACAGACAAACGCATAATGGCATTCCAGACTCATAGTAACAACAACAAGCAGTGGTCTATTCTTTGGATCCTTGGTATCCTGCCAAAATAAAAACAGAGCAAACAGGAACTAACACAAGTGGTACCAGGATGATGCCACAGAAGATGTTCTCTTGTTATTACTGTAGGTGTGTTGAATATTGTATTCTTTGATTGCAGATGCTCCCTTTAAGAAACCCTCTCTAATTCATAGGAAAGATAATTGTGGGATGGGGGGAAAGAGCTTAGATTAAACAGGGCTTTCTCTTACCTTAAAGAATCTATAGAAGATAAAACCCCAGAGTATATTCCCTTGAAGGGCCCTATTTATGTAGGAAAACATCTTGTTAAAGTTGCTTGCTGGGAAAACAGCCATGAGTTGAGCTCTTTGGTGTATCTGTCTTCTGGCAAACTTGACCCTTGTCTGGACTGGAGTGCAGATAGTAAACCATGAAGGCCACCTAAGCAGTGACAAGTGCACTGCGGTCTGCGGGACAACAGTGGAAGGATAGTTCCTACTGGGACAGTTATGCTTGCAACCACCATAAATTGCAACCCCTCTGCATTGGCAAAGACTAGCACAGCAAGGAGCCACAAAATGGTTACTCTTCCTTGAATCAAATTTGTTCTGAACCATGGTGTGACTGCCTGGGCATTTGTGTATGGTGTGTAGCAGACCTGCTCGGGCTGGGGAGTTGGCGGGGAGAAATGCAAATATTGGTTAGCATGAGTATCAACAAGGCCAGTGAATTGTATTTGCATAATGAAAGGGGAAAATAATATACCCCTGAATCTGGTTCATTTCCTCTTTGTATTAGGAAGTGATAGCCACAGGTCTTGAAAAAGGGCAGAAGTAGCCAGGCCGAGTTTTCAATATGAGAAACAGTGCTGACTAAAAAGAGAGAAAGACGTGGCAAAAATTAAAAGGTTTCCGGGCAGCTAGTGCAGTAGGCTTCTCCAGAATAAAAAAAACCTGAAATAGTTCTTCAAACCATATTGAAAACATTTCAATGTTATCTGTCTATTACAGAGGGAGCGATTGTGCTACATCCCTATCTAAGCAGATCTCCCAGTCCTACTGGGGCAATGAAACAAACACTGATGGTAATGTGAGTTCTGGCTGCCTAGACCCTGCAGGTTCAAGCCCAAATGGAGAGGCAGTATGGTCACTGGATAGGGGATGGGGCTAAGAGTGTGTCTACATGCCAGCTGGGAAGTGTAATCCTAGCTCATGTAGACATATGCTAGCTCTACTTGAGCTCGCACACTAAAATAGCAGCGTGGCTGCAAAGACACAGGCAATGGCTTGGACTAGCCAGCTGAGTACCACCCTGTGCAAGGTCCCTTTGCAGCTAGCTTGAGCTGCCATCCATGCTGCTGTGGCCACACTGCTATTTTGACCATGATAGGACAAGCAGAGCTAATGTATGTACATCTACCTGAGTTGGAAATTATACCTCCCAGCTATAACGCAGACATACCCTAAGGTTACATTCTACATGGCAGCTGGTCGCGTGCTTTCTAGAATGCTAAAAATAGTAGTGTAACCAAGGTAGCATGGGCAGCAATTCAGGTTAGCTGTCTAAGTATAAGCCCTGGGTACGTACTTGGGTGGCCAGCCCAGGTGGCTGTGTTACCTTTGGCTACACTGCTATTTTCAGTGTGATAGCTCAAGCAAGCCAATGCTTGCCTCTCTACTCATGTTGGGAAGCATGCTCCCAGCTGCAGCATAGACATACCCTAAGAGTCAGGAGGCCTGGTTCTGTTACTGAACTGCTATTTCACCTTGGGCAATTCACTACCTTCACTACCACTGCCTTATGCCTCAGTTTCCTCACCTGTAAAATGGGGATATAATGAAACTGCGTTGAGATCTACAGATGAAAAGTACTATAAGAGCAAAGTCTTATTATTGATTCATTTTATAATGTTATTTTAAAAAATATTATGTAACAATGAGAAGCTCTCAGATCAAAGCATTTAAGCACTGCTTGTCTAGATAAACAAAAAGGACCTGCAGGCAAATAAAAGGGCTATTTTCCAGATGAAGTTAGTGATGTGCAGCTGTAAGACACAAACTTCATTACTGTTCTAACCAATTTCAATCTAATAGTAGTTGTTGTATTACAGCAGTGTCTAGTGGTTTAATGAAGATTGGGGCCGCATTGTTCTAGGATGTACACAAACACATAGGAAGATGTGTCCTAAAGACCTGTTTTTATAAGAACTTATCCTGTTAAGACCCCAATCCTGCAAACATACACATCTGTGGGCAGGGGCGGTGAGTTATATGGGCCCGTGGTGCCTGGGCACCAGCAACATTCAGGGCCCGAGGGCCCAGCTCCACCAATGTTTGGGACCGGGTCTCTCCCCTGGCCCCGCCTGACCCCCCCTGCACCTCCCCCAAGTGTCCTCCAGTCCCCACTTACTGCCCCTGTGCACCTCCCCCAGGCCCTTGTCCCTGCACCCCAAATTCATCCCCAGCCCTGCCCCACCCCAGAGCCCGCACCCCCAGCCCAAGCCCTCATCCTCCCGCACCCTAACCCTGTGCCCCAGCCCTGAGCCCCCTCCTCCATCATGAACCCCTCATCCCAAGCTCCACCCCACAGCCCAAACCCCTCATCCCCAGCCACACTCAACCCCTTATGCCCAGCCCCACCCCAGAGCCCTCACCCCTGCACCCCTCCCTCTGCACCCCTCCCACCCCCAAACTCCCTCCCAGAGCCTGCACCCCCTCCCTCAGCACCTCCTCCAATCCCCAAACTCGTCCCAAAGCCTGCACCCCTCACCCCCTCCTGCACCCCTGCCCCAGCCCAGAGCCTGCACCCAAACTCCATCCCAGAGCCTGCACCCTCACACCCTTCCCACACACCCTCTCCTGCCCCAAAACTCCAGCCCAGAGCCTACACCCTTCACCCCCTCCTACACTCCCACCACTTGCCCCAGCCGGAGCCTACACCCAGCACCCAAACTCCATCCCAGAGCCTGCACCCCAGACCCCCTCCCCCACCCAAACTCCCTCTCAGAGCCTCACCCCTTCTGCATCCCTCCTGTACCCCAATCCCCTGCCCCAGCCCAGGGCTTGCATCCCAGACCTCCTCTCTCCACCCAAGCTCCCTCCCAGAGCCTTAGGCAGGTGGAGGGCGGAGTTTGGGAGGGAGTTTGGGAGCGCGGGTTCTGGGCACCACAAAAATTTCTACAAACCTGTCACCCCTGTCTGTGGGTCCACTGAGTTCAAGCAGATGAAATCCAAGAAATGGCTTATAGTGTTGAGTGAACACACTTGACTGTTTGCTTAACAGTCAAGTGGCATATCATTATACTGATGATAAAATGAGTATACAGATATGAGAAAGTATAGGAAAGGCCCCTCCAACCACTACATTTAATGATATGTCTGCATTTCCTTTATATAAACTCTATTTCCAGGGATTTATAACTCACCCAAAAATAGTCACTCCAGACTTGAACTTGGCATACAAAGTTTCAGCTTGGGAGCAATTTTGTTGTTGCCGTTATAAATTTTTCCAAAAAAATAAAATAAAATCTGTTTTGTCTGTTTATGTGCAAAACCTGAAGCATTTGAAGCATGCCAGTTTCAGAATGCAAAGGTCAGTCATAACTCAGAGGTTTGACTTTAAAATGAAGTCCTGGGTGTTTACAGTCTACAATATAGATTAAGCCCTGCTTCTATTTCTAAACTAGAACAAGGTGGCTGGATAGCTTAGGGTATGTCTACCCTGCAATAAAAGACCCTCAGCTTGACTGTCGCTGGCCCAGGTCTGCTGGCTCAGGTTTGTGGGGCTTGGGCTTTGAGGCTATACAAGTGTAGTGGACTGGGTTCAGAAAGGGGAAGGGTGGCCTTTGAAACATTAGTTCAAGTTTTTTATGCCTTAATTTTCCTAGCTTTTCATGAAGTAGTATTTTAAAAAAAATAGGAATAATCTGAAATTTGTTTTAAAATTATCCTAAATCCATATCCAACTAGGTATTTTTAAAAGCATGTTATTTACCTGCTAGGCCATGCCAGTTTATTTTTAAAAATCATATGCAGTAGCAAACTTTAAAAAATAAACTGGCATGGCCTAGCAGATAAATTACATGCTTTTAAAAATGCCTAGTTGTATAGCTGCATGCTCATAAAAATATGGATTTAGTCTGATTTTTAGGCTATACCAGTTTACCTTGTGATATGAGATCAATCAACCCCACTCAGGGCTCTAAAGTAGACTAAAGAATCGTGTGTCACAATATCTGGATCTAGTGAGTGAAGGGAGGCTCAAATTTCAGCCTTAACCCTGAATTTTGTAGTCGCTGTGGGTTCAAGTAAGGATCTCCAGGCAATCTGAATGTAGCTTATTGTAGTTTAATGAAGTACAGTGCAAACTTTAAAACAGAGTACTCACCATTCACAGACTGAATAAACAAAAGCATATTTAGACAACTGTGTGCTGTTCTACATTCTACAACACCAAAAAGAATGAGTCTGCTCTTTAAAACCCCCACACAAGTCCTAGCAGCACTGCAAATGTGTGCTATTTTAAAAGTTAAATGAGCGTTATTCACCGGAGCTGCATGCACTACACAAGGTACAAACTGCTACTTTTTAGATTCCTTTTGCCAAGCAGCTTTGAAATATATCTATACAATGCAAAGTGTAATATTTTATACATACTAATATTTGCCCTATTGTGTGTTTAAAGTTGTAATTGTCTAAAAGGGATTATTGAGTAATGCTTTTGGCCTTCCCCTGAAAAGCACCTTTTGTGATTAGTCCAAACTGGCAAAAAAACAGAAAAGGAAGAATTGGCAAATATTGCAACTGGTATTGCCATGAACCAGTACCTGGGTTGATTTGTTTGTGTGTTTGTTTGGTTTTTAAAGGTAGCAAATACTAGAAACCTATTATTTTGACCTAAAATGTTGTTTTGCTTTCTTACCGATTCCATAATGAATCTCTTGAAGAAAAACTTGAAAGCCTGGAGGCTGAAGATCTCATGTCTCATCTGTCACCACAAGAAAACTACCTACAACAGGAGAAAAAGTGAGAAAAATAATTAACAGTGAACAGAGCTATGGAACTTGCAAGGTCACTTTTTTAAACTTTATGTTTGAAACAGTGTCCAAAATCTATGAATGCCTCAGTAACAAGACTCACTGTCAAAAAATTCAACATAAGTTACTTAGTTACTTTGCAATAAATAATTATACTTGTTTTATTGTACTTGATGTTGCAAGTTTCCTCACAAGACACAGACCCATTAGAAAATCATGGCGGTAACAACAGATATTGCTAAGAAAGAACCTCTTCAGCTTACTGAGAAAAAACTTTATGCATCGAATTTGGCAATTATTTACTTAGCTGTACTATAGGTGAGGCTGGTAGCACTGCATATAATTAAGGTTGCCCAACATTTCCCATTATAAGATCCTGTTTTTGGTTGTTTATAACTTTGCCAAAGTTTAACTCTTTGGACTGAAATTTTCCAAGCCTGGTGTCTACTATGGACTGGAATTGTTTGGAAAATTTCAGTAAAAACAATGCAGCCATTTCTGAGAAAGAGACTAGGAAAATTATATTGTTTCACCTTGTTAAAATAATTCTTGAGACCTTTGAATAGCTCTAGCATCTTTATGCTTTTGAGCAGATTTGAAATTTGGCAGGGGAAGGGGTGATGGTGGTGATGGCATTTGTGTCAGTAATGTACCCTGCCTGTGAAAATCTGCCCAAATGTGGCCAAGTTATAAGGGTTTGAAAATTCATAGTTTGCACATTTAGTAAACATATATTTAACTTTAGCTGCTAAAATCTCTACATATTGCATCCTTTCTGAGCATGTGCCTGAAGCTCAAAGATCCTAGTGCTAACCAGACTGCTCATGCGTCATCCCCACAGAGTACCCAGGCATGCTCCATCCCCTCACAGTTCCTACATGTGCCAGGACTATACATGTGCCATCCTGGGGCTACACGGGCTAAGCCAGACTTCCCCTGTAATACCTGCTCCAGGCCAGGCACTGGAAATGACAGCAGAGAGCCTGTCTCTTCTGTGCTCTCAGTGACACCTCCCGCTCCACCTGCACTCAGGGCCGCCCAGAGGATTCAGGGGGGCTGAGGCAAAGCAATTTTAGGGGCCCCTTCCATTAAAAAAAAAGTTGCAATAACATAGAATGCTATATTCTTGTGGGGGCCCCTCCGGGGCCTGGGGCAAATTGCCCCACTTGCCCCCCCCAAGCAGCCCTGCCTGCACTCAGGAATGTGGAGGAGGAACTATCTGATTTGATTGCTGAGGGGACAAAAGCCAGATCAGGGGAGGAGTTAAAGGGGCAGACTGGGACAATGTGACTAGTGAGACTTGGAGTTTGGTGTGGGGGTTGGGGAGGAAGAAGAGACGGACTGGATGGACAGAGAGACTGGGCCAAGAAGCCAGGGAGGAGGTGGAAACTGAGGTTAGATGAGAAGCCTTAAGGGCAAAATAGGGCTGGGACCTAGCTGCGGGGGAAGGAGGAAGAAGAGGAAACAGGAAGAAATAGTGCCCACTAGAGTGCACTCCCCTCCAAAATCTGGAACGAAAGCCAAACATTCCTGAGTCTCACCCTTCCCCTGCTGTCATAAAATATTTCTGAAACCCACTGACAAAGTGTGTGGCTTCTCCCCCTCTAGTGCTACCAGTTACTCCATCAGCTCAAGTGGCAGAGGTCAGTGTGGTGGAAATAAAGATTGCAATCTTCCCTATGAAACATGGGTATCAGTATGATGCCACATGATGGAATTTCTGGGTTTTTTCAGTTTGCTTTTTTAAAAACGAATGTTAAAAGAGCATTTAAATTGTGAAGTCAAGCTCTCAAAAATTAAGAAATGCCACATTTAAGGTAGCCAATGCTGCTTTGGTCCCCTTGTACATATGCATTATGATAGTCTTTAATTGCTTGATCATAAATATACTTTCTTCATTCAATGAGTCTCCTTTTAAAAAAAAAAGATATCTTGATACTCCCAGCTGACATATTTCCCCAGAGACTCTTGTATTTTCTTTATGGGTTTTGTACTGTTTACTTAGTATTTCCAGACTTGTTAGTCAGGTGTATAATATTGCCAACCACAAACATTCAAAAAAAATCACGAGTCAGGCCTCAAAAAAGCATGAGATCAGCTTTAAAATCTTGAGATTAAAAATAATAATTTTGGATGTTGTGTGTGAGGTTTTTTTGTTTCTTTGATTTGTTTTGTTCTGGGTTTTTTTCCTCCTAGTTTGAGTCTTTAGGGTGCACTCACATCACTCTTTCAAGATTTCCTCCACTCCACTGAGGACTAGAAAACTTACGTTAAAGAAAAATGAAATCTTATTTCCTGGATTCCAAGGTGCTGAGGCTTTAAGGAAAAAAACCAAACACATATCACAAAACTTACAATAAAATAATGAGAACTGGTGTACCTAGCCTCTCATGGCTGTTTTGTTTGCTGTTGTCTAATGTCACAGCACATCTGTTCCTTTTAATGATATTATGCCTCGGCTCGGTAGTCACCTTCATTTTTATAGGTTTACACCATTTAAATTGAAATAAAGTTAGTTCAAAACTACATTGTCTCTCAAAAGTTTCTAGATCAAATTTGGGCCAGGTTTACAGGTAACCATCACTAATCACTTATATTAATGGTTGAGGATAGCTTTTCAGTATTTGATCAATTTCTCAAATTCATAATGTGATTCAATTTTCCCATATCTGCCTTAAGAAGGTACTTAAGATCATGAAGAAACAAGTATATTACTTGAGTTGTTGAAAGCTGTTTAGTTAGATCTTGTGTGGTTATTAGGAAGAGTTTAGTTATTCAGAACAGTTGTATTCTCTCTGGCTCTGGCTTGACTAAAACACTGAGTTCACCTCTGGACATCTTAGTGGTAGGGTTATGGGGGCAAACTGAGTGGAATGCAGATAAAAGCCAGAAAAATGATTATGAAGTTAGAAATACAGTTGGTTAAAATTTGATAAAATTTGGGGGAGGTTGGCAGTGTCGTTTATTATACAGTGCATGCGTAAGCACACGTGCTTCAAGTTGGCAGGATTGACTGGTGAGGGAAGATGACAAGAGCTAAATACATAGCTTGGCTCAAGGGAGGAAGAACCGTCCAGTGGATAGGGCATTAGTCTAGGGCTTAGGAGATCCTTGTTTAGTGCCATGAGCTGCTATAGACTTCCTGTGTGACTTTGGGCAAACCAATTTGGGTCAGATGCACAAAAGTATGTATGTGCTTACATGCCCTGGATAGCTAGACAACAATGACAACAGGGAGACACAATCACAGTCGACAAGTATCTGAGGGACTCTGATTCCAAGAAGAGGAGGAGGATTGCTCAAGGAGAGATGAAAGAAGGGAGCGTAACTAAGTGAAATGGAATGATATTAAAAAGATAAATTAAGGCTTGATATCAGTTAAGATGTAGTAATGACAATAGTAAATTCCGTTAGGACCCAATTCAGGAAAGCAATTAAGCATTTACTTAACTTTAAATACAAATAATTCTACTGAAATCGATGGTACTACTTACATGCCTTGCTAAATCAAGGTCTTAGATTATAAGATAGTCTCCCAACTAAAGTGGTGGCGGTCCTGTCTTTTGAGGCAGTTAGATTTGATAAAGTGGTAGAAAATACAGATGAATTATAAGATTGGAATATATAAATTGAGAGGCCATGCCAAGTGTATGCAATGGTGGTCATGAAAGAAGGTTTGAGATTGTGTGTAGGAGAGAAAAGGATCAAGAGATATGTTTCTACTCTTCAGTTATGTGCATTTGAGGTTGTTTACAATTCATGTATTTTCATCCATAGGTAATTTAATTACTTGCTCTTTTTTTTTCCTTCAAAAATAACACAGAACCCAAACAACATATAAACTTTGCATCTCTAATTAATGTTAACCAGCCTATTTTCATGGAATGTTTGAACTTAGTTAACCTAAGCAGAAAAACTGAAAGAAGCAAATGTTAATATTGTTTCTACAGTCACTGATGTAACAATAATAGTAGTTGTACACCACCAGACTGAAAATCAACTCCCTTTATGTCCAAACAATAGAGTGAATCACAAAATTCTGACCTTGCTATATAATGTGATCATGTAGTAATTATAGCCCTTGTACTTTCTGTATAAACAGACTACATTATCAGCAAATGCTGTGAAGTATTGCTTCTTACTGTAATTTACAGAAAATGACTGGGGTAATAGTATGAAAACTATGAAGCTTTAAGATAATACAGGAGAGAAAAAGTCTTATTTTCTGCAAATGAAAAAAAATAAGCTGGTTATTTGAACTACATGGGATCAGCTTATTGTTGCCATCTAAATTCTGTTGAAAAGCCTGGCTTACAAATTTAACGATTACAAATATATATATATAATTCATAAAAGTCAGTGCGGCTATTTTCACGTCCAAAGCATAGAATTAAATCCTCAATCCATGCCGTAGCTCACATGTTCTTCAATGGCAGTGTGATGAAAGAAAATTCCTTTTATTTCATGGCAAAATCTGCCATACATTTGTTCTCTTTGTGTCCCCTCTGTGCAAGCCAAGCTAGATATAACAAACAGATGTTTTTCAGTTTCACCTTAAGCTCTGATTTGGATAACACTACTAGAATGGACTCCAATGTATTTTACTGAGGCAGAGACAGGAGTATTTGTGGGGAGTACAAATGACCTGAGGCCTGATTTTCAGAAGTCCTGCACACCTAGCAGCTCCAGTCTGACCTCAAATGGAAATGTGAGTACTCAGCACTTTGTACAATCAAAATCTTCAATTAATTTGCACACTGCTGAATACTGAATAATTAAAATAAATAATAATAAAATCATCATAATCACTTTTCTGAAAACAAGCCAGTACGTGAAGTTCTCAGTTGGAAAGTCTATTCTCCCCTAGATGGGCACACACAACTCCTGTTAATGTTAATTGCTATTTGAACAGTGGTAATTGAGCAGCTTCTGGAGGCTGCTGGTCTGAGTGGCCGTCCTTTCTGCCTGATGTCAGATACTCCAATAAGAACACTAAATTCATTCCTGTTTGAACTAGGATATATCTTTTAGAAAAACACCCAATCATGATTTAAAAATTCTAGTGATGGGGAATCCACCACAACCATTTGTAATTTGTTACAATGGTTAAGTACCCTCACTGTTAAAAATGTGCACCTTATTTCTAACCTGAATTTATCTAGCTTCAACTTCCAGCCATTGTATCCGTTGTTATGTTAGAATGAAGAGCCCTGTATCATAAAATTTTTGTTCCCCATGTAGGTATTTAAAGACATTTTTAAGTCAACAGCTCTGGATAACTTGTATTTGAGAGTTGTAAGAGTTGTCCAAGGAGGGACCATTAATATTGATTTTCAATAACTCTTGGAACATTAGGGAAATTCCAGAAGACTTTAAGAACATAAGAATGGCCATACTGGGTCAGACCAAAGGTCCATCTAGCCCAGTATCCTGTCTACTGACAGTGGCCAATGCCAGGAGCCCCAGAGGGAGTGAACGCAACAGGCAATGATCAAGTGATCTCTCTCCTGCCATCCATCTCCATCTTCTGACAAACAGAGGCTAGGGACACCATTCCTTACCCATCCTGGCAAATATCCATGAACGGACTTAACCTCCATGAATTTATCCAGTTCTCTTTTAAACGCTGTTATAGTCCTAACCTTCACAGCCTCCTCAGGCAAGGAGTTCCACAAGTTGACTGTGCGCTGTGTGAAAAAGGACTTCCTTTTATTTGTTTTAAACCTGCTGCCCATTAATTTCATTTGGTGGCCCCTAGTTCTTGTATTATGGGAACAAGTAAATAACTTTTCCTAATCTACTTTCTCTACATCACTCATAAGAAAGTAGATAAGGAAAAGTTATTTACTTATTCCCATTTAAGAGCGCTAGTGTCATGCCAAAATTTTAAAAGGGTAAATGTGACAACCCGGGTTATTACATGCTTGTCAGCCTGACATTGATCCCAGGCAAAATAATGGAATGAGTGATATGGGACTTGATTAATAAGCAATTAAAGATAGCTAATAAAATTAATGCCAATCAACATGGGCTTATGCAAAATAGATCCTGTCAAAGTAACATCATCTTTTTAGGTGATACTAGAAGTTCAGTTGATAAAGTGTTGATGTCATATCCTGAGACTTCTGTAACTCATTTGACTTGCTGCCATATAACATTTTGATTAAGAAACTAGAACAATACAGATTTGACACGGTACACATTAAATGGACTAAAAATAGACTGACAGATCTAACTTTAGTAGCTACTTTTTAACATCCTCAGTTACTTTTGTAATGAAGAGTACTTAATCATCAAAAACTGATATTAAGGAGTCTCAAAGAGCAGCAAAATAACCCCACAGGGCATTCTGACACTACAGTGTGATACGTGCATCATGATTAGCTAAAACATGGTTTTGAGACATCAGCAGGGATGAAAGTAACTTAAAGGACTTACCGGTATGCCGGAGTCCTGAGCAGGGGGCAGGGCCTTTAAATCACCACCAGAGCCCCCGGTCACCGCCGCTACCCCGGGGCTCCTGCAGCGGGGCTCTGGTGGCAATTTAAAGGGGCCTGGGTTCAGGCCGCCGCTACTTCAGTGGAGACCTGGGCCCTTTAAATCACCAGCGGAGCCCTCAGCTGCCGCTGCTACTCCGTGGCTCCGGCAGCGGGGTTCTGGCAGCGATTTAAAGGGCCCAGAGCTCTGGCCACTGCCGGGAGCCCCGGGCCCTTTAAATCATCACCCTGGGGCTCCCAGCTGGCACCACTACCCCAGGGCTCCAGCAGCCAGGCTTTGGTGGTGATTTAAAGGGCCAGGGGCTCCGCTGTGGTAGCAGTGGCTGGGAGCCTTGGGCCCTTTAAATCACCACCAGAGCCCCAGGCTGCCGCTGCTACCCCTGGGCTCTGGCAGTGGGGCTCTGGAGGCAATGTAAAGGGCCCATGGCTCCGGCTGCCGCTACCACAGCCAAGCCCCGGGCCCTTTAAATCACCACCGGAGCCCCGGGGGTTCCGGCTGCCACCGTTACCCTGGGGCTCTGGCAGCGGGGCTCAAGTGGCGATTTAAAGGGCCCAGAGCTCCGGCCACTACCAGTAGCCCCGGGCCCTTTAAATCACCAGCTGGGGAAATTGTCCCGTGCTGGTGCGGTCAGCAGTGTACCGGCTCTTGCCGGTACGCCATACCAGTTCGTAATGGCTTACTTTCACCTCTGGATATCAGTACAGTATTACAACATATATTGTATTGAAATGTCACAGTGTTCAACTGCAGCTGGGTTTTTCTGCAATTTCATTCAAAGACAGATTTGCTCCAGGACTCAGATATATAACAAAGATTTATATAAGTATCTAGAGAAATGGACTCTCCTGCTCTTGAAAAGCGAGTGCCATTGCCTTCCACTATTTGCCTGATGGTTTCAGGATCGCTGAATAGTGTACAAGTTAAATCTCTGTTTGATATACATAAGAATGATCTTTTTCAGCATATTCTACTCTATCCTTCAGCTGTTTCTTGGGCTCATAGAAGAGTTCTCATTTTGTTGGAAGTAGAAGCTCATCAGTATGTCTGCTTCCTTTCTTAAAGTCTCTGATGCGCTTTCATTAATCTCATCACTGGCACTTTATATATTGGATGACAAGGCAGCCATCAGCAATTCAATATTTTAAGTAACTTACAATTCACCTCTTATGGCCAGGAGACGTTACTGATAAATCAGATGTTTCCCCTCGGTCAAACTATCTGGAGTGGCTCATGACCATGAGTGCCAACCTCAGGGCAGACTGTTAAGAAGCAGGGCACAAACACCAAATTGGTTTTGTAGTCTATAGTTAGATTTCACCAGCCAAGTATCAAGTGTGATACTCCTCAGGCTCTGTAACAGCCTTAACATGGAGTCACAGACAGTTCCCTTGGGTATTCCAGTCTGTCTTGCCACCTAGGCAAGCTTGTGTTTGTGCTAGATGGCCCTTAAACCAAAAAACAAAACAAAACAAATAAAACACCCCACCACAATATTCAGGTTACTCCCAGTAGCAAGGATCAGTCATTCATCCCAGGTCATTATCTCTCAAAGACAAGACTTGTAGCCAATCCTATAGCAAATTACCTAAAGGTTTATTAACTTGGAAAAAGAAATGAGCGTCATTTACAAGATTAAAACAAGTAAACATACATTACACAAATCAGTGACAGTCTTCAGTTTCAAAAAGTAATAGAAGCTACTGTAATGAGAAAACTCTGTATGTCCTTTAAGACTAACCCAAGCTAAACAGCCAGGATCCCTTGCTTATGCTTAAAAATCTTGCCCTCGCCCTAAAGTCCATGCAGCTTAGGGCAACAATTTCTTCTTGACAGGAACTTTTATTTCCTTCCTACAGAGCTCAAGCTGATGTGATGAGTGTTTGCGCATGTCTCCTCTTCATAGGTGTTGGGGAGCAATCAAGAAATCTTTTGTCCATTGATGTTCCACAATGGCTTCTCTGGTGTATGTCGGCCTTCCTTTACTAGAGAGGAGATGACAATTCTTGTGGCAGACTATTTCACAGTTGGTAATGCTTCTCTCCTGACAGTGGGGGTTTACAGTTTTAAAGCAAACACCTTTACGGTTATAAAGCAGATACTTAATCTTACTTATAACATCTGTACCCCATGTTATCAGGTTATATGTAATACATGCAGCATCCTACAAGCATTTCATAAAGGCTAACCACTAAATACATTCTTATAACTATCTGTTTTAACAATACTAACACACAGGTGATCCAGACTGGCTTCCAGCTATGCATTTGTCAGTGTTCAGTGAAGCCTAAGGGCCTTTGCAAGAGGTGACACCTGCTCTGCCAGAATCACCCTCCACCACTGTCAGGTCAGTAACAGTATAATGATTTACTCCATGTAGAGTCTGTAGGAAATAGGCCTACATACTCTACATGCATTGTAGATGAATACCACCAACCTGAATGTTGCATAACTTCCCCCACTATTGATTTGTAATATTAAAACAGATATTGTGGGCTGAATTCAATAGTAGTCTTTGTGGGACAGACATTATAAAAATTAGAGACAATTAGAGCCATCTGCAACTAGATAATTTTGCTCCCTTATGAAAAATTAGGGGAGCCTGAACTGCAGGTTCCCATGGTCCTCCTGCTGTGACATTTTACTCTGTGACAACAGCTCTGCAATGAAGCAAACTGCATATTTCTGCCCTCAGCTCCCACTAGCTAAGTGCTAATATGGTCCCCACATTGCCACAGTATTTAACACCCCACAAATGTTAATGAATGTAGCCTCACAAAGCCCCCTTTGAAGTACAGAAGTATTATCCCTAATTAATCTCCACGGAGTTCAAGGTCACACAAAGAGTCTGTAACAGAACCAGGAATGGAACCCAGATTTCCTCACACTTAGGCTATGTTTACATTACAGCAGCTGCAGCTGTGCAAACACTCTAAGCTGATAGATGAGAGCTCTCCTGTCGGCTTAATAACGCCTACCTCCGTGAGAGGCGGTAGCTATGTCATTAGGAGAAGCTGTCCACGCCAGTGCTTAGGTCGGTATAACGTATAAAGGTAATAATTGGAGATATACCAATCTCCTAGAACTGGAAGGGACCTTGAAAGGTCATTGAGTCCAGCCCCCTGCCTTCACTAGCAGGACCAATTTTTGCCCTCAAGGATTGAGCTCACAACCCTGGGTTTAAGCAGGCCAATGCTCAAACCACTGAGCTATCCCTCTCTCACAACTTATGTTGCTCGGGGGTGTGGATTATTCACGCCTCTGAGCAACGTACGTTATATCAAAGTCATTTGTAGTGTAGACATAGCCTTAACCACAGGACCATATTTTGACTACACCTGTGCTTGTGTATTACACTGTGCCAACCCATTCTACCTCACTGAGCCTTTCTTAGTCTTCTCCCACCAGCATCTGTCTCTTTTTCATGCTGCCCCCTATGTCTCCCTCCTCCTGTGTGCCATCCAATTCCACTCTCCTTCTTGGAATCCCACCTAGAATCTCACATCTTTTGGCTAGCTTTGTATTGCTGACCATCCTCTCCTTTAATATACATACAAAAACTGTAGTGTTATATGATATCTATACCCCCCCCCAATTCCTGGTAATACAAACCATGTGGCAAACTTAAACAAAAGACAGTTTTTACATCCCTTCTGCCCTCTTCTTTGTGTCTGTGCCCAACCTTACGTTGAGTTTTCCCCTATTCCATGACTAGTCCCCTTGAAATCAAAGTGACTACTTGCACAGTAAGATATGAATCAACTTAAGTAAGGAAGATGAAAAGAGGCTCTTAGAGCCTGATCCAAACTCTTTCAAAGTCAACAGGAGCCTTTACATTGACGTTCATGGACTCTGAGTCAGGCTTTTTAGACTGTAAGCACTCTGGGGCAGGGACCTCTCATATCTGTTTGTAAAGAATCATGCACACATGATGCACTAGTAATAAATAAATAAATAGTAATGCATTATAAAATAGGTTTCAAGTGCCTTCAGCCATTCCTTAACCTCTAGTAATCCGTCTCCACTTTCCCTGCAACCTTCAGAACCACTCCAAGTAGCTGAGGATGACATGAGAAACATTTTGAGCTTTCACAGAGGCAAGAGAAGGGGTTTAGAAAATGAAAATGAGACACCATAATAGAATTTCTGACTGTCCAAGCCAAAAAGCAGTTGTTCCGTTGCATATAACTTTGGGATGTCTTCGCACATTCATATCAAGTAATCTACACAGCTATTATTTCAGTCTTAATGTTAATTCCTATTTAAAGTTATTAGTCTCCCCTGGCTGTGGAAAAAAGTATGTATATATTTAAAGTAACCTTTGGACTAAGATCAAACATTGAATGCTTCAACCTCCAAAGAAAATCTTTTCAGAAAATTATGGAGAAATAATAATAAAAAAAAACTATAAAGGAACTTCCATACCAATCTTATCTATAGAATGCACTACCATGAATGCTATATTATCCATCTCCATCTAAATGATAGTGGGAGGCTTAGTTCATTGATATTTGGAAGAGCTTTGATCTTCTTGGATGAGAGTTGTTACATGAATATAAAATATTACAAAGTAATATACCATAGTAGTATAAAGGCTTTCTTTTTGCCAGGGGAGCAATGAATTCCATTATTTTCATGGTTTTGACATTTGGGAGTTTTCGTGGGTAGGTAGCTAGGACAGTAAACAGCTGAACTAAATGTCACTCAGAACCTTAAGACCTGCCAAGTTAAATCTTGGGCTACATGGGGTTGGGGACTAGAAACGAGAAATTCTTTCAGGATACCCTTACTCACATCAAGCAGCACACTGCTGCTGTACAAGAAGTCCCACTGATTTCAGTGAGATTTTTTCTGTGATTACGTGTTCATCTGTGTCACTAGAGGGATCACAAACACTGGAAACTCTGGCCTTAAGGGGGCCTGCATAAGGCCCAATTTATCAGCATACTAATGCCTACCTTAAAGCATATGAGTAGTCCCATTTTGTTCAGTGAGAGGATTATTATACACTATGCAATGTGAGCTAGAGTATGTGTGTGTGGTGGAAATCCTTTAGGCTTTCCTAACCCTGATGTGGAAGTGGAGCCCAGCTGCTTGTGCTGAATCTGTGCATAGCTGACAAATGCCAATATTTAAAAAAAGAAAAAAAAATCCTGGACGTGTATGGGAGCATGATGTGGACACAAGACAGAGCAGGTTAAATGAGGCCAATTAACCTTATAGGCTGCATGTGGAGGAAAGCAAATGGAAGATGAAGTTCAGCTTGGAAGGAGCAGGTTGGGTCTGCATAAAGAGATGAAGCTGTGACCAGAAAGAGGCTGAGGCAGGGGGCTGGCGAGGCTGACCAGACCTGGAAACACAGGCTGAGAGGGAAAGGTTAGAGGTTATGTAGGGAAAATATGGGAGAAGCAGAAAGGGATGAGGTGTGGCTTCAGATTTGGAAGAAGAAAATAAAAAGAATAGAAATATCTGTATTTGAAGACTACATGGCTCTGGGAAGGAGGATAAAAGAGTTGGGGGGGCAAGTGGTATTCTTATCCATCCTCCCTGTTGAAAAAAGGCCCAGGCAGGGACTGTTGAATCATGGAAGTGAATGCATAGCTATGCAGGTAGTGTCGGCAAAAGGGCTTTGGCTTCTTTGACAGTAAGTTGATGTTCTAGGAAAGAGGATTACTGTGCTGGGATGGGCAGCATCTAGCAAATACTGGGAAGAGCATCTTTGGACATCATCTGGCTAACCTGATAAAGAGAGCTTTAAACTAGGTCTTATGGGGGATGGTGACAAAAATCTACCCAGTGCGCATGTAGGCTCAAGTAATGAAATCAAGGGGAAGGGGTTAAGTTCTGGAGAAAGGACTAGAAATCACAACCGCATTAAAGAGGCAAAAAGAAAAGCAACAGGGCAGTCTGCAAAATATCTTCTATGCCTAAATATCAATGCAAGGAGTATGGGGAACAAGCAAGATGAACTGGAAGTCATGGTATTTGAAGAAAATCAATTATGACTTAATTGGCATGTCAGAGACTTGGTGGGACCACTCCCATGATTGGAGTACCAGCACTGAGAGAAATAGCTTGTTCCAGAACAATAGGTATGGGTAAAAAAAGGAGGAAGCATCATGCTGTCCATCAAGAATGTATACACTTGCTCCGTGCTCCAAGAGGAGCCGAGTGACAGACCTACTGAGAGTCTCTGGGTGAGGATAAAATGGGAAAAGAATAACAGTGATGTCATGGTGTGAGGGGGCCTATTACTGACTACCAAATCAAGAAGAGGAAGTGGATGGGGCATTCTACAAGCAGGTAACAAGATACTAAGACACATGAGCTAATATTAATGGGGTATTTTAAACTTCCCTGATATCTGTGGCAGACGATTACAGCAAAACATATTATGTCCTGTGTAGGGGACAACTTTCTGATTCAGAAAGTTGAGGAAATAATTAGAGTCTCATCCATTTTTGATCTGGTCTTGACCAACAGGGATGAACTAGTTGCAAACGTGAAGGTGGTCGGGAACTTGGAAGGAACTGACAGAATTCAAGATCCTCTGGAAAGGAGGACATGAGAACAGCAAAACAAGGACACTGGACTTCAGAAAGGTGGATTTCAACCAACTCAGAGAAATAGTAGGCAAAGTCCCATGGAAAGACCAATTAGGAAGAGAAGGAGTCAAAGCACTTCATGAAAGTTGTAATATTAGAGGCTGAACATCAAGCTATTCCTGTGCAAAGGAAAGATAAGAAGAGCCACAGGAGGCCAATGTAGCTAAAAAGCGCTTTCTGCAGCCATCTAAAAACCAAAAGGGATACATGCAGGAAATGGAAGGAAGGGCATGTCACCAAGGCAGTATACACGGGAATAGCGTGAATATGTAGGAACAAAATCAGGAAAGCCAAGGCAAAGAATGAGTTACAGCTGGCAAGAAATGTTAGAGACAACATTGGAGAGCTGGTAACAGAAGATGATAGGAAGGAAGAGCTGCTAAATGCCTACTTTGCTTCAGTCTTTTCACAAAAAATAACATGTGACTGGACGACACAAAGTTACCACAGACAATAAAGGGGAAGGAATGCAGATTGGGATAAGAAAAGAACATGTCAGAGATCTTCTGACTACTTTGAATGGATTCAAGTCAGCGGGGCGTGATGCTATTCACCCCATGGTGTTGAAGAAAATAACTGAAGAAATGTTGGTGCCACTGGCAATAATATTTGCAAACTCATGGATGACAGGAGAGGTCCTGGAAGACTGGAGAAGGGCTAACGTAGTGCCCATCTTTCAAACAGGGGAAAAGGGAAGAGCCAGGGAATTATAGACCTCGATACTGGGAAGCTACTAGATGGATAAGACATTCCATTTGTGAATACCTGAAGAGTGAAGGGGTGATCACTAGCACCCAGCATGGAGTTACTAAGAACAAATCATGCCAAACCAGCTTGATTTCCTCCTTTGACTGGGTAACTGGTTTAATGGATGGGGGGGATGTGCTGTTGCAAAAAAAGCAAATACAATTTTAGGTTCCGTTAACCGAGGCATAGCATGCAAGTCACGGGAGGTGATAGTACTGCTCTATTCGGCGCTGGTTGTGCCTCAGCTGGAGCACTGTGTCTAACTATGGTCCCCAATGTATAGAAGGAATATAGAGAAACTGGAAAGGCTGCAGAGATGAGGGACAAAGATGATCAAAGGAAGGAGCAAAGGCTGAAGGAACTAGGTATGTTTAGTTTGGAAAAGAGGAGATTAAGGGGGGACATGATAGTTGTCTTCAAATACTTAAAAGGCTGCTATAAAAAGATGGAGAAAAGTCGTTCTGTCTTGCCACAGAAGGCAGGACAAGAGGCAATGAGTTCAAACTATAGCACAGCAGATTTAGATTAAATCTCAGGAAAAACTTCCTAACTGTAAGAACAGTAGGACAATGGAACAGCCTATCTCGGGAGGTTGTGGAAGCTCCTTCACTGAAGGTTTTCAAAAGGAGGCTGGATAGCTATCTGTCTTGGATGGTTTAAGCATAAGAAATTCTGCATCTTGGCAGGGGGTTAGACTAGATGACCCTTGTGGTCCTTTCTAGCCCTATGGTTCTATGATTCTAAGAAGAGAGAGCAGACAGGGATGGAAAAAAGAGAATAAGGAAAAAGGATCAACATTTAATAATTATCAAATCACTGGCTGAAGATGTAAAGATAGAAGATGTTAATCCTTTGAAAACAGTAGAATGGATTAGGCAAAGTAGTAGAGCGATATTAAGAGCTAAAAGAATGCAGGCTGGAGATTTATTAGTAGGATGTGCACATAAGGAACAGGCTGAGAAACTTCTTAAGGCTACACTTTTAGGGAAAATAAAAAGTAATTTGCCAGTAACCTAAATTTGACTGAAGATGAAATTAAAAGGACTATAGGCAAGGACCAAATGCTGTTTGTTAAGTGACTGATTAGCAGAAGGAGAGAACACAAACCGCCCACAGCCGTCTGAATAGCATTTAAAGGTGCAATGCTTACCCAGTTAGGTTAGTATAGGATATCAACCCTTCTGGGTTAAACCACATATCCTGGCCCCTTGGAGATGTTATAAAATGTCAAACATTTGGGCATGTGGTGGTTGTCTGTGTGGGGAAAACGTGGTGTGGTTAATGTAGAGGAGACCACTTGTATGAGAGCTGTATGGACGGAACAGAACTACAATGCAGCCATTGTAGGGATAAGCACAGTACAGCATACAAAGGGTTTGTAGCAGCGGAAAAAGCTAAAGCTACAGAAAGCTAAAACTATCACACACAAAAAAGGCTGTGCAGAAGCTACCAAAATATATTCACAGCGGAATGTGGAGAAGGAAGAAAATGCCAGTGAGGGAAAAAAGCTACTGGTACAACAACATGCAGTTCAGAGCAGAAAAGATAATATAAAAGGAACAGATGAAGATGTACTGCTTGTAGACAAAGAGAAATTTATGGCATTTATGACTGGAAATGATAAAGCGCACTTTACAGACAGAGAAGGAGACTGAAAATAAAAATGACAACAAAAGTAGCAGAAAAATATTTGCATATAGGCAATCTCTCAATAGACTGCATTCATGCAATTTTAAATGAAGGTAATAAAGTAGTTTAAACAACACGAGTCTAATGTTTTTTGCTGGAAGGCACATAGTTTAAAAACACATGGTCAGGAATTAAAGAAAAATGGTTTTGAAATTAAACAAATTTAACGTGATATGTGTACAATGAACATAGTTAGTTAAAATTTATATTTAAGGCTGCCAGGATCTGATGTGACAGAGAAATAATAAGAGGAGGAGGGATCTGTACACTTATAAAGGAAGGTCTTAGTTATATTGACATAGAATTACAGAATGTAAATTTTGAGATTCCTCTGCAGAATAACAGCACCCTTATACGTATCTTTAATGTTTACAAATCATGTAAAATGCTAGGCAATCTAGAATTGGAAGAGTTAGTTAATGGTGCCAAAGACCTGTATGTTATTTGTGGAGACTTTAATAGCCATAATGAATTATGGGGAAGCAGGAAAACTGATTATAGTGGCAAAAGCTTGGAACACTTCATTGACATGCACAACCTGGTATTGCTTACAAGGTGGATGGAACCTTTTCACATGTAGATCTGGAAATTGCAACAAGCAATACAGCAAGTAAATGCAGCTGGGAAACCTATAAAGAAGGTGGAATGGGAAGTGATCACTTCCCTATGCTAATTACGTATCAAAGGCCAAGGTAACATTGAAAACACTGAAGGAATTCCTACCCGGAGCCTTAGAAAAGCAAATTGGAGACTTGTTAAGAGTAAATGTGCTGAGTATTTAAGTACCAATTGAATAAGTGCTAATCTAGAGGAATTTCATGATAATATAATAAAGGGAGTTATAGCAACAACCAACCTAATGATATGGAAGACATTGAGTTGCCACAAACTCAGAAATCTAGTTCGCGGATAGAATGAAGATTGTAAAGCAGCATTTAAAGAAATAAATAAGGCAAATAAACAAACAAAAAGTACAATGAATAGCAAGAACTTAATGAATTATAACAGACAGAGCAGTAGCACAAAGAATTATTAAAAAGGCAAAGAAAGAGTATTGTGGGAAAATGAACAAAGATGTCAGGGTTTCATATATATAAAAGCAAGTTTAAAATAATGAATGGGATCTGGAGTAAAAACAAATGTATACCTGGTCTTCTAGTAAATGATAAAGTTGAAAGTTCTAACTTAGGAAAAGCAGACATCTTAGCAAAAGAGTTCCAAAAAGTTAGTAGTGACAGAAATCAAAGTAAAAGAGTTTTGTGAACAAACCTTTTTTGCTGAAGAAAATTGTGAGCTTTTACGTGGCTAGGTAGAATATAAAGATGATGCATTGAATGAAAATTTCAGCATACAGGAACTCAAAAAGAACTATAGACAAAAGAAAAATACTGCCCCAGGTAAAGATAGTATGTGTAATGCAATGCTTAGGTATCAACCGGAAAGGAATTTAAGAGTTTTATTTAAGTTATATAATAATATATGGGGAAAAGGAATATTACTAGCAGAAGGGAAGCAAGCAGTGGCTATATGGATAGGAAAACCTGGCAAATTACACACAAGACCTGATGCATATAGTCATATTGCCCTCACTGTGTGTGGGCAAAATTATGGAAAGGATGAGAGATGAGTAGCTTATCTGGAGCAAATGAAATTATAAACTGTACACAAAGTGGTTTCAGGAAAGGAAGATGCACAGTTGATCATATTGCAATAGAAACAGCAATACAAAAAACCATGAGGAACAGAGAGTTTATGATAGCTGTCTTTTTGGACATTGAAAGTGTATATAATGGGAAGGGATGGTTATGGAAGGAAGGCTTGCTGTATAAACTAGCCACAATTGGACTAAGAGGAAGAATGTTCTGGTGGATAATGAGTGACATAACCATATAAGTCAGGGTGGGGGTAGCTTTGTTGAATATTTATAAACTCATTAACAATACTCCCCTATGGAATGCCATCAGCCCCACCATGTTTAACATTATGATTAAGGATCTCCCAGAAACTATATGGGCAGGAATAGGTATTACTCCATTTACAGATGACTGTGCTATATGGGCCAAACGCAGAAGACCTAAGATGCTGTGGAGAAAACCAGTGAGGCACTCAAGAGGATTTCAGGATAGGGATTTAAGTTTTCTCTTCCTAGAACAGAGGTAGGCAACCTATGGCATGCGTGCCAAAGGCGGCACGTGAGCTGATTTTCAGTGGCACTCACACTGCCTGGGTCCTGGCCACTGGTCTGGGGGGGGGGGGGGCTCTTCATTTTAATTTAATTTTAAATGAAGCTTCTTAAACATTTTAAAAGCCTTATTTACTTTACATACAACAATAGTTTAGTTATATATTATTAGACTTATAGAAAGAGACCTTCTAAAAATGTTAAAATGTATTACTGGCATGCAAAACCTTAAATTAGAGTGAATAAATGAAGACTCAGCACACCACTTCTGAAAGGCTGCCGACCCCTGTCCTAGAACAAAGGCAATGATCTTCACAAAAAGGAAGATTGGGGAAAAAATGAACCTATATCTCTATACAGAAAAGATATGGGTAGTTAAAAGTTTTACATTCTTAAGAGTTACGTTTGATGGCATACTAAATTAGAAGGGTCATATAGATAATATCAAGACTAAATGTAAAGAGGATGAATCTGCTTTAAAGTATTGCTGGGAACAAGTAGGGCACAGATACAAACATGCTGATGGTGTATAGGACATTAATAAGTCCAGTTATAGATTATGGATACTAAACCTTTAATTGAGCTTCTAAATCAACACTGAAAAAAATTAGAAGCAATCCCAGCCCAAGCTCTGTGAATCCCAGGTGGTGTGAGTATTACAACTCTGCTGTGTGTGCTGCAGGTAGCATCTGGAGAAAATGCTTATAAATTTAAGGATGCAATGGTTAACCAGAGCCCAAAAGGTTAAATCTAATGGAAATGGTGAAGATAAGAGTACTAAATAAATACACTGCTGGGAATTAAGTAGACAAGAAATAACTGGGTGCCACAAACTCCCACATACTAACAGGGTCAAAAGCTGGGTAAAAGACTTGGGTGAAGATGGAGGTCTTGAAGAAATTAAAATTTTTAGTCATGGGAAATCAAACTATAGCTGGATGGTTATCCCTCCAATTGTGGATTTGGGATTATACTACAAAACAAAGAAGAGCAGGACCATAAAATATGACTACTAAGATTTATGAGTTTATACACGGTAAATGGGGTCAGAGTTGCCAAATCCATACTGACAGCTCTAGAGATGACAACACAGGTAGAGTGGTAAAGGCCTTTTGTATCTTTGAATTTGCAATTAAGAGATCTGAGACTACCCAATTTTATGCCATTATGACAGATGAACTGGGGGGCATACTGTTGGCATTGACCTGGATAAGGGATATACCTCAATGATGACTGCTATTTTACCTGACTATTACAGTAAGTAACCTCCACTACTTCTTCACGTGCTGGTCCTTATGTGTATTCCACGCATGGGCGATTGGCAAGCAGTGTTCAGACTGGAAGCGGGTCTGAGGAAACTGGTAGCAAAGATACTTGCAATTCTGCAAATCCCACTGCTACATCTGCAGTTGAGGTGTGAACTAGAGTGTAGGGTGTCGCAGACATGTTGCTCGGACTCCAGGTGGTCACCCTGCAGCAAGATGTCAGATAGGGATACCATGGAGAAATCTTGTGCTCAGATGGAGTGATCTGTGACACACCAAGACGGGGATGGGACGTTTTACTATCTTGTAGCACTCTGAGATGCATCCCAAAACCTACTTAGAAATCCTCTGGGAGGATATGGGTTGCCCACGCAATCTCTCTGCTATGGTGATAAAAATTCTTGGTGATTTTCTAATAAGTTTGGTTCTTTCCAGGTAGAACCCCAGAGCATGCCAGACATTGAGGGAGTGGAGTCTCTTGTCTTCAGAGGGACCATGGGGTTTTGGAGAAAGAAACAGGTAAATGTATGATTTGTGCCTGAGTTCCATATCAGTCAAACTTGCAGAGAAATCTGGAGTGTCATCAGAGAGAAACCTTTTCTTTGTGAAACAGTGTATAAGGAGGATATGCCAACATGGCTCCAAGCTCACTGACCCTTCTGGCCAAAGTGATAGCCACTCAGAATGCCACCTTCATGGGCAGGTGGGTCATGGCACATGTCACCATGGGTTTGAAGGGCAGACCTGTGCATGAGGATCAGGATGAGTTTAAGGTCCCATTGAGGTGGAGGTTTAAGCACCGGTGGAGGTGATAATTCTGGTGGGAACAGTCACTTTGGAGTTCATGGGTCTTTGTTCAGTTAGTAGATCAAGTGGAGCCAAGCTTGCAGACATTGCAGCAAGTGCAGTCTGGCAAATGGTGTCACATGGCCGCATGCACCTAACTGCGAAAAACACTGTAGTTCGTGGTCTGTGGGTAATGCATGAAATCAGGTTGCTCATTGTATGAGACCTGTCTGAGGGAAGGAATGCTTTCGCAGAAACCGAGTCCAACATCACCCCTATAAAGTTTGTCCTTGTGGGGAACAAAACAGACTTTTCTTAATTTATGCAAATGCCTAGGGCTGCTAAAAGTTTTATGAGAAACCTTGTCACTGACCTGACCTCCTGATGAGACTGGCTGATGAGGCGCTAATTGTCTAGGTATGGAAACACTGTATAGCTTTGGCACCTCATCTGGGCTGCTACCACAGAGAAAACCTTCATAAATACTGTGGATGCTGTAGCGAGCCCAAAGGGGAGGACCCAAAATTGGAAGTGTTCCTAGCCAACCATAAAACTCAGGAACTTCCTGTGTAACGAGTGAATGTCCATGTGGACACACACACACACTACATGTCAAGAGCCGCGAACCATATTGCTTCCTAAAGGGAGGGCATTATTGACGCCAGCATTATTGATGCTAACATTATCACCCAGAATTTCAGCTTTCAAATAAAGATGTTCAGTTGCTGAAGGTCCAGGATGGGTCTGCATTCTTTGTCCTTTTTGAGAATTAGGTTATACAGGGAGTAGAACCCCGTCTCCTGGCAATGAGATGGGACGAACTCTATTTCTCCTCGGTGTAAAAGGGATTCCACGTCCCGTTGAAGAATCCCTTGTGAGAGTGCTCCCCAGAGGGGGACTAAAAAGGAGGTTTGTGAGGCAGGAAGGAGAGAAATTCTGTGGAGTATCCCTCATGGATAATCTCCAGAGCCCAACTGTCTGTAGTGAACTTGTTCCAGTTGTGGGTGAAGAGTGTAAGACAAAAGAGACAGGTGTGACGGGTTGCATCACAGGAACCCCCTTGGAAGCTGCCAACTGATGTGCCAAGACTACTTCTACCCCTGTTTTCCCTGCCAGCTCAGGATTCCAGCACCTTGTCTTGCCGAGCCAGACACTCTTGTCTACTTCAACAAAGACCCAGAGTCTGAATTACCTGCCCCAAAGCTGCAGGTTTACCTGAAAACAGCTCACAGAAGTGTGCTTGTCTTTAGCACCCAGATGCCCAACTCCCAATGGGGTCTAAACCCAAATAAATCCGTTTTACCCTGTATAAAGCTTATACAGAGTAAACTCATAAATTGTTCGCCCTCTGTAACACTGATAGAGAGATATGCACAGCAATTTGCTCCCCCAGGTATTAATACATACTCTGAGTTAACTAATAAGTAAAAAGTGATTTTATTGAATACAGAAAGTAGGATTTAAGTTTCAGAGTAGCAGCCGTGTTAGTCTGTATCTGCAAAAAGAACAGGAGTACTTGTGGCACCTTAAAGACTAACAAATTTATTTTAGCATGAGCTTTCGTGAGCTGCAGCTCACTTCTTCGGATGCATAGAATGGAACACACAGACAGGAGATATTTATACATACAGAGAACATGAAAAGGTGGACGTATGCATACCAACAGGAAGAGTCTAATCAATTGAGATGAGCTATCATCAGCAGGAGGAAAAAAAACTTTTTGAAGTGATAATTAAGATGGCCCATAGAAGGTGTGAGGAGAACTTAACATAGGGAAATAGATTCAATTAGTGTAATGACCCAACCATTCCCAGTCTCTGTTTAGGCCACAGTTAATTGTATCTAGTTTGCATATTAATTCGAGTTCAGCAGTTTCTCTTTGGAGTCTGTTTTTGAAGTTTTTTTGTTGCAAAATTGCCACCTTCAAGTCTGTCACTGAGTGCCAAACCAACCTGATCTCCTTCTTTGAGAAAGTAACAGATTTTTTAGACAAGGGAAATGCGGTGGATCTAATATATCTGGATTTCAGTAAGGCGTTTGATACGGTACCGCATGAAGAATTACTGGTTAAATTGGAAAAGATGGGGATCGAAATGAAAATCCAGAGGTGGATAAGGAGCTGGTTAAAAGGGAGACTGCAGAGGGTAGTATTGAAGGGGGAACTGTCCGGTTGGAGGGGGGTTACCAGTGGAGTTCCTCAAGGCTCGGTTTTGGGTCCGATTTTATTCAATCTATTTATTGCTGACCTGGGAACCAAGAGTAGGAGTGGGCTGATAAAGTTTGCGGATGACACCAAGTTGGGGGGTATTGCCAATTCGGAAGAGGATCGGGATATTCTCCAGGGAGATTTAGATGACCTCGTAAACTGGAGTATTAGTAACAGGATGAGATTCAATAGTGAGAAGTGTAAGGTTATGCATTTAGGGATGACTAACAAGAACTTTAGTTATAAGCTGGGGACGCACCAGTTGGAGGTAACGGAGGAGGAGAAGGACCTAGGAGTCCTGGTTGATCGTAGGATGACTATGAGTAGGCAATGTGATGTGGCGTTAAAAAGCTAATGCGGTCTTGGGTTGCATTAGGCGAGGTATTTCTAGTAGGGATAAGGAGGTGCTAGTCCCGTTATATAAGGCGTTGGTGAGACCTCATTTGGAGTATTGTGTGCAGTTTTGGTCTCCCATGTTTAAGAAGGATGAATTCAAACTAGAACAGGTACAAAGAAGGGCCACTAGAATGATCCGAGGAATGGAAGGCCTTTCCTATGAAAGGAGACTTGAGGAGCTCGGTTTGTTTTCCTTAACCAAAAGAAGGATAAGAGGAGATATGATTACACTCTTTAAATATATCAGAGGGATAAATACCAGGGAAGGAGAGGAATTATTTCAGCTCAGTGCTAATGTGGACACGAGGACAAACGGATATAAATTGTCAGTCAGGAAATTCAGGCTTGAAATTAGACGA
Source organism: Mauremys reevesii (assembly GCF_016161935.1). Classification (NCBI taxonomy): domain Eukaryota; kingdom Metazoa; phylum Chordata; order Testudines; family Geoemydidae; genus Mauremys; species Mauremys reevesii. The sequence goes on from NC_052624.1 coordinate 269,900,381, forward strand.
AGGTTTCTAACCATCAGGGAGTGCAATACTGGAACAGCCTACCGAGGAAACAGTGGGGGCGAAGGACCTCCATGACTTTAAGATTAAGCTAGATAAGTTTATGGAGGAGATGGTATGATAGGATAACGGGTTTAGTCAATAGTCAATAGGTCAATAGTAAATAGTACAATGGGTCAATGGTATGATATAACCTTTCCAGAGGGTTTGGCTGGAGAGTCTTGCCCGCATGCTCGGGGTTCAGCTGACCGCCATATTTGGGGTCGGGAAGGAATTTTCCTCCAGGGAAGATTGGCAATGGCCCTGGAGGTTTTTCGCCTTCCTCCGAAGCATGGGGCAGGGGTCGCTTGCTAAGGAGTGGGTGGATCGGCTTATGTGGCCTGCATCTTGCAGGAGGTCAGACTAGATGATCATAATGGTCCCTTCTGATCTTGAATTCTATGATTCTATGATTCTATGAGTTCAGCAGTTTCTCTTTGGAGTCTGTTTTTGAAGTTTTTTTGTTGCAAAATTGCCACCTTCAAGTCTGTCACTGAGTGGTTAGAGAGGTTGAAGTGTTCTCCCACTGGTTTTTGAATGTTATGATTCCTGATGTCAGATTTGTGTCCATTTATTCTTTTGCGTAGAGACTGTCCGGTTTGGCCAATGTACATGGCAGAGGGGCATTGCTGGCACATGATGGCATATATCACGTTGGTAGATGTGCAGGTGTACGAGCCCCTGATGGCGTGTCTGATGTGATTAGGTCCTATGATGGTGTCACTTGAATGGATATGTGGACAGAGCTGGCATCGGGCTTTGTTGCAAGGATAGGTTCCTGGGTTAGTGTTTATGTTGTATGGTGTGCGGTTGCTGGTGAGTATTTGCTTCAGGTTGGGAGGCTGTCTATAAGCGAGGACTGGCCTATGTCCCAAGATCTGTGAGAGTGAGGGATCGTCTTTCAGGATAGGTTGTAAATCTTTGATGATGCACTGGAGAGGTTTTAGTTGGGGGCTGTAGGTGATGGCTAGTGGCGTTCTGTTATTTTCTTTTTTAGGCCTGTCCTGTAGTAGGTGGCTTCTGGGTACTCTTCTGGCTCTGTCAATCTGTTTTTTCACTTCAGCAGGTGGGTATTGTAGTTTTAAGAATGCTTGATAGAGATCTTGTAGGTGTTTATCTCTGTCTGAGGGATTGGAGCAAATACGGTTGTATCTTAGAGCTTGGCTGTAGACAATGGATCGTGTGGTGTGTCCGGGATGGAAGCTGGAGGCTTGTAAGTAAATATAGCGGTCAGTGGGTTTCCGGTATAGGGTGGTATTTATGTGACCATCGTTTATTAGCACAGTAGTGTCTAGGAAATGGACCGCTTGTGTGGATTGGTCTAGGCTGAGGTTGATGGTGGGATGGAAATTGTTAAAATCACGGTGGAATTCCTCAAGGACTTCTTTTCCATGAGTCCAGATGATGAAGATGTCATCAATGTAGCGCAAGTAGAGTAGGGGCATTAGGGAACGAGAGCTAAGGAAGCATTGTTCTAAGTCAGCCATAAAGATGTTGGCATACTGAGGGGCCATGCGGGTACCCATAGCAGTGCCACACTGCTATGGGTACCCGCATGGCCCCTCCTCACACCTTCTATGGGCCATCTTAATTATCACTTCAAAAAGTTTTTTTTCCTCCTGCTGATGATAGCTCATCTCAATTGATTAGACTCTTCCTGTTGGTATGCATTCTTCCACCTTTTCATGTTCTCTGTATGTATAAATATCTCCTGTCTGTGTGTTCCATTCTATGCATCCGAAGAAGTGAGCTGCAGTTCACGAAAGCTCATGCTAAAATTAATTTGTTAGTCTTTAAGGTGCCACAAGTACTCCTGTTCTTTTTGTAGGATTTAAGTGGTTCCAGGAAGTAACAGACAGAACAAAGTAACTTACCAAGCAAAATAAAATAAAATGCGCAAATCTATCTCTAATCAAACTAGATACAGATAGGATCCTCACCAGTTCCAGAATGCTCCCTTTTACAGGCTAATCTCCTTTTAGCCTGGGTCCAGCAATCACACACACACCCTGTAGTTACTGTCCTTTGTTCCAGTTTCCTTTAAGTATCCTGGGTGCGGGGGTGGAGAGGCTCCTTCTTTAGCCAGCTGAAGACCCCATGGAGCGGTCTCCCAGGGATTTAAATAGACTCTCTCTTGTGGGTGGAGATCCCCCTCCTCACCCTGTGTAGAATACAGTCACAAAATGGAGATTTGGAATCACATGGGCAAGTCACCATGCATGACTCAGGACTTGCAGGGAGCAGCCATTACCCACATGCTACCTTGAATGTCCTCAGGTAGACTTCTTATGTGGATTGGAGTCTTCCAAGCTCTTTTGTCTATTAAATGCTTCCTGATTGAGCACATTCCTCTCCCAAGGAGTGACCAAATGTTTTAACTAAGGCTACTTAAAAATCAAGCAATTATATAGCCAATGTTCATAACTTTGAGCACACAAATGGTGCCTACATACAACTAGGATGAACATAACCTTTACATAGATATGTTACATGGCATATGCAGGAAAACCCTATTCCAGTTATATCATACATACATTTATGAGCACCCCCACCCCATAAAGCCTTATGGAGTACACTGTCACAACAGGGTAAGAGGTGGGTGGCACCAGGTACCCAGGTCTTGACCAATGTGTCTAAAATGACTCTTGCCAGTGGTTGAGAGAGCGAGAGAGAGAGGAAGAGGCCGTGGCAGTAGAGGAGGCCAAGAAGCGATGCCTCTGAATCCTCTGACATTTGCACGGAGGTTCAGCTGGGAACTGGTAATAAAGTGCATGAGGAGGTGGCCCTGCCATCTCTGGTGTTTTCTCCTGAGCTCTGCGGTATAAAATCCCCAAGGAATGCAGAGCCAATCTCGAGTCTTTTAGTGAGTGCAGGGGCTCACCCATTTTCTCATTAAAGAGGCTGGACTCAACGGGGAGTCCTGGATGGTGTTTTGGACATTCCTAGGAAACACTGATTGCAGCCAAGAGTATCTCCTCATGACTAAACCAGTGGCCAAAGTTCTGAAACTTGTGTCTGCAGCATCCACTGCAGCTGGAGGGCTACTTTTGCCACTAGCTTCCCCTCATCTAAAAGAGACTGAAATTGGGCCCTGTCCTCCATGGGAGGCTTATCTCTGAAGTCCATAAGCCTGGAATGGTTATTAATGTTGTATTTCACTCACAAGCTTGGTAATTAGTGACATAAAATTGCCGGGCCCCAGAGGAGAAGACTTTTCTTTTCAGGAGGTCCAGTCTCAGAACCTTTATCTGTTGGGGTGGCCCCTTGATAGTGTGAACAAGCTCTTTTTGTAGCTGCCTGTACCACCCGAGAATTGGGGGCAGGATGGGAAAAATAAAAATTCAGCTCCTTTGGCTGTTTTCTGTGTTGGGGCACAGGATTCTGGAGCATGCCATATTGCTCTGCCTGGTTCTAGTTTGGCCCCATTGATCGGAAGGGCCACCTTACTTGGTCCCTGAGGTTGCAAGATGTCCAGGAGCGGGTGTGACGGGTCCTGGACCTCCTCTAATGGGATCTCTAGGTCATGGCAACTGTTTGTAATTGCTCCTGGTTCTGCCAGTGGTCATCCGCCAGAGAAGGTGAAGGAGTGACCGCATTGTCCAGGAATGATGAAGAGGCACCCGTCGGAACCATTAGTACCTGAGGCTCTGTCTCTGGCTCTTCGTCCTCATACATCAATGGAACTGGTTGGCAAGAGGGAGAGGAGCAGTATGACTCTGAGAGGAGCCTGGGCACTTGCCATAGGAATCCCACAGAAAGGCCAGAAAGAGGGATTGATCGGTTGCAAGGGATTCCAAGATAATTGGTACCAGTAGTCCCTGGGCTGGGGGCATTGTAACCAGAGAAATGGCAAGCATAACCCCTCGATTGTCTGTCAGGGATTGAGTATCTCCATGGAGATACCAGTGCAGCTACCTCCACCGACTCATCCGAGTCCGAGAACTGTTCCATCGGTAGACGTGGCACTATTGGTACCAGGGCATTCTACTATGGTTGGAGATGGGACTGCTTCTGGGACATTGATATAGACTCCTTCTCCAGAGTAAGGAGATTCCTCAGGAGGGCAGGACTAGAAAGAAGTGAAGACTGAAGGATATATTCCTCCTTTATCCACAGTGTCATGTACACCTCCACACGGCTTGGTTTCTGAAGGGTTCCAGCAGTCAAGGGAGAGATAGCTCAGTGGTTTGAGCATTGGCCTGCTTAAACCCAGGGTTGTGAGTTTGGGGAACTGGGGTAAAAATCTGGGGATTGGTCCTGCTTTGAGCAGGGGGTTGGACTAGATGACCTCCTGAGGTCCCTTCCGATTCTATGATCTGCAACAGCTGGATGATCTTTAGCTGAATAAGGCAGTATCAACAATGGGTTCAGACCAGTACTCAGACAGAACTGGCAAACATCTGTCCTTGCGCTTCGGTATCAAGGTGACTGATAGAACTGACAGATCTTTCTTTTTACACACCTTACCCTCCAATCTAGCGGTCTTCAGTGGAGCTCGTTCCTTGGGTTCCATATGTGACATCTCAGCTGACCTGGACAGGCTTAGGAAGAAAGCGCACTTGTTATGGACAGTCCTCAAAGGGGATCTATCCTTGTGCCCATGAGAGTGCCCTCTAGAAGAAGAGTCCTTGGACTTAGATGCTGAAGGCTCCGCTCCAAGGCACTGGAGGGGCACTGCTGGTCAGTTAAGGCTGATGTACAGGGGGGTCTCTCTGGCCCAAATTGGAGAGGGGCCTTCTCCAGCAAGTACTTTCATAGGTGAAGCTCCTGGGCTTCTTGGGTTCTGGGTGGGAAGGAGAAACAGATACCGCACTTTGCAGAGATATGTGCCTCACCCAGACAGTACAGGCACTATTGATGTTAGTCACTGATGGAGAAGGAGTGAGGGCACGAGATGCATTCTAGAATCCTGGGATTCTGGGCATAGTCCTGGACTCAGGATGGGGTTCCCCAACCAGGCAAAAGAAATTACTCCATGCTAACTAGCAAGATAAGGTATATAACTATTCACAGTTATTTTCTTTCTTTGCAGGTTATGCAATGGAGTGAAAGAGGACACTAATCTGACTCAGGCCATGGTGTGGTAAGGAGGAACTGGAAAGGCATTGACCTGCACTGACTCTTATACCCTCAGTCAGGAGAACAAGGAGAGCTACTGCACATGTACCGGTCAACAGAAGAATTTGAAGAATTTTCGAACTCAGGCACATGATGCCCATGTGTACACATAGGGACCAACAGTCAAAGAACTAGGGATGACCAAGCCCCCAGTGATTGGAGGATTTGTTTTGTACTCCAGGAAATGTTTAGCACCGCAGCAATTGTCAAACTTTAATTTTAGTAACATGTTTCTCAGCTCCCCTTCAACTAGACAATTATTATTAAGTCCATTTTGCAGATGGAGAAACTAAGGCAATAAGGATTAAGTGACTTTACCAGTATCAAAGAAGCAGTAAGTGTCAGAACCTGTATTGGACTGTAGAAGTACCTTGGACTCAATGTTGTGCCTCATCCACCAGGCCACACTCTCTCATGTTGTTGAGATACCTTCTTTTAGACCAGCTTAGTAGAAGAGTTTTCAGCATTTGTAATGGTAGCTTGTGTGACACTACCCTCCTCCCTCTGCTAGATCTGGAAACTGAACTGAACAAAACGAACCCCCCCCCCAAAAGTCAAGGGACCTGTGACCATGAGCTTTCACCCTACCCCAAAAATCTAGCCATGCGCAACTGTAGGAAAGAATAATCCCTAGGAGAACACTTTGTTAAAACTTGCCATTGATTTTTACAGACCCAGTCATTGGTTTACAGTTTCAAAGCTATCTTGTAATAAAAATGCTAAATTTCATTTTTTAGAAGTTGAATGCTTAGATTCTCCTTTACATTCTAAGTGTCCCATTGGTCCATTTAGTCCAGTAACCTGTTTCCAATGGTGGCTAATCAATGCTTTAGAGGAAGGTTTAAATACCTCCCAAATGGATAATTCTGGAATAATCTATCCATATGGGAAGTTTTTTCCTAACCCTGTCAGTTAAGAATTGGTTTATGCTCTGAAGCATGAGGGTTCATATCACTTAAGAAAATGGTTTTAACTCATCAGGATAACTGGGGATGTTGTCATTAATCATATGGATGGCAAATCCTTTTATAAACTCTTCTGAGCTCTTGTTCAATGATATGTTGTGGCCGTATCATCTTCCCAAAGGCCAGCTCTTCAAACGAGGAGAATTATTATCAGTGTAAGACCATCAAACTAAACCTTCCTATGTGCTCAAAAAACAAAACCCCAGAGCTTTTTTAACTCAACTCAGATTTTCACAGGACATAGCTGATCCACTTTAACTCAGTAACACCACTGCCAGTCATTCATCTCCAGCCAAATTTTGATTTATATTTAATTATAAATATTGACTTACTGCACATCTTTGCTCATGCTTCTCTCAAGAATAGGTTATCCTGTCTGTCTCCCAGTCTCCTGCACTGGAAACACTATACAAGAAGGGCACAGACGTGAACAGAAGTCAGAATGTTATTCCTCCTGGAACTCTTCTCCTCTCCCACCATCGCCCCTCATTAAAAGAGTGGCTAGGTAGGGCATTGTGATACTGCAAACATATGAAACTTCCAAAGAGAGAGAATCTATTAGCAGCATAAACAACAGTTTTAAAAAATCTATTGCTCACTGCAAAGGCCACACAATAACTGATATACATAGAATCATAGGACTGGGAGGGACCTAGATAAGTCCTCTAGTCCAGTCACCTGCATTCATGGCAGGACTAAGTATTACCTAGACCATCCCTAACAGGTGTTTGTCTAACCTGCTCTTAAAAATCCCCAATGATGGAGATTCCACAACCTCCCTAGGCAATTTATTCCAGTTCTTAACTACCCTGACAGTTAAAGTTTTTCCTAATATAGAACCTAAACGGCCTTGCTGCAATTTAAGCCCATTGCTTTTTGTCCTATCCTCACAGGTTAAAGAGAACAATTTTTCTCTCTCCTCCTTGAAACAATCTTTTATATACTTGAAAATTGTTATAAGAACATAAGACCGTCCATACTGGGTGAAACCAAAGGTCCATTTAACCCAGTATCCTGTCTTCCGACAGTGGCCAATACCAGGTGCCCCAGAAGGAATGAACAATCATTAAGTGATCCATTCATGTCCCTTCTCAGTCTTCTCTTCTCCAGACTAAACAAACCCAATTTTTTCAATCTTCCCTCATAGGTTATGTTTTCTAGACCTTTAATCATTTTTGTTGCTCTTCTCTGGACTTTCTTCAATTTGTCCACATACTTCCTGAAACGTAGCACCCAGAACTGGACACAATACTCCAACTGAGCGTGAAATAGAGCAGAAGAATTACTTCTCATGTCTTGCTTACAACACTTCTGCTAATATATTGCAGAATTATGTTTGCTTTTCTTGCAACAGTGTTACACTATTGACTCATATTTAGCTTGTGATCCACCATCACACCCAGACCTCTTTCTGCAGTACTCCTTGCTAGGCAGTCATTTCTCATTTTGTATGTGTGCAACTGATTGTTCCTTCCTAAGTGGAGTACTTTGCATTTGTCCTTATTGAATTTCATCCTATTTACTTCAGACAATTTCTCCAGATCATTTAAATTTTAATCCTATCCTCCAAAGCACTTGCAACCACTCCCATCTTGGTATCATCTGGGAACTTTATAAGTCTACTCTCTATTGCATTATCTAAATCGGGGTGGCCAACCTGTGGCTTGGGAGCCACATGCGGCTCTTCAGAAGTTAATATGCAGCTCCTTGTATAGGCACCAACTCTGGGGCTGGAGCTACAGGCGCCAACTTTCCAATGTGCTGGGAGTGCTCACTGCTCAACCCCTGGCTCTGCAAAATGCCCTGCCCCCACTCCACCCCTTTCCGCCCCCTCCCCAGAGCCTTCTGCACACCCCGAAACAGCTGATCGGGAGGTGAGGGGAGGGAGGGGGAGGTGCTGATCGGCAGGGTTGCTGGTGGGTGGGAGGCACTGGGCGCGGGGTGGGGCAGCTGATGGGGAGCTGCTGACATATTACCGTGACTCTTTGGCAATGTACATTGATAAATACTGGCTCCTTCTCGGACTCAAGTTGACCACCCCTGATATAAATCATTGATGAAGATATTGAACAGAACCAGACCTAAAACTGATCCCTGTAGGACCCCACTCAATATGCACCTCCAGTTTGACTGCGAACCACTGATAACTACTCTCTGGAAATGGTTTTTCATCCAGTTATGCATCCACCTTATAGTAGCTCCATCTAGGTTATATTTCCCTAGTTTGTTTATGAGAACGTCATGCAAGATAGTACCAGAAGCCTTACTAAGGTTAAGATATACCATATCTACTGCTTCTCCCCTATCCACCAGGCCTGTCAAAGAAAGCTATTAGGTTGGTTTGACATTATTTGTTCTTGGCAAATCCATGCTGACTGTTACTTATCATCTTATTATCTTCTACATGTCTGCAAATTGATTGCTTAATTATTTGCTCCATTATCTTTCCCGGGTACTGAAGTTAAGCTGACTGGTCTGTAATTCCCCAGGTTGTTCTTATTTCCCTTTTTAGAGGTTGGCACTATATTTGCCCTTCTCCAGTCCTCTGTAATAATTGCCATTTTTAATGACTTTTTAAAGATAATCACTAATGGCTCAGATATCTCCTTAATCAGCTCCTTGAGTATTCTACGATGTATTTCATCAGGCCCTGGCGACTTTAAGACATCTAACTTGTCTGAGTAATTTTTAACTTGTTCTTTCTCTACTTTAGCCTCTGAGCCTACCTCATTTTCACTGGAATTCACCATGTTTGACGTCCAATCGCTACTAATCATTTCGGTGAAAACCGATATAAAAAAGTCATTTAGCACTTCTGCCATTTCCACATTTTCTGTTATTGTCCCTCCCCCCACCCCCAATTCAGTAATGGGCCTACCCTGGCCGTGTCTTCCTCTTGCTTCTATTGTATTTGTAGAATGTTTTCTTGTTACCCTTTTTGTCTCTAGCTAGTTTAATCTCATTTCGTGCCTTGGCCTTTCTAATTTTGTCCCTACATACTTGTGTTATTTGTTTATATTCATCCTTTGTAATTTGACCTAGTTTCCACTTTTTGTAGAACTCTTTTTTGAGTTTCAGATCATTGAAGATCTCCTGGTTAAGCCAGGGTGGTCTCTTGCCATACTTCCTATCTTTCTTACTCAGTGGAAATATGGAATGGCATAACCACCTGGAAGTGCTGTAAGCTGTTAAAATCCCACATGTCCATCCTCATGCATTCCAACATCAGTGTATTTCCTTCTTGGAAAGAAATTTTCATGTTCATTCTGACATGGATGGGAAAGGACAAAACAGATTTTCTGTTCTCACAACTAACATGCTTCAGTAACGAAGGTGTCACATTTTCAAGGAAGGCCCTGCTTGCCAGAGTTCACAGAGATGGTGTCTGGCCACTTCAGTCCTTCTTCCTCCCCTCAGTTATATCTGCAGGGGTTAGTGCAAAGCTCACTGCAGTTTGTATACAGAAGAGCTAAATAACCCGATTATATTTTTTTGTTATTTATCTCCAGCATTCTTCTTCTACAGAAGAATGAATGAATGAATACGCAGTAGAGGCAGCTATGTAGCTAAAGCACCAAGTTGTCATTTCTAAGGATCTGGATTTCTTTTCTGCGTAAATTCACAAACTCATCTGAGTTTGGAGCTTTCTTCCAAGTCGCTATCTGACTTGTCTATACACCACGGTTTGGCTTAGTTGGCAATTCTCACTCAGGAGAGGCCCAGAATTTCAAAAGCAGAAGTGTTGTACGTTAGGACTGAGATACATTAACAGACTTACATGGAGAAACAGACAAAAGCTTTCAGTCTTGGGTAGCTTAAGCTAGGTCCTTCTACCCATAGATAAGCACCTAGATAAACAGTCTAAGTGCTAAGTACCTGGAGCTCCCCTGGAAGTTATTTAGGTACTTAGCTTTAGGCACCGAAGTTTTAAAAATGGTTGGTGTAACTTTTGGCCATGATGCCTGGCTCCAGCAAGAATGGTACCCTTGATACTGATACTCAAAGTGAAGCATTACTACTGCAGATTGGCCAGCTCCACATTCATGGTCAACAGAATACTCATTTTGACAAATTCTATGGTTTAAAAGTTCCTTTTGGATGTTTTTCTCCCAACCCATAAAATACAACATGACATACAAATAACATCCTCCTTCCCCCAAGGAAAAGACAAGTGTCCCTACAGACTCCAACTATAAACTCAACATACAAGTAGCACAAAAACCCATTGACTAAAACTCCCTGTTTCCTGGCTATCAGGGTGATCCTAGGTCTAATCCAAGAGTAACTGACTGCTTAGTGTGTGATATGTATCATGCTTTGTGCTTGATCGACAAAAGGATGAGAATCTGTTGCAGCTCTTAGCTTATGAGCCTGGCTTTCTTGCTCAAGTGGCAAAGATTCATGGTTTCTGCTCAGAAAGGCCCCAGTTCAATTCCTGGTGTCAGCCAAGATGGTGGCTGTCACAGAAATGAGAGCTCAACTGGAATATGAGCTGTTGAGAGCCTTGACTTACATCCTCTGGACAGAAGAAGGGCATGTAACCCACTGCTGGGTATGTATTTTCCCTGTTCTGCATTCCCTCTGATCCACAGAGGATATGGGTTTGCTACAGAGCCTGATTCTTTAAGTCAAACATGCTTTCCACTGTAGAGGTCCCTGCACCAAGATGGTGGCCATCACACAAATTCATTGAGATATCAGTTTTCAACAGCCTATGCACTCTTAGGGCCTAATTATCAGATATACTTTAGGCTACTCTGGCAGTGTTAAGGGTCCCTAAAGTGGGGAGAATTGCCCCTCAAGAATACCCTCTGTGCAGGGAGCCAGTGTAAAACTGGTATAAATGCACTACACCAACCATGATGTCTTCTGCTCCCAAGCATGACATCAGGGACAGATCAGAGGGCTGTCAGGGGCTCAGCCAGAGTGCACATCCCTATGGCTATTTTATACTTCCCATGGGACATAGGGGATCCTGGGAAGAAAAACGTAAGTTAGATGTCTTAGGGTACTCTAACTCACAAAGATGATTTACAATCACCTTTGCATCCCTGCTCCTGCTCCAAGTGCAGGAATGAGGAACCGATGATCAGGCCCTTCAAGTCCAGTATTCTCCATAGTAAGGAAATTGGTTTCAGCTGAGCTCAGATATATTTGTCTTTCTACGGAGTGAGTGCAGAGAACAGCTGTAGATCTTCTCTTGTGCCAGAACCAGATTTAAACCCTGTCCTTACCAAAAGCTGGATGGATTGCTTCTGTTCATCCCTTCTCATTTATACACAACTTCTTAAACATACAAAACAATGATCATGTTCATCTCATATGTATTTTTGAGGACAAGAGTTCTGATGAAGATCTCATTTACCTTTGTGTAATTCTGGAATAACTCCAGTGAAGTCAAAGCAATTACTCTACTGTAAAAGAGATCAGAATTTAGGCATGAGTGTCTGTACCTATTTAAAATCTGTACATTCAATATAAACACAGTATATTGTAGGAATAGTAAAATGTCTTGACAAATGACTCAGTCATTAAGTGTAGATACCTTTTTATACGGATGTATAAATACTGAGTTGTGCTAAGATCTGAGTCTGATAAGCTTCACTGCGTACTTGGCTATGATTGTTACTGGTATGAACAGAGATAAAAAAGCACCTGCTGACACATTTAATTATTAAAGGAAGTGCAACAAAGACATGCACCTGATAAGATGGATGGGCCAGATCATTTACACCAGCTGAGGAGCTGATGGTGTTTTATGAGAGATTTACATAGTGATGAAATATATTAAGTGCTTTGGGTTGTTAGGGATCTAACACGGGTTTGAGTGCAGGGGAGAAGCAGCAATTAGTCACATCACACATGCTCCATTTATGACAACATGCACTCCGTGTTATGGTGTAGTCCAAAATGCTAAGGACTGCTGGATCAGCAGGTTAAAACATTCATCCTTTTTCTGAGTTAGTGAAGTGGGTGCATTCACAACTGGCACCGCTGTGCTAGCATGTCCAAAAGAACTACCCTCCTGCATGTTCCACTGGCATCTAGGAGCACATGGAGGATGCACCACCTATTTCACACACATACCTCCCTCCCTGCTGGCTGCTCCAGCAGTGCACAAGGAGAAAGACAGGAGGCAGGACCAAGCTGCTGCCGCTCTGATGTTTGTGTGCCCAGCCCCATCTGGAGTCTGAAGAACCAGAACTGGGATGGAGCTGATTAACTGGAGCTCTGCTTTCCTTCAAATTCCCCACTATCACTGAGTGGAAACATGCTTCCTCAGACTACCTAGAGAAGACTAGCACTCTCACACCAGTTACAGAAGACCTGATCCGCCACACCAGCTAACAGCAACTTCCAGCAGTTAGAGAAGATCCATCTACCTCGATAACCAAAGGGGACCCATTCCCCACCGTTAAAGAACATTACTCTGCAAATCCACAGTCAGAGATTGCAGGACAACCTGCCTGCCTTCATGGATTGCTGGGGAGGGAGAGCATGGTGGATTGATGGATACTGGGCTAGGAGTGAGTGTGGAAGAACTGACAGACCAAGGGGAAGACCATTAACTTTATGGATTGGGATGGGAGAAGAGTAGGGAGCTGATTGGTTGAAAACCAGATGGGGGAAAACACATTATTGAAATACCACCTCTGCAAGCTGGTAAGTTGTATTACTCCCATTTTATAGTTGGAATTGTAGAGGCTTGGTCGAGTCCACAGTGGCAGAACAAGGTTACATTGGGAATCCCAAATCTCTTTCCTGTGGTTCAAGCACTAGGCCGTAGTATAATTTTCTTCTTCTCAGACTGGAGAATGGATATTAAGAAACACATGTGGTCTAGGACCAACTGATCTGGAAGACCACCTCTCTTCCCATGTCACACAGCCACCACTGTGTTCATCAGTGGTGCCAGAGCTGGAGATTATATAACAGAGAGGGAGCAGCTGGCAGGGCCTCACTTCCCCTTGGTCCAAAACACTGCTAGTTGGTCAACCTTCATGGTATGCTTCCTGAGCTGAGAGATGTTGGGAGGACTTTGGTGGGAGACCATACAGGTTGGAAACACATTTTTAGCTGCTGGGTTATGATTTAGGTTCCTTGTTGGGCAAAGGGAGGTAACTGGAGTAGCCAGTCTGTATAGCTGACTTCTTAAAAAAATGTGCCTGTCAAATAGCACCTCGACTCAGATCAAAGGATAGGAAGTCCTGCCTATAGCATGTGTGTCTGCATTAGAAATAAATGAAAATGGAATACAAACAAAACTCCTATTGCAGGGGACTAGCAGCAGTCATTGGTTGTAAGATTTCTCATGAGTCTCTCAACATAGAAACATTTTGCAATCTTAAGTTTTAGTGGTTTAAGACAGCGGTTCTCAAAGCCAGTCCACCACTTCTTCAGGGAAAGCTCCTGGCAGGCCAGGCCAGTTTGTTTACCTGCCGCATTCGCAGGTTTGGCTGATCATGGCTCCCGCTGGCTGTGGTTCGCCACTCCAGGCCAATGGGGGCTGTCAGAAGGGTGGCAAGCACGTCCCTTGGCCCGGGCCACTTCCTGCAGCCCCCATTGGCCTGGAGCAGCGAACCGCGGCCAGTGGGAGCCATGGTCGGCTGAACCTGCGGACGCGGCAGGTAAACAAACCGGCCCGGCCCGCCAGGGGCTTTCCCTGAACAAACAGTGGACCGGCTTTGAGAACCACTGTTCTAAATGCCTCAGCCTATGTGGCGCCCACTAGAGAGACTATTCCACCACCTCACCTTTACTAAGCTTTGTAACAAATATTCCTGAATTTCAGTTTGTTACTGCCTCCTATTCCCTTTATGAAGCTGCTGTCCCTCTTATGACAAACACCCCTCTTTCTTCTCTCCCTATTTTATTTCCTGTTGCGTGTTTCGCTGTGACATGCCAAGCAGAAACACAATATAGCTTTGACATAGGAGAGCAGCTGGGCCCTGCCCTAGTAGGCAGATGGAAGATAAGTTCCAAAGGATAAAATGCGTGCATTTTATCAGGAGCTTTGTCATGGGATGTGTACAGCTTCCTGGCGCAGTATTACAGTGCAGCTAGCAGAACCAACAAACACTCCTTTCCTGTTAATATAATTAAAGGCTGCAGATGTTTAGAGACAGGCTTTTTTGAGTTAGCCACAGGCTTCAAATTGTTACGTGGTTAACCACTAAGCACCCCCCCCCCCCATTTCACAAATACCTGTAGACCAGTTTGGTGAGTGGGGGAAGAGGTTTCCTTAGTTTGCTTTCAGTGAGATGTATTAGAAAACAAAGCAAATCAGTAGATTCCTCTTGACTTTTCGAAATAACTAGCAGCCACTGTGAAGCAGTAAACACTGATCGTTGTCATTGACAGTTTGTTCAAATTTAATGCTGGTGAAAGTTGCTTTGTTCAACAGCTCTAAATATTAACATGCTGGACCAGATCCTCAGCTGGTGTAAATTGGCAAATCTCCATCCACTATCCCAGTTAACAGCAACCAAGGATCAGCAGCACCCTTTCCTTATCCACAGTACACATACTGTGAGCGTGCATCTGCTTCTTGACGTTGACCTGACCTGCTTCTACTCTGACTTAAACAGGCCACCTATCAGGGTGAATGACAGTTCATTCTTTGTCTCCCTTCAATATGTGGTCCCCCTGATGAGCATGCCAACACGAGAGGCAGTTATGGTATTCTGGGATTTTGTGTGTGTGATGTGGACATCTACCTGCCAAGAACTATGCTGAAAACACCCACTGATTCCAAGAGACCAATGTCACCTGAGAGTTTTATGATAGCTGGTAAACAGCCATTAAATGGTGACAAACTTTGGCCACGATGGCCATGATCCAAAGTCCACTGAAATCAATAGCAGTCTTTCTACTGACTGCCATGGGCATTGGATCAGGTCCCGTGTGCCCAGTTCTGTGAGGCCGGGAAGTATCCTCGAGTGCTGTAAGAGTTGGGGGTGGCACTTCATAAGATCAGACCCAATCAAACTAGGAGAGTTTTGTGCTGGTGACCTATGACACAGCTGAAAGGTTCTAGCTTTTATTACCAATCCTGTGCTGTCTGGGTCATCCAGTCTCCCTCGAATTCAGTGGCAGGGTCTCTGAACCTGCGTAGGGATAAAACATTCTTCTAGGAACTCATCCCGTTTCTGGGTGCTAGAGCCCTGCAGAAAGAGGCAGAGTAATTTCTGCTGACTCACAGTGGTAGATTTTTTTTTTAAACTCCTGACAAGATAAGAAAATATAGCAGAAGAGTCACTCTCTCTAAAGTGGGGAATAGGCACTGGGACACACGAGCCCTGCTGGGGCTAGAAACCCTAGAAATAAGCCATGCTCAAATAGGGGGGGAGCTTGGTTTGTGGGCAGAACACCAAGACTGAATTTATTCCAATCTGAGTGCTAATTCCATTCCTTTTATTCTGACCCATTGTTTTAAGACTACATATTGTGTCCCTCCCTCCCGTGCATCTGAGGTACCTCAGCTTCCTAAAGCCAAAAAGGGGATTTTGAATCAGAGGGCGAGAGAACAAGCACAAGCATACTGGTGTATCTGGAACTCTTGCCTGAGCTCCACTGAGCCTACTTTAAATCTGGGCCGACTCTCATTGCGTGACAGAAATATTCCATAAAGTAAAAAATCCCTTTTCTTCTTGTTGTGGGTTGCAAAGCCACGGAACAGACATTTGAGCAATGAACCCAATCGTACAGGGAGACAGTTTTGCAAAATCAGCTGCCTCATTTGTCCAGGCAGATCCCACAGTTGCACATACAAATGCATGTTACCCCGCTTGTGTGCCTGAAATGCCCACAAGTGTGGGAATTTCACCTGCAGTTTGGGTGGCCATTTAAAAAGGGTTTTGAGAAATGGTAGAAAAATGGCTGAAGATTAAAAATGCTCTGTGGGCCAGAAGAGATAAAAAAAATCACATCCTATTCTTTTCCCATAAAACAAAGGGGACAGGAAGGGTTAGAAGCCTTTAATGTGAGAAATGATTTAGTCAAAATAGTTTAGTTACTCTGGCCCATCGATCGTCTGAGCAGAGAAACATCATTGTAAGTATTAAGTTGACTCTCCAGTACTCTATGCCTGTCAAAACTGTTTATTCACTCTTGCCAACAACAACAAGAAGAAAAGCAGGCGGCTTGGCAGGCACAACGGTGAATGAGAGGCACAGACTGAGTGCATGAGTTGAGGAGCGCCTCATATATGCAGAAAGGAGATTGTACAATAGGGTCTGTAACTGTAGAGCTTATTGGGGGTCATTAGGAATAGACTAAAAAGACCTGAAGGAAATATCTCCAAGAATAACAGGGTGGCTTGTTCTCAATGCCCATTCAGCCAGTGGCGTATTATCGCCTAGGCCGACAAGGCCTAGGCCTAGGGTGGCAAATTTGCAGGGGCAACAAATTTATAATAGCAACATTTCTGTAATCGCGGCATCAGTGACGCCGCGATTCTACCAATCATAGCGCGTACTGAAACCACCAATGACATTTAGTAAAACATACTCGCGAGAATCCTAAACTGCACCGCACCCCGCCACCCCTTGAACACGGGGTTTGGATCCATGCACAGTGCCGCACTATAAGCGAAATCACGCTATACAGATGTGCGTTCAAGCGAGGGTCCACTGTATTTGTAATTTTATTTATCATAAAACTTGTAAATGTTCAATTATTTTAATGTTATTTAGATTCATTTTAGTTCAAACGAATTTGTAAAAAAACTAAAACAAGTTCATATGGGGTCAGGGGTGGCAAAATCCTTAATCCACCACTGCATTCAGCCCATTCTCTGCTGATTGTCACTTAGAAAATTTCAGAGGGTGAGTTACCATGGTGCTTATTGTTATGTCAGCAAATGGCCACTGGTAGCTGGACCAAGGCAACCACATTAGTGCAGCTAAATAAATAGAGTGCTGAACAAATTCTCAAAGTCCAAACCAAACTGAACTTTAAAACGCTGTGAGGTTTGAAATAAAAAAAGAAAGATCACACAAGGAAAAAAAACACATACAAAGAAATAAAGGTTGTGCATCTGCATTTCCTCTTTCTGGGTGTGGGCAGAAGAGGAAATACCAAAATATCACTAGAAAGGCTATACTCACAGCATTTCCAGCTTAACCAAAACCAGAAACACGGGCATTTCTACAGAAAATCCTGTTCTTACGACACTGCCAACCCGATTTTCAAACCCAAGAGATTTGATTGGGTTTGGAAAAGTCCCACATGTTTCTTTTCAGTGCTTGTCTCAACTCATCCTCTGAATTTTCTGAAGATCACCTATCATTAGTGACACCTGGACTTGGACATTTAACCCTTTGGTATTGCTAGGAGTTTTGCAGACAGAACATCATAGCCTGGAGAGGAGGATATCCCCCTCTATTCTGCTTTATTTACAGTCATGCATATAGACAACCAAAGTAGTGTACAGCCTTTAATGCACAGCAGAACACCAAAGGTCTAGTCCTGCACACCATTACTCAGGTGAGAAGTCCCTACTCATGGCTCTGTTGGCTCCAAGGAGCTACTCACATGAGTATGGGTGTCTGGGAAGGATTAAGTTCAAAGTGCACAACTTTGAAAGAGAATCTCAACTTTCCATGTGTAAAACATTGGCTACTTTCTCTTCAGCATCACAAATAAACAATAAAAATGGCATTCTTACAAGACCGATGGAAGGAGACGTGCTTAATCCTGACAATCTCACTCACAAAAGCCTCCTATTGACAGCAGTGCGTTGCGTAAGAACTGCAGGATCAGGACTAAGATTTTGCACAGGAAGAGGGAGCACCAAAATAAAAACAAATGTGTTTAGAATCCCCAAGGACTCCACACAGTAAGATTAAAATGCAGAAGTTGGTGAGCGCTTTCTTTCAGTTTGTAAATGGAAAAGTATTTTCCCACTAAAATACCTAGAGAGTTTTAGTTTTAACATGGCTTGACTGCCCCAGACCTGCAATAACATACATTAAAATTCAGAGAGATTTCAGTATTCCAGTGTGAAAACAATGCTGAGGTGTAAATATCTCAAGTAAACTTATTACACATAATTCCCTCTAGCACAGATGCTCCTTAATATCCAAGCAATTTGAGGCCATCTCATCTCCCACCCCCACTAAAAGATTTTTGAACTAATTCAAATAACTCAGAAGTGTTGAGTGTAACTAGAGCACTTATTTAAGGACAGTGTAAAACAATTTTCAATAGTTCAGTGCTTATCTGAGTCTGATTTGCCCCTTTGGTGCTGGCAGAACTTGCACTGGATTTCTAGAAGAGATTTGCCTGAACAAGGACAACAAGACTGGGCCTCACATGTTTCCTTTCAAATGCTGACTCACTGACTGTGAGACCATCAGACGCCCTGAATTTGTGATCAGGGTTTAATTAGAAATACACAAGACTACTATCACTGCTGTGCAGCCTAGTTAAATCATAAGCCACGTCTTACATTTTATTTTAGTTGCACAATTCATTTGCTACAGAGTATCTTTCAGCAATTTTGCTACAGACAAAAAGAAGCCCCTTTTTGGCCTCTCCCAATGCAGCTGCACTAAATACATTTTTGCTTCTATTACAAATGCATTTGAAAAGGCAATAGGAAAAAAGTGTCACACTGAGTCTTTTAAAAATTTAAAACCAAGTTTAGATTCAACATGCAAAAGACCTATGAGGAATATAATTAAAAATACAGCCATAAAATTCCTATTTTAACAAAAACCTCTGATTCACTCAGTCTTTTCTAAGATCAAGACATTGTGGTTTACCAAGTAACTTATATATTGGCGCAATCCTGAAAGCCCTTGCTTACATGTGCAATTCTTAAAGTTAATCAGACTGAGTAAGGGTTACTTGCAAGAGCAAGGATTTGCAGAATCAGGCCCCATATATTTTGTTCAAGTAAATAGCATGCATTTACAGGGAATTAAAAAATGAAATTCACCAGTATACCCCATACCCACTCCCAAAAAGTCCTATCTCCTCAGTCTCATGGATCTGTTTGTTGTAAAGTGATTAGCAGTCAGATTCAATGGACACACAGTCCCACCTTGTCTTTGTCTAAGTACTGTACAATACTAACCACACCTAAATTTAGCATGCTGCAACTCACCAGAACTTGTGCAGTTTGAATTTCCATTCCAAACTTGTTCCTCAAACCTATGGCCATTATTCCATTTTAGGCTAAAACATCCTTTCCCATGGGCCGCTGAAAGAAACCATGTTTCTTCAGTTGTTATTTCCAGTTAAAAAAAAAATAAAATCCAAGGTACAGTAGTCCACAGACTTCTGGAGACTAAAAGTTTTGATTTCCATCCATAAATGTCCTGAGCGGTGAGGACACACAGGCACTACAACTGGGAAGAGAGCAGGAAGGAAAGCCTACCATGTGAGCACAAAGAAACCCCCCCAAAAGTCTGTTCAGTGGACAGCACTTGGGTCGATAGCAAGGATTTCAGGAAATCCAAACACTTAACAGGAAATCTGATCACTGGATAAACATTCCATAATCTCCACAGATACAGTTAACACGCTGCGTCTCCAGTTAACCCTTACCCTGACGACTGCTAAAACTGAAATCTGACATTCCTTGTAACATAATATGTCTAGTTGGGTTCAAAAGTCTAAAGGATTCCTCATTATGTGTTTGTCTGAGCAAGCAGAGCTTTGTTGAGACTCTTTTTAGCCTATTGTGGAGGATATTTTTTCCCTCTTGCTTTTGATCTCTACATGGTGACATTTTACTTAAATTGTGCAATTTTTGTTAGGTTAGTATTCCCCATCTGAAAAGTAAATTATATTGCAGCCTTAGTCTGAAGCAGCAGGATAAACCTGTCTGAATATCTGTGTGCTGCTAACCATGTTCACCTAGTAGCCCTCTATTTGCTTTATTTCCATCTGTATTTTTAGTTTTTTCTTTCTTTTGCTGTAACATCAGATTTATACAGCCTATGTGTTACCTTACATGTACCATTTGATGATTTTATTATTCTGTTGACTGAAGCAGAATGGAGGAAGGACAGTTTAAAAAAAATGAGAGAACTCTTAAAGGAACAAGGGATAATTTTTTTTTAAATAATACCTTTACTATACTTTGTCAATTACTTCAAAGCCAAACTCTGCCGCTCTTAGACAGGATAAACCAGGGGAGTTTTGCCTAAATAAAGACTTTGCTCTGTCTCTTTTGGTTTACTTTCCTATGTAGCGTGAAAACAGCATGTTGTATAATTTTCTCATGGGGTTTTTGTTGTTTCCTATAGTTTAATTTTATTGGATAAAATCTTAATTAGGACCCTGAGCAGTTGTAGCTTTTAAAGACCCATTAGAACTTTGTGCAAAAGTAGGTGCATAATTGTCCCCTGATCCTGCAAATGCTTATGTGTACACTTAATTTTCAAACATGAGTAGTCCCATTGAAGTCAGTGGGAATATTCACATGCATAAAGTTAAGCACATATGTGTTTGCTGGATTGAAACCATACTATGTTTTCTGTAAAAGAGGCCAGGTACAAGTTTAGGTGACTTTTGGGTGTTAATAAATTCTAAAGGCCAGGGTCTACTGCTAAGAATGCCTCGCCCCCATCTCCCCATCTGAACAGGGCATATGCCATACTGGAAAGGTATGTGGACTCTCCTGCATTCTTGAGGGCTTTGTACAGGATAACTAGCATCTTGAATGTCACCCAGCCAGTGAAAGGCTTTGGACATAGGAGTAATATGCATTCACTCATCAACCTGGCACAGAGGGTGGATACCCACATTCTCCAGTAACAGAAGTATCCTTTATAGGAAGTCCCAGGAATAATATCTGTATGTTTGCTTCAGGTATTTTTAGGGTGGCCATTGTTGAAGTATATAGGCACCAAATAAGAGACACACTGTGATATGACTGAGGTGGCTTCCTCTCTTCAACTTTTTTACTGGGTCCTGGAGGGAAGACTTTGGAGGAGGTACCAGGAAGTCAGTCTGTGTACACATAAGAACATAAGAATGGCCATACTGGGTTAGAACAAAGGTCCATCCAGCCCATTATCCTGTCTACCGACAGTGGCCAATGCCAGAGGCCCCAGAGGGAGTGAACCTAACAAGTAATGATCAAGTGATCTCTCTCCTGCCATCCATCTCAACCCTCTGACAAACAGAGGCTAGGGACACCATTCCTTACCCATCCTGGCTAACAGCCATTAATGGACTTAACCTCCATGACTTTATCTAGTTCTCTTTTAAACCCTGTTATAGTCCTAGCCTTCACAACCTCCTCAGGCAAGGAGTTCCACAGGTTGACTGTGCGCTGTGTGAAGAAGAACTTCCTTTTATTTGTTTTAAACCTGCTGCCCACTAATTTCATTTGGTGGCCCCTTCTTCTTATATTATGGGAACAAGTAAATAACTTTTCCTTATTCACTTTCTCCACATCACTCATGATTTTATATACCTCCAGCATATCCTCCCTTAGTCTCCTCTTTTCCAAGCTGAAAAGTCCTAGCCTCTTTAATTTCTCCTCCTATGGGACCCATTCCAAACCCCTAATAATTTTAGTTGCCCTTTTCTGAACTTTTTCTAATGCCAATATATCTTTTTTGAGATGAGGAGACCACATCTGTACGCAGTATTCAAGATGTGGGCATACCATGGATTTATATAAGTGCAATAAGATATATTCCGTCTTATTCTCTATCCCTTTTTAAATGATTCCTAACATCCTGTTTGCTCTTTAGACTGCCGCTGCACATTGCGTGGAAGTCTTCAGAGAACTATCCACAATGACTCCAAGATCTCTTTCCTGCTTAGTTGTAGCTAAATTAGCCCCCATCAGATTGTATGTATAGTTGGGGTTATTTTTTCCAATGTGCATTACTTTACATTTATCCACCTTAAATTTCATTTGCCCTTTTGTTGCCCAATCACTTAGTTTTGTGAGATCTTTTTGAAGTTCTTCACAGTCTGCTTTGGTCTTAACTATCTTGAGCAGTTTAGTATCATCTGCAAACTTTGCCACCTCACTGTTTACCCCTTTCTCCAGGTCATTTATGAATAAGTTGAACAGGATTGGTCCTAGGACTGACCCTTGGGGAACGCCACTAGTTACCCCTCTCCATTCTGAAAATTTACCATTTATTCCTACCCTTTGTTCCCTGTCTTTTAACCAGTTCTCAATCCATGAAAGGATTTTCCCTCTTATCCCATGACAACTTAGATAGATACAATGCTTGCTGCAGTTACAGTATGTCTGTACATAGATCACTTAATACAGGGAGAGTTTCCTTTTAGAAACATGGTGTCCTCATATGACATTACCCAGCACATAGTATGCGAAATATAGTGGCAGCAATCAGTCTAGTGCAATGGTTCTCAACCTTTTCAGACTACTGTCTTGCATACCCCAAGTTTCTCCTTTCTTAAAAATACTTGCTTACACAATCAGACATAAAAATACAAAAGTCACAGCATACTATTACTGAAAAATTGCTTACTTTCTAATTTTTAACCATATCATTATGAAATAAATTGATTGGAATATAAATATTGTACTTACATTTCAGTGTATAGTGTAGAGAGCAGTATTAACAAATCATTGTATGAAATTTTAGTTGCTACTGACTTCGCTAGTGCTTTTTATGTAGCCTGTTGTATACCTACGCAAATATCTAGATGAGTTGATGTACCCACAGGGGTACCTGTACCCCTGGTTGAGAACCACCAGTCTAATGAGACCCACAGCAAGGAAGAGTGTGATTAACAGGCAAACAAAACAGTACCTAGAAACTGAGCAAGCAGGCAGCATGGAGGGACTCAGACCACCAAGAATGCTGGATTTCCAGACAAAAACCTTGCACAGGCATAGAAGCAAGAATTGAGTCTGCATACAGAGCTGATCATGGGGGATACAGATGAGAAAGTGACAGTAAAACTAACTTTTTAATGTCTCATTGGGAGCATGGGAGGAAGGATGAGAAGTTAATAAGACCTTGTTGAAAAAAACGTTTTCACAAAAAATTCTGATTTTGAAAAAATGCCATTCTCAACTAAAACATTTTTATTTGAAAACTTTCACCCTTCTCTAGTAAGAATGGAATTGGGGGAGGGGAGAAGGCCTATAATTTGCTGCTACTAATGTCTGCTATAACTGTCAGAGGTAGACAAATGTTCTTCTGTGGGACACAATTCACTCATGATGAGCAAAGACAAAATAATAATAAAAAAGAACAAAATAAAAGAAACCATCAGACTTGAGCCAATTTCATTGTTCTCTAACTACAAATGGGATTGTAGCTACCTTCATCTTACGGTAAGTAGCAGAGGAGCAAGTAGTCTGGCATAGAACTGTTTGGAAAATTTCAACAAGAGTGAAAAAAATTGTTTTCATTGAAGTTTTCCATGGAAAATTTTGACTTTTCATCAAGACACCCAAAGTTGTAATATTTTCAGCTGAAAATTGCAAACACCGGGGCAGGAGGATTGCTTTTCTGATTAAAAATTGGAATTTTTTTGTGGAAAGTACAATTTTCTTCAGTTGAAAATGCAATAATCAATCTGGAAAAGAGTTTTGATTGAAATGTTTAGGAACGGGCCTAATCAGATAGAGAGGAAAGGGTAGAATGTTAGTAGAATGATAAAACTGATAAAAATAAATCATAAGGAAAAAGTCTGCACAATGAAAACAGAGCAGAACAAAAGCTTGAAACCGTTGCCAGCTGAATTACTGTAGCTGAAAATCGGAGGGTAAGCCTCCTTGAAGACCACACTGCTACAAGCCATCCACTATCACAGACACAAAAAAGCCAAAAGTTTTATTGAATACAGATGTGAAAATCCTTGCCACTAAGTTAGAAAGAAACACATATTCTCCATAACATGCTCAGATCAGCTGGGCTTTATACTTGGTTTGTTCCACTGTCCCTAGATCTTAATATGCTTAAGTGCTAGAGCTGGTAAAAAATAATTCAAATTTTTCAACAAAATGCTCTACAAATTACTAAATTAAGTAGATGTTTCTAATTCAGTTAAGTTCAAGATGATTTAGCTCAGTCTCTGAAACAGAAAACACAACTCTCCTAATTAATTATCATTGAAGGTTTATTTGACAAAAAAAATTACTAAAATTTAGTTAAATCATCTAGTCCCCAAATTCTATCATTTTCAGTGTTGAAACTGCAGGATATATTGGTACAAATAGTTGGAAGATGGCCTTTTTTCAACAACAAAAAAATAGTTTCCCTTCCTATTTTCATCCAAATTCTTTGAATTTGGGGGGATTTATCAAAAGACTGAAAATTTAAAAATCAAACACACACACACACACAAACCCCAAACTTTTTTTGTTTTGGGATATAATTTTGCGTGTTCATCACCAATCAATTATGATGTGGTATTTCCCCCTTGAAAACTACTAACTTACTCATGTAGTTAATTTACTCTTTTTAGACCTCTGAATTTGGCCAGACATATTTAGTTGGTGATCCCAGCCCGCTAAGCGACTGCGAGAAGCTGGATTCCGCTGGAATGCTGTGAAGTGTAGAAACGCATTCCACTTTCACTCTGTGACCATATACTGGATTTATAACACACTTAAACTCAGGCAAACTATTACAGAAAATGACTAGAAAACAGACAGATTGCATGAACACTAACACTGCTTAACATAAGCCATAAACAGTATTTGTATCACAAAGTGTTAGCAATTAGCTGCTCTACAGACTTCTTACTGTGTAACAATAAAATATTTGTTCATAACGCCTTTCAATTTCTAAGATGTTTGCTTAGCGATCCCTGCCCGTTCTACTAAGTTATTCTCCTTCCTAAATGAGCAATCAAGGAGGTTTACTTTTAAGATTAGCATCCCTGCTGGCAGCTTTTTGCATTAGCAAAAGCACCAAGCCCTCCTCATACAACAGCACACCATGTGCTCTTATTCATTCATTCATTCATTCATGCCCGTCACCCCAACCGGGGTATGGGCCGCCAACCATATTAAACAACAAATGTTACCACTTTCCCCACTGTTCAATCAGTGAAATACAACAGAAGCAGTGTTCTAACAGGTTTACCACCACTTTGGTACATTTATTAATTAATTAACATCTCTCAGCATTATGGAATAGCAGGAATTAGAAACTGATTAACAAAAGACACTTGATCCTTGGTGACTATTGCAAACTGCACCAAGAAAACAAGATAATTTGTTTCACCACTAGAGGTTTCACTAAATATCATAATTAAAGCTGATCAAAAATGGTAAGTATTTTACATGAAAATATTCAAAATGTTTCCTTTCTAACTGTTCTATTTTTTCTGTGAGATGCAAAGATTGAAAATATTCCAGCTTTAATTTTTTCTCCTCTCTTTTTTTTCTCCCCTCCCTTTTTCAATGGCAAAGGAGAAGAGGAAAGCAGGGAGAGAAGGGAGCAGAGTGGGAAACTGACATCTCCATGTCCACACTCACTACAGTTTTCAGGGGATTTGTTCATTGGAAATTTTTGAAACAAAATGAAACAATTTTCCATGAAAAGAGGCCGTTTTTCAGAGAAAGTTTCAAACTAAACATTACACTATATTTAGTCATAATATACAGCATAGAACCAAATCTGTCTCAAACCGTCTGCCTTTTTTTCTGCCAACTAAAGATTCACAAACAGACTTCCCCACAGCTTGAGTTCCTGCTTTGTTTGCAGGGATCAAAAACCTGTCTAGAACTCCATACAACCTACAGAGACATGGAGTAGTTGAATTAAATACTGCAAATGAACATGTCAAAATACAACATATTGCTAAAAGCTTTCTAGCAACATAATGCAACGTAAGGGAATTTTAAAAGTTGGGTACAGTCACTGTTCGTCTGCGTCGTTCATCTTGGATTTACAGCCATGCAGAAAAAGCAGGGAAAATATTTCATAGGACATCCTGTGAATCTCAGGCCATGTGTGTGTTTCCCTTTTGTCACTACACTGCTTTTTGCCATCCCTCACAAGAACTGGTAGAAAAAATGGCTCCTTGCCATGCTGCCATTGGCTGATTTTAGAGAATTTAAATTACAGTTGCAGTATTGCAAAACTCCAAGCATTCAAAAATGAGGACTCAGGCCCTAAACAAATATTGAGATTGTTTGTTTTTTTTAAATCTCATATGTTTTAAGCCAAACTTTGGGGTTCTTTCTGAGCCCGGCATGGTGTACATGAGCCTCGTTTTCAAGGTTTACCCCACAACAGTGAAGGCTAAAAAGTCTAAAAACCAAAAAATTAAAACTAAGATTCTCATATAATCCTTTGATTCCTGGAGCAGAGGCTTTAAGAAAAATGCCAAATATTATGAGACTTGCCGTGAAGTTGTAAGAGTTGGCAAATATTAAAACTTCATATGATTCCGTTTCAAGGCAAACGTATATCAGAGAATATCCCTTACCCCAGAGTTCAGTGGACAAGAGGAAAGAAATGTCTCTAGAAAAATGAAAATAAAATTCTAAGTGCAATTCGGATATGGCTTTGGAAATGGATAAGGAAGATAACATGATCACTGACTTTATACATACAACTAGGAAGTTTATATTAAAACATAAAACAATTAATTCTGTGTGTTTGCAACAATTTTATGTGTTTGCAACAATTTTAGCTGAGAGGGTTTATCTATGTGTGGGGATGCATACGTAGGTGTTTAGAACCTGAAGCCAGCTGGTCCAAGAGAGCATTAAAAGGTGAGAAAAGAGTGAGGAAAAAGTGCTGACAAACAAACAGCAGTGAAAAATACTAAAGCAGTGTATTGCAAAGTTGCAAAGACAACAGTGACAGGAGCCAGAAGGGGGCCCAGGACTGTCAGATAAGAGGAGTTGAAAGGTGAAGTGTCACAAGGGTACAAGCGAGGTGGCAGCACCCAGCCACTTCCTCTCCTGTAACCAAAGTGCTTGGGACTAGAAATCAGCCCATAGAGTTGTGGTGTTTCAGGAGAGAAGTGAAATAGGAGAATCACAGGGACTATCACAGGATAGGCTACTCAGTAAGACAAAAGAACCATAGCTCTTTTTTGGAGTGCATTTTGAGAGAGCCTATGTCACAGGAATGTGCATTGATGGCTCCTCACTGCTTTCCTGTCCTCGTTATACCTGGGTTATAGGAGTCTGTAGAGTGACCAGATGTCCCGATTTTATAGGGACAGTCCTGATTTTTGGGTCTTTTTTTCTTATATGGCTCCTATTACCCCCCACCCCTGTCCCGATGTTTCACACTTGGTGTCTGGTCACCCTAAGGAGTCTGTTACTTAGTCAGACTTGGAAATCAAAACAATTCTCCAGCAGCTGTTTGGTGCCCAGGTCTTCATCATGTGTCTCTGTGCATAGATGTGCTTGCGTTCACCAGCTGAAGCCATGACACTGGCTTGGCAGAACTGCATCCCAGAGCCCCATGCAGGCAGCCTGTGCTGTGTTATTGTCTGGGGCTTTCAAGCACTGCAGTATATTATGCTGATTGCACATCTGTTTTAGCTACACAGCACAGGCATGGTAGAGGGCCATAGGACACAAAGCATGAGTTAAAGCTCCCTCTGGCTGCTTTATCTCCGGCTCCATTATTGTCTGGGCTAGCATGGTTGCTAGTGAGGGAGACAATGCCACACTCTGCCTCCTCTTGATAGGCATGCCTCCTTTTCAGATAGCTGCATCAATTTCCCCACAAGCACAACACTTTAGAAACAAGTTCCTATACGCCCTTGGCTGTTCCTGAGAGCTGCCATGGAAATTGTACCCACACAGCCCTTCTGATGCAAGTTATCCCATCCATTGAAATGATGCATCTTGTATTTTTCCTCTCACTCACAAGTAGTGCAAGCGAATGGACAATGGGGCTCCATTTAGTGCCATAGTGACCAAAGGTCATGTCACATCTTCATTTCCATATCCTGGAAAGGAAGGATAGTCCAGTGCTTAGGGAACTGACTAGCACTTAGGTCCCTGCTCTTCTACAGGCTTCCTGAGTGACCTTGGGCAAGTCACTTAGAAAACTGATGTGCAGAGAGACTAGCTGTGAAATAGGGGTAACAGCACTTCCCTGCCTCATGGCGGTGTTGTGAGAATAAATACATTAAAGATTGTGCAGCGCTCAGATACTAAGGTGATGGGGGCTATGTACATAAGCAAAAAATTGAGATGTCTAGAACATCTACACTTATAGTAGTAAATGGTTACACTGGATTCTTTACTATATAGAATATTAGAAAATGTATTGCAGAGGATAGACTGGATGACATCTTTTCCCTCTCCTATGCTTTGTATGATTTCAATCTGAACACTTGATTTTGTCTCATAAAACATTCTGAGAGTTTAGCAGCTTATAAACTCTTGTCTAGGAGACGTTTAAAGTGGTTTCTTGATTAAATTAGATCTAGAATGGATTTAGAATCAACAACCACTGCTGTCCGCTGTGTAAGGAGTAAGAAGGGTTAACTTCTTTGGGAGGAGGAGCTGTACTTTAAAAAAAAAAGAGTTTGCCATTGAACACAAAGCTAGTTTGAAAAACTAAGATAATTTGAAACACATGTTCCTGGCTACATAAGTACAGCACAAACTGCAAGAGAGAAAATGATAATAAAAAGACATGGAATATTTCAAAACATAATTAGGAAAGTCAGCATTTTACAACATAAGAGTTACTGTACCTAAAATATTGTTCTGCTTTGTTAATGCTTTAAAACTGTAATTTTCTAAAGACTTTCTAGCACAGTGTGAATTTATAATACAATGAATATGGCAAGTATGTTAGATGCTAGAGTTCACTAAAATATTCTTCTTATGTAATACTATCTGAACATAGATGACTCAGAATTAAACAGTTGGATACCTTATTTTAGGCACAAAATGCTGTGAATTAACTAACTCCTAAAAATAACATGCCTTCCCAGTTGCTTTTCAATTAACTTTTTTGATACTACCTGGATGTATAACTTTTTTCAGTACAGCAATAAATCTATTAATGCACATATTCCTTGTCAGGCTAAAGTTTCAGAAACAAGACAGGCACAATTCCCTTCACACCTACACTTTTGTTCCGTTTGCATTCTTTCAGTTCTAATGCTCAGAAAAGAACCAGATAACACTTCCTGGGTAGTTAAAACCAGAGGAGGCAACAAAATGTGTGAAAAGCTCTGCAAAAGAGCGATGATTCAATATACACTGTGACTTACACTTAGAACTGCACAAAAGCCAACATGCCTCAGCCCTGCAAGCGTAGCTGTAAAACCCACTCTGCAAAACCTCCAAAGCTTAAATATCATGTTACAGTACCACATTCAAACACTTGCCAGAAGACACTGAATTGTATCAAACAATCCAGAATCCCTGGAAATCAGAGATGAGCTGCGCTATGAAGGCAGGAAAAAGTCTCCATGAGCTCCCAAAACCATGCAAGTGTTGCCTAGGCCAGCATAAATGCACGATGGTATTTCTGTACTGACTTATGCTGATTTTGCAGGGAAGCATGCACACACTCTTTGTCGGATATGTGGACTTTCTCTACAAACCAGCCTGCACTTCTAGTGTTGCAGTTCCTTTGTAAAGCTAGGACCTGACTGAGGGGGTGTTTTGCCATTGGTTTCAGTGGAAGCACGAGGAGGGCCATGGTGCAGTGTATACCAATATTAACAAATGTTGAAAGAATATTCTTAGGGTTGCAAAGCCAAGCACAGAAAGTTAGGCTATTCCAGAATTAAGGCTTCAGAGATGTAGTGGGGTTCACTTAGGGTCCAGAAGGCTGAGTCGGCAGGCCACAGTTCAACAGTCCCCGAAGTCCTGGGGGTGGCCTGCTCAGGCAATCGGGGAGTCTAGCAGTCAAGTTACAGTCCATCCTTCTCCAGGTTACCCCAGTCAGAGAAGGGGCAGAGGAAGGGTAGGGGGAACCCATCCCTTCCCTCTCCACCAGGTGCCAGCTCAGGGCTAAACAGGGTAGAGGTGAGGAGCATCTCAGCTCCTTCTAGCTAATACCCCCAGACCAGCTTCCCCGGGCCACTTCCTGCCACCCCCGTCTCTCCTCAGTTTGGGGCAAGGTCACAGCACTCTGCCTCCTTCCCAGAAGAGGGTTGCTCAAGCAGTCTCAACAGTTCCGATAGTCAGCTAGGGCTTCACAGCTCCCTTCCTGGTGTCCAATGAGTCTCCCTTGTAAGGGAGAGAAAAAGGGGTCAGGCCCCTACTGCCCAAACAGACCTTACCACAGTCTCTCCCCAGTGGAGTCCTCTGTCCTAGAAGAGGCTGACTGCTACCTTTCTGCAGGCAGCCTCTCCCCCTGCTTGATTGTCAGAGTCACCTTGCAAGTCAGCCCTTCAATGTGCAGGATGCTCTGCAGCTGCTGGAGGGTGGAGCTTTCCGAGCTCAGTACAGCTCCATCACACTGTCACTCTTAGTGAGGGGTCTGTAAACCCCACCACAGGGGCACACACTGAGCAACAAAGTGAAAGCAAAATAGGGAACAGCTTCTTCCTGAATGAGCACCATCCATTCAGTTGCTGTCAGGGACGGGCTAGGTCTACCTGGCCCTGCCTGAATGTGGGGACTGGGCTAGGTGACCTCTTGAGGTCCCTTCCAGCCCTACATTTCTGTGATTCTATGATGATGCATGCACACAAAGGGGTCAAATTAATTGCTCAGACAACCTTAATTCTGGCATTTCCTAACTTCTGAGTGCTTGATGTTGCAAGCTCAATAATGAGGTTTTTTGTAACAGTTTTTTTGTGTGTATTTTTCTAGGTTTTAAAAAAAGCAAACTGAAACACACACACACACAGAGAAATTCAATCATGTGGCATCATATTGACACCCACATGGATTATTAGCAGGTAGATTCACCGCACAGACCTCTGCCACTTGAGCTAACAGTGTAACTGATAGAAACAGTAGGTTGTCATCCTCGGTGTGGACCAGCATTAGAGAGAAATGGGACATTTTGCCGGAGGGTTTCAGAGATATTTTCTGATAGCAAAGGAATGGTGAGATTCAGGAATCTTGGATTCCAGTCAAGATTCTGAAGGGGAATCTCTCCATTACCTCCAAGTGTGTCCCCTCCAGCCTGTCTTCCCCACCCCTGCCCCCTCATTTCAGTCCCATTTTCCTCACCTACCTAGTCCCAATCTTGGTCTCTTTACCCCGCAAGTCCTAGTCTCAACTTTTGGAAATCCCATCTCAGTCTCCCCGCCAATCCTTATCCCCCACCCTAGCATCCTCTACTGGCATGTGCAAACTGAAGTTTTTCAAAGGCTTATAACTTGGCCAAATTTTGGCAGATTTTCATGTGGATGGCAAAAGGCACATTCCTGACATAAAGGCCAAATTTCAAATTCCTGCTCAATGCAGAGGCACTAAAGCTTTCCAAAGAAAAGGTCACCTGAACTTTTTTAACCTTGAAAAAAAAAACAATGTATTTTTTCCCTGGCCTCTTTTTCCAAAAACAGCTGAACCTTTTTGGCTGAAATTTTCCAAAAACCTTGATATGAGGCTGACATGCAGCATGGAAAATTTGAGCCCAATGGTAAAAGTTCAGCAAAGTTGTAAGTGTGACAGATATGGCAATTGCCATATCTTGGGGAGATCTTACTGTGTCAAGTTTACGTTTCATTGCGGGCCAGGGATTGTATGTAATTCCCTTGGCAAGGGTGACCACAGCTCCTCCAGCAGCTAAGAACAGTGAGGGGCGATCAGACAAATTCACTCAGCGAGTAACACCCCAGAGAAGTACCCCCACCTGGACAGTTTCACCTATACTAGTTCAGACTGGATTCTCCAGAGACCAACGGACAAAGAAAGTACTTTTGGATAAATAGCCTGAGTTTAAACTGACTCAGGCCTTCTTTCTGACACAGGAAATGGGCTGGAATTTCTGTCCAAGGGGAGCTCCAGTCCATCCTGCGAAGGGTTGGAAGGACTTTGGCCTATGGAGGCCCACAAGACGGATGGGTGACCTCTGGTAAGCTTATGAGCATGCGTGAAGGTTCTTTCATTGTTTTTGATATATTTTCTCTGTAATTATTTCACTTTAAGAATAAGTGAGCTTGCTTAGAAAGAGCTGAGTGGTAACTTCTAACTGTGGGCAATTACAACTGTTTGTAGCCTCTGAGAAGAGAGCAAAGTGCAGATGCAGGCTTGTAGGACTTGCTGGGATTAACACAATGTAGGCAGCGACAGAGTCCTGTGGCACTTTATAGACTAACAGATGTACTGGAGCATAAGCTTTTGTGGGTGAAAACCCACTGCATCTGACGAAGTGGGTATTCACCCACGAAAGCTTATGCTCCAATACGTCTGTTAGTCTATAAGGTGCCACAGGACTCTGTCGCTTTTTACAGATGCAGACTAACACAGCTACCCCTCTGATACTTGACACAATGTAGGCAGGGAATTAGGCACCCTTGAAAAAACCTGGTCAGGAGGGAGAGAGATGTGGGTCGCTGCCCAAGAGAGGTGATGGCGGAGAGCTGGAAACTGAAAGGTGGGTGTCCCTGTTGGACCATAGAGGTGGATTACTGGTGCAGTTTCCCTGAACAGTGACAATAAGCCACTGAAAAAAGGGTGTTATAATGGGCAGTGTCAGGCAGCCTTCATACTAGACAGTGCAACCAGCCCCACCACTAACAGAGCCTGATCCAAAGCCTGTCAAGGGGAGTCCTTCTATGGACCTTAATGGGCTTTAAATAAGGCCCCTAAGTTCTTCATTGCAGTACTTCCCATTGTAAGCACAGGGAATATCACAAATACTGGGGGGCAGTAAATATCCATTTTTAATTATTGGCATAATCTTACTTAGTCACATTTGACATGTCAGACACTCTGCCAATTCGCACGGCTTTTTTGTGACATGTGGCACATTAGCCATAGGAGCATATGGTCCTGCATTTTTTGTGCTATGTTTGTCTTCTACTAGGATCTGGGTAAATCCATTCTCTCATGCGAAAGCTGAAGAGAACCTATGTAGGACAGATGGAAGTTAACATTGTTCTCTTGTGCTTGTGGGATCTTTGAAAAAAATCTGCTCAAATTGGCAGGCTATATTTTACTGTGCAAATAGGATATGGAAACCTAGTTGCGCTCTGGCAGACGTTCTCCAACTTTCCTATAACAGGCCCCACATCTTACTATTGAGATTGTCTCATGGGCACCTCCCACGATTGTATAACATCCCTATGGCAATTTATGTTATATGGAAAAGTTACATTGAGAAAGTATTTTGTGCCTTCCTTTAAAGCTGCCTTTAAGGTAATAAGAGTATTGACCTTTTTGAAAAAGTTAACCACACTAACATTTTTTGCTATTTATTTAATCTCTCTTCCTCTTCCTCTGGCTTTGTTTCATTCAGCTCGAAACCAGGAAGAAAGCCAGCATACCACCTGAGCAGCGAGCTCTCTGGTAGATAACCAACAAGTGGGCCAGGAACCACATTCTGGGAACCTCTGCGTTAGTAATGTTATGCCATACTTTGTTGGTGTTCTGCTTTAGCAGTTGTTTACATGCAAGTTGCTTACAAGGCCACACATTTATATTTAATAGGCAAAATAAAAAAATGCTAATTCAACACCAATGCTTATACAACGGAGGGATGTTCAGCTGATTATAATGCCTTACCCTGATGTACTTGACTGTATTTTTCCAACTCGTTTACTTCCCTAATCACATATAAACAACAGGATGGCACTGGGAACTGAACTTTGACACCAAAGTCTGCTGTTACTGCTACTTTGGATGCTGCTGCTGTTCTTTCTCCACAGCTGGGTTGGATCCCGGATGGAAAAGTTTATTATCTCATCTTTGAAGAAGAAACATATTAAAAAAAACAGCTTTATTTACAGTGGGAAGGAGCTTTTTTTGCATGTATAGTATTAACATATTCTAACTGCATTTGGAAGTATCAAATTGTGTCTTAAGGTAAATAGATATACATCAAAGTGTAATTTGAAATACATTGTTTTTCAGCACTTTTTAATATCTGTGCAAGAAAAGTTTGAAAAAAAGGCAAGATACATTATTTATTTAGAACATAAGAATGGCCATACAGGGTCAGACAATGGTCCATCTTCCAACAGCGACCAGTGCCAGATGCTTCAGAGGGAATGAACAGAACAGGGCAAGCTTGAGGGATCCATCCCCAGTCGCTCATTCCCAGTTTCTGGAATTTGGAGGTTTATGGACACCCAGAACATGAGGTTGCATTCCTAACTGTCTTGGCTAATAGCCATTGATGGACCCATCCTCCGTAAACTTATATAATTCTTTTTTGAACCCACAACATCCCTTGGCAATGAGTTCTTCAGGCTGACTGTGTGTTGTGTGAACAGGAAGTAAAAAACTACATCCTTGTGTTTGTTTTAAACCTGCTGCCTATTATGGGGAGGGACTTTGAATTACTACAGAGAATTCTTTAAGATGTATCTGCCTGGTGGGTCTTGCCCACATGCTCAGGGTCTAACTGACTGCCATATTTGGGATTGGGAAGGAATTTTCCCCTGGGTCAGATTGGCAGAGACCCTGAGGTTGTTTTGGTCTTCCTCTGCAGCATAGGGCATGGGTCACTTGCAGGTTTAAACTAGTGTAAATGGTGAATTCTTGGTAACTTGAAGTCTTTAGATTATAGTTTGAGGACTTCAGTAACTCAGCGAGAGGGTAGGGGTCTATCACAGGAGTGAGTGGCTGAGGTTCTGTGGCCTGCAATATGCAGGAAGACTAGACTATATGATCACAATGGTCCCTTCTGACCTTAAAGTCTATGAGTCTATTTTCATCATCTATTTCTCATGTTATGTGAAAGGGTAAATAACACTTCCCTGTTCATTTTCTCCACACCATGCATCACTTTATAGATCTCTAGCATCTCTCTGCCCATTAATAATCTCTTTTCTAAACTGAACAGTCTGGTTTTGTAATCTCTCCTTGTAGGGAAACTGTTCCATACCCCTAATAATTTTCATTGTCCTTTTCTTCACCTTTTCCAATTCTAATATATCTTTTTTGAGATGGAGCTATCAGCACTGAAGGCAGTATTCAAGGTGTGGGTGTATATAGTGGGATTATATTTACTGTTTTATGATCTATCCCTTTCCTAATGGTTCCTAATATGCTGTTCGCTTTTTTCACTGCTGCTACACATCGAACAGATGTTTTCAGAGAACTTTTTACTTGCAGAAAATGCAAATGGACAAATTGGAAATTTCAGAATGAAACAGAGCACAAATCTGATATCAGCTGTGATTACACAGGGATGAACATTTTAATGCATGAAAACCCTACTGAGCACTCTGTATGGATGGTACTTGTCTGATAGTGAAGGCAAAATTTTAAAATCTTGGCAATCATTTGGATTTTTCCTGCTGTCTGTCATAACAGGCCATATAGAACAATGTGGCAGAAGAGAATAATGTGACAGTGGCTAGGGACAGGACTCCAGTAACAACAAGAAGTTCCAATCATCTGATGCCTTCCCTTTGTGGGCATCTTGGCTTTCCAACAGAAAGAGAAGGCTATTGTCAGCGTTTTAATGTTAATTCATAATTACAGAAAGCATAGGAGAGCTGTAACGTCATTAAAGCAAAACCATATGTGCTATGAAGTAAAAGACACAGGAGTAAATTGCTGGAAGAAATGCAGAGGGGGCTTTTTCTCACTTGGGACATTCTGGTCAATTAAAGTTTGTTATCAATGGAGCGCTGAGGAAGGTCACTTCACTCTTCTCTCTTGTGACAACTGATTTATATGTGCCAGGAGAAGAAAGTTATCGAAGGGGATAAATAACGTCTTCATGAAAAGGTAAGCTTGACATAGTTCCTACTACTACTCAAGTCCCCAAATCCTGTTCTAAATTTGGTCTTGATGTTCTTGAGAGTTTGTGTCACAGAGCAAAGCACCAGAGGGTGGTGTGCAGTTTAGAACTGGAGGAGGCCAGCCCTATATAGAATCAAAAAATTCCCTAGTGGATTGTAGATGATAGAATATAATAGAGTAATTCTGTCAATGAGCAGGTTAGGAACTTTTTAATTTGTGAATTATAGCCATGAGACACCTTAATTCCTCTTTCAGAGGAACTTCAATCTATTGACTGTTGGAACTCAGCTTCCTGGCAGTACTAGTGGGTCTCACTTTCTCTTAGTTTGGTCTCTAGTTAATACCATATCACTTGATGTTTAAGAACCGATTCAATCATACTGAGTAGTACCTAATTTCAAGGGACTATCTGCACAGTAAGTAAATGTGAGTAAGGGAGGCAGAGCTGAGTCTTTATACTGCACTTGTTCCCCAAGGGAACCCAAATCCTTTTATGTACATAGAGAAATCACTTTGCTCACCTTCAGGGTGGAATGCAACAGATATTTGTCAGTGCACAGCAACACTACATAACTGTTGAGGCCAAAAAGTGAAGCAGAATATCTTATACAATAGGAACCTACACTGGGAATTTAGGTATGTAGAATGTAGTTGCATAAGTTGGACATTGGCCATAACTCTGGGGCTAAGAAACCTACTCTCGCAAGCAGTGCCATGTTTTTTTTTTGTGGCCACAGTGGACAGGATGTTTGTTTTCCATCTCCTCTGAATGACAGCATGTCCAAAGGCAGAGTTTTCTCCTAACACCAGGCTTGGGCTTTTGTTTAGGACTGATTCAGAGGAAAGGGTGCCACTTAATGAATCAGAAAACCATTTCCTTCGGTACTTGGGTTTTTCTTGGAGTCCTCCCAACCCAGTACTGAGCCACCCTGCTTAAACAGTGAAATCTAACAGGATCGCAGCACAAGATGAGTAGTTACAGGTACTGCACTGGGGCTCTTTCCTCATCTATGAGTTCTATATCACTTAGGCCCTGATCCAGCACACATTTACACACATCCTGAACTCTACACGTGTGAGTAGTCTCACTGAAGTCAATGGGATTACTCGTGTCTTTAAGGCTTTGCAGGATCAGCACCTTTAGTCTGTAAGTGTAATTGCTTGGATGAGCACAGTGAATCTATTCAACAAGGTCGTACCCAATTTGGCATCAGAACATGCTGCTGCCTCAGTTTCCCTTTCTTGGTCTTCCCAATAACTGTACCCAGCTCTCATATGAGAGATATAACATTGCTGGGGGAACTGGTTTATGAAAACATCACAACACTTCAAATGTTTAAGTTTACCTTAAAGCAAAGCAAATCTTTCCCCAGCTCCCTTCAGCCCCTTTTCAGGCTCCCCAAACCCAGCTCCTAATCATCTTTGTCCAGCTTGTCCTCGTCCGTCCCTCCACAAACACAAGTCAATGCCACAACATTCTATTCAGTTGCAAGCACTTTCTTTCCATTTCTGGCCAAGGAATTTTGTCATGGGATCATCTCCTAATACCTGGTGTTTTCTCAAATATAATTTCTCTTTAGATTGTTGCTCCTCTTATGGTTCCTGCTCCTGCCCAGCCTATCCTATGGAGAGCTTCCTGCCTTCAACTGGAGGTTACTCTAGCCAGACCTTTGTATCTGCCTCATGTGGAGACTCCCTTCCTCAACCCTCTCTAACCCTGAATTTCCCCTAGAGGCACCTTCCTTGAAGCCTCTCCCCTTCTCCCTACTGGATCAGGCACCCCAGGGCTGCTAACAAGTGATCTTGGTCACCTGACCCAGCTGCCCTGCTCAGCACAGTGTGCTGGATAACTAGGCACACCACCCTAAAAAGACCAGCCCCACCTGTGAAAGTCTACCTTTAAAAAAATTCTTCTTACTTTTGGTGTTGTTTTGCACAGTAGCTGCTTTTCGAACTGAAATCACCTTGCCATGTTTGTTTAAACAAAGAAATAAAACTTTGAAGTCAGTGACTTTGTTATTTTAATAAATAGCTAATTTTTCAAGGGCCAAGCATATTATATATAGATATAAAATACACTTGGAAGAAGCAGTCTGCGTAGGGATAGTGAATTTCTTTTGTTTAACTATTCACTCTCCCACTAGAGACCATTTAGGCCAAGTTTGAGCCTGGAGCAACTTTTTATTGCTGAGTTGCAGTAACCCCTTGAAAATAGGGGTTTATAATGGAAACTCTGGCAAACCCATAGCTAGAGCTGCACTAGCAGCTGTTTCTGTAATGAAAGGTCTGTGCAGAGCAGGGACCAGGGAGTGAACAGCATAACAAGCTTTGTAACTTGCAAATATTAGAAATGATTGTGAACAGTCCATACACCATGTTGGTGTCACCTAAGATTAGAGCAATCATATGTGTCTGTGCAGCACACATACATGAATTAATATGACAGGGGTATGTTACCAGCTGTTAAATGGAACATATTGCCCTGTTTATTTGGACTCGCAAATAAATGGGGGAGGGGGGGAAGTTACTCAGCTCTTCAGATAGTGATTGCAACAATAGGCATTTGGGGATATTAAATGGATATGGTGGAATTCAAAGGCACAGGAGGATTTGTGCAGACAGCTAACTAGTCCATCAGTACATTAATAAAGCAACCAGCCTGAACTGAAAACCAACCTTTACCATAAAACCAGAATACAGAGTAGGATGTTCTGCCTCCCAGGGAACGTTTGGCTGGTCAATTCTGTGCATTCATCCAACTTGCAATTTTCAGCATGCACACAAATGTAAATGCAGGGCTCTCTGCTATCCCAGAAATCTTTGCTACTCGCCCCTTCAATAGTATAGTTACAATTATTTGTATAGCTTCTCACAGTGGCGTGATACAAACTGCAAATGCTGTAGGTGAGAACTAGGGTGACCAGATAGCAAGCGCGAAAAATCAGGACACTTTCTTTTTTGGGAGTGGGGTGGGTAATAGTTGCCTATATAACACATAAAGCCCCTAATATTGGGACATCTGGTCATCTTAGCAAGAGCTGAATCCCTCTTTCGTTTAGATTTGGGCAACCCTATTGGGGCTAACCTGGTGTAAAAGAGCAGAAGTTTGACCCACTAGGACAGATTCCCTACCCTATTCCGGTTCCTTTGTACTGCTCAGGCTCAGATGGTGCAGAGGGAGTGAAGACTGGCTGCAGATCCCATCATGGCAATTCCCCTTCATGGAGGCATCCTCGGCAGGCCTAAAACTGGAAGAGCTGACTCCATCTCTCTCCCTGTGGTGGGGAAGGGAATGGAGTAGCCGGAATGCAATGCATTCTGGCTGTCCCCAGCTGGCAGATGGTCCTCTGCCGACCATTGCCAGCTGGCACAGGTCAGAGCAGGTCATGGGGGTCTGGGCCTGGGGTCAGCCAGAGAATTAGGGAGTTATAATCAGTTTCTTGACAGCTCTCCCTTCACCCAGCAGATGCAGAGAATCTGGCCCACAATCATTAAATAGTTGAATTCTAAAGTGGAATAATTAAAAAAAAAAGGAGAGAGTTAACTTACAGATTCACCAAAAAAGGAGGTTTTATGAGATTTGTTAAAAATTTTTCCTGTTGGAGCTCCTTAACTGGAGATCAGAGTAATTAGATCATCAGTTCCTGAGGATGTGCTTGGCAGTGCTGTGGAGACCCCAGGCAGCCAGCTGCATGCCACGAGGCTCTCTGGGATGTCACA
The DNA here is from genome assembly GCF_016161935.1 of Mauremys reevesii. Lineage (NCBI taxonomy): Eukaryota > Metazoa > Chordata > Testudines > Geoemydidae > Mauremys > Mauremys reevesii. The sequence continues at coordinate 269,939,993 of NC_052624.1, forward strand.
GGCAGGATACAAATGAATGTACATAGACTTATTCCCGACTGTCTTCCTTTGTACGATTCATGTTCTGTCAATCTGGTATGCCCAAATTCCTTTAGAGTGACTAATAACAATACGATATAATTAAAGCTCTGCCATGTTACCTACCCATTTATTCGCTGCACCCAGAAAAAAAGTCAGCAGTGTTGCATTAATCTTACTCACTGTTTTGAGAAAAAGTGACACTGAAACCATTACAGTCATGCATCAATACTCAGGGGACTGATATGTGTAACTGTCAGCAGAGTTAAAGGAAATTATCCTTGTAGATCTCTCAGGCAGTGATGGGGAAACAGAGCCCTGTGACTATATCAGTGTAATTCTGGTATCACTGGCATGTTATTTTCAGGGTGGATTTAACTTGAAGGTCTATGGGTTCAGCATTGTTTGCTGGAACCTCCTGTCTGGCCTCCCCAACCCTCATATTACTTCCTTCAGTTCATCCAAAATGACCATTCTTGCCTGTCAATCTGTTCCTGTCACTCCCTGCTTTGAGCCTCTCACTGGTTTCTCCCCAGCCACTGCACCAAGCTTTAATTTCTCAGCCTTGCCATCAGGTCAGCTCCATCTGACCCTGCTTCTCAGATCTTGTTTCTACCCTAGAGGTACCATATTGATCCTGCTCTTGGATCACAGCTCTTTAGTGCAAAGCAGGTCTGGACCAGACATGCCAAACCCATGAAAAAAAATACAGAAATCAGGCTTCTTTTTCGCTTAATTGGCTTGTATGTTGCTTGTTGGGTAGTTTTTGGCTTGTGGCTTGTTGCTTCTTTTTTTTGATCGGGTCCTGGCAAGGAGGGGCAAAGGGGGGGGGGAAAGAGAGTCAGGGGTGCACAGCAGGCCCACCATAGTCCCAGACTGCTCGCTGGGCGGATCTAGTCACATAGAGTGTTGGGGTTTTTAGGGATTGGCTTGTTTTTGCCTTGTTTTGAAATGGGATTAGCTTGATATGTGGCTTATTGTGAAAGTCGGGGTGCTTATTTACCGTGTGAAAGTTGGCAACTGTTGTCAGGACTCCTTTATCTTTCAAGGACTATCGCTCTTTTAGTGCCTCACTCGGTACCGCAGTGCCCCCATCTAGAACATTCCTTTTCAGATGCAGTCTGCCTGACTCAAACCAGCTATGTGTGGTGTGACAAATCTGGCAGAGTTGTGACTAGCTCAGTAGTGGAACAAACATTAGAGTTGAGGGTATAAATACAGAAAGAACACAGAGAAACCAGAGGTCTGGGATATGGCAATGATATGAGGTGAATGCTATCTCAAATTGGTATCTTTACCAACCAAAATTGCTACAGGGTGGGAAACCACCCTCTTTTCTCCCAGATTACACAGACTTAATGTATAGGGGTGTTAATAGTGATAAAATACTTGAAGATGTAAATAGCTGTAAAAGTGCTAAATATATTATTATGAATAGACACACTAGACATTGAATTCTGCATTTTCCATGAGTACGGGATAATTACATCCACCCTGAAGGAGCAGTGCTAGGTCACCTCTAAAATATGGAATCAAATGACATTCACTACCTACACATGGAATATTCCATTTATTTTTCCTTAGGCAAAATCTTTTCTCATGCTCAGTACTTTAACTCCATATTTCAGTGTCTGACTTCTTCACAGCAGGCTCTGCAGCTTGCCAGAGAAATCTGAGTGAAATGATTAAATTCATTTTTTTGGCTATTTGAAATCTTGGTGAACTTCCAGTTGCCAATATGTCTTCCTCACTTAGGCATAGGTATGAACAGTAGATTTTTAAAAGCACTTTTTAAGGTACTCCTTAAAGTTTTAATTTTATGTGCATTCATATTTTTAAAAATGCACCCATAAAAAGATATATTTACAATGCAAAACAAATTACTATATATGCAAAACATCACAATGACAAGCAAGATTAAATATCGCCTACTAATTCAGGAATGGCAAAGACTGCTAGAATAAAGGATACATTACAGTTTCCATTCTATACTAAAATGACTACACAAGGTGCAAGGCTGTGGAGAATCAAGCCCTTGGTGTCTTACATTTTAGAACATTTTCTGTAATTATATATTCTAATTGGTGACTATGATGGCTTGGACCCCCCTTCTGGGATGCCATCTGATGTACTGGGGTTTCACAGAGCCTCTCCTGCTCCACCAGCCTGGATTCCCTCTCCCTTTTTGTTTTGCTGAATTAGGCTCTGTGGCCTCTGGCAGCGCGCACACGAGCACACGCACACATGCACACACATACACGCAGAGGTAGGACCACACCCAGCTGCAGACAGAGATTGAAGCCAGCTCTGTGTGAGAGGATTCACCCAGTACTCATGTGCACACCCCCTTTGGAGAATAAACCCAAAATAATACTGTCTTGCGCTGTATAGAAAGATCTGCACAGCGCAAACTCATAAAAATTCACCCTCTCCCTCAATGTGAAGGGAAATATGCACAACTTCTTGTCCCCCCACTTAGAAATTGCACCAACTGCATTTAATAATAAACAAAACAAATGTATTAACTATAAAAGGCAGATTCTAAGTGATTATAAGGGACAGCAAACAGAACAAGGCAGATTATTGAGCAAATAAAACAAAACACACATACTAAGCTTAAGATCTTAAAGAGACTGGTTTCAAGAAGTATTTTCTCACCCTAAATGTTATTTTAGGCAAGTTGCAGAATTTCTGTAGCTTAGAGTTCCAGTTATTTCTTCTTACAGACTGGACCCATCTTACTCTGCACTCACCCCTGCCTTTCCTGTCAGGTTGGTTCCTTTTTCCCTTCAGTTACCTTCAGCAGTCCTTTTTCTTGGGTAGGCAATGGAGGAGTGCCCAGATTAACCCCTTCCCCAGCCTTAAAAGGATTTACCTAAGGTGGGAAACCTTTGTTTGATCCCAACCTCCTTCAGAGGAAAAGTACCAGCAGTGTCCAAGGTGGTATTTTGTGTCAGATGATCTTATCACCTGACCTGGTAGTGTGACACCTACATCCCAGGATGCCTCTCAGAAAGGAGAGAGAGTTGTATCTTTACAGTCTTATTGCTTCTTCCTAATGGCCCATGAAGACTGTAATGGCCGGTTGTCTGGTGGGGGTCTCCCAAATACACACACCGTTGTAATAGTCAATATTCCTAACTTTAGAATCAGAAATGATACATGCATACAAACTGGATAACCACATTCAGTAAATTATAACCTTTCCAATGATACCTTACATGAGCCATCTTGCATAAAGCATATCTTAGTTATGCCATATTCATATTATAACCATATTTCTATGAAAAATATGGGGCATAACATCACAGTGACATCATCTTGGTTGGTTATATCATTTTCGTCCACAATTTACTGTACTGATACAATTGATGGCAGCAAAATGGCTGTAAAATATAAAGACCAAGAGTGAATTCCTGGCTCAACTGAAATCAATGGCAAAACTCCCATTGATTTTATAGGGGCCAGGATTTCACCCGAGATTTTGATTTTATAGGGGCCTCTAATCCCATCAAGTGGTTCTGGTGATGTCACAGACCATCAGAATTAAGTGAACTGTGAAAATTAACTGTAATAATCTCGCAGTGCAGCCCAAGTATCTTCTCTCCCTCTAGATATGCCTGCTGCATATAGCATGAAGATATTAAAATATTTTTGATCTACTCAAACTAATAATTGCAAGAGGAAGATTAGCTAGGGTACCCTTAGGCACTGAGTCATAAGCATTGCATTTTGAGGTAGTCTAGAAATAGCCATTCCAAAAGTGTGATGGTTCCCACTCACTGCTGTGATCAAACATGGATATAAACATTCCTCTTGAATCTGATCTTTATTTTACAATATCATTATCAACCAGCCCAGATAATGGATTCAATTTTTAAAGCTGGAAACATGCAAAAGGCATTTATGCTTTTGTATGCATCTAGTCTACACATGTGAATACACAAATGTGCATGCACTCATGTATTTGCACAAGCACATGGCCAGTTAGTTTCCTAGTTTGGCAACAGCAGACGCCAATACCTAATCTAAATGTTCTTGCATATATACATTAGGCATATGCAAAATTTAGGCTCTGTTAACCTCTCTGATGGCTTTTAGTAATTTGAAAGTTCAATTATACTCATACAAATAAATCTTGGTTAGAATGGGTCTGAATCAAAAGCGTGGCGCTAAACACTCCGGGACTCCCAGTTTGGCACAATCATGATAATTTTGAAACAGATTTCTGTTTTGGCTAGAACTGTTTGCTCATTTGTTTAATTTAAAAAAGCAGAAAAGAAAAAATAAAATGAGAAAATTTAAAACAAACTACAATACCTTCAGCTCTCTCTTATGAAACATACAGTTTTTTAGATATAGTTGTGTATACGAGATGTAAATAATTGAACTCTGTATATTTTAGTTCCTAAGTGACTTCAAATTCTTGCCCCATTGGTGCCAGAATAAACTGATATTCTCTACCTAGCTGGACAGTCATTAACTAAACAGAAATAACTGACAGATCACCCTTGTGGAAAATCGCTACAGAATTTAATAGGGATGAGACCATGGGGTTCTAAAGATGGGGGTGGGGTATAGAAATTGTGGAAAAAGCTTATTGAATTTAATAGAGATCGTTTTCATTCTATATAATTCTGTACCAGGGTATAATTCCTATTATAAATATAGGTTGGTTTAAAAAAATCTATAGAAAGGTTATTGGAGAAACAAGTTGGTTGAGGTAATATCTTTTTTGGACCAACTTCTGCTGGTGAAAGAGACAAGCTTTCGAGTTGCACAGAGTTCTTCTTCAGGTCTAATTCAGGTTATAATTTTCTATTAAATTCTACAAGACTTTTCCATGGGGGATTGTGGCAAGTTAACTACAGTATACAATATCTGCAAGTAGAATTATGGCTCTTATGTGTGACAGACTGGGATGCACCAAGAACATTAACCAGGAGAAAGATTTACCGTACTAATTTTCCCCTACTGTTACTCACACCTTCTTGTCAACTGTTTGAAATGGGCCACCCTCATTACCGCTACAAAAGTGATTTTTCCTCCCTTGGTATTCTACTTTTAATTGAATTGTCTCGTTAAACTGACCCTCACTTGGTAAGGCAACTCCCATCTTTTCATGTACTATGTATATAGACCTGCTACTGTATTTTCCACTCCATGTAGCTGATGAAGTGGGTTCTAGCTCGCAAATCTTAAGCCCAAATAAATTTGTTAGTCTCTAAGGTGCCTCCTTGTTTTTTTATTATTGGCAGTGTCACTTAGAATATCAACAATTGAGACAGGATTTGCTCTAACTTCTGCACTCAAGCTGTGATCCAGCAAAGCACTTAAACATATGCCATTCAGCAAAGCCCACTCTTAAGTCCCATTCAGGTCAATGGAACTTTAAGCATGTGCTTAAGTTAAGTACACGTTTAAGCGCTTTGCTGAATCACGGTCTAAAGGCCTGCTCCAAAGCGCACTGAAATCAATGTTAGACGTTCCATTGACTTCAATGTGCTGTGGATCAGGCCCTGAAAAAAAATAGAGCTCACATGTATTAGGAGGTAGGCAGTGTGCTGTTCAGGATATTTATCTTTCCTAGTTTGCAGTAAGAGCAACTTCGCCATACAAGTCAGAGTTAAGAGAGGCATCTGAGTAAAGCAAGGGTTGTGCCTGGGGGACTTCAATGAAACTACACTGATTTGCACCAGCTAAAGGTCTGGCCCTTAGTTTCCATTCCACAGTCCAGTCAATATACCATCATTCTCACATAATAAATTCACTTAAGATATGAATTATGTGAAGGACATGGATACTGTGCATTTTAAAAATAAATAAACCAAGCCCCAGGAGCCACCAGGATTTCTCAACAACCTGCATTATAGGAATTAATACCAGTGTTTAGCTGAAATAACGTTAACTAATTATGCTGAATATATAGATGTAGGAGAGAACGCCCGGAAAGCAATGAATATGTGTGTAGGGAATGCTAAGGTGAAAGGTGTTTCAGAGAAGCTTGTGCTATTGTATGTGCCAGCAAAGTCCTGCCATGTATAGAATCATAGAAATGTAAGGCTGGAAGGGACCTCAAGAGGTCATCTAGTCCATCCTTCCCAGCACGGAGACAGGATTAAGTACACCTATCTGTGTATCAGTAAAACAGAGGATGACACACATCAATTCCTCTTACAAACAGGAAGTTAATCAAAAGTTTTGTATATCAAAAAGTCTTTATATGGAAATGTTAATAGAGCCTTGTAAGTAGAACAGGGGCAGAGAAGAGAAACTCCATGCCATAGAGGATTTCAAGATTTCAAAATCTGTCTTTGTTCCGATTCAGAACATAACCCCAAAATTTCAAAACTGTCAGCCAAAGAAAATTCGGATTTTTTGCTTGATCAAAATGTTTCCATTTTGACTTTATTTTGTACTGTAATCTATAATATAAACCAAAATATAAAAAAATTGAAATGAAAAGTAGTTTCAGAAGGAAAAAAGGGAACTTTTCATCCTGAAAATGTCAAAGTAGAACATGTTGATACTGTTGGAACTTTTCCCCCTTGTTTTTCTGAAACAAAACTTTTGCAAAATCAACATGATTTTGTGAAGCATTTTGATTTCAATGAAACTGCATTTTCCAATGAAAAACTCTTCCATGGATGTTTTTTCTGACCAGCTCTACATGTGAGATTGCTGGGTTTTGAAACGGCAGTACTGTATTGCCAAATGGACTGTTAATGTTTCTTCCAGCAGCTTACTTGCATACTGCAGTACAATTGGTTCAAAGTAGCCCTTAACCACAATGGTGTTCATTTGGTTAGTCAGAGCAATGATGAACCATATAGAAATTTAGCTAGAATATCTTAAATTATTACAAACCTAGAGATGGACCAGAGGCACAGAGTTCAGACTGAAATTTCCACAAAGCGTGGAAATAAAGCCCTCCTGGAATAACCCGCTTTCTGTTGTGGGTAGTTCAGTGTAATGCGTATGGGCTAGGCTCAGTCCAGACTTATGCTGGGTCAGTACACAGGACTGAAGGCAATGGAAAGTTGACCTACGAGCTTTGAAACATGGGCAGTGCTAATTGAGTGCATCCCCTCAGCAGCCTTTGCTGGCAGGAAACCCCTGGCAAAATTCCAGTGATGGAAACACCTGCATTGTCCTGGGATTGAATCTTCTCTAGGAAGTAGTGGATAAGGCTAGCAGAGGGAGGTGCAATGTATGCAGTCAAAGATGATAGGCAGAATTATTAGCTTTTGCTGCTATGTGGGCATAAGAGGTAGTGAATAATCCATCTTGACTATCAGGCACACACAACACGTGCGTGGGTAGGCATTATGGACCTTGATAGCCAAGGGCTGCAAATATGTACACAGTAAAGCTTCATCTATTTACAAACCTTAAAATCAGCAATGACTTTGGATTAATGGGCTATCACTTTCCCCCAAACCACAGCCCCCTAAGATCCTGCATTTCAGGAGAGACAAAATCCTGCCACAGTACCACAAGCTGCCATTTTTTATTCACTCCTTAGATTGCATGAATCCTGGTAGGCATTTTAATATGTTGAAGACGATATTGAAATTGAAAAGCATATTGGAGCATTGCATGTAGCTAGAAGCATGGCCTAAGGGAGAACATTTCTTGTGGAGGGGGGATGGCACTCATATCCTAGTGATCACAAGGCTTGTTTATTGTAATTCACTTTCTGCTTGGCTTCTCCACGGCTTGCAGCTTGTTCAGAATGCAGCAGATATTTGATTCAGTGTGGGACACCCACAAATGAAAGCACCCCAAATCAAAGAATCATAGAATCATACTGGAAGGGACCTCATGAGGTCTTCTAATCTAGCCCCTTGCAGTCAAGGCAGGACTAAGTATCATCTAGACCATTCCTGACAGGTGTTTGTCTAACCTGCTCTTAAAAATCTCCAGTGATGGAAATTCCGCAACCTCCCTACGCAATTTATTCCAGTGCTTAACCACTCTGACAGTTAGGAAGTTTTTCCTAATGTCCAACCTAAACCTCCCTTGCTGCAGTTTACGCCCATGGCTTCTTGTCCTATCCTCAGAGGTTACCAAGAACACTTTACCTCCCTCCTCCTTGTAACCACCTTTTAGGTACTTGAAAACTGTTATGTCCCCTCTCAGTCTTCTCTTCTCCAGACTAAACAAACCCATTTTTTTCAATCTTCCCTCACAGGTCATGTTTTCCAGACCTTTAATCATTTTTGTTGCTCTTCTCTGGACTTTCTTCAATTTGTCCACATCTTTCCTGACATGTGGCACCCAGAACTGGAGACAAGTTGAGGCCTAACCAGCGCAGAGTAGAGCGGAAGAATTACTTCGTGTGTTTTGCTTGCAACACTCCAGCTAATATAGCCCAGAAGGATGTTTGGTTTTTATGCAAAAGTGTTACGCTGTTGACTCATATTTTGCTTCTGACCCCCAGATCCCTTTCTGCAGTACTCTGTCCTAGGCAGTCGTTTCCCATTTTGTAACTGATTGTTCTTTCCTAAGTGGAGTACTTTGCATTTGTCCTTATTGAATTTCATCCTATTTACTTCAGACCATTTCTCCAGATCATTTTGAATTTTAATCCTATGCTCCAGAGCACTTGCAACCGCTCCCAGTTTGGTATCAGTGGCCTCTAAATACATTTGATTAGGGTCATTACAGTTAGCAGCAGGGCTACTAAGGAAACCTGAAACAGGGCCAGACATGCCCAGCACTAAAGAAAAATACATTTCAAAAGAGAAAGCTGAAGAGAATCCAGCTGCTTCATTTCATGGCAGCAATGAGCACTGAAGGGGCCAGCAGGAACCATAAGAACAAAACCTATTTGCTTTTGGTATGTTGGGGGTAGGTTCTCTTTTATTTAAACTTGATAACACTGACCATTGAGGATATGAATTGGTCTCTCTTGATTAGAGAGCCAGAGGTCAAACAGTGCCCCTAGCACCACAGAAGCGTGCAAGCAAGCTAAGGTTAAATCATTTTTTTGTTTTTCGCTTTCTGAAAGTTAGCATGTGTTTTTCCCATAAATAGCACCAACTCATTCTCCCATGAGCAGAATGATGTGCCAGGCAAATCAGAAGTGGTCTCTCAAAACAACTGATCCCGGGTCACTGCACATCCCCAAGCAAGGCAGCTTTGTAGCTTCCATTGTCATTTGGGTGGCTGTTCTCTCTGGGCCTGAACCTGTCCGGAGTTGAGGCACTCCCAAGGGTTCCTAAACATTCCCCATTCTTGTTGACTCCCCAGAACCTCTTGGATGAGCTCAGCATATTGCAAGACCAAACCCCCGTGTCAGTGAGTATGCATGGATCTCTCTCCTCCACCTCTACTGCATCGCTGACCTCCCTCTCCCTCTCTCTCCCTCTCTCTCTCAAACTGTGCTTCCAGTTCAGGAACTGGCCACGAGCAAACCAAGGAAAGGTTTTTAATTGGGTTTGGTACTAATCTCCTTCAATTTGACTGTTTTCACACATCATAGCTGACCAAAGCCAGAATGTATTAATCAAACCAAGCTCTCCAGCTCCACGATACAGCCACTTCCCTTGCTTCACAGAGCAGAGATGAAGTTGGAATAGACAACATTGGCTGTATGGGCCCAAGCACCCCCTAAACATATAGTCAGTGGCATGACATATGTGCTCACCTGTGTGCTCACTGATGCTTTTGCATTAAGAGTCATTGTCAGCTTCTTCTGTGAGTACCATCCTTTTCCTGCCAGAAAACCCCTGCCATCTTCCAATGAGTGGCATAGGGTGGATGCGGATGTAGAGGAGGAGATGCCTTGACAACTTTTTACAGTCGAACAAAAGAAATCTAAGCCTCCCTTCCAAATAGTAAAGCAAAGACTGGGGACAAATTGTCTGCCAAGAAAGCAGTTTATACTAACTCATCATCTCTGCCCAGAGACAAATGCCAGCTAGAGCCCTGCGACCAAACAAAAAATGGTTTCTGTGAATAAACATTTATTTGGCATGAAGTCTGACAAATCCTTCTATAATCTGTGTGCAAGGTTCCAAACAAAAAAGAGTAAAGCCGCAGCCTGTGTTAAACAGCACCAGTATAACCATCATCCTCATTGACTGGGAACAGTCATTTCTACTCTTTGGGTGTGTCTTTGTTCACTCCCTTGCACTGTCCCTCAGGAACACAGCATGTCTTTCAACACAGACTAGTTCGCACTAGCCAATCACACTTGTGACATTCCCTGAGTCGAGACATGCAAACACCTTCAACATCGACCAGATAGATGTCTCCATACTACGTGCTGACTGTATTCTTGATGACTGAATAGGTACACTAATTAATAAAGGCTGTGAGTCAAATCCCCAACTGGGGTAAACTGGCACTGTTCCATTGAAGTCAATGGAGCTAGGTGGAATTGGATCAAATGAGACTCCAGCTATAAATATTAATTCTGTTTAGCACCTTTTATTTTATAGGCTCCCAAATAAGCTTTACACTTATTTCTAAAGGGATTGCTTCATCCACCATAGCAATGGAGGAAGAATGCAATAGCTGTTTAACAGGGCAGCCAACACAACAGAATAGCTTGGGACAGGAATTGAAGATACATAGTGCTATCAGGGAGGGAATTTTGCTCCAGTCTGCCCAATTGCAGTGGAAGAAATACAGCTCCTTCTTGAAGAGAAATGGTGTTTTACTGGGAAAAAAGGGAAAATATAAAAATTACCTTTAAATTTTCAATTGGTGACAGTGGTTAGGTTTGTGATTCCCTGAGATCACACTGTTGCAAAGGATCTGAAAGAGACCAGTGGCTCTTCAGGGTAGAGACTGCGCCTTCTTTCTTTGGAAAGTGCCTAGCATATTGTTGGGGCTACTGAAGATAAATATTAATAAAATAAAGGGATAAGATGAACATGTGTTTGTCCAATAGTTTCTAATAAAATTAACATGGCTGCCAGTGAGTTCTGAATAAATTAGCACATTTTGAAAATGTCAGTTAATTGCTAAAGTGGCATGCAAACGCACCACTAACCTCAGAGGTGACGGATGTTAAGCTGTCATATGAGAGAGGGTTCTTTGCAGCCCACTTGGATTTCATTGTAGATTACAAAATAAATGCAACATTAGTTCCTGTAAGGAAGTTTTTCTTTCCTTTGTAATTTATTCTTCGTTCTCCAGTAAGGCAGAGCTATTTTTGCAGGAGCCCTTCTTATGTCCCTAAAATACCCTTTGACTCACAGAGTTAAGGGTGTGAGTGGGAGGTTGTCAGATGTTCAGTAATCAATACATTGAATTAATGGCAGCTTGCTTTGAGGCTCTTTCAGAGTTATCTATGCTACGTATGTGACCCTCCCTTGCTGTGGTGCCTGAGCACCTCAGAATCTGTTAATGTATTCATCCCCCCAACACTCCAGTGAGGTAGAGAAGTGCCTACTCTTCCTATTTTACAGGTGGGAACTGAGACACAGAGGGTCAGATACAGAAAAGGACTTAGGTGCCTAACTGACACTGTAGGTGCCTAAATCGCAGAATCAGGACCTCCTGGTTTTCAAAAAGCCTCCACTCAGCTGCCCCAGAATCTTGTAGGTGGCTAAATTGATTCAGCACCTACATTTTTGCAGTAAAAGTTTCCCCGGCACCTATGTTTCTGCCTCTGAGCACGTACACTGCAGCCCGCATCAGACGAAACGACACCTGCACCCCAGAGCAATGCACAAACTGGGGGAAGATAAACATTCCTCCACCTAGCTTGCCTATAGGGCCCAATCCAGTTAGCGTGCTTAGACCTCCCCTGCTGGATTGGCCCCCTACAGAGAAGCTTGCCCAAAACAATGGAGGAGGAGAACATCTAGCCAGTGGTTAGGGCATTAACCTGGAATGTAGGAGACCCCTGATTCAAGTCCCTTCCTCCAGCTGAAGGGGAAAAGGGATTTGCACAGGGAGCTGCCACTTCAGAGGTAAGTGCCCCAGCCACTGGGCTATGGATTGTTCTGAGGTGGGGCTCCTTCAGTCTCTCCCGTTGAAGCTGTTCCACTGCAGATTAACTAATGAAAGGATTGTTGCGGCAGAGAGAACACAAGCAGGAGCCTGACTCGCCCTAAGAGGTGGGAGACCCGGGAGCCAACCCTCCTGCTGCAATGACTTTTTAAAATGAGCTATGCACAGTGGAACAGCGTCAGCGGGAGAGAGTGAGGGAGCCCCACATCAGACTATCCTGTAGCTCAGTAGCTAGGTTCTCGCCAGAGAGGGAATAAATCCCTTCTCCCCCTCAGGTGGAAAGGGATTGAACTGGCAGTCTCCCACGAGCTGGGTGTGTAACTCAATATTGCTCCAAATGTTACAATGGGGAGGGAATGCTGCTGCTGCTGGCTTCTTGCTAAAATGGCCACGAGAGGGTTTGCAGCTGAGAATCCCACACAGGAGATGCAGCCTGGACTGAGATGCTGGTCTTCAAGAAAGGCTAGCTAAGGTGAGGCTCTGCCTACTCTGTTGACTTTTGTGAATCCCTGTCTAAGGTGCATATCTCATCCCATTCATTGTATTAGGAGCCCAGTCGCCAAACTCAGGCTTTGCGAATCCCAGTGATTTTCCAGGAGCCTAAGTTTCTTTGTGAAACTAGCCCTAAGTGACTTGCCAAAGGTCACACAGGAAGATTGTGGCAGAGCAGGGAATTGGTCTTCCAACTTCCAGACTACTGTCCTAACCCCTGGATCATCCTTCCTCTCCAGCCAGATGCGACTGTAATTTCCTGTCTGCTCTGCATAGATGTTTGAGAACTCAGAATGAGGCATTTTGTAAGAGTACTTCTCATTGTGCAACTGTTGGGCTGTTCACTGGTTGGTCACTTTTGGTGATCTCTTAGATCTATCCAAGATTCCTAACTCCCAATGGAAGTAAATAGGATTTAGGCACCCAGCTGCCATGTGTGCCTTTGCAAATCCCTCCCCTATAGGTTGTGAAGCACTCTGGAATCTTTCAGTAAGAAAGACAGACTATAAATTAACAAAACCCACAGTGCCCTTCCTGACAGAAGCCGCCTTTCTTTCCATGTCTCCCAAATCGGGTCAGAGTGCTGGAGAGAACAATCTAAATCTGTATTTTTGGCTCTTTTGAAATGCCTTAATTGCTCCCACTGCCACTTTCCATGGACCTTCATGTCTTTATGGCACAGGAAGCTGAGAGCTATACCGTTTATTGCACTGAATGCAGCAGTTATGATTGCCTGCCTTGTAGGCAGGTGGCATATGTGCACATTCAGTGCAAGCAACTCATGGCCCTCAGAGACAGGCTCTTGAGACCAGAGTGGCTGAACTGGAAGAGCTAAGGAGACAGAAGTACATAGACGAGACTTTCAGGGACATAGCAGAGCAATCTCACCCCCAGTCTGACAGCCTCCGCTGTTGAGGAGGATGAAAATCTCGAGGAAGGAGATCAAACTGGAGCAAAGGGAAATAATTCCATAGTTGGGACCCTCCTTCAAGATTGTGTCACAACATCCTCTTGCATTGAGGATACCCCAGTCATTAGGAAGAGACAGGTAATAGTAATGCGGGATTTGGTTATTAGAAATATAGAAAGCTGGGTTTGTGATGACCAGGAGAACCACATGGTGAATTGCCTGCAGACCTCTTGAGACATCCATATAGACTTATGTGCAATGCTGGGGAGAAGCTGGTGGTCATGGTACATGTAGATACCAATGACATAGGGAAAGGTCCTGGGGGCCAAATTTAGGCTGCTAGCTAAAAGATTAAAGGCCAGGACCTCCATGGTAGCATTCTCTGAAATTCCTCCAGTTCCTGCGCACGGTCAGGTAGACAGGTAGAACTGCAGGGTCTCAATGCATGTATGAGACGATGGTGGTTGGAGGAGGGATTTATATTGACTAGGAAGATAGGAGCCTTTTGGGAAAGGAGCAGCCTATGCAGGAAAGATGGGCTCCACCTAAAGCGAAACGGAACCAGATTGCTGGTATGTAAAATTAAAAAAGTCCTTGAGGACTTTCCCTAAGGGCTGAGGGAAAGCCAATGGACAATCACATTAGGTAGGGGAGGATTTATTCAAGGGTATACGCTATCTACTCCACTAACCATGTGCTTACATTTAAGCATGTAATTAAATCCAGTTCAGTGGGAGTTAAATGCTTCAGTGCTTAAATCATCTGAATAGGATGCTTTTCTGAACCGGAGCCAATATTTTTGTAGTATGGTACATCTGAGGATCTTCACTCCTTTGTACACATTTGCTACAATGGAATCTACAGTACATGTATGGCTCTGTAAGTGTCCGGCTCTATTTGACTTTAAAAAACTCCAACTAATATATTTACATACTTAACCTCTCAGAAAAAGGCGTCCTGGATAGAAACTAGCTGCCACATGGTGTGGTTGAAAAACCAAAGCGCTTAATTGTTATGATAGAACTGGATTCAGAAACAAAACACAGATGGCAGAAAGAGCCTGCCCAAATTTCCAAACATATCGCCTGTCCCTGCACTAAAGCACTGTTTATTTAAACTCTGCTGTCGTGCATGCAGTAGATCATCAGACTTAACTTTCAATTTCCCTTGCATTAGTCAGTTTAAATTAGACTCTGAGGGTATTTGTACACTGCAATTAAACACCCAGGGCTGGCCTGTGTCAGCTGACTTGGGTTCATGGGGCTCGGACTGTGGGGCTGTTTAATTGCAGTGGAGACATTCAGGCATGGGCTGGAGCCCAGGCCGTGGGACCCTCCCTCCTTGAGGGGTTTCAGAACCAAGGCTCCAGCCTAAGCCTGAATGTCTATAATCACAATTAAACATCTCTGCAGCTCAAGCCTCACGAGCCCGAATCAGCTGACACAGGGTTAAATTCTGCTCTCAGTTACAAGGGTGAGACTCCCATTAAAGTAAGTGGAAATTGCTTCTATGAAGCAGAAAGCAAAATTTGGCCAAAAATTAAAAAGATAATAATGGTGAGTGCGATCATTTGAGAGTGCAAAATATGCGTGCAAGAGCACAAGCAGATAACTGTGCATACAAAGTATACAGCTGCAAGTGTAGCTGCATATTTGCACATATAGGTCCTGATCCAGAAAAGTGCTCAATCATGTACTTGACTTTAAGCAAGAGAATGGGACTGCTCATATGCTTAAAGTTAAGCATGTGTTTAAGCGCTTTGCTGGATTGGGGCCATTATGATTTTTTTTTCAAACATGCACAATTTAGGAATCAACATTTGCTCATTTAATTTTAATATACTCTATCTATGGCAATTTAAAAAAAATTCTCACTTAAGTCATTTAGGGCTATATTGTACAAGCTTTACTCTTTCAGGTACACATTTTAATCACACACATAGTCCCATTAATTTAAAGGTGGCTACTTCAGTGTGCAAGCGCTCATTAATGGAAGGGTTGCATGATCTAACTCATGAGGGCCCGATCCCAAGCTTGCTGAAGTCAGTGGGAGTCTCTCTGGTGACTTGATTGGGCTTTGCGTCAGGCTTTTACTGAGCAATCAGCATAAGAAAGAATCTAGATGCTTTAGATAAAAGATAATTCAATGATGTAACACACTGTCACTAATTGGCTCCAAGTCCCACGCACCAGCACCCCTTCCAATGCATCTAAACAGAAGAATAGTGGCAACAGGAGATAAATGATCAGAAATAAAATGATTCTGATAGGATAATTTTTTAAAAAAATTGACTTCCTGTTGTCTGGAATCCACCCAATTCCTTCCTCCACCAAGTACTACTATCATTATGAATCATCATTACAGTAATGTGCTGGGCCCTCAATGCGAGATCAGGGCCACATTTTGCTAAATACTGTTCAAAAACATAGTAAAAAGACAGGCCTTGCACCAATAAAATTGCAATCAGGATAATGACAAGATGCAGCAGGTGGATGATACAAGCCAACAGGGGGTGTGTGCGGGGAAGTAATTAACAGTAAAATATGCTTCTTTTGCCCAATAAGCAGCAGTCTCAGCTCACCACCTGCCAAGTGGAGACAGGCCGTAAGTAGTACATAGTATCCAAGCAGTATCCATACCCTTAAATATTGGGGGAATTCTGGTCCAATCTGGAATTTTCCACCCAAACCTATAAAGGATCAAAGAGAAATCCCAAATCTGAAGAGGCCTGAACTCTGAGAAAGTTCTGCTTTGGATCTGACTCCAGATTCAAACTCCTTGATTCAGGCCCCATCTTTACATCCAAGTCAGTGCAACTGCCTATTGCTATAATAATGGGGTCCTGTCTCCTCTCTCTAGTCATCTCTATGCCATTCATTCCACATAGCAACATGGCTGCAGGAGCCTCTGTAAGCCCAGGAGAGAAAGTGCTCTTCCATGGGTCAGTTAACGAAAAGGCTCTTTGCCTTCCAATCATGCCACCTCCATAGTGCCCCTGATGTTCACTAATCTCAAAACCAAAGCACTGAGTCCACTCCTGATTCTTAGACAGCTGGCATCACAGTGAGATGATCTGCTTAGTAACAAAGCATTGCTTTCTGGTTAGACATATTAAATGTAGCGCAATAGGGATGTGAAATAAGAAAAAGAAAACAGTGACTCAGAGAATATTAGTTGATTGGGTTCTGTTTATGATAACAGTAATTGGGATCATTAGTAACAGATGGAGGCGAACTGTCGATATATCGAAAGTCATTTGATCCTGTTGAGTGCCAGGTGAATAATTATTCACATTTGTAATTTGTTTTATCTACAGAACAAGAACCATAAAGAAAGAGGATGCCCTCTGCAATGGTCCTGGCACAAAGCCTGCATGTATAGTGCAATGGGACACATCTGTTGCTATGGGCTGGCTGTGAAGTCTGTTAGATTGTGCAGATTAATTCATAGTGCTTTGGAATGTCGGCGATGTGATACAGTGGTATGAGGGAAGCCTATATTGTTATAGGCTGAGATCTTAAAAGTTGACTAAAGGAGTTAGGTGCCAACTCCAAAATTCAATTAGAGCTGGACATCTAATGCCCTTGGGCACATTTGAAAACCCCTAGTCATAGTGTCTGCAACACCAGAACCTTAGAATGAATGGTGGCTAAGGGCAAAATCTTCTGTCCCAGGGAAATGCTGAAGTCCTCAAAGGTCGTGAAACGGATTTGGTTCTGCTGTGCTTATGGGGCCCTGACTGCAGAAACCATGCAGAAGGGCTTCGACTCCTCTGCCTGCAGCATTGCTCTGCAGTAGCACCCTGTCAGGTGCTGTGGAAAGAGAACTGGGGGCCGGCTGAACCATGGAAGGGGTGGAGGTTTTGCCAATGAATCCCTAATTCCATGAAGGCACTGGCCAAAACACATCTTTAGTGGCCACATAGTGGGCTGCAGTCATGTTCCATACCTTCCACATCTGGACTGGGGTGGTGGTGGGAGGGAGAATTTCTTCCATCCCAATACCTCCAGAGGTCCCATGCCCAAAAACCACCTACTTAGGCTTTATCCATGAGACTAACCTTTGGCCCTGAGAGTGGAAGGTTAGTATAGTACAATAAGCAGAATGTTTGCTATATGTGTGTGCACCAACTGTACATGGTACCATCTGCTGCTTTGATAGAATTATTTCCCAGAGACTCAGCTGCAAGGCCCCAGCTTCCTTGTCAAGTATTCCCAGTCTCTATAGTCCCGTGTCTCCTAGGAAAATGGATGCCAGCTCTAGCCCAGCCCCTTCCATTTGTTACTGGGGTCCCTGTTCTCTGCCCCATTCAGTAAGAAAGTTCCTGTGTGACAGACTTTTGACAGGTCCATTTTGCCTGAGGTGTGGGATATAAATGAATGCCTGGATAGGATGCTCTTTTCCCCCTCCCACCTGCATGTACATTCCAAAATTATCAATATGATCTTAGCAGAATAACATGCTTTTAATGATTGGAAGAAGAAATGAGCTCCAGCCATTAAGCGCTAATTGAACAATTGCTGCTTTTTAGAGGACTGGTCTGACAACAAAATACTTGTCTTACTAGTTGCGGGGGTGGGGGGACGGGAGATCATGAAAACAATTACTCGAGTTAAAAGTGTGTTCACTCATGCTAGACATTTGTTCAACTTCCCTTACCGGTACTACAGGCTACAAGCTGTGTAGTTAGTAATACAGGAGCAGACATGTTCATCTTTGGGAACAGAAGCCAAAAAGTTGATCACTTCTTTTTCTAAGAGAATACCACATGGGAGATATACCCAGATAAATCCCATTAGCAATAATGATATTTTAACTACTCACAATGCACTTCTAATAACAACAGCTAGGGTGTACAATACGTAGCACTTTTCAAGCATGAACTAACTGATTCTCCCGACACCAGCGGGAAGTACGTAGGTCTCATACCCATCTTACAGGAGGGGAAGTAAGGGCTTGTTTCTGCCATTCAGCCACTAGCTCCCATTAGGGACAGTGGTTCCCGTGGAGCAAAAGGGGAGCGTGGCCACTGCTAATCTCCTCCGCAGCCAGTCAGATCTGCTGGGTGGGGTATAGGAGGGAGATGGGATCATGGCCAGGCTACACCCTCTCTCGTATTGGGATGGTTAGTGCCACCCATTAGCCTAGCATGAGAGGAAGGACTGCAGTTGTCGCTAGCCCCTTCATAGGGGTACAAGATGGTAGGTTTCCTTACAAATTCCCAATCCCCACTGTCCGAAACTGGGGCCAGACATAATCTAGCCCAGACAGGTTAAGCATCTTGCCTGATGTCACAGAAGTCTTCATTTGCAGAGCCATGATTAGAAGGCAAGGGTTTCATGCTCTAAGTCCTGTGCACAGATCTCTAGAGTACTCTTCTCTCCTTAAAGTGCAACCCTGCCTTGCTGTATTTGGTGTCTTGTGTTGATTTAAGATAGTCAGCATATACAGTATGTGTAATCACGGTCAGAGCTAAGTATGCTGCGATTATAGCAATCTCCCTGTGTTGATAAATGGAAGTATTCCAGCAATGTTGTATGTAAATTGTTGACACACTGTTATTTCTGCCCCTCTGAATTTATTTTTCATATATTCTATTTGGGTTTTGTCTTTCCACAATACCAGTTGCTAGCTCCCCCTTCTCCACTGCCACCTTTAATTAAAAAAATAATAAAAAAAAAATCCAGCTCTGCTCCTTATTTATTCTCGTGCACCAGTAGGAGATTCTGTATATGCACAAAGCAAACGGAGTTCAATGCATGTCAAAAAGTGAAGCTCATGTAGAAAATACATTATGCAATTTTTTGTCTCCGTAAGATGCTTAAATATTGTGGAAATACTTAATTTCCAGTAACTTTTTTGAAACAAAGCCCTGTGCTTGAGAGAATGCACAGCAAGCAGTTTACACATGCAGACCCTATGTTTTCTCAGAACTGGTTCTTTTGTTAGATTATGGTCAAACGGAATCCTTTAGAACTGATGTATCATTAGAGGCACACATCACTCATCCTAACCTCCTGATTATTTCATGTAGCTACATGCAGAAAATCAACTAATTTAAATATCTTGAGAGTTACCCTTCTCAGAAATGCAAGCAGGGTGCCTAGCCTCTGATGCTATTTCAATCTTCTGCTTGAGTAAAACGAAGCACAATTTTAAAATTTGTAAGGGTAAGTGGATCTGATACTTACATGGACATGCTCCTTTTCTGTTGTGAAGCTCTTAACATTTCTGTGTGTAACAGGATTTACAAAATCCATCTGTTTGCAAAGCCAGCATCTCCAAGTACATTCAGATTTGTAAGTCACAGCAGGTGCATAAACTGTGGCTGACTCATTCAGCATACAGATTGACTATAATACTGCTCCGTGTTTCCTGGTACTGACACAGAGCACATTTTTGCTTCTCAGAACATTCTGAAAAGCCGATTCCAATTTGCCAAGTCAGATAATTCAGAATTTGAAATAGTTGAATCAGTGGATTCTGTAGGGAAACTTTCAAAGTAGGAGTGTAGCTAAAAGGGATATGCAATATTCCTTGGCATTTCTAGAGCTCCATCCAGGAGATGATCGCTGAGCGCTTTATAGATATTAATGAATTAAAGCTACAGCATTCCAGAGTGCTAGGTGATTTCATGATCCCTATTGCACAATGGGAAATGGAGAGACAGAAGGCTTAAGTAACTGGCCTATAGTTTGACTGTCTATGATCCAGAAAGCTTTCTGCAGCTTGGTGGAGTGCGCACATACTGCTAACCTCCCTGAATGGGTCAGGTACAATGTACTCCACCAGCCCCCTCCCCGCAACCCACCATGCAGCCATGACTCTGTCTTCTCTCCACCCCATTTGGGGGCCTGGGTGGCCTTTGGGATGTAATTAGGGAGCAGTAACAGCAATTTTGCTTAGCCTTTATTTGGGGTCCTTGTAGGGTGGAGGGAGAGGCACCTTCCTTCCCTCATCTGCATAGGGGAAGCTGAGATTTAGCCCTTAGTGATTCAGGGCATGAGATGAGAGAACCCCTCTGCCAGATATCCAGCTTTGCTTAAGTAGTTAGGGACACTGACTTTTTCATCTTCCTAGGAGGGCTGGTCAAAAAATAAATGTTACTTAAGGCACAGCAATGGTGAGACAGCATCATTTTGCTGATTTTCTAAGTGGACTCACCCATGTTTTTCCATGGCATTTTTTCAATTCATTTATTTTTATTTTCAATTTCGAAAAAAACAAAATCCTACCATGTTAGGACTACATCGACCAATCAAAATTGGCAATAGACCCCTGCTATCTCAAAGCAAAAGCAAGACATGATAAACAGAAGAAAAAACAAATAAAAGATGGGAAAAGGGTTGTAGGAAAATGGAAACTTGAGAAAAATCAATATTTTTTGGCAAAATTCCAATTTAAACGTAAGCAAAAGCCACGTTTTGTCAAAACAGTTGTTTAAATGAAAATTGATTCCATAGACAGTCAAACTATAGGTCAGTCACTTAACCTTTCTGTGTCTCCATTTCCCATTGTGCAATAGGATCATGACATCACCTAGCACTCTGGAATTCTGTAGCTTTCATTCATTAATATCTATGAGGTGTTACACACTGGTCTCACTAGAGACTGGATCACGGATTAGATCGGGGCGGGGGGGGTAAAGGAGGCAAACTACAGCCTGGGGGCTGCATCCGGCCCTTCAGACGTTTTAATCCGTCCCTCGAGCTCCTGCCGGGGGGCTCCTGCTGTGTGGCTCCCGGCAGTAGAGGCATGTCTCCCTTCCGCCTCCTACACATACGGGCAGCCAGGGGGCTCAGCATACTGCCCCCACCCCCAAGCACTGCCCCCGCAGCTCCCATTGGCCAGGAACTGCGGCCAATGGGAGCTGTGGGGGCAGCGCCTGCGGACTGGGCGGCACGCAGAGCCACCTGGCCGCATCTCAGTGTAGGAGCCGCATGTGGGACATGCCGCTTCTTCTGGGAGCTGCTTGAGGTAAACACCACCTGGAGCCTGTACCCCTGACCCTCTCTTGTGCCCCAAACTCCTGCCCCAGCTCTGATACCACTCCCACCCTCTGAACCCCTTGGGCCCAGCCCAGAGCACCTTCCTGCACCCCCAACCTGTCATCCCCAGCCCCACCCTGGAGCCCATACCCTCAGCCGGAACCCACACCCCAACCACCTCCCCCAGCCCAGAGCCTCCTCCTCCACCCTGAACTCATTTCTGGCCCCACCGCAGAGACTGCACCCCCAGCTGGAGCCCTCACCCCCTCCAACCCCAATTTTATGAGCATTCATAGCCCACCATACAATTTCCATACCCAGATGTGGCCCTCAGGCCAAAAAGTTTGCTCATCCCTGGATTAGATTGACCAGGAGTTGATCAGTGTGTGGCAGATGTTATGATTCTGAAATTATTATCCAATCTACTTTGAGCCAGATCCTGATCCTACTGAAGTCATTACCACAGACAAGATGTGGTTCTTCATAAACACCACTTAGAGTTCCCTTTATTAACACCCTCTTCCTGTGTGCTAACCACACTCAATATCTCCTTACAAACCTTCCCTCAAATCACACTTTTCATCAAGCACCAGTAACTACTAGTCTCTGCCTGTTTGCCTTAGGTATTTATCTGGCCTTTCTGACAATAGCATCAGTGACTGTGACAAATACAAAGAGAATTCCACAGTGGACACTGCTGTTAACCTCAAAACACAGTAAGCAATGCTGATGAATGTGGGGAGGCATTCTTCCACTATTATGGGAAGATTTTGGCAAAAAGGTGACTCATGGACCACATGGTCTGAAAATGACCATGCTTGCAAGCACACCCTTCTCTCTTCCTCTAGGTGGGTCTAAAGGCAAGAGGAAACTTTGATTGGGAATTCTTCATCTCTTGTTCTTGAGGGGTCAGCCAACAGAACCATCTGGATGAGTCATGACTAGAGAGGCTGACTCAGATATAGCAAGTCCTTAAAGATGAAGAGCGGGTCCTTGAGTTGCCACTTGAAGTGAACTGGAAGCCAGTGGAGGGTATGAAGTACTTGTCTGATAGAATCCAGAAAAAATAGGAGTGTGTGTTCTGCACCAAGCTGAATTTCTTTGTTGTCTTCACCTTCAGCCCCAGGTGAAATGAGTCACAGTAGTACAGTCTGGAGACGACAAAACCATGTAACACAAGGATCAGATGCCCATGCAAGAGGAAGTTGTGAAGTTTTCTGTTAAGCTGAGATGGATGAAATCACTTCTTAAAACTACTGCTACCTGGGGATGGGAGTTTAGAGATGAGTTCAGTAGGACCTCAAGGCTTCGTTCAAACTGAAGACAGTTAGGTGGAGGGCAGATGCCTTTGACAAAGGAAGTGAGCACCACCTTTGTTTTTCCTTTTCCAACAGCATCATTTAAAGGTTGTGTCTGGGTTCAGTTGGAGCCAGTGGCTCTTCTTCTGGGTGTTGACTTCTTACAGGCTCAGTGATACCTTAAGGACTTCTTTGATTGTGTTTAGAAATGAAATATAAAGCTTGGTGTATGATAAAATACTCCATAAATTAAAAAATAAACCAGATTTAAAAACAAACTAACCCCCCACCCCCTATCAGGCTGTATACAATACAAATCACATGATTTTACTGTTGAAACCTTCCTTCATTCTCTCCTCTCCTCTGTTCAGCCTAAATTAGCTCATTATGCCTGTAATATGCCATGCACACCTATGATAAAGCTGTAACAAATAATAATCAAGGCCCTGGATAAACCATAACGAGCTTGACTTAAATTCTATGGCAAGGCACCTGGATTCTGTGGTACTCCTAGCCAGCAGATTGGGGAGTCTGCAGCCACTTCATATACTTTAAAACAGAGGGGTTTTTGTTGAATTAAATATGAAAAAGAATGCAATCAGTGCAGTATTTGTCATTTAAATTATGGTGATTTTAGGCTACCCAAAGTGTTTCACTTTTCATTTTCAATGTGCTGTAAAATTTTGTATTGAAACCACATAACTGCATTGCAGAAACTGTAATGAGGGAAGCTGGAGATTTTGGTAGCAGGATAAGGGATAACTGAGGCTTTTGGCAGCTGGGAAGGTGTGCGAAGTTTCGGTTGGTGGGACCTATGCATTATCATGATGTTTTAATTGGTCCATCATAGAGATACTTAATAATGTTAACATTTACAATGGCATCATTAGGTTTCAGAATCAAGATACTAATGCAAGTAATCTGATAGCTCTGGATTGGTTCACATTTGAAACATTTCCCCCCACCCCCGAACCACATATACTAGAAATTTAGTTTCTTCAAAAATTAAAGTTTAGGTTATGAAGCCCAGTTCTCTGTGAGGGGTGGATTCTGTGGTATAGCCCATGGCCAGGGAACTGCAGAATACTTAGTGTACTTATAACAGCAATGCACACAGTGTATTTAGTATTTTGCCCCCAGGCACAACCTGGACTTTATGAGAGTGAAATTAAGAGATTGGATTGAGGTAGAAAGTTTGCATCTGGATCTAAAGTTTCCTCGGAGTGGGTGGTGATGAATGGGGTTCTCATTTGTGGAATTTTGATTCAGATCCATTTATCAATCAAACCTTTGATATGGACAGGAGAGGTCACCATTTGCCTGATTCTCCTCTCAATCATACTGGTTTTACACCAGTATAACTCTAATGACTTCATTGGTGTTTCTTCCTGATTTACACCAGTGTGAGTACCAGGACAATTAGGTCTCAAATTTTTCATTCACCACAGTGAGTCTCTGATAATCATGCATTGCAGTAGCCAGGCAAGGAAGCTGACACTTCAAACTGTCAAGGACACACCGGGCACAGCATAACCTTGTAGAAGAACTCTGCCTTGCATTCTCCTGCCTTGTTCATTTTGGACTTCACTGTTGCCAGGAAGAATTGCAGTGGGGTTATACAATTTCTAAATCAAATGTAAAACTGTAGAATAAATTTCAATCCCAGCACTGTGCTTATCACAGGCACCACCTGCTGTTAGATGTGTTTTCTGAAGGACACCCTTGTGGCTTAATGTGTATTCAGACGAGATTGAGTTATTTTCTCTTGTTATTTCCCACTATGAAAAGGTGTGCTTGAGGATGAGAATGATGGAACATGTTCCTTCAAAAGGTGTATGTCACGCTCCTGCACTCCAAAGGGCCCAGTCTATTCTGATTGCACTTTACACAGAAAGAACTGAGAAATAGGCTTCTTATTTGCTGACCATAGCATCCAGTGTTCCAAACTCCTCTGCTCTCAAATATGTCCCTTTAGGTGTTTTTGGTAAATTGGTGAAAGTGGCCAATACGTCTCATGCATGTTGTTCTGATTAAGGCACAGACAGCTTGGATTTGATTCTTTTTATTTAAAGACTACGCCCCCAATCCTCAAAAGGTATTTAGATTTCCTAACTCCTGTTGATTTCAATAGGAGTTAGTCAAACATAGCCTCAGTTGACAATTTTAAGCTTTTCTTTACGACTGCAAGGAATAGGAGTTCTCTCTCTTTTGTGGCATGAGACAGATTATGCAGCATATTCCCCAGCTGCAGAACATACAGAGCCCTGGTTATTGCTGTGGGAGGAGGAGGAGGAGAAGGAAGGGAGGGTTATGAAAGCAGGGGAAGCAACTGTCGTGTTGGGAATTGGGGAGAAGTTGATTCAAAAAACTTAAAAGTTTTTATTTCAGTTCAGGCCTTATTCATTCCTGAGGTGAATTGCTCATCCCTTCCCCTGGCACTCTTCTTCATGAATGACAAAGTATCATGCAGACTTTCCCATTTTCTTTCACAATTTTCTATTGACTCTGCTACTGAGTAGGAAGGAATTCCAAGCATTGTGTCATTCATTATGCCTATATTATCTGTGTATGGAAAAAAAGATCTCATTTCCCATCTGGAGCATCTCTATTTAAAATGCTTCCAAGCTCCTGATTACTGCAGCTCTCCAGGCATGCATAGTTCCAGATATTTTCTGTAACTACACTATATATTCTATGATTCAGTCTCATGAGATGCACAAAATTTTCCATGGCAACTACAGAGATCCCATTCTTCTTAAAGATACATTCACGAATAGAAAATTAGAAGTAGTTTAAGGATATCTAGAACAGAGGTGGGCAAACTACGGCCTGGGAGCCACATCTGGCCCTCCGGGTGTTTTAATTTGACCCTTGAGCTCCACCAGGGAGCGGGTCTGGGGCTTGCCCTGCTCTGGTGCTCCAGCTGGGGAGCGGGGTTGGGGCTTGCCCCACTCCATGTGGCTCCCAGAAGCAGTGGCATGTCCCCACTCTGGTTCCCACACATAAGGGCAGCCAGGGGGCTCCTCATGTTGCCCCCACCCCAAATGCTGCCCCCACTGCTCCCATTGGCTGGGAACTGCAGCCAATGGGAACTGCAGGGGTGCACCTGCGGACAGGGCAGTGTGCGGAGCTGCCTGGCCCCCACCTCCGCATAGGAGCTGGAAAGGGGACATGCTGCTGCTTCTGGAAGCTGCTTGAGGTAAGAGCCACCTGTAGCCTGCACTCCTGACCCCTTCCTGCACCCCAACCCTCTGCCCCAGCCCTGATCCCCCTTCTGCCCTCTGAACCCCTCAGTCCCAGGCCAGAGCAGCCTCCTTCATCTTGAACTTCATTTCTGGCCCCACCCCAGAGCCTCCACCCCCAGCCTGAGCCATCACCCCCTCCTGCATCCCAACTCCTAATTTTGTGAGTATTCATGGCCCACCATACAGTTTCCATACCCAGATGTGGCCCTTGGGCCAAAAAGTTTGCCCACCCTGATCTAGAACCTATCACAGGCTGGCTTTCCTTTTAAAGCCAGCTGCCCCCAACTGAAGGTGCTCATTCATAAGGCCAGCTGTGAAAGGGTCAGGAAAAAGACTATAAACAGAGTGCAGAACTCAAGGAGGAGGGACCCAGGAGAGCATAACAAGGAGAGTTCCCTCTCTGATCAAGGCCTAGGGAAGCCAGGCTGGAAGGGATCCAGAGGGAACAGATTAGGGTCCTTTGGGGGAGACCCTGAGATAGGGATCTTCCTGCCTCTTACATGCCCTGAGGTAAACCGACAAGAGTCCCTGGGTAAGGGAGTTGGAGGGAGGAGGAGAATCCTGCTGGACAAGCAGCAGCAGAGTAGGAACTCTGCAGGGCCCAGAAGTGGGGGCAAAGCAGAAGACTTTAGAGTGGCCCAAGAGGAGCAGGAGAGTATTAGTTTTAAGAGTATGTCTACACTACCAGATTAGTTCAATTTAACTTAATTTGATTTTGTGGAATCTACCTTACAAAGTCCAATATGTGTGTCCACACTAAGGACACTAATTCGACTTTGAGAGTCCACACTAACGGGGCAAGCGTCGACATTGGAAGCGGTGCACTGTGGGAAGCTATCCCACAGTTCCCGCAGTCCCCGCTGCCCATTTGAATTCTGGGATTTCCCCACAATGCATGCTGGGGGGAAAAATGTGTTGAGGGTGGTCTTGGGTAACTGTCATCATTCAACGTGCTTTCGGACGTCTCAAGGGGAGATGGAGGAGCTTACTGACTCGCTCGGATCTCAGCGAAACCAATATCCCCATTGTTATTGCAGCTTGCTGTGTGCTCCACAATCTCTGTGAGAGCAAGGGGGAGACCTTTATGGCAGGATGGGAGGTTGAGGCAAATCGCCTGGTTGCTGATTACGCTCAGTCAGACAGCCGTGAGATTAGAAGAGCCCAGCGGGAAGCGCTGTGCATCCGGGAGGCTTTGAAAGCTAGGTTCCTCAGTGAGCAGCGTGACCTGTGACTATTCAGTTTCTTTACAGAGAAGCTGAACCTGCCCCTGCTTCAGTTACTGTTGACTTTCTTCTGCGGTTACATACCCCGTTCACCACGTTTCCCCCCTTCCAACACACGTTTAAAAATAAAGTTAATGGAACATTGTTAATTAACAACGTTTTCTTTATTAATGAATTCACGTTAAAGGGTTGAAACAGGGACGCAGACTGTGGTGGGTAGGGTGTGCAGTGATGTTAATACCGCTTCTACACTCGAGGAATGATAGGCTCCTGCTCCTAGAGCGGTCTGCAGTGCCGGACTGGTTGTTTCAATGGAGCCTGCCATCCCTCCTTTTCGGGACTCTGTGTGCGGGGGCTACGTGACCTTGTGGCGGGGGAGGACGGTTACAGATTCCCCTGCTGCGTGGCTCTGTGGTCCGGGACAAGGACTGCTGCATAAGTTCTGTAACCGCCCTCCCATGCCACAAAGTCACGTACCCCCCACCCACACAGAACATGGAAAACATCTCCCAGACCGACTAGGATGCCTACTGACTGCATTGTGTGTGTGACCTGCTGTTGATCCTGCCCCTGTGTCTGTACCCTGGTAAAGGTGACTGTCCTATGCAATTAACAACCCCCTTCCCCCCACCCCCTTCACAGACAGTCTTCTGTAGAAAAACTTGATGGAAATAGTAATTAACAGCAAACTACTTTTAATAATCAACTACACAGTTAGGGGATGAAACTGGGATTGGGGCTTCGGTGAGCCAGGAAGGGGAGGACTTCTCAACATTTAGGGAATGAGAGCCTTCTTGTATTTGTGCACTCTGCAGGGGTGCAGTGACAGTTTTCACGGCCCCTGTCGCCCCTCCTTCTTGTTACTTTGGGTGAGGGGGGTTTGGGACTTTGTGGCGGGGGAGGGCGGTTGCAGATACAGTGCAGGGGGGCTCTGTCCTCCTGCCTGCGGTCCTGCAGAACATCCACAAGGCGCTGGAGCGTGTCAAATTTTCCCTGGGCATTTCCTGTGTGGCTGGTCAGAACATCCAAGCTCGGACTGCTGTCCAGAGCGTCAACAGAGTGGTGCACTGTGGGATAGCTCCTGGAGCTACTAAGGTCGATTTCTGTCCACACATAGGCTAATTCGACATAGCCATGTCGAATTTAGCGCTACTCCCCTCGTCGGGGAGGAGTACAGAATTCGAACTAAAGAGCCCTCTAGGTCAAACTAATTAGCTTCCTGGTGTGGACGGGTGCACAGTTAAGTTGAATTAACGCTGCTAAATTCGACAAACTCCTAGTGTAGACCAGGCCTTAGATTATAGTTGGACCTTTCATTACCGCATTAACACATCTATTTGACTTAGTCAGAGAACACACACACACACACACACACACAGAATGGCCATCGCAGGGTCAAGAAAGTAGCCACCAGAGGTGCCAGAGACAAGGATCCCTCGGAATCCCATTTCTAGGCCTGAAGGGGGCACCTGAGAAGTGAGGGCACACAGAACTCTACCAACACAAAAAACACTCCAGACACAATTCTCTCCCCAGAGAGAGGACGAGAGGAAGAACAAAACCCATGTGGAAGATGTTAGTTGCATTGCCCCGTGCACTACTGGAAAGGCATTCAAACGCTATGATGATGAGAGCAATGCAAGATCCTATGTAGGACAGAACCAGTTGGGTAAAAAAAAATTAATTTTGTCCATATTTCAACCTTTCCACTTATATATAATTACACACACACACACACACACACACACACAGAGCTGAGAAATGAAAACAACAACCTCCTTTGCTCAGCTACATAGCTCCAGCTTCTGTAAGGGCATCTTCCCAATGGTTATTGTCACCCCATCAACCCTCTCCACTTTAGAATATCTCCATCAAAGCTAACGTCTTCCATGAGGCCCATCAACATTAACTCACCTACTACATTAGATATAAAAACAGCATTACTCGAGATGCATGAATTGTGTACAACACAATTCACTTTGTTTGTGTTGTCTGTATTTGATTTCAATAGTAAGATCGATGGGGCAAAGATAGTGTCTTCTGTTTCCATAGGGCTCTGCATACACTGTCAAGAACTCAGTACATAATAAATAGTACTTATAAAGGGGCAGCCACACCAGGATTATGCCATTACATAATAAGTATCTCAATACCAGAGAAGTAGTGACAAATGGGAGCGAAGTTCAGAAAATAGCAACAAAAAATTAGCAAAGGGACCAGAAGGGACACATTTTTGATGAAAAACATCTAATTATTGTTGTTGAGAGAGGATACAGAAGGGGCATTGATAAGAAATACATGAAAGGTGAAAAAATGGAGGGAGAAGAAATTGCCGGGTGGGACATGGAAGGCTTTCTAAAAGACATAGAATGAAATTAAGAAAACGTTCTTGGTGATAAGAGCTGTTAGTCTATGGAATAGTCCAGCTCCCAAGGAAAGCGGTAAAAGTCTCTGCTTGGGGCATATGACAAACTTGTCAAAACACAACTAGATTGTTTACTGTAGAAAGCACAGTTCTCTACTGATTAATTCATTCTGTCTGTCCAACTTCAATGTGTGCATCACTGGAACCTGCATTGGCTGATGTCCTAACAGGTGTGTAATCCTTGAAACCAAAACCTCCACTAATTTCAGTGTGACAGGTTTGGGTTATATTTCTCCTCTCAGCAGCCAGACCCTTTGAATACGAACTTCTCTACACTACCTGTACCAATATCTTCACCTGGATTGGGAGGCAGTCATAAAATAAAACCCTACCAAAACACAACACAACACTATACTGGATACACAATTCAGCCCCTGTGGAGAAGATGAGAAAGCAACTTTGTAAAGCAGCTTGAGATCGTCTGATGAAAAGCACTATATAAGAGCTAAGTATTAGTAGTAGTAAATTAAAAAAATTAAAAATATTCAGCTTATGATGAATAGTAAATAAAACTCCTCTGCTTCTGTCCTACCTTACCATTAATCACGGAAAGTTCTCTACATTCCTTTTGTTTACAATTTATCATTCCAAGAAATAGAAAGAAAAAAAACCAAAAACACATTTGTAATGATTTACGTGGAACCTAAATTACATTAAAAAGTTTGTTTCTCCCTTTACAACAGCAGTAAACTAAGAAACTCCAATCACTGACTAGTGGCAGAATCATTGATGCTGCTCTTGCCCAGATAAGAAAGTGAAACAAGAACACTAAGCACCTTCTGTCCAGGAATCTGAAAGCATGTTACAGACAGGAATGCGGTAAGGTAGCGTTTTCCTGTCTTTACTAATATGGAAACTAAGATGCACAGAGACTATTGCATATTCAGTATGTTCAGATAATTCAGGTGTCCCCTACTTGTATATGTCCATTTTGAGGCCCCAAGGAAGTTAGGAGGCTAAACACTTTTATGGCTCTGGGCTCTAGAACCTGGTTTTCAGAGGTGTTGTGTAACGGGAGTTCCCAGTGAATTCAGCTAGATTGGGGGATACATATCTTCTCCTGAAATTAAGTCCTATCTATTTTAGGGATTTATAGAACTGCCACTACCGTATCTAGACATCTTACAGTCTTTTCTTTTATCCTCCCAACCACCCTGTGGGTAGGGAAGTGCCATTATCCCTGTTTTACAGAGGGGGAACTGAGGCCCAGATCAAAGGTATTTAGGTACCTGACTCCCACTGAAATAAATGGAAATTAGGTACCTAAATACCTTTGAGGATCTGGGCCTAAGGGATTTGCCCAAGGTCACACAGGAAATCTAGGGCAGAGTAGGGAAATTGACCATGGGTCTCCTGGGTCCCAGGGTAGTACCCTAACCCATCCTAGCTCAACATGAGTGTCCAGCAATTGAGGCCCCCAAAACTGGACACTTTGGAAAATTTGAGCCTTAGGATTTGTTTACACTGCAAAAAGCAAAAACCTGGCAATGAGTCTCAGAGCCTGGGTCAACTGACTCAGGCTCACGGGGCTCACACTATGGGGCTAAAACTAGCTGCTCAGACAGGAGTTTGACCTCTGATACCCAGCCCCCTTGCTGGGTCTCACAGAGCTTGGCTCCAGCCTGAGCAGGAACATCTACACTGCTAATTTTTACCCCCTAGCACAAGCACAAGCCCACGTCAGTTGATTCTGGCTCTGAGACTTGCTGCTGCTGGCGATTTCTCTTTTTGGCAGCGTAGCCGTACCCTTAGCGAGTTGCTCCAAAAGTGCAAAGTCCACAAACCCCCACACTGGACACCAAGGGGTTAAGAAGCTGCTCTGGGCCCAGCCAACCCCACCCTGCCACACCTGCAAGAGATGCACAGACTGGGGGAGGAGTTAAAGGGAGCAGAGTAGCTCACTTGTGGGCAAAGCAAGGAAGAGAACAGACCTTCAATGCTCAGTGCCTGAGGAAAGGGCTGAGGGAAAACAGGAGCTTCCCTGACCATAACTGCCTGAAGGTCCCTCCCTGAGGGAAGGGAAGGCCTGATCCTGATACACCCTGAGAGAGAGGTGTCTCCTCTCTCGTACTAACTAAGTATTTGTGCTAATTCCCCTGCCTTTCGACTTGGATGTGACCTGGCCAGAGGGCCAAGTCACAGGATGAGGCAGACCACCACAGAGGCGGAGCAGCCAGCTGCAGCAGACCCCAGGGGTGAGGGAGAGCTGCTATGCCAGGCCTGGCCATAAGGAGGCACCAGCAGCAAGCTGACCCCTTCACAGTCACACAGGTGTGTGGTGGGACTAGCAGCAGAACCCTGGCATCCTGACTCATAAGTCTATACGTTCCACTATCCTTCCTTCCACTCACAGTGGCTCTAGTGCAAGCATCATCTGGACCCATGGGAAAGAGACTCTGGAAAAATTCTAATTGATGGACAACTGCAAGACAAACCCAAGAAAGAAACCAACAGGACTCCGGAAAAGGATAAATGGACACAAATCAGATATTAGGAATGGCAATATACAAAAACCTGTAGGAGAACACTTCAACCTCCCTGGCCACACAATAGCAGATCTTAAGGTGGCCATCCTGCAGCAAAAAAACTTCAGGACCAGACTTCAAAGAGAAACTGCTGAGCTCCAGTTCATCTGCAAATTTGACACCATCAGCTCAGGATTAAACAAAGACTGTGAATGGCTTGCCAATTACAGAACCAGTTTCTCCTCCCTTGCTTTTCACACCTCAACTGCTAGAACAGGGCCTCATCCTCCCTGATTGAACTAACCTCGTTATCTCTAGCTTGCTTCTTGCTTGCATATATAAACCTGCCCCTGGAAATTTCCACCACTTGCATCTGAAGAAGTGGGCATTCACCCACGAAAGCTCATGCTGCAGAACGTCTGTTAGTCTATAAGGTGCCACAGGATTCTTTGTTGCTTTTACCTAGCTGCACTGCGGTCCCTTCTCAGAGTGTCTCTGATTGCAATCCCCACAGATCCCAACCCTGGGGCCTTTAACTCTCCTGCGGTGGACCACCATAGTTCACCCATTCTAAGACCAAGACCTGGGTTGCAGCCTGCCTGGTACCAACTGTGATTAATTCAGCAGGTCCAGCTGGGATCAGACCTTGCCATGCTCTTTCTTCGGGATCCTGTGACAGCATACATTTGCAGTGATACAGACAATGTCATCAAAACAAAAGGTACACAGTCCTTAAGGAAGTAGACTTAAAATAACGAAGAGGCCTACACACACAGTCCCTTACCAAATGTAAGGTCTCAATCCATAGCTCAGGTGGGTCTCTGTCTTGTTTCCTATTGCTGAACTAGGAGAACCCACCTACACCGTTTGCAGCCTGGCCTCTGTGTCTCAGATTGTCAGAGGAAAATATTAACACATCCTCAGCTCATCCCAACCCCCCTTCCTTTCTGCCAGGGACCTTTTTTTTTTATCAGTCAGGGCCTTTTGCTCTCAAGCTTAGCCTTGGGAGAAGTACCCCATTGTAGTCTGGATGGAGTCAGCTATTATCTTAACTCCTTTGAAGCTGGCTTCCTGATAGTCTGTTTTACCTTTCCCGGGTTCTTTAACAGCCTCCCTTTACAGCCTCTTTTGATGCAACTCTGTGCATTCAGGCAGGTAACAATCCCAAATGGAACAGGGAAACAGTCACACACAATAGCCATAAAAAACAATGCAAATGTTTTCCTAGTTTGTCCCACAGCACATGGTCACTTCTGGAGGAAGCTTTGGCTGCCAGGGTCAGTTGGAGAACGTGAGAGTGCATTTTATGAGTGCATTTCTATGTAATCATTTTGTCACTATTACAGTCCCTGTAGCAAACGGCATCTCCTGCTGCTTCCTAGATTAATTAGTGCGTGTACAAAGCACTGCATTAGTGATAAGTATTACTTGTATTATTAAGGGTTTGCAGCAGCACAATCTGCCACTTTGAAGGTTTTCCTCCATCTTGTACTCTGTCTTTCCATACACACTTGCCTGAACTCTGACAGCTAGATCCTACACGCTGCTGTCCAGGGGGAAGACAGAAGAGCAAGTAGATAGTGACAGGGTGGGATCCCTCTGTAAAGCAAAGAATACTGGAAGAGAGCTCGGTAGCATACCAGCCAATCAGTTGGGGGGTGTCCAGCCCCCAGCTATGCTGGCTAGCAGCACCCAGATGCTAAGGTGATGGGTAAAAACTAATGGACAGAGGGACTATGCTGCTATGCATGCTGTAATCAGCAGCACATGTGAGCCCTGGGTGCTTTTCAGAGTAGTGCATCTCCCTGTGCATGCCCTTGTATCTGTCCCTGGAAAGCATGATGCTAAGGACAAAGACGCAACTGCTACCTCCTCTTTCTGCCTAGCCGTGCTAGTCAGAGCCACATCACTTGTACAAGGAAATGTCATTCTTCATCTGGGGCTAGATCATCCCCCCCTGCATGGGTGCAGGCATGTGTAGGGGGAAAGACATAAGGAGCCTTTTCCCTTCTTGTGCGCCCTGCTCAGGAGCCAAGAATCATCACAGTCCCTGCAACTGAAGCCTGAAGTACTGGCCAGAGCTGCAGGCCAGCTGTGCAGAGGCGAGCAGGTTGCACTATCCTCCTGGAGTTGGGAACCCCTCCACAGCATTGTGTAGAGATACTCTTTGCATTTGTTACCTTGTGTATAGGATATAAACTAACTTGTACATGATTATCTTCTGCTAGTACTCATCACCTTCACCGACACAGAGAGCAGAAGGGTGTTGAGCTGATCAGAAACCACATCTTCATATAAAGCCGCTATTATCTCTGCCTTTCTAATGGAATGCTGGAAGAAGTGAGGAAGTAGTTACATGACCTGAGGTTCCTCTTTTTGGTTATATAGGAATTTCCTGTAAGACTGGGTTTTTCCAGAGCAATGAGTTATTCACCCTGTGCTTATACATCTGTCAGCTTGTATTGAGAAACTTGGAGAAATAGAGAATAATCACAGGATATACACTCATTCAGTCTCCAAAAGATGGAAGAAACTCATATGAATGTAGGTTTATTACTGTCTAATGTGGAGTCTGTTAGTGTAACTGAAGCTGGGAAATTCAAGCTCTGTTTTACAATTCCTGCTGCTTTTAATACATATAATATGTACTGCACAGTTCATGCAACATGTATTTCTTAGGACTAATTAATGCTATTTAGTAGCTCAAGTGTTTCCATTCTAAGCTTCTATTTTAAGTCCTTCATCTCTCTCTGAAATTTTCACCTATTTGGTGATAATTTCCCCTGCCTGATCTCTCTATGAAGGTGAATTTCAGAGTCTGAGAAGAATGGGAAAACACAAACTTTCCTTATCATAAAAATGTTGAGAGCAAGAAAGTTGCATGATTAAGCACTCAAAAGCCAGGAAATGCTAAAAATCAAGCAAACTTACACAACCTTAACTCTGCCTCTTTGTCTATAAGCATCATGACAGTCTTGAATTGCATCACCACGTTATACCTCAAATAAGACCTAGTGGAAAGCATCTTGTGTTCCCCTGTGGAGCCAAGCCTCATTCACTGAACATTTGGCTTGTGAATGACTTTCATGAACTCTGCAGAGGAAGCCTAAAAAAATCCGGGTGGGGGAAGACTACATTGGCATTAAAGATGCAGGAATTGTGTATGTTAATGTTGCTTGTTTAACCTAAATGCTTCCCCTTGTGTGAATATATATGATAAATTCTGTAATGGCATGATCACATGCTATTTCTCATATAATGAGCAATATCATATTATTTGTTTCTGGACCCATCTATACACATCTAGCATGCATCCACCATGTTCTACTCTCAGCTTGCCAGAAAGGTCTATGGGTGTCACATGAAATGTCCATCATGAGTTTTCATATAGTATGCTAGCTACACTTAAGGAACACTGCCCTGCACATGTGTGCTGGCTAAATCTGCCTCCTAGCTAACTGCTTCAGCCCCTGAATTGCACCTAAGAAAGGCCATCTGCTGGTTGAAATTGGAAAGTACAAGACATGGGTGCTGACAAAACTATCAAAACACATACTGAACCTTGCAGAGCAGAGAGGTTGTTATATGGAAAGTCTAGGGTAAATAAAAGATACTGTACCATTCTGACACGGAAATTAGGGTCAGGAGAGAAGACTGATAAAAGCATTACAGAAGAGTATCTGCAGCTAACCGAGTGTGACTCAACTATTCAAGAAATCGTATGTGATCATGCAATTTAATACCACGTCACTGTGCACAGGCTATTGCACAATCCAGGTCTCTAAAATCAGTCTTAATGTTCTACTGATGTTTGTTTTTCTTATGGTGTTTTGTCCAGAGAGCTCTTAGGTCCAGAACCCAGAGGTAGTTAAACCCCAAATTTAGACACCTAAATCTCAGGTTCAGGTGCCTAAGTATAGGTCTACACTGCAAAGGAAAACCCACAGCAGTCTCAGAGTCTGTGTCAATTGACTTGGGCTCACAGAGTTCAGGATTCAGGCCTAAAAATAGCAGTGTAGATGTTCTTTCTCGGGTTGGAGCCCAGACTTTGAAACCAGGTGAGAGGGGGAGAGTCTCAGACCTGGGGTCCAGCCCAAGTGAGAACATCTACACTGCTATTTTTAGCCATGCAGCCCAAGCCCTGCAAGCTTTCATTATTTATCCACAGTGGAATAGCTTCGCCAGAGAGACTAAGGGAGCCCCACACTAGAGTATCCCATGGCTCTGTAGGTAGAGCACTCACCAGAGAGGTGAGACACCCCCGCCCCATTCAACTCCTCTCTCTGTCTCTGTGCCTGAGGGGGGAACTGAATCTGGATCTCCCACGTGCCAGCTAAGGGATCTAACCACTGGGTTAAAAGTTATAAGGTGGATGCGCTTGCTATCTGCTCTGCCTCCAGCCATTTTGTGAGGAGTGAGTCAGGCACCCAACTCACTCCTTTGATGCTTCCTGCAGGCACCAGAGTTGTGAACCACCTCGCTGCCTACAACCTGCCTGCATGCGAGGAAGCCCTGTCTTTGCCTGCAATGGGTCAGCGCTCTGATTGTGCCAGCCACTGGTGACACAAGCGCTCCCATCAAAGCCTATGCAGGCTCTGTTAGCAATAGGCTAACAGGGCCCCCCACCAGAATATAGTATTCTATAGTATTGCAACTATTTGTAATGGAAGGGGCCCCCAAAATTGCTTTGCCCCAGGCCCCTTGAATCCTCTGGGCGGCCCTGACATCACTTGGAAATGTTTATAGTGAAAACAAGTAAAAATGTATTTAACAAAGAATAGGGATTCAAGAAGTAGCAAGTGGATGGTTACATATAAAATATAACAACAATTCTACAAGAGCCTAAACTTAATTAACAAGATACTATCTTGACTAATTAAGTTTATCTCACCCAAAGATATTTTCAGCCAGGTTGGCTGTGCCCTCAGTTCATAAAACAAAACATGCTAGCAGTTCATCTCCTCCGTGAAGGATACCTGTGTCCCCTTGCAGTCTCCTGATGTATCAGACTGATCCTTTGATCTTAGTCATAAACAGGATACCCTCCTGCTGTGTGTTCCTTCCTGTAGATTTTGTAATCTCTTGTCAATTTAACAATCTTGATTAGCTGGTGGCTCAATATGCAAATAGACTTATGTTGCGAGGCACACAATGCAGTCACCAGACATTGAGATAAACGTCTACTTCCCCCCGCCCCCTGTCTGACCAGAATCATGTTTATCACTGTAACCGTGCGTAGACTCACCCAGCAGCACCTCCTGCTGGTTGTCCTCAGCAATTAGCATCCAGTCTCCGGAGTGCCCTCTTCAGGCCAGTGTCTCACCACAACTGCTGGCCCCCATATCCCTCCCAGGACCCCAGTGCCCCTTTAACTGGGTGCTGCCCCCCGGCAGTACCCCCACAGTTCTGAGTTTCCGCCTCCCAGGGGAACCCCTACCCACTATTCCCACTTTGCCTCAGTCTTGGCTACTGCTCAGTCTCCATCTAGCCCCCATTCACTGGAGCAGACTGCAGAATAAACCACTCATCACAGGCAAAGGGGTTCAAACCTGCTGCCTCTACCTACCCATGGGCTGCCTGCCCCATTGCAACCCTGCACCTATTCAGCCTATAGTCAGGCCTGCAGCCTGGGGCTTTCCAGGCCGGAGCTCCCAGCTCCTCTGGCCCTTCCCCAGTCCTGCTCCCAATCTAGGTGTCTTGCTTAGGTCCCTGCAGCCAGGCCCTTCTTCCTCTACAAGCAGAAGGAGAGTGACTGAGTTTCTGGCTCCCAGCCCTTCTTATAGGGACCAGCTGGGCCTGACTGGGGCATGGCCACAGCTGAGCCTACCTTCCCTAATCAGCCCAGGCTTCTTGCCCCAGCCACAGCCCCAGCCCTCTCCTGGGCTGTTTCAAGCCCCACAGGGCAGGAGCGGGTAACCACCCCGCTACAATCACCTTCTGGGCCTGGAAACCCAATAGATACAATCACCTTCTGGGCCCGGAAACCCAATAGATACAATCACCTTCTGGGCCCGGAAACCCAATAGGTACAATCACCTTCTGGGCCCGGAAACCCAATAGGTACAATCACCTTCTGGGCCCGGAAACCCAATAGGTACAATCACCTTCTGGGCCCGGAAACCCAATAGGTACAATCACCTTCTGGGCCCGGAACCCAATAGGTACAATCACCTTCTGGGGAGCTGCATTAACTCACACGCCTTAAGAACATCATTTTCAGTACAGAGACATAACTCCTTAAATATCTTCTGTGTAAACATCTCCCATTGATTATAATGGCCAGTACAAAGCTGGCTATTGGTAGAGATCTCATATGCCACTTTTTAATGCATTACTATGCATCTATCTGAACCAAAGGATCCCTGTAAAACTGTGCATCGCCTGTGCCTCTGCCGTTTGGCATCAAGAAGTTCCTGGGTCACAGTGCCTTAGGTTCCTAAGCCTTACGATTCCCATTCATGGATTGCTATAGAGAGATCCTGCAGCCTGGATTTAGGTACCTGTCTCTGAGAGAATGGATGGTCTTCGGACATAGTCCTCTCATCAGCATCTCCCGTGGGCTAGCTTAGGTGGTTCCCCGCTAGCATGTTGGCCTTTGTGGATTGCATTTTAAGGCCTCTCTCTCTCCCCATGCATTGTGCCGGGAGCCTGGGCATCTAACTGAGCTTTGTGCATTGCACTGCTATTCCTGTGATCTTCTGTCCGCCTAAAAGTTAGGCACTGTGATGTTCAGCACTGCAATGCCTAAGCCCCTTTGAGGATCTGGCGCTTAGTTACCACTTAACAGTGCCTCTTCTTTTGCTGCCATAAAATGGGGTGGTGTAGAGAGGGAACCCAAATTCCCTAGCGACGAATGCCACCATGACTTGGATATCAAATAAGTTATCACAGGGAGAAAATATATGCAGCTGATTTCAAACCTGCCTCCAAACTCTGCACACAAACTACAACCTCCTCACATGGCCAAACCAACTAACAGGACAAAAATGAAGATGACTGAAGGGCAGAGTCAACCATCCTGGAAGTCAAACCTCTTTCCAGGCTGTCTGAGTACTGCAAACCTCAGGCTTAGACTCTTCTAGCTAAGAGGAAGAGACATGGTGGGAAACACCCAGAAAGGTTTAGGTTCTGACTATTACTCCCAACACCTGTAGATCCAATCGTCTCCCCATCCTCTAAGAACATACAAAGTCCTTCTGAGCCAGCAGCGTGATTACTAGCGAATTGTTGGATGTGTGTTCCAGTGCGTGTCTGTCGAGCCCAAACTCACAAAAGTTCAGCTTCACTAGATTCACTCCTGTAGGCACTAACAGCTGCTTCAGAGCTCACCACTCTCCACTCCAGGTGCAAGGCACACTTCTTTGAATTTGCCCTTAGAAATAAAAGCAGCTGGACTCTACAGCAACAAAAAGCACACACCCAAGTTTCCCCAGGGGCGAAAAATAGAGACGCAGCTACATGTGACAGAAGCTGATCACGCTACTGAAGGCAGCCTCCTTGGAAGGAGCTTAGCTATTGCTGTGGTGGCCACTGTGTGAAAAACAGAAGAGGACTAGAGAATATGCTTGGTTCTGGAAGACCCTGAATCCCCACTTAGCCATTTACCTGGCCCTAGCCTGGAAGGAACATTAACAAGCTGTCTTTGCCCACCTGGTTAAAGAGATCTTTCCAAACTGCTGTGGTATTTTCTTCTCTCCCTTTGAAATCAAGGCGGCTGAGGCTGGCTCACTGCTTTTATGGCAGCTTGGTTTAAAAAGATAATATTAACACATCCAGTGCATTGACATCATCTGCCAGTCTACATATGAATTAAAACACATTCATTCTCTAGCTGTTATTTAGTTAGTTCCATATCAGGAAGGAGAGGAAACATTTATTTTTTTAAATGATGTCAGCCTATTTTTAAAGACCATTTCTTGGCTGCAGAAGGGCGAGGGGAAGAGAGAGACCTCCCTCTTTCACTTGTTATACAGCGGGGAGGCTGGCTGTATGCATATGATGCTCAGAGAAACCCTGTTCTGATGGAAACTGATCTAAAAATCCTAGAGGACTTAGGACCCTGAGGACAGACAGCTTGCTGCAGCAAGGCTGCCTGCAAACAATTAGTTTCTGCTAGAGCTGTGGTATTTATTTCTCTCTCTTTGAAATCAATGTGGCTAGGGTTGGCTCAGCGGCTCTTATAGCAACTAGGTTTAAAAAGATAATAACAACAAGTCCAGGGCATTGACATCATCTGCCAGGCTACATATGAATTAAAACACATTCGTCATTCTCTAGTTGTGAAGTTATGTAGCTAGTTCCATACCAGGAAGGAGAGGAAACATTTTTTTTTTTAAATGTCAGACTCCAGTCCCAGGGTGGCTGGGGCAGGAGCTGCTGCTGGCATAAGACAGTGATTAAAACAAGATGATTTTTATCCAGAGCCAGCTCTGAAACAAATTGTTTAAAATGGAAGTTTACTTAGAACTCAGTAGTACTTGGAGTTCTTTCCCATTTATTCCTCCACACGCAGAACCCAAGCCCTGAGCTTTGGGAGTTCCAGAAGTCTTTCAATGCCCCTAACCACTGCATTGACCACAGACCTGAGCATTCAGTGTGAGGATAAGAGGCCTCCTGCCCAGACCATCCCTCTTTTCCTTTCCACCTGATCCAAATCCAGAACAACCGGGGCAGGAAAGGAGGGAGGCTGTGTTTAGATCTGCATAGTCAACACATGAAGAGAACGTGCCTCTTTCCTTAATGTATTTGCCTCTGCATATTCCCACTGTAGGAGATTACAAAGCAGGAGAAATTCCTCAGGCACAGGATTGAGGAGTACCAATTAAAAAGAAATGGAAGGATTATCCTCAGTTATCGCTGAGAAGTGAGCCATGGCTCTGTCCCCATTATTTAGAGAATAGGTAAAGATATGAATTGAGCTCCAGGAGGAAGCCTTACAAATCTCAGTTATCATGTAGCCACAGTGTCAAGGCGAGCCATAGCGGCAGCTACAGTTCAAGGGGCATGAGCTCTAAAATCCCGTGATAGTGACCCTTTTGCCTGCTTATCAGAGGTTTAATTTCAGCCAGTGGATCTACTACGATTGACACCTGTTGAGAATCTAGCCCTCTGCTGTGTCTTGTTCCTTAGCTATTCTCAAGGAGTAAGATGTTGGCTTCTAGCCTCCTCAGCACCATATGCTTTCATGAGCCTTTATACTTCCAGAAACGTCCCACTTTGAGGTGGTGTATTCTCATGCCATCCAATTAGTGGTGTATCTGCTCCACATCTTTGCACGCAGGACAACATTAATCCTCCTCAGACAGTAAATGACCGTGCAGCAAGCCACAGTGACAAGTGTATTCTGCATGGCTCACTTTTGTTTCACCAATATGATGTGCAAACATCCATCATGCAGGATATTATTAGAGTTCCTATTCTTTGCTGGAAGGCACATGACATTTTCCACTGTCTGGCTATTGCCCCAATAGAGTAAAAGGTGATAGTAAGCAATATGTGATAACATACGTAAAGACTGGATCATTCTGCATGTGTCCAAGGAGGCCTAGTTAAGTTTTCAGCCTTAATACTGGCATTTGCTAACTTTTAAGAATTTGACTTTGCAACTTTAACATTCTTTTAATACTTTTAAAAAAGGTCATATATTTATGGAAATGGTTAGTACATAGTTGCACCATATCCCCCTTCTTCTCTAGTTCATTACAGTATTTGTACTACAAAAGCAGATTCTCTTTTTAAAAAATCAAAAAGAGTTGGGGCTCGTGCATTTGATCACAGGTCCTGAGTTCTATCACTCTCTTCAGGAAGCTCTGAGTGGCCATGGTCTGAAGCACAGTGACAACCATGAATTCTTGAGTCCAGGTTTGTTCCGTCCTTCTCTCTATACAAACACACATGCTTTTCCTGCATTTCCACATTCTGGCTGACAGCATTGCACAGACCAGCAGCAAGAGCTAATTGCTCTCCTAGATTTCACCATCAACAGACTTTGAATTGAGGGTTGTCCAGTCCTCATAATTGCCATGATAGAGGAGATGGACAAAGTGGAAGGAATAAAAAATAAGAGCAAATGGTAGAATCCTGAACAGTTCTGAGAGGGAGTGGAGAAACAGACAGGTACATCCACACTCAAGCTGGAGATGTACTTCCTTGGGTAAATGTACTTGCACTAGCTTGGAGCAAGCTAGTGCACTAAAAATATGTGTAACAATAGCAGCATGAGCAGTGTGTGTGAGGGGCTTAGACACCCAAGTACGTAACTTTGGTCCTGGGTGGGATCATACTGAGGGAGGCTAGTCCATGACAGTCCATCCCACTGCTCATGCCGCTGCAGCTACAATGCTATTTTTGGCACAGTAGCTTGGTCACAGCTTTTTGTCGAAAAGGTCAGTTTTGATTAATTTCATTCTGGGCAACCTTTGAAAAAATGCTTTGAAGTTGTCTAAATATCCTGTTTAGACATTTTCCAAATGAAAAGTTCTGTTTGTTCAACATAATTTTTTGTTTCAAAATTTAAGTAAATTCATAGCAAAGAAGAAAATGTTGGGGAAAAAATGGTTGACGTTAACATGAAATGTTTCAATTGAGCCCAACCAAATTTTTGTGTTTGGATTTTTGGTTTGAGAAAACATTGGTGTTTTGTCCCAGTTTGGGACTGGATTTTTTTTTTTTAAATCTCAAGTTTTTATAGGATGAGAAAAAATGTTCCTACCCAGCTCTCACATATGGAAACTGAGGCATAAAGGGCCCAGAGGAGAGGACAAAGAAGTGCTCAGATACCCGGATCTTTTATTCCCGTGTAGCTGTACCCTCAGAGGCAAGAGACAGCAATTATCAGGAGAAGCCTGGGGCGTAGCAGTCACTCCTATCAGTCAGGTGGAGGCAGGAAAAGCCCCTATAGTTATATATACACACTTGCAATTTGTATATACACACTTTACACCTCATCCAAAGCCGACTGAATTCAATGAAAGACTAACTAGCTGCAGTGACCCTTAGTACATTCCAGGCTGATATTCAGCCTAAAATATACCTATCACTCTTATGAATATGGTCTATTTTAAATTGGCAAAGAATTAAAAAAAAATAGAAGATAGGCCAGAAGTGAAGTATGGTTTGTTTGAAAAAATTCAAGATCTTGAAAACCAATTCCCTTTTTTATTTGTCTCCTGAGTTTTGAAATTGCAGAGTTGGGCACTACTGTGATGTTGCAATTTGTCCCTGCATTAGGAAATCAGATGATGCTTGTAGAACTGCCAAGTCTGCTTCACTGTTGGGAGAGAAGCAGTCAGGGAGTGAGGAGGTAGAAAACCAGCTGTCAGCTGATAGTTAAAATGTACAATATTGTTATCCACAACTACTGGGCATCTGCATTCCTAATAACAGAGCTCTACATTCAGATGCTTTGGTAGCTTTTACCACAGCAACACCTACAGTGTAAAAATCATTCAAACATATAGGAAACCAGCCACTTCTGTTGCTTGTGTATTGACCATATATAGTCAGGGGTGCTGGAACAATTTGTATAGTGGGGTGCTGAGAGCCATTGAAACGAACTGTAAACCCTGTATATAATGGAAACCACTTCAAGCCAGGGAATGTGGTAGCACCCCCAGCACCTGTGTATATAGTATAACAATGTAATAAAAAGGAAGATTCGTAAGACAGACAAAAGAGAAGCGCTATTTTCCTCCATGGTGCTGGTGGTTTGGGTACATCTGGCTGGCAGTGGAGACAGTGTCAAATAAAACCCTTATTCTCCCTATGTGAAGGGTAATTATTGACTGAGTCCCAGATAATTTGCAAGACAAAACAAAGCTACCAAACTATTTGACAAGATAAGAGATTCAAAAGTATTTTGGTAAAGGGAGATTCTTCACTGCCTAGTTGTCAGTTAAATCACTGGCACCGTTCCATTCACCACTTTGAATGTTATGTCCCATCAGATGGGATGCCACTTAAACTGATTTCATTCTATACCGTGTCAGTTACATGGCAAAACACAAACTAACA
Source organism: Mauremys reevesii (assembly GCF_016161935.1). Lineage (NCBI taxonomy): Eukaryota > Metazoa > Chordata > Testudines > Geoemydidae > Mauremys > Mauremys reevesii. The sequence continues at coordinate 269,984,039 of NC_052624.1, forward strand.
TGACCCAAATTTACACCCCTCCACTTCAGATAGAAACTTCACGTATGGGTTGCAATTGCCATGGGCTATTTGAGTAGCAGAGAGGGATGTTTACTCCCACGATGGAACAACTTTAACACATCATTACTATGTATACCATACCAGAGTCATTATTTTAGGGATAACATTAACAAATTGTCTAAACATTAACTACACGTGTCAATTAAATATGTGCTGAGCATACCCTGGATTAATGTGGCACTATTATAACTGCATATGCATATAGTAAGGGGAATTTCTTTGCGCACAGAGTAATTTCCATGCTGTTGAGAGCTTTTCCTGGTCTAAAGAGAAAACAAAAAACTAGAGAGTACTGAACTTTTAATCAGAGATGAACCAAAACGTACTCAAAACACCCCCAAACTTTGGGATGTCCACATGGACCTGGATCCACATGTGAAGCCTGGATCCACATCTGCAATTTACTCCTGTCTACACAAAGTTTATCTGGTTTCAAAAATGGTTTTGCAAATCAGGCATCCAAATGCCCTGTCAGGCTAATGTGGAGTGAAGCATATCACCACCACTACAGCCAGGACCATGGTTATCCTGTGGCTGAACAGAGGATTTCAGTTTCTAGGGCTCTCAGTCCAGTATGTTTCACCAGCTTTAATGTTGTTTCTGGTTTCTTAAATACAGTTAGTACATTCATCACAACATTTTGCCTTTTCCTCTTGTTTGGTTTTGTTCCATGACTAACTTGGTTGCGTGGGTTTCTGCATTTCTCCTAGCGGTCCTTTGACTAGTGCTGTGACAAAGCCTCCAGCTCATTGCTTGCACAATAATAGCTTCAAATATTTATACTACACCACACGTTTTTAGTTCCATGATACAATCACTGAGTCTACTTCAGTGCTATCTGCACAGAATGTTTGGTGCTGGATCAGAGGATGAGCAGATTCACATTTTTGGTTACATATCTATATATATTGTTTAATATTTCCTCTTTCCATTATTATCTTATTCTTTCAGCCTAACTTCCCCCACTTCAGCAACCTCACCAATTCTATCCCTAATCCCCTTTAACAACCAAACCTCTCTCTGGGAGAAGGAAAGAAAAAAAAATACAGAAATCCGCTTGTATTCACTCACAGATGTAAAAGTACTGTGGTGTTGGATATGAGATAAGAACCTAGAGAGACTGACAGACTCCTTATCAGCTCCAGGATCATGATGTGATTGAATGCCAGCCTTCTGAACTACCTGAGGGCAAGGTGTGGAGACCTCTTAATGCTGGTTGCTGTGCTAGACACTCCAGAGGAGGTATGTTTCCTGGACAGGCCTCCACCTGCACACAGGCTAGTGTTCCAAACCTGTGCATCTTCAAAGAGGTTAACAGATCCAAAGGCTAGAGGGATCATGACGATCATCTAGTCTGACCTCCTGTTTAACACAGGCCATATAACCTCTCAAAATTATTCCTAGAGCAGATCGTTAAGAAAAACTTCCACAGGTCGGAGCCATTTCCTAAGTACACTCCACTGGGCCCCCACAAGAACTGTACCTGCCTCAGAGTTCTGATGACAGAACATTTCCACTCCCTGCTCCTGCATGCCCTCCTTAGTGTGACTTTAAAAGCAACAGTCCGGCCACGATATATTGTGTATACATAAAAACAATGTTAACTCAACCCCTCCCAAAAAAGAGAGTCTGTGAGAACCCCACAGACCACATTCAGGATGTCAGAAAGCTCCCATAGAGGTGGTATACACACCTATACAAGGGTTGGGTGTGTTCACATTGGCACATTTTTCCATTGCTTTGTACCTTATTTGAAATCTTACAAGAGTGAAATCCTTGGGAAATATCCATGGTCCGTCATTCTGGGGACAACAATTTTACTAATAATACTGTGCATTTATTTCCTACGGTGTCTTTTGTCAGGGAATTTCAAAGTGCTTTGTAAACATTAAACTCAACCCACAAAACTGGCATGAGGTCGTATACAATGGGGTGGGGGGAAATACACAGGCAGGATAGGGCCCAAATTTTCAAAAGCAGCCACTAATTTTGGTTGCCTCCGTTTTTGAATACCCAACTTTATAGACCTACCTGGATGCTTTGGAAAATTCAGGTCTAAGTGAGTTGGCCATAGTGTCAGTCATTGACAGAGCAACGAAAAGAACCAAGGACTTCTGAACTGCAGTTGCCTGCTGTTTACTGGACCACTCTATCTTTCACATTAATCTTGTCATCACAAACAGGTGTGGGTGTTGTGATCTTTCAGAGCTGGATGAGACAATAGAGTGAAATTTCTGCAAGCTGTGTGGAAACTTTTTAAAGACACCATAATAGAGGCTCAACTTAAATGTATACTCCAAATTAAAAAACATAGTAAGAGAACCAAAAAAGAGCCACCGTGGCTAAACAACAAAGTAAAAGAAGCAGTGAGAGGCAAAAAAGGCATCCTTAAAAAGTGGAAGTTAAATCCTAGTGAGGAAAATAGAAAGGAGCATAAATACTCGCAAATGGAGTGTAAAAATACAATTAGGAAGACCAAAAAGAATCTGAGGAACAGTTAGCCAAAGCCTCAAAAAGTAATAGCAATTTTTTTTCAAGTACATCAGAAGCAGAATGTCTGCTAAACAACCAGTGGGGCCACTGGACGATCAAGGTGCTAAAGGAGCACTCAAGGACGATAAGGCCATTGCAGAGAAACTAAATGAATTCTCTGCATCGGCCTTCACGACTGAGGATGTGAGGGAAATTCCCAAACCTCAGCCATTCTTTTTTAGGTGACAGATCTGAGGAACTGTCCCAGGTTGAGGTATCATTAGAGCAGGTTTTGGAACAAATTGATAAATTAAACAGCAGTAAGTCATCAGGACCAGATGGTATTCACCCAAGAGTTCTGAAGGAACTCGAATGTGAAATTGCAGAACTACTGACTGTAGTCTGTAACTTATCATTTAAATCAGCTTCTGTACCAGATGACTGGAGGATAGCTAATGTGACGCCATTTTTTAATAAGGGCTCCAGAGATGATCCCAGCAATTAAAAGCCTGTAAGCCTGACTTCCGTACCGGGCAAACTGGTTGAAACTGTAATAAAGAATATTGTCAGACACATAGATGAACATAATTTGTTGAGAAAGAATCAACATGGTTTTAGTAAAGGGAAATCATGCCTCGCCAATCTACTAGAATTCTTTGAGGGGGTCAACGAGCAAGGGGATCCAGTAGATATAGTGTACTTAGATTTGCAGAAAGCCTTTGACAAGGTCCCTCACCAAAGGCTCTTATGCAAAGTAAGCTGCCATGGGATAAGAGGGAAGGTGCTCTCATTGACTGGTAACTGGTTAAAAGATAGGAAACAAAGGATAGGTATAAATGGTCAGTTTTCAGAATGGAGAGATGTAAATAGGTGTCCCCCAGGGGTCTGTACTGGGACCAGTCCTATTCAACGTATTCATAAACGATCTGGAAAAAGGAGTAAACAGTGAGGTGGCAAAATCTGCAGATGATACAAATTTACTAAAGATAGTTAAGACCCAGGCAGACTGCGAAGAGCTACAAAAGGATCTCTCAAAACTGGGTGACTGGGCAACAAAATGGCAGATGAAATTTAACGTTGACAGATGCAAAGTAATGCACACTGGAAAGCATAATCCCAATTATATATATAAAAAGATGGGGTCTAAATTAGCTGTTACCACTCAAGAAAGATCTTGGAATCATTGTGGATAGTTCTCTGAAAACATCCACTCAATGTGCAGCGGTAGTCCAAAAAGCAAACAGAATGCTGGGAATAATTAAGAAAGGGCTAGATAATAGGACAGAAAATATCATGTTGCCTCTATATAAATCGCTGGTATGCCCACATCTTGAATACTTTGTGCAGATGTGGTCGCCCCCATCTCAAAAGAGATATATTGGAATTGGAAAAGTTTCAGAAAAGGGCAACAAAAATGATTAGGGGTATGGAACGGCTTCCATATGAGGAGAGATTAATAAGACTTTTCAGCTTGGAAAAGAGATGGCTACGGGGAGATATGATTGAGGTCTATAAAATCATGACTGGTACAGAGAACGTAGATAAGGAAGTGTTGTTTCCTACTTCTCATAACACAAGAACTAGGGGACACCAAATGAAATTAATAGGCAGCAGGTTTAAAACAAATAAAAGAAAATATTTCTTCACACAACACACAGTCAACCTGTGGAACTCCTTGCCAGAGGATGTTGTGCCGGCCAAGACCATAACAGGGTTCAAAAAAGAATTAGATACATTTATGGAGGATAGGTCCATCAATGGCTATTAGCCAAGATGGGCAGGAATGGTGTCCCTAGCCTCTGTTTGCCAGAAGTTGGGTATGAGAGACGGGACGGATCACTTGATGATCACCTGTTTTGTTCATTACCTCTGGGGCACCTGGCATTGGCCACTGTTGGAAGACAGGATACTGGGCTAGATGGACTCTTGGCTTGACCTAGTAGGGCCATTCTTATGTTCTTATGAGAAGCAGAACTTTTCTCTCATTCCTGGTCAGCCAGGTTGCCTCCTTTTAACTCCCCTCTCCATGCCTGACATCTGCTGCAGGGGTGGCAGGACAGAGCCAATTGGGTTCACAGGTTCTTCTTAACCCTCTCCTCACCAGTGTGGGGGTTTGTCTGTCCCATCACAGGCATTCTCTGATTATTAGCACTAATTCTGCTTTTTAGATCAGGAGTTCTGAGGGTTGTGTATTGCAAGTGCTCACTCCTCTCTCAGCCTAAGTGTAAGCAGGGGAATGGTCCCGCTATTGTGGGGAACTTTCCTGGCTTCTGCACTACCCTGGTGAAATGGGCTAGCGGAAGGATCTGAGGCCTCACTCCCACTTGAGGATGCCCCTTCCACTCTCCTGTCTGGCAGAGTCCTCGTAACCCCAACAAGGCTGGGCTCAGAATTCCGGGGGGCTCGACCCCCAACCCTGCTGTGGTCACCTAGGACAGGGGCTAGGATGTCCCCACTCTGGGGTATTCTCTCTGCACTGGACACTTCCCTGACCCACTGATCATTACATACAATTTGCCTGGGTCAGACAGAGTGGGGCCGAGCTAAGGAGAGAGCAGGGGCCCAAGCTGAGCTGTGCCAGCCAGAGGGGTCAGAAAAGCAGCCCAGAGCTGGGAGCAGAGTCACAGAAGCAGCCTAGAGAGTAGACCCTGTGCTGGGAGCAGAGCTGCAGCCACAGAGCTAGAGACACAGCCCTAACTACAAAGTGTTATTTTAAAAACGAAATGCATGTTTTGACATCACAGAGCTGCATGACAGCTTTGACCCATCCACAAGGGCACCAAGGTCTTAAATCACACATTCTCTCTCTGTCTCTGTCTCTCAGAATTTAAAACTTCCTCTGCTCTTATATTATTTGTTGACATAATAGCCAGCTGCAAGGTCTTATGTGACTGAGTGCTAGCTGCAAACATGAGAACTGGAACCTCTTCGTGCTCGAGCAGAGTGGATTCCAGAGACTATCATCCCTGTCTATTGCATCTTGCTCACCAATAGGTTCCACCTATCCCACAGTTCCATGCAAACTTTCAAAGGTTGAAAGGAACTAAAAGAACAAAAGAAATATGATCTGGAATGGCTATGAGAATATTAATAGTGATAGATAGGAACTTAGCTGAAACACTGAAATCTTCATGCATCATTCCTCTTAAAAATATTCTCTTTTAAGAAGCAGATTTCATCTTCACTGCGGAGCTGGTTCCTTTGCTCTTAAGCAAAATAAGCAGTCATGGATAAGTGGGAAGGTCCTCTCATGGATCAATAACTAATTAAACTGGTAACTGGTTCAAAGAAACAAAGGGTAGGAATAAATGGTCAGTTTTCACAGTGGAGAGAGGTAAATAGTGGGGTCCCCCAAGGATCTGTACTGGTTCGTGTGCTGTTCAACATATTCATAATGATCTGAGAAAAAGGGGTAAGCAGTGAGGTGGCAAAGATTGTGGATGATAACGATCTTGAGTAATTTTGTAAGTCAAAATCTGACCACAAGGAGATCTCACAAAACTGGGTGACTGGGCAACAAAATAGCAGATGAAATTCAATATGATAAATGCAAAGTAATGCATGTTGGCAAATATAATCCCAACTACACATATCAAATGATGGGGTCTAAATTAGCTGTTACCACTCAAGAAAGAGATCTTGGCGTCATCATGGATAGTTCTCTGAAAATATCTGCTCATGTGCAGCAGCAGTCAAAAAAGCCAACAGAATGTTAGGAATCATTAGGAAAGGAATAAATACTGAAAATATCAGAAAGCCACTATATAAATCTATGGGACACCCACACTTTGAAAACTGTGTGCAGTTTTGGTCACCCGGTCTCAAAAAAGATATTAGAATTGAAAAAAGTAAAGAGAAGGACCAGAAAAATGATTAAGGGTACAGAACAACTTCTGTATGAGGAGAGATTAAAAACACTGTTCATTTTAGAAAAGAGATGACTAAAGGTGAATATGATAGAGGTCTGTAAAATCATGAATGGCATGGAGAAAGGGAATAAGGAAATGTTATTTACCCCTTCACATAACACACAACCAGGGCTCACCCAATGAAATTAATAGACATCAGGTTTAAAACAAATACGAGGAAGTATTTCTTTACACAATACACAGACAACTTGTGAAACTCATTGCCATGAGATGTTGTGAAGGCCAAAAATAAAATTTGATTTAATAAAAGAACTAGATAAGTTCATGGAGGACAAAGTCTATCGAAGTTTGCGAATGATACCAAGCTGTTAGGGGTTGCAAGTGTTTTGGAGGAGAGGATTAAATTTCAAAATGATCTGGACAAATTGGAGAAATGGTCTGAAGTAAATAGGGTGAAATTCAATCAGGACAAATGCAAAGTACTCCACTTAGGAAGGAACAATCAGTTGCACACATACAAAATGGGAAATGACTGCCTAGGAAGGAGTACTGCGGAACGGGATCTGGGGTCATAGTGGATCACAAGGTAAATATGAGTCAACAGTGTAACGCTGTTGCAAAAAAACCCAAACATAATTCTGGGATGTATTAGCAGGAGTATTGTAAGCAACACATGAGAAGTAATTCTTCCGCTCTACTCTGCACTGATTAGGCCTCAACTGGAGTGGAATGGAAAGCCTGTCGTATGAAAGGAGACTTGAGGAACTCGGTTTGTTTTCCTTAACCAAAAGAAGGATAAGAGGAGATATGATTGCACTCTTTAAATATATCAGAGGGATAAATACCAGGGAAGGAGAGGAATTATTTCAGCTCAGTGCTAATGTGGACACGAGGACAAACGGATATAAATTGTCAGTCAGGAAATTTAGGCTTGAAATTAGATGAAGGTTTCTAACCATCAGAGGAGTGCAATTCTGGAACAGCCTACCGAGGGAAACAGTGGGGGCGAAGGACCTCCATGACTTTAAGATTAAGCTGGATAAGTTTATGGAGGGGATGGTATGATAGGATAACGGGTTTAGTCAATAGGTCAATAACATGCCACACTGGTAATTAGTACAAAGGGTCAATGTTGGGATATTGTTAGCCTTTTCCAGAGGGTCTGGCTGGAGAGTCTTGCCCGCATGCTCGGGGTTCAGCTGACCGCCATATTTGGGGTCGGGAAGGAATTTTCCTCCAGGGTAGATTGGCAGTGGCCCTGGAGGTTTTTCGCCTTCCTCCGAAGCATGGGGCAGGGGTCGCTTGCTGGTGGATTATCTGCTACTTGAAGTCTTTAAATCATGATTTGGAGCATTCAACAGCAGAGTCAAGGGAGAGAATTAGTTCAGGAGTGGGTGGATCGGCTTATGTGGCCTGCATCTTGCAGGAGGTCAGACTAGATGATCATAATGGTCCCTTCTGATCTTGAATTCTATGATTCTATGATTCTATGAGTGTTGTGTCCAGTTCTGGGTGCTACGTTTCAGGAAGGATGTGGACAAATTGGAGAAAGTCCAGAGAAGAGCAACAAAAATGATTAAAGGTCTAGAAAACATGACCTATGAGGGAATATTGAAAAAATTGGGTTTGTTTAGTCTGGAGAAGAGAAGACTGAGAAGGGACATAACAGTTTTCAAATACATAAAATGTTGTTACAAGGAGGAGGGAGAAAAATTGTTCTTCTTAACCTCTGAGGATAGGACAAGAAGCAATGGGCTTAAATTGCAGCAAGGGAGGTTTATGTTGGAGATTAGGAAAAACTTCCTAACTGTCAGGGTGATTAAGCACTGGAATAAATTGCCTAGGGAGGTTGTGTAATCTCCATCATTGGGGATTTTTAAGAGCAGATTGGACAAAACCTGTCAGGGATGGTCTAGATAATACTTAGTCCTGCCTTGAGTGCAGGGGACTGGACTAGATGACCTCTCGAGGTCCCTTCCAGTTCTATGATTCTATGATATTAGCCAAAATGGTCGGGGATGCAACCCCGTGCTCTGGGTGTCTCTGAACCTCTGATTGCTAGAAGCTGGGACTGGACAACAGGGGATGAATTACTCAATAACTGCCCTGTTTTGTTCATTCCTTCTGAAGTATCTGGCATCAGCCACTGTCAGAAACAGAATACTGGGCTAGATGTACCATTGTCTGACCCAGTAGGACTATTATGTTCTTATCTCACAAGGAGAACAAAGTGAAGTGTCCTTCAAAATCACCCTACAGTGCCCCAGTAACCTTTGAATTTACATTGCCAGGGCTTAGGGACAGCCCCATCCTTCTCTGCATATGCAGAAGGCCCTCTCACAGTGGATTTGGTGCTATTTCATTTGCACGAGTTCGAGGCAGAAATTGGGGAGCCCGTCCTGTGGTCAATGGCAAAACTCCTATTGACCTCAGTAGGGCCAGGACTTCAACTTTTGAGCCCCTGGAGTGAAATTCTCCCCTGTGCCAACACAAGGCTCATGCACCACTCAAGTCTCTCTCAAGACCAGTTTTAAATTTCACCCCGATTAGGATGCTGTTGTTCCTCCTGTCTGACACACAGGAGCAGCACAGAGGTCATTCAGGCCTAGCGGCTCCTGCCATCCCTGTGGAATGGTGTTGAACACGCACAGAGTAAGAGACATGCCCTGTCCTTCAGAGCTTGTTCTGTCCAGTCAAATTTGAGAAGAGAAAGAACAAGTGAACTGGGCAACAAGAAAGGAAGTGGGTGAAAAGGAAGATCAAATCATGTGGTTACTGATACAGGGTCAGCTACTCACTGCTCAGGGTCAACTCCTTGTGGTTCATCTGGGGAATTAACTTGCCACTGTCCACAACCCATCCTGCATTTGCTCAGCCCATTGCCTCAGTGACCCCTCCCTCACTAGTCAGGAGCTGCAGCATCTCTCCTTCGTGGCTTAGACCTTCGGCCAAGTCACAAGCATTCTCCCCTTCTGGGAGATCAGAATCTCTTTCCACGAAGTCTAGGCAGACTGCCTATCCATATGCCACTCCTGTAGCAGCTGGTAGGGGAATGAGGCCTGCCCTCTATTATGGGTTCCAGCCCAGGGACCCTCAAACCAGCAGCTTAGGTCTATGCTCTCTCAGACTTTACTACTCCTTCCCTGGGCTGCTTCCTGCACTGCCCTTTTCAGTCTCCTACTCCCCGTCCTGCATCAGGGAGTGCGTCTGCAGGCTCACCTCACTGGCACCCCCTCTAGCCTCAGCTCCTAGGCCCTGTAGAAGCCCCTCCCATTTCTGCCTTCATTCTCAATGAGTGTCATCGCCCCTTAGCTCCCCAGCAGGTGCAGCCTATGGCTAATTGGCCTCTCTTTCCACCTTAACCCATTCAGTGCTGGTGTGGGGAAAACACCCCATCACAATGACATACACAGTTATTCACAACCAGGAGGCCCCTGATGGTTCCAAATCACCATAGACTTTAACTAACTAACTAACTAAAATTGGCTATCCCTGATTGACACAAACTGCAACCCTCACTGGCTGTCTGATTTCATATCAGCAGAGGCAGGTCTTGAGAAGAGGGTATTGGATTCATGAATGACTTCAGGGAGGGTGTCCCACAGCAAGGACCCGATGTACAGAGGCAGCTGTGGGAGAAGCTGACAACACAGGCAGCTAAGCACGAATCAGGTCCTCACTGACAGAGTGGAGGAGTCGGGGATGAAACCATAGAAGACAAGATTGGAGAAATAGGGAGAGGCAGAGTTTTGCAGCTTAATTTTGATGCACAAAGGGCCTCCAAATTAAAGCACCCAGCTATCTGCTTTACTGCCTGTGAGAAAAATGTGACTGATGTAAAAATACCCACCTGGTGAAATGCCCTGATACATACTGTACACTGTGAAATAGCTTCACTTCGAAGGGGAGAGGGAAAGGAAGTTTCAGAAATGATTGCTTTTTGCAGCAAAAATTACAGTTACTACTTACTGGAAAAGTGATCACCAAATATTCCTTCAGTTCAATGGCAATGGGATAACCTTGTGATGTGGGAAATAACCTGCCAGAAAAGTGACAAAAATATGGACTATTCTGCTGTCCTGACAAGCCTTTAACAACTGCACTAACCAAAACCATGAAGGCCACCAAACCAGCATGGTTTAGCATCATGTGCCTAGAATGATCAAGAATGGGATGGATAACAAGAACCAGACAACAGTAATACTGTACCATGAAAGTTATTCAGTAGCTGTTACATTTGACTATTGAGTACTAGCAATGGGCCTGGGGTATGACACACTTGAGCTGGAAGGTGTTATTTCTAGCTTGAGTGGACATACAGGTGCAAGCTCTGATCAGACTAGTGCCTTGAAAATAGAAGTGTAGCCACAGCAGTGTGACTCCAGCAGGACAGACTAGCAGTCAGAGTAAGATCTCCTCAGAAACCCTGTGTATGTATTTGGGCAGATATGAGCAGCGACACAGCCTGCTACACTACCACTGCTCAGGTTACACTTCTATTTTTAGTGCACTAGCTCCATCAGAGCTAGCATGGGTACATCCACCCAAGCTGGAAATTACACCTCCAGCTCCACTATAGAGATATTCTAAGGCTACAAGAGTGGGAGGTGAGGGTAATCTGAGCCTCACAGAGGGGTAGGAATTATTTGCAACATTTTTGTACCCCAAACACATGCTTTTCAGTGTGTGTTTCTCCTGCTTTGCTGCAGAATAAAAACAGTTTCCCAGATGGGGATCAGGACCATCTGATTCTGCTGTGTTATAGGTTTTGCGAGGGGTTTGGGAGAACTAAGAGTGGAATTATCTGCATTTGAATAATCGATTCCAATTTACAGACTCGTCATCTTTCTGTGTGTCTTCCTCTGACATTCTTGTTGTGCACTTTGTAAACTGCAGCGTGTATCTGAACAAAGTGTAGATTGGGCTGCATTTGCTGGCTTGCTCAAGGGTTGATCATCAGTCATGAATTGCTTTACTGCCTCCTAGGAAGACCACTGCTGCTCGTTGGGTGAGAGTCTGCCACCCTTGTGCTCTTTGTGGTGGTACCTTATTCCCTGACTAGCTGCACTAATTTCAAGGAGACTACTTATGAAGTAAGGTAATTCACAGGAAAGGGTGGCAGAATCTGGCCCTAAAAAACTCCATCTTCTTCCCCTTAAGCCAGTTAGGTTCTTGGCAGTGCCAGCTTCTAATACTTCTCTCATCGCTACATTGATTCAATGCATTCCAGAGTGCCTGCTATTGTGCCTGGGGGGAGATTTTTTAATTGTTCATCATTGTAGTAAAACACAAAGGCCTCCCCCTAACCCACATGAGTACAGTACGCAGCAAAAATTTGGAAGTGGAACTACTGTAGGGAGGATGGGAAATGCCTTCTGCAGGTGCTCCTGTGCTGAAGAATAAATGCTGTGAAATGTTTCAGTGCAGTTACTGAGCAGTCGTTATTCTGAGCAAAGAGCAGACAGAGATTTAGAGCTTGGCTTTCCTCTCATGTATATTGGTGTAAATTAGGAAGAGCTTCATTGGTTTCCAAGGAGCTACACTGGCATAAAGTGACACGCGACTCAGGCCCGGGTGTAGTTTAAAAATAGAGGGCCTGATTCTAATTTACATTCAGACCCTCAAAGGTTTTTAAGCATCCAACTTCATGCAGCTTTGAGGTGGGTGTCAATATAAGTCACTCCCACTTTAAGGCCTTTTTGCACTGCCGGGGATCTTAGTGAAAATGAACAGGCCCCAAAAGGAAAAGGCTCCTTAGAAGGTGGATATTAATGAGCTCCATGCACTGAGGATGTCTGCAAACAAAATAATCCAACGGAAAGGATTTGGGAACAGCCTAGGCTGTGTAAGATGGATGCAGGGTTTTAAAGCGGTTACAACTTTCTACTTGCTTTCAAACCCATCACAGGCATCAGTAGGACTGATCCTGCTCTTAGGTCCACCTGTGATAGCCCACTGAATGTATTGCAGTGCTTAGATAATACAATGCTGGGTACCAAGATAGACACATAACCTGACAGATGGATAATTGGAAGCAGAATTTGGGCCATATATCACTGGAGTCATAGTTCTTGCTCACTTCTGGGTGCACCCATTTTCTTGAAATGCTATCACCTGGTGAGCATGCTGACTGTTGGAGTAAGAAAAATGACAACACTGGAAACCAGAGGGATGAAATCCTGGCCCCACTGGAGTCAATGGGAGTTTTGCCATCCCAGTTGTTCTCCCCACAATCTCCTCCCCTTCTGGACTAACTGTACAGTGAGAGATGAGAAGAACTTGCAATGGTACTGTGTGGAATGGAAAGATGGCTTCGCCGCCATCTGAGTGAGTCTTCCAAGGAATGACAGACTCCCTCCCCCATCACCTACACAGGCTAGGATGGAACAGAACAGTCCAATTTGCTGCTGGAGCTCCACCCCCATTGGATCTATGCCACTAATCCAACAGGCCCTTGTGTGATGCTCTAGCAGATGTTTTCATAAGATTTGCACTGTTTAATGTTTGGGTGCCAGATGCTAAATCAGATCTTGGTTATGGCAGTATCTTGTTCTGGACAGTATCTATGGCTCAAACCAAAATCCTACATCAAAATATGCAGTGTTTGAAATTAGAATTTGGGGGCTTAGGTCTGTCTCTAGTAGCTTATTTATTAAGTGACAGTGGTCATATAAAATACAGACATAGCATCAATCTGAGTTGTTTTCCCCGTTGCCATACGGGAAATCTTTAACAATCAATCACTGTTTTACTTGGAAACAATGATGACCAGAACTGTTAGCAGCTCACTAACCGAGAGGCATACTGCACTGAGAGCCTGACCACTGGACAGCAAGTAAAATCTTTGGGCACTTTGACATTTTGTCAAAACCAGAAAAATTTTAAATTGACCACAGCATGAAAACAAATTTACAGAAGCACCAGGTTAAGCAGTTGCATCCAAGTGGTTGGAGAGTATTATAGGCTTGACGGACTTCCAAAACAAAAAGCTGTACACAACAGCATTGGAAAGCACAAGAAAAGCAGATGTTCTCAACTCCTACTTTCTTGTTCTCATGTGTTGACCAAGTGCATCTCATGAAACAGACTATGTCGTAAACCAGGGTTAGGCAAAGTTCACTCCATGTGTCAAATATGGGCATGGAGTTCTACATGCAGCTGCTCTCATTTTTAACAAGGAGACTACAGCTTCAGACATCCAGTAACCCATGGAAAAGACCACTTGGATGAAGATGGAACACTGCCGGCTGGCAGGGACCTGTGCTCTATCTGGGATGAACCTCCTTATTAAACTGGGGAAGGTTGCTAGCTGATCCATTTTATATATATTAATTGCAGTCCTTAGACTCCTGGTAAGTTATTGTAACCGTTCTCAGCTGGGTTGAGTGTGAGAAGCCCTGTCATTCAGACCATACTAGAATGCAGAAGAGGCTGATGGAAATGCTAGTAGTCACCGCAGTGAAGGACATGCCACAAAAAATATTAGTGGCCTGTTCTTGAGGGCAGATGATGATTTTTTTTCAGCATAAAATTGCCATCAGGTCAGAGATAAGGCTACCTCATCCAGGCATTCTCTCCTGTATCTGGTCAGTCAAATATCAGTGAAAAATACTGAAGAACAAAGAGGGCAAATACGAGAGGCCACGCGGCCAAAGAGATGCAGGATGGGCTAATGATAGGATATGAGACTAGAGACCTGGGGTCTGTCTATTCTTGGCTCTGCCACTGACCGGCTGTGTGACCTTGGGCAAGTCACTTCACCTCTCTGTGCCTATGTTTGCCCTCCCACCTTTGTCTGTCCTGTCTGTTTGGATTGTCAGGTTCTCAGGGCACACACTGTGTCTCATTTTGTTTGTACAGGGCCTAGCACAATTGGCCCCCAACTTCAATTGGGACCTCTCTGCACTACTGTAATACAAACAAATAAACAAACAACAACAAATTCTGCTCATAGAAACCCTGACCACTGGATAGAACTGCCTTCATGAAGGATACCCTTGAAAGGACCTACTCCTTCTAACCCATTAGGATTTAGAATCTTCTAATGAATTCACAATTTACAGCTACAAGATAAATTATACAATCAATAGGATGTAATATATTTCGTGTAACCTACAAGCTTTTAGTTATATATAGATTTTATTTCTTGTGACTGTTTTATTCCTTATACATCTTTTATATATTTTAATTAAAGATAAAAATTTCTTTAATTAAAAATATCTATAGATACAAAGCAAAATATTTTATTGGAAACTATCAGGTCAAATTTGCCCCCAGAATTAGGTTTGATAAAATTCAGTTTTTTACAAAATGAAGACCAATTTGAAAAGCTTCTATGATTATATAAAAATTTCTAATAGAAACAGTTTTTTTTAACCAATAAATCTCCTTCTGCAGTGAACATCACAACACTGTGCTAATGCATGAGAAAGGGAGTGGAAAGTTCTCTAATAAACTGACTATGAACAATAGTCAAACAATCTATTTGCATTGTCTAGGCTGAAATGCAAAAGTAAACAAACAACATCAATTATGAAAGTAAATTAGATTTTTAAAGTTTGTCCAGGTCTAATAATGACAAACCTTGTAGCTTTCTGTTTAAGACATAAGTGCCTGATCCTGCACCCTGGCATTCAAAGGGAGCTCCGCCACTGACTTCAGTGGGTACAGACTCAATCCCTTAATGAATGAAGACTCACAATACCCTGTTGCCAGATGGGAAGTCTGAAGTGCAGAAGAGCTGTGACTTACCCAAGGAAGTCTGTGGCAGAGACCAGATTTCCTGACTCCCATTCCTTTGCTTGAGCCCCCATGTCACATTAGATCAGGCAAGGAGTAGGAGAATATGGGCAGGTAAGGAGATCATGGACCAGGTTATGCCAGGATGTTACTGACGTGCACAGAGGAGGCCATGGCAGGGCACAAACAGCCGTTACGTCAGCCCTGCATGATAAGGGACAGGCATCATTGCAGCCCCAATATTGAGGTGGTTAGAGGGATTGTTGCACAGCTCCCCAGGGTTACAGAGCACCTCAGAGGGGGCAGGGAAAGGCAATGGGGCTATGACCCTGCTGTGAGCACATCAGCCTGCAGCATGGGACTGGTGCAGTCAGAGAATTTAGTACGTGTAACCCACACCCATTCAGGTAGGGCACTGTCTCTTTCTATTGGTGGTTGGGCCATATATCAAGATTGATGAGGCTGCTTCAGCCTTGGCTAACAGAGCTGGGTATTTTAGCTTAAGCAGTAGATGCTTTAAGATCCAAGAAGAGTGATGTAGGGCATATTTCCTTCTACATGCTAGGCAGCTTGCGAGGAATTTAGGCCTACTTGGGGCAGGATTCCTCCCCAAGCTCCCTCAGGGTTGGTGCAGCTCTGCTCTGTCCCTATATGCCACCCTGACAGTGGGAGACTCTGGGAGAAGCTGTCCTCTCTGGTAATGACCTTGTTCTCTTCCTGACTCAGAGGAAATCTCCAGCACAGCTGGTGGTCCTGTGATAGAGTGAAGGAATATTGCTTAATGAGAACCTGCTGGGTTATTAGTCAGCTGCATGATGTGGTTAGTCAACAGGCTAGAAACACTAGGAAGTTTAAAAAGGCATAATCATGACTGATCTGAACCTGGCCTAATAGGCAGTTAGATGTGTTTGAGCAATAGGGGATGTGAATGAGAGAGAAGTGAGGCTTCTAACTCCTTGCATAATATGAACTGTAAGATCCACATAAATGACTGTTTGTGATATTTTTAGCATCATTACGGATGCCAACAGTGTTTCCAGCTCAGTAGCCAACACCTTCCTTATGTGTTACTGTACACAATCTGTGTACACAAACAAGATGTGCATTCGCCATCTCAAAAGTTAAACAGGGATCTTGTGACAAAGCTGGGCATCTAGTGGTTACAGCACTGGGTCCTATCTCTTCCCCCATCTCTGGCATCCCTTGCCAGCAGTTGCTCCAACACTGTGGTGCTCCCTGTTTTGGTAGGTAGCAACTTGGCCCTGTGGCCAGGTCACCAACCAAGTCCGTTCCTTACAGTGTAACAGAGTGCAATGCTATATATATAGTCCTACATCCCCACAAAAGAAAGGCTCTTCAGGCAATCTCCAGGCCCCTGTGGGTTGCCCACTCTTGCCTCGAGGCTTAGACTGTCTCTTACCCCCACACCCTTGTCTCAGGGAGGAGGAAACAGGAAAAAAGGATTTGTGCCTCCTTCATGAGAGGGTAGTTGGTAGGAGAACTCACGCCCTCCATCTCTAAGGGGCTCTGGCCCAGGGCTCCATCACAAGAGACAGAGATATCAAAGAGCCAGTGTTTTGGGTCTGCCTCCCTGGGCCACTTCCTACCACTTACCCCCTCCTCCCCGCCCCAGGCTAGAGCATGGCTAAAAGCCTCACAAATAATCCACCAGAAGTTAGAGCCAAGAGTTCCCTCACACTAGGGCCTGGGGCAACTGGCTCTTGCTGACCTTTCCTCTGCATCCAGGATTCCGGCTGTACCCTTATTTTGGCACTCCCAAGATAAATCTTCCCTCCTCGCCTATCTGCCCCCTTCTGAGCTGCCTGGCTGTCTTCTAAGTTGCTACTCCAGCTCAAGGAGGCTTTGCAGGTCCAGCAGGGTGGATCCTCCTGAGCCCAGAACTGCTCCTTAACCTCTTCTGTGAGGTTTACACACCCCATAACAGATCTGTAAAGGAAAAAATAAAAAGTGGGCATCTGACCTTCAATGTTTCTTCATGGTGCTCCAAGAAGAACAGGGTTTCACACTTTGGAAATTCAGGTCATACGTACCCTATTTTTTTTTTGAAAGATGCTGTGGAAGACTGGAGAGCTAAGAAATGTGTGATGCTGGATATGCTATGCAAAGCAGACTCTGTTATATGTTAACAGCTACTTAATTCCAATGCCTGTAAAATGTGTAGGAGAGAGAGATGCCTTTGTTAAAAATTCAACAACCTGGCCTCAGAAAGCTTCTATCTGAGGACTTATCTATATTGGGGAGATATGTACCATGTTACCTATATCAGTGCAACCTTCAGTGAAAGTGTGCTGCTCCATGTAATATGGAACTTGTGTATCCCACATGCCTCCTGGATGTGGTGCTCTGTCCCATGTAGTGGCACCGAGAACACTTATTGATTAATGAGTCTGTTACAGCCTTAGCTAATAGCCATGTGGCTTTTAGCTCATGCAGTGGAGGCTCCTACACTAAGCTCCAGAGGTCCCAGCTTCAATCATACCCACCGACTACTGGGGTCTGTTGGCATTACACTTGCACCAGTGTGGCTTATCTTGGCTTCAAACTAGAGTAAGCTGCACCAGTGCAGTACATCCACACTGGTGGTTTGCACTGGTGATACAACACTGGTGTAGCTATGCTGGTATAAATAACCTCCTATTATTCAAGGATTTTCAAGGAGTCTCCCAGCAATACCAGGGAAGACTAGATTTGAAATTCATGATACTTCTAAAGTAATAAATAAAAATACACCAAATTTCCTGCTTTTCCTCTTTCCTCTGCTACCACCACCATCACCACCACCTTTTAGGGTTTGTCTATGCAAGAATAAAAAAAGGGCACAAATGCCAATCCCCTATCACACACATGCCAACTGAGCATGGCTCCATGAGGAATGTTGGATGCCAAACAGACTCCCCTTTTTAGTGGAACCATGGAGCGTCAGCTCTGTCCAGGGCTTTTTAACTATGGTGATGAGGGCACTTGTCTCTTTAAATCTAATTTTCTAATTTCAGCAGATCAAGCTATTGACTTTAATTTATTCAGTGCATGCTGGGTAGTAACATGAGTGTACTCCATGCTTGTAAAACTAAATTGGCTCTTTATAAGAGAGCTATGTACAGATATGTTGCAACAGCAGCTAGCATTCTATTCATGTGCACACAGACAGCCTGCCTGATGCCGCCTCCAAATTCTTCCCTCCTGCAATCTGTGCTGCTTCTCAAGTTCCATGCAGGTTGCCATGCATGGGGGAAAGTGGTTTTGGAGAAATAATTTTTTGGGCATGTTAGTAGATAGCAAATTCAAACAAATATTCTGGTAACCAGTTATTTTGCATTCATTAATGTTCTAGTTACAGATGTCATAGTTTGCAGATGAGTGTGAAAGAACATTTCCTAGTTGCAACATATGGAAAGCAATAGGATATATATATATATATATTTTAGGGCTATCAAGCGATTAAAAAAATTAATCGCGATTAATCACACTGTTAAACAATAATAGAATACCATTTATTCAAATATTGTTGGCTGTTTTCTACATGTTCAAATATATTGATTTCAGTTACAACACAAAATACACAATGTATAATGCTCAGTTTATATTTATTTTTGATTCCAAGTATTTGCATTGTAAAAAACCCAAAAGAAATAGTATTTTTCAATTCACCCAATACAAGTACTATAGTGCAATCTTTTTATCATGAAAGTTCACCTTACAAATGTAGACTTATGTACAAAAAACTGCATTCAAAAATAAAACAATGTATAATTTTAAAGCCTGCAAATCCACTCAGTCCTATTTCTTGGTCAGCCAATCGCTCAGACAAACAAGTTTGTTTACATTTGCAGGAGATAATGCTGCCTGCTTCTTGTTTACAATGTCACCTGAAAGGGAGAACAGGCAGTCACATGGCACTTTTGTAGCCAGCATTGCAAGGTATTTCCGTGCCAGATATGCTAAACATTCGTATGCTCTTCATGCTTCAGCCACCATTCCAGAGGGCATGCGTCCATGCTGATGACAGGTTCTGTTTGATAACCAGCAGAAGGATGATTTTCTTTTTTGGTGGTTCAGATTCTGTAGCTTCCGCATCTCACTGTTGCTCTTTTAAGACTTCTAATGGCATGTTCCACATGTTGTCCCTCTCAGATTTTGGAAGGTACTTGTGATTCTTAAACTGTGGGTCGAGCGCTGTAGCTATTTTTAGAAATCTCACATTGGTACCTTCTTTGCGTTTTGTCAAATCTGCAGTGAAAGTGTTCTTAAGATGAACAATATGTGCTGGGTCATTATACAAGACTGCTATAACATGAAATATGTGGCAGAATGTGAGTAAAACAGTAGGAGAATTCTCCCCCAAGGAGTTCAGTCACACATTTAATTAATGCATTTTTTTTTTAATGAGCATCATCAGCATGGAAGCCTGTCCTCTGGAATGGTGGCCGAAGCATGAAGGGGCATACGAATGTTTAGCATATCTGGCACGTAAATACCTTGCAATGCTGACTACAAAAGTGCCATGTGAACGTCTGTTCTCACTTTCTGGTGACACTGTAAATAAAAAGAGGGCAGCATTATCTCCTGTAAATGTAAACAAACTAGTTTGTCTGAGCAATTGGCCGAACAAGAAGTAGGACCGAGTGGACTTGTAGGCTCTAAAGTTTTACATTGTTTTGTTTTTGAGGCCAGTTATGTAACAAAAAAAAAATCCACATTTAAAGTTGCATTTGCACAACAAAGAGATTGCACTATAGTACTTGTATGAAGTGAATTGAAAAATACTATTTCTTTTATCATTTTACAGTGCAAATATTAGTAATAAAAAATAATATACACTTTGATTTCAATTACAACACAGAATACAATATATCTGAAAATATAGATAAACATCCAAAATATTTAATAAATTTGAATTGGTATTCTATTGTTTAACAGTGCAATTAAAACTGCGATTAATCGTGATTAATTTTTTTAATTGCGATTAATTTTTTTGAGTTAATTGTGATTAATTGACAGCCCTATATATATATATATATATATATCAATATACACAGAGAGAGAGAGAGAGAATGTAAATATGGTATTGAATAATAGGAATATTTGATTTGATTTTGAACAGTTAAAATAGGCATGACATTTTATGAAATATGACCCTGATAGGCAAAAGGAACACAGTAACTTCAGAAACACTTCTATATAAATCTTGCCACTAGCTTCAGTCTCTGACCTACATTTCTATAAAGAGCAGTACAAACACATACAGAACTGGAGGACAGAAACCCTTGTAGATAGCTTTTACTATCTCTCATTTTATGAAGTCTTTTCAAAAGTCTGTAGTTAGCAGTTAGAATCAACCTCACCCGCACCCTGTTCTCCAGTAGGTGTAAATGTGACTCACAAAAGGGGGCTGAAAGACATCAGGTAGATGTAAGAAAAAGCCCACTCACATATGTTAAATTAAAGAGAATAAACATTCATAAGAAACAGCCATACAGCCAAAAATGTCAAGAGCATGTGCTTGCATTATTGTCCAAAAGAGAATAATACATTCCCATTTAATACAGTTCTGTATGTAATGATAAATCAGTGATCACATTTCCTAAAATTAAGCTAAAAGTGTGTGTGTGTGTGTGTGTGTATTATATATATATATATATATAGTGGTAATGTCTTGATGCCAACCACGGCAGGACCCCATTGTGTGAGGTGCTGTACACATACAATTATTATGATTATTTGTATTACCATAGTGCCTAGACAATTTATTCTAGGTACTGTACAAACACAGAACAAAAAGATGATCCCTGCCCCAAAGTGTTGACTCAAACTACTTGCTCCAGAGAGACAAGTGCTTAAAATGCAAGACATAACAGGCAAATGAGAGAAAACTAGTGGGTTGAGAGAGGGGAGATGGGTAACAAAAATATGTGCACAATTCTTAGCCAATCAGGAACAGCAATTATAACATAACATTTGTCAAGTATTATAATCCCCATTTCAAGGTCAGGGTAACCGAGACATGGAGAAGTTAAGTGACTCACCTAAGGTCACATCAAGAGTCTGTGTCAGACTTGAATCTAGAGTAGAATCCAGGTCCCCTAACTCTCCTCTACTTTAACCCCTAGACCACATTGTCTTCATGTTAGTTAAGGAACATTAACATCTGTAACTGGGTTGAACAGGAGGAGGAAAATGAATTTCTGAACAAAGCAAACCATTGGGCTTGTTAAATAGAGACTACCACAGCAATGGACTGAAGGAGATGTCAAGAAATGTAGAGGAAATTCATCACTGGCAAATTACAACTTCTGCAATATTACTAGTGTGGTTAGATGTTTGGCTGCATGTATGTGTTTTGTTGTCTGCTGCCTCAGCTCTGCGCAGACAGCCGGAACAGAAGACCTCAAGCAAACCACCCAATGACCACAAGATCCGTTAAGGTACAAAGGCACCTGGCCAGGTTTATTGTTGACAAAGCATCGTAATAGCACCTGGCAGACTCTACAAGGATATTAAGAGATGTATGGCCAGGGGCGGCTCTAGTAATTTCGCCGCCCCAAGCATGGCGGCACACCGTGGGGGGCGCTCTGGCAGTCGCTGATCCCGCGGCTCCAGTGGACCTCCTGCAGATGTGCCTGCGAAGGGTCCACTGCTCCCGTGGCTCCGGTGGCGCATCCATGCCTGCACGCCTGCGGGACGTCCACCGGAGCCGTGGACCAGCAGACCCTCTGCAGGCACGCCTGCGGGAGGTCCACCGGGGCCACCTGTCGCCCTCCCGGCGACAGGCAGAGCGCCCCCCGCGGCATGCCGCCCCAAGCATGCACTTGGCGTGCTGGGGTCTGGAGCCGGCCCTGTGTATGCCTGTGACAAACCCAAGAAAGCCTCCTACTGCAAGACAAACCCAAGAAAGAAATCAACAGGACTCCACTGGCCATCACATAGAGTCCCCAGCTAAAACCCCTCCAATGCATCATCAGGGATCTACAACCCATCCTGGACAATGATTCCACACTTTCACAGGCCTTGGGTGGCAGGCCAGTCCTCGCCCACAGACAACCTGCCAATCTGAAGCATATTTTCACCAGTAACTGCACACCGCACTATAGTAACTCTAGCTCAGGAACCAATCCATGCAACAAACCTCGACGCCAATTCTGCCCACATATCTACACCAGCGACAACATCACAGGACCTAACCAGATCAGCCACACCATCACCGGTTCATTCACCTGCACGTCCACCAATGTAATATATGCCATCATATGCCAGCAATGTCCCTCTGCTATGTACATCGGCCAAACTGGACAGTCTCTAAGGAAAAGGATAAATAGACACAAATCAGATATTAGGAATGGCAATATACAAAAACCTGTAGGAGAACACTTCAACCTCCCTGGCCACACAATAGCAGATCTTAAGGTGGCCATCCTACAGCAAAAAAACTTTAGGACCAGACTTCAAAGAGAAACTGCTGAGCTTCAGTTCATCTGCAAATTTGACACCATCAGTTTAGGACTAAACAAAGACTGTGAATGGCTTGCCAATTACAGAACCAGTTTCTCCTCCCTTGGTTTTCACACCTCAACTGCTAGAACAGGGCCTCATCCTCCCTGATTGAACTAACCTCGTTATCTCTAGATTGCTTCTTGCTTGCATATGTATACCTGCCCCTGGAAATTTCCACTACTTGCATCCGACGAAGTGGGTATTCACCCACGAAAGCTCATGCTGCAAAACGTCTGTTAGTTTATAAGGTGCCACAGGATTCTTTGCTGCTGTGACAATGGATGTAGCTCAGTGAATGGCAGGACTTTCCATTCCCCTTTCATCTGGACAAAGATACTTTTGATATCAGAATGTGTTTGCATGAGTGCTCTGTGCTTAGCACTTCTTAGGAATGTGTATTTCTGCAATATCAGCCCTGTTCTTGCCAGATTCTGTGAGCAGGTCCTGCCTCATACCAGGCCTCTGATACTAGGGCTTATGTCTCAGGCTCTCTTCATACTACTATTCGAAAAGTGGGGCCTGATTAGCCCATTGTTTCATAAGTCAGATTAAAAAGTTTGAGTTCTAAAGAGGATATTGAGCATTATGACTGAATCCCACTTGCCTTCCTGGTAGGAGTAGCTCTGGCACAGCCCTGAGGCAGGAGGTGCATGGAACCATGCTGCCCCATCAGGAGACATTGTTCCTCAGGGAGGTATAGTGTCTTCTGGACCTCATTACTGTACAGTGGCATCTTCAGGGTAGTGTTATGCTCTCTCCTGTATTTCCGAGCAGCTCTGGTATAGGGTGACCAGACAGCAAATGTGAAAAATCAGGACGGGGTGTGGGGTAATAGGAGGCTATATAAGAAAAAGACCCAAAAATCGGGACTGTCCCTATAAAATCAGGACATCTGGTCACCCTACTCTGGTAGCTGGTAGGGACTACTTCCTCCAGGGCTGGTGGAACCAGGGGGCAGTAGGGACTAGCACCCCACAATGGCAATATTATTGGTGTTGATCTATGTTTTTGTTGCTGTGCCTCATTCCCTGTAAACTGTGCGCATGTGCAGGGAAGCAGACGCGAGAGCCGGACTGAGACGGGCTGGAGCAGCCACCATGGTGCCCAGGAACGGGCCAGGGAATAGATAAGACACCCTCGTGGCTGCTGAATCTCAGTAGCGCTCCATGCAGAGCATCCACGCGAACCTTCCCTCCCTACCCTGCTGCTGCTGACTCCCCACTGCTCCCCATAGGGAGCACTCTGCTCCGCTCCCTCATTCAGAGTAAGCTTCCATCATCTCTGATATCCTACCCACATCTGACTAGTACCTACAAGAAGCACTAGATGGGAACTGTTCCTTGGCTTGGGGGAATGTAGGGGCTGTGGCTGCGACTGGACACAGCTCGGAGGCACAAGAAGGTGGCTTGCTGTTTCTGCCATCCCAGGGGGCCACAATCAGGCCCACTGACTTTAATGAGATTATTCGCATGAGTGAGGCGAGCAGAAATTGGCCCTATGTCAAAAATTAGTCAGCTGTGATCTTCTTGAATGTCTCTGCGCTGTTCTCAGATGAAATGGAATATGTGAAAGGATGATTATTCTCTGATTGCTTGGTGCATGACTGAGTGCTTCTTGGAAATGATCCAGCGTGATTTACACCAGAATCTCTGCCTGTATCAAAAGAAAAAGAAGAGGAGGGAAAAGGTCGAGTTAAGTTTCCTGCAAAATGTACACAATGTATTGTATATTTGTCATTTGTAATTATTCCTTACTAGCTATGGGGAAAAAATGATTTGTATGGCTCCCCGATGTCTGAAGATTTGCATGTACTGTAATTGCACTCCATATGCTTCTACTACTGTAGAATCCAGGACTACCCTTATAAATTCTATTTTCTGAACTGGGGAGAAGATTGACTGGTTCTTCTTGATCAACAGACCCAGAACACTGAGGAGGAATTGGATGCTGTATAGATTGACATATACTTGGAGTTTGGATCAATCTTATACCAACCAATCACCCAGGTAAAGAAAGACTTGCACACCTGCTTTCCTTAGGAATGCAGCTTCCACCGCCCTGAATTTTGTAAATATTTGCAAGGCAGCAGACAAGCTGATAATGGATGTTGTTAACCAGACATCTTAGGACTTTCCCGTGGCTTTGACAGATAGCCACATGGAAATATGCATCCTTCAAATCAAAGGCAGCATATGAGTTACCGGGATCCAGGTAGGCTAGGGTGACCATGTGAAACATTATTTTCTTTTAATATTTGTTCAAATTCGGAAGTTCAAGATGGGTCTGAACCTCTTTTGCCTTTGGAATCAGGAATTAGTGTGAATAGAAACCTTTCCCTCAGTATAAAAGGGGAACCTCTTCCATAGCTCCCAAATGAAGAAGATATTGCACTTCTTGGAGAACATCTTTGTGAGAGAGGTCTCTGAAGAGGGACAGGGAAGGGGATTTGAGAGGGGAGAATGGAAATAAATTGCATGGTATATCCCTGTTCCACATATTGATTTGAGGTAAAATGGGACCAGTAGGAAGTGGGATAATATATTGATGTTTTCTATCTTATTATCTATCCCTTTCTTGATGATTCCCAAAAGCTGTTTGCTTTTTTGACTGCCGCTGCACATTGAGCGGATGTTCTCAGAGAACTATCCACAATGATTCCAAGATCTCTTTCTTCAGTGGTAACAGCTAATTTAGACCCATCATTTTATGTATATAGTTGGGGATTATGTTTTCCAATGTGCATTACTTTGCGTTTATCAACATTGAACTTCATCTGCCATTTTGTTGCCCAGTCACCCAGTTTTGTGAGATCCCTTTGTAACTCTTCGCAGTCTGCTTTGGACTTAACTATCCTGAGTGGTTTTGTATCATCTGCAAATTTTGCCACCTCACTGTTTACTCCCTTTTCCAGATCATTTATGAATATGTTGAATAGGACTGGTCCCAGTACAGTCCCTTGGGAGAAACCACTATTTATCTCTCTCCATTCTGAAAACTGACCATTTATTCCTACCCTTTGTTTTCTATCTTTTAACCAGTTACTGATCCATGAGAGGACCTTCCCTCTTGTCCTATGACAGCTTACTTTGCTTAACAACCTTTGATGAAGGAACTTATCAAAGGCTTTCTGAAAATCTAAGTACACTATGTCCACTAGATCACCCATACACTAATACAAAACATACACTAATCTAATCCTAATGAATAACACTAACTTAGCTATTTACAGAAAGGAAGATAATGTCCCTGTAAAGGGAGAAACTTGCAATAGCAAGCTGATGAACTCTGACTACCGATCCTGGGTGGTAAGAAGGAACTGAGGGGAGGTCTGGGGTGGCTCCACCTTTTATACCATTATGCAGCGGCATGAGGGGGCTGTGGGTGCATCCACCACCCCAATGGGTACCACTAAGGAAAAAATCTCCAACTCAGGTGCATTCGGGGCACACACAAGTGGAACGGACTTGTGCAATCACTCAAATAAGAACAGTCAATGCTCCTTAACCAGTCACTTTCCATCCCTCACCCCCATCTCCCTCCAAAACCAGAAATGCCTCCCAAACACAATCCTTCTCCATCCCAGTTCTTTTTCCCTCCCCTCAGGACCAACAGTACCATTAGTAAGCCCCCCTCATATTTCTCCAGGTACATGGTAGGGATAGTAGGCGAAATTGTCAGTGTTCAGGAAATTGAAGCCTAAAATGTGTGCAGAAAAAGAGTGGAGGAATGCAACAGCTCAGCCACCTATTGTATAAAGGACATACGAGCCATGGGGTTATCACTAGGGCTGCGAGTTTGTCATGGAGGTCACGGAAGTCACGGAACTCCTCCTGTCCAGCAGCAGCAGGAATTCAGGTGGGGGGATCAGGGCTGGGGGTTGAGGCATGAGCGGGGTGAGGGCTCTGGGCAGTGTGTACCTTGGGGGCCGGCTCCTAGGAAGCGGCGATATCCCTCAGCTCATAGGGGGAGGCACGGCCAGGGGGCTCTGCATGCTGCCTCTGCCTACAGGCACCACCCCTACAGCTCCCATTGGCCACAGTTCCTGGCGAATGGGAGCTGCAGAGCCAGAGCTTGGGGAAGAGGCAGCACGCAGAGCTGTGTGGCCATACCTCTGCCAAGGAGCTGAGGGATGTTGCCACTTCTGGGGAGGTGTGGAGCTAGGTAGGGAGCCTGCCTGCCCCGCCACCCCCAACACCAGTGCAGGACCTGGGCCGTGCATGGCTGCCTGCCTCCCCTAGCACCTGCACACCCCCATGGACCGCCCCCTGAGCATGCACTGCACCCCTGGGCCTCCCCCCTCCCCAAGATTTAGTCAGGGGTATATAGTTAGGGTGACCAGATATCCCGATTTTATAGGGACAGTCCCGATTTTGGGGTCTTTTTCTTATATAGGCTCCTATTATCCCCCTACCCCCATCCTGATTTTTCACATTTGCTGTCTTGTCACCCTATATATAGTACAAGTCATAGACACGTCACAAGCCATTAATTTTTGTTTACCGCCTGTGACCTGTCCATGACTTTTACTAAAAATACCTGTGACTGAAATGTAGCCTTAGTTATCACTGATAGGCAAAAATCGTTGTTAAGGTAGAGGTAGGCTGTCACATATAAATATCAGAACAGCACAAAAAGTATCTTTGACTTCAGGCGTGATTCTATGCTGAAGAGCGACTCTGCGGGAATATCACTGTGGTGTTTTGTGCTCATTGTTTCTCCGTGACTTAAGATCAAATGTGCTCCTTTGACAAATAAAGAGATTTTTCCTCCCTAGCTGCCAGTCCTGGAAACTCAACATGAGATCTAATAGTCAATTTGGGTTCTTTCCTTCTCACACATCCCCACCACTGACACCGGGCTCTACAGGCAATATCAGACCAGGTGCAACTCTTTGGGTGTTATTCTCACGACCCTGCTTTGCTCAGTCACTTATGCCAAGTCGGTGTCCCGTGCTAGCAGATCAGAATGATAGTGCTTTACACTCACCTTGAACTGGTTTAAATGACAACACAAGGTGGAAAGCAGCAGAGAATCAGACCCATTTCTTCAAATGATGTCCTAAGTGACGCCTGTGCTTTCCACTGCCTTAAACACACAGGAAACAGATCTGTTGCATAAGAAGGTGGCATTTTTACACACTCACTTTTCAGAGCAGTCTCACACTTCTAAAAAGGGTTTTTTAGATTTACTTCAAATTTTACCCCAAAAGGTCTCCTCTGGTCTGAGACTAAAACACCTGAAATGTCAGTCTGAACATAGTTATTTCTCTCTTGCTTTTTGATCGAAGCTGGGACAGAGAAGTGGAAAGGACGTTCAAAATCAGGTTTAGATGACGTATGACTGCTTCTATGGCTAGCATATTCTTGGATAAGGAAAATCTAATATATTAAAAAAAATATGGGCCTGCCTTTCTTCTTATTTACACCAGTGTCAATCAGGAGTAACTCCACTGAAGTTAAATCGACCAAAGCCTCAGTTGTTGTAGATCAGCAAAAGCTCTATTGACTTCAATTGAGTTATATTGCGGTAAAGTTGGTGTAAATGACAGAAAAGTCAGGCCCATGTACTTATTGCATTGTTGCAGGTTGATTTCCGGTAGACAACCACCTGAAGCCAGCCAGTCATTGAGTATCTTACTGCCCGCTCAGAATCTGATGGAAATAAATGTGTATTTTCTGTCTTTAATGAATGGAAGCCCTTTAATACAGGGCCGCTCAGCTCTAGTTGAAAGCTTTAAGATGTGTCTGGCATATATCCCGAGACAATAGGAATTACTCTACTCCAGGTAGAATGGTTTTCTGTCACTTTATCAGTCTGAGTTGGTTTTTGAAGTCAGGCCCACAGGGGAAGAGGTGCTGCATTGAGAGATGAAATCCAAAATCAAAGGGAAGACAAACATCTGTGTACGTTCTGCGGGGATGGGACTTGTGTGTGTACGCGCCATATGTGTGTCAGTGGGTGGGTAAGGTGGAGGTTTGAGATATGGCAAAGGGAGATGAATGCAGACTAAATCGTTCTTATTAGAACAACATGGTCAAGTGCTTTTCTTGGAATATTTAAAGTGTATTTTTGTTCTGAAAAATGAATGTAAAAATGGCACTTCTTTATTTCAGTGTTCTGCTCCCAGGGCATATTCAGTCAGAGTTGCTGACTTTAGTAACACACATAAGTTTTAACTGATTTTTATTCCTACTAGTCCAGAAGCACAAAAGAGAGAGAGAGAGAGAGCGAGAGCTGGGTTCTCTCCTATCTTTTGCATCATCAACAGAATTGTTTACTAAGTTGCAGTCATGGATACCGGTGTAAACTCATGAAGGAAAGGAAGTTGCAGAGGTGCAACTGAGGGCATGATCTGAAGACACTAGGATTGCATGGGTGTAACTAGATACCCAATTTGACAGGTATTTTGACAGGTGTTTTTGTTGCCCCTTTCTAATTTCTGAAAATTGGATCCTGCCTTCTCTGCCTTTTCCCTCAAGACCTTGTCCCCTGCTCCTTCTCTTCCCCCAGGCTGTCCCTGCTCTGCCTCTTCCCTTGAGGCCTTGCCCCCTGCTCGCTCCTCTCCCCCCTCCACCCTCCATCACTCCACTGTTCCCCCCGCAACCTCTTCCTCCTCACTGGATCCTCTCCACCTCCCCGCCCAAAAGCTGGGCTCCCTCTGCTCCAAGGTTGTGATGGGCACTATACTTTCATGCAGAGCCTGCTGCCTGCCTGCCCACAAGATGCAGGTAAGAGGCAGCTCTGGCTGAGCAGAAGCTGGCAGGGGTTGATGACCTAGCGCTGCCCACCCCCGGCCATGGTAACCAGACTTTTGGTGTCCAGTCAGTACATCCGAGCGCACACTGCCAGGTATCCTTTTCGACTGGTTAAAAACCAGGCACCTGGCGACCGTACTCGCGGGCGGTGGCTAGAAACCAGCTTGAATCTCCAATCCTGGTTAAGTTTGTAGGGTTGGTGAAAACAGAAATCCTTGAAAAACATTAACTGTGGAACCCCACAGTGCCACTTTTGCAGAGTCACTTTCAGGATAGAAGTGCAGGTGAAGATCCTTCTCTCCGAGTCTGCAATACAACTTTGACAGTTTACAAATTTAAAAGAAAAATCCTCTTCCCCACCCACTGTTGTCCTTCATTGGCATCCACATTATTTCACTATTTTCTTGGGTCTCAGCAGTGACCAGAGCTGCTTTGTTTTTTCTCCTCTGGTGCACTGTTGCTATGGTTCCACCATTTGATGGTTAGCTGAATATGTGGACATCTGTGTGACCAGTCATGCTTAAGGAAGCTGTGGTGCATGGCATTCATTTCTTCTCTTCTGCATACGTGGAGAGCTTCTGGTAGCTCAGAGCTGCTACAGAGAACTTCAGGTTGCTAAGTGCAAATAGAGGTTGTTTAAAATCTCATGGCTGTAGATTTGTGTTTTTAAATAAAAGATATTGAGGATGATATCCTGGCCCTGATGAAGTGTGTGGGAGTTTTGCCATTAACTCTGATATAGCACCTTTCATCAGTAGGCCTCAGAGTGCTTTTCAAAAGAGGTTGGTATCATTATCCCCATTTTACAGAGAGGGGAACTGAGGCACAGAGCATGGCAATGGCTTGCCCAAGGTCACTTGGAATGGCAATGGCAGAGCCGGGAATCATACCCGGCTATCATGAATCCCAGTGCATGTTCTGTCCACTGGGATTGCACCACCTTTCCATTGAAATCCTGACTCACACTGAAGTCATCCTGAGGGTTCAATAAATCAGCCCCGCTGGAATTTAATACAGGTAAAATGGGAGGTCTTGGTAGCTTGACATTATCTGTTTACATCTCTTCAGCAACGAAAAGAAGGAAATCACCAGCTTGAAAAGCTTGTTTCTTTAAATACTGCCCTCAGGAAAGGGAGACATTAATAACAGCAAATAGAGAGATATAGGGTTGGCAGGCACCTCACAGAATGCCCCTCATTACTGCCTTGTGGCACCCACACTATTGATGTCTTGTGTCTCTTGTGAGCCCAAGCCAAATACTTGTTTAGTGGGGATGATTCACCTAAACCTTAAGAAAAATAAAACTCACACGCAAAGACTTCTTTAAAATGCTTGTTGGTTTGGAGGGTATACCCTACACAGAGCAGAGCATACAGTAATGCAGCGGAGCAGCCAGAAAGGTTTGTGCTCCAGGGGCAAATTTATCAGTGGTACAATCTCATGGAAGTTAAGGGAATTACAAGAGAGGAATTTGGCCTGAGGAGCAGTCTATTTCTTCGCTGGGGAGAACTGTGTTGCTTGTATCCTAATCTAATTTAGTTGCTGCAGGTCCACTCTGAACAGAGGTAGTAGAAGGCAAAAGCGCAGCAGATAACTCAGATGTCTAATACTATTTCCAGAATTCTGGAAAGCAACTGAGTACAAACCACGCCCCAAACTATTTCTCAGTGATTGCTTTAGTGTGCTCTGTTGTAACTCCTGTCCAAACACATTAAACCCCTTTGCAGTAAGAGTGCACCTAGGCTGTTACTCAGAATCATTGCTCTCCGGTTTGGCAGGTCAGGTGTCAATCAATCAGGAGTCTCAGCTCAATGCCATTATGTCTGTTTTTCTCCCCTCTAGATAAGAGCGTGAGTGTGAGTCTATTTGCAATTCAAAAGGATGCTCATTCTAATGCCTTACATTTCAAAGAAGCATCTGCCTCTGAAACAATATGTCTCCTTTTTTTTCCAGTTCCACCCCTTTATAGCTCTTTTGCATAAGGCGGGAATCCTTTGTCTCAATCTCGCTCTCTGTTTCCACCCCCCCTCACTGGAAAAGCACCAGGTTAAAGATGGATTCCAGTTCACCTGACATGATCACATGTCACTTAAGACCCCAAGCCTTCATTCCTCCCAGCCTGACTCACAGGAAGACTTGCTTGCAAACAGAGCCCCAGTCAATTGTCAGCCATTAAGATTCAAAAACCCCCAATGGCCCCCACTTTTACATAATTACAATAGGCCCTAAGAGTTATATTTCATATTTCTAGTCCCACACATAAGAGTGTCATACAAATAGGATGATCACAATCAGTAGATTATAAGCTTTGTAATGATACCTTATGTATCTATTGGGTTTCCGGGTGCTGTATACTTCCTAGTAGAGGAGAAAATCTGGCATCAGTTGTCTTAACCTTAGTTGCTGGCTGTTAACCCAATTTGTAAGGACATTGAGCTAGTCTGCAGTGGTTTATAAGCCCAAATGCTGCTTTCCAGGTCAGGTATTAATTTGAGCAAGTCACCACTTCCCTATCTTTACCACTGTTTGCCTCATTATTTAATTTCCATAAAGTCCGTGGTCCTGGTTCACCTCTCATTTATCTCAGCATAAATCAGGAGTCCACTGAAATGGGCCGGTTCCTCAGCTGCTGTAAATCAGGGTAACTCCATTGTCCTTAATCTGAGTATTTTGCCCAGCAGAGTTACACCAGTGTACGTGAGACAAGAACTAAACCCTTGGTTTTTTTTCTGTTCTCTGTAATCTGGCACAAGGGTCCTAGCCCCAAAGTCTCTGCTCTTCTGGCCAGGTGACTTTCATCCTAGCACAAGCAGTGCTTGCTGCTGTCCACACTTCTCTCACTGTGATTCTCTTCTTCCCAACACTTTCTTCCCAACTCATTATCTTAGTGGGAGTGATGTGGCCAGTCAAACGGGCCCCAGTGCTGGTCCCAGTTTTAAACAGAGCCGATGGAAACTGTGGGCCTTTGTTAAATGAAATTATAGGAGGACTGTGTGTGTTGAGAACAGGTGACAAAAAGGAAAAACATCACTTCCCTTACCGATTGTCTATGAGACCTAAAGCATGTCATTTCACTTTTCTTTGCTTCAGGAATAAGGACACACCTTATGGCACATTGTGATGCTTAATAAATTTTTCCAAAAGTGCTTTGAGACCCTCTGCTGAAACACACCATGGACCACATTCTGCCATCCTGATTTACGCTCCTTGTGGAGTGAGGTACCATTCGGCATGAGTCAGAACAGCAGAATACAGCCCTAGGGAAGTGCAGTTATACCATGGA
This sequence comes from Mauremys reevesii, assembly GCF_016161935.1. Classification (NCBI taxonomy): domain Eukaryota; kingdom Metazoa; phylum Chordata; order Testudines; family Geoemydidae; genus Mauremys; species Mauremys reevesii. Next base: position 270,016,726 of record NC_052624.1, read on the forward strand.
CTTTGCTGCCTTTAAATAAACACATGACAATCTCCCAAAGTAGCTTAAAGACAGACTGTGGCATTTTCAAACAGAATGCTGATGGCACAGCCATAAATCCCCTGGAATAATGGGATTTGTATGGGGGAGGTGTCTAATTCCTTGCATAATAAACAGATTTATGAATGACAGATGTAGATAAATAATGAATGCTTCTAATTCAAGATAAAGGGCTGCATAAGCACAAGAAAGAATGGAAGCTCTTACAGCAGCTGGATGAATTTTAAACACCATTTAGAAACACAGAGGTTAGAGATGAAAAAAGATGCATTCAATCACCCAGTCCTGCCCATGCACTTTAATTTGTTAGTATTAAAGACTTACCATTCTGCAGCCACAACTGAAAACAGAGCTGGGCTGAAAACAAGAAGAAGTCAAATCACTAATAAAATTCATGCTTCATTCAAAGTGTTCTTTACTGCTGTTTTACTATGAACCTTCCAGCGCAGACATTGCATCCTCATTGAATTAACTGATGCACAAATCAAACTCATCCGCATGGGTAAGACTGAAGAGTACATAATGAAGAACATTACACAGTAAAAACAATTGTTACAAGAACACCGCGTTTTTGACAAATTCTCTGAAGCATATAAATTCTGACTTAGGGCAACCTCGGTCTGTATCATTAATGGGCAACAGCACATATGGTAAAATCATAGGATTATAGAAATTAGAGATGGAAATAACCTGCAGTTATTAGGTCACCTCTATAATCTCCATGTCAATGCAAGATCCTTCTCTATGGTATATTTTAGTGCTTGGCCTAGTCTACTTTTAAGATCTATTCTGCATCAACACAATCTATAATTAACTTGAGGAACTCACTACTGAAGCGTATTGTTGACACAAATAGCTGAGTATATTTTTAAAGAGGTTTAGACATACAGTAGGATAAAGGTACAGGGGCTATTAAGTATATTGGCTCACTGGATTGAGTCAGAAAGACAATTTCCCTAATGGTGTAGGATAGCCCAATTAGATGTATTATGGGGAATTATATCAACATCGGAATCATCCGGCTTTGTGCACTGTCAGAGAAAGGAAATCAAACTTATCTATCTGATTGAGCTAATGTATGGGCTTTTCCATAGTATCCACCAGCATAGTATTGAAACTACTAGATGGATCATGGGTCTGTTCCAGTATAGTGGTAAACCTAAATGCACTGATGTTAGAGAGCGCAGAGTCTGATTAAACAGGCTGTGTGCTCATCCCGATGCTTGTGGGGCTGAGGAGAGGATGCCTCAGACCAAGCCAGCAGTATGGGGGTCTGCTGCTACTATTGCAGACTATGGACAGGAGTAGCAGCTTCATGCAAACTCCTGTCATGTGCAGGTCTGTGAGCATATGGATCAAGGCAACTCACTGGCCATTCCCCCATATCAGTTCTTTGGACCAAATGCAATGTGAATGGAACAATTATGGTTCTTCTGTTTCAACCCTGCAAGGTAGAGACCACCAAGCCTAGACCCAGCTCTTGCACTGATCAGCTCTTGCACTGATCAGCAAGGATGCATGGGATTCATGTTACAGAAGCAGAGCATTCAGGTTTACATGAGGCTCTGTGTAAAGCTTCTAGACTTGAGTGTGATTGTGACAATGTTGCTATCCTAGCCTTCATGTCCTGTGCAACATTGCTCCTGCCTCTCTCACTTCACCCCACCCTGTCCAAGCAGAAAAACTTGCTGCTTTCTGTTTCCTTCTCCAACTCTTGTCTTCGGGCCTTCATCTGCACAGCTCCCTATACCTGTACACCCCTCACTAGCCCAATCTGCCATGCCTCCCATCCACTCTTCCAAGACCTTCCTTAAAATGCATCTCTTCCAAGAGGCCTATAAATCCTAGTTTCTGCACAGCTAATCTGACAGCCAGTCATTGAAACACTACACACAACTAATTTAAAGAATATAGGCCAAAAGCGTGGAACTAACAAGATATTTTAAGTGCATGCGTGGCCTCCATTCTTATAGTATCTGAGTGCCTGACAGTCTTTAATGTATTTATCCTCACAATGTCCCTGTGAGGTAAGGTGAGAAAACAGAGGCAGGAAGTGACTTGCCCAAAGACACAAAATAGGTCATCGGTAGATCTGGGAACAGAACCAACGTTTCCCAAGGCCCAGGCTAGTACCTCTTCTGGAGAACATGGGCTCAACTTCACTGCTTGGTCATGTCACTTTTCATCACATCCCAGCTCCTGTCTTTCATTGAATGTTGTCTGTTTCGATTGCAGGTTTATCAGGAAAGGCACTGTGTCTTCCTGCCTGTATTCAAAGTGCCCATTGCTGTTTGCGCTAGAAAATAATCAATAACAAAAACATTTGCTCTGAAACATATTTAACATTTCAATTAAGATTTTCATATTTTAATCTGGTACTTTGCAGTTACTCATTTTCACAATGCAATTAAACTGGAGTTGATCATCTAATGTTAATTTCAGACATTTCTACAGTGATGCTCGCAGCAAACCAACCAACTAAGATTCCTATACATTTGTATATTAAACCCCCTCTCCACCCACACCTTTCTCATGTAGTCATGCCATGTGCTAGTATCTATCGAGTTCCTGTGTCGCTGTACTGAGATTGCCTCTGTTCTCCTTCCCCCAAGCTTCCTACTGTTTTGTTAGCCCTCCCCTGCCTCCTTATTTTAATTAGGCCACCATCCTGCAAATTACTCCATGAGACAGACCCCGGTACCCACACCAACCCTGCCGTAGGCAGTGGTGGTCTCCAATGATAGAGCAACTTGTATGATGGGAGCCTTAATTTGCAAATTCTTCAGGCTAGCGTATTATGGCAACACCTAAAGGCCTCAATCAAGGGTGATGCCCTTGAGATGATCCCTACCCCAAAGAGTTTACAGTCTAAATAGGCAAACTAGACAAAAGTTGGTAAAGTGATAGCACAGCGGTTTGAGCCTTGGCCTGCTAAACCCAGGATTGTGAGTTCAATCCTTGAGAAGGCCATTTAGAAAACTGGGGTAAAAATCTGCCTGGGGATTGGCCCTGCTTTGAGCAGGGGGTTGGACTAGATGACCTCCTAAGGTCCCTTCCAACCCTGAGATTCTATGATTCTAAGCAAAACAGAGGCATGAAGACTAGTGACGTGCCTTGCTCAAGCTCACAGAGCTGGGAACAAGGCACTTGTAATCAAGTCTCTTGATTACATATACTGTACTTGGGCACTGAAAAATGATAAGAAGAATCATGCATTTTACAGTTCCTTTAAGTCAGGGATTGGCAACCTTTGGCCCGCAACCCACCAGGGAAATCCACTGGCGGGCCGAGACGGTTTGTTTACCTGCCGCGTCCACAGGTTCTGCTGACCGCAGCTCTCACTGGCTGTGATTCACAGTTCCAGGCTAATGGGAACTGCAGGAAGCGGTGTGGGCCGAGGGATGTGCTGGCTGCTGCTTCCCACAGCTCCCATTGGCTTGGAACAGTGAAATGTGGCCAGTTGGAGCTGCGATCGGCTGAACCTGAGGACGCTGCAGGTAAACAAACCATCCCAGCCAGCCAGTGGATTTCCCTGATGAGCCACATGCCAAAGGTTGCTGATCCCTGCTTTAAGTGGATTATATATGAGGGTTTCATTAAACATCAACAACAACAAACCCTCTAATAAACCAACAACATATAGGCTGATGTGTGCTTATAACTTATGATCAGGAAAAATAGTTATCACTGAAGTGATTTAGGGTTAGTAACATAGACCACCTACACATTATTGGACTGAAAAATGCTATGCTCCAGTTTTAAAAATACTCCTCTGAGCGTAGCCTGCCTGCCATATGTCTGCAAATGTTCCTTTCTACAGTACATCCTAGGAAATCCAACTGCCTTGGAAAGCTCATATTTCATTTGATGTCGCTGCTGTGTTTATAAGAAACAGAAGAAAAATAATGAGCTGATGGCAGAAGATGATTTATTGTTTTGTGCTTCGGAGTGGGATTAAAAACCCTGCCTGCTGGCAGCCTCTTGCCCTGCATCTTTCCAGTTGTTTTCAGCACAGTAACAAACACTCTGAGGGAACAAGGATAGAGCTGCATGAGTTCTCCATTTAAGAAGGGTTGGGTGCTGGCCAGACATTGTAAAGTGATCTTTGACTGTATAATCTATGAGCAGACAGAATCATTTCCATTAGCCCTTTAAGCTGAATTTTACTTGTAAATACATTTTGCTTTTTGGTTTAGAATATTTTTGCTGACTTCATGCATAGTTGATGGAGATGTACCAACATGCTGAAGTGGTTATTTTACATGTGGCCAAAGTCTGCATTACTGGTTAGTAAGAGTAGCAAATAGTAGGCCTTGGTATGTGAGTTTCCTGGAGGATTTGGTAGGAGATCCATACATGAGGCCAGATCCTGGAGTTAAGATGATTTACACCTGCTGAGGCTCAGACCTATGGCGAGCCTACAGAATCAAGCCAAGTATTTTCACTAGAGATGGAGAAAACCCTGGTTTTAGGTTGTGTTGCCCATAGAGAGAAGGTTCAGAGTTTGTTCCCCTTTTAGCCAAACCCCAAATTTGGTGGGGATGAGGAGGATGTTGGATAAACAGTTCCAGTTTTGGGATGAAATTTTCCAAAGTGTCTAAGTCCAAATGACTTTCAATTAAACGTAGGCTCTTAGATGCCCAAGTGACTTGAGAAAATGGGACATGGGCTATTAAGTCATTTAGGCACTTTTGAAAATTTGACTATTCATCTCTTTCTTTTTCAGACTGAGTTGTGTGTGAATTTGGTTTGACAAAATGAAATCAGTTGGAGGTAACTCAGCTCTTGGTCTCATTTTGTCCAGTCCCCTAGAATTTGGGTAGTTTCGATAATTGGTTTTTGTCTTGTTTCTTCTATAATCTGTGCTACGGCTGAAGGTGTTTGTGAACTATGTGTGGAGAGCATAAAAGAAATTAGCTTCACAGACTTTTGCCATATGTCTATAAGCAGCAGAGAGCACTGAAGAATCTTCCCCAAGATCTTTGCCATCATTGGAATAGGAAGAAATATTTTCATGAGTCCCAGGACTGGGAATCCTAGCTGACTTTTAGGTGCATGCCTTCATGACACTTCTCATTCTTGTCCTAAATTAATGACTTGTTGGCTGTTTTGCCCATGAACAGGCACTAAGGGATGAAGAGGACAATTCTTGTGCCTCCTCCGAAATGCTATAAGCCCATTTTTGTCTGAAAAGCCATAGAATGCAGTATATCCACTGCTTTCTCAAAGGAATTTGGCTGATCACGGCAGGTTTCCTTTTGCTAGGAATTCTCTGAAAAAGACACAGATTTTTTTTTTCAGTCACAGCATTGGCAAAACAGGTAAAACAACTGATGGCCTGAGTGTTCAGGCAATGCTCGTCTTTGCCACTTGATTCCACAGTTCCTCAACCACACTGAAGATGGTGTTGACTGCATGACTGAAATGCAGTTGTATTATAAAGGACCTGCTTTGCTGCTATGGAGACTTGAAAAATAAACATTTCAAGACTGGGAACGAGAATGAACATAGGAATAGCCAGACTGGAACATGCTCAAGGTTCATATGGTCCAGTATTCTGTCTCTGAATGTAGGCAGCACCAGATGCTTCAGAGGATGGCACAGGAATCCTACAGTAGGCAGAGGTGGGACAATCTTCCCCCAGGCTGGGGGGAAGTTAGAGACTAGCTTAAACTCTGAACCATAAGCTTTAATATCCCTTCCAAATGGCCTTTCATCTCTAGGCCATTGGTCCAACCCCAGACCAGACTGATAGTGTTATCTAATGCCTGTTCAGTGGCCTTCATTAAATAAGTATGTAAATCACAAACTCTGCCACCATAATTGGTACTTCCTTCCCCAGTCTCAGCAGAAGGGCCCAGGACTGAAAAGGCATAGAGACTGAATTGTCCTTTTACTCCTTAGTGGTGTTCCCAACAGGTCAGAGCTGAGACATATGAGCTGGGGGCAGTGTGGGGAAACTTGAGGAGTATTGAGAAGCAGTGTGGTCTATTATATTGGGTACTGGACAGTCAGTCAGAAGACCTGGTTTTAGCCTTTACTTTGCCACTAGTCTGCTATGTAACTGTGGGCAAGTCACTTCTCACCTCTCTGTGGCTCTATTTCCTCTCCTTCCCTTTGTGTATTTAGATTGTAGACTCCTTTGGGCAGGACTTTCCTCTTTAATGTGTAGCACCTAGTACAATGGGATCCCAATCTCAATTGTGCCCTCTCGGAGATACTGTTACACAAAAAATAATTGCTGCTGTCTCTGCTACTGGCTTGATGGATACACCGAGGATTCAGGCTCCGGGGCTTTCAGTCTAGTAGCTTGCATAAACACAGAGAATTGATTTAAATAATTTTTTTAATAGAAGCATGTTGTGCCCAGCTAATGAGCTTAACAATTAATGCTCAGTTACTTTGGCCTTCCTGAGATGGTGTTTCTGGTCGATAATCAGCACCTAGAATAAAACACTGTCCAAAATAGGGTGACCAGACAGTAAGTGTGAAAAATCGGGACAGGGAGTGGGGGGTAATCGGAGCCTATATAAGAAAAAGACCCAAAAATCGGGACTGTCCCTATAAAATTGGGACATCTGGTCACCCTAGTGCAAAAAATAGTTCAAAAAGCATTGTCACCAGTAAAGGGGAGAGTATGTTATTACCTGAGTCAGTGATTCAGCTGACAGCTATTTTAATGAACTCAGATAAATGACCAAGAACTGACCAAAATGGAAAAGACAAAGGGAAAAAAAGACTTCAAGCAAATTTCTTGTTACTCACTAAAGGTCTCCCATTATTGTCATTTAATGAAAGACCTTCCTACCCCTGGAATATTCCATCACCAGCCCCTAGCATTGCTGCAACTAAGGTTGTGGCTGCATTTCCTTTATAAAGCTTCTCTTTTCCCAGGGGTTTATAACTCAGCTGTAAAAAATTGCTTCTGGATGAAACTTGGCAGAAAAGGTCTTGTTCCAGGCCAGGATTGAATTTTTTCCCTCCAGATTTTCAGAAAGGTTTTTTTGGGGGTCAGATTTAAGCCACAGGAGTGAAAGGAGCAGTGGGGGCAATATTCCATACATACAGCATAGAAGATTACTGCCTCTGGGTGCTTTTATTGTGCTCCAGTAGTGCTCTGTTGTTTCTTTAACGAAATGTACGTGATAACTGCATAATGTGGCATAGACATTTTTGTACACATATTTATTGCTGCATGGAAAATGGCTGAGTCACTTCTGCTTGAAAATTGCTTTGCTGAGCTGTTTTCTTTTCTTCTGGTTTTGCTTAGCTCTTTTTAGTGCTAACATTTAAAAAGAAAGTGCAAAATAATGCAATACTCTTTGGGCCAGGGAATGGGACTGTGCATTTATAAATGACTGTATGCTGCCTTTTGATTACTGCTATAATATAAATAATGCAGAATATATATATGAGAATGTTGCTAATGTAATAATACACAAGCAAAGAAATAATACTTTGGATGACTTATAATTTGTATTCGAGTAGAGTCTGCGGACCCATACTGAAATCAGGATCCACTTGTGCTACGCATTGTACAAACACGTAGGAAGAGACATGCCTGCCTTTGAGCACTTACAGTCTAAACAGATAAGAGAGATGAAAGGAGAAACAGAGGAACAAAGAGGGGAAGTGACTTCTTCAAGGTCACTCAGCAGAGCCAAGAATAGAACCCAGCACCCTTGGCTTCCACTAGAACAGGGGTGACCAACCTGTGGCTCTGGAGCTACATGCAGCTTTTCACAGGTTAATGTGCAGCTCCTTAGAATATCAGAGTTGGATGGGACCTCATCTAGTCCAACCCCCTGCTCAAAGCAGGACCACGCCCCAGACAGATTTTTATCCCAGTTCCCTAACTAGCCCCCTCAAAGATTGAACTCACAACCCTGGGGTTAGCAGGCCAATGCTCAAACCCCTGAGTGACTGGAGCTACAGATGCTAACTTTCCAGTGTGCTAGGGGGGTGCTTACTGCTTAACCCCCTGCTCTGCCCCAGGCCCTGCCCCCACTCTACCCCTTTCCCCCAAGGCCCCTGCCTCTTCCTCTTCCCCCCCCCCCAGCCTCCAGCACATGCGAAACAGCTGATTGCGGCAGGCAGGAGGCACTGACTAGCAGGGCTGCTGGCTGGTGGGAGGTGCTGGGGGCAGGAGGGTGGGAGCTGATTGCGGGGCTGCTGACGTATTACTGTGGCTCTTTGGCAATGTACATTGGTAAATTCTGGCTTCTTTTCAGGCTGAGGTTGGCCACCCCTGCAATAGAGTACTCTTAACCAGTGGATCACTATGACAGAATGCACCCCTATAATCATACCCTAAGCACTATTTTAAAAATCCTTGTACAAAATGTGCCTTGTAAGGTATCATTCAAAATGTAATAACTTCCTGCTCAGTAATATCATGGTGAAATGAAATGTATGTAGCAACAAGTCTGGGAAGTTGGTAAATCTATTTCTCAAAGACAAAGAAAAAGTTGACGCCTCTAGCCAGGTGTCTTCAAAGCTGATGGGCCATCACCTATCCGGTAGCCATTCTTTGGCAGGGAAAGTGGGCAGGAACAAACAGATCTGTTTCTTGACAAACAACAGCATAACACCTCTTCTCTACCAGACTCCATGTCACCTTGCTCTCAGTTAGAAATAACTTTATCACCAACCTCAGGAAAATGCAGTTTAAAGGGTGACTGAACTATAAAAATGAGGGGCAAAATGTGCCAAGTTATCTCCCATATGACCCATCTCTCTCTTTTCACCTAAGAAGACCTTGGACCTTGGAAGCAGATCCTGGGCTGAGAATTTGGTCAGCAATGTTACTGGAACACATGGTAAGGGACTTCAACTTGAACCAAAATTTGTTAGGCTCTAAGGTGCCACAAGTACTCCTGTTCTTTTTGCATTCTATCTTTATTTTTCTTGTAACCATTTCTGACTTTAATGCATCATTACTTGTAGTCGTTTAAAATCTACCTCTTTGTAGTTAAATAAACTTGTTTTGTTCTTTAATCAAACTAATACAGGGTTGTGATCTGTGTGGGTAATTCCAAGTAAATTGTAAAAAGGTTGAATATTGACCTGTTAGAGGGGCAACTGATCTCATATATCGGGACTGTCCATGAGATGACTGGATGGTGTAGAGTACAACTTTTGGGGGAAAATCCAGGACTGGGAGTGTGTTGGGATCACCCTGCATGTGATAACCAAAGCTGGTGGAAGCCAGAGTATGATTGATACGTACTGACAGGCTGCTGGGGTCAGAGCTGCTTGACCAGGACTGTAGATATGCACAGACACTCAGGGTGTGAACTGCGTGGTAGCAGGCTGTTTGTGAGCAACCCAGGTTGGGAGTTACAACACCAAACCAAACCCAGGTTGCAGGGCAAGGGAGTCACAGCCCTTCACTGGTCTGGCTTGCACCCTGGAATGTCATAATAACACTGCCACTCACTATATATTATACTAATATTGCATCTATAGAAACCCCCTTTGTTAACAGACGGTTAAGGTAGTCAAGCACTCAGAAGTTAGGAAATGCCAGAATTAAAGTTGACAGTGACACCTTCATTTGATCCCCTTGTGCATATGCTTTGTGCTGAAGTCCTCGCATTTCCAAACTTCGAAGTGTTTGATTTTGCAACCTTAATATTGTTCTTTTAATAAGTATTTTTTGGATGTCATTTCCTAACTTTTTTTAAAAAGGGGAAAAAACAGAAATTCCATCACGTGGAACCATACTTGGGTCATAAGCATGATTCAGCTCTTTAGATCCACAGCACAGACCTCTGTCACACGTTAAAGGTAGCTGTTAGCCTTTACAGCGTTACCAACCTCAAGAGATCAAAAATCATGAGGCAGACCCTCAAACAACATGAGATTTTCTTTAAAAAAAAGATTTTGAGTCTGTGAATTTCATTTTTACTCTTCTGCCAATGTGTGTGTGGTAATTTCTGGTTACAACCTCTTTAATATACACAAAAATGCAGGATTCTTCTGGGCTGCTCAGATGAGGACTTCACTTATCCCTTCTTCACCCCTAAAATAGGGGAACTGCCATCCATTTCTTATTATTGCCTTGATCCAGCAGCAACACTTCTCTGCCTCCCACTGCCTCAGGGCTTCTCTGCCTGGGACCCAACAGTACCACTTCCCCACCTCCCGCCTCCCCAGCCCCCCCATTCTGCTATAGAGCTATACATGAAGGCAGGACTCAGGGGCAATGTAGTTTTGTATTCTCAGTCCCAAGGCTCTCACACCAAGGTCTGCCTGCATGTCCAGCCCCTATCATTGGGTTACTTAGGGAGGTGGTGGAATCTCCTTCCTTAGAGGTTTTTAAGGTCAGGCTTGACAAAGCCCTGGCTGGGATGATTTAGTTGGGCATTGGTCTTGCTTTGAGCACCGGGTTGGACTAGACGACCTCCTGAGGTCTTTTCCAACCCTTATATTCTATGATTCTATGCTCACACTATCATAATAGTTCCTTTTGCAGGCGACAAAATCTTGTGATTTGCAATCAGTTTGTGAGAGTTGGCAACAGGGTGACACTGCCTGCCCCTGGCTTCTAAGAGGGGACTTCTGTTCTGAACCACTCCCTCAAGGCTGAGGGAGCTGCCATCTGATCCCTCCATCTCCCACTCCATCACCACCTTCTGCCCTCCTTTAGCCTCCCTCATATCCTCACATCCCCTGCACACCATTTCCCTATAAACCCTAAATCTGCCTCCTGCTCCAGCATCCCACCAGTGCCCTGCTCCCCCTCATTCCTCCCATCCACATTTCTATGTCTCTTCACAGTCCCCATGTCCTGCCCAGCCTCCTGAACCATAGCCTGGCAGCCATTTTGCCTGGGGGCATGGCTTAAATCTCACTGAAAACATGGAAGATGGCCACCAGCTTTATTAAGGACATCCTCACTCCCACCTTCAGATAGACTGATGGGAAATGGTGGCCATCTTGCTGGCTTCAGTCCAATTGACAGTAGTGGGATATGGTGGCCATCTTGCTGGCTTCAGTCCAATTGACAGTAGTGGGATATGGTGGCCATCTTGACTAATGGAAAATTCCTGAGTTGGTGCCTCTCATTGTCTTTTTATGAGAGAGTTAAAAAAATCACCAAATCACTAGAGTTGTGATAAAGTCATGAGAGTTGGCAATACTTCCTCTACTTGATTCAGTCATTAGAGATGGAGGATGAGTCACACACTAATGCAGTTCACACCTATTTGCTCATAGTAGAGGAGAGTAGCAAGTCAGGACTCCTGGGTTCAATTCCAGGTTCTGGAGGTGAGTGTTTTCTAGTGGTTATAGACTATTCTGTTCCTGTGACTCCAGCCTGTCTCTGCTCTTATCTGCTCCATCCTGGTTTCTTTCCTCCATATCTATCCCATCAAGCACACACAGTCTATTGAGGAAGGTTGTGCCAGCCAGAGTGACCACAGCTGACGATGTACACCAGGCATCACATAATGAGGTTCCCAGTTCTGGCTCAATCCTGAGAATCCATGACTCTCTGGTAGGGTCAAGGCATGCACCCCTTTGCATGTTGATGGAGAGTTTGAAAGGACAATGTGCTGGAGTGTTTTTGTCCATGCTTGTGATGTGGGCAAAGAGCATGCAATGATGCTTTTGTATATCTAATGAGTGATTGAAGGAAGGCTGGATTTCTGCTAGATTGTGACATTTTGCACAAAGTCAAAACACTTTATGCTCAGGAATTTGCGAGTGTGGCATGATAGTGGTAGACTGAAAGGGCTCAGTCTATTTAGCTTAACAAAGGAAAAGTTAAGGGGTGACTTGATTACAGTCTACAAGTATTTACATGAGGAATACATATTTAATAATGGGCTCTTCAAACTAGCAAAAAAAGTATAACACAATGCAATGGCTGTAAACTGAAGCTAGACAAACTCAGAATAGAAATAAGGTGTACATTTTTGACAGTGAGAGTAATTAACCATTGGAGCAATTTACCAAGGTTGTGGTGGATTCTCCATCCCTGACAACTTTTAAATCGAGATTGGATGTTTTTCCTAAAAGATCTGCTCTTGGGCTTATTTTGGAGAAGCTCTCTGGCCTGTGTTACACAGGAGATCAGACTGAATGATCACAGTGGTACCTTCTGGCCTTGGGATCTGTCAAATCATGAAGGCTGAGAACTTAATTTTATTTTAAGTGGAAGCTGAGAGTCTCTTGCAGTTAATGTCTACAGGAGCTAGGTCTTTAAGTTAAACATGAAATAAGGTTAGACTTGCAATACAATCATGAAGGTTGGGAAGACTGTGGAAGAGATGGTAGGATTTGGGCCAAAGGGTACAGCAACAGCAAGTTAGAGATGGAGTATCAGCCTGAACTTGAACTTTCTTGCTTATGCTGAGTTGTGCTTTGTAACAAACATACTGACTGTATTGGAGGGAAAATAGTGCTTCCTTCTTTTGTTTGTATGTAGCACCATGACATTATTTCTTCTTGTCCCATAAAGTCATTCTCAATGTTTGGATTTCATAAAAATTGCCATTAAAGAATGTGGCTAGATGTCAATGCCTGTTTCAAAACTATTCAATCTCCTTAATTAACTGACATGACATCACATTTATTGTGCGTGTTTTAAATATATTTCCCTACTTTCCTTTTTCCAGTGTGAGAGCTCAAATCCACCATCCTCAGCTCACATGCCATTTGTGGGTGGAAATGTACATGCATCCAGAAGAGAGAGCCTGAAGTAGAAAACAGCATTGGAGGTGGGGAAGGAGGGCGTGGAGGGAGGAGGGGTGGGGAGAGAGGGAGGCGGTGCTGTAGCCAAGAAGAGAGATCATATCATAGTAGTAACTGGAATAAGTGAGAATTACTCCCTGCTAGTGCATCTGGAAACTTTGGCAGCCATACTTGAGTGGCTTTATAAAGTGTCAGGCTACGTGACTAGGAGCTGCTTTGCTATTGCTATTTACCACAGCAGCCCGATTACTGATCTTAAAGAAAAGTCTTGACATTGTTGATTATCCTGATTTTGAGTTTCGGATTAATTTTTCCCAGCACGTATTCTCACCTCATTGACCACGGTGTTACATTATAGACTGCAAGCCCGTTGGGAAAGGAACTGTCATTTTTGAATGTTGTATGAAGTCCAGCACCACGAGGCTCTGACTTATTAGTCTCTAAGCACTGCTACTGTGTTAGTGATGAATAATAACAGCCTCCCATTTCCCAGACTGTGCCAGTCATCACATGAGACTGGGTGGGTCCTCTGACACTGCCAGTAGCGACCCAAGAGCTTGAATGCCAACCTCAGAGCAGACTGTTAAGAACCAGTGCAGAAAACCCAAATTGGTTGTGAATCTTATCCTTAGATTTCACCAATCAATTATCAGGTGTAAGCTCCTCAGGCACTATAACAGCCTAAACATGGAGTCACAGACAATCCATTTGGGTACTCCACTATATCTTGCCACCCAAGTGAGCATCCCTTTGTGACAGGTGGTACTTTACACCAAGAATCACAGCAATATTCAGGTTACTTCCAGTCCCAAGGACAAGTCACTCACCCTAGATCAATTGCACCTTAGATCTCACACTAAAGACACTTGTAGCCAATCCTATAATACACTATATCAGTGGTTCTCAAACTTCTGTACTGGTGACCCCTTTCACATAGGAAGCCTCTGAGTGTGACTCTCCTAATAAATTAAAAATACTTTTAAATATATTTAACACCATTATAAATGCTGGAGGCAAAGCGGGGTTTGGGGTGGAGGCTGACAGCTCACAACCCCGCAATAACCTCAAGACCCCCTGAGAGGTCCCGACCCCCAGTTTGAGAACCCCTGCACTATATAGAGATTTATTAAATAGAAAAAGCAAACAAGACAATTATTTACAAGGTTAAAGCAGGTAAACATATATACACAAACGAGTTACAATCTTAAGTTTCAAAAGATAACAGAAGCTTCTATAGTGAGCAAGCTGTATATGTATTTTAGGGTTAACCTAGGCTAAGCAACTGGTGATCTCTTGCTTATGCCTAGAAAACCTTGCTTCCCAGAGTCCAAGCAGCACAGAGCTCATTGGTTCCTTTTGTTTGGGTTATTTTTTCCCTCCTTCCATGTGCTCTGAGCTGCAAACCCAGCTGACAGGAGGAATCCACTTGAAGAAGGGGAGGGCAGAACAACAAACATTTTTTGTCCTGTTTAACATCCTACAATAGTTTGTGGTGTTGATGGACATTTCCTGTTGGGCAGGACATAACATCTTTTGTTGGAAACCAGCACTTCACACTAATTAATGTCTCTCTCCTGTCTGATGATTTACACCATCACAGAGGCTCACAATACAACCACTCAGATATTACCTTACAATAGGGAATACAGAGCTTATAACTTAGATTAATCCATGCAGCAATGCACAAGCATTTAATAAAGTCTAAAAACTAAAACACATTCTTATAATGCTAACACCTGTTTTAATAGTACTAAGACACAGGTGAGCTAGGCTGATCTCAGCTCTGTAGTTGTCAGTGTTCAATTGAGACATGGGGACTTTGGCAAGAGTTGGCACCTGGTCTGCCAGCATCACAGATGCCCATTACACTTTCTCCTGCACTCTTTGCACGTGATGCCTTAGTAATCAATCTAACTCAAATGGCCTCATCTGTCACTCTGGCAGCAGAAGGCTGTATCAGTGCTAATATCAAGGTTAAAAATAAAGAAAGGACCATTAGTTCAATTATCATTCTAGGCACGCGGAGCAATTGCTCTGTTGGCTGCCAGCCACGCAGCTCTTGTGGCAACAAACAGTACTCCCCCCTAAGCAATCCCAACAGCATTGCTTTCATGTGGGCTGAGAAAGTAAGAAAAATCAATTAGCAACATCATGGGATATTACTCAAAGCCAAGTCTAAATGTGACTTTATATACACCTTTATTAAAGACTAACGTAGCTTGAAAAAAAACAGCTGGATCATTTTTATAACTGCTAATTTTTGGTGCTGTTCAATCAAAGGGCACAATAGTACCCTTTGATGCAACATTGTTATTATTTATTTCTATTGTAGAAGCTCCATTGGACCCCGAGCAGGATCCAGGGATTAAGTCTTATTGGGCTAAGCACTGCACAAACAAAATATATGTAGACCGTCCCTGCCCCCAAGAGCTCACAGACTAGGATTTGGACTACACACAGCAGGTGAACAAGCAGGCTAATGGAATGAGTCGAAGGACCATGGAAGAGCAGAGATATATGCGATTGCATGAGTTAGTAATCTTATATAGCACGATGTGATGACTGTTAGCATCACTGTCAGCTGCCCTGGTGAAGGGTCTGGTTAACACCCCGGGACATTCTTTTTATTTATTTATTTTGTTTTATTTTTCAGGAATTTTGAGTAATTTCATTGTGTCCATTTTATACACCCAGTGGGTGAGGGAAGAGGGTGTTGGGTCCTGCCCCTTGTGGGGGGGGAGGCCCTGGATGTATGTGCAGAGCGAGCCTGTGCCATACTCACCGCACAACAGAGGCTTCTGTCCCATGGGGTTGGGCCCGGCTACTCGCTCTAGAAGTTTCAACCCGATGCACAAGGTTGTAGCACTGCCCAGTGCCAGGTCACAACATCTGGAGCAGGGAGCCAGGCCCAGCTTGGCAGGAAAGGAGCCACCACTAGGGGCTGAGTTTTTTTGTTTTATGGCATTTTATATGTTGTTTTTCTCTTTTATTTCATATTTGTGAAAAACATGGACCTCTACATGTAGGATAAGAACCTGACTAGATAGGTGTATCTAGTGGTTAGTTCAGGAGGACAGGACAGTTTCTAGGTTCGATTTCCAACTCTTGTTGTGTGACCTTGGGCAAGTCACATTCCTGTTACCAATGGCTAATAGCAATACCTGCAGGTGTGTTGTCAGGTTTATTATAAGTGGTGCTATGTAAGTGTAAAACATTAAATCCATTGGGAGCTGGAAGAGCATGCTTCATTTTTTGTTTATCTACAATGTGATTCAATTGCATTTTAAAATAAATATTTCATTTCCCTCATGCCATAAAGTAGAATGTAAGGGATAATATTGCTGTCCATTTGGGGCTGTTTAAATTCATATATAATATATCTGTTGGATGGTTACACTGTTTTTAACACCGTTTGCATTCGGCATTGTAAGGGGACTCATTCAGAACGATGAAAGACACTCAGCTACTCCCCTGGGTCTATCTTTGAATTTTCATACCTAGTAGTTTTCATTTGGTCAGAATTACATTCTTTGGTATGTGTTTGATATTTTAATGCAATCCACTTTAACAAAATCACAGCTGGTGAAATGATCTGGACTGACAGAGTCTCCAAAAGAATGACGTGACACTTCATAGACTATTAGGATAGTATGTATGATAACCATATTGGCTCCAATGACATTTGCTAAGATTGCACATGGTTTTCTAAATAAGATCAGAAGTATTTTAATCGTGTTGGTGGACTTCTGAATTTCATTTCAAGTGTATAATACATATTTCCACCATTGATTGTACAATCTGCTTTAGGAACCCTACTAAAACAAGGGAACAAATATTGGGGGAGCGGAAATCAAATCTTTAAGTGTCTATATGGTAATGGACCTATGCAGTGATGAGCTTCCAAAATCCTAATAACTGGTTCCCTACTGGGTCCTCGGTGGCACTTTGGTGGCGGGGGTGTGTGTGTGCCTTCACTCGGGCTGGGTTTTTGGCAGCATTTCAGCGACGGGTCCTTCACCTGGAGCAAGTGAAGACACACACACACCCCCGCCACCGAAGTGCCGCCGAAGACCCGGTAGGGAACTGCACGGTGAGTACAAGCCCCACATGCCTGTCTCCCCCGCCCCCCATCCAATCCCAACCCACTTCCTGCCTCCGACTACCCTCTCAGAAGCGCTCCTTGTCCCCTGACCACCCCCTTCTGAAACCCCCCCACCCCAATTGTCCCCAAGGACCCCACCCCCTACCCAACTCGCCCTGCTCCCTGTCCGCTGACTTCCCTGACCCCATCCACCACCACCCCGACAGACCCCTGGAACTCCCATGCCTACCTAACTCCCCTGTCCCCTGACAACCACCCCCAGAACCTCCACCCCCTCCAGCCGCTCCCTGCCCCTTATCCAACCCTTCCTCCTAGCCTTGGCCTGGCCGCCTTACCATGCTGCTCAAAGTAGCAGGAGCTCCAGAGCTGCCCAGAGCGCTGGCGCCAGCAGTGCGGAGCGCTGGGGTTCTGCTGGAGGGGGAGGGGCCAGGGGCTGGGAACTCAGACAGGCCAGACAGGACAGTCCCGTGGGCCAGATGTGGCCCGCGGACCAGAGTTTTCCCATCCACTGGCCCCTTTGCAACTGGCTCTACACCGACTTCTAAATTTAACAACAGGTTCTTGCGAACCGGCTCCAGCTCACCACAGGACCAATGAGTTCTTATCAGCAAAGATTTGTAAAGAACAAAATGATGCCAAGCAATGACATGACACATGCTTACACAGAAGCATGCCTCTGATTGAGCTTGCTACTTCTGCACTTGTGAGCAGAAGTGTTTGAATTAGGGTCCACTTGGCTTGAAAAAGCAGGGCATTATTGATGAAGGGGGCTCAGGTTTGGGAGTTGCTTTCACTTTTGATCCTCCAGAGCCTGGAACTGTTAACATTCTGGGTTTGGAGTGTGGAAGGAAGTAGTGTTGGGCAAGGCAAGAAGTGCCACCTCTGGGCAGATCCTCCAGTCTTTCCCCAGGCCATGCCTTGGGGCTACAGACAGACACTTAACTCATTAGGCTGAGTCAGTCTTTGCAGCATGGCTCTGTAGCTGAGCTAGAGGTGGTGATTTCTTTCCCTGTGCTCAGAACCCCACCAGCACTGAGTCCCTTGATGTGAATGTAACTAGATTTAGGATGCTACAGGATCTTTAACGAACCTGGTTTTGGTGATTCATTGGCTGTTCACTGTAAAATCGGATATTTATCTTGGGCGGGGGGGAGGCCTGTAGTCTGATTCATTTGGTTGCTGTTGTTCAAACAGACCCAGTGTTTCAATATGCTCAACAAACATAAACCTTCTCTCTGTTCCAGACGCAGGAAAACAAGCAGCAGGAGGCCAGTCCCTCTCTATGCTGCAGGGTCGATGTAACTACATTTGTCACTGGGGGCAAGCTCCTTGCCAAAGAGCAAGCACAACCCACACATGATCTTAACACTGTCTGGAGGTAAAAGCTCCACCACTTCTCCTTACCCATGTTGTATGTTCGAGTGGGGAGCAGCAGGCTATAGAAAGCCTTGCTTAGGGCTGAACATGAATAAATAAAACTAATAAACAATGGAATCCAATCCTCTGCTTATAATGAGATGCACATCTTCCCCGCTCTTAACTATCCCTGCTGCAGTTTGGTTTCTGCTGACCCAGTAAAACAATCCTTTAACTGTACCAGGGAGACATTGACTGGTAATCTGTTTCCTAAACAGATTGCAAAACACACATACTACTGTGTATCCTGTTCCATTTCCTGCAAGAAAGTTGCATGTGATTTGAAACAGGCAGTGGGAATGTAATGTGAAATGGGTATTTTGTGCAGAATTGCGGCATCAAGCCCATGCCTTCCACATCTCCTTGAGCAAAGTTGAAGTGCCGAACTGAAAGGTGTGTTTAATGGCAAAGGTGATTCGACTTCAAGCCAAAAATAATCCCAGAGAATGGATATCTGGATTCCTGTAGTACTCAGCATTTTCCAGATGCTTGAAAATGACAATTGGTGTCTGGGGCTAGGGATGTCAGCGGTGAAGCCCCTTGCAAGCTATTGAAATGTCAGTCTTTATTAGGTACAAAATCCCCATTATCACTGTGTAATTCAGAAGAGGAAGCCAACCATGCAGCTAAATTTGCAGCATACTTCAGGGTTCCCACAATGGTTATTTTCTCTTAAAAATCAAAACCCAAGGTGAAGGTTTTGTTCCCATAACATTCTGCCCTGCTTTCAGCAAACCTAATGCACACGGTAAGGTATGCTTATCAATTAGTATTGACTTGTTTTTCATTGCTCTTGAAAGGAAAGATAAACAGTATGGCCCAGGTACACAGGTAAACTCGTCAGGGAATTCTGAGCCACTGTGCAATGGAAAATTTTGCATAAATTAACATTGTGCGCACACAATTTCCTTTCCCCTCCCCAAAATGGGCTGCAGTGCTACTAGCTGCCACATGCATCTGACGAAGTGGGTATTCACCCACGAAAGCTCATTCTCCAATACGTTTGTTAGTCTATAAGGTGTCTGTGACGATGCTGTTCTGGCGGGACCCAACTGAGAGTGCCAAATCAGGACCAATTGCTCAAACAGGGCAGTCACAGCCCTAGGCTGGGGGTTTTCCACCTCTAAGGCAAACCAAACCAGCCAGACAAAAAGGACTTTGGTCTCACCCCACTGGCTAACCGCAAGTCACACAAGCAATTTCCTTAGACACTCCAGTTTCCCAGTATCACCACCAGTGCACTCGTCCTGGGGATAAATGGTTATGAAAACCAACACCCCAATAAAAGAAAAAGGTTCTCTTGATCCCAAAGGACCAAGCCCCAGACCCAGGTCAATATGCACATCAGATCTTACCCACAAATCACGCTGTTGCCAATCCTTTAGAATCTAAAATCTAAAGGTTTATTTACAAAGGGAAAAAGGTAGAGATGAGAGGTAGAATTGGTTAAATGGAATCAATTACATACAGTAATGGCAAAGTTCTTAGTTCAGGCTTGCAGCAGTGATGGAGTAAACTGCAGGTTCAAATCAAGTCTCTGGAGTACATCCCCCGCTGGGATGGGTCCTCAGTCCTTTGTGCAGAGCTTCAGCTTGTAGCAAAGTCCCTCCAGAGGTAAGAAGCAGGGTTGAAGACAAGATGGAGATGATGCATCAGCCTTATATAGGCTTTTCCAGGTGTAAGAACCTCTTTGTCCCCACTGTGGAAAATTACAGCAAAATGGAGTCTGGAGTCACATGGGCCAGTCCCTGCATACTTCGCTGAGTCATAAGGCGTGCCTGCCTTCTTTCCATGGGTCAATTGTGTAGCTGATGGTCCTTAATGGGCCATCAAGCAGGCTAAGCAGAGCTAACACCAACTTGTCTGGGATATCACCCAGAAGCACATCACCAACTTGAAATACAGACAGTATAGAGCCAATATACATAACTTCAACTAAAAATGATATATGCACACAGACAGCATAATCATAACCAGCAACCCATAACCTGGTCTTAGACACCTTATATGACCCCCTTTACCTAAGATTTGGTGCCACTACAGGACCTTGGTTGCAACCCATGTTCTATATGGTCCCAATTTATATCAATAACGTCACAGTGTCACAGAACTCTTTGCCACTTTTACAGATCCAGACTAACATGGCTACCCCTCTGATATTTAGCCACCACTAGGGGCCACTGGACTTGGCAGAGCCCATCTTGGACATAGAAGACACTGCTGCGGGGGAGAGAGGGGAGAGATAGAGGGTTCCTGGCAGCTGCAATTTTCCAGCACACCCTGGGCTGAGGGAGGGGGTTGGGGACAGGTGTCTGGGGAAGGGGGGCCCTGTGGCTGGGCTCTGAGGGGGATGGGGTTTGGATGTATTTGCTGAGGAGGTCCTGCAGGTGGGTTCTGGGGGCTAGGGAGGGTTGTGGGTGCCTGTCTGCCAGCTGGGCTCTGGGGAGTAGGAGGCAGAAAAACAGGAACTGGGTTGTCATAGGGGTTTCTTTAACTCTTTATTCCTGGGGAGAATTTTTATTTGTTTGTTACAGATATACTTGCTGACAGGTATTTTGAAATAAATTGCCAAAATAATTGAAACTGGCATGATTACGTAGTGTTATTTTGACAAAATTTGCAGAATTTTGCAGAATTTTAAAATATTGTACACAGAATTTTTTGGTATAGAATTTTTATTTTTTTAGCGCAGAATGCCCCCAGGTGTACCAGGTAGGATGTAACAGAGTGGTCTGCCCTTTAAGGGCCAGAGGGCCTGGGGCCAACCAGCCCTCTTCTGAGGTGCAGCCCCTTTAAGAACAGGTTATCTTCTGTGGGAGGGGGGACTCCCTGGCAGATAGACTTCCAGTAGGAGGACTGGGAGGAGCTGTCAGGAGTGTGGAGTCTCTGGCAAGGAACCCCCGGGGAAGGTGGAAGGCAGCTATTGAATTTATGCAGAACTGTACTTGGAGTTTGCTGAGGATTGTTGGTGCAACCAATAAAATGGTGCCTTGAAGAAAAGTACTGAACAGGCTCTGGGTGTAGAGTTGATCCTTCCTGGGAGGAGACAGCTCAGCAGCTTACTTAGAAAAATATCAGTTAAATGTTGAAGGTACAGGTACAAGGTACAGGATGTTATACACAGAATAATTTGTTTAGGTTTCTACAGAGAATCCCTCACTGCCGTATCCTGAGGAATAGCAAACATTCCTTAGCATATGGGCAGATTAAAACACTGTAGGACTTGAGATCTATTACCCTGCATCTAGTGTGATCATTTACATTAATGCAAAGTGGATCTAAAATGCTACCTAGTGTAAATGCCTTCCTTTGGCTAATTCTTGGAAAGGTTTCTCCTGCCTTTATTTCTCTTCGTTTTCCCCCATTTTCTGTTGTTTTTGAATGGCTATTGGGGGAAAGCAATGTCCTACACCTTACTCTGATATGGTGACCATCCTAACATCTGATAGAAATGAGTTCCATAGCCAGGAGCCCTGCTCCTATAATGTCCTCCTTCTTTCTGTTTTTAGCTCAGTCACTCCAGATAATCACATGGTTATAATCAGACATGGTCATTGGAGAGATCTAGGTTGGTCCTGGCCCACCAAGGGCCTTGAAAACTGGATGAAATTCTTAAATTGGATCAGCTTCCAATTTTCCTTGAAAGAACTCAAGGAATTTGCGTGAAAGAGGGAGTTTGATCATCACACCTCCTCCCCAGCATACCCCAAGAGTAATGATAAAGTAGAATAAACTGTGAAAACATGGTTTGTTCCTCCAGTGTGGTGTGCAGAGGCCTGGGCTGATGTGATCTTACTGCTCTGTGCTGTCCAAAATATGGGCCAATCTGGAGTTTATTGATGACATTTACTGTCAAACTTGAGTACAGCCCATTGCAGTAGTTGAGCCTGGAGGTGACAAATTCATGGATCACTTGGCAGTTTCTTGTTTGATAGGGATGGGTGTAGGCTCTTGTCTGCATATAGCAAAAGGCCTTTCTGGCTACTCAGTCTGATTGGGTCTCCAGAAGCAGAAGGAACCCAGAACCTTTGTACCATCTTGACTGCACTGAAATACTCAGGCAAAAAGGTCTCAGTGCCAAACAGAAAACTCCAAGCATGGAACCAAGGTTCTTCCAAGGACTCTGAAGACTGACATCCTATCAGCACTCCTCGCTAAGCAGAAACCAAAGAGACACTCCTGGGTAAGCAGAAACCAAAGAGACACTGGGCCAGGAAAATAAAACAGTAAATAAAAAGAACTGGATCTGAATGGAAGGCTGTGGGGGGGACACACAGAATGTACTCCTGGAGAAGTCACAGTTGGCAGAATCAGAAGGGCTGGTGCAGTGGCTGGAGAGGCATTGATCTTGCCGAGAGCAACTTTTACTCCAGCTGTCACAAAAGAACTGGCTGGATGGACCTAAAAGCAGTGCAGGGTGACACAGAAACCAGTGGAAACCCATAGAGATTGGGGAGTTCTGCCTTTTTGTGTGAGACAACCTGAGAGCCAGGAAGAAGATATCATAAGAGAGGTCAGATTACAAGGTAAATCATTTTCCCTCATTCTCTACTCTCACTGTTAAGGCAGTATCCCGTGTGCCTCAGCAAGGAGGAGAGTGAGGATGTTTTATAAATAATAATAAATGAAAGAAAGACAGAAATCTATTCACGAAATGGAATACCCAGCATGAAACAAAAATTCATTAAAAATGTATGACCAGAGTAATAAGACCAGCTCTCTTTTGGCACTGGCAGCCTGAAGAAAAAGGGAGCATGAGAATTTTATATTACAGAGATGAAAAGCAAGGAAGGCAGAAAAACTATTGCTAAAAAACATTAGTTTTAAGGCTTGTTATCAAGAGCTGTATAAATCTGAGAATATTAAAGATCTGGGATGACAAAATGGGTTGTTGGATGATAGAGATTTAATTGAGAAGAAAGAAAAGACTAGATGCAAAAATTACACATCACAGAAAATGAAGAAAGCAATGCAAAGCTTGGAGTGTGAAATCTGCTGTCTTCTGAGAAATCGGCAGATGGAATTCCTTGCCAAGAGGACAGAGCCCAGAGAAGAGATATGTACAGCTATTTGGTGACAATACACAGATTACAGCGCACGGTTAGACTCAAAGGGCTCTTGCATGATAGTTTAGGGTAATGTTTCCCAATCTTGTGAAAGCTGAGGTCCCTTTCAGAAAAATGAAACCAATTATACCCCACATTGTAGCATTGCCATGTGTTATTAAAGCTTTCATGTGCCTATTACCTTTGACAAGTTCTCCCCCCATTTGGGAAATAGCGGTATAGCTCTCCATAATATGATACTTCTTTAACTCATCTCAAAGCATCTGTACAGAAATGGGAAGCAGTAAGGTGTCGCCATTCATTCCTGTCCAGAACTTGTTCCTCCATTAAGATGAGCCTGGTCGTGCCCCCGCATACAATGTCATCCCATCTAGTTGGTGGTTGACCTCTACGTCTGACTGCCCTTGGTTGTGTTTGCATTATTTCCTTTGACATCCTATCATCTGTTTGTCTTCTTCAGTGTCCCCAACATCATAATCTTTTTGATTGCAGCCAATCCTGTTCCCTGACTTTACATCATACTCTGCTTCCAGCTTCTTCATTTGCCGTAAAATCATTCCACTGTACACCTGCCATCTTCCAAAGAACTCTCATCTCTACTGCATCCAGCCTCCTGATGTCTCTTTTATTTAATGCAGCTGCTTCCAGACAATAGAGTAATACTGTTAGTACATTGGTTTGGTATATTTTTACTTTGTTACTCTAACAAACAGGGTTCCCACTCGCTGCTTGTGCACCTCCTTGCGTTTAGGTCTGGGAATGTTGCTCTCACTGTGGCAGGTGCCTCCTTGCTGTTCATTGATTGCACTGCGATAATTTTTCTCCTGGTAACTTGGCCTTCTGGCCAGGTGACCACTTAACCCAGGATTACCAAATCCAACAGGACCACTGTTGGATTTGGTATCCATCTCCAGACAGTGTTCAGCCCCAACAAGGGGCTCTGGCAAGGATACCTGGGCCCGTCTGCTACACCGGGTTCCAGCCCAGGGACCAACAACCAGCAATCCAGGTCAGCCAAGTTCCTGTTGCTGTTTCCCTGGGGTTCTTCCTATCTTCTTCCAGTCTTTCTATCTTCTTGCCTATTTCTAAGTTTACCACAGTAGCTTATTGTGGCTACTGCACCCCTCCTAGCCTTTTGCCAGACTCCTTGCTCTAGGGAAGGATCTCACGGCTAACTCCCTGCTGGGCTCCCTCCTTGCTCCTGATGACTTCCATCCTCCAAGGGAGTTGCTGCAGCCTCCTTTCCCTGCAGCCCCCTTCTACTCTCAGCTTTCTGGCCTTATAGTGCTGTCCCAGCCCTTCCGCAGCTGGGCTTCACTCTCAGTTAACCCCGGCCCTTCCTCTCTCAGGTGATGCCAGCTAAACTAATTAGCCTCTTAGGCCTTTGTTAACCCTATCAGGGCTGGTGGTGGGTGCACTCCCCATCACAGGTACCAATCATAATGGTTTTATCAGATCACAATTTCATCAACTTCTGTGCAGCGCTTGTAGCTAAAGCACATCTCTTTTTGACCTAATCTTTGATGGTTCCATTAGCACTGATCAACCATCCTAGGTACACATAAGATTTTACTTGTTCTACGACTTCACCACTGTGGCATTTCAATACTTTATCTATTGTCCCTTTTCTAAGATGCAACCACTTCATCTTCTTAGCATCTACTGTGAGTCCAAGTCAACTACCACAATTTTCCAAGACAGCGAGGAGTATCATTATTAATTCAAATGTCTGCTAGTTGTATGATATCATCTGCATAAGCTGAAGAGTTTACCTATAGATCACCCAATGTCACACCTCCAACTCACCTACCGTTCTTAACATCCAATTTAAGAACATGATGATTCCATGCTCCTTTGTCTTAAATCAAACTTTGACTTGAACCAGCTGTTTAACTTTTAACCAATTCTTATGGCATGACAGGAGTCCTCATACATAACTTCTATAATTATCCTATCTGGAACCCCATATGATTTTACTACTTTCCATATTGCTTCCCCCCAAACCAAATCTAATGCCTTTGTGAAGTCAAAGTGAAAAAGGCAAGTATTTTTAATCCCCATTCTTTCTTTTTTGCCATCAACTGTCGGAGCATGAATATCTGGTCAGTGCATCTTCGGCCTAGTCTGCAGCAGTACTTTTTCTTGCCTACTACTTCCTTTAAAACTGGCCTTACTCTGTACACAATTACTTTCAACTTGATTTTCCCTTGTATTGACAATACATTTATGCATCTATAATTATTCAGATTGGCAGGATCTCCTTTCTTCAGGATTAGTACAACTATTGCCTTTAGCCAGTCATCTGGTACCTCCTCTTGTTCCCATACCATCTTATATATTTTCCTTATGCTTTGATAGCACCTATCCTGCTGGCTTTTAGCAGCTCAGCTGTTATATTGTCTATTCCTGCAGCTTTCCCATTTTTTAACTGCTTCATTGCTCTTTCTATTTCTTCTTTAGATGGTGGCTCAGTGCTGACATCCATTCTGCCTTGCAAGCTGCCCTGGTCACCTAGTGTTTCTAGAATGATTTCATATGGATGAATTACAGGGTTCAGCACTTTTCAATATGCCTCTTCCATACTTCCAGCACCTCATCTGCACTTGTTGTCAGTTCACCCGTACCTTTTATTATCTCTTGTGTCATTGGCCTGATTGTGTTTCCATACAATTTAACCTTTTTGTATTTCATTTTCTTATATTGTTTTCTTGATGCCTCCTCTAGTTGTTGAGCCTCTTCTTTCCAGAGATTTTGCTTGTCCAATCTTTGTAATTTTTAACCTCATTGTGCCACACTTTTACTTCTGCTTTTCCAGGGGTCTCGGCTTGTTTACACTTTTCCTGTAATGTTCTTGTTTTGTTGCTTATCTGTTTTTTTCTTGTTTGCTTACAACTTCTAATAACATTTTCTGCTCTGTCTTGTATTGGTTCTCTGAATATTTCCCATCCAGTCTGTAGTGAGATTTCTTCTCATTGCAAATTGATGGCCTGCAAAGCCCTCCAAGCATCACCTTATATGCCTCCCCAACAGAGACAACGTTTATCTTATCAAGATAAAATTTGACTCCAGCTGCATTTTTTTTCTTACACCTTAGCTTTAATCTTTCCCATTAGTAGTTCATGATCACTGCCACACTTGGCATGTATATACACGGTAACATCTAACAGTGACTTTCTATACCAGAGATCAGCAACCTTCGGTTTGTTTACCTGCCAAGTCCCCAGGTTCAGCCAATCGCAGCTCTCACTGCCCGTGGTTCGCCATTCCAGGCCACTGGGGGCTGCAAGAAGCCATAGCCAGCATATCCCTCGGCCTGCGCCATTTCCCGCAGCGCCCATTGGCCTGGAACGGCAAATCACGGCCAGTGGGAGCCGTGATTGGCCAAATCTGAGGATGTGGCAGGTAAAGAAACCAGCCCAGCCTGCCAAGGGACTTACCCTGGTGAGCCACGTGCCAAAGGTTTCCAATCCCTGTTCTATACCTTCCACTGATAAAAATGTGGTGAATCTGGTTTTCGGTTTGACCATATGATGAATTCCACATAACCTTGTGTATGTCTTTGTGAGGAAATAATCTGATTCTGTATCTCACACAAAGTTATGCTACTTTAAGAAAAACCAAAATCCAGGTTTTTTTTTAACAAAAATAATAAAATAAAATGTAAAGGTTCATAGATTCAGAGATTATAAGGCCAGAAGGGACTATTAGGATCATTTATCTTACCTCCTGCATAACACAGGCCAAATAACCCAATAATTTCTGCATTAAGCTCATAACATTTCCATGATAAATAATTACCTAACCCCGTCCCCGTGGGCCCCCCCTAAAAAAACCTAAAAAACCCACCAAAAAAAACTACTCCGTAAAACCCACCTTTCACTAACTAGGAGACAATGCAGGCAGAAGCCATTTTCCACAAGTTCTATCCACTACTCTCACTGGCTTCCCTGCTGTTTGTTTCTGCACACAGGGAACACTTGCAGTAGTGTTCCTGACAGACTGGTTTTACATGCTACCTGAGTTGGTTTAAATGGACTTACCCAATAGCATAGGTTATAGCTATCACTCAAAGCTGAAAAATGCCAGCTGTTGATTTCTGGGGGGTCTTCTGCAACAATAATTTATTTCTTTTTCATGTTTTCTGATGCTTTAAATAAAATACTTATTTTAAAATTATGGTTTGTGTGTCAAATTCAGAGCTCCCAATGATGTGTAGATTGCAGGCCACAGAACCTCACCTACCCACTCCGGTAATAGGCCCATAACCTCTGGCTGACTTTCTGAAGTCCTCCAAATCCTGATTTAAACACTGCAAGTTTCAGAGAGTCCACCATTTACTCTAGTTCAAACCAGCATGCCTCATGCCTCAGGCTGCTGAAGAAGGTGAAACCCCCCCAAGGTCTCTGACAATCTGACCCGAGGAAAAATTCCTTCCTGACCTCAAATATGGTGATCGGTTAGACCCTGGGAAATAATTCTCTATAGCAATTTAGAGCCCTCCCCATCTAGTGTCCCATTTTCAGGTGTTGGAGGTATTTTCTAATAGCAGATGTGGATGAGCCATAAGCCAATGTAAGGCAACCTCATCATATCACCTATCTGTACTGGAAATATCTCTCCCAATGCATCCTAGTATTGCATTAACCTTTTCCACAGCCACATCACTTTGGTGACTCATAATCACCCTGTTATGGATCAGAACACGCCTGCTTTTCTCATCTTCTGTTGCTTCCAACTGGTAAATATCCAGTTTATAGCAAAAACTCTTGTTAGTCCTTAAGTGCATGACTTTGCACTATTAAATTTCATCCAATTTCTATTACTCCAGTTTTCAAGGTCAAGCAAATTTTCTTGTATGATAGTCCGGTTCTTCTCCATATTGGTAATACCCTCCAACTATGTGTATTTTGCAAATTTCATTAGCATACTCACACTTTTTATGCCAAGGTCATTAATGAAAATGTTAAATAAGATTGATCCCAAGACCGATCCCTGAGGGAACTCCACTAGTAATCTCCCTCCAGCTTGATAAGTCACCCTTCAGGGTGACCTCTTTTGGTGTCCCCTTAACCAGTTCCTTGCCCACCTTTCTGTTCCTGTATTAATCCCCATCTTCTCCAAATCAACTAATAATTTCTCATGTGGAACTATATCAAATGTTTCACTGAAATACAGATAGATTAGACTGACTGCATGTCCTTTGTCCAGAAAATTGGTTATCTTCTTAAAGAAAGAGATCAGGTTGGTCTGGCATGATCTATCTTTTGTAAAACCATGTTGTATTTTACCTCATTTCACCTCCTCCTTCTTTTGTTACTTTTTTTAAAGAAGCGCACAGAACCACATACTGCAGTTGCTCCACTTGATCTATGGCAATGGTTCCCAACTTTTTGGGGTATCAGTACCAGTTTACCACAATAAAACCAGAGGCTGTACCAGCCAGTACCAAATGCCCTCTCTTCAGCTGCACATGCTATTAATGCATGATGGAGCTTTGCAAATCACAACAGCACATCGTGGAGAAGCCTAAACACTTTTGGAGTTTGTAACTGAGTGAGAGCTTCTATCAACCAGCTTTTAATCACACAAGTAAGCCCTGAGCTCAGGAGCTTAGAACACTAGTCACTAGCATCTGTAACATTAGCTCTGGTACATGGTCAGGTGTAGATGGCTTTTAAAGTACAAGTAATCCATTCGTCCCTCGTTTGCTCTCAAAAAACATCACTGCCGAGTCCCCTGCTGGGTCCCCCTTCATGTGTCACTGCTCATTTCTGAGTTTTCTCAGGATGATAGATAAATATTTTCTTAATAAAGTCAAAGCCAGGACCCAATCTGCCCACATGCACACAATGGATTAAACCAAAAGGAATCAAGACTAGTAATGCATTACTTCATTGTGAACTTGAGAGACAAGTCCTCTGGTTTCCAAAATGCTGCTGTAATTCTTTACGTGGATTAAAACTTATTTTTTTATGTGATAAAACTAAACCTAGCGTCTGCTTGGCCTGTGCTTGGATCTCTTCTCATTGACACTTGATCTGCTGAGTGTCTGGCAGAGGCTTTGGGCGCTGCCTGCCAAAGAGTTCTCATGGCAGATTTTTGGGCGGTATGTGGATTGTGGTTGGAGGTGAGCACAGAAACATAATATCAGATTTTACTTCAGAGACTTCAGGTCTCTGCTACAATATTTATTTTTGTGAGTCTGATAGAAATAATCTAACACTGCATGACCAGGAATATGTATCCAGCCACTTCAGAAGTATCCCCTTCAGTCCTACAGCCTGTGTGTAGTCAAAGGAAGTCAGTTCATGTGAATAATACAAGGAGAGCTAAAAAATAATGGTGGACAGACTGGTGTTGTAAGTGAAGAACTGGAAATACCTAGACTTCTGGGAACTACAAATTTGAATTTCAACATGGGTATCACTGATAGAACATTTCACATGCACCAAGTACCTTACAAAGAGATTAATTAGTGTTGTCTCAACTCTTCATCTTTCTAAAGCAGGTAAATGGAATTCCATGGAGTTTACTCTGTGTTATTCGCTCAGATGAGACTGTGAGGCTGAGACCCTGCCTACTCTGCACGGATGGTGAACCTTTTAGTATCACAATTCCCTCAGAGTACACAATAGTTCCCCACAGAGCTACACAACATATTAGTTTATTCTGACTAAACCACTGCAGCTAACACTTCCTGCAGAATACAGTTCCGGATCCAGATGGCTGAAGCTGGCCATAACCAAGAATGCGGGCATTAGTGAGTGTTTTTATAGGTATGCCTAGAGGCCTCAGTCAACACCTTGACCTCATTGTGCTAGGAAGACAGGAAGACACAATCCCTGACCTTAGGGGTTTACAACAAAACAGGTAACACAGACAAAGGGTGGGAGGGGAAACAGAGGCACAGGAGGTCAGTGAGAAAACTGGAGCTGGAACATGGGTCTCCTGCCTCCTAGCGTAGTGCCCTATCCAGTTGATCTGGCTGCCTGCTCCTACTCTTATACTGAGTGTGTGTGTGTGTAAGATACCATAAAATGCCAAAAATATTGGGACAGAGGAAAGTGATGAGAGGAACACAATAAAAAAAGATTTCAATATTAAATGTTTGAGGGGAAGTAAAAAAAATGTATATTTCATTTCCCAAGTGATTTGTTTTATTGCCTTTTCTCTTATCTTGCATATTTATTTATTCATTTATTTGCAAATTATTTGTCATATCTACTTGTCCTAGAAAGGAGCTAGTGATCTCTGTATAAGGTACATCTCACCTACACTGGTTTTACCCCAGCATCACTCCATTGAATACAATAGAGTTAATTCCTGATTATCCTAGTGCAAGTGAAATCCTTATAGGCCTTTCTTGTGTAATCTTTCCAGTGATTAATTATTTCAAAAGCTCATGCTATCAAGTCTATTTTGGGAGAAGGGGAGAGAAAGGGTTGTGCTGTATTTTCAGCTTGTGCTATGCTCACTAACATAACGATTAGTGGAAATGGGAAATCATGAATAAATAAAAATTTACTGACGGTCTCTCATTTTTGCATCTTTAATATCCCTTTCTGATCTAGAGGATACATTTGATCTAGAGCCAAATGTGCGTATGCATTCTGATCACCTCTGAAATGTTTGGAAGGAGCTTCCAGCCCTCATCGCTTATGCCTGGGGCATTATGTTGCCTTCTCTGCAGCACTTGGCTGTGTCTCAATAATTTAGTTAAAATAATTGCATCTTCTTTCTTAGTACTGTGATTTTTAATGACAAGTAAATGGGAACCCAACTGGAAAAATGCCCAGGATGAAATTTGCTGAATACAGAGAAAGATCCACTGTACTGAAGAAAAATAATACATATTGATTAATATACTGTACAGCTAATAACCAATGACCAACTCCCATTTGATTCAGCAGTCCAGTCTTATTCAGCAGAGAATTTAAGCACATGCTTAACGCTAAATCAGTGGGACTTAAGCATGTCCATTCCTGAACTGGAATGGATTTAAGCACATGCTTAAATGCTTTGCTGAATTGGGGCCTAAGAGAATTTAATTGTCAGAAATAAGACATTGACTTACTGGCCAGGTGCTATAGGTCCCAATCCTGTGAGGTGCTGAGCATGCTTATCTCCCAACTCAGCTAATGGGAGTTATGAACACCCAGTCCTTTGCAGGATTGGGCTTCTGAATTTTCACACTGGGCACCAGCCAGGTGGATGCAAATTGGCAAAAACATTGTGGAAGAACATAGGAATCTGTCGTCATGATAAAATATTTAAGACTCACGCACTGTAAGAGTCATCCTTCACAAGAGCGGAATAACACACTCCGGTTTTAATTCAGTACAGACTGTCTAGATACCACGGACTTGTACACAGTAAATGTTAATCTTACATTCTAGAGACTGCCCAAAACTTATTCCTTAAAGTGAGTTGTTTGATAGATAAGTGTTTATCTCCAGGTTGTTTTGGAGCTGTCACTCTTTTCAGCTTCAAAGCTCTGTTTGTTTGCCCTCTGTTAAGCTTACCTGAAGAAAAATCAATGATCTATTCAACTCGGGTTAACCCTTCATTATAATACATGGGGTTATATGCAAATGCATGTAAATATATATATATATATATATATATATATATATATCTCACACACACACACACACACACACACACACACACACACACACACACACACACGTCCCTAGCCCCTAATTGCCAGCAGTTGGGAGTGGATTACAGGGGATGGATCAGCTGATAATTGTCGTGGATACCAGTGACTTGTACAGATAGAGACTGTAAGATTAACATTTACTCTGTACAAGTCACTGGTAGCTAGACAGTCTGTGCTGAATTAAAAATGGAGTGTCTTATTCCAAAGCTGGAATATATATACGATGTCACTAGCAACACCAACAACACCAAGAGAGAGTCTGTCAGTTGCTTGCAGTAAGGCTTTGAACAGATGCTTGTATACTTATGGCACTGTATAAATAAAAATAAATAAATAAATAGTAATCAATGCCCTGGTTTTGCCTGTTGCATTCATGAAAGAGTGACTATTAACAACTTTTCCAGGAGTGGAGGGGCTTTTGCAATACTGGAAAATACAGATGAGTATAGGTGTTTAGTCGTTGTATAGGTGCGATTGTAGCTAGGAAACAAAGTAGATTGGAAGCACAGCTTCCCCCCTGCTGTTAAAGTAAAGAACATAAGAACAGCCATACTGGGTCAGACCATTGGTCCATCTAGCCCAGTATCGTGTCTTCTGACAGTGGCCAACGCCAAGTGCTTCTGAGGGAACGAACAGAACACGACAATTATCGATTGATCCATCCCCTCTCATACACTCCCAGCTTCTGGCAGTCAGAGACTATGGATACCCAAAGCATTGGGTTGTATTCTTGACTATCTTAGTTAATAACCTTTGATGGACCTATCTTTCATGAACGTATCTCATTATTTTTTGAACCTAGTTATAGTTTTGGCCTTCACAACACCCACTGGCAACAAATTCCATGGTTCGACTGTGCATTGTGTGAAGAAGTACTTTGTTTTGTTTATTTTAAACCTGAGTCTTATTAATTTCATTGGATGACTCCTGGATCTTGTGTTATGTGAAGGGATAAATAATACTTCCCTATTCACTTTCTCACTATTTTATAGACCTCTATCATCCCTCCCTTAGTCATTTCTTTTCCAAGCTGAAAAGTCCCAGTCTTTTTAATCTCCCCTCATATGGAAGCTGTTCCATACCCTTAATCAGGGGTAGGCAACCTATGGCACGCGTGCCAAAGGCAGCACACGAGCTGATTTTCAGTGGCACTCGCACTGCCTGTGTCCTGGCTACTGGTCCAGGGGGCTCGGCATTTTAATTTAATTTTAAATGAAGCTTCTTAAACATTTTAAAAACCTTATTTACTTTACATACAGCAATAGTTTAGTTATATATTATAGACTTATAGAAAGAGACCCTCTAAAAACATGAAAATGTATTACTGACACGCGAAACCTTAAATTAGAGTGAATAAATGAAGACTCAGCACACCACTTCGGAAAGGTTGACGACCCCTGCCCTTAATCATTTTTGTTGCCCATCTTTTCTCCTTTTCTAATTCTATTATTTCTTTTTTGAGACGGGACAACAAAAAACGTGCACAATATTCAAGATGTGGGCATACCATGGATTTATATAGTGGTATTATAATATTTACAGTCTTATTATCTATGCCTTTCCTAATAGTTCCTACCCTTTTGTTAGCTTGTTTGATTGCTGCTGCACGTTGAGCAGATATTTTCAGAGAACTATCCACAATGATTCCAAGATCTCTTTCTTGAGTGGTAACAGCTAATTTAGATCCCATCATTTTGTATGTATAGTTGGGATTATGTTTTCCAATGTGCATTACTTTGCATTTATCAACATTGATTTACATCTGCCATTTTGTTGCCCAGTCCCTCAGTTTTGTGAGATCTCTTTGCAGTCTATTTTGGACTCGACTATCCTGAGTAATATTGGATCATTTGCAAATTTTGCCACCTCACTTTTTACCTCTTTTTCTAGATCATTTATGAATAAGTTGAACAGAACTGGTCCCAGTACGTATCCATGGGGAACACTGCTATTTACTTCTCTCGGTTCTGAAAACTGATGGTTTATTCCTATCCTTTGTTTCCTGTCCTTTAACCAGTTAGTGATCCAGTTCTTATCCCATTACTGCTTACTTTGCTTAATAGCCTTTGAGGGAGCTTGTCAAAGGCTTTCTGAAAGGCCAAGTATACTATATTCACTGGATCACCCTTGTCCACATGTTTGTTAATCCCCTTGAAGAATTCTAATAGATTGGTGAGGCATGATTTCCCTTTGCAAAAGCTGGGCTGACTCTTCCCCAACAAATTGTGTTAATCTCTGTGTCTGGTAATTCTGTTCTTTACTATAGTTTCAACCAATTTGCCTGGTACTGAAGTTTGGGTTACCAGCCTGTAATTGCCAGAATTGCATCTGGAGCCTTTTTTAAAAATTGGCATCACATTAGTTATCCTCCAGTCACCTGGTTCAGAAGACGATTTAAGTGATAGGTTGTATACCACAGTTAGTAGTTCTGCAATTTTGTATTTGAGTTCAGAACTCAATTATCTCCCCCTGTTCTCCCTGGCTTAGATAAGCAGTGCTCCCCCTCCTTCCTGTATGGGGTGAAAGTTCTGCCTCCTGTTTCCATCTAGTGTGAGCATTTCCTGTTACATTCCAGCTTAGTATTGTACCTGCACTTTGAATACCATGTCTGCACAAGCACTTGAGCTCCCAATGCTGCCACTCTGCAAGGACATATTGTCTTTAACTTTAGCAGATGCTAGTAAGTATGTGTGAAGGCTGCTCTGAGACCAGACCTTTCCCCTCAGTTGCTGTATGTACCCCGCATTCACCACCACCGTTCTGTTTCCCCTGACTTCTATTTCAGGTAGGCAGACCAAAGCCCAAAGGCCTATTCACTTTTCAGGGCTCCGTTCGGGGATAGAGTGCTTGAACTGCTCTCATTTCTACATGCTTCGGAAAGGAGAATGGTCCCAGTGTTGGAATGTACAGTTTGCTTTCTGCTGCCACACATAGACATTTATGAAGCAAAGCCAGTTCAGGTGCTGTAAATTGTCTGTTTTGTGCCAAGTCCTATACATGCAGAAGCCTGTGAGAAGCTTGATACAGGCTATTTCTTTGTATGAGTCTTATTAGCATCATAGACTTATAGAATTGCAAATAATTACTTATTGGGAAAGTAATGCCAAACATTACCCACATGAACATTACCCACAGCAAATTACTCAACTATCCCTAGCTACAATGCGGTGATGGCAGGTACTGAAGAAGACCTGCTTAGCTGCCAAACAGGCCAGTTGCCACTACAGGCATGGAAGAGTGGAAATACAGCTACCAAAAATGTCTTTGCCTTGAAAAGGCCTGAGGTTCACTCACTAGTGCTAGATATTAGAGATAGGCCAAAACCTCAGATCCAACACGAATCTCTGAATTTGGGAGCATTAGAAGAATCCTTGTAGCTGTAACTAATTCATTAAATTCACCATTAGGGTTCCAAAAAACAAATGCTCATTATGGGTATAACTTTGAAAAGTATTTGATGGCCTCAACGCTGATGGAAGTCAACAAGAATTGATCTGGTACTCAACAACTCAAGGGGATGCTGAGCACCCTCAATAAGTTCATATTACTGCAGAATATCACGGTGTTTTACATTATAATATCTTTTAAATAAAGTAGCCATAGAGGATCGGTATATTTTGTTGGGACCCTCCTCCCTTAGCACTGATGAGCACTGTGAGAAGGAAGAAGGCTCAGAGATGGCTATCTCCTTATTTGAGAAGGAATGGCACCATCAAAGTTCTGTCTTTGTCTGCTGGTTGGGAGGAGCTCTGATTCAAGTGTCATGACTGGCAGAGAAGATCAACAAGTGAGGGGAGATTTGCTACCAACCCTGGAGATGAGTGTTTGTTGTATTACTCCTTTTTGGCTCTGTTGATAGATCTGATCCAAAGCGGCCCATTGATATCAATGGAAGTTCTTACGCTGACTTCAATAGGTGTTGCATCAGGTCCATAAAGCTGTGCTATCTTTTGGCCTGACAATAAAGAGAGAATTAAAATAGGATTTTCCTTTGTCAACTGCAGAGGCAGCTAACCTATAAGATTTCCTTTAGGGCTTTTCAGAGATGCGATGTTTATCACTCAAATGTACATTATAATGTTTCTTTACAGCCAGATTAATCTGCATTAAAGAACTTCTTTAAAAGGTAGATTCTTGATTGCATGAATGGCGGTGGCTTCTTGCTTAATTTGCAATAATTAAATTGTACATATTCATAGATATGCTGGTCATTTTGAATACATGCATTTTTAATACTTCTAGTGATGCTTCCATAATGCATGTACTTTAAGTACCTGAGTCTCTGTCACCCTTCACTTTGTGTAGTCATTTACACCAGTGCAAAGTGGGTGGGAAATGCTGATCTGGCTGTGGTTTACACCTGCTTTAGACAGGTGCTACTGCTAACCCGACGTACAGGGCAACAGGGAATGGGGCTCGCAGAGTTTGATTCTTTTTTATGTTCAGTAATTTTTTTTCTTCATTACGCATGTGCAACAAGACCTCTTGAAAAATCAGTCAAACCCTACATTTAACCTACTGAAATTCCACTAAGAACAAATTCTCATTTACAGTTAATGCATGACTAATAGCGTGCGTGCCAGCTCATAAGCAATATTAAGAATCATGCAGGAGGCACTAGATGAATATCGATACCTTTTTCTCCCCCTCTCTTCTGTTTAAACACCTACAAATTAAATTTATCTAACCTGATTTATTGAGTTTTTTTTCTTTAAAAATTGTGTGTGACGTTTATTGCCTGTAAGGTGGTTACTAAATTGATAGGTCCTGGAGACGGAAGCTTTCTATTTATTACTCTACAGAACAGATGCAGCGGCACTCAAGACTTCTTGCTAATGTGACTCTCCCCTGGTGGAGGGACCACCCTCCTGGTTTCAATGGGAAGCCCCATATTAATGCAAATTTATTGTCCTCTCTGCCATGACTGCCGGTTATAGTGATTCTTTTTGCTGTGTGGACTCACTAATTGGAAAGTGGATTAGTCTATTTAGGTTGTTATATTACACCCATCGCTGTAGTGTTAGGACATCCTACAGAACAGAAAATAAATCAGGGTGAGTCATCCTTGGTCTTTTTTCCCTCCCCACTTGTGAGGAGTAGATTTGGATTATGTTTGTTAATTGCTACAATTATTTTAAGTTATCTGTTGCTGTGTGGGGAAAATAAGGTGGAAGAGGGGAGATATACACTGGGACCAGAAGGCAGCAAGATTTGCGGTCAGTCTCATCACAGCTCCTGTGCCTGTAAGTTTCAGAGCTATGGTCCAGCCAATGAGAAAGCCCTGACTCTGGTGCATGTGGACAGTTCCATTGTTCTTGTGGAGTGGAGCTGTCCAGGGACATGGAGATCCTAGGGGTGGAGCTGGTCTTGTAGGAATCCTGGGCACATTCCATTGAGGCTGTAAGGATAAATGCTGTGAACTTAAACTTGGCTTGATGTTCAATAGGAAGCCAAATAAGTGAGCACAGCTTGATGTGTTCTCAGTGATCTGCACTGCTGAGGAGGCAGGCTGCTGTGCTCTGCATCAAATGAAGATTTTTTAGGAGTTTGTGCTTTCCCATTAAGTTACAGAGCATTGCAGTAGGCTAGGCTACAGGTCACAAAAGATGTCTTTGGCAGGAGTTTGGGTGATGCATAAAACACAAGAAAGGTTGGGGTGTATGGGGATTCCCCAGGTGCGGGCTATGGAGGAGCAGTCTTCTATGTCCACTTTCTGCATAAAATCCCAACCACATGAGTGTGGACTAAGAACACCCCCTCATCTGAGGCCAGTAACTGGTAACAACATCGAGTCACTATGACCCAGAGTGAACTTGAACCTGCAATGTAGGTCTCTGTTTCTCCTATTTTTTAGCTGGGAAGAGTGTTGGGAGTCCTTTGGTTACCTGTTCAGGCCCCAAGTAGCTTAACTCAATAGCTATTTTTTCTCCAAGGCACCGTGTCATTTAGGTTGAGGAGGGATGGATGGGGTTTCCTTGGAAGCCAACCTTAGCTAGAAGGGTGAAAAGGTGCTAGTGTAAAATTAAAGGCTTTTCAGCTCAAGGCCTAGTTCCAAGCAACTGTGAGAGAAGTACACCCTATGTATATAAATATCAACGAGACTTCTATATTGTGCCTTGATACTCAGTTAAGCACCATCTAGCAAAGGTGTTAAAGAGGCAAAGAGAGCGAGAGGAAAAAATCCTCCAATCGAATAAAACAAAAAGTCACTGATCAAACCTGAATAATTCCTGTCACTTACGACACCCACATCAGAGGAAGAAATTAACACCATCTGACAGAAATCCCACATGTACAAAAAGCGAGTAATGCAGGAGAAGAGGCACAAAAAAGGATGAATATTAAAGTAATCAGTCAGAGCTATCAGTCATCTCCCGCTTCTAACTATGCATAGAATGAAAAATAAAACGCTACAGAGAAATTTTTATAGGCTGAAAAACAGCTGGGATACTCTAGGGAGATGAGTCAAAGCCTGGGAAACTGTGAGCAGCACATGAAGAAGAGCTCAGCTTTATCAAACATGGATGGATAAATATCAGTGAACGAAGAAATAATGCATGAATAGATGAGTAATGGGGATAAATGGTGATTTAAAAGAAAAAGCCTGTGTAGTAAGAAAATCAGTGCTTGCTAGGGAGCAACAGAAAGAGGCTGAAGCCAGAATACTGACAAACATTTCTGCTGACCAAAAGTCTGACAGAAATTGTATTTGTCATTTTCTAAATGACTTGAGACCAGGGCCAGCTCTAGGCACCAGCGTTCCAAGCATGTGCTTGTGGCAGCACTTTTCAAGGGGCAGCATTTTGGCTCTTTGGGGGCAGCCCTTTTCAAGGAGCAGCACTCCGGCTTTTTGTTTTTTTTGCTTGGGGTGGCAAAAAACCTGGAGCCGGCCCTGCTTGAGACAATTAACAACTACGTGCAAGAAGTGTATAGATTTCCTCAGCTCCTGGGTCCAGCCAAAAGTGGGGGAATTAGAGAAGGCCACTTATCTTGAAGAAAAATGAGAAGCCCAGAGAAGAGCAGAAGAAAAGAGAAGAGGTCCGTTACCAAATTATGGAGAAGTGAGAAAGCACAGCAGTTGTGGACCGCAAAGTAATATTTCAGATTATTGAATGCCCCTGTAACTGTACGCTGGATGTTTCTGTGTCTCTCCTCCCTTGATGGTCTGGGTGTAGAAAATGTATCACTTCCCTCTACAGGTTGGAATGAGGCCAACATGCTCAAGTGTGTGTGAGATCATATTGCCCTCTAAGGGCTCTATACTACTTGCAAATGGCTAACTACTAGGGACAGGGAGCAAGTGTGTCCTTACTAATAAATACTGCATAGGCTACAATACTGTCATCTCCACAGTGGGCATGGCCATGTTGTCCTCTATGGGCTGCAGCCTACAGAGGCTAGAAGCCCTAATACTTTTACATAAAAGTAAATATTTCACTAGTTACTACTAGTATCAAAGTCTGCCCTAAATCACAGACAACTCACGAGGCAGATGAGGTTTAAGGCACATCAGTTTCTATAGCTCACAGTATTCAAGCAAGTGATGCAGCTAGTATCATGTCCAACCATCTTTGGATCATGTACCCATTTTACAATTAAGTGAACTGGAAGCAGCCTGTCAGTGTGAGGTCAAGTGAGACCCAGGCCCACCTTGACCACTCAGCCACTGCTCTTCTGTGCACTAGCAATATAATATGTTTTATGCATATATCACATATAAAAACTCTGCTCAAAGAGTGTTATTTAGATTACAAAGTCAATCACCTGAAAGTTAGCAAGTGCTAGATTTATGGTTGCTCTTGTGCATCCAACCTGTGCACTGAATGAGGCAGGCGCTGACAAAATAGTATGTGATCATGTAATAATTACAGACCATATCATAATAATGCATATGTGCAAGCAAGGGATTTATGGTTGCACAGACAATCTTAATTCTGGCATTTCCTAACTTTGGAGTGCCTGACTTTGCAACCTAAATGCGCTTTGTTTTTGTTTTGTTTTTGTTTGTTTGTTTTAAGGACAAAGATAAAAGCCATTATGTGTAACTGTAACAGTCTCCCTCCTATGCATCATCAACAGGGTTTCTACCCTGAGCCTTCAGCATTGTAGCATAGACTACTAGTATTGAGCTACAGGACTAACTACAACACGTGGCACCAGGAGAAGGTTTTATCCCAGAAGGAATGGGTCACGGGTGCCATTTGGATCCAGAGAGTGGCCTGGGGGACCCTGACCTGACTTTTTTACCTATTTTGGGAAGTGAGAGCACCTGCTCCATGGGTGCCCCCAGGGGGTGGGGAAATGCGTTGCTGAGGCCATGTGCTGGGGGTTTACTAGCGGAGCTTGGCTCCGTTGTCTCTCCTTTACCCCAGGAGGCTGGGTAGCTCCTCCCCCATGTGTTGCCCCCTGGGTATGTGTATTTGTGGTGTGTGTCACGGAACCTGGGACCATACTCTGGGTTAAGGGGACAGCCTCACTTGGAGGGCTTCCTTACCCCAGTGGGAGTTGGAGTAGCTCCTGGAACTGCTCTAACCTATGCCAGCTAGCAGCAGTACCAAAGGGATGGCCAGCTGAGAACTGCTGGGACATAGCAACACAACAACCGTGTCTTGTTATACCCTCAGCACAGCCCCTAAACCAGGACAAGGTGGGACGAGAGGAGCCTTTTCACACCATCCGAGAACTCCCCACATGGGGAGAATTCTCAGCTGGCCAGATATAGCCTGTATGTGAGCAACATAAAGAGGCTGGATTCAGGGAGAGAATTGGGCACAGAGCTTTCAAACTAAGAATAGCTTCTACAGAACCTATAAACAATGTGAAGCATTTAGAATGGGGACTACTTGATATTAAAAATTAAAACAAACAAGTAAACAGAAAAGCAATATAGTCTGCCCCTGCCCTACTATTAAAAACACTTTATGACCTGAAAATCATACACTGGTTAATTTTGGCTACACTCCCTCTACTAATTTCCTCTGCACATACTGGCATCTGTCTTGTTTCTCACTGCATTAGTTGTCACCAGGGGACTCTTGTCTTTATTTTCTTCAACAGCTTTTGAGTGGGTTCTTCAGCCGAAGTAATATACAAACTTCCCTGCAATACTTGTCTCTTAAACCCCCAGGTGCTGATAGGGTGAACTTTAATATCTATATTTGGCATTATCTGAGTGAAAGCCCATTAAATTACCCTGAAGATAAAGAGAACCTGCAGCTTATTTCAACATAGCCAACAGAAAATGTAAGGCCCAATCCTGTAAATACTTTCACATGTGATGTTTAGGCTGCGAGTTCTTTGGGAAAAGGACTGTCTTTTCATTTGATGTGTGGACAGTGCCAAGCACAACGGGACACCAGTGCCTGACTGGGCCTCTAGGCACTGTCGTAATACAAATAAATAATAACTAATAGAATTGAGCTCTTTGAGTCTATCACTACAAGGCATATTTTCTAATCCTTTAATCATTCTCGTGGCTCTTCTCTGAACCCTCTCCAACTTATCAACATCCTTCTTGAATTG
Source organism: Mauremys reevesii (assembly GCF_016161935.1). Classification (NCBI taxonomy): domain Eukaryota; kingdom Metazoa; phylum Chordata; order Testudines; family Geoemydidae; genus Mauremys; species Mauremys reevesii. Next base: position 270,058,232 of record NC_052624.1, read on the forward strand.
TAGGCACCAGAACTGGGCACGGTATTCCGACAGTGGTTGCACCAGTGCCAAATACAGAGGTAAAATAACTTCTCTACTCCTACTTGAGATGCCCCTGTTTAGGCATCCCAGGGTTCTATTAGCTCTTTTGGCCACAGCGTCACATTGGGAGCTCATGTTCAGCTGATTATCCATCATGCCCCTCAGAACTTTTTCAGAGTCACTGATTCCCAGGATAGAGTCCCCCATCCGGCAAGTATGACCTAGCTAGTCTTTGTTCCTAGAAGCATAATAAAATAAATAATTATTATTAACATAATTTGAGTGACTTTACTCAGTTCTGTGTGACTATTCCTATAAGTAATGTTACTTCTTTGTTTAAGTGTTCGTAGGATCGGGCTCTTGGTATATTTGGTCTGGATGGCTTCAGGCCTTAGGAGTGGACAAGGGAGCCTTTTATCTCTAGCTCATGAATTCAAACCCAACCTATGGGTGGGGTGACCAAAATTTGTTAATATGTGGTGGTGGTGGGGAGGTGGCCTATGAAGAAGCAACCGACTTCTATCAGTCGCATCCCTGGGTGGTGGATAAGGGACCATCCTGCCAATGCAGGATGGCTGCAAATATCCAATTAGCAGTCGCAAACCATGTGGCGGCATCTCTCAGCAGGGGTGGGGTGGAGGGTAGACGGTGATGTGGCTACCTTTTATAAATACCCTATGATGAAGACATCCAGGTGAGACAAAGCTGCCTTAAAGTATGACTTGCCGGGGTAGGTGTGGTTCATTAGCCTCTGTAGGCAGCCTAGGAGAAGGGAAACTCCAATTTTAAACCAATGGTGTCAGGCTTGGACAGCCAATCTGTAAAGCTCATCCAATAAAAATGCTCGTATGAACTCAGGGGTACATGGACTGACTATCAGTGGACCTTAGAGAGACCCAGTTTGAACCACAGCCAGATGTACGATAATGAATTTTGGAAGAAGGCTATAAAAGTCACTGACCCGGTATAGGGAAGTGGCAAGGAAGAAGAAGAGAGTGGTGGCCTATGTGAAACGTGCTAGGTAGTTTCAGCAGGTACAGTGGCAATCTCCCAAATCACCACCTCAACTGGCACTGCTTGGCTTCATTGTGTCAGTCCCAGAGCAAAGGCCCAAGACAGAATGCCCCATAGAAACTAACCTATCCCTTTCTTATAGAGATGGTCCTTCCAGATCGGTGCTGAGGCAGGTTAGTATGGCAAAGATAAGAAGCTTACTCAGCTGCTGCTCATGCTGTAAATCTTTAGGGGACCCTGCTCTTGGGCTGTCGATCTGCTACAGTTCATCTGTGCTAAATTCCTTATGCAACTAAAAAAAAAAAGGAAAACCAAACTCGCAGCAGGCTAATTTCACTGATCATTTTAGAATGCCAAACCCATATGGTCTTGATTATTTATATAGATGTGTGTGTACGTAGTTTTTTAAATCTAAAAATAACAGTACTTAGGACAGGAAGACATATTTGCACAGATTATTTTAAAATGTAAAAGCTGCTAATCTGTTAGATAAACTTCAGCTGTATAGCACACCGCACAGGGAACCCCGGGAGACTATGGCTGTGTGCCAGTCTCCGGGTCCTAGGGACTGGTAGCTCCCTCGTGTGGTGAGTGAACATGGAATTTGCATAATAGGGGTGGATGAAGTGCCTCTTGCATACCAAAGGTACCCATGGAAATCTACAACGAGGTTGCCCTCTTCTTGAGCATGGAGGTGAGTCCTACACAGAGGTACTAGAACTAGGGGTGCTGGGGGTGATGCCACACCCCCTGGCTTGAAATGGGTTCCATTATATCTAAGGTTATATCTATATCTATAGGGTTTACAGTTTGGTTCAATGGCTCTCGACACCCCCACCTTACAAATTGTTCCAGCATCCCTGGCCACACATCTCATTCTGCTATGTTCTACCTTGATCCTAGAGGAAGGATGCTCAAATGAAGATGGTACCGTGCATGCTAAGATCTATATTGCCCCAGGGATGAACATCTGTGTTAAAGATGAGGCCTGGTGCAATTTGCTCCAATTTTGCATGTGTCTCTAAGAGCCCTTGCAAATCTTCACTGTGCCCCCTGACCTCAGAGGAGTTGGACACCTCCAACCTACATGCAGCTATTAGAACTGTCTCTTGGATTATGTATCCATGACTGAAGTACAACATCCACAGTTAGCCTCAGGGCCCCCATGCTGCTACAGCTTCACACTGGAAATAGAAGGTGAATAATCCCATGTGCCATCTTGCAGTGATATCCTAGCCCATAAAAGATCTCAGTTCACCAAGCCAAGAAACAGTCATCTTGAAAATTAAATGCTGGCTTAGGGGATGCCTGTACTGCTGCAGATCTGTGGACAATGAGAAGGAGAATCTAAATGAATAAGTAAAACAAAGAGATGGGACACAAGAACTTTTAATTAAAGTAAAGATGAAAAGACTCCCCAGTAGGGAGCTTATCTTCTCTCTGATCTTGACCATCTTTTCTTCTATAATTTATGTCATTCATCATCCATTAGCCATACAGTTGGCTCTGTTTTTGCTACCTTAGAGGGACAGGATGTTTCCACCATTCGAGCCTCTTGATCATAAATGAGTCACTATAGACTAAAGCATCTTGGGATCCTTGGCTGGAAGTTGTTATTCAGTATGAAGCATAATGATTCCCCAGAAGCGTTAGTGCATTAAGTGGTATTTTTTCTGCTTGTGTGGCAAAGTAGAGGTACTGTCCCCAGAGACAGCCTTTTCACTTGAGAGGAAGGATGGTCTTGTAGTGAAGGCACTGGACTGGCGTTCCAGGTTCAACTTCTGGCTCTACCACAAAGTCACTGTGACCTAGGGCAAGTCAATTAATCTCTGTGGGCTTTGGTTCCCAATCTGTAAAACTGGGATAAATAAATAAAGCAAGCTTACATGGGATAGAAGAGCTTAGATGTGATAGAAGGCGTATCCTGCATTTTTTTTGCAATAGATGAACAAAGAATTAAATCCTCATTCTTGCTCATTACTATTTTACAAAGAATCTGGTGCACTAACACAGAGTTCCCTTCTGCCCAAGCTTTACCCATCTTAGATACTTATATGACCCCCATTACCATAGTGTCTCACTGCCTCACAATCTGTTAATATTTTTACCTTCTCAACACTTTGTTAAGGAAGTGCTATTATCTCCATTTTATCCATGGGGAACTGATGTAGAGAAGGGCTAAGTGATTTGCCCAAGGTCACATAGGCAGCCTGTGGCAGAGCAAGGGTTTGACTCTGGTCTCCCAAATCCTAGACTAATGCCTTAACCATTGTATTATCTTGTTCTTCATCTACACCCAATGGTCCCACTTACTTGCTTGAAGCCTGGGAGTCTTGTCTGTTGCCTCTGTGGGTTTTTTTTTTTTGTTACACACCACACACTGTCACAGCAGTGGTTAGAGAGCAGCATTCTCACATCATGGCTGTATTGGAGAGTGCGAAGTGCTGATCTGACATCTGGCATATGGAGCTGATTGCCAAGCAAATGAGGGCTTGTCTCCTATCAGTTCAGTACTAACCTTCCAGTGTAGCAGAGATGGTTTTACTAACTAGTCTTTCTTTGACATGGCCTCCTACTTATCTTTGCTCACCACAGCCAACTACTAATTGCCAGAAACCCTTTTTTTCCCTTCTCTCCAGGGCCAAGAAGAGTACAGAATGTTCCTATAGGCTAAGAAACTTACTGGGGATTTACGCATGTTTTCAGTGGACATGCACTAAATCCATATGGCTACACTTGGAAGTGTTTTCTATTGTTTTTGGAAACAAAAATAATAAAGTTAAGCTTTTGCTTTATAAAAGAAATAGAATCTAATGGAAGAAAATCAGTCTACAGAGCCAGTTTTGGACTTATTTTGACTTTTTCTTTGCAGATTTAAAGTCCTTCAAAGGTAAGTTAACTTAAGCCCAGATGAGATGAATAACCTGAAAAACTCATACTCTACTTCCTACCAAAGCTACCAGAAAACTGGGCTGCAGTGTCTCAGGTCTGTTCCAGACATGTTTCTCCAATGCCTGTTTTCTCAGATAGTTGGAGATATTTTTGTTGTTTAAATGTATTTCATAGTAGGAAGGATAATCTATTGTTGGGTTCAAAAGTGACATGAGGCCATATCATTCCAAAGAAAGTATGGAGTTCTCCACCTAAAAACCCATGGTATGATGTGGCCCAAGGATTGTTAAGCTGTCTTTAATGCAGGCATGAAGTGTGTAGAGGGGGAGCTTTCAAGAGGACACCATCAGGTCGGCTTAGAATCTAATTTAAGTTTTGTAAAAGCAAGTTTCAGATGAGTCAAAACGTTTCATTTTTTAAACATTCCAGTGAAAACATTTTTGATTAGAGTTATTCCTTGGCAATGTTTACCAGCATTGTATCATTTTCCTAACACATTGGCGCCCCATTGTGAAATTGACAAGGCTTTTTTTTAATCCTCAATGTGGAGTAAAATATAGAAAGTAAACAGAGCATAAAAGAGGAAAGGTAAGTTATGTTCTTGAAATTGTTTCCATGTTTTTACGCTGTGGTGCTCTTAGGAGCACAGAAAGGAAAATTATATTTTAAAATCAATGATCATTAGCCTAACAATCTCTCCCTTGCCTCTAAAAATCGGAGAAGTACTTATGTACTTGCAAACTGCATTATGTGAAAGATGACTGCGATGTTCTCCCATAAAAGGTGAGTAATACAATGGAGTGTTAATTACTCAATGATGTGTACACACATTTGAGGAGAATGGGAAATAAGCAAGATGAGCTAAAAGCCGTAGTAACTGATGCAGAGTATAACCCAATGCAAATAATGAAACTTGATGGGATGAGCCCCAGAACTTGAAAGTTACCATAGAAACACTATGGAGAAGACAGGATGATACAGTGGGCCAGATTGCCCCCCTCCCACAGAAATAACTATGGGATGGGGCTCTGAGAGGAAAGTAGGTTCCACAGTGGATCTTTGCAGAGATTTCCTGGGTTCCCTGACCTAGGGATTTGGGTTTTTCCCCCCAGCCCTTTAGGAGATGCCTGGAGCCTGCAAACAGACTCTTCCTCCTTGCCAATAATCCTTACCAGGGGCTGCTTCTCGAATCCGTATATAAGGGTAGGGCTGCCTCAGTATGGATAGCCACATTCTTACCCTCTTCATCAGCCCTAAGGAATGAGCTGCCTGGAGGGCTCCATTCACGCATTTATGTAGAACTCTAAAGCTGAGTCTTTGAATAATATCGTACGCCCCTATGATAATGAGCTAATTTTCATTTAAAGCAACCCGAAGGCCTGGTCCTGCTCCCCCTGAAATCAACAGGAGCTGGGCTATTGAGTTGGGTGGGAGCAGTGTTGGACCCTCATTTCTTTCATACACACTGTATCCCCAAAGGCCTTCAGAGGATTAAATAATTCACATACAGAGTTAATAAATAATAACCGAGGGAGAGAGGAACTGTGGGGGTAGGCGAGGGAGGACGGGTCATCATCATTTATGTATAAAGCTCCCCTTGCATCCAGACTCATCCCTGGGGCTTGGTGCTGTACACATAATAAAGCCCATGAAGCCACAATTAAACATCGCCCCGTTGAAGTTCAGACGGGAAAGTGAATGAGAAGAGTATGATGCACACAGTGATGGGAGGGAAAAGGGCTAGCAGGGGTCATTCGGAAAAGCTCCTTGGGGAGTGCAGGGCCTGTAACACTAATTGTATTGTACTCCTTGATGGTAGGGAGCGGGGAATTCCATAGGGGAATGAATTCCCCATCCTCAGGCCTGCCCCAGCAAAGGAACAGCCACCAGCTGATTAAGGCTGAACCCAGCAGATGCTCGGCACTGGGAATATTCCTGTAGACTTCTGAGCGAACAGGGCTGGATTCATTGTTGTGCCTTTGCTATGCTGGTGCACAGGGGCCACACGCAGGGCAGACAGAAAGCCTCCCCGGGACAGCACATATGTATGACAGCCACAGAGGGGTCTCTACCAGTTCTGCACCAGGGTCTTCAGAGCTTCCAGTGCAAAGACATGTTCTGCTGGGGGCATGTCAGTGCAGACAGCAGGTGGAACAAGGGGGAGGGGGTAGTTGCCAGTAGAAGCCATTTGAACACAGGGGCAACTTAGAGCAGCTCCCCTCCCCCGCATATCACCCCCCTCCCCCATCAACTTCTGAACGGGAAAGGTGCAAGCCAACTCCAGTCTACTTGTGTGCCAGCACTCACATGAGTACAGGGATGGATCTGAGCTTGCAGGATCAATGGGCTAAGATGCGATAGTGGGATTTCTGACATCAGGTGGCAGAGGAGTGCAGATGCAAGGAGGCCTCACACATAGCAAGGGCCAGGTAGCCTGATATTTTCAGATGAAGTCTGAAAAGAGATGGTGAGTCAATGAGCCAGCCAGACAGGAAAAAAAGAGACTCATTACTGTTCATTTCTGCATCTCTCCAGCATTTCATAAACTGAGTGAAAATCAATGTGTGTGAATTACAATATTTTAAAAACTGTACAGAGAGAAAAAAATGCTATGCAGCCGATAATGGCTGAAAAGACCATTTTACGGCCATGGCCTCAGGGCTTTGGAACAAAGGAAAAAGTTTTATTTGTGGTGTTCAGTGGAGCTGAATGTTTTAATCACCCCAGAAAACTAAGATTTGTTGACATTTGCAAACTTTGCAATTGCATGGCTAAGATTCTGCATCTCCCATGTTGCTTTTTGAGTGTCCAGATTTGAGAAACAGCTCTGTGTTCATGAAGTTTTAATGAAATGCAATGTACACAATGGGAACAGGAGACTCATTAGTCAGCTGTGGGCATTCCATTTCTCTTACTGTATGCACCCCTATTATTAATCTTGTATCCTTATTCAGGGAACAGTTGAAATTTTGCAAGAACTACAGGATGAAACCCCAACACAGTTACCCTTGGGTAACTAGTTAGTGACACTGCCCATGCCACAATGTCCACGCTACTATTTTTAGTGCACTAGGTCTAACACAGTGGTTCCCAAACTTGGTTCGTGGCTTGTTCAGGGTAAGCTCCTGGAGGACCGTGAGATGCTTTGTTTACCCGATCGTCCGCAGGTACGGCTGCTCACAGCTCCAAGTGGTCGCAGTTGTTTGTACCGCTAGCTAACTATTGTAACTCTTGTAAAGTGCTTCGGATAAAAGCGCTACCTAAAAAACCCAATAATAATTAACTTGTTTTTGTTCTACAAATAAAAGCACATGACTCATATTTTAATATCAGTAGTCTTACCTTTCTAATGTGATGGATGTGTCCTCTCTCCCCTGCTACGGCAGCCCCCGAGCTGGGGATGGGAAGGAGGGGGGTCTCTCTCTGGCAGCCACAGCCCTAGAACTGGGGAAAGTCGCCTCTTACTCTGGCCATGCAGCCCTGCACGTTCTAAATTCCTCCCACCCCCTCTTCTCACCCCACTGCCTCCTCCCAGCTACCCTCTATTCCCCCCCAAGGCCACCACCTCACCTTACATGTGCTTCTTCTCCAGGGTCAAGGTATCTAATTAGCGGAGCATGTCTGCACGGCTCCACTAATTAGGTGGGTGGCCCTTCATTCTCTTGCACGCAGCCAGCCAGGTGCACACCTTTGAGGGAACTATCCGCAGACCATCTGAATGAAGCTCGGTCCGCGGACCACACTTTGCCTTAGAGGATTCGTCAGTACATTGTAGCCTTGGGATACAAAGCCTCATCTCCTTCATCTCATCTATAGACTGTGCCTCAGTTGAACTGAGGTAAACATTTACCACTTTGCCTCTCTGTATGCCATAAATGCCTGAGTTTTGTAGAGAAGCAAACACAGCACATATTCAATTCAGTCCCTGGCATAGACATTTTGCAGTAAGTCCAAAATTTCAACAGTTTGATTTTCTGTTTGTCTCTGTTCAATTGGCGCGACCCTCTTTGAAGAGAATGTTAATATTTTGGAACCAAACCCTGTGCCTGCTTAAATGAATGGGAGTTTGGCTATTGACATCACTGGGACTAGCACGTGGCTGTTGATTCATGATACAGAAATATTTCAGTCTTTTTATCTTTGCTGCTTACATAGTCCCCCCGCAATGGTAGCATCTGGGCGCCTTGCACTCTTTAATGGATGTATCCTCACAGCAAGATTCTGCTATACCTCTTAAAGACGCCACTGAACATGCACAACACAGTGGGAGGAGGAGCTAAAGTGTCTTCAAAGTTACTTTTGTGCCTTCCTGATCCTGGGTTGCTCCAGGGTCTGGAGTAGCCCTTCCAAAACTCAGACAACCCGGGGGGCCCAAGTTACATCAGTCTCCCTGGGCTGCTTCATTGTGAGTACTGTGGCCTGCCGAATCACTGCAGTGTGTCTCCCAGGGCCCTATCCTTGAAACAGCCCTGCTGCTCCCAGCCCTGCCACCTCTATGTCAGGGCTTGTGGAGGGTCTTCAGCAGGCAGCATTATGGCCATCCTGCACAGTGCCTATGTGAGGGGCATCTTCCCCCAGGCAAACCTGTGCTCATGGCGCCTGTTTATGCCACACTGGACCTTGAACTTGGTCCAAAGGAGCCGGGATGAGGATCCAATCCCCCTTGTTTACTTGAGAAAAAGATAGACTTAATGGGTAACACCAGTTCTAAAGCCTTTGGGATAGTTAGGATACAAATCTAGGTCTCAGTCCTGTTCTCAGTGAAGTCAATGGCAAAGCTCTCATTTGTTTCACTGAGGCAGGCTTTAGCCCAGGGTTACGAATAGGTGCCTTGAAGCCTATCATAATATTACAGAAGGATACTGAGAATGACTAGTCCCATCTTTGGTAACTTTGGATTTGGATCCAATTCCCAATCAGTATCCTGCAGCTTGGGTTCATCTCTGATTTCAACACAAGAATTAGAAAAGCTGTTTTCACTGGGAAGACTCCCAAATACTGCATCCTGAATGAAAAGCATGTTGCCCATGCAAAAAGCAACATTTCTTCTCTATGAGCCTCACTCATGTAGATTTTTGACACACATTTGTTTTCTCAGTGATCGTTCACCACGTCAATTAATATTTATAAAGCAGCCTGAACGTAAAAAGCATAAGTGCTTTTCATTAACTTGCAGAGTTCAGTGATCGTGAATATTTTAATGTAATCTAATCCCAAGCAAATAATTACATGATTCAAACACTTTCTAAATAAAGCAAATAATACTTTACTAGATAATTTCTTGTATATCAGGGTTTTTTTTGCTAATGTTTTATCTGCTTCAGTGATATCCCAAACAATGCCACCTTGAGATGGTTTAGAGATATGACAATGGTAAACAGTAGCACTAAGGGAAGATATACAGTTATTTGGTATTGTAGCCTGATGTATAGGTTATGAATAAAAATCCCCAGTTATCACTTTGAGAGTTGACAGGTTCTTGTCCCAAGATCAGGCTCAGTGTTATTAAGATTATTATATAGCTGGGAACCCCGATGTGCACAGGTGCAACACTAACACTTTAGGAACTCCTCTATATTTACAAATAAATAATTTATTAATACGTTTAGCAAAGTCACACACACTCTAACTCAGTAAGGTAGATAGAGATAATACAGAAAGTACATCTGAACATCCATACTCACATCATCCCTTGCAGAACAACCTGAAATGTTAGCTAGTATCTTCCTCATCACCGTCACCTTCCTCATCTTCACCTGCGGTCATTATTCTGGCCCCTCCCAAGGGCTACATCTCTCTCTCCTATTGCCCACAGACTGGGATGCCACTTTTATAATATGTTACGCTGATGTTACCATGTCTAATGCATATTCAATAGGGGTTTCTCCCCTCTTCCTTATTTGTATTTCCTCCCCTTACCAATGTTAAGGTGGCCTTCTTCTATAGGTTAGAGTATTTATGATTTCACTCCATTATCATATATGTCAATTCGTTGCCGTGGCACTCTTGCGGTCGGATGTTCTATCCAAAACCTTCCAGAAGCCGGTGTTAGTTCATGTTTCTGTGGTTAGCTGATGTCATTATGGACAAAATTCCCCCCTACACTCTACTTCCAGTTCCCCAAACTTACGAGTTACCTACATTTATCTATGCCAAAGTTCACAGGCCTCAAGCCTCATGCTAACTGCTGAAGCTGATGTCTTACAGGATACAAGCCTGTAGGTTCCTTGCATTACTGCTGACTATAATAAAGCAGAGAATATAATAGCGGTAAGGAAACCCACTGGGCTACAGTACCATGGGTGAGGATAGTGCCAGGGACTGTAGTCCTGACAGTTTCTGAACCACAAGATTATCCTCCTTCCCTTTAAAGAGAACTTTGGTATAGACCACATCTGAGAGCGCCTGAGGCCGAAGTGTAATTGTGAGCATCCATTGTGACCCATCACAGAGAATTCTTTCCCAGGCATCTGGCTGGTGGGTCTCACCCACATGCTCAGGGTCTAACTGATCTCCATATTTGGGGTCGGGAAGGAATTTTCTCCAAGTCAGATTAGCAGAGAGGCAGTTCACCTTCTATAGTATGGGTCATGGGTCACTTGCTGATTTGAACAAGAATAAACGATGAAGATGAATTAAAGATGAAGTCTTTAAATCTAGAGCTGAGGACTTCAGCAACTCAGCCAGAGGTTCTGGACCTGTTGGAGGGTAGGTGAAGTTCTGTGGCCTGCGATGGGCAAGAGGCCCCACTAGATGAGAATGATGATCCCTTCTGGCCTTGAAGTCTACGAGACCCAGTACGATGGGAAGGTTCATACCCCATTCAGTTCTGTTCCACTCACAAGACAGCAATTTTTTGTGATCAGCAATGTCTTGCATGGCTCCTCCCTACTATTGTGTCATGTCTTTCTGTACAGCACAAAAACCAAATTCTGGAATGCTCAGTTTATTGAAAATCTGGCAATTACTTGCAAACAAGCTTTCCTAAAAATTATGTTTGCTGTGAAACCTCCATGCAGTACTCATTTTGTTTTCTAAATTCATAAATTGGTCTCTAAAAACAGCCACTGATTAATCTCCCCAGGGATGATAATTATTACTATTCAGGCTTCTGGTAGCTGTGCATGGTTAAGTGACAATGTTTGCCTTGTGGACACCTTAAGGAGAGGTTGCAACTCAGTCTATTGAATTTACATTCACCCCAAAATTAAAAATCATGATGTCAGGCAAGGCACAAGTTTTAAACAATGGTTTCTGGTTTCACAATCTTGTACGAGATCCTCTAACTAAGTGCTAAACTAAACCAGATCCATGCTCTATCCCAAAGTTAATGAAGCTTCAAACAGCACCTTGCAGAGGTTAGTAAGTGTTATTATACCCAGATCGCTACGTAGATAAACTGAGGCACAGAGGGGTTAAATGAGTTGCTCAAGTGAGATGTAGAGTTGTGAATAAAACCCAGGAGTCCTTTTCCCCTAGACCTCTGCTCTAACCTTGAGATGACATGTTATGTTCCATACGTTTGGGGTACAGAGGCTCATGGAATGCTCAGCAATGCAAATGGACGTCTTTGCCTGTGATGAGGCTTAACCCCATCATGTGTAAGGAAAGGGAAAGGACCTAATTAGTTATGCTCTGCACCTGGGAGGTGATTGATTGCCGCCTGGCTGGAGGAGGCAGATCTAGACTGTATAAGGAGCTGTGGGAGTTTAGCTGAGGTGACAGACCCAGAAAGGAGGAGGTAGGGAGAGTTCCCTCTGGACCGGAAGGACCAGGAGGAAGATCTGGTAGTCTGGAATTGGTTATGGTCAGGAGGCAGAGTTACAGGAGTAGGGGTAAGTCCTGTGGTGGGGCCCTAGAGAGGAGAGAAGACCTGGGTTAGGATCTGTGAGGACCAGGGAATAAGGTAGACACCCATGAGGGGTGGAAAGCCAGTTTGAGGTACTTAGAGTCCCCGCAGGGAAACACCTGGGGGGGGGGGGGAGTCAGTATCCTGATAAGGGGGAAAAATTGAAGTTGAGCCCAGGAGGGGCAAAGGACTTATTGTATGGAGGCCAGGCCAGGAAGGGCAAAGTTCCTTCTGTTTAGAGCTGAACCTTGGAAGGGGATTGAACTGTTGTGTGACTTGGCCAGAGGGCTGAGGTATAGAAGACCCAGAGAAGAGGTCGGCTGGGACTGGTGGACATAGTGAGGAAAGCACCTACCAGAGGGGGTGTTGGAATCAAAGTCCCCTGCAAAACCACATCTGGGCAGGGGTGGGTGGTCTAGGGGGAAGAATGCACACTTACATTGCCCTGTTTAAAAGACTTCTAATGTTCTGAAAAGTGTTGTTGCAGGAAGTGGGACAAGTGAATGAAAAATGAAGATGAAGCTAGTTCTTTCACACTGAGTGGCAACAATGACAAGTGGACTGGCCATCTCTTTGAGGCTGTTTGTTATTTTAGACCCTAACCTGCATCCTATAGAAACCTGGTGTTTTCTATCACTATTTATTACTGTAAGTGACTGACATGAGCGATGCTGATTCTGGAGTCTGAGGTTATAGAAAACTTCATGTGTGTCAAAACAGCACATTGTGCACCATCGCAAAAGCCCTGGTCTGCTATTTTTATGTGTGTCCTTTTAGGAACACATTCCACTTTGGCCAGGTTGACATTGTATATCTACGTTCATTGTATCAGATGGAGAACTGGATCTGTGTTCTGAGAAGAGATGCTGTTTATATCCCAATGTGTTCAGTGTAGTTGGTGAAATCTTATTGATTCCAGTGACCTTAGGAGAGGTTAGATTTTCAGAGCCATTCTCATGTCAACCCCTTTGCTGATTTGCATCTGAAGATGCTCAAAGCCTTGGGGAATGGAAGTGAAAAAGAACGGTCCTTCACACTTATAGCATCTGTCATCTGAGCATCTCAAAGTGCTTTGCACAACAGGGTAAAGTTCTGCTATTCTCACTATTTTAAAGATGGGAAGACCGAGGCACAGAGAGATGAGTGTTACAGGGCCCTTCTTTAATTAAAATGCATTTGTATAAGCTAGTGGCTGTATGCAGCTTTGGTAGTGTTTGCTGTATAGCCCATTAATATGCATCATTGGCTAGACACACTCATTCTGTGCACTTGGTATTTATCTTTTCATCCTACAATTCAAGCAGTGCTCCCCAGAGTCTGAAGTTGGCCTTCAGTAATGATTGCAGACTTAATTCTTCAGGATTCATTGCAGAAAAGATTTATGTGATTGACAGATTCACAGCAGGTCATATGGCCAATCACTCAATTTATGACTGTGAACAATGTTCCTGCTCATTTGAATTATCTTCAAACTAATTGATTGTGTTGTTGTTTGTTTTAAAATGGTACCTAGAAGTCCTAACTGAAATCAGTTCCCTAGTGTGCTAGGTGCTGTACATACACATAGTAAGAGACAATCCCTGCTGAAAAGAGCTTAGAATTTAAATACACGAGATAGTCAAAAGAAAGGAAATGTTAGTATCCTCATTTTGAGGCACAGACAGATTAAATGACTTGGCTAAAGTCACACATAGTTTATGGCCCAGCTGGGAGCTGTATTCAGATTTCCTCATTCTCTGTCCAGTGTCTTTCCCACAAGACCCATTCTTCTTCCCAAAAGATTCAGTTTATTCTGCTACTCTGTCTTCTGCTTTTATTTTCTGTAAGCTGTTGATTTTTCACTATGGGTATAGTGCAATTCTTAAATAGAATGGAAGATTTGTGAACACCAGTGACAACAGAAGAATAATACAAAGGAATCTGGACAGGTTAGAAATATGAAACAAAAATGAGAAAATGGGATTCACCTTGGAAAATCGCAAGCCATCATAATGCATTGGGTGGAAAATAATCCTGAACACAGATATTATGGTGATGGTGGACAGCGAGTTTACAGTCTGTCTACACTAGTAACGCAAGTCGACCTGTGTTAGGTCAACTTACAACCACCGCATGCCCATGCTGCCCTCATCAGGAGCACTTTCATCAATTTAAGAGGGAAAAGGTGGAGGGCTGAGAGCCTCTCAGCTCCATGTGCAGCTCCCTGCTGGGACCCCGGCTGCTCCCTGAGAGCCTGGCTGCCCCCTGGGCTCTCGGGTCCCCACTCCCAGCCAGGCTGCACCCTTGACTTCCCACTCCCCACGGGGAGCATGGTGGCTGCCCCGAGGCTCACATCTTTCTGACGGGAGTCCAGTTGTGGGGGAATCAGGGAGACGAGAGCCTGAGGGAGGAGGCAGCTGGGCTTCCAGTGATAGTGAGCGGGGAGCTGAGAGTCAGAGAGGCAGCTGGCCTCCCAGTAGCGGAGAGCCAGGAGCCTTTGCACTGTATTAGGGCTTCTTGTCCAAGCTGGTAACAAAAACATCCGATTAAGAAGAGGAACAAAGAACTTCATTAGCCGCTGATGGCCTCTCCTACCAACCCAACAATACAGAAGAACCGGTTACACGGCCACAAACACTAGGGATGGAAAAACCTTTGATTCCCCCTAACCACATTCTCTGGCCCATGACTTTCACTTGTGATGGAAAAAGAACCCATGAAAAAAGATGCTTTAAAAGTCCTTGCATGACACTGGCACAAATGGCTATTATTTTCTGCCATGGTCATACCCTTTGGGCCCATTTCCCATGGGTGTCAATGGAAACTCAGTGCAAGGAATGAAGTAAAAATATGGTCCCGGGTGTGGACCCTATTTCCACAGACCCAAAAGGACTCTTGAAATTCATCACTGAATCATGATGAGGCTTAATTGGCACCAGAAGCGTTTGCCCAGCAATAAAAGTCAAATAATCTGTAAACATTTCTCCAGTGCCAAGGGCAAGAGCCATTAAAATACACCATGGAAGAGAAAGGGGTCATCCTGGATGTCATAAAATTCACGTCTGGAAAGGCCTTCAATCCAACGAAGGTATCTCCTATGGACTGTATTTTTTTGAGCACTGACCAATAGACGACGAGTCCCATAGAATGAACAACATAAGACTAAAAGCTGTCATCATGCCTATTCTGCCCCAGGGCTCCAGAAAAGTGCACAGATAAACAATAAATTATTTTTCCTGAAGGGCAAGCAGAGGAGGAACAGAAACGTCAGCTATGAACGCTTTGAAGTGGGAATTATTATTCACAAGACCGAGCTGTTATAAATAAACCAAAACCACATAAAAGCGGCTGAGGTTATGTAAGGTTCTCGTCCAGCTGTGTAGAATCCACAGAATCTGGATCAAATGCCCTGAGCTGAAATCAGAAATGTGAATTGCCAAGTGTATCTGACACAGACCAGCAATTAAGCTAAATGATAACACTGCACTTAATGGTGCAGCATAAGGAAATACAGATAAAGGCCCTAGTTCTCAAAGATTGTAAGCACTTACTTAACTCCATCTCCATTTAGCAAAGCACTTCAGCATGTGCTTATGTCCCACGGATGTTAATGGGACTTATGCATGTGCCTAAAGCTAAGCATGTGCTTAAGCACAGCCCTGAATAGAGATACCTTCCTGAATCAGGGCTGAAATTAGTAAATTCATAGGTTTATAGATTTTTCTTTTTTAACATCAGACGAGACCATTATAATCATGCAGTCGGACCTCCTGCATAACACAGGCCAGAGAATTTCACCCAGTGATTCCTGCATCAAACCCACAACTTTTGGGGGAGCTAGAGCATATCTTTTAGAAAGACTTGCTTTAAAGACTTCAAGTGATGGAGAATCTACTGCTGCCCTAGGTAAGTTGTTCCAATGGTTAATTATACTCTGTGTGTGTGTGTGTGAGAAACTGTGCCTTATTTCAAGCTTGGAATTTGCCTTATGTGATAACATCACCATGGTCATAAAAAACATATAGATCATATGTATCTACCTGATGTTAGAGGGTAGATTATAGCCATGTGACATCATTACTATGATCTCCCTGTGACTGGGGCTCTGTGTGCTGAACCGGGATGCCCCCGTTGGCCCAGAGTGGGGTTGGTATACACCGTCACCCAGGCATCGGGATTTCCTGCTAATTCAGGGAGTTTCAGCAAGGTGGGCTCCAGTCCCCTGATGGGGCCACGTAAACAAATAGTCTGTAGCCCCTGAGCCTCTGGGCTGGGACCAACAACCACAACTGGAGTTCTGGCCCCCGGGACGGGGCAGAACAACAATCAGTCTGTGGCCCCTGGGCGGGGCAAAACAAACAAGAAGTCTGTGGGAGAGGTGGCCAAATGTACTGACCCTCTGAGGACAACTGCAGAGGACAATCTTCAGAAGTTCGAGAGCTGGGGAGCACCTGGGGCTCAGGGCTTCAGCCCCAATCCTGCTGAAGCCCTGAGCCCTGGCAGGTGTGCCCCGTGCAGGGGTGGCTCCAGGCCCCAGCACGCCAAGTGTGTGCTTGGGGCGGCATGCTGCGGGGGGCGCTCTGCCGGTCGCCGGTGGACCAAAGCCGCGGGACCAGCGGACCCTCCGCAGGCACGCCTGCCGGAGGTCCACCGGAGCCGCCTGCCACCCTCCCGGCGACCGGCAGAGCGCCCCCCGCAGCATGCCACCCTGCTTGGGGCAGCGAAATGTCTAGAGCCACCCCTGGCCCCGTGACACCTCCCACAGGGCAGAAGCCCCGAGACTGCCCATCCCCGCTGGGCAGAAGCCCCTACTCCACCACCCTGCTGCAAGGCAGAAGTCCTGAGCTCCTCCTCCCAGTCCGGGAGGTGGAGAATGGGGGGCTCGGGGGCTGTGCAAGCTGCACTTTAATGGTAAAAGAGCCGCATGTGGCTCGTGAGCCACAGTTTGGTCTTCCCTGGTCGATGGCTGCTAAGCCTCTGGGCTGGGACGTAGAGCAGACAGCAGCCATGTCTGATGGCCCATAGGGTGTGGTAGGGGAACCGGCCCTCCCTCTCCAACGTGTTCCGACCCAGGGCCCTGTGAAGCTAGGGAACTAGCCATTGGGGGTTCAGGCATCGGCTTCTACTACCTTCCCTGGGTCACTTCCTACCACAAGTTGCGTCTCCTCAGCGGGCGGCGGCTTGGCTTCCCTGCCTGTCTCTACAGTGAGCGAGTCGTCCGCAGTGTAGTCGGGATCCTCGGGCTCTACCGCCCGGAGTGTCACCGGTGCCATTACAGGAACCTGCCATTCACATCCTTCCTCCTCCACAGCCAGCCCTGACTGAGCTGGGCTGCCTCCTTTTATCTTGCTCGTCCAACTGGAGCACCCACAGCAGAGGAAAGGCGGCGTGGCCTCCTGGGCCCACAGTGATTGGTCTGTCCCCGTTGGCCCAGTGCGGGGTTGGTACACCCTGTCACGCTCCCCTTAGGGCATTTTTAGGGACCAAAATGTTATCAGCTTGTGTAATAAAGGCTTTATAGGCCACAAGGCCTATTAACTGGTCCCCACCCCATCTCATCTCTGCTGATATTTAAACTGTAAGCTTCGCAGAGCAGGGGCCTTGCCTCCTCCATATCTAAAGCATCTAACACATTTAGGGTGACCAGATAGCAAGTGTGAAAAATCAGGATGGGAGTGGGGGGGTAAAAGGCACCTATATAAGACAAAGCCCTGAATATTGGGGCTGTCCCTATAAAATCGGGACATCTGGTCACCCTAAACACATTGTTAATTATAATAATTAATAACAGCCTTAATTGTGCGTGTGATCCAGCATGCTGTAGCCCTAAATCAGGGTAGCATTCACAGAGAGACACAAAGCAAATAAAAGCAGCAAAGAGTCCTGTGGCACCTTATAGACTAACAGAGCTATTGGAGCATGAGCTTTCGTGGGTGAATACCCACTTCGTCAGATGCATCAAATAAATACCCTGTATTACACTGGGAGCTGCGTAGGGCCATGCCTGCAGACAGTCAATGTAAATAAACTGTCCCGTGGCCTGCCAGCGGATTACCCTGATGGGCCGCGTGCAGCCCAGGGGCTGCAGTTTGCCCACCACTGCCATAATGACTCACATTTTCCTCAGCCCATACTCTTGCAATAAGCAAAGTATGAGCTATAGGATTGCTTCTACTGAGTTACAATTCAACAATATGTTACAGACACCAAATATCAAGTCTGATCAAAGAGTTTAAAGCCATTGAAAAAGAGATTGCATATATTGCATACGAAGTGTCTGCTGGGTTCCACAAAGTGCCATGGGGATCTATTCTATCAGTGAGCATAGAGAACCTCTCATTAATGCTAAGGAGGAGGAAAACATGCATGTGGCTGGAGACTATCCTCCACAGTTGCATTTTGCAGGGACAACTAGTTTACAGGTAATATCAAGTGATCTGTTCACCTCTGCATTGCACAGTGCCAAGCACCCTTGATGGCACTCAAGAAACAATAGATCATCATAGACCAGGAGCCTTGACATTCCATCTACCCTGCAAGGCAAAATGCCAATGAATTAAGGCTGAGCTTCTGTGGGGAAAAAACCCACCCCGGGTGAGATAGTTTCCCCTGCTCTGGTCCTGGCATGCTGCATACACCCTATGGAACTGTCCCCTCCCTCAACAGAATCAAGAAGGGATTCCCGTCCCCCTCCTCCATTTTCTTGTCTCCTTCCTCTGAAGCATCCAAGATGGCCACGGCTGGAGATGGCACTTTTGGCAGGGTGGGCCAGGACTCTGAGGTGGCCCTGAATATTCTCTCTCAGCTTGGCTGGCTGGTTCTTGCTCAGGGTCTAACTCAGGGGTCGGCAACCTTTCAGAAGTGGTGTGCCGAATCTTCATTTATTCACTCTAATTTAAGGTTTCGCGTGCCAATAATGCATTTCAACGTTTTTAGAAGGTCTCTTTCTACAAGTCTATAATATATAACTAAACTATTGTTGTATGTAAAGTAAATAAGGTTTTTAAAATGTTTGAGAAGCTTCATTTAAAATTAAATTAAAATGCAGAGCTCCCTGGACTGGTGGCCAGGACCTGGATAGTGTGAGTGCCACTGAAAATCAGCTCACGTGCCGCCTTCGGCACCCGTGGCATAGGTTGCTTACCCCTGGTCTAACTGATTGCCATATGTGGGGTCAGGGAAGAATTTTCCCTCAGGTCAGATTTGCAAGGTCCTTGGGATATTTTAGCCTTTCCCGAAGCATGGAGTGCACGTCACTTGCTAGGCTCATCTGAGTGTATCTCACTAAAACTTTCCCCTGCTATTGTGGCAGCCTTGGGGATTAGAGTGCCTTGGTCCCTCCTATTCTCTGCCTCTAGCACATCATAGTTTAGTCTACTGAGATTTGTAACACTTTGGTCTAATTTTGGTCGCTGGGTTTAGTGTGCAGTTGCTGGGTGGTGTTTGTAGCCTCTGATATTTGGACGGTTGGACTGGCTGATCTGATGGTCCCTTCTGGGCTTAAACTCTGACTCTGTAGAGTATAACAGGTGCAGAAGAGTCTCATTTTCTCTCTTCCCTGCAAGACAAATGGGATGAAATCCTGGCCCCGCTGAAGGGAATGGGAATGTAGCCAGGATTTCATAGGACAACTTTTATGGCCTTGGGACTTTAAGAAACAAACCGTTGCACAGCTGGTGCTGCTGGCTCTGTGAAACGCATTTTGGAAACAAATCTACTAAACAAATTTAGCAGGTTTGAGAGGGTCACTGCCAGCCTCAAACATGTTTTGAAAGAGACCCCTGCTTCTGTATAAGAAGATGGAGCCGGTACGGGAGATGGGTGAACCTCGTGGGCTTTGTGCTTTTTGCAGACTGCTGGAATGAATTTTTAGGTCGACAAAAACAGTTCAAGGTCACAGACCTTTCCTCCACTAAAGTTTGAAACAATTTCAAAACAATCAGCTGTTTTTCTAGCTGAACAGAAGCCTTTAAAACTAGTTTCAGGAGAATCTCCCCAGAACAAGGGTGTCCTTGTACTAATACTGCATTTCTAGTTGTTTTATTAGCCGTTCTCCCTCCCAGCTTCACAGCTCCTTCCCTTGCTCTGTCCACTTTCTGCTCCATTTTTTCCACTGGAAATCTCCCTGCTCCTTTTTAAATGTCTCTCCTGAGTACAGCATGGATGCAAGAATATCAAGTTTGAGTGCAATTTTTAAAACCACCCTGTTCAAAATTAGGCACAATGAGTTTGCTCATCCCAGGCCAGTGCATGACTTTACTGATCAAGGCAGGATGTCATGATGCAGGAAAGAATAGGGTGTGGATGTTATGTGGTTGTTATATTTGGGAAGGAAGTGGCTGCTCTCTGGCCTACAGAGATAATAAATAGCTGGAGAGTCCCGCATCTTGAGTCTTGATAATAGGCATAATAGGTGGGATATGCACAGTGCAATGGTGTCACTTCTCTGTAGATATCCCGTTTATTTAAAAACTAGCAAAGCAGGGAATAAAATATGAGGGTTGGAAGAGGTGAGACTGAAAGAGAAAGCTGATACAAAACCCTCTGGATTAGGCCCTGAAGGAAGGGAAGGTTGTTCTTTGGGATTAGAGAATAAAGATTAGACAGAGTGGCCCTGTGCTGATGAGTTTGCCTGTGGATGGGCCCAGGAGAAGGCCCACTGTGTTTTACACAGCACCCAGGATGCTGCCGAATGGAACAGTGGTTTGATCCTCTCGTTTTTTGTGCTACTCCTCCCCTGTGGTCAATTTTCCACGGAAGTTAAGGCTGAGGATGAAAATAAGTCTTTTTTTTCAGATAAAATAGAACCTGGCCCAGTCCTTTGGCCCCAGACCTCTTATTGCAGCACCTTTTACCACTTGCCTACTGCTACCGAAACTGGTAAGAGCATTACGGGGACAGATCCAAACCCTGCTTAGTAGACTGTTGGAGAGATCCATTTATATTTCGTTGGACCCAACCCCTGGATCTGAACACCCCTGAACTCTGGAGAAGGTAGAGGGGTATTTCAGAATCTAAGCCCAGATCTGGAACTGGATGACATGGCTGGGCACTATTTACCTAGGGCTAGACTGCAACTCTACAGTCAGCTCTGAGTAGCTGCACTGCCTCAGGAACAGACCTGAGAACAAATTGTGACTCAGAGACAACCCTTCCTCCCGAGCTCACCAGTTGTTCCGAGGGTAGTGATGGAGGAGTCACTTCACACCTTTTTACTGAAGAGCTTCCTTCCTACACTGTGCATCTGGCCAGCGAGCTGGAGTGGTGGAGCTTGGGTTCCTCCAAGTCTCCCTCCCCCCCACCGCTTCCCTGCCCACTTACTCACAATGGCATGTATCAGCAGGGGCGGCTCCAGGCCCCAGCACGCCAAGCGCATGCTTGGGGCGGCATGCCGCGGGGGGCAGTCTGCTGGTCGCCGGGAGGGTGGCAGGCGGCTCCGGTGGACCTCCCGCAGACGTGCCTGAGGAGGGTCCGCTGGTCCCGCGGCTTCGGTGGAGCATCCGCAGGCACGTCTGCGGGAGGTCCACCGGAGCTGCGGGACCGGTGACCGGCAGAGCGCCCCCCGTGGCGTGCCGCCGTGCTTGGGGCGCGAAATGGCTAGAGCCACCCCTGTGTATCAGGCAGGTAGAACCTGCTCCCCCGGGGCTGTAGTAACAATCTAAACAGGGCTAAACAGGGAGAAAGGAACACTTCTCCCCCTCCCCCCACGTTAGTCCCTTGCAAAGCCAAGTAATGGCTGTCACCATTTAGCCCCTAATGCACTATCTCAAAATCCCAGAGCCAAACACCTTAGGACTCTGCAGGTTAGAAACCCAGGGCTGAATTTTGCATCTCAGACCCACCTCTTTGTAATTTAAATGATCTGTATTTGCAGAGTGAGTTTTATTTTATTTTGCGTGTGTATTTATATCTCTTTTGCTAATAGCCTGCCTTCCCCTCCCTTATACATCATATGTGATGGCTAAATCTTATCTCTGTTTTTTAAGAGACTAGAGTGTGAGCTGGCTTTACAGTGCATTTGTTCCCAGGTCTCTCAGGCCACCCTCTTTCACCAGCACTAACATCCATTATACAAAATATCAAAAGTTAACGAGACCAGAATAAAGGTGGTTTTCCCAAATGGCCTAGAAGCCTAAGTCCCCTTTGAAGAAAGCACCTGGCATTAGCACAGTAATACATTTAGAGCTAATGAAATATAAAATGCACTGAAACTTATTTAGCTCTATATTGCTTCATCAGAAGGGAGATTTAATTCATCCTGCACCAGGATGGCTACGAGCTATAAAAAGAATGATGGGAGTTATAAAAATCCTCGGGCTCTGCCTCTGAATGGATCAGAACTATAAGGCAAAAGATGCCGTGTGCATAAAACTGGGAGCACTGCGATCCTAGTTCTGTCCTCGCTTCCCAGTTGATCTTTGGCAAGTCACTTAAAATCTCCACGCATCAGTTTGCCAATTTGTAAGAGGGGGAATCAGGATAATACTACTTCTGTACCTCTTGTGTAATATTGCAAAGCTCAGTTCATTGATGTATGTGAAGGGCTCTGAGATCCTTGGGGAGAAGGTGCTGATAAATATGGACTATTATTAACATTATGAAATAATAGACCAAAACATTTTCCTAGATGCATTTCAGTAGAGCTCAATGTTCAGAAGCAATGCCCATTGACATCAATGACTGGGCCGCTGGTGAGCTGTGACTGCTAATTATTACACTGTTGTAACTGTCTGTTACCAGGCAAAATGATTAGGATAAGCTTTGATAAATGCCTGAATTCTTGGATGTTTGTCTAACCCCAGAGGTTTGGTGTGAGGTCTGACCCACTTCAATAATGAAGGTTTATTAATAACTGTTGAGAGGCAATATATCAGATACACAAATCTCTTCCCAGCAGTCGGGCCCAATCGTTTCAGCGTCAAGGATGACAGATTATTTCATAAAGGTCAAGGGGCCACAATCAAACTTTGGGGGGGAGAGTTTCTTTCTGTTTTCCTTCCTTTGCACTGCTCAGTGTCAAATCACACCTGCCTAGGGACCCGCAGTGGGAGACAAAGCCCCGCTATGTAATGGGGTGAGTCAAACACTTCTGTTTAAAAATCACCGTGCATGGTTCAGAGAGGACAGTTGTGTTTCATCTTCCAATTACAAGGTTGTTCTGAACACAGTTGCCCTTGAGGGTCACAGTTTAGAGACTCAAGGGCCACGTGTTGGGTGCAATAGCATATTGCTGGTTGAAATTCAGAATTTCCCTTTCTTGGGAAAATTCATTAAAATCAATACAGCTCTTTCCGACATAAAACTCTTTTGATGAAAATTTTCTGACCAGCTCTACTTAGACCCTTAAGGAAATGTTTTGCTTGGTCATATATATTATCCCATTGATCTCCCCATATTATACCTAAGAACCTCATCCTTCCAGCGCATGGAGTACTTAGAAGATACATTCAGCTGATACTTTACATCCGGAAGATATAGTCTACAAAAAGGGTTTGAAATGTCAGCTTTAATCTGGCACACACAGTGATTATTCTATCTTGGTAAAGTAACAACGAGGAAAGAGAGAGAGAGAGCAAGGAAGGAAACCATTAGAAATAATAATGGAACAAATCAGCTTTTCTTTATATAGAGAAAAATGGGCCACAGCTTGACAACGTGCTGTTTATTAAATACAGTTTTACTTTCATTCTGTTATTTGGTTGAAATGTTTCAGAGGCTCTAATGAATTGGCCAGCTGTGAATTGAACTTGTCTGGTAGGCAATGCCAAATGCTTCAGAAAGAATCATTGTCATTGGCCCAGATAAAATGCATTTCCTTTTTCACAGTGTATAGTTTTTCTCTTG
The DNA here is from genome assembly GCF_016161935.1 of Mauremys reevesii. NCBI lineage: Eukaryota > Metazoa > Chordata > Testudines > Geoemydidae > Mauremys > Mauremys reevesii. The sequence continues at coordinate 270,081,831 of NC_052624.1, forward strand.
TGTCTTTTTTCTTTCTTTCCTCTCCCCATTGAAATTAAAGATGATGAGATGATGAGTTAAACACCAAGTTAAACATTTTACACAATATGAATATTTTGACCTATTTCAGCAACGATGACTTCTCCAGAACTGATCCTGGGCTTTGTACAATATGCCCTGTCTAGGAGGTAGTTCAGGGTCATAATAATACTTAGTTCTAGTAAAGCACTTTTCATCTCTGGGTCTGAAAGCACTTTGCAAAGGAGGGTGTGTGTTTTTAAATCCTTTTAAAGATGGGTAAACTGAGGCACAAAACAGTGAAGTGACTTGCTCAGGGTCATGCAGTAGGTTAGTGGCAGAACCAGGAATAGAACCCAGGTCTTATCAATCCCACTTCAGTGTGCTAAGTCTTACAATTAGAGGGATCCAAAGCAAAACCAGGCTAGAAGGGCACCCAGGCTGCGTTTTTAGTGAAGCTGTCCTGATTTACAGTAGCTGAGGATCTGGTCATTCAGTACACAGCAGCATTGCCTTTGTGCAGCATTGTGAAGACCAGTTAAGCATGATTCCGCTCTCCTGGTTGTGTCCAGTCGTTTTCTGGTTTTTAAGGCTTACACCTCCTGGACTAACAAAATTATTAAATATGTTTCCACAACACAGCAGATAAATGATCTAGAGTTGCTCACATAGGAAGTAAGATGGGTATGGATGTCCTAAGCCAAGGTGGAAGGTCAGGAGACCCTTGGCTGCTTCAATAAGTTGAGGACATTACTGTATTCCATGCCTATGTTGCCTGTGTTTCTTTTTCAGGCATGTAATGCCAATGTTGGGGAATGTCTTCTGCAGTAAAGTGTGTGTGCACATGTTTATCAAGCAGTATCTCCCATGTTACAAGTGAACTCGGTGATGTGCTGAGCTCCAGTGAGCTTCCAGTGGGCAGGGGTGGGTTAAGAAGTTGGTTTTGAGCTATAAAATCCTGAAGGGGTTGTGGCCTGGCTTTCACAGCTTTCTCCCTGCGTGAAGATATGGCACTTTGTGATCATCAAAGACACTTGAGCTCACAGGCCTCTGGTTTGAAGAGAGGGGAGCTGTGAGCAGGCTGTCATCAACGAGGGTCCCTCTGCTCTGGAAATGGCTCCCCCCTAAAGACTGACAGAGCTTGGAACTGTTGGCGGAATAGGGCCTGCCTTCAAAGGTATCTCTTCGCTAAAGGCCAGATTCATGGCCCTTCTGGTGTGAAGGTCCTATTGAAGTGCACCACTTGAGTCCACAGGGACTCCCCAGCAGGCACTGAGTCAGTACAAGTGGCTCAATACCGACCTCTGTGAGAGCTTCCAGAAGAGGAGGCAAGTCAAGGATGTTGCTGGGATTGGGAGAAGGAAGCGTGTCTGAGATGTTCTTGAGCCTCAGCTATTCCCAGATTCCCTAATGTCCAGGGCCGGCTCCAAGTTTTTTTGCTGCCCCAAGCAAAAAAAATTTCCCGCAGGCACCCCAGCCCCACCCCCACTCCGTCCCTTCCCCGCCCCATTCCAACCCCTTCCCCAAATCCCTGGCCCTGCCTCCTGCCCCGGGCGTGCTGCATTTCCCCTCCTATCCCTCCCTCCCAGGCTTGATGGGAGGGAGGGGGAGAAGTGGAGCGGAGCACACTTGGGGGAGGAGGTGGAGGTGAGCTGGGGGCGAGCAGTTCCTCTGTCCCCCCCAGGGTTACTTCCTGCAGCCCTCCCTGTGTCCCCCACTGCCGCAGCTCACCTCCGCTCCACCTGCTTCCCTGAGCACGCTGCCGCCACTCCGCTTCTCCCCCCTCCCTTCCAGGCTTGCCGCAAAACAGCTGATTCACGCGGCAAGCCTGGGAGGGAGGGGGGAGAAGCGGAGTGGCGGCGTGCTCGGGGGAGCAGGCATCAGTGGAGTGGAGGTGAGCTGGGGGGAGCGGTTCCTCTGCCCCCTCCCAGGGTTACTTCCTGCGGCCTTCCCCGTGCCCCCCACTGCCGCAGCTCACCTCCGCTCAGGGCCGGGTCTTGGCTTTTTGCACCCCAAGCGAAAAAAAAAAAAAGGAACTGGAGTGCTGCCCCTTTGAAGGAGCCGCCCCAAGCACATGCTTGGAGTGCTCGTGCCTAAAGCTGGCCCTGCTAATGTCCCATTGATCATTGGCAGCTGAGCCAAGTGTGCTCAGAGCTTCTGAAAATCAAGCCCTGAATAAATTAATATCATTTCTACCCCTTTGCAAGCCAGCTAGGTCTGGGGAACAAATCACGGATGATTTGAATTCTGCAGGGTCTCAGGGGTCTGCACTGGACAGAGGGCGGAATCTGGCTCATCCAGTCAGTAGCTCAGCTGAGATTAGAAGCCCAGGTGCCCACTGACCCAGCACTTTACTCACTCCTCTTGGCCACATGGGGTTCAATTTCTCTTTTAAAACATATTTGTTATAATAGAAAATAAGACTTGCCGGACGGGATCAGACCTGAGGGCCAACTAGTTCACTATCCTGTTTCCAATATTGGCTGCCACCAGATGCTGCAAAGGAAGGTCTAAGACCCCTACAGTAGACAGCTCTGGGATAATCTGTCTCCCACATTACATCGCCTGATCTCTACTGGTCAGAGACTGGCTTTCTGCCTGAAGTATGTTTTATAGCCCTTCCATATTTTTTGCTAGCATTATCTATGATCCCACTAGATATTCTTGATAACCATATAAATATCCAATCCCTTTATGAATCTTGCTAAATTTCTAGCCACAACTTCCTCTGGCAAGGAGTTCCACAGTCTAATTATGCATCGTGTGAACAAGTATTTCCTTTTATCAGTTTTGAATTTGACACCTTTATCTTCATTGAAAGTCCCCATGTTCTTGTGTTATGAGACATGCAGAACAGAAGCTCCCAGTCCAGCTTTTCTAGACCATTCATTATTTTATATACTTTTTATCATGTCTCCCCTATTTCATCTCCTTTCTAAGGTAAACAGTCCCTGTCTTTTCAGTCTCTCTGTTCCTATGAGAGTTTGTTCATTCTCTTGATCATTTTCATCATCTTGTACCAAAGCAGTGAGTTTGGGATATGGACATGTTTTATTTCCAAAAGGCCAGAGAGGATACATCAAAATACAGCTGCTGGTTAATAATTGTATCCACTAATGAGAAAGTTCACAGAGGCATATTTGCCCTCCATGTACATATTTGTGCTGGCCTTGTCTTTTTGCTCAACTGCACTGGCTCTGTGCTGAAATTAATGATACTTTCCATGGGCTGCATGTCTGCAGCAGCCCTGAGAAAGCAGAAGTGATTTATTTAGAAAAATCCTTTCAAGAAACAGGGGAAAGTAAAAGGTGAACCGGTGGTTCAGAATGTCCTTGTCTTTTCTAAGGGGAAGAGGAAAAAACAATCTTGTATAGCATAGACTCGGGTGGCCCGAGCCAATTCTCTATTTAATAACAACAATGAGTGTATGTTTGTCTCTGTGCAGTTCTTGGGAATGCAGGCCGATTGTCACCAGAGAGGCTCTAAAAATATCAGATCATCTCTTCAGGCTACTTTGAAAGACAGCAAGCTTCTCTGCGGGACGCAAGAGAATAAAATCAGCTCATAGGAGAGCCCAGCTCAAAGCTACAGAGCGTTACCTCTCTGTATAGCTTGCTGAATGCTAGCAATTTAGACATGGAAACAAATAAAAAACATGAAGCCATAAGTTTTCCTTCTGGTAGGTGGGTGTAGATGAAAGGAACAAACAAGATTCACAGTCCCTGTTTCCTCTTTCATTTATGCGAACTTTGATCTCACATCTCTCTTTCAAAAACTGCCCAAGTGAACTGTTTTCCTTTCCCTTTTCTTGGCTTTGGCCAGAAGCCTGCTTTTTAATGCATACTGTAGATATAAAAAATGAACTGGTGCTAAAAGGGACACACTGTCAGCTTATGCTTCCAGGTTTTGCGCCCATTGGTTTTGCATTGATTTACACTGGCTGAGGATTTGGCCTATTGTTGTAGCAATTAACATCTATCAATGAAAGCAGTTTATTAAAACACACATTTTTCTCTCGTTTTAATATACTTTATTTCTTTTGAGCCTTTGCATATAGTTGATTTCACTGTTTTTCCTCCAATCACCACACAGCTGCCCTTCTTTATGTGAGGTTTTTGAACAACAGGATGGGAGAAAAGAGCATTTTAAATACATGAGGGAAATGATTGTAAAACCACAGAAATTGGAAGGGGAATGGAAATTTCTTTAAGATCATCAAAGATAAATTATTATTAAATTGAAACCTTTGACAGTTTACTCCAGTGCCCTGATTGAAAGGTATCAAGTAATAAGTATGGGCGTGACTATTTTAATACCCAGGTTAAACCTCAGAGCATGCCCAGTGTGAACTAGAAGCCTCAGTAGACTCACACTGACCAGAATGGTTGTACAATTAATCCAGTGTGCTGGGCCTTTGCTCCATCCAGTGTGGCTCCTTTTATAACAACCTCCTGCATTGGTAGCTAGTAGGGTTTGAAGCTGGAACCTTCAGGACTGCTACATAGACTGCTACTCCTTGAGCTAAAGGACTAACTCTCTTTGGGTGATACCAGTCAGCTCTGTGTTCTTGGGGAACCAGGGAGCAGTATCCAGGCTGTCTGTCTCATGAAGGACACCTCCCCCCACCCCACAACCTCTGCTTGAATCAAAACCAATCAGAAGAAAGACTTACAGAAAGCAATGAAAAGGTGGTGGGAGACACATCTAAACCCCTCCTGACAAGGGTGACAAGATTAAGGCAACTCCCCTAGCCACATCTGCATCAAAGATGGGACAGGACGGCATCTCCATTAGCACACAGAATGGAGAACAGAGATTCCAAGGCAAGAACCACACTGAACTCTGGGACCAGAAAAGCAGGGAAGCACTGCATCATGGGGGATTTCTGCTCCAGATGTTAATGAATCTACACCTGCACATACTGCACAGAATTCTAGTAATGAATCCTTGATTAAAATCCAAAATACTGAAGCTGCCTAATTGCATTGTGAACTCCCTGGAAGGAACACCACCCATAGCCAGGAATAATCAGTTCCTATTGTCTAGCCTAAAGAAAACCTTTGAGTTTAGTCCAGTGTTCTCCCTTGAACCACTGTGTTTCCCTACAAAAAACCCTACTCACACTCAAGCAGGTGTTCTGATGCCTGATCCAAACTCTGCATCAGTTCCACTGGGACTTAATCTTCTCCTGACTGATCGTGCTGGGGGCTCTGCCTGTCTCCAGTACTCAGGACCCTGAGCTACCACCATCACCTGGGAACCCCGACCAGTTCAAGCTTCATGGAAGTGGGTGAGACCCCATCTCTCTCTCTCTCTCTCTTCTACCTCAGGTATAACTTTTTAACTCTGACTTGTTTGATCAGTTTTTTGTAATCTTTAATAATGTAACTGTTATGTCTGTTTAGGCTCTCTTTGTGTAGTTATCACGATTATTCAATACGTTACTTTTATGGTTAAGCTGGTTGCTTCCCTCCCTCTCTCTGAACTTTACTCTTTTGTGTTTTGGCTTCCCCATTTACTCTGCAGCAACACTCCTCTTACCTAAGCTAAAGATCCCTGCAGCGCCCAAACTACTGTGGAGTTTACTCATCAAGTGGGTTACTACCAGAACAATTGTAACGTGAAAGTGGGGATAGAGACATGCTGAACCTATGACATATGAGGGTGGCAGCTTGGAAGTGCAGACTACCGAGTCCAGGGGCATATAAGGATGGCAGCTTGAAAGTGCTGCTTGACCCAGTCTGCTGAGTCTAGGAGCATATAAAGGGTCAGCTTGAGAGTGCTGATTGACCCAGTCCACTCAGACTTGCTCTGTTAGTGTGTGTGTGTGTGTGTGTGTGTGTGTGTGTGTGTGTGTGTGTGTGTTCATCTGATTCTGGGGCTGGAGGAACCCAGCCCTGGGGAACCTAGGTCCTGCAGGATAGTTCCATTGGGAGGGGACTTGCAGAAGGGAGAAGCAGAGCTCCATATGAACACACAAGTGACACAAGCAGTACATTGGTAGAATTACAGAACCCCCCCTCCACCCTCAAAGAGTAACCCTAAAAAATGAGCATACCCCAAAGTAACGGGCACATCTGGTAACATAGGGTTGGCAGCAGTAGGCTGTTTTCCTCTCCTGGACCAGCTACAAGGAGGGGATGTAACACACACTTTACCTGTGTGTTACACTTACCAAATGTTATGTCCACCTGTGCTCAATTATTTCTGTAGGCAGAGTTCAAGGATCAGAGATGGCCTTGAAGAAGCAGTTCATTCTGCATTTGGGCTTATGAGTAGCTTTGCTTCAGATAGGTTATTTTCTTTTCTGTGTACTAATGACAACCTTGTCATTGTGCAGTAGTGTAGAAAACAGGAGATTTTGTTGAAGGGAACAGCAGTGCATGTGTATTTAGTAAAAGGGCAGCATGATATATGGTCCTAACCAAAAGTGACTAACTTATTCCATTAGCGGAACAGGAGATTTTTGCACCGGTGGTTATCTAAGCACTGCAGTTCCCAGAACTGTGCTGACAGCAATGAATGCTGCTGCAGCAGCGCAGACAGCGATGTAAACAAAAAGGTGGCATGTTAATTTCACCTCCATTAAAAACAGGGGAAAAGCCAACCATCAGAAAGCAATGTTGGCATACGTGAGGTGCTATTGCCAAGCTTCTAGGAGGGGATGACAAACAGTGCAGAGCAATGAAATAAAAGGGACACTGTACCTGTAAACTGTGCCTTTAATCCAAGAATTTCCAAGCACTTTACCAATATTAATTATATCTCCCACATCTCTATGAAACAGGAAAGTATTATCACGCTCACTTGACAGATGGGAAAGGCAACAAGGGTCTATGCCTCCTTGTGTCAGTTAATTGACTCCACAGATCACTTAATCTGCTGGGAACTGGGGGTAGGGGCAAATCCCTTGGAATAGGGAATACCTTCATGGTGCTTTCCTCCACAGTGCTGCACAGCTCCTTATGATGGAGCCATGCCACCTGCGGCTTCCCTGACTGCTGCCCACCCCTGGAAACCTCCCTTCACGCTCAGTCTGCTTTACCCTGCAGATTTTGAGGGGAGAATCTGACACTGCTCAGCCAGCTCCTCAACCAGTCCATGTCCCTTCCCCTATGTCCCATCCCTTCTCAACCTGCAGGGCTAGGAGGAGTGGGAAGCAGGGCTGGCATCCTCCCTTGTGTGGCCAGGGCCACCTGTGGGGGGGGGGGGAGTGGGGCAATATCCCCCCACGAGAATATAGTATTCTATAGTATTGCAACTTTTTTTTTATGGGAGGGGCCCCTGAAATTGCTTTGCCCCAGGCCCCCTGAATCCTCTGGGCAGCCCTGTGTGTGTCATCACCTAGCCAAGATCCACAAAGCAGTCTCCTCTCTGCTCGTGGAAACAAAAGGGAGCATTTGGCCAAGAGGGATGACCTGAGTTACCCTAAGACATGCATGGAGCCGGTGGCAGAGTAAGAAACAGAGCCAAAGCATCCTGACTCCTAGTCATCTGCTTTAACCCCTAGATTGCAGCGTTGCTAGCATCCTTTAAAATACTGCAATGCAGTCCGAGATGATTCTTGCCCAGAGAAGACCTGATCGAAAGACCAAATGAACCAATGAGAATCTTTCTATGGACTTCAATGGGTTTGGATCAGGCCTACAGTATGTTATTCTTTGTCACATTATCATAGTGTTTTAGAGAGGTCCGGACTCAAACACTGTTCCCAGGGCCCATCAACTAGTCTGATAAAAAGCCACACATACTGGGACTGAATTTCAAAGATGCTGAGCATTTGCACATCCAGATGAAGTGCAGGGATTAAATTAAGGGAGGGAGAAGGTAAAGGTCAGAGCACCTCCCCGTCCTCTTATCATGGTACACTGAGATCTCCCCATCCTCTCTGGTTAGTGCTGTGATAACTCCCCCTCCTGATTCAACCTACTTTACCCACTGATGAAGACAACGGGAAACTGCAGGGATCTCTGAAAATCAGGTCAGCTATATCTCAGTGAAAGGTCTGCAGTGACTGATGCAAGCATAGATTTTAGGAAGAGACTGGTGTGTCACAATCATTTCATCAAGTCATCTATCCCCTGCAGAAACATCACAGGCACAAACAGCTATGAACATGCTTTTGAACTGCTGGCAGTAGCATTGCCCTCCCCAGGGAAACAAGAATAGGAATCTGGGGGTAAGAAGACAGGGTAAAACTCTGGACCTAGAGCCGATGCTTTGCTCACGCTTAATTCACAGGAATTGGTGCAACCAGCTAAGCAAGGAGAAGATGCACAATTCAATAGGAAATGCTCACAGGTAATTTTACTGTTGGAAGAGGTTTGCTCTGGTGTTAGAGCACAACAGCTGTCAAGATATAGTTTTTCTCACGCCTCCGTTGTTTGCACGAAATTGGGATAAAGCTAAAAAGCTGTTTGCCTGGTAGGCAGTATGAGTTCAGGTCTAGCATCACAATGCAGGCAGTATGCAGGCAGCTGGGGTGAACGCAGGATTAAATCCCACTTTAACAGAGGACCTTGCAAAAGCCTGCCCGCACTTCCTGAGTCTGGCTCCTTCACATGCTCAGCCACCATATGTGTCCATTGATCTCGCTTAGTGAAAGCTATAGGCATCTCTGTTGTGTAGGAAGCTGCCTCCTGAGATTTTTTTTTTAATCAGGATGCCACGATTAACTGCATTACAGCTAGGTAAAGGCCAGGAGCCTAAGTCAGCAGAGGAACGCACAGCTCAGCATGTGCTGAACCAGACTTGAACAGCTCTCTGGCTCCCTCTAGTGAAGCTGAGTGGGGCTACATGTTCAAAGATAGCCAGTAGCAGAGAAATGGACACATGACTGAATTTACAGATGCAGTCGTTGACTATTTTTAATAGATGGCATTCAACAGGAAAGAAAGAGAAATGTCTCACACTAGCATCTTTTCTATAGCCCTATACTAATTAAAACAAAGTAAGATCCTCTTTTACTACTAAGTAACTTTTGATTAGGGCTGTCAAGCAATTAAAATAATTAATCACGATTAATCGCATGATTAAAGAAATTAATCATGATTAATCACACTGTTAAACAATAATAGACTATCATTATTGAAATAGTTTTTGATATTCTCTACATTTTCAAATATATTGATTTCAATTACAACACAGAATACAAAGTGTACAATGCTTACTTTATATTTATTTTTATTACAAATATTTGTACTGTAAAAAACAAAAAAAAGTATTTTTCAAGTCACCTAATACAAATATTGTAGTGCAATCTCTTTATCATGAAAGCTGAACTTACAAGTGTAGAATTATATGCAAAAATACCTGCATTCAAAAATAAAACAATGTAAAACTTTAGAGCCTACAAGTCCACTCAGTCCTACTTCTTGTTTAGCCAATCGCTAAGACAAACAAATTTGTTTACATTTGCAGGAGATAATGCTTTCCACTTCTTGTTTACAATATCACCTGAAAGTGAGAACAGGAATTCACGTGGCATTGTTGTAGCTGGCATTGAAAGATATTTATGTGCTAGATGTACTAAAGGTTCACATGTCCCTTCATGCTTCAACCATCATTCCAAAGGACATGTGTCCATGCTGATGATGGGTTCTGCTCGATAATGATCTAAAGCAGTGTGGACCAACACATGTTCATTTTCATCATCTGAGTCAGATGCCATCAGCAGAAGGTTGATTTTCTTTTTTGGTGGTTCGGGTTCTGTAGTTTCCGCATCAGAGTGTTGCTCTTTTAAGACTTCTGAAAGCATGCTCCACACTTCATTCGTCTCAGATTTTGGAAGGCACTTCAGATTCTAAGACCTTGGGTCGAGTGTTGTAGCTATCTTTAGAAATCTCACATTGGTACCTTCTTTGTGTTTTGTCAAATCTGCAGTGAAAGTGTTCTTAAAATGAACATGTGCTGAGTCATCATACAAGACTGCTATAAACATGAAATATATGGCAGAATGTGGGTAAAACAGAGTAGGAGAATTCTCCCCCAAGGAGTTCAGTCACAAATTTAATTAATGCATTATTTTTTTAATGAGCATCATCAGCATGGAAGCCTGTCCTCTGGAATGGTGGCCAAAGCATGAAGGGGAATATGAATGTTTAGCATATCTGGCAGATAAGTACCTTGCAATACCAGCTACATAAGTGCCATGTGACTGCCTGTTCTCACTTTCAGGTGGCATTGTAAATAAGAAGCTGGCAGCATTATCTCCCATAAATGTAAACAAACTTGTTTGTCTTAGCGATTGGCTGAATAAGAAGTAGGACTGAGTGGACTTGTAGGCTCTAAAGTTTTACATTGTTTTATTTTTGAATGCAGGTATTTTTGCATATAATTCTACACTTGTAAGTTCAGCTTTCATGATAAAGAGATTGCACTACAATATTTGTATTAGGTGACTTGAAAAATACTTTTTTTTGTTTTTTACAGTACAAATATTTGTAATAAAAATAAATATAAAGTAAGCATTGTACACTTGTAAAGTTTTACATTGTTTTGTTTTTGAGTGCAGTTATAGAACAAAAAAAAGCCTTGAGATAGAGCACATCAGTTCTAATGCAGCGAAGCACGAAGCATGCACTTAAGTCCCATTGGTAAATGCTCTGCTGAATAAGGATGCACTTAAGCACATGCTTCGATGTTTTTTCTGAGCTGGGGCTGTGACCCTCAGCCATACCTTCAACTTCCTCAAATGTACCTCAGAACACAGGAAGACCCAGAGTCATGCAGTTGTTATTGTGCACGGAGCCTTTGTCACCTTTCTATTGTGTATTCACCACAGCACTTCAGAAATTGGGCCAGTGAGTTTCAGCATGCATGCGAGTTTCTTTCCCAGTTGGAGCTCTTAACCCAGCAGTTTCCCTTCACTGGCAAATCTGCTCAAATTGAGAACCAAACGTCCAGTGCCTAGTTTACATTCATCAGGTGAACAGTTAAGCAGAGGGGGATTTATAAATGTGTCTCCGGACTCAGCAAACATCTAATTTAGCACTGCATGAATACTGCAGAATTCTTTCTTAAACCTCAAAGCCAGAACTAGCAAACAGCAGGGTCACAGAGTCATGTTTTTTAACTAAAGTCCCCAAGAAAAACCCTTCTGCTTGTTCTCTTTTGAATGCACCTGTGTTTTAAACAAGTCATCTCAAAAGCTATTATATACCACTGCTTCAAATACAGCACCTCTGTCTCCTCAAATGAAGTGATGGGAGCTGGCAGGACACTGCTATTGTAGTAGCATTGGTCTTCTATGACATCTGATGAAGGCAGACTAAATGTGTCTGATGCAGATCTTACATATGCTGGTGTAACTTCCTTGGCTTAGATAGTTACTCCAGTGTAACAGCAGAAACCAGCCCCAGGTTTCTGAATTTATGTGCAAGTGCTGGTATTTATTCACTCCAGTTATTTCAAATCTCTCTCTTTTACTTTGATGACACAAGAGTGACGTGTTTTTAAATGTAAATTTGCAAGAAATGGGACAGATTCTGATTTCACAGATATCATGTTATTTCAGTGGGACTACTCCAGATTTACACAGGTGTAACTGAGAGCAGAATTTGGCTAAAGATGTACTACGGAAATAAGAAGGAGCAAATTGTGCTCTCACTGAAATCAAGGGCAAATTTCCCATTTAGCAGGACTGGGTGCAGTATTGGCATGGGGCCAAATATGATGCAGGAAAATAAACAGTTTGCCTTGCATTTATCTGTAATCTCTGCAAAAGGGGAAAGTGCTGATACTAAGTATAAACTTATTTAAAACAACCACAGAAAGTAGTCAGGGGAAAGGTGATGTACTGTTTATAAGTGGGTTTGTTGCGATAGGTTTACTGTAAAAGGTTTTTTAAACCCAAGGCACTGCATGGCTAAGGCAATGTTGTGTAGTGGGTAGAGCAAGGTAGGATCCCTGAATTTTAGTGCTGGCTCTGTCACTGACCTAGAACAAGCACTCAACTGCCTTGTGCTTCAGTTTCCCTATCTGTAGCATGGGCATAATACTTACCTCACATTGATGTTGATATTGTGAGGCCTAATTAATATAAAATGCTTTGAGATCTTCCCCTGAAAGGTGTTGCAGTAGCACAAAGCATTGTAACAAATTTATGGCCATCTAGAAAATTCTTGGTCATCACTATGCTGTTAGCATTGGCCACCTAGAATGCCAAAGCAAAAGCACAAGCTTCTACCATTTGAACCAAAGGAGACAATTCTGATTCCTTCTTAGAGAGGGCAATGGTGTACACACACACACACACACACACACACACACACACACACACACACACACACACACACACACTACCCGGTTCATGATTTTAGCCCCAAAAGTGTTTAGCAGCAATGAATACATAAAGTGTGTTTGTCGAGAGAAATTCAGAGTGCCAGGGGCGGCTCTAGCAATTGCGCCGCCCCAAGCAGGGCGGCACGCCGCGGGGGGCACTCTGGCAGTCGCCAGTCCTGCGGCTCTGGTGGACCTCCTGCAGACGTGCCTGCGGAGGGTCCGCTCGTCCCGTGGCTCCGGTGGAGCATCCGCAGGCATGCCTGCAGGAGGTCCACCTGAGCCGCGGGACCAGCGGACCCTCCGCAGGCACTCCTGCGGCAGGTCCACCAGAGCCGCAGGCACGCCTGCGGGAGGTCCACCGGAGCTGCTTGCCGCCCTCCCGGCGGCATGCCACCCCAAGCACGCGCGCTTGGCATGCTGGGGTCTAGAGCCGGCCCTGCAGAGTGCCTTAGCAAGACACCTGCAGACTTGTTCTGTGACGTATTAATTATAATAAGAAATGACACTCTCTCAGAGATTAGGTAGGTCATTCTAAGGAAGCAGCAATAACTGCAGCCTGTCTGAAAACAAAGACTAACCTAATTGCCTTCTATGAGGAGATAACTGGCTCTGTGGATGAGGGGAGAGCAGTGGACGTGTTATTTCTTGACTTTAGCAAAGCTTTTGATACAGTCTCCCACAGTATTCTTGCCAGCAAGTTAAAGAAGTATGGGCTGGATGAATGGACTATAAGGTGGATAGAAAGCTGGCTAGATCATCAGGCTCAACGGGTAGTGATCAATGGCTCCATGTCTAGCTGGCAGCTGGTATCAAGTGGCGAGCCCCAAGGGTCGGTCCTGGGGCCGGTTTTGTTCAATATCTTCATTAGTTATCTGGAGGATGGTGTGGACTGCACCCTCAGCAGGTTTGCAGATGACACTAAACTGGGAGGAATGGTAGATACGCTGGAGGGTAGGGATAGGATACAGAAGGATCTAGACAAATTAGAGGATTGGGCCAAAGGAAATCAGATGAGGTTCAACAAGGACAAGTGCAGAGTCCTGCACTTAGGATGGAAGAATCCCATGCACTGCTACAGACTAGGGACCAAGTGGCTAAGCAGCAATTCTGCAGAAAAGGACCTAGGGGTTAGCGTGGATGAGAAGCTGGATATGAGTCAACAGCAGTGGCGGCTCCAGGCACCAGCGCTCCAAGTGCGTGCCTGGGGTGGCAAGCCGTGGCAGGCGCTCTGCCGGTCACTGTGAGGGCATCAGTCAGGCTGCCTTCAGCGGCTTGCCTGCAAGAGGTCCGCCGGTCCTGTGGTTTCGGCGGCAACTCAGCAGCGGGTATGACGAAGCTGCGGGACTGGCAGACCTCCCGCAGGCATGCCGCCGAATCCGAGGGAGTGGGGACCTCCCACGAGAGCACTGCCAAAGGCAGCCTGCCTGCCATGCTTGGGGTGGCAAAAAAGCCAGAGCCGCCCCGGTCCACAGTGTGCCCTTGTTGCCAAGAAGGCTAACAGCATTTTGTGCTGTATAAGTAAGAACATTGCCAGCAGATCGAGGGACGTGATCATTTCCCTCTATTCAGCACTGGTGAGGCCTCATCTGGAGTACTGTGTCCAGTTTTGGGCCCCACACTATAAGAAGAATGTGGAAAAATTGGAAAGAGTCCAGCGGAGGGCAGCAAAAATGATTAGGGGGTGGGAGCACATGACTTATGAGGAGAGGCTGAGGGAACTGGGATTGTTTAGTCTGCAGAGAATACCTAGGTGGGATTTGATAGCTACTTTCAACCACCTGAAAGGGGATTCCAAAGAGGACGGATCTAGACTGTTCTCGGTGGTACCAGATGATAGAATGAGGACTAATGGTCTCAAGTTGCAGCGGGGGAGGTTTAGGTTGGATATTAGGGGAAAAAATTTCACTAGGAGGGTGGTGAAGCACTGGAATGGGATGGGTTACCTAGGGATGTGGTGGAATCTTCTTCCTTAGAGGTTTTTAAGGTCAGGCTTGACAAAGCCCTGGCTGGGATTATTTAGTTGGGGATTGGTCCTGCTTTGAGCAGGGGATTGGACTAGATGACCTCCTGAGGTCCCTTCCAACCCTGATATTCTATGGTTCTATGATTCTAAGGATAGAAACTTAGAACTTCTACTGTTGGCCTGCAGACCCTGACAGTAAAAATAGACAGAGGTATGTTGGTGATGGTGTTGATGTTGGTGTTGGTCCTGCTTTAAGCAGGGGATTGGACTAGATGACCTCCTGAGGTCTCTTCTGACCCTAATCCTCTATGATTCTATGTTATATTATGCAGACATTTGCATATGCATTATCTTTGTCTCTGCCCTTTCGCTAAGTTCTAGTACATGATCAGTTATCAGTTTAGTATTAGCTGTGTTCTCTGTCAATTGATAATGTCCTGCCCTCCTAGGGGAATGGACTGGATCCAAGGTTCCCATACTTCTACCTACTATGATCTTATAACAAGCTACTCAGGACTTCATGTGAAGAATATTGGACTTGTCTTCAGGACTAAAGTTTAAATAGTTCGTGAGCTACAAGGTGGGATTTTATAAAATCACTTGGCATTGGTCTAATTCTGTCCTATGGAAGTCAAAGTGAGGTTTCTATTTGATTTCAATGGTAGTAAAATTAGATTAACACTGAACGCTTTGAAAATCTCACCCAAAATGAGGAAGAAAGGAAGAAATAGACACAAATGCCAACGTTATCATGCACTGTATTGGCCTCCCTTTATTTCCATTGTACAGGACTGTGACAATGCAACACTAGACTCAATGTGCACCTTCTATCCAAGGATCTCAAAGCATTTTACAAGCAATAATTAACACTCCCAGCCCTCTTTTTTGGGAGGTGTGATGTTACAGATGTGAGAAACTGAGACACATTGTAGTTATGCAAATCCTCAAAGTCAATCACCTAGTCAGCGGCAATGTTGGGAAGAGAACCCAATCCCTTTCTCCAAGCGCTATGGCCCAGAGCCACACAGGGACCTGGGTACCTAAACCCCAGATTTAGGTACCTAAATCCCAGATTTACACACTACTGAGATCCACAAGCCTCTGCTCAGTTGCTACCTAGCACTGTAGGTGCCTAAACTCAATCACTGCCTAAATGCGTGCTGTAAAAGGTGCCTACATTGCTGCCTTAAAATCAAGTGTCTAGCACACTGCTGCTACAGGCAGCATCTGGACATCTAAGTCCCAGTGTGTTCCTCAAACTGGGGGGAGATAGGTGTTCCCCCTCCTATCTCACCTGGGGGACCAAGCCAATAGGTGTGCTCTGAGGGCTTGTCTACACTACCGCGTGGGGTTGATCTAAGACTTCCCCCATGTGAATAGCGTAGTTGAAGTCAACATACTTAGATCTACTTATACTAGATGCGATAAATCGACCCCTGTTGGATTGATCACTGTCCGTTGATCCGGCGGGTAGTGTCGACAAACCCTGACTGAGCACGCCTAGCTCCACATTAAACAGGGGAGGTGGTGGCTTCCCTTATAACCCATAGCCCCATGGTTATGGCACTCATCCTGGATGTGGGAAATCCCAGTTCAATTTCCCACTCTGCCTGCTGAGAAGGAGAAATTTGAACGGGGGTTTCCATCTCTCTGATGAGGGCCCTAGGCACTGAACAATGGGATGTTCTGATGTGGGTCTCTCTTATTGAAGCTGTTCCATTTTGTGTTAAATAATGAATTGTTAATTGGGACAGGGACAGAGTGAGAATGACTCTGTAGTCCACTGGTCAGGACACTCTGGTGCCATGTCTACACAAAGTGCAAGGCAATGGGCAATCATGCCTGTGATGGTCCTTGCTCAGAGGTTGGTTGGTAGGGTCATGTTAGGTAGTGGTCAGGGCTTAGGCTCGTGACTTGAAGGGAAGTTATTTGTAGGGGAGCCTGGGCCCTCCTAGTCCACCAGGACCCTTTGAGGGCTAACAGTGGTATGACGGCGAGGGGGCTGGTTAAGACTGCCCTCTCTGGGCCACTGTCTATCACTGCCCCCTTGCGATTGACCCGAAGTCACCGTCTGGGTTAGGTGGCATGAAGGGTATCTGATCACCACAAGGCACCATGTGGCAGTTACATGTAGCATGGTAGCTTTCTCTCTCTTGGGCAGCGACTGCCTCCTCCTGAAGTGTGGCCTACTCTCCTGGGCCAGCTCAGTCCTAGGGCTTTCCCATGCTGGAGTAGTAAAGTAAAGGGGAATTAACAAAATTCAGAGTCCATATGAGAGGGAGAAGGTCCTCCCTTCCCTCAGAGATGGATCTTTGGGTAGTTGTGGGGAGAAATTCTGCCTTTCCCTTCACTCAGCTCTCCTCTGTTGGAGCTGCAGGTGGCAGGTCTGCTCTCTTCCCATAAAATGAGCCACTCCCTTGCCTTTTAACTCCTCCTCCAGTTGAAACATTTCCTACAGGTGTGGTAGGGCCGGGCTGGCTGAGCCCACAGCAGTTCCTTAACCCCTGTGTGAGGTATGTATACTCCATTGCAAAGCCTGAGGGTGAACATTTTCAAAAGCGGCCACTAATTTTGGGGGCCCCGAATCACAGACAGCACCCAAAGCAAGTGGCTACTTTGGAAAATGTGAATTGTTAGGGAGCTTTACAATGTTTGTTATTGTAGTAAGGATACATCTCTCCAATGAGGTTCACTGCAGGTTTAAGGTTAACGAGGCAGGAAACCTGAGGTAAGGAAAGGCGGGGTCTAGGATGTGGGGTTTGGTGTCACGAGAGCTATTTCCATCTTGCTCTAGTTAAAACACTTTTATTAAATGCTAAACAGAGGAGGATGGAAACAGCTCGTCTGATGCTCGACCACATTTAGAATCCAGCCAAAGCCTCTGAAGTGTAAATAATAATACAAATAATATTTGGCACTTACATTGTGCTTTAATGCACTTTCCTAACATCCACTCATTAATCCTCATACATAAGTATTTTACAGATAAGAACACTCAAGCAAAGAAGGTGTATAGGGGTTTGTAGCTAAGCTTATACGGAGCCTTCTGGCTCGCTCAGTAGAAAATTCAAAGTCTGCTGTAGCAAGCACTTGAACTATACCATAATGCAAAAAAATTGTTTTCTGTGTGTGCATTCATACATGCATATACTGACCTATATAAGTACACATACGCACTCACACACAGAAAACAGCCTGAGACTTAGCAGCACTTTACTCTCCCAGCTGCTGCCTAGTATGTGGCTGATTAGAAGGTGAGAACTGCAAATTCATGTGCTGTTTCCGTTGTGCTGCACAGAACCCCGTAGCCTCTTGTCGCACTGTGAAATAATAAAATGGCCATCAGCAGGGGGAAAGCAAAGACCGGTAAATGCCCACGTGAAGAAAACCAGTAGGTAGTTTAAAATGGATTCATTCTCTCAGTGAAATAAATTAGACTCTGACACATGAGTCGGAGTGGTAACAGTCTCACCTGGTTAATTGTTATTTGATATTACAGTCTTAATTTTTGTTTTAAGATATGAAACAGTAGGTCACTTTGTATTTTCTACACAGGGGCACCAGCATGGCTGGTAGATGTTCACAGCCTGGGCCCATGGCAAAAGCAGAAAGAGACTGTATTTGGGGGAGGAGGGTGTTTTTAGTGGGGGAAGACCATCACTACATATACCAGGGGTCGGCAACCTTTCAGAAGTGGTGTGCTGAGTCTTCATTTATTCACTCTAATTTAAGGTTTTGTGTGCCAGTAATACATTTTAACGTTTTTATAAGGTCTCTTTCTATAAGTCTATAATATATAACTAAACTATTGTTGTATGTAAAGCAAATAAGGTTTTTTAAATGTTTAAGACGCTTCATTTAAAATTAAATTAAAATGCAGAGACCCCTAGACCGGTGGCAGTCAGTGCCACTGAAAATCAACTCGCGTGCTGCCTTTGGCACATGTGCCATAGGCTGCCTACCCCTGACATATAAGCAGGGCCAGCTGGAGAGGGAGCAGGCATGAGGTCCTCTGCTTAGCCTGAAACTTTGACAAGCCCCAGAGCTACTGAAGGGATGAGATCAGAGTAGGGGTGGAGTGCATCCAGGCCTGAGGGCACTTTTTCTATTTGTCAACTGTCTAGTGTTGTTAAGATTAACGTGACTGTGATTAAGAAATTCCTGTGCTAAGCCTGTGTTTCCTTGCTTTCCTGTCACATGGTTCCTGAGGGGATTAATCAAGAAGCCCAGAGTGATCACACTCTGAGGAAACATGAGCAAGCAATTGCTGGGTTGGGTAGCTCAGAAGGTCTGAGGCACCAGTTTCAAGGTCTAACGGGCTGGTCTGTGGAGTCCCAAAGAAGTGCTCAGACCTGGGAGTGCAGCCTAAAAGCCCAGAGCTAGAAACAGCGATGAGGTTCTTCCCAGACCCACTGGGCTTAGAAGCACGTGGAACCCAGTGCTTGGGTCCACTTGCAACAGACTGGTGTCCATACAGTGCAGTACTGGGTCAAGCTGTGACAACATGCTTAAATACCTTGCTCAATCAGAGCCTTAATGCTGACTGCTGCATGAACTGACAGCATCCCTTTAATGTGATCATGCAAAAGAATCAGGCTAGATCCCGAACAGTGATGAACTCCCTTTTATGGGCATTGACAGTTTCTGCTGAACCTTGTTTCAGATTAGCAGACTGTCAGCTATGCTGCAGGATCTCCTTCCTTGGATGCCCTTAGCATGTTGTTTTCTCTGACATGTGTTGCAATGTAACAATTAAAGTGCTATGCCCCTGAGAGCCGCATCCTATTGTTTTTTATACAGTAAATTTCCTCACCCTCAGTTCTGCTGTCACTTAGCAACCGGGAAGATAACTGGTGAAATTCTAAATATTAACTTGTCAGAGAGATCAAAACAGAATATACACACTGAAAGTATTAGGGAAACAACTTCATTCATTTTTTTTTCTGATTTCAGCATCTTTGAATGGCAGATTCGCAGGAAGCTGCTAACCATAGTGCAGCTCAGTGCAGTCTAAGGATCTACATGAGTTCTGCACAGGTGGATCTCTACACCACATGGAATCCATTCATAGGCACTGGGGCTCAGCACAGACTCCGGGGACTGTCTTTGCAAGGCTCATTGCAGGACTAGAGTCTAATTTGCTCAGCACAGTACCAACAACAATGCAAACTAAGGTCCTGAAACTACAATTCGATCTGCACAAGCAGACCATTTTGCTCACATATAGCCCCACAGAAGTCAACAGTGCTCCACCTGGGTGCAGGCATCTGCCCATACAGATCAGATTGCAGAATCAGGGCCTAAAATGGAGAGGCAGTGTGGTCTAGTGGGTAGTGGCCCTGGACTGGGACTAAGGAAAATTGGGTTCTCATGGATTTCAAAGCCACAAAGGACCATTAGGATAATTTAGTTTGACCACTTATGTAACACAGTCCATAGGATTTCCAAGTAGTTTTTGCATCAAGCCTTCTGGTTGAGCTAGAACATACATTATAAAGAGACAGCTAACCCATATTTATAGACTTCGTGTGATGGATAATCCACCATGTCTGAAGGCAAAGTATTCCAATGACTAACTACCCCCTCTAAAAATGCATGCCTTATTTCTAATCTGAATGTTTCTAACTTCAGACTGGGTCATATTAAGTCTTTGTCTGCTAGATTAAAGAACCCTCTCCTCTCAGAGATCTTTTCCTCATGTGGCTGGTTATAGACTATGAGCAAGTCTCCTCTTAACCTTTTATTTGTTAAGTCAACTATGTTGAGCTTCTTCAGAGTCTTGCTGTAGCACATTTTCCAGACCTAACATCATTCCTATAGCTCTTTTCTGAACCCTTTCCAGCTTGTGGAACCCATTATTTTTTAAGTGTCAACACCACAACTGGACTCGGTATTCTAGGAATAGTCTAATGCCACACTGTAGCGAGTCGGTGTGGCTCCCCTCCGGTCCAGCAGAGGGAGCTCCTTGCCAGACGCCCAAGTGGGCTGAGACACCACTTCCTGTCCCCGCCCCCCGGAAGTCAAGGGGCGGGACAGGAAGTATAAAAGGAAGACGCCAGAGTTCAGTCAGGAGCCAGCAGCCGCCGGGAGCAGACGTGCCGGCGGGAGCTCCTGACCGGGAGCCTTCTAGGAACCAAGGCAGCTGCCCAGACTGGCCTCCGCTTCCCCGCGCCCACTACGAGGAGGAGGAGCCGCCCGAGCCGCCCCGTGACAGGTACTGGGACCACCCGCCGGACCGCCCCTGCGCCCCCCCCGAAGAGGAGCCGCCGGGGCTTCCCCGGCCCTGCTTCCCGGAGGAACTGCCGGAGCAGGCCTGGCCGGACTTTCTGGAGGCACTACCAGACCTCCCCCCAAGCCCAGACCCGGAGGAGCCGAGGACCTTTGGCTGGCCCGAACCGGATACAAGTGTGCAGGTAGGCCCCGAGGGGGATATGGAGTGTAGCCCGGGGATAGCTGACCCCTGTCAGGCTACGGACATTGAGGTGCCCATGTCGGTGTGTTTCGGTCTGGACCCCACCGACCAGCGGCCGTGAGAGCCGCTAATAGGGCCCCGGGCTGGAACACAGTGGAGTGGGCGGGCCTGTGTTCCCCCTGCCACCCCATTCACGGGTGGCAGTCTCCCCCTCACCCCAGCGCTCAGGCTTAGGCCTACCTGAACTACTGCTCAGCCCTGCCTAAGGGTCTGAGCCCTCTGTTTGTTGCTGCCCCGCCCTGAACTAGGGCCTGGGCTTATAAACTGAACTGCTGCTCAGCCCTGCCTAAGGGTCTGAGCCCTCTGTTTGTTGCTGCCCCGCCCTGAACTAGGGCCTGGGCTTATAAACTGAACTGCTGCTCAGCCCTGCCTAAGGGTCTGAGCCCTCTGTTTGTTGCCGCCCAGCCCCTGCTCCAGAGGCCTGGGCCTATATTGCCTTTGCTGTTGCCCAGCCCCTGCTCCAGAGGCCTGGGCCTATATTGACTGTGCTGCTGCCCAGCCCCTGCTCCAGAGGCCTGGGCCTATATTGACTGTGCTGCTGCCCAGCCCCTGCTCCAGAGGCCTGGGCCTATATTGACTGTGCTGCTGCCCAGCCCCTGCTCCAGAGGCCTGGGCCTATATTGACTGTGCTGCTGCCCAGCCCCTGCTCCAGAGGCCTGGGCTTACATTGACTCTGCTGTTGCCCAGCCCCTGCTCCAGAGGCCTGGGCCTATATTGACTGTGCTGCTGCCCAGCCCCTGCTCCAGAGGCCTGGGCTTATATTGACTCTGCTGTTGCCCAGCCCCTGCTCCAGAGGCCTGGGCTTATATTGACTCTGCTGTTGCCCAGCCCCTGCTCCAGAGGCCTGGGCTTATATTGACTCTGCTGTTGCCCAGCCCCTGCTCCAGAGGCCTGGGCTTATATTGACTCTGCTGTTGCCCAGCCCCTGCTCCAGAGGCTTGGGCTTATATTGACTTTGCTGTCGCCCCGCCCCTGCTCCAGAGGCCGGGGCTTACATTGCCCGTGCTATTGTCCAGCCCCTGCTAGAAGGGTCTGGGCCCAAGGACGGCTGTCCTGCTGCCCGCCCTGACCGAGGGTCAGGGCATATACTTATTGACTGTGTGCCTTGAGGTCAGCCCCTGCCTGAGGGTCTGAACCCCTGCGACCTTCACGAGACTGATTGCCGCCCGGCCCCTGCTCCAGAGGGCCCGAGGCGTAGGGTTGAGCTAACCCCGGACTCTTGTCGCCCACCTTTAGAGGGTCAAGGAGCGAGTCGGTGTGGCTCCCCTCCGGGCTACAGGAGGGTTGAGCCCCGACTCGCCAGATTACACTGGTGCCTTCTCTGAGGACCACTGACGAACTCCTACCCTGTGAGTAAGGGTAACAAATCAGAGGGGAGAGGGTTACCTCCCCCCCCCGAGGACCAAGGATGGATATGGAGCGCCTAATTCAGCGCCTTGTGGAAGGCCAAGAGCGGCAGCAGGCTGCTCAGATACAGCAGCAACAGCACCAGCAGGCCGCACAGCTGGAGCAACAACAGCAGCGGGATGCCGCCTACCTCCGGCTCACCCAGGAGCTACACGCGGCCCAGATGGAGCAGCAGCAGCAGCTGCTACAACAGCTGGGGACCCAGCTCCAACAGCTCCTGGTTAACCCCCCTCGCCCCACGGGAGGACCGGTTGGCGAGGGGGCAGGGAACCCCCGGATGGCGGCTCCCCTCCACTTGACTAAGATGGGCCTGGATGATGACCCCGAAGCCTTTCTGGTCACTTTTGAGCGCGTGGCCCTAGTCGCAGGGTGGGCCCGGGAGCATTGGGCCACACTGCTGGCCCCGTACCTGACCGGGGCGGCCCAGACGGCATACCGGGACTTAGCGACGGAGGACGCGCGCGACTATGACCAGGTAAAAGCGGCTATCCTAGACGCACTGGACATCAGCCCCGAGACGTTCCGGCAACGATTCCGAGGCCAGACGTACCCCTCCGGCGCCCGGCCGCGGGCGGTGGCACAGATGTTAAAGGAGGCCGGCCGCCGCTGGCTCCTCCCCGAACACCGGACCGCGGAACAAGTAACCGAACAAGTCATTTTAGAACAGTTTGTTAGCATCCTGCCCTCCCGAGGAAGGGCCTGGGTGCTCCGCCATCGCCCGGCGACGCTCGCGGTGGCGGTGTCACTTATGGAAGACTTCCTTGCCGCCGAGACGGCGACGGGGCCAACCCTTCCGCGGCCCAGCACTAAGCCCGAGGCCGCCCGCCCAGAGAAAAGGGGGAGCCCCGCGAGCACCGGGCGACCGCCTGGCCGCACGCTCGCCTCGCTCCCGGAGTCTCGAACCCGGTGGCAGGAAGCCGGACCCCGAACAAGACCGGCCGGCCCCAGTCCCGGAGCCCCGGGGGCCCGGCGAAGCCCGCCCCGGAGTCCAATCCAAAGGGCCGCTCGGAGTCACCGGCCTGAGCTCGGTCCGTGCTTTGGTTGCGGGAAGTTGGGGCACCTCCAGAGGGATTGCCCCAACATGGACTGTAGCTATGGACAGGTTTGGGCAGGACACAACCGTGCCCGGCCGGCCCTGCATCCTAAACTCACCGTCAACACGGTTGTTGGGGGCCGGAGCGTCGAGGCCCTGATCGACTCCGGCTGTGGCCAGACACTAGTCCGCCAGGGCTTGGGACCCCGAGCAGACCCCAGTCTGCAACCGATACACTTGCAGTGTATTCACGGCGATGTTCGGCCGTATCCCAGCGCCCGAGTCTCCCTGACGGTCGCGGGGGTCACCCGGAGCTTAACCGTTGGCCTTGCTCCCCACTTGGCGTATCCCGTTGTCCTCGGTCGGGACTGGCCCGCTTTCGAGGAAGTGCTTCGAGCTACACCGACCCTAGAAGCGGAACCCCGGGAGCCCCTACCCGAGTCCACCGGGGACGCCATTGAGAGAGAGCCCGCAGCTACAGACGACGCGGAGGGGCCAACGGGACCCACCCGGGACCCTCACCTCTACACCGATTTCTGTCGCGACCAGCGAGCCGACCCTACGCTCGGCCACTGTTACGAGCAGCTCGCGGCGGTGGATGGGGCCATCCTGGACCCCCAACGAGCAGCCCAATGGCCCCACTTCGAGCTACGCCGCGACCGACTCTATCCGATAGACCGAGATTCCCGCACTCGCGAACCACAGGTTCAGCTATTAGTCCCCCAGTGTCACCGGCGGGCCGTACTGAAGTTGGCCCACGATGTGCCGGCCGCCGGGCATCTGGGGCAGGAAAAGACTTTGGCAAGGATCCTGGGGCGGTTCTTCTGGCCAGGGATCTATCCCGACGTCCAGAAGTACTGTAGCTCATGCCCACAATGCCAACTCGCCGCTCCACCAGGAGTGCCTCGAGCACCCCTGGTCCCTATGCCACTCATGGAGACACCCTTTGAGCGGGTTGCCATGGACCTTGTGGGGCCCCTGCCGAAAAGCACGGCCGGATTCCGGTACGTTTTGGTCCTGGTCGACTACGCCACCCGGTTCCCGGAGGCCGTCCCGCCACGGCACACGACCGCCCGGCTATTTCCAAAGAGCTGGTAAAAATATTCGCACGAGTTGGACTCCCGGGAGATTTTGACGGATCAGGAACCAATTTCACCTCTAGGCTGTTGAGACAAGTGTGCGCCATCTTGGGGTAAAACAGCTCCAAGACGTCAGTATACCATCCATAAGCGGACGGACTGGTGGAGCGTTTCAATCGCACCCTCAAGGGGATGATGCGAAAGTTCCCACCAGAGGAGCTCCGCTACTGGGACCAGTTCCTACCAGCCCTGCTGTTGGCCATTCGGGAAGTCCCCCAGTCTTCGACGAGGTTCTCCCCATTTGAACTCCTGTATGGACGCCGGCCGCGGGGCCTTCTAGACCTGATGCGGGAGACCTGGGAGCAGTCGGCCTCCCCGGCCCAGGGCCTCCTGGAATATGTCCTACAGTTACAGGGGTACTTGTCCCAAGCCGGGACCCTCGCACGGGAGAATTTAAAGAAGGCCCAGGAGCAACAAGAGCGAGCCTATAACCAAGGGGCTCGAGACCGGGAGTTTAAGCCGGGGGACCGAGTCCTACTCCTCCTCCCGTCCAGCGAATCCAAGTTATTGGCTCGCTGGCAGGGACCATATGAGGTCGTCCGGAGGGTGGGAGCGGTCAATTACGAGGCACGCCGACCGATAGACGCAACGCGACTCAACGGTACCACGTAAATCTACTAAAACCGTGGTCTGACCGGGAGGGCCTCTTAATCAACCCGCACCGCCCGAGCCGGAACTGGGCCCCGAGTGCGAACCAGACGACCCCCCGACTCCCCTGCTTGGGGAGTCACTTTCCGAGGACCAGCTCAAACAAGCCAAGTGTCTCCTGCGGGTCTTCCAAAAGACCTTTACCGCCGTCCCGGGGTACACTACGCTGGTCTGCCATTCAATCCAATCGGAGCCCGGAAAGGTGGTCCGAGAGACAACCCGCCGCTGCCCACAGGATGCGGGAAGCGGTCGAGGAAGAGGTACGAGCGATGCTGGCCCTGGGGGTCATCGAGCCCTCCCTCAGCGAGTGGCGTAGTCCCATAGTCCTGGTGCCCAAGCCTGATGGCACCCGTCGGTTCTGCATCGACTTCCGGGGGGTGAATGCCATCTCCCGTTTCGATGCCTACCCGATGCCCCGAGTGGACGAGCTATTGGACCGATTGGGAGAAGCCCGCTTTATTACCACCCTGGACCTCAGCAAGGGGTACTGGCAAATCCCCCTTGAGGAGACCTCTAAAGAGAAGACCGCATTTGCCACCCCGACGGGACTGTACCAGTTCACCCGGATGCCCTTCGGTCTTCACGGGGCCCCAGCGACCTTCCAGAGGCTGATGGACCGCCTGCTTCAAACCCATCACGACTATGCGGCCGCGTATCTGGACGATGTGGTCGTCTATAGTCGTCGGTGGGAAGACCATCTGCCCCGGGTCGCGGCCGTCCTGAGGTCCCTAAGACAGGCAGGGTTGACGGCTAACCCCAAGAAGTGTCGGGTCGCCTGGCAGGAGACTACATACCTGGGGTACACTGTTGGCAGGGGGCAGGTAAAACCCTGGTGGGAAAGGTCCAGGCCCTAATGGAATGCCCGACCCCGACCACCAAACGGCAGGTCCGGCAGTTCTTAGGCCTGGTCGGGTATTACAGGAGGTTTATCCCACAGTTTGCCTCCATAGCGGCACCCCTCACCGGTCTGCTAACAAAGGACAGCCCTCGGCAACTGAAATGGACCCCGGAATGCGAGTCAGCCTTCCGACGCCTCCAGGGATGCCTCTGTCAGGAACCGGTCCTGTATAGCCCGGACTTCGATCGACGGTTCGTCCTGCAGACCGACGCCTCCGAGGTAGGACTGGGGGCCGTCCTGTCCCAGGAGGTGGAGGGGAAGGACCACCCCGTGCTGTACTTAAGCCGTAAGCTGTTCCCCCGTGAGCGGAATTACGCGGTGGTGGAAAAGGAGGCGCTGGCCATAAAATGGGCCTGCGAAGCCCTCCGTTTCTACCTCTTGGGGGCGCCGTTTACTCTGGTCACGGACCATGCCCCCCTCACCTGGCTAACGCGGATGAAAGACAAGAATGCCCGCATCATGAGGTGGTACTTGGCCTTACAGCCGTATGCGTTCACTATTCTGCACCGGGCGGGCAAGGACCATGCGAACGCCGACTTCATGTCCCGTATTGGGGGAATGGAAGGGTCTGGCCCCGATCGGCGGGAGCCAGACTTGAGGGGGTGTGTGTGTAGCGAGTCGGTGTGGCTCCCCATCGGTCCAGCAGAGGGAGCTCCTTGCCAGACGCCCAAGTGGGCTGAGACACCACTTCCTGTCCCCGCCCCCCGGAAGTCAAGGGGCGGGACAGGAAGTATAAAAGGAAGACGCCAGAGCTCAGTCAGGAGCCAGCAGCCGCCGGGAGCAGACGTGCCGGCGGGAGCTCCTGACCGGGAGCCTTCTAGGAACCAAGGCAGCTGCCCAGACTGGCCTCCGCTTCCCCGCGCCCACTACGAGGAGGAGGAGCCGCCCGAGCCGCCCCGTGACAGGTACTGGGACCACCCGCCGGACCGCCCCTGCGCCCCCCCCGAAGAGGAGCCGCCGGGGCTTCCCCGGCCCTGCTTCCCGGAGGAACCGCCGGAGCAGGCCTGGCCGGACTTTCCGGAGGCACTACCAGACCTCCCCCCAAGCCCAGACCCGGAGGAGCCGAGGACCTTTGGCTGGCCCGAACCGGATACAAGTGTGCAGGTAGGCCCCGAGGGGGATATGGAGTGTAGCCCGGGGATAGCCGACCCCTGTCAGGCTACGGACATTGAGGTGCCCATGTCGGTGTGTTTCGGTCTGGACCCCACCGACCAGCGGCCGTGAGAGCCGCTAATAGGGCCCCGGGCTGGAACACAGTGGAGTGGGCGGGCCTGTGTTCCCCCTGCCACCCCATTCACGGGTGGCAGTCTCCCCCTCACCCCAGCGCTCAGGCTTAGGCCTACCTGAACTACTGCTCAGCCCTGCCTAAGGGTCTGAGCCCTCTGTTTGTTGCCGCCCAGCCCCTGCTCCAGAGGCCTGGGCCTATATTGCCTTTGCTGTTGCCCAGCCCCTGCTCCAGAGGCCTGGGCTTATATTGCCTTTGATGCTGCCCAGCCCCTGCTCCAGAGGCCTGGGCCTATATTGACTGTACTGCTGCCCAGCCCTGCTCCCGAGGCCTGGGCCTCGCTTGACGGGGCTGGTGCCCAGCCCCTGCTCCAGAGGCCTGGGCCTATATTGACTGTGCTGCTGCCCAGCCCCTGCTCCAGAGGCCTGGGCCTATATTGACTGTGCTGCTGCCCAGCCCCTGCTCCAGAGGCCTGGGCCTATATTGACTGTGCTGCTGCCCAGCCCCTGCTCCAGAGGCCTGGGCCTATATTGACTGTGCTGCTGCCCAGCCCCTGCTCCAGAGGCCTGGGCTTATATTGACTCTGCGGTTGTCCAGCCCTTGCTCCAGAGGCCTGGGCTTATATTGACTCTGCGGTTGTCCAGCCCCTGCTCCAGAGGCTTGGGCTTATATTGACTTTGCTGTCGCCCCGCCCCTGCTCCAGAGGCCGGGGCTTACATTGCCCGTGCTATTGTCCAGCCCCTGCTAGAAGGGTCTGGGCCCAAGGACGGCTGTCCTGCTGCCCGCCCTGACCGAGGGTCGGGGCATATACTTATTGACTGTGTGCCTTGAGGTCAGCCCCTGCCTGAGGGTCTGAACCCCTGCGACCTTCACGAGACTGATTGCCGCCCAGCCCCTGCTCCAGAGGGCCCGAGGCGTAGGGTTGAGCTAACCCCGGACTCTTGTCGCCCACCTTTAGAGGGTCAAGGAGCGAGTCGGTGTGGCTCCCCTCCGGGCTACAGGAGGGTTGAGCCCCGACTCGCCAGATTACACACACATGGTGGTAATGTCAATTCCCTGCTTCTACTTTTGCATTTGCTCTGTTAGCCACAGCATCTCAGTGTGAATTCATGAGTAGTTGGTTACCCACAATGACTCCTAAATCCTAAACCCTTTTCTGAGCCACTGCTTTCCAAAAGACAGTCCCCCATCCTAAAAGTACATTTTTGGTTCCTATGACCTTGCATTAGCTGCATTAAAATGCATGTTGTTCAAGTGAGCTCAGTTTCTCATGTAACACCATTTCACCAATTTTTGTGTCATCTAAAACCTTTATCAATAATGATGGTATATTTTCTTCCAGATCATTGATAAAGATATAAGAACAGATCCCTTGGAACCCTACTAGAAAAACTTCCATTGGATGATGATTTCCTGTTTACAATTCCTTTATGAGATCTACCAGTTAGCCATTTTTAAATCCTAGGGCTGCCACTAACCCTCTGTGTGACCTTGGGCAAATCACTTCCTTCTCTGTGCCTCTGTTTCTAATCCTACCCTTTGCCTGTCTTGTGTACTTAGAATGTAAACTTGTTGAGGCAGGGGCTATCTCTCATCATGTGTACATACAACACTTAGTATAATGGGGCCCCATTCTCAGTTGAGGCCTTTATGCATTCCCATAATATAAGCTACTTACTTAAATTTTTTACAATTATTTTCTTTTACACTTTTTCATAGATGAAAAGTTATGATTTTCCCATCGCATTTCCCCAATAGCACACCCATTTGCCATATTCAGCCCTCCTCAGATGCCAAACTAAGAATCTTTGGCTATATTAACATGTGAGCTGAAAAATATAGAAATACTGCGCTCTACATATAACTCAGAATACTAAAAAAGCAACGTTTCTCTAGCAAGTAACCAGACTTCCCCCTCTCCTGCAACAGTCCCATTCTCATGAATTTTTGTGCAGAACTCCCAATGACATCCACGGGTGACATGAAAGAAAAATATTGCCTGAATTTGTGGAGATGTAAGAAATCTGAGTGTGTGGTATTTTAGAAAACAGGAGCTTAAATGGGTAGGAAGGATGATATATCTCGGCTCAGAGACACCTCTGTTGCTGCAATCTTGGAGGAAGGTGGGGTGCAAAGCTACCGAGTTTTGTTTTAAGAGCATGTGCAAACTGACATTTTCTGCACATTTGAGATTGCAATCCAGTTGAAAAATGGCCATTTCCTCTGGCAAGCAAATCTTTTCTGGGTAAAATTCCACTGTCCAATCCACAATCCAGGATGAAATGTGAATTTGTGACAATGCACAACAGTTTAGGGCAGGCAATGAAGCAGAATACCTCAGTCACTTGAAACTGTAGGCAGAATTCAGATAGGCATTTAACTACTCTAGAATTCAGCCAGGACCCTGGTGTTAAACATCTGTGCTCATGCAAAAAGTGCCAACCGAAGCAATGGTGAAGGAGGGGGCCTGTGTTATAGGATATTAGAGGGACACATTGTTGCTGCCTACAGAGCCGGCACTGTTTCCAATTGTTGCTGGAGCCTAGACACTATTTGCTGGACTTGTTCAGGGTACTGGAGTTCAGAGGAAAGGTAGAAAAGTTTGCACTGAACACCAGACTAATAATAAGAAGTGTTCTTGAAATTCTGTTTCATTTCCCAGCATTTGACAATAATCAAGTGGCCTGCTTGCTATGTAAATTGCTAAGTATTACAAATGCCCTGTGGTCATTCTGGTGTTACTCTGGGTACAACAACATCTTTTGTGCTTTTCATTTTGCAGGTTTTACAACCCCAACCTACAAGTGCTCTCTAGCAGATGTGGTTGGTACTCAGTAGATTCAATAGTGCAATATGTGTGACTAATTAAGATTGCAAATGCAAAAACCTTAATGCACTGATATGAAATTCCCACAAATGGAACAGGTTTAAGAACAGGTTAGTCAAACGTCTGTAAGAGAAGGTCTAGATCCTGCCTCAACACAAAGGGCTGAACTACATGACCTCTTAATGAGCCTTCCAGCCCTACATTTCTATGCTCACTCAGATCAAAATTAATCTTTCATTTTGATGAGGTTTCATTGTTAAATAAAGTGACATCTATGAACAAAGAGAACCATAACTAACCCAAAAGTAAACTATTAATATCAATTAGTAATAAATTATGTTAGTTGGTACACAGCTAATTTGGGAAGCAGTGGCAGCAATCATTGAACTTCAGAGTCCCCTTCCACGTCTTGTGCCACAGGGCTCACTTGAAGAGAGGCAGAATTTAGGCCAGGCAATAGACATCTTCAAAATGTGGCTGTTGGTTATCAGTAACCCACCGCCTGTCTACACACTAACCCAGGCTCAGACCCAGGGTCCTATAACCCCATAGGATGGAGGGTCTGAGCCTGAGTCAAGCTTGGACTCAGGGTTGCAGGCCAATTGCTCTTCAGTATAAACATAGCCCCACTGGACTTCTGCTCTGGGAGTCCATTAAAATTTTCTTTGGACAATCAACTTTTCCCACACTGCACTGTGGACAAAGGGATAGAGCAGCCACATTTTGGGAGGACGCTAGGAAGTCTGGGATATGGGTGGTTGGACTTAGGCCCCTATAATGCAGCATAGACAATGGAGCCCCAGGTTGGGACCCCTGGTTCAACAATTCCTAACCTGGGATTTCAAATAAGTGTAGCCTCTCAAGCCCTAGGTTAAAAAAAACCAAGGCTCTGCTAACTTGAGTTTTATTAACTCTGGGCTTACATTGCTGTGTAGACATACCCTCAGGAGGCCAAGGAACATGGCAAAAAAAGTTCTACCACTGTTAGAGGTGTTCAAGAGGACCTGCAGCACAAATTCCCTGTCCATTGGGCTGGATGAGAGCTCAACACCAGAAGCAATGGCTATACAGTGATAAGAAAGACTGACCTGACAGTAGAGCAAAGGCTCCCCCTAGAGGGGAATCTGTATGATTTCTGAAAGGGGCTGAGGCTGCCCAACTG
Source organism: Mauremys reevesii (assembly GCF_016161935.1). Taxonomy (NCBI): domain Eukaryota; kingdom Metazoa; phylum Chordata; order Testudines; family Geoemydidae; genus Mauremys; species Mauremys reevesii. The sequence continues at coordinate 270,112,884 of NC_052624.1, forward strand.
ATGTCAGCGAGAGCTTGAACATTCACTGCTGAAGTCAGTGGATCTCTGCACAGGTTAATTACAGAATCAGGGCCAGACTCACTCACTTCCAACAGTGGCTAGTTCTGGGGTCTCAAACTCAAATGACCACGAGGGCCACATGAGGATTAGTGCATTGAACCGAAGGCCGCATCATTGACACCCCCCCTCGCTTCCTCTGGCCCTGCCCCCACTCCACCCCTTCCATTAGGCCCCGGCCCTGCCCCACTTCTTTTCACCCCTTCCCTGCCCCAATCCAACCCCTTCCCCGAAGTCCCCACCCCAATGCTGCCCCCAGGGGCAGGTGGTGTGCAGGGTGTGGCAGGGGGCTCAGGGCAGGGCGTTGGTGCGTGGGGTGCAGCAGGGGGCTCAGGGCAAGGAGTGCAGGAGGGGTGCAGGATGTGGCAGGGGGCTCAGGGCAGGGAGCTGGGGTGTGGGATGTGGCAGGGAGCTCAGGGCAGGGAGTTGGGGTGCAGGAGGGGTGTGGGATGTGACAGGGGGCTCAGGGCAGGGAGTTGGGGTGCAGGAAGGGTGTGGGATGTGCCAGGGAGCTCAGGGCAGGGGGTTGGGGTGCAGGAGGGGTGTGGGGTGTGGCAGGGAGCTCAGGGCAGGGAGCTGGGGTGCAGGGTGCGGTCTCCAGCCCGGCACCGCTTACCTAGAGCGGCTCCGGGGTGGCAGCGGCGTGCACCAGAGCCAGGGCAGGCTTCCTGCCTGCCTGCCTGCCCTGGCTCCTGGCCCCGTGCTGCTCCCTTCCAGGAAGCAGCTGGAACTGTGTCCCTGGGGGAGGGGGAGGGGCTCAGGGTTCTGTGTGTGTGCGCTGCTACCTCTAGGTACCTCCCACGAAGCTCCCATTGGCCGCGGTTCCCTGTTCCCAGCCAATGGGAGCTGCGGGGGCGGTGTCTGGAAGGAGGCAATGCAGGAGCTCTCTGCCTCCTTCCCCCTCCCTCCCCGGCCCGAAGGGGAATGCTGCCAGCTGTTTCAGACAGTGGTGTGGGGCTTGCAATGCCACAGGGGGCAATCCCGCGGGTAGGCAGAGGGGCGGGAGGGGGGCACGAGTAGCTTGGGCAGCCCATGGGCCACGTGTGTGAGACCCCTGGGCTAGCTCATCTCGCTAAATGATGGGAAGAGGCCCTTGGCAGTGGGTGCCAAAATAGGCCATGTCACTGTGAAAATAAACAAAAAGACTAAAAATGGCATACTGCACCCTATGGCCCTACATAGCTAAAAAGTCAGGGGAGTTTTCAGAGCACCATTTGAGGCCCCCACCCACACCACTGTGAGGTAAATATTATTATCCCATTTTGCAGACAGGGAAAAACAAGGCACAGAGAACTAAACTGACTTGGGAAAGGTCACACAATGTATCAGTTGTGGAGCTTGGAACGAAACCCTGATCTCCTGAGTCCCAGTTCTGCGCTCTAATTAATCAATCACACTTCTGTCCATGCAGGAAATATGCAAGCTCACTTGCTATCCAGTAACCTGATGAACTTCAGCTTTCAAACCATTGCATCAGAGGTGAATAAAAGAATACAGCCCTTGTCTGTGGCTGATTTTTATCCAGTAGACAAGAGAAAAGAGACTACAGACTACATATGGGACCACAAGGCAATGTGAAGTCATCAAAGTCTGATCAAGTTACAAAGGAAAACTGGTCCACTGCCGATTTTCTTGATTACCTTACATCGGAGACCAGTATGAGCTCTGTGCTCTTGAACTGTACTGACTAGATCAGACACTTTTGGCAGTGCAAAGCGCTGTGTTGATAACTTTCCAGGAGCCCCAAGGGTGCAGCTAAATTGCACATATGTTTTCATAAATTTACATTCATTTTAGTGTCAATTTGCATTCTCCCCACGATGCAATTTGCAGAAAAGAGACATATAGCAATAGATAAAGCACAGCTCATTATCCTCTGAGCTGGGCCTTTTGCTTGCTTTTTCCTCTCTCTCTCTCATCCTCTTCCTTATTCTCATAATTAAGGTTAAGATTTTTGTCACAGTTATTTTTAGTAAATGTCACAGACAGGTCGCAGGCAACAAACAAAAATTCACAGAAGCCATGACCTGTCTGTGACTTTTACTAAAAATAATGTGGTGGGTGGTGGTATTGCCAGGGGGATGACTGAAGCCTGAGCTGGAACGGGGATAGAGAACCAGAGTCCTGCTGTGGTTGGAGGGAGAGGTGTCCAGCACCTGCATCTGCAGTGACTGACAGCTCAGAGCCCCCACCGCAGCTCCAGTGGCTCAGACCTGCAGGGTCCCCGTTGCCTGTGCCCGCGGTGGCTGACGGCTCCTGGGTTTCTGCTGCTTGCGGTAGATGGGACCTCCATGGTCTCCTCTACTGCCTGCAGTGGATAAGAGCTCTGTGGCTCCCCCATGCTGCTGGGAGCTCTGGGCCACCCCACACTGTCCACTGTGGTGAGGGGCTCCAGGGTCGTCCCCGCCCCCCTGCTGCCTGTATCCAGTGATGAACTGCCAAAATATTAACAACAGGTTCCCTCCTCCTCACCTCATGAGGGGGTCGTTCCTTACTGCCCCCTGCCACCCCATCCAGCCCCTCCTCTCATTCTTGATGGCCCCCGCCGGGACCCCTGTCCCATCCAACCACCCCTTCTCTCTGTCCGACTGCCCCCCACCACCTCATCCAACCCCTGCTCCTTCCTGACTGCCCCCCAGGACCCTTGCCTCCATTCAATCCCCCTGTTCCCTGCCCTCTGACTGCCCCAACCCCTATCCACCCCCCCACAACCCACCGAACACCCCCTCCCTGCTCCCTGCCCCCTTACCACACTGCCTGGGGCCGGGACCGGGTCCGCTCCTCCAGGACCTCGACCGGCGCCGACGGACCGACTCCCTGAGCTGAGCCGGGCCGTGACCGGGTCCGCTCCTCCAGGACCTCGACCGGCGCCACGGGGCCCAACTCCCTGAGCCGGGCCGGGCCGGAGCCCCTCAGCCGGCACCGGCACTATGGGGCCCGACTCCCCGAGCTGAGCTGGGCCGGGTCGGAGCCGCTCGGCCGGGACCAGCCCGAGCTGGGGGTGCTTGGCCGGGACCAGGCTGGGGTGCTCGGCCGGGGCCAGGAGGAGCCGCTCAGGTGGAGCTGGACTGGGCCGCACGCCATGCCTCCCTGGAGCCCCCCGCGTGTTCCCCTGCCCGGCTTACTTGCCTGCTGCTTGTTTCAGGCTTCCCGCGAACATTTGATTCATGGGAAGCAGGGGATGGGGAGGAGAAGGAGGGAGGAGCGTTCAGGGGAGAGGGGGAGGTGAGCTGGGGCCGGGTGGACAGCTGCCCGAGCCTTTGTTAAATTTCAAAGCTTTTTTAGAACTGGTTGTCCTGGAACAACTGGTTCTAAAAAGGCTTCTAAATTTAACGACCGGTTCCTGCGAACCGGTGCGAACCAGCTGGAGCTAACCATTGCCTGTATCACCTCAGAGCTCCGGGGTTCCCCCACCACCCATAGTGCCTTGGAACTCTGGGGTCCCCCCCTCCCCTTGCAGCGCCTCAGAGCTCCAGGGTCCCTGCGTCACCCGCTGCGCCTCAGGACTGGGAGATCCAGAGTCCCCATGAGCTAACAGCTCTGGCCCCACTGACCCAGGGCTGAAGCAGAAAATGTCACGGTCTCTGAAAGTCACAGAATCTGTGACATAATCTTATCCTTACTCATAATATTTTTCTTCCCTTTTCCTCCTTTGTTGGATTTCTCCCTTCCCTCAGGTTCTCTCCTCTCCCTCTGTTTTACCATCACTCCCCTCGCCTCCATCCTGCCTCCCCATCCCTTTCCTTTCCTTTCATTTTCTTTTCTGTCTTTCTACTCCACTTGTCATCTTTCTCCCCCCTTCCCCTAAGCAGAGTGTGAATCACAATCTGGTTTCTGGGCTGTGCACAACTATGCATTGCTCTTTACTCAGGCTACCCCAGTGCTCCCCAGTTCTCTATCTCTGTTAGCAACCTCTGGCTTTGTCTGACTGACCCACAGCATCTTGGAAGAGAAACCAGGCTCCAGTCTAGGCCCATGGCGGCTGGCCTGTGCTGTGCTCTGTTTTTGTACCTTCCAGCTATGCAGGAAGGAGTGGAACCCACTCCTGTTCCCCTGAGATCAGTGACTGTGGCAGGCCAGGTGCTGCTACAAGTGGCCACCCAGGAAGCTGGGGAAGGACATGGTTGGCTGGAGACTTGCTGAGCAGTATTGCTTGTGAAACACAGCAGCCCCTCTTGACACCTTGGGAATTTGTGCGGCAGCCCCAGGCTAGTAAGCAGCCCCCATCACTCAGCCCAGGATTCTGAAATGAGGATCAACAGTAAAGAAAATCTTACCTGGTGGCAGTCTTCCCCTTCCCACGGCAGGGGGGCAGAGTACTCCTATCACGCTGTGGTAATGGAACCAGACACTCCACAGTTGTCATGGCAGCCTTGTGCTCCATCTCCTTCTGCAAGCTCCCCCTAGCATGCTTTCCTGGGCCCGCTGGTATCATACCCTCTCTGTGCAGTAGTTCTGCACTGCACCCTCCGTGGCTGTGGAAGTGATGGGCTGGGGTTAGACCCATGGGACACAGTACATATATGGTCACATAACCAGGGCCGGCTCCAGGCACCAGCTGAGCAAGCTCATGCTTGGGGCGGCAGATTCTACGGGGCGGCATTCCGCCCAAACCTAGGGCGGCACGGCTGCTTTTTTTTTTTTGTTCGCTGCTCCGGCCACCCTGTAGGGGGCGGTGGCGCGGAGGAGGGGAGCGCCCTGCCGCAAACTCGGCAGGGCAGCCCGCGTCCTTCCCTCCCCGCTGACCGGAGCGGAGCAGAGCCCTCCCAGCAGGCGGCACGGCGCTCAGAGCCGTGTGGTGAGCGCCCCGCTGAAGTGATGGCCGCCCCGCTTCTCTCTCTCCCCCCTGCCCCCTCCCCTTCCCCGCCATTAGACCCGGCGTGCACTCTGCAGCACAGGGAGTCCCCTGGCTCCGGCTGCCCTGTAGGGTTTTTTGTTTTGTTTTGCTGCGCCATGTTCCTCCCCCCTGCTTTGCGCTGCTCCCTGCTTTGCTGCTCCGGTGGCCCTGCCCCCTCTTTTTTTTTTTTTTTTGGCTTGGGGCAGCAAAAAAGCCAGAGCCGGCCCTGCCTGTAACACTTACTCAGGCAAAGCTCCCATTGACTGCATGGTTTGACCCAGATGATGCAACAGACAACAAAAGTCCTTCCGTTTCACTGCACTACACATATTTAAGCATATATTAAAACATAATAGTGACGATCTAACGCACTGCAAGTAAATGTCACCTGTTTATTTGTTTGACAGTAAGTGATAAGAAGAATCCACATACAGAAAAGATCAAAATTCCAATTGTGTAGATTTTCCATTTCTGGCAACCAGTGGTCAGTGGCCCTGAATATAGAAGCTTCCTCCGTGAGCTGCTATTTTGATTTGAGCTGCAAGCACAAGGAATTTAAAAGTGCCTTTGTCTTGTTCAGTAGCCTCTTTTGATGCTCAGAACTGGCTGAGGAATTTTAATATTTCCTGGATGTGCATTCTTGAACTGTAACGTAATTAAAATAGGCATTTCTGAGCCCTTTGCTGTGGGCTGCCCTTTGGTTGAATAGTGGCTTCATCGGTAACACTGTTAGTATAGGAACCCAATGTCAGAGTTTGGAAATCTGCTCTCTCCTGCTTTGATGCTGGTTTAACATTAAAGGAAGACCATCTGACGTTCACACACTAAACTTTTTGTTTAAATATTGAACATCAAGGGCTAAATTTGTAACACAATCCACTAAATCTCAGCTGCGTGACTCCCATTAAAGTTAATTGGAGTGGTGGAGCTAACCCCTAGCACACCTTATTCATATTTACCCCTAAAGGCCTTCTTCCTTGGTTGAAAAGATCTGAACACGTTGCACTCAGTAAGGCTCTAGCGGGCATTCTAACATCCTATGCCAGATAACTGACTGTGCCTTTTGCAATTTGCATATTAACTTTATGTCGTGCAGTGCATATGAAAAAAGACAATTGTGCCACCCTGCAGTCACTGAGCAGTGATTGCAGAAATTAAAAGATAGGATTTTTTAGTTAATTAATCCAACATAACTAACAGAATATGCTAATCTAATATAATTAATATGAAAAATAACTGATCTGATACTTTGAGGATCCAATATATTCAGATCTTTGCTACAGTGCATGTTTTATATGTTTTGTCTAAGAAGGGGGACAGGATCCGCCCTCCTTTATGCCTGAGTAATCTAAGGGATCAATTGTGACTTTGCACTGCATAGTTCTCCTGTCCCAGGAATTAGATGGCAGGACTCAGGATAGCAATCTGGCTCCCATTCTGTTCAGGGATTCTACACCTGGTGCACTGTAAATCTCCATCCATGCCTGCTCAGCTGTGCTAGCCTGAACAATGTGTGTGGGAAGATACAAGACTCCACACCCACTAACGTGCATGGGAGGGAAAACAGTGGCCATCCATAGGCCATTCTACATCCCACTCTGCCACTTGTGATAGGGGTAGCCAGATTAGAGGAATAGGGAGACACTTTATGCCCCTTTACTCCTGTGCTTGGACACTCAAGACAAGTTGCAACATTACTCTCAGCAATTTTCAAGGGGGCAGAACTCAGGTCAAGGGAGGCTTATGAGCCAAATTCTGCTTTCAGTTACACCAGTGCAACCTAACTGATTTTAGTGGGGATGACTAGGTATAACTGAAGGCAGACTTTCACCTTACGTGGCAGAGATCTTGTGTTTAGACACCTCGACAAAACTTTTCCTCTGAGTAGGATGCATATAACTCAGCTTGCTAAAGGTACTTTAATAACAATCATTTTTGCTACAGCTCTTTGAAAAATTACTCATGACACTGGAGCCAATAAGCAAACAGATAAAATGTAGATCTTCTTACTGAAATGGTCCTATGAATATTTCTAACCAATCAATGTATTATTTATATATTAAAATAGGATTGATTACTGGTCCTGGGTTCAAGTAGAGATGGGCAGACAGGTTCAGAAAAAGCGAGAAATCCCATCTGACTCACTGTCTATTTGTAAAATCAACCTTGAACTTGTAGTATTATAGGTTGTCACTAAATTATATTGGTACCAATGATACAATTTTTGTTTTATCTTACTATGTACTAGCTGTATCTTAGAGAAATGCTCATTCTTAGTTGTGATGCAGTTCTTTGGCTGTTGAACAGTGGATTCTGTTGTCATAGCCTGAATCTTTTGGCCTAAATATCTTTTCTTCTGCCTGTGGCTTATACTAATTCAACCAAACCAAACCTTTATTAAGGTTCTGAAATTTATTTATTTATTTTAACGTTCAGGAAATCCCACAAGAGTCAGATCTTTCACGTAGTCTTGGCCAGTTTAGCAAATTCAATGGTTGGAGAGTTTGGTAGAGTTTCAAGTAAGCCCCCCAACTTCTGCTTACTTAGCTGAACCCAACCCACCTTCAGAAATTGTCCTGCCATCTCTAGTTTCAGGTGTATTGTCCTTGTGCTGTTAATTCTTGCATTTATAGTTACTGGTTATAGGAAACAGATCTGAAGATGGATTAGAAGAATGATCAGTTACTGCTTGTGGTGGCCTAATGCAAATGTATTATGGATTATTTTCTGACATCTTGCAGCTAATTGAGCTACAGATTTATGACTTAATAGACTACAGGAGTCATGATCTTATATTACCTGGTTAGGGTTGTCTCATCAGGATTATGTTAATATAAACCATATAAGGAAATGACTCTGATTGATCCTGAAACAGGTAGATATGCAGTATTACCTATCAGCCACTTTATCTCCAAATAAAATTGTTCAAAAACTACAGATGTGTTGAGGTGTGTGATGTGAAGCTCGTGTCTGCTACACACCGCCTATAGCGGGTGGCAATAAATATGAAAATCCTATTTGCTTTACTCATGCAAGAGGTCCCATTGACATTGATGGATACAGTTCTCAGTTCTGCCACTGGCAGGATGGGTGACCTTGAGCAAGTCACTTCTCTTCTATGTGAGAGGACCAAAGCCACTCCTCTGCGCCCCTCTTACTCTGAGTAGGAAGTAAGTTACACCATCCCTTTACAGTGTAATCTTCTTTTCCCCTCTGTCAGCTCCACTCTGATGGCTGATGGATATGGGGAGCAGAGCCATGGCTCCACCCACATAGCATCTGGATAGAAAGCAAAACACAGATACTGGCCAGTTTAGGCAGTCTGGATTGATGGGCATATCACAGTGTAAGCAGGAAACTATGCAGTCTGAAAAACTCCTGGCCAGGATGGAGAGAGACAGATGGTATCTGCCCAATAGCAGTGATAGCAGAGGAGTTTGGAGCATAGAGGGGTGCACTTTGTGCATGAAAGGGAAATGTAGTTGTCCTGAACCTTGACAAATTCTAGCCATTATTGTACCTTTCTCTGATACAATGACAAGCCCATTATAAAATATTTGTTCCCTCAGGCACGTATAGATTGTAATCAAGTCACGCCTTAACCTTCTCTTTGTTAAGCTAAATAGATTGAGCTCCATGAGTCTATCACTATAAGGCATGTTTTCTAATCCTTTAATCATTATTATGGCGCCTCTCTGAATTCTCTCCAATTTTTCAACATCCATCTTGAATTGTGGACACCAGATCTGAACACAGTGGTTTCACCAGTGCCAAATACAGAGGTAAAATAACTTCTTTAGTCCTACTTGAGATTCCCCCGTTTATGTATCCAAGGATCACATTAGCACTTTTGGCCACAAAGTCATACCATGAGCTCATTATCTACTATGAGCCCCAAACCTTTCTTCAGAGTCACTGATTCCAGGATAGAGTCCCTCATTGTGTAATTATGGCAACATGTATTGTTTGTTTGCCTCCGTTTACTAATTGATCCAGATTGCTCTGTATCAGTGACCATCCTCTTCATTATTTTTCACTCTCCCAATTTTTGTGGCATCTGCAGACCTTATCAGTGATGATTTTGTGTGTTCTTCCAGGTCATTGATAAAAATGTGAAATGGCATAAGGCCAAGAAAAGATCCCTCTCTGACCCTATTAGAAACTCACCTGCTTGATGATGATTCCCTGTTTGCAATACATTTTGAGATTGATTATTCAGCAGCTTTTAATCGATTTAATGTGTGCATTTCAATTTTATATATACTTTTTTAATCAAAATGTCTTGCATCAACTCAAATGCTTTACAGCAGCTTAAATATATTACGTCAACACAATTACCTTTATCAACCCAACTTGTGATCTCATCCAAAAAAGATAAAGTTAGTTTGAGAGGATCTATTTTCTATAAGCACATGGTGGGCATCTTACTCTCTTCCACTTCCTGGTGCAGCTGTATTTGGGAAAATCACAGCTGAGCCGTATATTTGTGACTCAGATCTATAGAGATGGCACTCTAAGTATACATAAAATCGATTAGATTAGATAAATAAATGGATAGATAGCTAGATTAAAAAATGCACTACTGTAGCCTTGCTGTAGCCGCGTTGGTCCCAGGATATGAGAGACAAAGTAGGTGAAGTAATATTTTTTATTGGATCAACTTTTGCTGGTGGAAATGTCAGGGACTATACCAGTGAGGAAAGGCTGCTGGCCTGATCCCTGACTACCTATGCTGCTAGGCAACCAATGAGCCAGCTGCACTGCCGTAGAACTCTCAGAGTGGCCACCCCACCACCCCCGTTTCTGGCATTTTGCTTCTACCCGTCCATTACTGACCCTCAGCTCATTTCCTGGTGCCCAGGCACTCTTGACCCAGCTCTAACCAGTAGGCTGAACTCTCGCCTTTACCACTAGGCCTGACTGCTCATGGTCTGGCTGGCAATAGGAAGGTACAAGTTTTTGAGCTACACAGAGCTCTTCTTCAGGTTTCCTTCCACCCACAGAAGTTGGTCCAGTAAAAAATATTACCTCTCCCACCTTGTCTCCCTCATACTGTAGTCTGTTAGTTTTTAACATTATAATATTAGACAGCATCTGTCTGAAGAACCTCAACCATTGGATAGACCACAGGTCAGAGCCACTTCTCTAGAAATACAAACCCTTATCCCATTTTAATTTAATTAGTATTTCCCATTCCTTCTTGTTGCTCAGCCTATGTTAAATTGTTCGGCTCAGTAACTGCATTAATTGTATTTGCTCTTTTATCAGATAACAGACCTTATCATTAGCTTATCCACAGTGAGTAAAATTGCTTCCAAAATTGGTCCTTCCAATTCTCCATTCTCTGCATAAAATATTATGTTCCATTGGATTGCTAAGGTGTTTGCCTAAAACCAGCCTTTCTATTTCAAGGAAACCTGACAAAACAAGTGGCAGATGCTTTCCTTCCTGTGACGTATGGGGAGGGATCCTGTTGTGAGGCTGAGTAAAGTTTTACCTCTTCAGCAATTAACATGAGAGGGAAATGGAATCGATTCCATCTGAAGCAGCAGCAATGTCAATCCCAGTTGATCAGATGAGAAGGAGTATAATTGCTGTTCAAATGAGATATCTCTGCTGATTGCTGACTAACAAAAGGTGGTGGTGGAGGTAACGACCTGGGATTTAACACTTCTTGGATCTTGTGCACTTTAAGTGAGGTATAGCTGTTAAAGTTATAATGACAACATATGTTATTTTTTTTCATACTGTACCTATAACAACGTGTGTAATGCAATTAAAGAGTGTTGTTAAGTGGTCCTGTGGTGCCATGCAGGAGAACCAGGCTTAGTTCACAAACACTAGCAGTAGAGGAACACTCAGCCTTTAGGGGCCAGAATGGGGAAGCAACCACTCCAGCTGATCTAGAAGGGACTGGGGGGCTCACGAGCCAGCTCTCCTTGACCAAGTCCAGATTGCTGTAGTAGGAAATCAATGGGAGTTTTCCTTAAGCAAGGCCTGAGAAGAAAAATGGTTCTGTGGTTAAAACACTGGCCTCCGACTCAGGAGGCTGGGTTCATTTGCTGCTTCTGCTATAGCCATCCTCTTGCAAGTGTCACTGAACCTCTCTATGCCTTAGATCACCAACTGTAACCTTGGGATGTAATACTCTTTCTCCCACCCTGCATCTTGTCTATTTCACAAGTAAGCTCTTTGGGACCATCTCTTACTATAAGTGTGTACAGCACCTAACACAATAGGGCTCCACTCCCAGCTTTGGCCTCCAGATGTCACTGTCATAGAAACAACAGTGAATCCATCTTTAAGGTGAAGTCTCCTTTTCCAGTATATTCATACAGGTTTTGTTCTTTACAGAGGGTTTGCTGAATAAAACAAAACTCAAATACCCCCTTCTCTACAGAGGACAGAAATTGTAGCCTGCGGAATGGGATATTTTTAAACCTGATTTTGCACCTCTTTTTATCAAGGGTGGAAAATTATGATGTGAATGTAGGATAATGGGAGATGAATTTTTTGCAGGAGCCAGAATTCAATTTACTGCATGACGTTCTGCTGACGGACCTGCATAACTGGCTCTTGTTTGACTCTGAAGCAGAGTGTTAATAAAACCAAAAAGAGGTGACAATTTTAATAAAGGAAATGCATTAACGCTAGCTCTGAAATTAAACAAATGCTGTAGGAGGGAAAAGGCAAAGCTTGAAGATAATACGACTATATCTTATGGACAGTTATAATATGGGACTTGAATGTGCCATTTAAGCACTGCCCTGCACAGAGGTCAATGCAGAACTGCCCTGGTCCACGGGGACCAGAATGCCTCTTGGAGCTCGTGGGCATAGACACCATGCACCCACTACCACACCCCTTGGAGATTGCAACCTGCTCTTCTGTCTGTGCAGACTGGTTCTGCCAGCCAGTGTGTAGGGGGTGGATCCGTGCCTCTGCATTGCCCTGCAAAGGAAGAAGGGAGGCAGCAGCTGGTGCACTCTCCAGAGCTCAGGAGTTGCAATTGTGTCTGAGTCTTTCACAAGCCATGCATGGGGTTGCAGGAAGGCTCCTTATGGGCTCCTTCCCACTCTGTGCACCTGGGTAAGGGTCAGCAAGGTTTTTAGCCCATATAGAAGCAAATAGGTACATATTGGGTTAACTTCTGTTCTCACTTACCCCAGTGAGAATTGGGTGTAACTCCACTGAAATCAGTGGAGCTTCACCAGTGTAAACCTGGAGTAGCACAACACAGCAGCGAAACAGGTCCACAGGATTCAAAGTGGGATTTGTTAACCTTTTTAGAGGTGTATGCATGTGGTTTCATATGAGATGTTTAGACACAATAACTACAAATGTTAAGCCTTAACCTCAATCTGTTTATTGCTATTCATATAGGACCCAATCAAGCTGTGGAAAGAGTCATTTTTTATTTTAATGGGATTGGAATTGGGCACTTAGTTAGTCCTTAAGTGAAAGATTGTTATTTACTGAATGCTGGCAGTATGTGCAGCGCTGTAGAAATTGGGAGGAAATCATGATCCCTGCCCTGAAGTGCTTTCCTACGTCAATACTGAAATGTCTTCAGGGATAGGCTCTTGATGCTGCATTTCAGTAATGTGGCTCTTCCCATCTGTTGGATTAGTAATACAAAATGCAGATCCTTAAAAGAGCTGCTGTTGGTTCAGATCCAGTCGGGTGCATTCACATGGTCAGTTTTGATTGGGGATCACCATCCTGTCCAGCAGTGCCATCACCTTTGGCTCAGCGACAGCAACAAAAGACTCTCCCAGTGTGCACCAGTGCCTGAGGCATATGCTGCGGCACGTTATCTGCTGAGTATCTCAGTGATGATCTCACCAGTCATTCAAGAAACGTCTTGCCTGGAACTGATGGACACTTGTGTGGATTTGCTGGTGACCAGAGTTCAGCCCTAAGTACTGTGGGCACCTCGGAATACTGCAGTACCCCCTTGTACTGTGCTATCAAGAGCCCAGGTGGCTATGACTTCCCCAATGCCATCTTCTTCAGACTCCCATCACTACTCCCCAGCACCGAGAGGCACTGCATCTCCCTGGCAGTTTGTTCTCTCTCAAGTTTGTTCTCTAAGTCAGACATTGGATCTTATGTGTCACAGCCACATCATGTAAGCCATCACTTTCCTCTGGGGCAGGGCCGGCTCCGGCTTTTTTGCCACCCAAAGCAAAAACAAAACAAAAAAAAAACAGGGTGCAAACGCGCTGGTGAGCCTCTGGGCGGGCGGCAGCTGCACTCTGGCTAGCAGGACTCCCTGCTCTGCAGACATGTGCCAGGCAGTGGAGTGAGTGCCCCGGCTAATGGGGGGAGAGAGTGGGGGGGGGGGAGAGAGAGAAGGGGGATGTCCAGGGCTTCCTTCAGCCACGGCGCTCACCACTCGGCCCCTTCCGCCTCGCCGCCTGCCCGGAGGGCTCCGTGCTGCTCCCGCCTGCAGGTGAATTGAAAGTCATCGGTCGGCGGGGAGGGAAGGATGTGGGCTGTCGGGCTTGCTGCAGACCTCGCAATGGCTGGGGCAGACGGAGCGCACAGCCCGCTCCCAGCAGGTGCTCTCCTCCTCCGTGCCACTGCCCCCAACAGTGGCGCACTGAAAGTCATTGGTGAAACAAAAGAAAAAGAAAAACAAACAAACAAATACCAGGGCGCAGAGCTGCCAGAGCAGCGAACCAAAAAAAAAAGGTGGTCGTGTCACTCTAGGATTGGGGGGAATGCCGCTTCTTAGAATCTGCTGCCCCAAGCACGAGCTTGCTCGGCTGGTGCCTGGAGCTGGCTCTGCTCTGAGGGGTTTTTACTCCTGGTATTCACTGGCTTCTCCGCATTGGTCAGCTAGCAGGGAGCCATGGTTGGGCTCCTGTGCCATATCAATGGCTGTACTGAAATCTGTGGGGGTTTCCTCTTGCCGCTAGATTCTCTCCACACCCTCACCCCTCTACATTCTCCAGTAGATGTTTCAAAAATGCACAGCAAGAGCTGCAGGCAGCTGCTCCCAATACCGAGCTCAGTGAATCCCACTTTGCACCCTTTGTAGCTCAAGTGCTTATACTGGACATTTGTAGAGCTGCGACTTGGTCTTCAGTACATATTTTTGCTTCTCATTTATGACAGCAGTCTAGAGATGATGCCACATTTGGATGTACAATCCTTCAATCATTATTTAGGTAGACTCGAATCTCACCTAGTGAGTCACCCGAAGTAGAAGGGACATGCACAATCACTTGAAGAAAAATGGTTACTATCCTGTTCTGCAACTGTCGCTCTTTGAGATATGTTGCACATGTCCATTCTGTGACCTATCCTCCCCACCGGACGGACTTGGATATAGAAGGGAAGAAGGAATTGAGGGGGACCTGGGCTGGCTCTGCCCTTTATTTCATGCCCCTGAGGCAGTAGAGGGTACATGCACCACCCTGACAGGTAATGCTAAGGGAAACATTTCCACTTCTAGTGCACTGGGCATGTACACATCTGAAGAGGAATGGACATGTGCAACACATCTCGAAGAACAACAGTTACAGAACAGGTTAGTAACTGTTTTATTCAGCTAAAAACTTATGTGTGAATCTTTCCTCACAGCAATTTCTCAGCAGATGGCACTGTCTGGCTGAGGAATTTTAAAGGCCGGTATTTCTTGCTTATGTTTTCTGTTCATTACAGCTAGCAACAAAATCAACTAGAATTGGCTGGGAGGTGCAGGAGGAAATTGTGAGCAATTCAGAAACTATTTCCTGGCCTTTTATATACCAGTTTAAACATTTTTTACTTTCTCCTTAGACCAGTGGGCAAAGAATCCATGAATCATTCTCTGTATAAACCTGTATCCCAGGGCAGTGTTTGTGTAGTTAATTATATTCTCGCCTAATTAGAGAAGGTGACTGAATTAGGCATCTTCTCTTATGGATGGCTATAACACAGACCATTTCCTCTTCTGAAAGTGGTAGATGTGTAATTATGTAGCGTTTCTTCAGGGTATGGAATGTTTTCTCATCACAGAGCTGGGAAGTAATTCCATGCAACTTTCTACATGGGTAGTGATTGTGTATAAATGATCTTTCTCTCATTTGACAACCTACCTCCACCCGCTTTAGTTTCCAGAAGCATGAAATCAGGTACTCCATAGAACAGCACCCCTGAGAAATAGCTGTTATATCTGAGCTGAATTTTTAAACCAGCTAAAGCTCTACAGGCCGTAACATCCAGTGGGTCCCCATACCCACTCCTTTAACTGCCTTCAGTGATATGGTCTGCCTAGAGACTG
This sequence comes from Mauremys reevesii, assembly GCF_016161935.1. Classification (NCBI taxonomy): domain Eukaryota; kingdom Metazoa; phylum Chordata; order Testudines; family Geoemydidae; genus Mauremys; species Mauremys reevesii. The sequence continues at coordinate 270,128,051 of NC_052624.1, forward strand.
AGATACCCTGCCTCTGTGACCCAACCAAGCTCACAAATGCCTCATAATTTTCTCCAGTTGGCCATCTATAACCCTTCCCATCTGGAGAAGGAGAACAGCAGATTTGCCCCCATCAGCCTTCTACTACTGCTCAGCAGATTCATCACACTTTAGAACCAGTGATGCTGAGCTACCCTCCACCAACCTGCTCCAGAAAGGGAGCAAACAGATGAGTAACGGCACTCAATCCCATGAGCCTGGATCCAAGGTCCAAGTACCCCATCTATGGATCTATGCATCTTTTACTTCCCCTGTTCAGGTACGTGCTCTGATTCAGAATCTAGCCCTAGGAGAATTAGCTAACACATTACTAGACCCATGATAGCTTCTTCTGAAAAATCATGGACAACTAGAATTGCTCTGAAAAGCTAGAGAAAAGTTTTCAAACAAGGAAAGAAGAACGATCCTGGCAATTAGCATCCCTTCCATTTAACTGCTGTTGCTAATAAAATAATGAAACAGTACTGCAAGAACGAGAAAAGAGAGTAATGGTACCATGAGCGATCAGCAGCCAAATGCATTTTCTTGAGTTCTTTTTGCTATAATGATAAAGGTCTGCCACCCGCAGCACCCATTGAAGTCAAATATGTCTCAGGATGTAAGTGGATGAAGGAAACATGGTCACTATAATGGATTTAGATTTTAGGGAAGCATATTGTGCTGTCTCTCAGGAAATCTCACTCAGAAAGTTAATTCAAAATGTCTTAATGGGACCATTGGCATGTGGATTGAAAACTGGCTGGAAGTAATAAAACAGTAATATTTTGAGTGGGTTGGCTAATGGGGTACCATTAGAGTCAATCTTGTTTAACGCCCTCATTAATGGTCTGGGAAAGTGAGTAGGCAGCATGTTAATGGAATTCTCAGTGACTATTAAATTGGAAGGAAATGTGAATGTCAGTCAGGAGAAAGAACTAACACAAAAGGACAAGGAGTTGTTAGCAGGCTGGGTGGGCAGAAAATAAAATGAGATTCAATTTAGAGAAAAGCAAGCTAACTGATCTGGGGGGAAATAACCTGAAACACAGACTGATCTACTCAATGAGTAGGAGACACTTGGGACTCATTAATGCTGAGAGAGACCTAGATGAAACTGGACAGCAAATTAGATACGACTTTGCAGTATATACAAAATAATTAGACCACTAAGCACAGTGGTTCTGGTTTCTGGTGTTACCATAATTGGGATGTTGGGTTCAGTTCTGGGCACCACATTACTAGAAATAGATTTCCAAATTGAGGGGGTTCAGAGGAAAGAAACTAAAACGAGCAGGAGGCTGCAGGAATTGATCTATGAGGAAAATTTGAAAGAGCTATACTGGCTGAGTGATGACTAAAGGGATACATACAAATGGCTACAAATAGCTGAAAATTGCAAGACCTTTGGACCTACCCTCTTACTCTTCGTCTTTCTTGTCTATTTAGACTGTGAGATCTTCAGGGTAGTGTATACTGCCTTTTGCTGTGTGTCTGTCCAGTACCTAGGCCCAACTGAAATTTGGGCCTTTATGTGCTGCTGTAATACCAATAATTCATCATCATCACCATCATCACCACCACAAAAGAGTATCTACTTTCCTATTGGGGCATGTATTATTGACACTTCAATGTGGGAAGGAATTTTCCTCCAGGACAGATTGGCAGAGGCCCTGGGGGTTTTTCACCTTCCTCTGCAGCGAGGGGCATGGGTCACTTGCTGGAAGATTCTCTGCACCTTGAAGTCTTTAAACCATGATTTGAGGACTTCAATGGCTCAGACATAGGTTTGATACAGGAGTGGGTGGGTGAGATTCTGTAGCCTGCGTTGTGCAGGAGATCAGACTAGATGATCATAATGGTCCCTTCTGACCTTAAAGTCTATGATTCTATGATTGTAAAATTGTAACAGCCTACTACATTCATGGACTATTAATACACTGGTGGTGTAGCTCCAAATTCTCTTTCCAGATCTCAGGAGCAGACACAGAAACAGCACTATGTGGTGAGTAGGAAAGATGGGGCCCAGCTGTGGCCAGCCCTGTAACCTAGTACCCAGAGGCATGCAATGGTGCCCTCTGTTCTCTAGGGGCATTAAGATTCATACAGTTCCATCTTTTCCCCTAAGCCATATGGGCTTAGCAAATCAAATCTCTGGGGAGGAGCCAACCCAGGCAGTGAGAGCGACTTTCACCAGCAGAGCAGACACAGAAGCAGCCTCAGTAGGGACTGCTGGATACTGATGATTTCATCAGGCTGCTTCCTATAGTTTTCCCTCTGGACATTCTTTCCCCTGCTCTGATTGGCTGTGTGCTCAACTCCACCTGCCTCTTCTCTTGCAATCTCTTCCTCTCAGTCTCACTCTAGCTCACCTCCATTCTCCCCACCTTCCTTCCATCACTCGTCTCCTTCCCTTGTCCCCCGAACCCACCTCTTCTTTCTGTCCCGCTCTCTCTTCTTTTGTTGTCTCTCCACTTAGCAATCATCACCCAACAAAACCCCACCCTAAAAAATTAACACCGCTCTAGCGTGACAATTGCAAACTATCACTGTTCTCTTCGATTGTACGTTCTGTGCCTCTCCCCAATCCTGTGCGTGTCCTGATAAACAGTAAGCTCTTTGTAGCAGGGTCTGGCCATCACTCTATCCCAGTGACACTTTGTTTTCAGTTGCCTCTTAGGCACTACTGTAATAAACATAACTAAATAAAACAAAATGAGTTTGTTGTTCTTTGTTAGCAACAAAAATGAGAGGTATTGCAAGAATGCAACTGTGAGAAGGATAATGGCTCTCCCAGCCAAAAATGATAGTACAACGCATTACATTTTGATAGTTTCTGTTGTCAAAAGCCAAAACAAAGCAGCCAACAAAAATCAAAACAAAAAACACCTGCCCGAGACCTTTGGAGAGACATATATTTTTTCCCTACTGATTAAGGTTATTTTAGTGTTCCAAGATGAAATAATGTGGCAAATTCACAAGGCATGAATAAGAATGGTTGTTGGTACATTTTGGCAACCAGGACCTATTCACCGGTATCTGAATGACTAGAGAGCTGACTGGATTTGCTCATTACTAAAAATGGGAGGGTTTGATTCTCCATGGTCTTGTCATTTGCTCTGTGCAGAGAGGGGGTTTAAATGCTATGATGGGGCAAATGAAGGAAAAATTTGGACACGACAACATTTGCATCCACTTTGCACAAGGGTAAGGACTACACAGTGTGCTGGGAAGTGGAGAATTAGGACCCCGAGGATATTTTTCAAATGACTTTGCCCATAATAGTAAAGTGCTCAGGTTGTGCCTTAAATTTGATATGAGGCAAAAATAATTAAATTAAGGGCTATATTCTCTGTTCTTGTAAACAAGTGTAGCGTCAATGAAATCAGTGGAGCTGTGCCAGTTTACACCAATGGGGGAGCTATAATAATTTACATCCGCTGAGAATCTGGTCCTACATCTCTTTGAATGCCTACAATACACTTAAACACTGTAGTTAGTTTTGCTCCTCATACACAGTGTGTTTGTTAGTAAGGAAAACAACAGACCCTACCTGCATTCAAAAAAATGTTTTGAAGCAGTGGTTCAAATGAAGCCATCACCGCTGTCAACTGACTATTTGCTGCTGGCATGTGCTTGGTTTTGTTGGCTAGTACCCTACTGTGTTTCAGATGTGGATAAAGAGGGTCACCAAAGCCCAGAGAGACCATAGAGGCTGAGCTATGGAAATGGGTTGGAAGTTTGTTATTTATGTTGCACTAGCACATAGAGTCCTTAATCAGGCCTCAATGCCCCATTGTGCTAGGTGCTTCACAAATGAGTAGAACAAGGACAGTCCTGCTCCAGAAAACTCACAGACTATGACAGACAACTTGCTACGGATGTTGCAGATTGAGGATTTAATGATTTTTTTTGTCCCTCTGCCTCCCAACCAAGCACTCACTTGGCCAGGCTAAAATTTCCAGCATTTTCCTCCTTTGAAATACAGTGGCAGCTCATCAGCTGGTGAACCAGTGTTGCTCCAGGGAAGTCAAAGGAGCCACGCTGATCTACACAGGCAGAGGATCTGATCCAAAGCATTGACCATTTTTAAAAATGTGTCTTTTGTTGTTGGTTCTTACAGAGCAGAGACTGACACTGATTCTTCCACACTGCTTCTGTCTCTTGGGTAAGCCACTTTACTGTTATCTCTGCTCACTTCCCACACCCTCTGGAAGCCCACTCACTTCTGTCCATCTGTCCACAGGCCTTCCCATGGATTTCCTGATCCCCTTTAGCTTGTACATTGGGCAGTCAGGCCTACCTATCTCTGGGAGACTCCATTTTGGATTTACAGGAGCTCAGGATCACAGTGCTCATTGGATAGTGTTGAACACCAGAGTGCATGAATATTAAAAACAGAGACATGAGGAACTCAGCACAGAGGAAGCTGGCTCCGATACTATTTACTTGGAAGATAACACGTGCACTAGCACCCTCTGCTGTGAAAGCACTAGCATAAAAGGACACTGCTGCTGCTGTGGAAATGCCCTCTGGGCAATGCATTACTCAAACCAGCAACATCTGGTCTATTCTAATCTTAGGCTTGCTTCAGCAGAAACTGTAAATCAGGCTCAATTGTTCCATAGTTTTTCTGGATAGAGAAACGGCCACTGGATGATAGGGAAGTACAAGACCACCAAAATAATTTTCATGTGGGACCAAAACTTGAATCTGGGCCTTCCAGGTTCATACACCCACCCTCCCATGACCATCACAAAAAGGAGAGCTCTAAAGTGGGTCTGAGGTAGATTATTGTGAGAGATAATTATTAATGTATCTGAACAAGCTCTCTGAACTCTAGCCGTTTTTTTTTAAATGAACAAATGAAGTTCTATCATTGGACTGTGGCAGACTTGCCACTTCTTGCTGCAGACCCATTGTAAGCCTTGCTGACAGGCTACACAGCCAGAACCTGAGTTCTTCAGATCTGAGCAGCCACTGCCCTCAACTGCTAGAAGAGGGCCTCATCCTCCCTGGTTGAACTAACCTCATTAGCTCTAGCCTGATTCTTGCTTGCATATTTATACCTGCCTCTGGAAATTTCCACTACATGCCTCCGACGAAGTGGGTATTCACCCACGAAAGCTCATGCTCCAATACGTCTGTTAGTCTATAAGGTGCCACAGGACTCTTTGCTGCTTTTACAGATCCAGACTAACACGGCTACCCCTCCGATACTTGCCCCACATGAACTGCTTCTAACAGTGTGACGTGCTACCTGGGTTTTGGAAAATTCTTAACTCCGCTTCCTAAAGATTTAGGTTTTCAACATAATAAAAAGTCAAGGTAACCCCCCAGCTCCACACACACACACCACAAAGTACCACATCACTGAAGTGACACTGCACCTATAAAGCTCCAAAGTTCCACAAGCTTTTATGGCACTTTGTTTTACTGAGATGATGTAAAGTCCTTCAAGCCGCACAGGTTTATTGCAGGCAATAGCTGTACTTTCTCTGACTGTGCAAACAGGAGGCAGCTCAGTAGCTCAGCCAGTGTCGACTGCATTTATTAGCTTTTTGGGCCACCCTGTATCAGGTAATAGCATTTGTCTACTTATAAACTGAGGTTACGCTGTAGCTTTCCTCAGCCGAGATCGGACTTGTTAATGACTACAGTGAAGAGCCTATTACGTCTATATTGTAATACACCATTGCAATTGCTTTTTCTAATTCACCAATACAAAATTATAGTGTTTGCTTATTGTCCCACCTGGGAAAGGTATCTTTAAACTGCAGACAAGGATGAGGCTGCCCAGGGGATTGACATAATTAATCAATTAAGAGTTTTCTATAGCATCCAATATTTTAGTATCCAAGGGCCTGACCCTAAGTGTATCAGTTAAATCTGCATAGTGCGGTTCATAGTATACTACATGGTATTTTCTGCTCCCCTTCCCTCCTTGGGTAGGGGTGACTCTGCTTAGGGAATAATATATTATACTTTGTATTATCATCATTATATTTTGGAAATACTTTGCCAAAGGGAAGGATCTTGCAGGGAGTGCTGACAGTGGTCAAGTTTTGGATAAGGCCTCTCCTCAGGAGGCTCTGTACAGAGCTGAACCTTCTCACTCAAGAAGGCTTTGTCTTTGGCTCTCACGTGTCCTATCAGCTGCATTGTCCCACAGGAGCACAGCTGTTTTGGAGAGTCATGGGTAGAAACACAGTCACTGATGGTGAAATTCACCTCAGTGTACAAGACCTGTGCACCACTTGAATCCCACTTACATTCTCAGAATTGATATTCTTCAAACTTGACTTGCTTTATAGGTCTCAAGGAGACTGTAATTTCAATTGGGTGACTCTCTTGAAGACAATGACGTTCTATGAAGTCTCTGTTCAACTTGTTTGCCAATAATCCAGCATATATAGTCTGTATCGCATATGGGAAAGGGGTTCTTAGTTTTCAGAATTTGTTTTAGTTAATGGACAATAACAATTAGCTGTTAATCTTTTGCCCTATTTATTTTTCCAAGGCCTCCTCTAATTCTTTAACAGGTGTGAGATATCCTGTCTCAAGATGTGTTATTTGATACGCAGGTAATTTATGGGACTCTATTGTTATGCCTCAGGTTAGGAGGCAGGTTAGGAGGTCAGTTCCCATGTACTTCATGGGAGTCACCTTAGTATGTCACAATGAGAATTTCATTTTGGCCTGGTCCACAGAAAGTAAACTGCTTCAAAAAAAGCACATAAATTATGGTCTTGTCTCATTCCAAGACACCTAGTTTTTTCTGCAGGTTTCATTCATCACTTCAGCTTTTGCCACATGGAAGCTGACACTCAAAGGGAAAACTCAATGGGTACAAACAATGTGAACCAAAACAGAAAGTCTCATGTAGCTCTACACCCGTTTTTTTTTCTTTTTCTTCATCTCAGTAAAGATGAACAGGTTGAACAAAGCCTTTAGCTTTGTTTCACTAGGCATTTTATCAATTGTTCCACAAGATGGCAGCAAAGGAAAATTGTTGCCCAAGTACAGGACAAAGGCATACAAGGACATGCAGCTTTCCAACTGTGATTAAGACACTGAAAATACCATTGTGATAGACCCATGAGTGCTTGTGGGAAGCCACCTGGTGAGAGAGATTTATTTATTGTATATGCTTTCCAAGCTTCCAAGTCTATGAAGAGCTAAATGAAAGTTACTTTGTATTACATTAAGGATATGCTCACTGTTCATGTGATACAGTGCAACAACTAAGCTCTGACACCTGGGCTTTGAGGTCCTGATTCTCATAGACTCACAGACTTTAAGGTCAGAAGGGACCATTATGATCATCTCCTGCACAATGCAGGCCACAGAATCTCTCCCACCCAATCCTGTAACAAACACCTAACCTATGTCTGAGTTATTGAAGTCCTCAAATTGTGGTTTGAAGACCTCAAGCTGCAGAGAATCCTCCAGCAAGTGACCCGTGCCCCATGCTGCAGAGGAAGGCGAGATCAGGGCTTTAACCACTTCCTGGGAGTGATCATCTGGCTTAGAAATGCCATGGAAATTGGGCCCTGCAGTGTCCCTGTCCAGTCTGGCTCTAGCTGTGAGCTGAAGATACCCTAAGAATGCATCTGAAGAATTAACAGATACTTAACAATAGTAGCCAAGAAGCCAGGGCTTGTGGCTAAAGCACAATCCCAACGGTCAGGATACCTGGGTTCTGTTCCTGGCTCATTAACTGACTTGCTCTGTGACTGTGGGCAAGTCGCGGCACCTCTTTGTGCCTCAGTTTCCTTCCTGGTAAACTGGGGTTAATGATACTGACCAACCCCACTGAGGAGCAGTGGGGCTTTGAGGTCACTGGCTGGGAGGTGGTGTTGATGTGTTTCCGCTGCAGTGGGAGTCCAGATTCAGCCACTTCTTTGTAGAGAACAAGGTTGTGTGCCAGGGAGCAACAGGTCTGAGCTGCTGTTGCCTAGGTGACGTCTCTGTGTGTATTTTCCAGCAGATCAAGTTCCCAGCAGCCTCCAATACCACAGCAACATCTGGCTTAGAGATGGATTGTCCTGTGTCCTCTCCAGGAAGGTGAGCGCCACAGCATGGTTTGTGAGTCCATCAGTCCTGATTTCAAGTGTTAATTTTTGTCCGTCCATCCTCAATACATTTAACCACAATAGCTTTCTAGTCCTCTATTTTTATTTGTATTGCAGTAACACTTAAATGCACCAACTGCGATTTAGCCCCTTTGTGATAGGCACTGTACATGTACATACAATCATTGCCCTGAAGAATTCACAGTCAAGACAGGGCGAAGATGTGAGAGAAAATGGTGCTGCAGAGAGGTGAAGTAACTTGCCCAGAGACATACAACTTGTCAGTAACAGAGCTGGGACTAGAGCTGGAACCCAAACAGCCTGACTACCAGGCCAGTGCCCTATCCACTAGACCATACTACCTCCCTGTTGGTTTATTGTATCCAGCACAATGGGACCATGATCCCTGCTGGAGCTTCTGGGTGCTACCAGAATATAAATAAGGACCATATAGTGACAAATTTACTCACACTGAGTAGGACTTTACTTCATGTGAAGTTCCATTGAATTTAATGGGAGTGTTGGTGGAATGTGGCAATACCCAATGTGAGTAAAGGTCTTGCATTCTGATCCATAGTGAGGAGTCGTGGTGAGTTGATGGCTTGACACAGGAAAGGAAAAGTTGCTGAGGAGCACTGGAAGGCTAAGGGGGACTTAAAGGAGGAAATGAAGATTTTTTTTGCCTTTCTCTATTTATGTCTCTCTCTTGCTATAGGTCAGCCAACTGATGAAAGAAAGGTTAGATATTTCCTTATGTAGGAAAGGGAAGCCCTAACAAATTCTAAATAGATGCAGATATGTCCCTCAGAGACTAGTGGAATGGACGCCTCTGTAGATCACTGTCAGGTAGATGTGATCAGTAAGAATCATTATAAACCCTCATGCCTCAAGTCCCATTGTGGCCATCAACCCTGAGCCCTGGTTGCTCTTGGCTAATTACTATGTAATTGCATAAAAGCTTTCTTAGTACATCCTCATGATACCAGCACGCCCACCCCCCATTTAATCTTGCAGAAATCTAGTTGTCTGCCACATTAATGCCTGCCAATGTGGTCTGCTGGAATAAAAGGAGTGACTCTGACTCTAAAAGGCTGTAAATAATTTATTTAGGAGCCTCAAGACAACACTGACAAAAATCAATGCCATTTTGTAGAGGTGAACACATTTTGTAAGATCAAAAGAAAAACACCTAATAAGTAAAGGCATAAGGCCAGGTTAAAAAATGCAAAAAATCCTCTCATTGTTAAACTGGGTATTTAAATAGCAACAGTCCTCTGTTTTGTACTACAGAGATTTGATATTTACTGTTTGGATGGTGGAGTAGGAGTGTTTTTTAAGCAAACAACTACAAAGTGCTACTGTCCATTATTCTAAACTTGTAGACTAATCAATCAATCAATCAATTGAATCTTGATAACCGTGACAGAAAATAGATCAAAATCCTCGTGAGTCTCTCCTGAGATTCTAAAAGTATTAGGCTCCTCAGGCAGGAAGTCTTTTCGTTAAGGGTTTCTTTAAGAAATAGGTTAAGCAAAAACATATAGTCAATTCAACAAGCTGGGCTGTAAAACTACATGTCCAAGGGGTCTTGGCTTCCAAGTCTCTTCTAAAAGTCACTTGTGAGTGTTAAACCTAATGCCAACATGGGTCTATTAGGTAAGAGCATAGAGGAGGCGACATTGTGTAGACCAGTGTTTCTCAAACTGGGGTCGCTGCTTGTGTAGGGAAAGCCCCTGGCGGGCCGGGCTGGTTTGTTTACCTGCCCTGTCCGCAGGTTTGGCCGATCGCGGCTCCCACTGGCCGTGGTTTGCTGCTCTGGGCCAATGGGGGCTGCTGAAAGCAGCAGCCAGTACGTCCCTCAGTCTGCGCTGCTTCCTGCAGCCCCCATTGGCCTGAAGCAGCGATCCGCGGCCAGTGGGAGCCGCGATCGGCCGGACCTGCGAACGGGGCAGGTAAACAAACCGGCCCGGCCCACCAGGGGCTTTCCCTACACAAGTGGTGACCCCTGTTTGAGAAACACTGGTCTAGTGGGCTGGACACTAGACTGGGAATCAGGAATCCTTACGTCTTCTCCTGCTCTGCTACAGTCTTGCCCAAGATCACACAACAGATCGCTTTAACTCAGTGTGCTTCTGTTTCCTTTCCCTCTGTGTCTGTCTTGTCTATTTAGTTTGTAAGCTCTTCACGGACTGTCTTACTGCAGATATACTTTTCAAAAGTGCCTAAGTAACTGGGGCACCCATTGTGCTAGGTTCTGTACATACACATAATATAACCTTTTCTGAAGCACCCAAGTGACTTAGGAGCTTAATACCCAATATGTATGTACAGTGCCTAGTACGCTGGGGCCCCAAATTCATTTGGTGTCTTTAGGCACTACTGTAAAAAAATTAGTAGTAAATAACTATAACAACATAAAACCTCCAATTCAGTGGAGTATAACAAAGTTGCATATATGGGAGGAAAGCAGATTAATAGAACTTTACAGGGCAACTACTGTCAAGTAGATTAGGTCCTGAATTTAGGTTGTGAAAGGAAGAGTTTTATGACACCTAATGTAGAGGAAAATGTTTTCATGATTTCCTAATATTCTAATTTCAGTGAAAAGAGTTTTTAATATAAACTGTCTGTGGCAGTGCTGGAAACCAACAAAATCCACAAGGTGAAACTGTCTAGCTAAGTTTTATTTCCCACACAGAACCAGCATTCCAAATTATAGAAGCTTTTCATGGTAAAGTCTAACGTCGGTACCGGGCAAATTAGTTGAAACAATAGTAAAGAATAAAATTATCAGACACATAGAAAAACATAAACTCTTGAGCAATAGTCAACATGGTTTCTGTAAAGGGAAATCGTGTCTTACTAATCTATTAGAGTTCTTTGAAGGGGTCAACAAACATGTGGACAAGGGGGATCCGGTGGACATAGTGTACTTAGATTTCCAGAAAGCCTTTGACAAGGTCCCTCACCAAAGGCTCTTACGTAAATTAAGTTGTCATGGGATAAAAGGAAAGGTCCTTTCATGGATTGAGAACTGGTTAAAGGACAGGGAACAAAGGGTAGGAATTAATGGTAAATTCTCAGAATGGAGAGGGGTAACTAGTGGTGTTCCCCAAGGGTCAGTCCTAGGACCAATCCTATTCAATTTATTCATAAATGATCTGGAGAAAGGGGTAAACAGTGAGGTGGCAAAGTTTGCAGATGATACTAAACTACTCAAGATAGTTAAGACCAAAGCAGATTGTGAAGAACTTCAAAAAGATCTCACAAAACTAAGTGATTGGGCAACAAAATGGCAAATGAAATTTAATGTGGATAAATGTAAAGTAATGCACATTGGAAAAAATAACCCCAACTATACATACAACATGATGGGGGCTAATTTAGCTACAACGAGTCAGGAAAAAGATCTTGGAGTCATTGTGGATAGTTCTCTGAAGATGTCCACACAGTGTGCAGAGGCGATCAAAAAAGCAAACAGGATGTTAGGAATCATTAAAAAGAGGATAGAGAATAAGACTGAGAATATATTATTGCCCTTATATAAATCCATGGTACGCCCACATCTCGAATACTGTGTACAGATGTGGTCTCCTCACCTCAAAAAAGATATTCTAGCACTAGAAAAGGTTCAGAAAAGAGCAACTAAAATGATTAGGGGTTTAGAGAGGGTCCCATATGAGGAAAGATTAAAGAGGCTAGGACTCTTCAGTTTGGAAAAGAGGAGACTAAGAGGGGACATGATAGAGGTATATAAAATCATGAGTGATGTTGAGAAAGTGGATAAGGAAAAGTTATTTACTTATTCCCATAATACAAGAACTAGGGGTCACCAAATGAAATTAATAGGCAGCAGGTTTAAAACAAATAAAAGGAAGTTCTTCTTCACGCAGCGCACAGTCAATTTGTGGAATTCCTTACCTGAGGAGGTTGTGAAGGCTAGGACTATAACAATGTTTAAAAGGGGACTGGATAAATTCATGGTGGCTAAGTCCATAAATGGCTATTAGCCAGGATGGGTAAGAATGGTGTCCCTAGCCTCTGTTCGTCAGAGGATGGAGATGGATGGCAGGAGAGAGATCACTTGATCATTGCCTGTTAGGTTCACTCCCTCAGGGGCACCTGGCATTGGCCACTGTCGGTAGACAGATACTGGGCTAGATGGACCTTTGGTCTGACCCGGTACGGCCTTTCTTATGTTCTTATGTTCTTATGTAAAATAATTTACAAGCTAACACCATATGTGTGTAAACTTACATACTGCCTCTGAGTATATCTGTGAAGATTGGCCCAGAGTTGAGAGAGTGCAGGCCTGATGTACAAGACGAAAACACACCTATCAGACAATTACAGTCCAAAGAGTTTTAGTTCCTAATGAATCCAAAAACCCAGTCATACTCAGACAACTCCTGCCTCTATATTGTTATATATTATTGTTCTTCATTATTTGTTAAGTGTTGGCACCATGACATGCTGCTATAAAGGACACAGATACCAACATGATCCCTGTCTCAGGCAGCTTGGAGTCTACAAACACAAACTGCAGATAACACATACTGGTGATTCAGATGAAGAAGTTACCTTACACGATTCTTTCTTCTTCTCCTCCCCTCTCTCCACTGACTTCCCTTATCCTCATTTTCCTCCCATTTCAATGTGATTTTATTTTTATTGTGATTTCACATCAAAACCACAAATTTCCCAAAGTTTAGGTTTGAAACCATAAATTGTCTATGGATAGTGTGATGGGCTGTCCACCCCACACAAGACTGGAAGGGATTCAGGTGTGCAGGTAGGCCAATTAACTGCCCAGGCTGCACCTGGAGGAGGAGCCAGGGAGCAGGGAATTGATTAGACGTGGGACTAAGGTGGACAGGATGGGGCCTGTATAAAGCCCAGGAGCTGAGAGCAGAAAGAGGCTGCAGGGAAAGAGGGAGCTTAGCCTGGCAAACCCGGGGAGGCGGGGATCCAGAAGGTAGAGATATGAAGTTAGACAGTATTTGGTCCTGCCATGAGGGCAGGGGACTGGACTTGATGATCTCTCGAGGTCCCTTCCAGTCCTAGAATCTATGAATCTGTGTTGGAAGGAGTTCAGGGGAAGACCAACACAGTCTGGGACCAAGCATGTCACTGTTGCTAGAAATAGCATTCCTGGACTAGAACCTGGAGTTGAAGGTGGGCCCCAGCTCCCCTACCATCCACTGGAGGAGTGGCATGGTCAGAGCTGTGAAGGGAAGACGGCCATTTTGTATAGCAGTACTTTGATACTCCTGGGAGGTGAAACATGCATCGTGACCTGGCCAGAGGGCCAAATCACAAAGAAGCAACACCCTAAGTTACAGAGGGCGCAAGAGGATGACAGGAAAGACACCACAGAGGAGGGCGCAATGCCTGGTCAAAGCTAATCCCCAGGAGGAGGCACCACTAGTGGTGAGTGGAGTCCATGACAGATAGCTTTAAACCTGGCCCCAATTTCACTAGAAAGGTTCATAGAATTTATGTAACCTTATGGTAAACCTAAGCCGAACTATGGGCTTGCAACAAATTCTAAAGGCAGATAAGTTCTTTGGGGTTTTAGGTTGCATTGTAATCATTTTACACAGCCATTAATGCCACAGGGTTATTTTTGGACATCATCGGCGATCCTTGTTCATGAGAGAAAGAGTGCTAGGCTTGAAAGAACAGTGTTTCATGCTTATTTGTAAGATGTTTGTGCTACTCAAGAGCTACTTAAAAATGATGCATATACAGCACTGAAACTGCCGACCTGTGTGCACATTAGCAGCCTGTACTGATAAAAGGAAGACAAGTGCTACTTAGAAGTGTCACAGAAAGGCGAGAAATAGGGAAAGCCATTGGAAGCGACACCCTCACTGTTCACTGAACAAATGAATCTCACAGCAAACACTGGGAGCATTACTAATGCTAGCAGTTTTCCTCTGAGAAGTATTAGGATGGATTTCTAAATGAATCTGAATGTCACAGTCAGCAGATGTGACCATGTTTTAATGGCATTTTTTTAGTGCATGCCTGCATATTCCTTGACTTGTTTCAAGGAGCAGGAGCATGTATTATTATCAGGGCTGTCAAGTGATTATAAAAAATATCACGATTAATCGCGCACTTAAACAATAATAGAATCCCATTTATTTAAATATTTTTGGATGTCTTCTACATTTTCAAATATATTGATTTCAATTTCAACACATACAAAGTGTACAGTTCTCAGTTTATTTTTTATTACAATCATTTGCACTATAAAAAACAAAAGAAATAGTATTTTTCAATTCACCTAATTCAAGTACTGTAGTGCAATCACTTTATCATGAAAGTTGAACTTACAAATGTAGAATTATGTACAAAAATAACTGTATTCAAAAATAAAATAAAGTAAAACTTTTGCGCCTACTCAGTCCTACTTTGTGCTCAGCCAATCACTCAGACAAGCAAGTTTGTTTACATTTGCAGGAGATAATGCTGCCCTCTTCTTGTTTACTTCACCTGAGGGTGAGAACATGCTTTGCAAGATTTTTATGTGCCAAATGTGCTAAAGTTTCATATGTCCCTTCATGCTTCAGCCATCATTCCAGAGGACGTGTCCATGCTGATGACAGGTTCTGCTTAATAATGATCCAAAGCAGTGCAGACCAATGCATGTTCATTTTCATGATCTGAGTCAGATGCCACCAGCAGAAGGTTGATTTTCTTTTTTGGTGGTTCGGGTTCTGTAGTTTCCGCATCGGAGTGTTGCTCTTTTAAGACTTCTATAAGCATGCTCCACACCTCGTCCCTCTCAGATTTTGGAAGGCACTTCAGATTCTTAAACCTTGGGTCGAGTACTGTATCTATTTTGAGAAATTTCACATTGGTACCTTCTTTGCGTTTTGTCAAATCTGCAGTGAAAATGTTCTTATATTGAACAACATGTGATGGGTTGTCATCCAAGACTGTTATAACATGAAATATATGGCAGCATGCAGGTAAAACAGCGCAGGAGACATACAATACTCCCCTAAGGAGTTCAGTCACAAATTTAATTAATCCATTATTTTTTTAATGAGGGTCATCAGCATGGAAACATGGTGGCCAAAGCATGAAGGAGCATATGAATGTTTAGCATAACTGGCACGTAAATACCTTGCAATGCCGACTACGAAAGTGCTATGTGAACGTCTGTTCTCATTTTTAGGTGCCATTGTAAATAAGAAGCGGGCAGCATTATTTCGTGTAAATGTAAACAAACTTGTTTGTTTTAACAATTTGCTGAACAAGAAGTGAGACTGAGTGGACTTGTAGGCTCTAAAGTTTTACATTGTTTTGTTTTTGAGTGCAGTGATGTACCAAAAAAAAATCTACATTTCTAAGTTGCTCTTTCATGATAAAGACATTGCCCTATGGTTCTTGTATGAAATGAATTGAAAAATACTACTTTTTTTCTCATTTTTACAGTGCAAATATTTGTATTAAAAAATAATATAAAGTGAGCACTGTACACTTTGTATTCTGTGTTGTAATTGCAATAAGTATATATGAAAATGTAGAAAAACATCTAAAATATTTAATAAATTTAAGTTGGTATTCTATTGTTTAACAGTGCAATTAAAACTGCGATTAATCACAATTTTTTATCTCAATTTTTTTGAGTTAATCATGTGAGTTAACTGCAATTAATTGACAGCCCTAATTATTATGCAATTAATCACCCTCATTTTTCATTCTCCAAGCATTCTAAATCTTTTATCGCATTTAGATTTCTTGAAGCAGAGCCGAGACCTACATGTATTTGAATTCATCTCTAACAGGAGGAACTCTCTGCACCAGTTGTTAGATCCAGGCCTCCATTTGTGTAAGCACAAGCTTGATGTATGAGCACGCATATATTCTACCTATGGCTTTTTTACAGAGCCTCTCACCATAGTATCGAGCACTTTTGGGGTCTGATCCAATAGCCATTAAGTTGAGTGGCTTTTGATTATGCCCTTTGTATACATTTGTATACACAGGTACTGGATTTTAACACGTTTGCGCACCTGTGATAGAGATGTCACAAGCTAAATCCATTTAATTAAACTCTGGCTCCACTACATTAAAGTGTTAGTGTACCAAAGGCACTCGGATACTATGCAGACGGGGCAACAGAAAAGCCCATGAAAGGTAATGTTGATGATCCTACTGCAGTTTGTGGAGACCAGTAGCTTTAACAGCCTCCCTGATGGGCTATGGACATCAGGGTGCTTGGATTTAGCTGGCAACCAGGGCCTAGCATAAAGGTGGCCAGATATAGTTACCTTAGTGGCATTTTTAAAGTCAGAAAGAATCAGGAATGTGAAGGAAAGCTTCTTGCAAAGGTTTCACAGTGAGCAAGAGTTACTGGGTTCATGCAGGGCTGCCCGGGGGAGGTGGGGGCAAGGGCAAGTGTGGCAATATGCCCCAGGGCCCGGGCCCCACAGGGGCCCCCACGAGAATATAGTATTATATAGTATTGCAACTTTTTTTTATGGAAGGGGTCCCCGAAATTGCTTTGCCCCAGGCCCCCGAATCCTCTGGGTGGCCCTGGGTTCATGGAAATGTAAGCAGCCATGTTGGAAGCTTGAATTGGGAGGAATGGGAGAAAGAGCCTCACTTGAATTGATGGAGACAGGCAGTAGAAGTCTGACCTGGGTCAGCTCTTATATTCAGACAATCGAAACAAGTCAGTCTGAGCACAAAGCTGAATGGAGAGGGACAGCAGTCCTCAGTGACAGTGAGGGTAACCTTTCCATGAATGATAGTGAGACGTGGGATGCTAACAGCATTAGACACTGGTGTGATTAAAAATAGTATCTGCAATTCCACTAGCCGGGATAGAGGTTTCAAGAGCTGTTATTCCCTCCTGTTTCAGGTTGTAGATTGAAAAGTAGCTGGGGCCAGGAATGAATTTGGTTTCATGATACAGTAGTGAATGATTATTTATTTCTAATATTCAGCAATGGGACTCAGTGTTGCCAGGACAAGCTTAAGGCAATCTGGGGCCCTAAACACACTCTATATTGGGACTGTCCTTGGTGACACCCCCACACTATAGCCACACCTCCATGTACTGGGTCTCTACACCTTCTTGGGGTGGCAATGCCAGAGGCCACCTACACAAGAGTATTGTGCTGGAGTGCTCACTTTGAGCAGGCACCAGGGTACCTTGTTTACAGGTAGCTTGGGGTGCGTCTATAGGTGAGAAGATTCAGATGCCCTCCACCCCTCGTGTGTGTGGGTCCTTTCTGACACCATCACATCAGAACTGAGATTGGCCAGTGTCAGTGAACCCCCTCCTTTATCCCCTCACATAGATCCCTGGTGGGTGGCACAAGGTAATGTGTTTCAGGGTTACTAACAAAATAAGATGAATGGAGCAATTCACCTCTCCCCGAGCTATTGTTTCAGGCTGCCTGCAGACTCTGGCAGACATTGTGATGACACTTGTTTCACTCTTTGAATGTTTTCTTCAGAACTGTTCTCAGAATCTGGCCCTGGGTTTTGTAGATAAAATAACCCAGTCAGCAGGGGCGGCTCTAGGAATTGCGCCGCCCCAAGCAGGGCGGCACGCTGCGGGGGGCGCTCTGGCGGTCGCCGGTCCCGCGGCTCTGGTGGACCTCCTGCAACCGTGCCTGCGGATGCTCCACTGAAGCCGCGGGACCAGCGGACCCTCAGCAGGCACGCCTGCGGGAGGTCCACCGGAGCCGCCTGCCGCCCTCCCGCGGCACGCCGCCCCAAGCACACGCTTGGCGCGCTGGGGTCTGGAGCTGGCCCTGCCAGTCAGTCAGACTTAGAATCCCAATAGTCCCACCTCACCCCAAATCCTTCCTCCTCTTCTGCAAAGAAGAAAGATGGAAGCAGGGCAAGTCGTAAATAAAAATGCATAGACAAGAAGGACTCATCATGAGTTCTGAGAACAGCCCCAGAAGGAGCCTGATACTAAGGGAGGGGAGCCTTAGCTTTGGCCTGATCTAGCCTGAATCTTTAGCTGGCTGATGGGAAAAGTCACCTTGGCTGAGAGCAGTTGCTGAAGTTAACCCAGGAAATACCTCATTCCTAGTTCATTAAGAGCTTTTCTATTGGTAATAACACTCTATTGTGTACCTGTTGGCTTCCTATTTTGCCAGTTAAGTTGGCCAAGAGTGGGGTGACACTGACACCCATGCAACCATATTAGGGGTCTGACAAAGAGCTATCCACGGCAGCCTTTTGGTCAGCTTGGAGGGAAACTGAAGGAGGCCTCATTAGATGCAGTATAAAGGTTTTAATGTCTTAAACTGAAGGATCAGACAATGGGCACTGCAAGAGAGAAGTTAACAGATGAAGATCATGATAGATGGCAATTCCTAGCTTGCGTCCTCGCCTGGCACTTCATGGAGGCTGGTGACATGAGAGAATGACACAAATTAATTAGTTGCAAAGGGGAGATTTTCCAAAGAGCCTGACAGATTTAGGAACACTGATCCGCTCCCTTCCACTTTTAAAAATTTCCTCCCAAAAGCTTAGTGCAAGAGTCTGATTTCAGGTGCCAAAGGAGCTTGGGATCTGTAGTGAGACAAGGCCCATTATTATGGAATAGCCTGGTGAACTCAGAACATTTTTAATAGGCTTAAAATTCTCTACAAGTATGTCACTTTTTTCCTGGGGCAAGAGAAGGAAGAGCAGTGTGATTTGGATGTGCGCTGAGCTGATATACAATTGATAATTCAAAGCAGCAGAAGCTTTTATTCTGCCTTGATGCTTCGCACTGTCACTTTCATCAGTAAATACTCTAGCCTCTGTTTGGCAGGAATGGCTAATCCAAGTGACATACTATGCTTTATAAATATTATTTTTGTCTTGAGACAGATTCGGCTAACAGTGCAGTTCAGACTTTTCCGGGAGAGAAACAATAAGACAAATAATTCTCTAATTCCCCTAATTAGCCTCCGTGACAAGTACAGGAAACACATTTTTAATTATGGATTGCGGTTATGTAATGTTTTTCTTTTGGAAGGATCCTTTTGCGCATCTAAAAATAATCCTTCCCCTTCCCCCAACCCCAGGAAAAGATTTTCTCTCCACTCTTCTTTCACCGCTTTCTGTATTCTGCAGCAGCCATTTGTGGCCTTTGCAACACAGAAGACTGCATAAGCCATGGAAGACTGCATAGTTATTTATATCGCATCAGGTTTACACATGCTTATTTGCAAATGATTGAGACATTTAATAGTAATGAGATATGGCACTTTCCTAGCACTTTTCATCCACTGAACTCAAAGCACTTTAATCATATGGGAATATATTAATACCCCCGTTTGGTCAAGGTCACATCTTGGGTCACTGTCAGAGAGCTGGGAGTGGAACTCAGTTCTCCTGGTCTCATGTCAAGAAAAGATGGACCCTGCCCTGAGGATCTTAAAATCTAATTAAAACAGATTACATGGAGAATTGTTACAACACACTATGGAATGGGTGAAGGGAGTGAGAAGCTGGGGGGTGCTGGAGGAAATGCAATTGGAAGAAACAACTTTAACGTCTCTTCTAAGATTTAGTTGTTAAGGTCTTGATGTGTTCTTAAAACGAATCAGCCAGACACAGGGGTGACAAGTTCCATGGGTGTTTCCCTAGCAAGATGCACAGAGTGAGCACTGTTTGCTAGGGGGGTTGCACACATTAGTTACATGGAAAATGTCTGCCATTTTAGCACTCAGCCAGTGACGCTGAACATTCCATAGGCTGAATATTTTGCTTCTGTAGGCAATGGTTGGTCAGCCCACGGGGGGAAGGGAGGGGCTAATGTCAGGGGTCCCCCTCTCCCCGGGTCCTGCACCCCGCTTACCCCTTCTCTATATAGAGCAGGGAGGGGACATGGACAGAGAGAGTCAGAGAGAGCTCGGGGCAGCAGCTGCTGTCTCAACTGCCTGATCCACTTAAAAAGACAATGCACTTAAGAGTGGGGGCAGTGTGCATCTCTCTCTCCTACAAACAAGGTGTCTGTCTGTCTCTGTCTGCTATGCTGTCTCCCCTCCCTCGTGTTCGTGCTGCCTTGTGTGAGAGGCTACATTAACAACAATGTGTTAACCCTTGAGGGTTCAGCCGAGTGCTAGTTTATCATTTAGCAGCAAGACGTTCCCTGGGAAATATCCCACCCACTTCCACCATCTGACTTTACCACCTCAACCAAGCTTCACAATCACCATTGCTGTGAACAGTATTAAACTGTTTGTTTAAAACATATACTGTGTATATATCTATATAATATATAGTTTTTAGTCTGGTGAAAAAAATTCCCTGGAACCTAATCCCCGCTATTTACATTAATTCTTATGGGAAAATTGGATTTGCTTAACATCGTTTCACTTAAAGTCACATTTTTCAGGAACATAACTACAACGTTAAGCAAGGAGTTATTGTATCTTATTTCTAATTTGAATTTGTCTGGCTTTAGCTTCCAGCCATTACTTTAGCAGATAAAGGCATAACAAGAAGCAAAGAGCTCTTTTGTATATGATATTTTCTTCCTGGGAAGATAGTTCAGTGGGGGAGGGATAGCTCTGTGGTTTGAGCATTGGCCTGCTAAACCTAGAGTTGTGAGTTCAATCCTTGAGGAGGCCACTTAGGGATCTGGGGCAAAAATTGATCCTGCTAGTGAAGGCAAGGGGCTGGACTTGATGACCTTGCAAGGTCCCTTCCAGTTCTAGGAGATTGGTATATCTCCAATTATTACCTTAGGTATATGGAAGGTAAATAATAAGACAGAAAATATCATAGTGCCTCTATGTAAATCCACATCTTGAATACTGTGTGCAGATGTGGTCACCCCATCTCAAAAAAGATATTTTGGAATTGGAAAAGGTTCAGAAAAGGGCTACAAAACTGATTAGGGGTATGGAGAGGCTGCCATTTGAGAGAGATTAATAAGACTGGGACTTTTCAGCTTGGAAAAGAGATGACTAAAGGAGGATGTGATAGAGGTCTATAAAATCATGACTAGTGTGGCAAAAGTAGATAAAGAAGTGTTATTTACTCCTTCTCATAACACAAGAACTAGGGGCCACCCAATGAAATTAATAGGCATCAGGTTTAAAACAAACAAAAGGAAGTATTTTTTCACACAGTGCACAGTCAACCTGTGGAACTCCTTGCCAGAGGATGTTGTGAAGGCCAGGACTATAACAGGGTTCAAAAAAAGAACTTGATAAATTCATGGAGGATAGGTCCATCAATGGCTAGTAGCCAAGATGGGCAGCGATGGTGTCCCTAGCCTCTGTTTGCCAGTATCTGAGAATGGGTGACAGGGGATGGATCACTTGATGATTACCTGTTCTGTTCATTCCCTCTGGGGCACCTGACATTGGCCACTGTCAGAAGACAGGATACTGGGCTAGATGGACCTTTGGTCTGACCCAGTATGGCCGTTCTTATGTATTTATACACTGTAATGAATTAAATGAAATCCAATGAATCCCTTTATTTCCCATAAACCTTCCATCTGATTCAGTCAGGCTTGACATTGGCACGATGCACTAGCAGAACCTGTTTGAGAACCACACAGAAACTGAGCTGTCAGGCTGCTGGAGCACAGAAATTAGAGCTCGTAAGAAGACAGTCTTAGACTATCCCTTTCCCTGTCGGAGTAGCCCACAGCCAGATGAGAGAAGCACTCAGCTGTAGGGTGGCAGTGTGCAGACTAGCCAGTAAGACTTAGTGAAACCCACCTGGCATTTTCAAACTTGAATGCACAGAAAGGAGGGGGAGGCAGGATCAGTGAAAATGTTTATAGGGGTAAAGTCCAGACAGTCTGGTTGAACTCCTAGCCAAGTGTATGAGGAAAGTTGGGGTACTGATAAGAACTAGCTGTCTGAAGCTTAATTCAGATCAGACTGAGGTTATGCTGGTGGGTTGGGGAAAGAGAAGGGAAGACACAGGAGGCTGATACCTCAGTTATTTGTCTGCCACTCACTTCTTGTTTACATTTGCAATCTGGGGGTAGTGCTGGATCGCCATCTGCTGTTGGATGTGCACACTGCAGCAGTCGTCATCTTTTTTTTTCAGCTTGTGCTTGTTCGGGAGATTGCATTCTTCCAGATGTGGACCTCGCTGCCAGGCTCCAGCCCTACCAAGACAGAACGATTGCTCCATGTAGCACCCCAAGATCCCAAACCTCCCAAATCTGCTGACCTTCCACGCACACTGCAAGGCCTATCTGTTTGGGCAGGGATGGCTGGGGCTTGAGGCAGGTGAGGGTGGGTGTGACTGGTGGGGAAGTGCAATTGGGGTTGTAAGCTGTATTGGTCCCGTGCCTGGTGATCAGCTGGTGTGTGTCAGTGCTCTTGCTCTGGTTGGGTTTTATTTTGCATTTCCGCTGTTCTTGTCTCTTTGAATTCAGACTGAAATCTGAAGGAATAAATAAAAGGGAAGCCATGAAATGGCATTTTGCAGCCAGGACACAGGAGCCATTTAAAAAAGAAATAGGGTGATAGATTGGTTTGCATGGAAACTGAACTCCTCCTGTTATTCACACAGCAGGCGCTGAACAGCATGGGAGAACAGCACCCACATCATCTCCCCGATGTGCCTCTGCCTTCATGGAGAGTGACTGCCAACAAACACACCAGTTGTGTTGGTGATGGTGGCTTTCCTACTGCCTTTTCACACAGTGACCAAGCCTGATACAACCAAGTCATTTCACTCAGGCCACTGAACAGTCATCATCCCGTAACAACTTGCAGTCAATGGGCTAGACTAGAATCAGCCACCTAGAAGTGCTATCTGAGTCCAGCTCTCTGTGTTCCACCCAGGGGAGATATTCTCTCTCCTAAGCCTCAAAAGCCTATGGCTAGCACTTTGTGGAGCTAGTATTTCTACTTGACATGGGTGAGGCTGAGTGTCAAAGTATAGAAAATAGGATTTTTAAAAAAATAAATAGATAACTAATTAAACTGATCTTTAACTTACTGCCATGAAAATCTCAGAATCATTGCTGCTGTGTGAGAGCAGGTAGAAAGATGAGAGCTTTGTTGCCAAAAGTTGTTACCCAAACCCCAGTAAGAGTCTTCATGTATTTTTTTTTACCTATATCCCACTATCTCAAGGCAAAGCTGTGCTGAATTGTGTTCCTTCCCCAAATCTGAAGGGAGCTCTGCTTAAAAGAGCTTCAGAGGTACATTAATTGTGAAGGAGCGAGGCCTTCGGCGCATCAATTTCCTTGTGTTTATTAGGCGGTAAAAGGGAAAATGGAAAAAAAATGATTAAGAAAAATGACCATATAAAGAAATGAGCTTCACCCATTAATGTGACATACCCCAAGTAAATATTACCACCAGCAAGGCTAATTAACACAAAGTGGCTTAAATTCTAACCCAAGCACAGCAAGCTTCAATGACAAGGGGATACTGACATGGAGTTTTTAAGCATTCTCTGTGTGTGCTGTCTATTGCATTGTAATCTCTCCCCTCCCCACCCACTGTAGTGAAGCGCGGAGCTTGAAAGACTGCAAATACCTATCCATGTCACTCTGCCATTGGATGACAACTGACAGGAATTCCCAGCCAGCTTTGCAGTTACAAAGCTCTCCATGTACCAGTGGAGAAGCTTAATGTGGCTCTTTTCTGCTCTAATCATTTCACTGCACCTGTGCCAAAATCAGGTCTTGGGCAGGACTCTCTGCTTCTATGGTGTCAGCTTGACAGTCAAATGAAAGGCCATTTGGCCATTATTAACTGCCATTGAAAACAGGAGGCACTGCATATTTTTGACATGGAAACTCCTTGACGCCCCATGCTGCATAGAAAAAGGAGGTAAATTC
The DNA here is from genome assembly GCF_016161935.1 of Mauremys reevesii. Classification (NCBI taxonomy): domain Eukaryota; kingdom Metazoa; phylum Chordata; order Testudines; family Geoemydidae; genus Mauremys; species Mauremys reevesii. The sequence continues at coordinate 270,151,940 of NC_052624.1, forward strand.
CTACGGAGACCAAAGGGAAGGATTAAATGAGACTGTCAGGTAGAGGAATCTTTGCTGGCTGTTTTCAGATGTGCACGTGCCAGTGAGGTAATCAGGAATGAGTGAGAAGCTGTGGGTTTTTTTCAGTGGTTACATACACAACAGCCACCATTATCAAGTCAGCATTTAGGCAGGTACCGTGCTGTGGTATCTGACAGCTTGTCTAAACAGTGTAAATTCCTGCATGCACTAGCGTGTGGCACACTAAGGGCCCATGCTAGACCCTGCCAATACACACTAAAAGTTCCTTACTGTGCATTAATGTAGTTCCGTTTCAAAGAGTACTACATTAACGCACACTGGAGACCTTTTAGTACATGCCAGCAGGGTCCACACAGGCCACTTAGTGTGCAACACGCTTGTGCAACACTGGAATTTACGTCCCTCTAGCATGTACTAATGCTCTGTGTAGCGAAGCTCTGAGATACCACAGTTTATCACTATGCTCAGTATAGGGAAATGCAGGATTGTCTACATGGGAACACTCAGGGAAAATAAATCCAAATGAATGAAATGTGTGAATTTAAAGTGGATTCGTTAAACCACATTAAATGCTTGTGTGGATGCTCTCATTCAGAATTCAAATGGCCTTATTTTGTTTTAATTTAATTAAATACCAAAGTGAATTACAGTGTGCACACAGGGATTACGTGCGGTCTAACTAGTCTACTTCAAAAATTCATTTGGATTAATTTCCCTGAGTGTCCCTGTGTAGACAAGCCCTACTACTCTCAACTCTCACTTTGTGATAAATGTCTCTGTACTGGTGAGTTGCATAGCATTTTCACCTCTTCTTGAACTTTCAACAATAGATATGGGATTGTCAATCAACCAGAAGGGACCTGAAATATTTTTTTAATATGCCAGATACTACACTTTTAGCCCCAAATTTGCCCTTTATTAAAGTGGGTGAATGACCTTACATTGTAAATATATACCCATGGAGGGGTAAGATCAGTGGTCCAGCTAGTTCAATATCCTATCTGAGTCAGTGATCAAAACTGGATTCTTCAAAGGCTGGGAATAACTGACCATGCTGCAATTCACTGTGTGTTGGTTTAGCAGGTGCTATTCTTACTCCTACAAATAGTTAATCTTTTTAAAAGACAATTTCTGAAGCTATATGAAGCAATGTATTGTTATGGGAGATGCATCCAAACCCAAACTGGATTCAAACATGCCTAAACTTTGGGTAAATTCAACTCCAACTCTATACTGGGGTTTGAGCTCACCTCTGGTATTTACGAGGGTGCATATGTCTAGTCACTGCCTACACTGCTTGCATATCGGACTTGTTGTGGTACTTATTGTAGTCTGCCATTGGGTTAGTCTTTGATCTAAAGACCATCACAGACCTAGCTAAAGCCAATGGGTGTGGCTAATACTCCTTCAGTCTCAATGGAAGAAGCAATCAAGCCCCACTGTGTAGAAGAAACAGCTACAGACAATGGAAGCACTGCCCCGGGCACACGGCAAGTTAGAGCTAACCCATGTGGTCTGAGGGATTTCCCTGACTGCAAATACAGGGGGCGAGGCTATCGGTTTTGCAGCCTGTTTGTGTTAGAAGCCAGCAGAGCTTGGGTAGTTTTGGTATACTTGGGAGTTTCTGAGCAAGGAAACTGCCTGCTGCTGTTTGTTCCTATTGTGTTCAGGGAAACAGAACTTTTTGGACATTTTTGGTACACAATGATGTCACCAAAGAAATACCTGAGTCTCATCCTCTATTTCTCATCCTACCAGAAACAACTCTGTAAGGCCCCCAATATTGGCTAACCTCTTGGGCCAAAGATATCATGACAATGTGCCTGCATAGCAACATCCAGCACTACTAAGCCTATATGTACACAGAGAAAGACTTAAGTTTTGTACTGGAATGTAGAAATCAAGTATGTGGTCTGGATGGAGCCCTCCTTCTTTAGCCTGAATAGCAGTACCTGCATCAACAGACAAGAAACACTGATGATAGATATAAATGTTATGGGTTGGATGTAAGATCACAAGCTACAATGCTGTTGACAAGTCATAGAGTATATCTATAAAACAGTGCATAGGTAATAGCTAGTGTTTCACTTGTGGCCTTTAGGCCAGTGGTCACCAACTGGTCGATCACGATCGACTGGTTGATCCTAGAGGATCTCCCAGTAGATCCCGATCTCCAGTGGGGCTGCTGCTAAGACAGGCTCCCTGCCTGTCCTGGCCCCATGCTGCTCCCAGAAGCAGCCAGCGTGGCCCTGTCTGCAAGCACCGCCCCCGCAGCTCCCATTGGCCAGGAACGGGGAGCTATGGCCAATGGGATCTGTGGGGGTGGGGCCAGGGTGGGCAGGGAGCCTGCCTTAATGGCAATGACACTGTGTCGCCGACCAGGAGCTGCTGAAGGTAAGTGTTGCCCGGCAGGAGGCTGTACCCTAACCCCCAGCCCTGAGCCCCCTCCTGGAGCCAGCACACCGAACCCCCTCCTGCACTCCAAGCCCCAGCCCTGACCCCCCCAGAGTCAGCACCCCCACCCACTCCTGGGCCCCAACACTCTGCCCCAGACCTGAGCCCACTCCTGCACCCAAACTCCCTCCAAGAGCTTGCACCTCTCACCCCCTCCTGCACCCCAATCCCCTGACCCAGGCTCAGCCCAGAGCCCCACCACACACTGCAAACCCCTCGGCCCCACCCTAGAGCCCACACCCCCTCCTGAACCCCAACCCCCTGTCCCAGCCCAGTGAAAGTGAGTGAGGGTGGGGGAGAACGAGTGATGGGGGGTGGGTGGAGTGAGTGGGGTGGGGCTTTGGGGAAAGGGCGGAGCCTCGAGGAAGGGGCAGGGTAGATCCTTGCTTGCCCTTAAATTCAAAAAGTGATCTTGGGTGTAAAAAAGTTGGAGACCACTGCTTAGGCTATCACATTTGCACAAGTCACAAGCAGTGTAATCGGTGGAATAAATAGGATCCATCTAACATAGACAAGTAACCTCAGGCTGGGATTTTTTACCTGTGAAAGTCACAGGTGGAATGTCCTCACTAGCATATTATTCCATGAGACTGAACAAATTTAGCCAGCACTTTATCTATGTGACACAGAGCTCAGACTTCATTAGCAAAGAATTCTGCTCGGGAATATAGCTACGCTAAGGGGGATTTTGGAAGGACTAACAAAAAAAGCCACCCATGCCTATGTCGAGAAGCACCATATTAAAAATGCTGTTATCCTCACATCTTCAGCATGGATTCCTGTTGTCTAGTTAACACCTTCCTCAGGCTGGAAATTGTCACTCCAGGGGTTGGCAGCATTGACAATGAGAAGAAGAAAACTCGTTCATCAGGGACTTATGTGTTTAGCAAGGATGAAATGCCAAGTGAACCACAGGAAACACTGATCCATCCATGTTGGTAGGAAAACTAGTGCCTAAGGAAAAAGACAGCTGTTTTTTAAAGCACTGTTTAAACCTGCCAAGACTTGGTTCCCGAGTGCCCCAAACGCCGCATTCAATGTGAAATTAGTTTAACTATCTCAGAACTTGTCTGCCCAGTGCGGATTATGGGGGTGTGAGTAGCAATGCACACTAAAATGTTGCACTCCAAGGGTAAGTCTACACTGTAATTAAAAACCTACGGCTGGCCCGTGCCAGCTGACTCAGACTCGCGAAGCTCGAGCTACGGGGCTGTTTAATGGGGTGTAGATGTTTAGGCCTGGGCTGCAGCCTGAACTATGGGATCCTTTCACCTTACAGGATCCTGGCATCTGGGCTCCAGCCCAAGGCCAGATGTCTACACTGCAATTAAACAGCCACTTAGCCCAAGCCCCATGAACCCGTGTCAGCTGGCATGGCCCAGTTGTGGATAGCTCGTTGCAGTGTAGATGTACCCTAACTCTCATGTAGACCCTGCTAGCATGAACTAAAAGGAACCTAGTTCACATTAACATAGTGTAGCTCATAGAGCAATTATAGCAGTAATCATCGGAGGAAGGGGTAAGGAATTGGTAGCAGAAACGCAAGATCTATAGGCCTATACCTATAAGAATAGCTTATGCAGTTAGCATAAGGCCTTATAGCGTGAGTAGGAGTAGCTGCTCAATAAGTTAGGATGAGTAAGTAACCAAACTGTGATCTTGAGTCACAAGATGGCATAAGACTTTGTTTATTGTTTTTCAATAAGCACAAGTGTTGCGAACGGATGGCAGGTAACTGCCCGAAGGCAGTTTGGACTACTTCAGAATATTTTGGAGGGACACAACAGCAGATGCCAGTGTTAGAATATAGCTATTCAGGCCTTCCTGTAAAGGCCTTAAGGCCTTAAGAACTTAGGTGTATTTTTATCACTTAGCTAGTTACAGGGGTATAAAACAAAGAATCAAAATCACAGTCTGCCTGCGTCTGGGCCTTCTCTCACTGTGGCAGGCTGAGGCCTGGTTCTTAGGCTAAGGCCTTTGGCTAAGCAGCAAGGGCAGCCATAAGCTGGGAAACGTACGGTCACATCCTCACATCCCAAACCCGTCACACTGAAATAAGGTGCTATTGGGCTGTTAGGAAGATGATCCTGTCCTGATAGCGCCCATCATCACCAGATAAAGAAACAGATCTTAGGGTGGTTAAAGAAAATTTAGTCTGATAGTGTCCTGTCTGGCAAGACATCACTTATCAATGGTTGCGGTTGTGAATTTCTCGTTTCTGTATGTTTCATCTTTATGGCCTCACTTTTCTATTGTCAATCTGTCTGGGTCTCTGTTTGTTTCTGTCTGCTGTATAATTAATTTTGCTAGGTGTAAGTTAATTAGGGTAGTGGGATATAATTGGTTAGAGAATATGTTCGGATGGGTTAGTTAAATTTCAGTAAAATGATTGGGTAAAGTATAGCTGAGAATATTACTATATAAACTGGGGTCAAACAGGAAGTGCGGGGAAAGGGAAATTGGAATTATGCTTGCTAAATGGGGGCGAATGGGAACAGGGACTAGGGAACGGGGAACAGGGACACAGGCAAGCCTCTGTGGCGTCGGAGCCGGGAAGGGGGACGCGGGGTAAAGGCTCTGCAGCGTCGGAGCCGGGAAGGGGTACGCGGAGTAAAGGCTCTGCGGCGTCGGAGCCGGGAAGGGGACACGGGGTAAAGGCTCTGCAGCGTCGGAGCCGGGAAGGGGGACGCGGGGTAAAGGCTCTGCGGCGTCGGAGCCGGGAAGGGGGACGCGGGGTAAAGGCTCTGCGGCGTCGGAGCCGGGACGGGGGATGCGGGGTAAAGTCTCTGAGGCATCAGAGCTGGGAGGAGGGACGCGGGGTAAAGGCTCTGCAGCGTCGGAGCCGGGAAGGGGGATGCGGGGTAAAGTCTCTGCGGCGTCAGAGCTGGGAAAGGGATGCGGGGTAAACGCTCTGCGGCGTTGGAGCTGGGAAAGGGACGTGGGGTAAACGCTCTGCGGCGTCGGAGCCGGGAAGGGGGACACAGAGTAAATGCTCTGCGGCGTCAGAGCTGGGAAGGGAGACGCGGGGTAAACGCTCTGCGGCATCGGAGCCAGGAAGGGGGACACGGAGTAAATGCTCTGCGGCGTCAGAGCTGGGAAGGGAGATGCGGGGTAAATGCTCTGCAGCGTCGGAGCTGGGAAGGGAGACGCAGGGTAAACGCTCTGCAGCGTCAGAGCTGGGAATGGAACACTGGGGAACACACTGTATCAGCACATAGAGATAAGCCCGACTGGTGTGAAGGGCTTCGGAATATGCTTGCTTGGAAACTAACCCCAATAAACATCGAATTGGTTGCACTTTGGACTTCTGGTCTTTTGTTGCTTGCTGTCTGCGTGACAAGAGCCAGGGAAGTGGGAGGGTGAAGGAAAGCCTCTAACAGCCTAACTACAGGTAAGCATAGTAACCTAACGGACATATATATTAATGAGTTTAACTTAACTAATATACTAACCTATGGGATAAGGACAGCCCAATAGCAGGAGGGTGAGGAAGTTAAGCTATGGTAAAAGAGGGACCAGCTAGGCATACCTACGCATACACAACCATAGAGTATTTTCTCTTGGCACAGTAATTCTATTCCAGTCCCCTGGACATTGCTCTACATTTCAAGCTACTCTATTTACTAATTCTACTGCTGCATACATGGGAACTGAGATTTGGTGTTTCCAGAAAGGCTGTTTCCTGCCTCTTTGCTTAGTGTGAATTTTTCACATTTTTACATTCACTTCCATCAGGTGCTTGGGGTGGCCACTCCGGAGAGGGGCGGCACGTCCAGCTATTCGGCGGCAATTTGGCGGAGGGTCCCTCACTCCTGCTCGAGCGAAGGACCTCCTGCTGAATTGCCGCAGATCACGATCGCTGCTTGGGGTGGAAAAACCCCTGGAGCCAGCCCTGACATCCATAGCTTGCTTTTAAAAGTGATTTTTAGTGCTGGTGAAAGGTGCCAGATTGGCAGCTCTGGAGAAAAGAGTCCTCTGCTTATCTTGCGGCAAATATGGATAGCAGCAGGGCAAGCTTCCCCTTTCCTCATGAAGATGTCTCAATCCTGGCACAGAGATCTACATCCAGAGGTAAGAAGGGCAGGTCAGGCTTAATTCTCCATCTCGGGAGGCCTGGATCAGCATTCATGTTGTGCTCCCTGGCAGTACCCAGCCCCGGTGAAGTTAATGATCCAACCAGTGGACCAAATTCGGTGATGAATCCTGGGCACGTACCACCTGAGGCATGTTGTGCATATGCTAAGAAGTACGTGGCCTCTTTACAGATTGTCAAAATGGTACAGGAGCCAGCAAAGAGAGCTGAAAACAGGGGTGTTAAGCCCTGGTTCCATAGGGGCAGTGTGAGTTCTTGAGAGTGTTTGTTTGCTGGTTTGTAGAGGATGGTGGGGGGGCAGCGTGTTGTGACAGAAGCAGAGCCTTTGATCACGTCCTGATTGGAGGTGGGAATTCACTGATCAGGCTCCTATAAAGGCAGCCAAGCAGCCAGTCAATGGCACAGGAGCCAGCCAACAGAACTAGAAATGAGAGTTCAAGTGGGAGTTTGTACGGGGAGTCTGGGCGAGAGAGTGTTTGGTGTTCTGTTTTTGTTTTGTGTGTGTGTTTCTTAATAGTTACATAGGAAGGAAGGCTATTAGAGCCACAGCGGTAGCAGTGGTAGTGACTAAGGAATGAAAGAAACAATGAAGATGACTGTGGATGCTGCGGGATGTACATTATCCTGGAGTAGGTACCTGAAAGATACTCCATTTGTATGAAGTGCTGCCTGATAGATGTGATGGAAGAGAAGACCTGAGGTTTGGAGCTAGAACTTATGTTTGAGTTTCAAAGGGGATTTGAGAAGATGATGGAGGGAAGGTGAGAGGAGGCTGAAGGGAAAACTCAAGACTTTCAGATGCAGGCTGGACTGGAAAACTGTGAGGGTAGACTACTGGAGGTATTGTCAATACGGAGGAGGACCAGAATATCATATAAGAAAATCTGGATGACCTTGAAAACTGGAGTAATAGGATGAAATTTAATAGTGCAAAGTCATGCACTTAGGGACTAACAACAAGAATTCTTGCCATAAGATGGGGATTTATCAGTTAGAATCAACAATGGAATGTTATTACCATTATACAAGGGACTGGTTAGGCCTCACCTAGATTAATGTGTGCGATTCTGGTCTCCCATGTCTAAGAAAGATGAATTCTAACTGGAACAAGTACAAAGATGGACTACTAGGATGATTAGAGGAATGGAGAACCTACCTTACAAGAGGAGACTTAAGGAGTGTGTCTTATTTAGCCTAACAAAACAAAGGCTCTCTATAAATATATCAGATGGAAAAATATGAGGGAGGGAGAGCAGTATTTAAGTTAAATGCCAATGTTGGCACAAGAACAAATAGCTATAAACTGGCCATAAACACATTTAGGCTTAAAATTAGATGAAGATTTCTAACCATCAGACAAGCTATGTTCTGGAACAGCCTCCCAAGGACAGCAGTAGGGGAAAAAAATCTAAATGGTTTCAAGACTGAGCTTGATAAACTTAAGGAGAGGATGTTATGATGAAACTGACTACAGTGGCATATGGCCCGTCCGTGACTGCTAGTAGCAAATATCCCCAGTGATCACAGATGGGACACTAGATGGGGAGGGCTCTGAGTTACTACAGTGAATTCTTTCCCAGGTGTTTGGCTGGTGGGTCTTTCCAATATGCTCAGGGTCTAACTGATCACCCTATTTGGGGTTGGGAATGAATTTTTCCCCCAGGTTAGATTGGCAGAGACCCTGGGGTTTAAATTTTGCCTTCCTCTGCAACGTGAGGCATGTGTCACAGGCTGGTTTGAGCTAGAGTAAATGGTGGATTCTCTGTAACCTGAAGTCTTTAAATCAAGGGTTGAGGACTTCACTAACTCAGCCGGAGGTTATGGGCCTATTACAGGAGTGAATGGGTGGGTGAGATTCTGTGGCCTGTGACCTACATGAGGTCAGACTAGATGACCACCATAGTCCCTTCTGGCCTTCAAGTCTACTAGTCTAAAAGGAGCAGCAGCTGAAGTGGTGAGTTTTGTGATGTGGACTAGACTGAGACTCACTCATTTCACACAGGCCAAAGAGCCATCAGATGGTAATGCTGTAGACCTGGTGTGAATCTGAAGTGATGCTCACAGAGATGAAGGACAATCTTGTGGTTAAGGCAGTGGACTGGAAATCAGGAGATCTGAGTGCAATTCCTGGCCATGCCACAGGCTTCCTATGTGACCTTGGGCAAGTCACATGACCTCTCTGTGCCTTAGTTCTCTCCCATTTGGTCTATTGGTTCTCTTTAGATTCTAAACTCTTCCTGGCCAGGATTCTCTTTTATCAGGGGCTTGTGCGATGACTAGCATGATGGGACCCTGATCTTAGACTGGGCTTCTAGCTTACTCTGATAGGACAATGGATAACTAAGACTAAGTAATGACTAGATGTCTCTCATTCCCTTATTAATTCCTGAAACCGCTGGTGACTTAACGTTTCGCATGAACGTTGTATCAAAAGGAAAAAAAAATCACACTTTTTCTAAAAAAAATTAAACCCTTTTTATTTGTATATTTATTTTATATATAAAAGAAATTAAAAAAAAGAACACAAACAAAATGTTTATTATGGCAATTCAGTTTTGTCGGAGGCCTCTGCTTGGGCCACTGCCTCTGGTCCACTGGAAGATAGCAAAGTCCGCCGGTTATAATGTCCCTTTATGATGCCAGAGTTATTGTTCTCATTAAGGATTTGCTTCTGTTTTTGCCTGTTAAGAGACTGTACAAGTCCTAATACAACAGCTGCTAAGGAATACTGTCCAGTCAGTTTTCTTGGTTGTAAGATTAAAGGATTTGGTTGTACTCTTCCTAGAAGAAAATATGTTTTGATTTTTCCTTCCTGTTCGCTGATACCTTTGACGTAAATCTCTCCTCGATAGTCGAAAGCAAATCCCTTGTCCTTCAGGATCAGATACGTTTCTTCAGGCACTTGTATTCTGCCGCTTACACCCGTGCTGTCCATTCGACTAGCTAAGTTAACTGTTTTGCCCCAGATATCATACTGGGGTTTCTTAGCACCGATAACTCCTGCTACAACAGAGCCATGGCTAATACCTACAAACAAAATAAAATCAAGAGGAAACATAATTAGACAATCAGGCAAGAACGTTTTAAATACCAAGTTTGCAATTATGCTTTAGAAGTTTGCTTCAGACACATTCTTCTCTGAGTTTTAGGAAAAGGGTGGAAATAAAGAGAAATAAGGACATAAAACATTGGAACTTCTATCTGGATATTGATTGTATATGGTAGCTATCACTGTATGATGTGAATATCTGTGAACTATGCATCACCTTGACACCAATAAACGTGGTACTGTACAAGGACTCAGGATTAGCCTTTGTTCCAAGTAGGTTTGCCATCTTTTGGGAGTTTGTCCTGCAAGACAAACTTGTTAGTATTATGCTATCAGGATGTGACAGCATCATATTGTTACTTCCCATGAAAAGACATCACAACATCATGATGCAATTGCTTAAAAATGTCATCTTTCCTTAGTGGCTTAGCATTATTTTGGGAAAGCTAAAATTGTCCTGCAAGCACTACTAGTAAATTTAAGACAAGGGGTAATGCTGTAAGATTAATATATGCCTATTTTAAAAGTAAATTCAGTACAAGTGAAAGGTGATAGATACACAGCTCTGGAGAGAAATTGCTGTAGAAAGAATAGTAAATATGGCACGCGACCAGCTGATCCTTGCTGATCTTAAACACAAAAAAGAAGCTTACAAGAAGTGGAAGACTGGACAAATGACCAGTGAGTATAAAAATGTTGCTCAGGCATGCAGGACTGAAATCAGGAAGGCCAAATCACACTTGGAGTTGCAGCTAGCAAGAGATGTTAAGAGTAACAAGAAGGGTTTCTTCGGGTATGTTAGCAACAAGAAGAAAGTCAAGGAAAGTGTGGGCCCCTTACTGAATGAGGGAAGCAACCTAGTGATAGAGGATGTGGAAAAAGCTAATGTATTCAATGCTTTTTTTGCCTCTGTCTTCACGAACAAGGTCAGCTCCCAGACTGCTGCACTCGGCAGCACAGCATAGGGAGGAGATGACCAGCCCTCTGTGGAGAAAGAAGTGGTTTGGGACTATTTAGAAAAGCTGGATGAGCAGAAGTCCATGGGGTCAGATGCACTGCATACGAGGGTGCTAAAGGAGTTAGCGGATGTGATTGCAGAGCCATTGGCCATTATCTCTGAAAACTCATGGCGATTGGGGGAGGTCCTGGATGACTGGAAAAAGACAAATGTATTGCCCATCTTTAAAAAAGGGAAGGAGGAGGATCTGGGGAACTACAGGCCAGTCAGTCTCACCTCAGTCCCTGGAAAAATCATGGAGCAGGTCCTCAAGGAATCAATTCTGAAGCATTTAGAGGAGATGAAAGTGATCAGGAACAGTCAGCATGGATTCACCAAGGGCAAGTCATGCCTGACTAACCCAATTGTCTTCTATGATGAGATAACTGGCTCTATGGACGAGGGGAAAGCAGTGGACGTGTTATTCCTTGACTTTAGCAAAGCTTTTGATGCGGTCTCCCACAGTATTCTTGCCAGTAAGTTAAAGAAGTATGGGCTGGATGAATGGACGGTAAGGTGGATAGAAAGCTGGCTAGATCATCGGGCTCAATGGGTAGTGATCAATGGCTCTGTGTCTAGTTGGCAGCCAGTATCAAGCGGAGTGCCCCAAGGGTCAGTCCTGGGGCTGGTTTTGTTCAATATCTTCATTAATGATCTGGAGGATGGCGTGGACTGCACCCTCAGCAAGTTTGCAGGTGACACTAAACTGGGAGGACTAGTAGATATGCTGGAGGGTAGAGATAGGATATAGAGGGATCTAGACAAATTAGAGGATTGGGCCAAAGGAAATCTGATGAGGCTCAACAAGGACAAGTGCAGAGTCCTGCACTTAGGACGGAAGAATCCCATTCACTGCTACAGACTAGGGACCGAATGACTAGGAAACAGTTATGCAGAAAAGGACCTAGGGGTTACAGTGGACGAGAAGCTGGATATGAGTCAACAGTGTGCCCTTGTTGCCAAGAAGGCTAACAGCATTTTGGGCTGTATACGTAGGGGCATTGCCAGCAGATCGAGGGATGTGATCATTCCCCTCTACTCTGCACAGGTGAGGCCTCATCTGGAGTAATGTGTCCAGTTTTGGGCCCCAAACTACAAGAAGGATGTGGAAAATTGGAAAGAGTCCAGCGGAAGGCAACAATAATGATTAGGGGGCTGGAGCACATAACTTATGAGGAGAGGCTGAGGGAACTGGGATTGTTTAGTCTGCAGAAGAGAATACTGAGGGAGAATTTGATAGCTGCTTTCAACTACCTGAAAGGAGGTTCCAAAGAGGATGGATCTAGGCTGTTCTCAGTGGTACCTGATTGACAGAACAAGGAGCAATGGTCTCAAGTTGCAGTGGGGGAGGTTTAGGTTGGATATTAGGAAAAACTTTTTCACTAAGAGGGTGGTGGAGCACTGGAATGGGTTACCTAGGGAGGAGGTGGAATCTCCTTCCTTAGAGGTTTTTAAGGTTAGTCTTGACAAAGCCCTGGCTGGGATGATTTAGTTGGGGATTGGTCCTGCTTTGAGCAGGGGGTTGGACTAGATGACCTCCTGAGGTCCCTTCCAACCCTGATATCCTATGATTCTATATACAGACAATGACAATGCAATCCTCCCCACATTGCCTGATCTGTATAGCTGAACCTTGATGTGGAAAGGCCACCTCTAAGGAACCACAGTTCTGCTGGGTATGTTTTGGGCTTATCCAGTAATGCAGTCTCCTATAATGACTGTCAGGTACAGGCATGTTACTGCTGTATCCAATACATACAGCTTATCACTTTTGTATCCCATCCTAATTCCTAACCGTTTCATCCAGGATGCCAGGTTCCCCATGGCAGCAATTCAAAACCACTGGTGATCCTACAGGTCTGGTCAGAACTGGAATTAGATTTTTGTGAAAAGCCAAAAAACATGTTACCGTACTTAGAATAAGCTCTCATTTCTATTTTACAAGAGAGGCAGCTGAGGCAGGGAGATTAAATGAAAAAAGCCAAGGTGAGTCAGTATCAGATCCATGATGAGCTATAGTTGCTCCTGGATCCCCTTCTAATGCTCAGACCATCACACAATGATGCATCTCTGTCTGATTCATGCGAGAGTGTACAGAATGTTATCATCCATTAGTACAGTAGCTTGAACAAGAGATTATAAGCGTTATAAAAAGAGAACCAGAAGATTCTCTTTTAGGCTAAGTAGTAGGAGCCTGTATTTTGGGAGCCGGAAGGTTGGATTTCTATCTGCTGCTCTTGACTGAAGTCAATCTGACCACAGAAGACAAAATAGCTGGTGGTATTGAAATTCTGTACATCCACGTGATCAATATACAATGTCCTTGCAGGTCATAATAGGCAGCAGGTTTAAATCAAACATAAGGAAGCACTTTTTCACCCAGTGCACAAGTAACCTGTGGAACTCATTGCCAAAAGTATAACTGGGTTCAAAAAAGAATTAGATGAGTTCATGAAGATAGGTCCATCAATAGCTATTACCCAAGATGGTCAGGATGCAACCCCATGCTCTGGGCGTCCCTAAACCTCTGACGGCCAGAAGCTGGGACTGGATGACAGGAGATGGATCACTGAATAATTGCCTTGTTCTCTGCATTCCCTCTTAAGCATCAGGCACTGGCCACTGTCAGAAGAAAGGATACTGGTCTAGATGGACCACAGGTCTGACCCAGTATGGTCATTCCTATGTTCTTATGTATAAACAACCCACTTTATTTCAAATGCTTGCACTGTACTTACCGATGCGGAGTTCAAAGTTGTTGAACGAATGCTTGTTGATCTCCTGTATACTTTCATTCAAAGCTATGGAGAAGTCAGCCAGAGCACACAAATGTCCCCATTTGTCTTCACATTGCTAAGAGTGAATTAAAATGGAATACATTATGTGTGTTTTGCATTTGCTATAAAACAACTATCTCCCCAGAGCTAAGTATGTGAAATCATAATTCATAAGAGCAGTCTCATCATACCGTATTAAATCTCAGTGAAGTGGTTCACTGTTAATGGAAAGGTAATACATTCCATTTATGGTGCACTGCTTACACATTTCAGTACAGAGATGCCTTGCTGTGAAATACTGTAAATGCTTTGCTTGAGATCAGGAATTTGATGGGTAATAATGGGAATAAGCAGGAGGTGGGACTTCAGGGGATAAAGTTAAAGCTGAGGGGGTGAGGAAAGAGAAACACAACTTGGCTTAGGAGGAAAAGTAACAAGAATGGGAGTCAGGGGAATAAGGGGAGAAACAACATTGAGAGTGAAAGAAGAAAAGAGAAGGCGAGAGAATTCTTTGAGAACAATTGTGATTTTCATTCACTAGAAGTTCCAAATCTCTATTTTCTTCTAGTAAATATCTCCCTGTGAGCATCTAAAAATGACGCCAATATCCTTTACTTTGCAGGAATGGATGAAGAGCATCACATTGACATCTCTGCTTGATTTAAAAAGATTGAATTAGCCCCTTACCTGTTTTTCAGGTGATAATCCTGATACAGCCATGTATGTGCTGCCAATGGTTTTAATTTTTTCAATATCTTGAAATCTTTCTTCACCTAGTAACTAATGCAAATGAGACAAAAGACTGTTACTTCTATAGTACCTGATGCCAAATGCTGTAGAGTTAAATTGTACGAGTACAAAGACCTAAACTAATAATTATTCTCACAGTTCCTTGTAAGGAAGATCTAATTTGGTAGAGCATCTTGTGTAATTGACAATGGCACACAGTTCGCTTGAACTTCTTTGTACAATGAGCTTAAAGCTTTTGATGTTTCCATGCTAGGTACTCACAAAATACATTCAGTTAAACCCTGCTGTGCCCTGCAGGGCTGCTTGGCACATCGTATTATGGATAGTACAACATACACACACTCAAGTCCAATTTAAATTCAGGCAATTGCTGCAGTTCCATCACACACAACACACACACACAGATACACATACATGTATACACACACACATACACACAAATTGAGCATAAACAAACTGGAAAAAAACCAAACAACCAGCACCCAAAACGTTACAAAATCTCCTTAAATCCTAGAGGAGAGTTCTCTCTTATTAGGCAAAACATTAACACCCTTATACTATATATCACTATGCAAAGTTCTTCCAATTCATGCTTCTGAGGTTCCCATTGATTAAAAGCTAAAGGGATTACTTTATTCAAAGCAAAATGCATACCATAGGCTTATCACAGATGACCTCCCATCATACTAACTCCATTGTATGTAAGTCAGAATCTGGGGTCTTGGAAACATTGTACCTTGTTTATGGAAATCACACCACCGGTCTCTAATGGAATGGTGCACTGCCACCTATGCAGGGAATGTAAACCCATATGCCCTTCCAACCATGGAAAGGCCAACACCTGACCTACTTTTATTTTCTTCTATCTGCTTGCAAAGCCATTTATGTGCCTTTCCCTGCCCAAAAGCCAGAAGCTTCAATGCTCTCTTAAAGAAAGGAATCACTGCTTGTAACACAGCCTTCATGAGCAATCTGATGGCAACAGATCAGTGTGAACAGGCGTTGGGGGAAAACAATTTTGGTAAAGAAACAGATTTCATTTTCAGCTTCCGAAGTGTTTTTGTAAACTGCAGTGAGCAACACAGTAATTTAAAAAGCATGACGAATATCTGAACCGTGCTCTTTTCAGGCGCAAAGAAGCCATTGGCTCTAAGATCATTTACAGAGAATATCTCAAGCTATCTTCTTTTTTGTCTTCTATTATACCCTTATATTTCAGCTTTAGCCTTTTTTATCAGCTGCTTCCTTCCATGTTTAAAACAATGCTTTCTTTTTCATTTTCTGCTCTGTGGCATCTTACAAAGATGGATTTTAATATTGTGGGAAAATATTCAAATTGACTCAGTTCTGGTTTTTTCCCCTTTCCTGTGTTCGCTAATTTGCCTGGGCAATTTAGGGCACATTTTCTAACACTAAACCTACCTTGATCCCAAAAACTAATTAAGGGCTTGATCCCACATTCTTCACATATCCAAGATCAGGGGGATGTCATTGATCATGCAAAAAAATGCAAGATTGGTTCTCAAGTGTACACACGCACTATTACCCAGTTGCATGCACCTGGGCATATTATGCAAGTACAATTTAATCAGTGAAGTGTGAAAATGTGATTCTGCAGTTAAACCATAATTTATATTTGTGACAGCATAGTGACGGCTATGGCAAAAGACTGATATCATAAACATGGCTTAAATCACTGCAGTGTAAAGAGAAAGGAAAAATGATCCGTGAAGTAGAAAGCCCTTATTAAAATACCAAAACAAGTAATAGCAGCACCAAGACACCACTAAAGTGGTAACCACCTTAGATTAAACTGATTAGACAGAAAATGAGATATCGGAAAAAAAATTGCCTTAGATCTGCAATTTTCAGGGCAGGGACAGTGTCTATGTGTGCTTCTGTACAGCATACAAAACACTGAGGGCTTGGCCTTGGTTGTGCCTTCTAGGATACATTGAATAATTATAATAATATTCACATATAGTGGTGCTATAAAAAGACAGTACAGTGTCCATATAGTAAATGTGCCTGTCAGTGCCTCTGAGCACGTCTACAGAATAGAAAATCACGTATAACTGCATTCTCAAATGACACGTTGTCACGCTGAAAGACTCCCCATGCCAGTCCAGAAGTCATCACCTCCCGGCTTGTGCATCAGAGAGAGGCCTGGATAACTAGACAGGCCTTACAGCAGGTTCTGAAGGTCAGACTTTTGGAGCTTTGGGGAAAATAAGTTCCAGAGTCACATGCCCCCAAATACATAAATTTGCAGCCAGACTATGGCCTGGCCTTATCTGTCTGTACCAGGATATAAGAGGCATTTAGACACCTGCCTCTAGACTCATGTGAGGCCTCTTTGGACTGCTGCTTTAAGCACACAAGGAAAGCAGGGCTCCATGAGGCTGGTGCTTCCCCATCCTGTGTGGGAATGTGGGGAGTGGGAGGAGAGGGTTAGGGAGTGGCAGTCTTGAATTCATCCTCACAATGTAGGTTATTTCTCCCCAGGACAAAGGGCAAAGAGGGGTGGGATTGTGACTCTCTGAGGTAGCGTACAGCTTCCCAGAAGCACAGGAAGCACAAAATGGCTGAAATTCAGCCAGAAAAGTCTTCTGTTTGTTTTTCTATCCTCAGCATAGATCTACTACCGTGAAGACAGAAGACCAGACAGTAGCAGTCCTGTTCACCAAATTATAGAGCAATCAACACTCATATCAGTTTTTGAGCATAGACACATTTGTTTCCTCAGGCTGACTACACCCAGAAGAGTTCTCCTGACGCACACCACTCCTCCTTATTTGCAGACTGCTATGGTGGTGAAAGAGGTGGTTTACATCACAGCCACAGCACATGACTTAAAAGTGTACATGCAGCAATTGGGTGAATCCAGAACAGGATTTTCACTACTAGTGCTCTAACCTCCCTTCCTTCATGCTGCTCCTGCCACAGAAGGCATACCAAAGAGAATGATGCAGAAGGACATTTAGAAGACACCATATCTGTGTGTCAAGGAGAGGAGATAATTATATTGTCCCATCAACATATAAACCAAATGGTTCAGCACAGTATGTTCCTTTATGCAGCTCTCAAACTCAACTGGGTGGGGAAGGAATATCAACAGAAAAGGTCCTCTGCCCAGGTAGGTGCAAATCTGAGCCCTGATCTCAAACTGAATAAAGAATGGTTTGTTATCATTCAGTGACTCCATAATTACTTTGTTCCCCTCCACCTGCCAGATCTGCAAACTCAGTCTAGGCTCTGGCAGGCAAACTGGATTTGTTCCGGCTCACATGCCATCACCAATGACAACTACATTCCAGTTGCAGAATCTTTAACAGGAAACAATCCATCTCACTCTCTCTCAGCTGACTGGAGCAAACAGGAATAATAAACAGTCACAATGGATGTTGGTCACTGAAGTCAGCAGCTCTGACTCCAAATACATGCAGTCTGCAGAAACGTTGACTAAGATGTCACCATTTTTCATAATCACCCTTCTAGCCCTTAACAGCTGCTGAGTAAAGCAATTGTTTTTCACAATCTTTGTATATGTAATGATGAAAAGCAGCATTTTCCCAACACTAACAGGGCTGCTCCCAAGCTGTGCATCCAGATTTGCTCACAGGTCTGCAAATAAGGAGTAGGGTGAAATATTGGCAAGGAAGCATCATGCACACCAAGGGTGGGTCCCCTCCACCTTGTCCTTAAGTCAATATTTGCAAGAAAATGTTACCAGCAGACTTTCAGCTAGGGGATGTTGCACAGCTGAAAATGGGAAGCTTAATGACTTCTCTGTCTCTTTACAGTACATTTTGTTCATGCTTCTCAGCCTTTCCTTCTTTCCTGTGCATGATCATTAACTCT
This sequence comes from Mauremys reevesii, assembly GCF_016161935.1. NCBI lineage: Eukaryota > Metazoa > Chordata > Testudines > Geoemydidae > Mauremys > Mauremys reevesii. The sequence continues at coordinate 270,169,942 of NC_052624.1, forward strand.
TTTCAGTTATTCTCTCTTATTTGCTTCCTTTCAAACAGCTGAGCTGCAGACCAGAGTCTAGCTGGAGTAAGCAAACTGCATCTCCACACTAGAAGTTGGTTAGCAGCTAGCAAGGGATCACATTATTTCATTTAATATCCACACCAAAACCTATCTATTATACAGCTAAAGATGTCTGAGACTTAACATAGTTCCTCAATAGGCTCTTTATTAATCAGAGAGTAGGTGTTAGGGACTTGAATGTGAGATAACATTCATATTCTTGGTGAAAGAGATGTCTTTAGTGATCACAGCTACAGCAATATGATTATTCTGCCAAGATTGCACTCACATGCATGACAGGACTTCTTAAAATTAATTCATAGCATAAACTTTGCATTATCTTTGAGGCATAAAATTAGAAATCAGATCTACAAAGAAAAACAAAACCGTTAATCAAGAAATATGGTGACAACTGGGTGTGAGCTTAGGTATAAAAACAGATATTTATATCTGTAAGGACAGCTATGCAGAAGCCTAGCAGGTAGCAAAGCTTGTTAAGTAGCCATGATATTTGAAAGGTAATTATGAAGATATACCTATGTCATAGAGCTGGAAGGGACCCTGAAAGGTAATTGAGTCCAGCCCCCTGCCTTCACTAGCAGGACCAAGTACTGATTTTGCCCAAGATCCCTAAATGGCCCACTCAAGGATTGAACTCACAACCGTGGGTTCAGCAGGCCAATACTCAAACCATAGGGACCTCAGACTGTGCCTCCTTATTCCTCCCTGACCATCACTACCTCACCCCAGCATTTGCCAGTCAGTCAAAATCCAAGATGTACCCACCACCAGCCTCCCTCTCACACTACCCTGGGAGAGGAAAGCGATGGTCCTGGTTTTGCCTCTTTGTGCCTCAGTTCCTCACCTGTAAAATTTGGATAACAACGCTTCTGGCACAGTGGCAATATGAGGATAAATTCATTTAAAATTCTAAGGCACTTAGACACCGTGGTGCTGGGGGGCACATAAGAACCTAGAGAAATGTATCTTCTCTACTCCATTCATGTGCTTATCACTCACACCCTCATCCTTTTCCTTTGGTGCCCTTTGAGATCCCATTCTTTCAATAGAAAAGCACTGTGAGCCTTGATTGTATTCCCTCTCACTTTATCTCCTCCTGACTCCAAGTTCAGTGTCACAGCAACAGACCGCCATCCACTGTCCTTTGGTACCTTCCCTGGTGGTCTCAAGATTGCCACTATTCCTACCCTTTCTGAAGATTCCTTCTTGTTTATGTCGATCCCCACCCTCTCTCCATCTGATCTCCAATCTTCTTTCTTAGCAAAATCCTGAAAATCCAGATTTTTTTTTCGGAGCTCTCTAATTTGCTTTTCCAAAAGCAATGCCCTGGATCCGCGGTGCTCAAGCTTTTCCACACTGAAACCAGGACCTCTCTCCCATCTAGCTGGGATCAAGAACTGCTGCCATTTAGCAATATGCGAAAGGCAGAGCGGTCGCAACCTACTGAAACTTGTTTGTATCCCCCAGGTTGACAGTCTCTATTGTTGGTAATTTCCACTATGGCTTCCAGTTGCTTCACAGTTCTTAAACTGTCCTTCTGCTCAAAGATCTTCTCAGGTCTAGCCCTTGTTCCTTTTCTCTTCTAATCCTTCCTGACTGCAGTACAGAATTTGACACCATCTATCTTGACATCCCTATTAATTGATTGGCAGAGTTAGCAATAGCCTTGGACAACTTGCTTCCTGCTCTCCAACTGCTCCTCTCTTGAAACTGGCAATGGTTACTTCTCTGCCATTAAACCTTAGGGGTTTGTCCTAGGCTGGCTTCTCTTCTCTTGTTTATCTTATCCCCCTTGGAGCCTAGTCTGAAATCAACCTTGGTTGTCCTTTCTGGGGAAACGATACCTAAATATAGCCCTTGACTTTAAGTCCTTTCCTCACAGATTATTAGCATCACTATGAAACTTAGTTCAGCTTAATATATCTAAACTTGTATCCTCCCTATCTGACCAGGCCAGCATCCTCAATCAAAACTCAGCCATCTCTCCAGCCCTCGTTTACCATCTTCTTTCAAGAATCTGGACATTTGATTTGACACTGTTCACTATTTTTTCCTTCATATTCCTTGAGTCCATAAATTCATTGCCTTCAAAACAATGCCATTACTTTCTAAATCTGGACCACTCCTTTCCCAAAACTAGTGCAGATAACTTCATCCTCTTTAACCATCAATGCCAAGGTATGAGTCTATATCTATATTATCTAGATGTATTGGGACAGATTCTGATTGCAATCACACAGGTGTAAATCCAAGTCATTCAACTAATTTCAGTCTTAACTTCACCTTACTGGTGTAATTAATATCAGTGCTTGGCACTTTCAGTAGAAGAAAAGATACAACTTGAATAGCAATTACAGTAAAGACCAGGCACAAATATTGCAGGGACTTAGTAAATATGATTAATCAAATGTCAGACCTGCTGATCTGGGTGTTCATTATTTAAAGTCCACCAAGCCCTCTTCTCTATTAGCTGGTATTACCTCATCGAAGTCTGCAATGATTTCATTCAGCAAACGGAGACATTCCACTCCTTGGTTATTCATTTCAGTTTGAGAATAAAAATCAGCAAACCCAGGGATGGAAGCAAACATCACGCCAACTGCATCATAGGACTGAGAATATAACTCCTAAGGAAACAATAGGGAAGAAAAACAAGTTGGAGTGGAAAGTTATCCCATAGGTGGCACAGGTCTGTGGAAATTCATTGTCTGCACTTCACAACCCATGTCTCTATCTTTTTAAGAACAACTTAACATTTGTTTAATGAACAGCTCTGGACATGGCATTTCGTAGGTACTATTGAGTTCTCTGGGAGGAGGTTGCCAAGAGGGTTGCCAACACTTGTAATTTTATCATGAGGCTCTTGCAATATTTAGTGCTTTTCTTAAAGCCCCATCATCTTGAGTCATGTGATTATGTAAGAATTTCAGCTTTAATTTAAAAGAAAAACATTTTCAGCCCTCATGGTTGTGGAGAAGCGTTGGAAATGTGTATCTGCAAGGCTTAAACACCAGAAAGCAAACAAAAAGAACCTTACATTAATTATTGTGAACATCTCATGATTTTTAAGCCACTCAAATTTTTTTGAAAGCTTGGGATTGGCAAAAGTGCTGTTTTCTAATGGTAAGAACTGGGTTCTTGATTTCTGTTCTTGACTCTTCTACTGACTCACTCTTTAGTCATCAGCACATCTCTTCTCTCTGTGCAGCAATTTACCTGACAATAAAAATGGGAACAACAACCACCCAGGGGTGCTGTGAGTCTTAATTTGTTCAAGTTTGTAAAGTACTTCAAGTTCTTTGGAACACAGCTGACTTTCTTAACCTAGCCACTCCTTCATCTGTGATGGAGGTGCTTCTGCAGGGACAGGGGAACCATACAACAGAGTTCAAACTCCCCCTTTCACAGCTGCAGTGCTCAGAGTAAAGCCTGGGGCCCTAATTATGGGAGAAGAGACAGTGTGTGAATGAATGAGTGTATATACATACACATATGTACTTTCTCCCCAAGTGCTGTCTATATTCAGCTGAGCTTTCCCTTGCTCCGTTGTTCTATTTTTGGTAGGAAGCATCAAGATAGAAATAATAAGTCCATGAGAAAGTGCTTACAGTACACATCTGGGGAGTCATTTTTTGAGAGCAGGAGAATTAAGTTAATAGCCAGACATGAATTACAAGATTGATTGTACAGTAATCTTCCAGATGTTAACGCCAGCCAGCTCATTCATAAATCCTCCCCAGGTATAATCGCTCCAGGAAATTGCCTTGCAAAAAGCAGAGGTGGCAGCTGAAATACAACTGCAAGTGTATTGAATGCATCAGCATTGACCTACCAGGCATCTGGTTTCAATGCTTCTTTTGAAAATTATTTTAGCACTGAATATGAATGTGTGTGGATGTACGTTATATTTCAATGGTTCAGTAGGATGGAGCATGTACTCTCCCAGCAGCCATAGTATATTCATGACAGAAGATGGCAGGGGCCAGAACTGGAGTTTATTTCACACTAAAAAAAGTGGGTTGCTTTTGCTCTCCTTCTGTCATATGCACACACACCTTCAATTGTGCATAATAACATTGTGATTTCTTAGCAATTTAATTCTTACAGAGTAGGAAATTCCCCAAGAGGTTAAATTCTTAAGTGCCTGGACATGCAACCTTTGAAGATGATGTCATTTTTCTTAGCTGATACTTTAAAGCACAACTTTTAGAAAAAACGATGGCTTGTCCTGTCAGACCTATTTTGGCTAGTTACATCTATTTTCAAAAAAGTACTGTCTGACAAGTGGGATTCTGAACCCATTTAATTGTACTGCAAATAGCTTATTGCTGGTATCTTGATTCTAGAACTATTTGTGAACCCTTGGTTCGTGATGCACAGTTCAAAGGTCTTGTATATCTCCAATCTGAAGCCTGATTTCCATTGTTCTTTAGAACAGTGATTCTCAAAGCCGGTCCACTGCTTGTTCAGGGAAATCCCCTGGCGGGCTGGGCTGGTTTGTTTACCTGATGCGTCTGCAGGTTCGGCCGATCGCGGCTCCCACTGGCCGCGGTTCACCGCTCCAGGCCAATGGGGGCTGCGGGAAGCGGCACGAGCTGAGGGATGTGCTGGCTGCCCTTCCTGCAACAAATTGATACGTACTTCGTTATCTCGATCCTTCTCCAGGAAGTGACGGGCAACATGACTTGGCAGAATATTTCGTAGCATATTTTCATTGTGTTCCCTTAATTCCTTCATTTCGTTGATTTCTTCTTTCGCTTGAACACGCCATAGAAAGTCCAGGCGGGCTGTGTATTCAAGCTATAGTTATGAAGAAAGGCAAACATTAAGTCTGATGAGATAAGCATAGACACGCAATAAGTTATTTCCCCCTAGAACACGTTTGCATTACTTAAAGAATGATATTATGGAGTCAGACATGAGATAAAGTAACAGAATAAATAGCTAGGTTAACAACATATTCTTCCAGCTCCTAAATCAGAAAATATATTCATCTTTTTACCTCTCAAGGACAAGCACTCTTTTCTCAGTGAACAGAAGTATGAAAAGCCCAACATGCTTCAAGAAGGACTTTCAAGTTTGAGATGCCTGAAGTGAGTTGTTTCTGCTGCTAGGGCAATCAGACGTTTGCTTTTGTTCTTATATATGATAGTGGAAGCATATAGATCAGGGGTCTGCAACCTTTCAGAAGTGGTGTGCCGAGTCTTCATTTATTCACTCTCATTTGAGGTTTCACGTGCCAGTAATACATTTTAACCTTTTTAGAAGGTCTCTTTCTATAAGTCTATAATATATAACTAAACTATTATTGTATGTAAAGTAAATAAGGTTTTTAAAATGTTTAAGAAACTTCATTGAAAATTAAATTAAAATGCAGAGCCCCCCAGACCGGTGGCCAGGACCTGGGCAGTGCGAGTGCCACTGAAAATCAGCTCGTGTGCCGCCTTCCGCATGCATGCCATAGGTTGCCTACCCCGATATAGATTGTCTTGTAGCTACATAAATAGTCTGTAGTTCCATTCAGATTTCATTCTGGTTCCAAAGGTTGCAACATTGCTATTGATTATTAGTATAACCATAGTGCCTAGTAGCCCCAGTCATGGGCCGGGACCCCAGTGCAGTAGGTGATGTACAAACAGGATCTCTGGAAAAGAATCCCTAGAACACGAGGCAATGGGTGGGTGCAGACAGACGCGGGGAGCACCAGGAAGAGTGAGACAATAGTGGTCAGCATGATCGTCCATGATCTCAGGATACCAGCTGCCTCATCCTTGTTTAGATTTTTGTAGGCATCACATCCAATGAGAGAGTTTTAATGGGGGATCAGAAGGAAGCTAATGCAGTTTAATCCTTCTAGAGGTGCAGAAGCGGTAACTGATTGAACTATGGAAAGGTACTGAAATAGTGCGGCTGTGTCTGTGTATGGATGCCATCGAACATGTCAGAGAACGATTGATGCTTTTTGGGATGATACAACCAGGAGTAAGAGTCAAGCAACTAGAATGGGACTATTTCAAATGAGCAAATAGGCCCATTTTCTGACTGTGAGATGCATTAACCAATCAAATGATTTGCCAACAACAGTCATTGAGATCCCAGCACTAGAAATTTTTGAGAGCAGACCAGACAAGACACTTGGTATCTTTGTCTAGAGGATAATCCTGAATGGGTGGAGAATGGTAAACAAGGAATTTAGGTATTGTCACGTTGTAGCAGTCTAGTGGTCCATCCAGTTCAGTATCTTGTCAACAACACTGGCATGTGACAGATGTTTCTGAGAAAGGTGTGAGAAATCCTGCATGGACAGTTATGGGATACCCTAACTGGAGGGAAAATTTCTTCCTAACTCCCCATAACTAGAACTGAGTTTAAGCCCTGCAGCATGCAGGTTTATATCTCATTCCAAACTTGTATTTATTTTGCATTATTTTCTAAAACTCTTGTCATCCCTATGAATCTGCTAAGCTCTTGATCTCTGTTATATCCATGGCAATAAATTCCACAGGCTAATGGTGCACAGTCTGTAAAACTATTTCCTTTTACCAGCTTTTTTCACCTTTCAATCTCATTGAATGCCGCCTTGCTCTTGTGTTATGAGACAGGGTGCAGACAAGACCCTGATCTACCTTTATGTCACCAGGAAAAAATGGCCTAAAATCACCTCTCATTTACTTGTCATGAGATCCACTGGCAAATTCTGAGAAATTACGTGAGGCTTTAGATTAACAGATTTATAGATTCCAAGCCCAGAAGGTTCCACTCTGATCATCTTGTCTGACTTCCATTGTAACACAATCCACGGAACATCCCCAAAATAATTCCTAGAGCATTTCTTTTAGAATAAGCATCCAATTTTGATTTAAAAATGGACAGTGATGGAAAATTCACCTTGATCCTTGGTAAATTGTTCCAATGGTTAATTAACCTCATTGTTAAAAATTTGCACCTTTCTAGTCTGAATTGGATCATGTTATACCTTTCGCTGCCAGACTGAAGAGCCCATTATCAAATATTTGTTCCCTATATCGGGATGTATAGGCCATAATCAAGTCACCTCTTAATCTTCTCTTTGTTAAAATAAATAAATTGAGTTCCTTGATTTTGTCACTACAAGGCATGGTTTCTAATTCTTTCATCATGCTTGTGGCTCTTCCCTGAACTCACTCCAATTTATCAACATCCTTCTTGAATTGTGGGTATGTGATGGGGTGCAAGGCCTCCCCTCCACTGCTGTCCTTGGTAGAATATTAGAATAGAATATTAGAATTGGAAGAGACCTCAGGAGGTCATCTAGTTCAATCCCCTGCTCAAAGCAGAACCAATACCAACTAAATCATCCCAGTCAGGGCTTTGTTAAGCCAGGCCTTAAAAACCTCTAAGGATGGAGATTCCACCACCTCCCTAGGTAACCCATTCCAGTGCTTCACCACCCTCCTAGTGAAATAGTGTTTCCTAATATTCAAACGAGACCTCCCACACTGCAATTTGAGACCATTGCTCCTTGTTCTGTCATCTGCCACCACTGAGAACAGCCGAGCTCCATCCTCTTTGGAACCCCCCTTCAGGTAGTTGAAGGCTGCTATCAAATCCCCTCTCACTCTTCTCTTCTGCAGGCTAAATAACCCCAGTTCCCTCAGCCTCTGCTCATAAGTCATCTGCTCCAGCCCCTGTGGCAGGACGACAACTCACCAGCCTCCTGCTTCTTGTACAGGGAATTAGCTCGCCAGCCTCCGCAGCGCCCTCTGCTGGCTGGTGTCTCCCCTTGCCACTGGCCCCTGTGTCCCTCCCGGACCCCGGTGCCCCTTCTCTCAGGGTTCTGCCCCCTGCAGTACACTGCAGTCTCTCAGGGTCTCCCCTCCCCAGGGAACCACCAACCCCCTATCCCCACCTCGCCTCAGTCTTTGGCTACTGCCAGTCACCATCTGGTCCCCGCTCATTGGGGCAGACTGCAGAGTAACTGCCTCTCATCATCAGCAAGGAGGGTTTGAACTTGCTGCCGCTATCTACCATTGGGCTGCCCTCTGCAACCCCAGTACCTTTTCCAGCCTTTAGGAAGGCCTGCAGCCTGGGGGGGGGTTCCAGGCCAGAGCTCCCCAACTCCTCTGGCCTTTCCCCAGCCCTGCTACAGTTTAGGTACCCTGCTCAGCTCCCATCAGCCAGGCCCATCCCTCTCAACAGCCAGAGAGAGACTGTCTCTGTTTAGCTTCTGGCCTCAGCCCTCTTATAAGGACCACAGCTGTGGTCAGCGACTCACTTGGCTTCTCACAGCTGTTCTCACTCCATTTCCCTGCTGCAGCCCTCTCCAGGGCTGCTTTTAACCCCTTCAGGGCCCGAGCAGGGTGACCACCCTGCTACAGCCCCCTAATAATTTTCTTTGCCCTCTGCTGGACTCTCTCCAATTTATCCACACCCCTTCTGTAGTTGGGGGTGGGGGGGCGACCAAAACTGGATGCAATACTCCAGGTGTGGCCTCACCAGTGCCAAATAGAGGGGAACAATCACTTCCCTCGATTTGCTGGCAATGCTCCTACTAATACAGCCCAATATGCAGTTAGCCTTCTTGGCAACGAGGGTACACTGCTGACTCCTATCCAGCTTCTCGTCCACTGTAATCCCCAGGTAACCCCATGAACTGCTCAGACTCTCTTCTTTTAGTGTCCACTCAGTATAATTTATTCCAGTTCCCGCCATCAGCACCTGTAGAGTGGAACACAACAGCCAGAATCCGTACGACCTTCAGAGCCTGTTTATCAGGGCCCTTGAGGAAAAGAGAGTTCTCTCCCTTTGGATCTCCTTCAATCTGGGCACAGTTGGCCCTATCCTCCCTCCCTCTAACACTTCCTGCCTTTTACCAAGCTAGTCAATTTATGGACTAATTAATTCCAGTTATCCAGCCTCCCCATCTGAATAGCTAATTCCTCCCTATTTCCTCAATCTGCTGACACTGGGGAAACTAACTGAGCCTACAGTGATCAGAGTGCTGTCCCATCTCTTGGACTTCAGTACTCTGGCACAGGGCACCAGAACTGGATGCACTGAACCAGAAGTGGAGTCACCAGTGTCAAATACAGAGGTAAAATAACCTCTCCTCTCTTACCTGAAAATCCCCTCTTCATGCATCCCATGATCACATTAAATGTTTTCGCCACAGCATCACACTGGGAGTTTATGTTCAGCTGATATTCCATCATCACCCACACATCTTATTTAGAACAAGTATGTTCCTAATAGAGTCCCCCATCCCATAAGAATGGCCCGCATTCTTTGTTCCTAGATGTACACGTTTACATTTAGCCATGTTAAAATACATATTGTTTGGTTGCACCCAGCTTAACAAGTGATCCAGATTGCTCTGTATCAGTGACCTGTCCTCTTCATTATTTACCAGTCCCCCAAACTGTTTGTTATCTGCAAACTTTATCTGTGATGATTTTATGTTTTCTTCCAGGTCATTTGTAAACATGTTAAATAGCATAAGGCCAAGAACAGAGCCCCATGGGACTCTGTTAGGAACATACTTGTTCAATGATGATTCCCTGTTTAGAATTACATGTTGAGACCTATCAGTTAGCCAATTATTAATCCATTTAATGTGTGCCATGTTCATTTTAAATCATTCTAATTTTTCAATAACATCATGTGGTACCAAATCAAATGTCTTACTGAAGTTTATTACATCAACATTGATACCTTTATCAACCAAACTTGTAACCTCCTCAGAAAAAGATATCAAGTTAGTTTGACAGGATCTATTTTCCATAAACCCATCTTGATTGGCATTAATTACATTTCCCTCCTTTAATTCTTTCCTAATCATCTGCTTAATCTGTCTTGCCCAGGATCAATTTCAGACTCACAGACTCTGTCACTCTATTTACCCTTTTTAAATATTGGCACATTAGCTGTCTTCCAGTCTTCTGGAACTTTCCTGGTGTTCCAAGACTTACTGAAAATCAACATTAACAATCCAGTGAGCTCCTTAGCTAGCTCTTTTAAATCTTTTAGATGCAAGTTACCCAGGCCTGCTGATTTAAAAATGTGTAACTTTTGTAGCTTATGTTTAACATCCTCTTGAGATACTAGTGGAATGGAAAGAGTGTTATCACATGAAGAGCATCTTTGCAAGCAGGCTGGCTAACCTAGTGAGGAGGGCTTTAAACTAGGTTCACCGGGGGAAGGAGACCAAAGCCCCGAGGTAAGTGGGGAAGTGGGATACCGGGAGGAAGCACAAGCAAGAGACTCCAAGAGGGGAGGACTCCTGTCTCAGACTGAGAAAGCGGGACAATCAGCAAGTTATCTTAAGTGCCTATACACAAATGCAAGAAGCCTGGGGAACAAGCAGGGAGAACTAGAAGTCCTGGCACAGTCAGGGAATTATGATGTAATTGGAATAACAGAGACTTGGTGGGATAACTCACATGACTGGAGTACTGTCATGGATGGATATAAACTGTTCAGGAAGGACAGGCAGGGCAGAAAAGGTGGGGGAGTTGCGTTGTATGTAAGAGAGCAGTATGACTGCTCAGAGCTCCGGTATGAAACTGCAGAAGAACCTGAGAGTCTCTGGATTAAATTTAGAACAACAAGGGTAATGTTGTAGTGGGAGTCTGCTACAGACCACCAGACCAGGGGGATGAGGTGGACGAAGCTTTCTTCCAGCAACTAACAGAAGTTGCTAGATCACAGGCCCTGGTTCTCATGGGTGACTTTAATCACCCTGATATCTGCTGGGAGAGCAATACAGTGGTGCACAGACAATCCAGGAAGTTTCTGGAAAGTGTAGGGGACAATTTCCTGGTGCAAGGAACCAATTTCCTGGTTCCTGGAGGAACCAACTAGGGGAAAAGCTCTTCTTGACCTGCTGCTCACAAACAGGGAAGAAATAATAGAGGAAGCAATAGTGGATGGGAACTGGGAGGCAGTGACCATGAGATGGTTGAGTTCAGGATCCTGACACAAGGAAAAAAGGAAAGCAGTAGAACAGAGACCCCGGACTTCAGAAAAGCAGACTTTGACTCCCTCAGGGAACTGATGGGCAAGGTCCCCTGGGAGAATAACATGACGGGGAAAGGAGTCGAGGAAAGCTGGCTGTATTTTAAAGAAACCTTATTGAGGTTGCAGGAACAAACCATCCCGATGTGTAGGAAGAAAAGTAAATATGGCAGGCGACCAGCTTGGCTTAACAGTGAAATCCTTGCTCGTCTTAAACACAAAAAAAAGCTTACAAGTGGAAGATTGGACAAATAACCAGGGACGAGTATAAAAGTATTGCTCAGGCATGCAGGTGTGAAATTAGGAAGGCCAAATCACACTTGGAGTTGCAGCTAGCCGGAGATGTTAGGAGTAACAAGAAGGGTTTCTTTAGGTATGTTAGCAACAGGAAGAAAGTCAAGGAAAGTGTGGGCCCCTTGCTGAATGAGGGAGGGAACCTAGTGACGGAGGATGTGGAGAAAGCTAGTGTACTCAATGCTTTTTTTGCCTCTGTCTTCACAGACAAGGTCAGCTCCCAGACAGCTGCACTCTGCAGCACGGTATGGGGAGGAGGTGACCAGCTCTCTGTGGAGAAAGTAGTTCGGGACTATTTAGGAAAGCTGGATGAGCACAAGTCCATGGGGCCGGATGCGCTGCATCCGAGGGTGCTAAAGGAGTTGGCCGATGAGATTGCAGAGCCATTGGCCATTATCTTTGAAAAATCATGGTGATCGGGGGAGGTCCCGGACGACTGGAAAAAAGCTAATGTAGTGCCCATCTTTAAAAAAGGGAAGAAGGAAGATCCAGGGAACTACAGGCCAGTCAGTCTCACCTCAGTCCCTGGAAAAATCATGGAACAGGTCCTCAAGGAATCAATCCTGAACCACTTAAAGGAGGGGAAAGTGATCAGGAACAGTCAGCATGGATTCACCAAGGGCAAGTCATGCCTGACTAACCTAATTGCCTTCTATGATGAGATAACTGGCTCTGTGGATGAGGGGAAAGCAGTGGATGTGCTATTTCTGGACTTTAGCAAAGCTTTTGATATAGTCTCCCACAGTATTCTTGCCAGCAAGTTAAAGAAGTATGGGCTGGATGAATGGACGGTAAGGTGGATAGAAAACTGGCTAGATGGTCGGGCTCAACGGGTAGTGATCAATGGTTCCAGGTCTAGTTGGCAGCCAGTATCAAGTGGAGTGCCCCAAGGGTTGGTGCTGGGGCCGGTTTTATTCAATATCTTCATTAACGATCTGAAGGATGGTGTGGACTGCACCCTTAGCAAGTTTGCAGATGACACTAAACTGGGAGGAGTGGTTGATACGCTGGAGGGTAGGGATAGGATACAGAGGGACCTAGACAAATTAGAGGATTGGGCCAAAAGAAATATGATGAGGTTCAACAAGGACAAGTGCAGAGTCCTGCACTTAGGATGGAAGAATCCCATGCACTGTTACAGACTAGGGACCGAATGGCTGGGCAGCAGTTCTGCAGAAAAGGACCTAGGGGTTATGGTGGACAAAAAGCTGAATATGAGTCAACAGTGTGCCCTTGTTGCCAGGAAGGCTAATGGCATTTTGGGTTGTATAAGTAGGGACATTTCCAGCAGATCGAGGGATGTGATCATTCCCCTCTACTCAGCACTGGTGAGGCCTCATTTGGAGTACTGTGTCCAGTTTTGGGCTCCACACTACAAGAAGGATGTGGATAAATTGGAGAGAGTCCAGCGGAGGGCAACAAAAATGATTAGAGGGCTGGAGCACATGACTTATGAGGAGAGGCTGAGGGAACTGGGATTGTTTAGTCTGCAGAAGAGAAGAGTGAGGGGGGATTTGATAGCTGCTTTCAACTACCTGAAAGGGGGTTCCAAAGAGTATGGATCTAGACTGTTCTCAGTGGTAGAAGATGACAGAACAAGGAGTAATGGTCTCAAGTTGCAGAGGGGGAGGTTTAGGTTGGATATTAGGAAAAACTTTTTCACTAGTAGGGTGGTGAAGAACTGGAATGGGTTACCTAGGGAGGTAGTGGAATCTCCTTCCTTTAGGTTTTTAAGGTCAGGTTTGACAAAGCCCTGGCTGGGATGATTTAGTTGGGTTTGGTCCTGCTTTGAGCAGGGGGTTGGACTAGATGACCTCCTGAGGTCCCTTCCAACCCTGAGATTCTATGATTCTATGATATGACTACATCATCTGTTTTTACCAAATACAGAACACAAATATTTATTGAACTCTTCTGCCTTTTCTGCGTTATTATTGATCATTCTAATATTTCCATCTAGTAATGAACAAATACCATTGTTAGGATTCTTTTCCTTCCTAATATGTTATAAAAAAATCCTTCTTATTGTTCTTAAATGAGCTGTCTGTACATTTCTCTGTGGGTCCCTTTTGCTTATCTTATCAATTTTCTATAAGTTCTACCTTTTGATTTATACTCACTACTATCAACTTCTATTTTCTTCCATTGGTTTAATTTAATTTATTTATTTATCTATTTTTATAGCTCTAAACCAGGTTGTTATTTAAACCAATACAGCTTTCTTCCTTGATTGTCAGATTGTGCTTTGGGGGGCACCTAACAAAGTATTCTTAAACAATTCCCAATTATTATTCACATTTTTACCAATTAAATTCTTCCTCCCAGATTACTTGGCTCATAATTGTTTTCAGCTTTGTGAAATTGACCCTTTTAAAGCATCATATGTATATAAAACTGTTGTGGACTTTATGCTATTTGCATGTTATAAGGATGATCTAGTCATAATCACTTGTATCTAAGCTACCACAAATTTTTAGATTTGTGATCAGTTCTTTATCTGTCAACATGAGGACTAATATAGAATTCCCCGGGGTTGGATGCAACACTTTTTGAGTTGGGAAATTGTCTTTGATAATATTTAAAAATTTAATTATTTGCAGAATATTTCTCATTGCACATAATGGAAGATTTCATTAAAATTTTATGCTGTAGTTTAGAACAAGGGCGTATCCACACCACCTGTGAAAAATAAATTACTAACAATGGGAGAATTTTAACATAGGACTCCTTCAAGCCCAGTCCAGCACATGATTTTTGAATGAAATAAATACTTCAATATAGAATAGCCTTTATTTCCAGGCCAAAATCCAATCTGGATAATTTAATTTTCACTATTTAAAATTCTTGCATTTCATCTGGAACAATTTTTCTATGCCTCCCTGGTGCAAAATGTCTGCTCTGTTCTACCCCAGAGTTGACTGTAAGTGAGTTTGTTGGAGAGAGTGGTTTATATATACAGGGTTATTAAATATCTAAAATTTAAGGTTATTTTTGTCTGTGAACAAATGGAATGGCCCCACTGTGATGTTAATGGGAAAGGATTTTTCCAAGGGCTACATCACTGCCAATCAGGTTTTTGGTGCTGCCATGTGATTACTAGAAATGTGGCTACCTTCATTAGTGAGTAAAGAAAATAGACTATTGCATGGGAAGCCAAAAAGCCCCAAATCCTAGGAGTGGAGATACCATTTAGCCTCTATGCATATATAATCACAATGGCGTGGTGGAAGCACAAAGTGCTAGTGGGTTCAACGCTCAGTTTTCTCAGTATTTGCAGTTTAGTTTATTTTGGGGACGAGGGAGTGTAGTAAGGACATTTTTCGAGGGTGCTTCCCCTAAGAGAAAATAATTGCATGCTGGACTAAAGAGATTCCAAGGACAGAGTGCTTGCAAATGTGCTTTCTCCCCTCTCACTACACTTACACTCCACTACACTTCTCACTGAGTTCAGTGGAAAGACTCAATGGGAGATGGATCAGTCTCCAGAAGGGTTAGCCTGTACTCCAATGACAAGAGGGAGTTTTAATATTCCATTGAATTTCAAAGCTTCCCTCAATTTTCCTTCTTCTCTCTTTCCCCTAAGATTCTTTTCCATTTCCCCAATTCTCTCCTGCTTTCACCGCTCTCCACATTCAGAGTTATTCAGATGCTGAAAGGTCTGAGGATGGATGCTGGATTCTCCTCCATCTGCACTGATGAATCTCAAGCAGGTGGAAAGGGAGAGCTTCTAAAATAAATATAACTAAATTACGAGATGCTCTTTACTGAAAGTATGTGGGCTTAATCTCCCTTGGGATTAATTCAGTGGACAGGAGTAGCGCCAATGGAGTAACAAGGTAGAGAGGGTGAGCAGCTGAGATAATCGTGTTTTTTTTGTGGCTGAAAAATAGCTACTTAGGCAAATCAGTCCTACCAGCCAGAATGCAGAGCTCTGCAGAACTGAAATATTACCCTAGTGTTGTGGGTCCTAAATGTATAGCTTTCCAGCACCCTAGTTTGTGAAAATCCTTTCTTTTCAGTGTATTTCATAGCACCTTAAAGTGCCATACGTTGTGTTAAAAGATAAGCATGCTGAGCTCTGGTCACATTTTGCACTCTGGCCATACTGCATACTGCAGTGTACTTTAAGTGAGAATCAATTATTGGCTTGGAATTTCCTATCTATCTATCTATGGAATGCTGAATATACTCATGAAAAGCTACCTGGAAAGATAGGGTAAAATTAATCCACTGACAGTAAGGCATAACTCTGGCCTAAAGCAACCATCTCTGAACTAAAACAAGCAGAGAGAGATTGGCTCCAGTTTTATAAGGACTCTTGATAGGCCTATCTGGGGTGGAGAAACAGGGGGACTTGATTCAGCTGTGGCTTGTTTGGTCCCTGGCTGCAGTTATTGAAGCCTCCCTTTAGCTGCTTAGGCAGAGTGTTTTAGAGGTAAAATTAGGTCTAACAGATGCTTTAGCTGCTATCCAGAGAGCTAGGGCCCCGGAAGCATTTCCCTGTATGGATTTTGTCTAGAAACATTTCTGTCTTGTAGGGAAACTTGTACGTGCTGTTCTATTTTTGATGTGTTTTTAAGGTATGTTCTAGTTCTATGTAATTTGGGTTACATGATTTTTGAATGAAATAAATACTTCAGTATAGAATAGCCATAAGACTGGGACTGCCTGAAATGTCAGAACAGCTTTCCTGTACAAATGTCATTTCAAAATATTGCTGTAAGTCAAATGCTTTTAGAATATAATTTTCAGGCTAAGAATGCTTGTTTTTTGTTAAATTAGATTCCTGGTATGGAAATATTTGATTTATGTTGATACCATATATTGCCAAGGGAACTATTTTTAATTAGGGGTTTAGCATGACTGATTTTTCCAGACTTATTGGCTGCACTGGAGATTCTTTAGGAAATTCTCTCACTGTGACTAGACAGCCTTGCTCTGTCTCGACTGTATCTAGAAAAAGCAACTTAAAAGCCTGTGTGTGCAAAATTAGGGATGGACTTGAAATGAAGTTTGTGAAGCTGCATAAAGAAGGGCAGACAGCTAACAATTCTGAAATGGAAAACACTCACATTTGAATCTCCTGTTTAATAAATCTTCCTAGAACAGCATGCCTCAGCCTATTCTACCATAGCTGAGTGAGGAGAGGGATGAGAGACTGTTGGTAGGTAGCTTTAGCCAAAGGCATTATTTTCTTCTGCAGTCTAAACTTTTATAATAGATATACCTATCTCCTAGAACCGACCTTGAAAGGTCATTGAGTCCAGCCCCCTGCCTTCACTAGCAGGACCAAGTACTGATTTTTGCCCCAGATCCCTAAGTGGCCCCCTCAAGGATTGAGCTCACAACCCTGGGTTTAGCAGGCTAATGCTCAAACCACTGAGCTATCCTTCCCCTGCGGAGTAGTATATGTCACGCAGGGTGAAATTCTGCAGTATTTCCTACTCAGTGCTCATATGGAGATTTGCAGAATGCTTACCCTTAAAAGTTGCTAATCTGTTTGCTTTATCCCTATCTTTAAAAAACTGGCATCTATTTCAGATGCTGCTGCAATTCAACAGGTTTCATGGAACATAGGACAATATAGGATATTGGATACAATGGTTTTGGCAGGAACAGCCCTAGGCCAAGCAGCACACCATTATGGTGTCCCCTGGAAGTTGGTGTTAAGGGTGACCTCCTGCTCACCCTCCAGTAGAACCAGCCTGGGCACTGGGCAGGTACATTATTAAATGCACAAGTGGCTGCTTTTGTATAGGGCTAAATTCTCAGTGTTCTCAGTCCTTGTGCTCTGTGGTGCATGTCACAAATTTCCAGCAGGTGGATTCATGTTATTATCTGGCATCTCAGCTTTCATTTAAAAAATAGTAAGTTTCTAGCCTCATGGTTGCAGATAAAAGCTTGAAAACATGAACCTGAAAGGCTCCAAGAGCAGAGGCAAATCCAAAGAACCCAGAATTTACTATTTTTAAAATCTCATAATTTTTAAGCTTATCTCATGATTGCCAAGCCATGTGTTCCAAACTGTGGCTTACTAAAATCCTGATCCTACATCCTTTTCATTTCCTGAACCTGTGTTTTCCTACATTCATCTTCTCCCTTTGGGCATATTAAAACAATCACTTCACAGCATTTCACAGCATGGTTCCTTCATCATATCACTCCAGTTTTACACCAATGCATGCTGAAATCAGTGTCTTTGCTGCAACATCATCCTGGAATAGCAGCATGAAGAATCAGACTGTCGTGATTTTTATTTAGCATATTTGAGGATTTTTTGCTTTTTGTTACACTTTTAAAGGTTTTTTATTTTATATATAAATACAAGAATCTGTTCTATGTTCTTCTTTGAGGTGCTTTTAATGTTCTGTTTCATCCACTTCTAAGACATTCTTTCTACTCCACACCATTCAATACTATGTAATTTGAAAAACAAACAAAAAACCCAACACAAAAGCATTTACAATTATTTCAACCCCTTTCTTGCAAACCCCCATTATCTCCATGTTTCCATAGTGATTTCCTTATTTTTATATATCTATTTCTGGAGAGCTGGGCTCTTTCTTTGACTTTTACATGCTTTCAATATATTGCTGAGGTGAGTGGAAGCTGAAATTAGGAGACAGCAAGGAACACAAGGTGACACAGTGGCATATTATATGCACCATATTATTAAGGTTGCCTGATGTTGCCCATTACAAGACCCTGTTTTCAGTTGCTTATAACTTTGCCAAACTATAGCTGTTTTGACTGAAATTTTTCATGCCAGGTATCTGCATCAGGGTGTTTTGGGAACATTTCAGCCAGAATCATTTAGCCATTTCTGAGAATGAGGCTAGGGAAAAATACATTTTGTCAATGTTAAAAAAATGTGGACAACCGTTATTGAAAATTCTAATGCATGCCTATGTTTGGAGCAGGGTCTTGAAAATTGGCAGGGGGGGCCTTTGTGTCAGCAGTGTGAATTAGCACAGGGCCAGGTTAGACAGGATGGAGCAGAAGGGGTCAAAGCTTGGGGGAAATATGCAGAAGAGTCTGTCCCCATTAGAGAACACTCTCCCCACAGAGCCTGGAATGGAACCCAAGCTTCCTAAATCCCACCATTTTTCAGTAAGTATTTATTATACTACTGGCAAAGTGTGCTTCTCATCCCCTTCTAGAGCAAATCCCCATAGAGGATGACAACCTCCCAATGCTATCAGTTACTCCATTAGCTCAAGCGGCAGAGATCTCTGTGGTGGATCTAAAGGTTCCAGCCCTGCTGATTACCCCACATGGGTGTCAATATGATACCACGTAGTGGAATTTCTGTTTTCTTCTGTTTTTTTTTTAAACTGGGAAATTACATACAAACAAACTATATTGAAAGAACATTAAGGTTGCAAACTCAAGCACTTTAAATGTTAGGAAATGCCACCATGAGAATTTCCCATGCAACCTTAATTTGGCCCTCTTGTGCACATGCATTGATACTGTATTTAATTACATGATCACATGCTATTTTTTCTATGACTAAACGTCAAGATCTCCAGAAATAAGAAGTGATTTAAAAACATCTAGGACCATGTTCTGCCCTGATTTACAATGTGCAATCCATTTGCTCGTTGCGAGTCAGGGTCAAATTTACACCTTAGTGTAGTCAGTGAAAGTAACTCTACATTATTGTCCAAATCCTAGTCTGTGTAAGGGCTGGTCTGAATCACAGCCCCTGCATTTGTGAGAGCACAAGGGCTGCTGCCAAGTTGATTGTCCCTAGGAACAATTCCCTGGAAAGAGATTAAGAACATACAGAGCCATGCTTTCCCCACGCTCTCCTCTCCTCCCAGATGGCAGAGAGGAGTATGCTGCATCTCCTAAAGGGATGTAGCAAATTACCCCATCCCCACCAGCCGAACCAGGGAGCTCCAGGAGGCATTGCATCTTCCTGAAGCAGAATGACTCCAAATGCCACCCCCGATCCCAGAAGTGCTGTTCCTTCACGTTGCTCAAATGCAGCACTGTGGCTCGATGTCACAACTTAACCTTGCACAACTTGGGGTGTTCTAAGGGCTTGATCCTTCAGTGATTACTCAGAAAAAAACTTCAGCTGAAGCCAAAGGGGGGTTTCCCCCACTGGTCTAGGACTGCTGAGGGTTAGATCTTAACATTCCTACTGTATTACCCCAAGGAGTTTAGACTTCATTAGAGACTGACAGCGCCCTAGATTGGTTTTGCAACAACTTCAATGAGGTTTTATGTTTACAAATCCAGAAGCACAGATGGGTTCAGATCCTTGTCTTACCTTAACCATAACTCTCAATTTCAGAGGCATTCTAGGTAGGAAGTCTGGCCTAGTGGTTAGGGCACTCACCTGGGATGTGGGAGTTCTGCACTCACGTCCCAGTTAGTTGGCCTCTCTATGCCTCCCTTTCCTATCTGTAAATGGAGGCTTGCAGCACTTCCCTGTCTCACAGGGGAGTGATGAGGCTGAATACATCAAAGATGGTGAGACACTTCATTACTATGGCTATGGGAGCCATATAAGTACCTAAGATACACAGACAATTGCACATTTGGCCTCTCTCCACTCTGCAGTGCATGCACAGCATTGAATACTAGTGCATGCTGCTCTTAAGAATCACTAAAACTGCACCATGTTGGATGTGAGCCTTCTTTAATCAGTCTTTGCTATGGCTTATTTGACATGACATTATTAAAGGTCATATACTCAAGTGGATAAAAATATTTGCTTCAAATGGCAGCTGGTATTTTGAAAGTAATTATTGCCGCATCCTGCAATTCTAGTTTGTAAAGTGAGCAGTTACAGTAAATGTTTGCTTTACCTGTTGACCATGATAAAATACGGCTAACAGGAACATTGCCATCAGTAGCAAGGATGCCTCCTTTGTGCCCAGGAAATCGGTTCTGGAAAGAAAAAAACCCAAAGAAAAACATTATTACTGATCGGTCAGTGTTTTATTTTAATCAGGGAGGGCTTTAATTTGGTAACCTACGTGCTTTTCTACAGTTTGTTGTGAAAAACCTTGGCATTTAAAAATATAACCAATAATAATTAATTCAATAGTACAAGACCGTAATTAAAATGTTCACTGTCTAATAACCAATGTGTTGAACGATTAAAGCAAGGCCTACAATGGCAATCAGGAAATGCTAATCCTTCCCTTCCAACCGTGACAGAGAAGCCATGCATCAGTCACTCTCTTTGTGGTGGTGATCCCAGTGGCAGCGGTACGCAATAAACAGAATTGACATGATTAAATAGATCCTTAAATGAGGTATGCACACTGCAGTCCTCTCCCAATCCAGGCTTCAGAGCTATGGGCCAGGATGATCTGCAGCATCAAAACCTACTTGGCAATGAAGAAGGGGGCCTATCACAGACTGTGTTATGGTTTTATGAGTCTCTAGTTTGCCCTGGTCTTGCTGGAGTTTAGAGCAGTTTAGTGGCCCCAAAGGGTCCATTACACAAGCTGGGGCGAGCACAGTACACTCCTGCTGCACCCCTAGAAACCTCCTTTGGCTTCCAGCATGGCCTCTGTGCCAGGACCAGGGGACAGTACACAGGGTAGGAACCAGCTATGCTGGCTTTAGGCCAGCTGAGACCTCCTTTCACTGAAGGAAGTCTCAGCTGGCCAAATATAACCAGCATTTGGCACCTTTTTGCTGGTGGAGCAGTACAAAGGGTCTGGAAGAGTGGAAAGAATCTGACCCTATATCTGGGATTATGACCTACAATCCTAACTTCAGCTGTTAGAATATTTTGCATGTGCCTACTACCTTTCATTCAAGGACTTCAAAACATTTTACACACATCGACAAAGCCTCCAACCACCCTTTTGAGGTAGATCAGTATTCTGTCCATTCTACAGCTGGGTAAGGAGAGGCACGAATAAATTATGTGACTTTCCCAGGTGTCTGGAAGTCATTTGCAAAGCCTGGAATAGAACCCAGGAGTTCAGACTTTGTCTTCTATTCTAATGATTCTCCTGACCTGAGCTGGTGAAATACGGCAAACACATTGTTTACTAAATCCGGCTGAGAGAGCGATTTGAGTAGAAGACAAAGTCAGGACTATTGGGTTCTATTCCTGGCTTTGCAAGTGATTTCCAGACAACTGGGGCAAGTCAGATAATTTATTCGTGCCTCTCATTTGAATTCCAAGTGGCTGTTTGGTTAGATTATGCTGAGGCCCTTTTTAATCACTATCAATGAATATTCACATAAATAGGCTTTGTTCACACATTTATCTGGGAAATGTCTGTTATTCATACAATTGCTCATAGTTAAAAAGTGAAGAAAGGTATTTGTGTATGAATAAAAGCAGACACCATTCATAATTGTTTATTCTCCTGATGTTTTCAATCCTCCTGTCAAGACTGGAAACAATATCATTTGACTTTCAAGAATAACAAATAACAGGACGGATAAAATGAACAGTTTGTGAACAACCCAGACCTTATACAAACATATTGCACTCTATTTGAGCAATTACAAATAGATTTGCAAAAATCGGCTGTATTTGGAAATGATTTGTAAATAGAAAAGAGGGCTAAAATTGTTGGATATTTTGTTGATAGCAGATAACTTGATCATATCTATCTACCTGCCTGTCAGTCTATTCTGTGGTAATTTTAGAATGGCAACAGGTACCTAGATCACTCTTTCTCTTATGTCACAGTGTTATAAAAAAATGGTTACATGGTTCAATATAATAGTCTTTTTTTTTAACCTCAACATAGCATTCATCAGTTTGGCCCAAAACTCATATTATCAACAAACTGAAGTCATCCCATGAAAACCCATCTGATAATATTTCCTGATGGAAAACGAGTATATTTTTAGTATGCTTAGAATATACTGCCTTTGTGTGTGTAAGAGTAAGCATCTCCTTAAATATGCCTTTTAGCAACAACTGCCCTGTAACAACTGGTATCTTCTCACTGTCATTCATGGTGCCTCAAGATTGTCAGGAAAACTGGTTTCTAATAGTAACACTCACTTCTAAGTCCCAATCAACCTGACCTCTTTTTTAAGTATCAGATGATTTATATTAATAATAGCATTTGTACATTCTTTTCTACTAGATTTTTTCCCTAACAATCCAAGACTGGCTAGGAACAAAGACAATTCTCCAATACATAACAATAAACCAACAGACACACTGTAAATGTCACTGTAGCTGAGGGTAATGTAAGCTGATATATATCTTTGTAATGCAAGTACATCTGTGCTACATTGATTTGGATATATGACTATTTTGTCTGAAAACACAAAGATATCTGAAGAAAAATTAAAATGTGGAATTCTCTGGATTTGGTCCAGGACTAGTCAACAATGTGCATCATCACTGGCAATTCTATCACTTTATGAGTGCTCAAGTGGCACTTAGACCAGGTCTACACTATAAACTTAGATCGGGATAACTATGTCACTCAGGGGTGTGAAAAATCCACATTCCTGAGTGACGCAGTTATACTGATCTATCCCCCGGAATAGACAACGCTATGTTGACAAGAGCGCTTCTCTACTGCCTCTTGTGGGGGTGGATTAACTCCACTGATGGGATAAGCTTTCCCGTCGGGATAGTAGCATTTTCACTGAAGCGCTCCAGTGTTTTAAGTGTAAACCTACCCTCAAATACATGGGAACCCCAAGAAGCACTCCTTGCAATTAAGCTGCACTTCTTTTGGGGAGCAAGGTTCCGGAAGCAGCAGAATAAGGTTTCCAGAGAGGTATACAACACTTCCTTCTAGCCCCGAAAGATCCAGAGACAAGGGTGAAATGATGGCTCAATGGTAATCGATGGGAATTCAGCTGTTTCATCTACACATTAATGTTGTGTATCAAAGACTACAGTAGGTAATTTTTAGAGATGGTTCAAATGTGGGGATTTGGAAGTCCTATTCCCAAGAAAATTCTGTGCCAAAAAATTAGAAATTCTGCAAATTTTATTTGTCAATAAATAAATGTGGAGGCTCCAGCATGGCGGCGAGGAGCACAGGCCACTAGCTGCACAGAGGTGGGAGGTCCCTTCTCCCTCCCTGGGACACAGATCTCTGGGGCAGGCCCAGCTCTTGCACTGTGTCAGGATTGGGTGCAGCCTCATGGCCAAGTCCGTCTCCTGGGGCGGAGGGACCACAGGGTGATCTTCCACCTCTGTGAAGCTAATCACCTGTGCTCCTCACTGCCATGCTGGAGCCTTCTCATTTATTTATTGACAAATAAAATTTGCAGAATTTTAAAATATTGTGTGCAGAATTTTTATTTTTTTTGGCACAGAATTCCCTCAGGAGTAGGAGGTGCACATCCCCTGGGTCTTGGAGGGCTGGCTGAGAAAGGGCCAGGGGGGAGACTGCAAATCCACCCATTTTTGTCCCCAGGCAAGGACAGAGCAAGAATGGAGGCTTTGGCAGCTTTAAAGTTACAGTAGCAGTTGTGGAGTACCTTGAGGAGAGTTTTCCTTCCCCTCAGGGCCTTGGGCTATATGCACATGGTTCAAAGGAAATATTTTAGCTCTTGGTGCATACGAGCACACGCATGTACTACAGGCAGTTCATATGGCCAGAGAGTTGCACAGAATATTAGAGAACCACAATACCACTCATTTGAGATTTGAAATGGGAAGAATCTACACATCAAAACGGCTACAGCTTTATTTTTTTTCATTTATGAGACCTATATTAAGCCTGCCTTGTTCCATTCATGCATCTTCTTCTATGGCTAGTTAATGAGATGTTTCCGGCAGCAAAGAGGTATTGACTTGTCTAGAAATCAGACGACTCAGGGTAAATTTTTTTGTGTTTCTAAGGCCCTTTGATCCCTCAGTGTTTAATGACATGACATTACACTCCTAGTAGAGGACAGAAAATAGCAACACATGGCATGAATGAAATGCAACTGAGTAAATTAGCCATCAGCAACAGGTAGCTCAGAGAAAGAAGATCATGCTTAACTATATCCCCATGACATTTGATGCTTGTAGCTTATTACCAGTATTATTTATATTATAGTAGCTCTTGCAAGCCCCAAAGAAAATAACTGCACAGCAAGAGAAAGCTTCACCCTGAAGGGCTCTGAGGAGGCTCACAAGTCTGCTCCTACATGTGAGCTGATGGACACAGTCCATTTAGCTCAAGCAGCAGCGGCTTAAGGCTCTAGATCTACTAGTTCCCAAGTTCAGTCCTTGCAGATGATCTGACTTATGGGTATTATTACACATGATCTAACCACTCAAGGGGGCTATAAAGTCATACTTGTGTTTGTGCGATTAACACATTCCATCTGCCCTGGGAAGCTCATGTTGAGAATACTGGACACAGTCCACAACCCCTGCATGAGCCACCTCATATAATGACTCCCTTGGCCCTCAGGGATTGAACCAGAGTTCAATCTAAAAGCACGCGTGTCTACTGCAGGGGCCGAAAGGACCAGCTCCATTAACTCACAGGCAATAGCATAAACCTCTATAAGTGGCCTGGCCACCAGAGTACAGCAAACACGCACACTGTGTTAATGAGGATTTCCATGGCATTTTCTGAAGACCTCTAGTGCCATAGTAATAAGTAAGCCTGACACACTGTGTCATCTGAAACCCTCAGTCATTGTGACATCACAGCTCTTATGCCTCTAACGTTGTTAATTAGTCTTGTGGATGCCCTAAACGTTAACTCTTTGAACCTTAAAAAGTAGTCATACAAAGCAGGCTGCAGCTTTTATCTAACAATCATCCAAAGTACTGATAGCAAAGGATCACATTAACATCATGCCTAAAGCAGCTTTAGTACATTTTAAAAGGGGTTCTGAAGAAAACACGAGCCACTTCAAAAATGTTTCACATATGCTGTTGTCTGGAATCGTGATAGCTAAGTTCAAACTACATTCAGCATTTCAAATCAATCCCTTCTTTCAAAACTCATTTCTAATGCAACTTTTTCAGCCCCGTTAAAATTAGATGTCAGGCACAACTTTAAGTATGGTGTTGCTGCTCCACCATATTATCTGAGGAGAGTACGTTACATACAATCTACATGCACAGACAGATTTTATATGTATATGTAAATTATGCTTAAGATTTTTGCATTATCTCTTAATTGACACTTATTCCTAATTACTGTTTAAAACTCCTGGTGAATGTCTGGAGTTTACTTTTTCTTTTTTATTTGAATTGCCATAACATATGGATCACTTATTGACAGTTGAAACTATTTCCAATAAACTTGAGACTATCACTCCAAGTTCAATGCCTTGTTGGTTTCTTAGCCAAGAATCTATTGATTCTTTCATTAATGGTTGTGAAATGCTTTGAAATGTACGGTTGAAGAGCACCATATCAGAGCTCAGTGTTGTTATTATTTATTCAGGGCCAGATTGTGATCCTCGTTTCCACACTGAGCAGCACATTACTCCAGAAGTTGTTCCTTTGACTCCAATGCGGCTATTAAAAGCGGAAGGTGCTATTCAGCATGAGTAAGGAGATCACAGTCCTACCCTTAATTATTAATGATTATTCAGGAAATGAAAGCAAGGATACAGTGCACACAGGGCTGTGCTTATTCCTGGCGAGTAGCACCTTACCACACTAGGGGT
The DNA here is from genome assembly GCF_016161935.1 of Mauremys reevesii. Classification (NCBI taxonomy): domain Eukaryota; kingdom Metazoa; phylum Chordata; order Testudines; family Geoemydidae; genus Mauremys; species Mauremys reevesii. Next base: position 270,195,877 of record NC_052624.1, read on the forward strand.
CCCTTTTGGAGCATGGCACTACTCATTGTGAGGAAAGGTGGCAAAATCCGGCCCATAAAAAGTATAACAACAATAGACATTTTTTTCCAAATGTAGCTGCTATCACTTACTCGCCATTGTGATTAAAGTTGTCGTATCGCAGGAAGAGGGAGGCATAAACGGTCTCAGTCAGCAGAGAATAGATTGCGATCATAATGAGAAGCACTGCCAACTTCAGAACAGAGTTGAGACGAAGAAACACTGCACAGGTCACCATTGCCAGGACACCGGTAAAGACAAAATACTGAAAACAGAGCGCATGAGTGATCAGTTTCAACTTTATGAAGGCCTGAATTTTCATTGTTCACTAATTGTGATCAGAACTTTACAAAATTCAGCTCTGTGTCCTATTTGGGCACCAAAAATTGAAGCATCCCTGCACAGTGGACACTTACGATAATTTAGGCCTAAACATTTATGGGGTATATATAGTTAGTAATTGGTGCAAAATAACTACAGTTAGTTTGTATGGAGATGGTCAGAGGAGGATTCCCTCTGTGCAGGAGAAATCTCTGCCACTTCCTGTGCTAGCTACGCCAACCTGGGAAGGGCATTTCTCGAGCACAGTGGGGAGAGGAAAGGGCATTACACCTAGCTGCCCACTTGCAAATGGTCTCTCAGGGCATAAATTAGGTTTGCCCCGGCAGTCCTTTCTTACATCAGGTCTGAGTGGTTCAGGATCATGGAGCTCCTCCCTTGCAACATGCCCCCTCCATGTTGTTCAAGTGGAGAATCAAACCTGAAGGGGTGCTTTGGTGTTGCAAATCCAGCAAAATTTCATCACCCTCTTACAATGTGATGCCCAGAGCCTCATTCACTTCTCATTTTCTAGTACTTTCAACGTCTCATTTTTCTGCATATGTCTGCCAAAGTCACCTGCCTATGGAAGTGATCTGTGAGAACAATGCAAAGGGAGGGGCATTCAGGAAGCACTGTATCAATAACAGAGGGCAAAAAACTGGTTGTAATGTCCTCCTACAAGAGCATCAGGTTGGTTCTCTCTGTAACCTTCCATTGTGTTTTCTACCAGCATGTTGATAAACACTAAGATCTCAACAAGTTTAAATATAAACTCAGAAATACCTCAGGATAGGAGCAGATATCTGTAAAAGATTCAGAGGAATTGAAAGTCTGATTCTTAAAGGGTATTGGTTTGTCAAAATCACACCATAGCTGTGGATTAAAAAAAAACAACAAGTTAGGAATGTATTTAAACTGAAGTTACCCGCTATACTGTTCCCTGATGACCAAAACCCCACATTGAGTTAGGTGGACATAGAGCAAGGAACTCTTTGGTTTCCAGGTGTCCACATCACAAAACACACCATCACCACAACTGGCTCCCTTGCTAGCAGCCTCAGCAGAAAATCCCGAGACTGAAAGGGTAGGAAGATGTCTAGGAAGTCTGTGTGCAACTGTCTATTGGCATATAAAGACCAAACTCATTTCACAAGATTAGATTAATTAGATTAAGAGTAGATTAATTAAACATACCCACTTTACATGCATAGATAGATATTTTTGCACACATAAAAGCTATGCACCATTTTGACGACATACACATTGCACCAAAAATAACAGTGTGGTCCTAGCAGATATGGGCCAAATTCCCATAGCTTTCACTGGAAGTTTGGCTTGTGCATTCAAAAAACAGAATTCGATCCCAAGATTCCGGGAGTGACTATTGTGATGATGGGAAATTAGAGTGTTGTACTGGAAATAGATTTATCTGATACAAACTCAATAGATGTTTTAAATAGAGTATTTTAATTAACATATATAAATCAGCTAAAATCTAAACCAAATGGAAGTTTGAGATGCAATATAGCATAATATAAAAACAGAAAAATTCTGTAATGATTTCGTATCTTAAAAATGAAGTCAGAAGGAGTCACTTGTCACACACGTTAATCCAGCCTGGATGTTTATTAGCAGGCTAATACTTACAGGCTAAATCCCCTCTCATTCCTGGAAACAGAGTTAGATAGTTTGTTTAATGAGGTCCAATTTCCTATAGTTAAATTCTAATGAAGTCTCAACTTGCAACTCTCCTATTGGTTCTTTGAATAATGGTGGTCTCAGCAATGCAGTACCATCCTCTAGGATATTTGTGCAATTCTCAGTGACAATTCATAGTTTATGTTTTATATAAGTTCATATGGCACTATAGAGTCCATGAGAACCACTTTGGCTATCTAGTTAAAAATCTGCAGGCTTAGAGGTGGTATCTGAATATTCCACCAGGGATGGGTGAACCAATTTGGAGAAACATAAAACCCACTTGACCTTCTGATGAAAGCTTGAAGCAAAACCCAAATCTTTTTTGTTAGAAAGAATTTAATTATTTTTTTTAATTCAATGATTCATGCCCTTTTTAACTGGTGCTGTGAACTTAGCAGATGCATTTGGCTGCAAAGATGGAGTAATCTACGAGGTGCAATTCAATTGTAAGTACTAGGATCAACCAGACAGAACTCATAGGCATGCTGGAATACCCCTGTGAAATTTTGTATACTGTATATACTCGTTCATAAGCTGAATATTTTTGGTAAAAAAGTGACGCATCAAAGAGCGGGAGTCGGCTTATAAACGCCACTTCCCACAGTGGCGCCACTTCCCGCAGCTCCCATTGGCTGGGAACGATGAACCGCGGCCACAGGGAGCTGAGGGGCTCCATGCCTGCAGACGCTCCAAGTAAACAAAATGTCCCGACCTGCCAGTGACTTACCCTGATGGCTGGGAGCCAACGTTTTCCAACACCTGAAATATAGGGTTGGTTTATGAAAGGGTCATACAGTTTTTGCTATTTTTACCTATCCATTTTGGGGGGTCGGCTTATAAATGAATGGGCTAATGAACGAGTATCTATGGTATGTTTTCTAAGGCCAAATATGAAGCAACAGCAATACACTAGCTAGAAATGTTTCCCACAACTGTACTAACTATTGGTACAATGGTAACACAACTATAATCTATTTGCCCATTTTAGAAGCAGAAGTCATATAAGATTAAACTGCACCATTCTCCTGGTAATAATCTAAATACCACGCATGAAATCTTGGCCCTACTGAAGACAATGGGGACTTCATCTATAATGGTAAGAATCAGTGGTCACATTCTTCTTCCTGCCACTGTCGTCCCTACCACTGGCTACATGATATCACAAAGAAACTGCAAGGAAGCCATAGCACACCAGTAACCATCTGCCAATCACAGTGGAATGACAAGAGCAGAACACAGGGTGGTCAAACCACAATGGTGACATCCGTAAGGGTTTGTCTCTATGAAAAGTGAGTGTGTGGCAAGCTGGGGTGTGAATTTACCTCGCGATAGCCTGCCACGCATTCACTGCCAAGTGGAATCAGCTGCTGCGCACTAAAAGTTTCATAGTGTGCTTTGATCTACCCTGCTATGAAACAGGAGTAGATTAAAGTGCACTAGGGAACTTTCAGTGCATGGCAACAGGGCCCGCATGGACAGTTAGCATGCTGCAGGCTAGTGCAGGGTGGATTTACATCCCAGGTTGCTATGCACTAACTGTTCATATACACAAGCCCTAAATTAAACTCTTGGTTATTCATAGTCAGAGGTTTGACTTCAGCACACAAGACTTTGTCTGTCATTTCACCTCATTGTGGCAACGTTTCCCCATCTATCAAAATAGGGGGAAATAATAACATGTGCCTATCATATGGTGGCTTAATTAATTATGTTTTTGGAAAGAGCTTTCAGGTCTTCGTCTGGCAGGAGTTATAAAGATACAAATAGTAAAATCAAGCAGGTAAAGCACTCCAAGATCCTTGGTCAAAAGGTACTTTAGAAGTGGAGAGAATGATGAACATATTATAATTCACACAGTGAGATTTCAGCTCACCCGAGGGTGATCAGATAGCAACTGCGAAAAAATGGGATGGGGGTGGGGAGTAATAGGAGTCTATATAAGAAAAAGTCCCCAAAAACAGGATTGTCCCTTTAAAAACGGGACATCTGGTCACCCTAGCTCACCCTGAGCGCAGACTTCAATGCTGGTTGGACTGGCTGACCTGATTATCTGACCCATTTATCTGAAGGTTGCTGGTGCCTCTGACGACCTTCAGATAGTCTGCACACTCTTGCATTTTTCAGTTACACGGGGCCCTTTTCTAGAGGGCTCGTCACCACACAATCAAAGCACAAACACTTAGTATCTAAGCACAAATGCTTTACAAACATTGCTTGCTTACTTTACAGACGGGTACACTGACAGAGAGATAAGCTAAGTGACTCACCAAAGGTCACACATTGAATAAATAGCCAAGTTAGGAACTGAAACTAGGACTCATGACTTCTTGTGTCTTACTCTAACCACTGGATTACCCCACATTTGATCCATTCTTCCACTGGCAATGCAATGGTGTTTTCTTACATTATTAGTCAATAGCATTGCTTAGAAATCTAATTTACAGCAGAGTTGCAACAGATGAGAATCCTGTACCTTTTATTTGTGATCATTATTTGGAATACTAGTTCTTAAGAAACCACATCATCACAGCAGTAGACCATAAATGGTTTGCAAAGCACAGGACATGTTGAGCAGAAAGCAGCAGACGGGATTTTAAAATAGATAATCCTCATAAGGGAGAAATAATTATGCATTTTAGAAAACCATATTTTAAACAACTGATTGAATTTCCTGAAGCGCTTCAGCTTTGTCTTTTATATTTAAATAACGGGTGGCTCATTACCACATTAGTTAGCAAGAAGAATAACAGGAAGAATGATATGATTTAATAATTCATAAAAAAGCTTTTCCCGTATACATGTACCACCCTCCCTTAGTCCCTCTGATGCTTACAATATTTATGATGGCTCCCAGAAAGTTAATCATAATGGATGCAAAAATGATCACATTCCTGGCCAAATAGGTCTCATTAATCCAGCAGCAAGTTTTCCGTAGCACTAGGGGTAAACATTTATAATCCTCTGCAGTGGTGATTAGAACAAGAGTGGAGTGCAGCATAATCAGAATGGAAAACTGAATGACCATTGGCATCATCCTGCAGGTAAAAAAAAAGAAAACCCAACAAAATATTAAAACAATACCACTTAGTATTAAAAAACCAGACTAGTAAAGTGCTAGTTAGCATTAGGAAATAAATACTAGTTAGATCACAACACATTTTCCCTTCCTTTTCCATCGTTTTTTTCTCTTAAAATCACTTGTTCTAATGACTGGTACAATTAGTCCCAAGAAACATCATATATGCTGTGGACATCCCAGTAAATACAAAGAATTGTTTATATTCCATATGGCTGACCATTGCTTCACTTATTTTATTATCCTATCTTGCTAAGCAACTGCTGTCAAGGCAACATTCCACTGAAATTACTACCAATATCTCTCTAGGCACTGGGTATTCGAGTGGTAGAAATATCCTTCTTTTCAGGCCTCAGTGCTTCTCTTTCAAGATGTTTTCAAAGCCTATCTACTCATGCTCTAGAATCCCAGCTCTATTCATGTATAAGCTAGTAGTTATACAACTAGGCTGGTTTAGCTGTAGACAGTTTTAAAACAAAGGTTTTTTTGCATATAGAGCTATGCACAGGTGTCTTAAAAATCTAGCACGTACAGCATGGTAGATCTTAAGGTGAGAAGGGACCACGGCATTGACAGAAAGGTAAGGCTTACCTTGTTCTCTGTATCTACATTTTAATATTGTGCTCAAGACCATAGCAGTTAAACACCGTATGGAATTTTAACAATCATGATAATCAATCACTTGTTTTCATAGAAGCCCTTCAAAATACAGAGTACATGAAACTGTGCTCAGTGATCCTTACATTGGATTTAGTAGACCAAGGTTAACTGAAAAGTGTCCTCTGGCATATTCTCCATGTATTGCTCTCTAGTCTGGTCCTTAATCAGGTACTGCCACATACACACCCCACCCCACAGCCTGTGATGTAATAAATATTGTTATACTCATATGCATAAAGACCTATAGAGCCTTCCCAGTTCAATTTTTGATACCTTCTTCTGAATTGTTTAGTTTCTCTGGCTTTGGTATGGGACTTGAAATTAATGGGATTGCTCATACAGTTAAGCATGTCCTAAATTGTTTTGCTGAATCTGGGCCAAAATGCTCCGCGCTTTGCAGGATCAAGTTCTTAGTGTCTATATGCCATATTAGTACCAGTTCTGTCTTCCTTTATCTTTTTCACTCTTTGGGATAGATTGTTATCTCAATGAAATCTGTGTAAATCAGGCGAAACTGCATTGAAATCAGTGGAGTTAAACTGGTATTGATGGCCAAAAATCTTCATTAACACAGAACTCAGGTTGCCTGTTGCTGCCTCATGCCCTTCCACAACATGGCGTGTGGCTAAATATAAACCTCTGACACGCCAGTAATTCCATTAGGGGAAAGCCTCCTGTAGTAGAGAGGGCTTGGAGCGCTGGGCCTGGTGCAAAATCTGAGATCTGAAGGAAAGTCAGGCCATGTATTAATGCAGGTGCTTACAAGTTCACTGTCCGGTATGTGAACTTGGCAAATTTGTTGCTAGTGTACTTGGCACTAGATATTTGTGTAATTATATTCCAGCTAATACCCCACCCCCATTCGCTTCTCTTTCCCCCTTCCTCCCTTGCTCACTGCTTCTCCCCTCTCCTCCCTCCTTGTGTGGGTCATGAGGGACTCTCCTGTAGAGCTGGGGCTGAGAGTTACTGCTGCCCCATGCAGGTAGAAGGTGGCCCTGGCTAAGTAGGGGCTGGCGCAGGTGATGACTGGGCACCTCCCCTCTTCCCCCCCTGCAGTAACTGGACTTTGGGTGTCTGCTCAGTAGATCTGACTGGACACCATCAGGTCCCCTTTTCGACTGGACTTTCCAGTTGAAAACTGGAAACCTGGCCTCCCTAAGTGAAGGTAACATCCCAGAGAGAAAGCTTAGGGCAAGATTGAAGTAACACAGTCTGGGGGAATTTGTGTGGAGTAAGTGAAGTGGCCGAGTGTAGGTCAGGTGTAGTTAGAGCGTGGTCGCTAAGCCTGTCCTAAATATGACTTTTGCCTTATTGAAGAGAAGATTGTGACAGTTTCCATTGCAGTTCTCATGAACCCTGACCCTCTCTGTGCTCAGTATATGGAAGGGTACTTTGGTTGCTACCATGTCACCAGGATCAGGTTTGGGCATTACTCAAAGAGGGCAGTGTTAAGGTTGCATGGAAGGGGTCGTGTGGGAGGCAATAGCTTAACTTTACACTTGCTCTTTGTCAGATGTTTAAGTGAAGCCACCCTCCTCCTCTCATCTGCAGACTCCTTCACTTGGGGGCATTAAATCCAAATCCCAAATTTCCCGGATTGGGGGTGTTTGGATTTGGTGTTCAGATGTGGCCTGTACAGATAAAGTTCTGAATTGCAAACTCCGATTTGTGGTTTGGGTCTTTTGCAATTACAAAGAGGCTAAGGGGGGGATTCACCCTAGACTAGGAGGTGGAGGATTTGCAGATAGGAGGCAGCCCAGTTGTGCTGATGTAAGAAAATCATATGAGGAGGGAGCTGGAAGAGGCCTGAAACCTAAAACTCTGCATGGGGCCCTGAAATAGCTTAGTGCTGGCCCTGCTTACAGGTGCCTCGAATAGTTAAAAATATTTTTACATAATAGCCCGTAAATAAATGGTGATATCTATGTAAGAAAAGTGCGTACTTCTTAACTAGGGCCTTGGCATGTTGAGAATGAGAAGTGTCCTGGAAAACAGACTAAACTAAAATGCTTGCTGATATTCAAAAGGAAATGTATGTTGTGAAAAAACCTAAGAACATAAAACCAGGGTGAGCAAATAATCAACAGCAGAAATAGATGTAAATAATAAGCACGATACACGTACCCAAAATGAAACAGAGCCAAGCAGAGAACCTTAATCATGTATATTATTAACGTTAACTTATATTTACTATCCATTTACCTTTGATAGAAATATTTTCATTTTCAATGAAATAATTTAGCTATAGTTTGCTGATAAGGAGATATTATACACTAGTTAAATTCAATTGAGTCTTAAATTTGCTATTTGTACAATTTCTGATGCAGTTTTAATCATTCTGAAAAATGGTATTTATGGGACAATTGTTTTACTTAGATAGGATGAAATAATGCACAGCTTACAATATTATTCATCCTTGTCTGACACCTATTAAAATTCATGCAATAATCTCTGAAGTGTAAACATGGTGTAAGACTTTGAACTGGCAGGCAACCATTTCAGAATAATTTACTTTAGTGCAGGGAGCAGTTGGGATTCTCAGAAAGAATAGGATTTCATAAAATAGAGGTGTTACAGACAATAAAAATAAAGATACTTCTGATGAAATGTGCCTAGACAGCTAACTATACTTTGTTACAATTTAATAACTTTTGGTCAACAGTGATTTTTTGCAGTGACCCTCGGCATAAGCAAGCGAGAGGGTAGCTTTTGATATGGGAAAGTTATTTTACAAACTGTTTTGGATGATTGGATGATTTCAGGAAAAAAGTTCTGATCTAGTGAACTGAAATGAGACTAGTAACAGAGTTACTTTGCCTGGCAGCCTTTCTGGTGGTTTTTATTTATGGCACATTATTAATTGTGATTATTATTGTTACTTAGATCTGTGAATAATGGTCACTACTATTTTTATTCTCATGCCAGGGTTTCCATTCTAAACACCTATTTTTCCCTGCACTAGAATTTTTTATGTGAACTTAGTGAAGGAGCTAGGTACTAGCCTATTTGATAACTAGGAACTAGTGAGTGGAGTTCACCAAAACAACAACAGCCAGGTGAGGGAGAAGCCGCAGAACCCAGAATCAACAGATCGTGGGAGACAAAAACCGAGAAAACAGAGACGGTGTACAAACTGTAGGGTCAAAATGAGGAATTCAGAGGTGGACACTGAGCAGAGAACCTGGATAATACCCACTGCTCCAAGCAGGAGTCCAAAGATCAGTAGATGCTGCCCAGAGATACTCTGCCTGGATAGGCGAATGGCCCAAACACCAGGAAGAGGGAGAGAGATGCGAGACTGATAGCCCTCGAGACTGAAGATGTCTATTTATCCACAGAGCACCAGCTTTTGCTACAGTGCCACACACATGTACTCATCCCTGACATGGGGGGACCACAACTGCGGATGGAAAGTAGTTCAGCTTCCAGGGTTCATTAAGTCCATTGTAAAGTGCATATCAGGTGAAAAAAAAAAGACCTTTTAAAACTAGATAAGAGTGTCTGACCAGGAGTTTACATAACAGAACATACGGGTCATCCAAGCAAGTAACATGCATTTAGATAGTGGACTAGGTAAATATTTGAATGGTTCAGCTTTGTGCAAAAACGGCCTGTGACAGAGTCTCAGAGCCCGGGGGAAAAATCCTGGCAATAAAATATTGTTCTCAGCTTATCCAGCACCCACCTCCAGAGGACACTACATTAACTCCAGGCTACACCCACACACACATGCACTACGCTGCAGTGCGTTCCTTTCTGTCCAAGGGAAACTGACTGAGATCCCCTTTGGAGCTCCACCATTCCAACCCTATATCAGCCAGAAAATAAGTAATATGTCATCTGTAGGGAAACACATGGTGTCTCTGGGGTGCACTCTATCGATTCCCCAGGGACCTAGCATGCTCCAACTCCTCATGAAGTCAATTGGAGTCTTTCCTTTAACTTTAATGGGAGTATGATCAGGCACCAAGATACCAGACCGAACATAAGGTTATGCCTACCCAGCAAAAAAGACCCACAACACTGAGTCTCAGAGCCCGGGTCAACTGATTCGGACTTGTGGGGCTTGAGCTGCCAGGCTAAAAAAACCTGATTCATTCTGAGACTGCAGTTAGCCTTTTTCATGGCTTTCATCACATTGGTGGCTCATAATCATCCTGTGATCAACCAATACACCCAATTCTTTCTCCCCCATTGTTGAGTCCAACTGATAAATTCCAAGCTTATAGCAAGAATTCTTATTATTACACCCTTGCACGTCGCACTATTAACTTTCATCCCATTTCTATTACTTCAGTTTTCAAGGTCATCCATATCTTCTTGTATGATATTCCAGTCTACCTCTGTATTGGCATTTGCAAATTTTATTAACAGGCTCCCACTTTTTGTGTCATGGTCATAAATGAAAATGTTGAAAAAGTTCCGTCCCAAGACCAATCCTTGAGGTACTTCACTCATAATCTCCCTCTGGACTGACAGTTCACTCTGTTTTATCCATTCCATCACTTCTAATTTCTTTATAGTCTATCTTGCCATTAATATACAATGCTACTCCACCACCTTTCCCTGTATTTCTGTCTTTTCTGAACAGCATATGCCCTTCAATATCTGTACACAGTCATGACTACTAGTCCACCATGTTTTGGTTATCCCTATAATATTCGGTTTCACTTCCTGCATCAGTAGTTCTAGTTCCTACATTTTGTTACTCCGGCTCCTTGAATTGGTGCACGGACATCTTAGTTTTTTTCTGTTTGGCCTTGCCTAGATTCCTCACTAGATTAGCTACAGTCATTTTACTGCTAGTATCACCTACCTGACTGCTACTGTCAGTGGTACTGGTACTATCTTTCCACTTGTTGTCCATTCTTCTGCCCTCTGTTGTTCCTTTCCTCCTTACTGTATCCTCTTTTACTTCAATTTCCTCCTACTCAATTTTAGAATCAGGCATGGAGGTTACATGAGCATCTCCCAATCATCTCCCCAGAATTCCTAGTTTAAAGCTCTTTTAATTAGTTTTGCCATCCAAGAAGTCTATTACCCTTCCTACTCAGGTGGAGTCCATCCCAGTCCTCTGTCCCTGAATGCCTCCCAGTGGTCAAACATCCCGAAAACCTCCTTATAGCACCACTGCTTGAGCCATATGTTGATCATCAGAATCTTGGCTCACCTTCACTCTCCTCCTCTAGGGACACATAGAATCCCTCTGAAGATCACCGGAGTCTCCATTTTTTAAGTGTCTTCCCCAGCCTGGCGTAGTCTTCCTTGATGTGTTCCCGTGAGAATCGAACAGTATAATTTGCTCTCACATGAAGGACAGTCAGTCGATTCCTTCTCACTCCCATGAGAATCCTCTTCGGCCTTAGGTCCACATCCTGTGTCTTAGCTCCTGGCAGACAGCACCCCTGTCTGTTCACCGGATCAGCTCTGGTAACAGACCTGTCTGTTTTTAGTAAGGAGTCCCCAGTCATGTAGAAACTACCTCTTCCTGCTGTTGATGTTATTCTCCGGCCTTCCCTTCTGTTATTTTCTGGCTGCAAGTCTTCTTGTCTTTTGTTCTCACTTTCAATCTTCTGTGCATCATCCTCTAGCCTCCTGGGGCTCCAAACTCTGCATTATCTGTATTATCTCTTTCCTTCTTCTTGTAGGACTAGCTGTTCTTCTCTTCTTTCTTGTCCTCCCACCTTCCTTTACTGCCTGCTGCACCCCTTCATTTTCCAACTCAGCAAACCTTTTCCTCAGGTCCCTCTATTCCTCACTTTCTTCATCCAGAAGTCGTCAGGGTCTTAATCTGCAATAGGGCCAGTCTTCTAGCAATCCAGTGAGCCCAGCTGGCCCTGATAGAAGCTGTCTCATTGATTGTCCCACCTGACTGGTTGAAGGAGTCAGCAGGCTGATATTTAAGCTCAATAACAGCAGCAGTCCAGTGGCTGCTCAATGCATTCCTTGCCTGCAACTGTGCTTGGTCCTGTACCTGCCTTCACTACCTCTAGTCTTGCGTCCACTCCTGCTCCAGCCTGTCCCTGGTCCTGTTCCAACCCTCAGCTCCTTCCTGACCTCTGACTCCCAGCTCAGATCCTCAATTCCACCTTCTTACTGCAACTCCAGCTAGCCCTTTGGCTTCGGATTCGGTTTCTGACGCCCAGCTAAAAGTTCTGCTACACCTTCCAACTCTGATTCCAGTTAACCCTTCAGATTAGGCTTTTGTCTCTGACTCCCAGCTATGACACTTGACTGCATCCTCCCCATCCGGACTCGGCTCCAACTGGTAGGGTCTTGCTCCAACCACTGGGCAAAATGGCCCAGGACTCAGTTGCTGACAGAAGTCTACCCTCACAGTACTCTTGTCCATTTTGCATCTGCAAGTCTTGAGTTTTCTCCTCAGCCTCCTTTCTCCTTCCCTCCATCATTCACTCAAATCCCCTTCTAAATTCCACCTGGATTTCTAGATGCATCTCCAAACCTCGGATCCAAAAGGGAGCTGCAGGGTGGGGTTGCAAGGTTATTTTTGGAGTCGTGAGTATTAGCAGAAAGGAATCCATGCAAGTAGAGAGCACATCATATTTTGTTACTGTGGCAAGTAATTAAGGAGCAAAAATCTCCAGTGAAAATTAGGCTCCATAAACAAGCTCTGTCAATTCTATTGCATACGAGCAACCAGGAGAAAGTCAAGCAGTCTAGACATGGTAGATTAATGTATTGGAAGAAGAAGGACTTTAAAAAACACAAACAGATTTTGCAATACCATTGGCAGCAATGAAGTGCCAACAAGCTAAATATCAGAGCTGGGAAATGCCCCGTTACATTCACGGGTGCCCTGAGACTCAGTGTGTAGAACATCTCATGTACCCAATATTCACCTCGCTTTACGATACTCAGAGTAGATTAGTTCTAAAGAACTGAAGATAAGAAACAGGAGATTATAAATTGGTAAAAATGGGTGAAAGGGGGGACATTTTGCAAACCATTGGTGGCTGGGTTTGTGATTCCTGTAAAATCAAAAATAAGAGGTGTTTTTGATCCATTAGAATTCTAAATTTTGTGGGAGTTTAGGCAAATTACTATACACACATCTATAATGTGCCCATCACCATAATATAAAGGCCACGCTTAAAATCATGTGTTTTTTAAATTTTTCACTGATAAATGAATTAAAAAGCACTTGTCCTAGGCTACAGGTACTTTTAATACTTATTAAAAGCACAAATCAGTTTAAGTCCTTAGCGCTTGTAAGGTTGCTATAGTTTCAAAGTTATCCTACGGGTGGTGAAGTTCATTTGTGTGGCTAGCAGCTGTCTGAGAATTACGTGCTTTGTGCATCCTGTTCTGTAGTAGCAGCACCATTCACCTCATTGGAGACTGAGCTGTGTGACTTTTAGGGAAGTTAAAATCCTAGGGTTTTTGTATTGTAGAGCAGTAGATGCTCAACCTGGCTGTGGCATGTAGATAGACCAATGGGTGCACAATGCTTAGAAAAATGCTGCATTCAGTGGCAGGAGATGCTGGACAAAAATGAGAGTCTGACACATTTGGTTATGTTACATGAAGTTCCATCATGCAATACAGATGGCCTAGTTATTCAAGTTACTGATCATCTGCAACTCCTAGTGACTTCAGCGAGAGTTAAGAGCACTCAGCGTTCCATGAAGTCCAGAAAAATCAGAGCGGGAAAAGACCTAGGTCATTTACTCCTTCATTCTTGACAGTATAAGACTGTTCCTGACAGGATAATTATACATCACATCACACCATTTATAAAGTATAATTACACAACTTACTAAGACATACTTATGTGCTATGGTGGAATGCAGGAACAAAAGCCCTTTTTAACCAATCACTAACCTACCAATAATTATTTACTAATAAGAAATTGTACCCATTCAGAATGAACATTTTTTAGATTATCTGTAGAAACATGAGGCCATATGCTAGTTTTTTAAAGTCAAACTCCTCATTCATTTCAATGGCATGTTTCACTTAAAACTGATACAGACACAGCAGGCCTTGTGGATTTCAATTCTCTCTCTGTCATGGTGAGAAGACAGGAGTGGTGCTAGGTCTTGAAGACAGCGCAGTACAAAATTATGTTTCAAGAAAAAAAAATGCATTAATATTTCCAAACTTTTCTTAGGAACTTTAGAATCAAGTTGCTTGATTTATGTTACATAAATGAAGGAAATTCTAGAAATAGTATCATCCTGGGTAAGGCCAGTGTTTTCCGTGAAATTGCTGCTATTACCATGTTTTTTTCTGAAATGACACTTCATTTCCAGAATTACTCTGAATTTCCAGAATTGCTATACAGAGGGTGGGTGGGGCACGTAGGGTCACACCCCCCACCCCTGTGATGGAGTTTCCCCTGGGTGGGCAGGGGAGTTGGCAGGGGGATGTTGGGCTCCCTTGCCATGCTGCAGAGTGGATGGCACTCGTACCTGATCTCGAGAGCATCCACCTTGCTTCTACCCTGCTCACCTCCCCTGCACAGCTGGTGCTAGCCCTCAGGGGCGGCATTTTAATGGGAGGGCGGCAGGCGGGTCCGGCAGACCTTCCGCAGTCATGCCTGCGGGAGGTCCAATGGAGCCGCGGGACGACCGGACCTTCCGCAGGCATGACTGCGGCGGGTGCGCTGGTCCCGCGGCTCGTGTGGACCTCCTGCAGGCATGACTGCGGAAGGTCCACCGTAGGCACGGGACCAGCGGCACGTCTGCGGGAGGTCCCGGGGCGGCGGAATTCGTAGAACTGCCCCTGGCCCTCAGTGCCCCGCATTTTTGTGCTGTAAAGGATTATATATTGCTCATGTTTGTCAATACATGTATTTTTGTATTAATATCCTGCATTTCCAAAATTTCTGAAAATATACAGCTTTGAGAATCCAAACGTATTCTGTTTTCATTGTCGGAAAACACTCACCCTAATCCCGGGCTTTCCCCGTAATGCCTTTTAGAATTGTAATGAAGTCTCTTTGTATTTACCTTGTAGAAGGAAGCAAACTTTGGATTGCGGTGATAAATACAAGGACAATGAATGCACACACCAAGTTTGATTTGAACACTTCATCCCTCATTTGAGAATACTGGAATAAAAAATAAAGAAGAATGAATTAACGTTCGGCTCATGCGTCAGTTTTGTAAAGAGTGACATTCTTTGAAGTTTCTGGGAAATTAGAAAGAGGATCTGGTACATTAATCAGCATATTGTGGTGTTTTTAAAAAAGAAAGAAAATCATCATGTCATGAATGAGCCAATAAACCACTCTCACAATGGGAGCAAACCCCAACTCTTTTGCTTTATAATAAAAAGTGTTTTACATGGTTGCCTTTTTGCCTAAATTCCATGCATTAAAAAGCAAAAGATGGGGTGAGGCCACAGGTACCATGGGGATGAATATGATGCAAAATACCCAGGTGTAGCTAGAAAAAACATAGTACTGACAGGGAAGTCCAAGCAGCAAATTCAGATCTAGATCACTAATACCCCACAATTCGGCAGTATTTGGACACAAAGTTTTAATTGGGGACTCTTATTAAAAAGAAATGGAAGACGTGCATCAAAGTCAACAGAGGCTAGATACATAGATAAAGTTACACATGTGTGTAAGTGTTTGCAGTATCAAAGTCATTATGTTTTCCTTTTAAAATACTCAACTTTCAGGGGAAGTGAGCCCCTCCCCTACGCTCCTGAGTTCCACTGTCCCTGCTTATTCTGACTTCTCCAAAACATGGCAAGAGACCACTTTGTGATGGGAAGGGATCACAGAGTGTAATGTAAAGGTCAGTCTATATGTTTATATCTAGGACCCTACCAAATTCACGTCCATTTTGGTCAATTTCACGGTCATGGGATTTTAAAAATTGTAAATGTCATGATTTCAGCTATTTAAATCTCAAATTTCACAGTGTTGTAATTATAGGGATCCTGACCCAAAAAGAAGGGGTGTGTGTGTGTGTGTGTGTGTGACAAGTTTATTATAGGGGTGACTGTGGAACTGCTACTCTTATTTCTGCGCTGCTGCTAGTGGTGGTGCTGCCTTCAGAGCTGGGCAGCTGGAAAGCGATGGCTGCTGGCCAGGATCCCAGCTCTGAAGGCAGAGCTGCTGCCAGCAGCGGAGCAAAAGGAAGGATGGCCTGGTATGGTATTGCCACCCTTACGTCTGCACTGCTGCCTGCAGAGCTGAGCCTTCAGTCAACAGCCGCCGCTCTCCAGCCACCCAGCTCTGAAGGCAGCAGCACAGAAGTAAGGGTAGCATGGTATGATATTGCCACCCTTACTTCTGTGCTGCTGGTGGAGTGCTGCCTTCAGAGCTGGGTGCCTGGCCAATAGCCACTGCTCTCCAGTTGCCCAGCTCTGAAGGCAGCGCAGAAGTAAAGTAGCAATACTGCCCCCTCCCAAAATAACCTTGCAACCCCCCCCTGCAGCTCCTTTTTGGGTCAGGACCCCCAATTTCAGAAACACTGGTCTCCCCCATGAAATCTGTATAGTATAGGGTAAAAGCACACAAAAGACCAGATTTCATGGGGGGGGGGGAGAACAGATTTCACGGTCCGTGATGTGTTTTTCATGGCCGTGAATTCGGTAGGGCTCTATTCTTTAAATCTGTAATTTCCCCTTCACATGGCTCCCCCACGTCCCCAAACCCATACATATCCTACTCTTAGAAGAATAAATTGTGCATGAGATTTGTGAATGGCGCCGGATGATAATATGGACAACCATTAATGCTACTTTTGTAATGTATGTGTCACTTGGGGTAGCATTACGCCTTTTCCCAAGAGCCTAACAGAATATGGCCTGAACTCTGTATTACATTTATCCTGTGCTCCTTTCAAATAGTGATAGTCAATACTCCAAATAACACACTGGTCATATAGAAACTTATGAACATGAGCATTCACTCTGCCTCTGCAGAAAGTGGAGCTATTATTTTGCCAACAGCCCAACTTTTATACTGAAGACGCCTTGAGTTGCAAAGATGCCACCAAATGCTTTAATCTGTTTTGGTTTTGGTTTTGTTTTTTTGAAATTCAAACTACATATTGCAAAGCATTTTGCTTCCAGTCCTGCAAACCACAGATTTTGGAAATCCTTGCAGACATCACAGATTACCACATCACCCTTGCCGGGCGAGTTACTTCAGAAACGAGTTTGGGGCTCAGTCAATCAGTTAAACCAGGAGGCACATGGACTAGGTCCTGAGGTGGTGTAAATCAGCATATCACCGTTGACTTCAGCGGAGCGATGTCGATTTACAGCAGATGAGGAGCTGGCCCATGTACCTATATTTCAAAAAATCTGGCGCAGGTCTATTTATGCTCTATCTGTGCTACAAAAATTCCTTTAAGGAATAAAAATAAATAGGTGCCTATTCTGTAAAACTTTCTCTCTCAACTTTTATTGTAATGGAACCATGCCTCTCTCTTTTATCTAATCTCTCTAGATGATGATGAAGCTGAGTTATATATTCAGCACTGTAAATGAAATCAAAGGTAATATAAAATATATATGGATCTCTCTTACAGACTTTGTGAGAAACAAGCCCCTCCCCCCCCAGATGCCGACAGATCCAGATTAGCAGAACTAAAATGTGGGCATGAGAAGAGAAAGTGGCAAGAGAGAGCGAGCTGCACCACTAAGGTCCCTGGGTAACAGCCTGTTGCAAAGCTCAACCCTCTGTCTCCTAGGCTGCTTTTGAAGGAGGAGGGTGTTGGGCTTTAAACCGTGTCCAATCCTTGCATCTGGCTTGGGGGCTTCATCTCCTGTATGAGCATCTGCTGAAATCTAAAGCTCCATCTCATCTAGCTTTTGGAAGGGAGCAGGTGCTTAGCTTCTCCCTCTTCCAAAGTGTCCTGTTTGCTATAAGAAAGGAAGATGTCCATTTACCTCTCTGTCTGCTACTGACTTTTGGATCCTCCTCTCCCATGAATAACACCCTTGTCTACTCATTTCTGCGGCAGTGTGAAATTGACATGATTCTTGATGGTTTCACTACTGCGCACAGGGTTACTAGTTTAACTCTGCTGCTGTGTGCAGAGGCACTAGATGTGTTTACCTGCATTTTCAAGAAGACAACACTTCATCCATTCATGTTTTTTTTCTTTTTTTTTTTAAAGAAGGCTTAAACTTTGCAGAAATTGCTTGCTAGTGCCTCACCGCACTCACCAGGGAACGCCTCCTACTCGCTTTTTGATATGGATGTCAATTTTTGAAGGCATGGGTGTGAGCTTAGTTAGAGTTGTCTCCACATACTACCTGAGTCACTGAGCTATCAGCAGCAATGACATAACGATAGTACTAAAGAAAACTGGCATATTAAATTCAGCTGCTTTTTGTAAACACAAAACTCATCTCCTCTCAAATACAAAGCCCCATTTTCTTTCTAGTAACATGTGAAATACCGAGTTCCACACTCCTGATTCAGGTAAAACTATCACTGGAGAAAGAAAGGGCTTTGCCTGCCTCAACTGTATAGGACTGGGCCTGTGCACTGCACAAAATTACCAAGGAAAGGTAATTTCAACTTTTTACAATTTATTATGAAATGAAAATGATTGGTTAGGGAAATCATAGAGAATTAATTAACTGCAGCACAAATACAGCATTTCCTGCTGTGTTTAAATTGATGTTGAAAGGATAATGGCGTATGTGGCATAATTGTGTCTCGAGAAGGACTTGTTAACATTTCTAGGAGAGCACTGAGACCGATGGAAAAACGTAGCGCTTCAGTAGCAATTTCCATTTTCTGAGTGCTTTGAAGTCACTGGGGCTGGACTGAGCCTCGGGGCTCATCCCTGCTCCAGGAGGAATGCCAGGAAGTCACTGTGACTCAGAGAGGCACAATTCTTCCCCAGGCTCCCATCCGGCACTGTGCGTACGTAGCACAGCCCCCCCCCCCCACAACAGCTCTGCTCATTCCCCACCTCTCTCTGCCCACTTGCTCGCAACATCCAATCCCTTTCCTTCTGCATGCTAGAGCGGTGGTCCGGGCAGGGACTGTGCAGCCACAAATGGCAGTGGGCATTCACCATTCATGGCTGCAGAGAACTAGGGCATGAACTGGTCTTAGTTAGTATTAGTGATGAGGATGTTTATTATCATTAGCCTGTAGAGGCCACAATGGAGTATCAGGCGCCACTGTGCTAGGCACTGTACAAGCACATAATGGAAGGACAGTCCCTGCCATTAAGAGCTCACAGCCTTCTGGAACAGCCCAGATTACACGTTTTCCATGGGAACACTTTAAGACTGAAGTGTCACCCTGGGAACAACTTCCTCCTACATTCCCTTCCCAATGCAATGTAGTTCTCTGTAGGAATAACCCTTGTGAGGAGAGGAACAACTCGGAGGCTAGAAATTCCCTTAGGGATACCTACATCTTTAGCAATGAGACTTTCTTGAGCACAATCTTCTCCCTGCTGAAAAATTCTCTGCAACACTCCCCTGATATATCTGCATGGGATTCAGGGTACTGGGAAGTTTCCAACTGACAAACAAGAAGTGCAGAGAAACCCCTACATGATAAACACCTATTTAGAGGGGAATCATCCCAAGCGATAGCTGAGAACCTTTGTGAGCTATCAGAAGGCTGCCAGCATCTTCCACAGTCTGATGCTAAAACTTCAAGAATTCTTTAGCCTTTGCTTTTTCCCATTTGCCACTATCCTGTTTGTGAAAATAGCTTCTAGAGAAACTGAGAGTGAATTATAAGGAAAGTCCAGTGAGATGTCAAGCGCTAATAAGTGACATATGCATTAGCAATTAAATAATTTAAAAAACACACTATTTGGGAGCTTTCATGAATCCCGCCTAACAGCAATGAATCCTGGTGGAATTCACTGTGCATTTTATCTTTCCTTTCATGGTGATATCCTATTTTCTGACATAACTATGCTTGCCACCTCTGTGGAATCTATGTTCATGCAACATCAGAGGAGAATAACAGGAACGGGGAATCTGCCCCTGGAAGTAATCATAAAGGCCTAAACTGTTATAAATAGATAGGAATTATGCTACAGTGTCACAACAAATTGTGCCACTTACACAAAGCAGGTGGATTCCTGAAATTGATGCTTTGCCTTTTGTGTCCTTTTTAACAAATCAAAGCTCCAAATTAATCCCTGCTGTAATTCCTCTGACTGCCGTGATTTTATAATGGATGAAATCCCAGCCCCTGAGCAGAGATGCAATGTAAGTTCAATGCTCCATTTAAGTCCCACGCAAACTACCAAAAATAAGCCTTCAATGGGACATAAGTGGCACAGTCCTATTGCCTATACAGGCAGAGTAATTTTTATATTTATTTGCTTGTAAATTGATCTGAGATATAAGCCATTGACTCTCTGTCCAGAATGAACATGGCTAGCAAGTACGATGCTTTATTATTGACCAGGGGGTTAATGCTAGTGAATCTATTGTACACATTTAATATATGTACTCTCTAGAGAGAAATGCCTGGATAACAAAAGAGAGAAATGCCTGGATAACAAAAGCACGAGGCTGAATGTGAGGACACAAGGTTTCAGAAAAAAGAAATTGGAAACATTTTGGAAATATTTTATTTCGGAGCCGCTGCTGTTTTGTGGCAGCCACCGCACTGAACTGAAGGCAACAGGGAGCAAACTAAATCAATCAGGCATGGGGGAACTGCAGAGTGAGAGGAGAAAGCCAATAAACCTGTGCCAGTTCATTTACTCAGAAGCACTGCGGAGAGCAACTATTGGAGCTGATGTAGAAGGTCGTGGCAGACAGCAGAGAAGTGTTAAGACCTGCGGGGGGAAGTCTGATTCTGGAGTGAAAGGCAAGGACCGGGAAGAATGAGAAAATGTTTTGAAATAGTCTTGTCGGACTCAAATTTTAACCTGATAAAACAAGAGGAAAACAATTAGTGTTAAATGATAGTATATAGACAATCTAGAAAATAATTAGGGGCTGCCTTTCTAGAAATGGTGGCTATTCTCTCCAGATATTATCTTGTACAACATCACTAACATCACCAGTGGTGCTAATCCTGCAATCACTGCACAGGGAAAACTGGGAGGAACAAACATTTCCTGCATGTCACTATAAGATAGTTCCACTATATTAGTAATCAAGTGTACATGATGATTTGGCTTTCATTAACCTACTGGCCCCATGCATACTTACTAGATTTATTATTTTGAGTAGCACAATTGGTGTGCATGGCACTTTGCACACATGGACGACGAAGAAGTTCCAGGCCCTCAAGAACTCACTGTCTAGCTTGTGATGGCATGGTTAGATTGCATCTTAGCAAGATGAATAGCTATGAGACCTTGGTTTTCCTCTAATTATTAGCTCTGAACAAACCAGATCAGATAAAATAATATCTCCGAATCTACTTCTACCCAATACTTGAAAAAAGCTAATTCAGAAAGTTGAAACTATTCCAGTTCACTTTTAAAAGAAGTTCTTCATTTTTTTCATATTCTATGCCTGCTGGTTCTGCAGGGGACTAGAAATGCTGATATACAACGGTTATCATTAAAAAGTCATAATTTACCTACAGTTATGGCACTGTGCTCTCTGAGGTATCATACTGAGAGCAACAGGTGTCGCAGCCACTAACAGATGCTGACTTTTTAACAGACACCTTTCTGTCATTTAGATATCATTTAACACCTTGTTAATATTTGAAATCTGACCTATGAAATGTGATGGGTGGGTTTTTTCTTGCCCTGCTTAAACTGAATTTAAATTAGACCCCACATTTTCCATCTGGAATTTTCCTGTCATTGCTAATTGTGGAGTCTGAGTTGGCAGGCAGGTTTAACAAAACAATGCCCCTAACATGGTTCTGGAAAATCCCCATTTACTTTGGGCCAGATTAAGGCTTTGCTTGTATTGAGTAGTAACTTATTTATTGACTAGTCCTCTTTTCTTCAGTGGGAGCTTTTGCAATGATAGGAAGGGTTTCAGGAGGAGAAGTTCCTACTTAATGAGAGCAAGATCTGTAATCAGAGTATTGCCTGAGTCAGGAATGTGGGATCAGACTCAAAATGCTAGCAGATGTCTATGGGGCAGACCCCTAGCTGGTGTCAATTGTTATAATTCTATGGAAGTCAATGGAGCTATGACAATTTACACCAGTTGAGGATCTGCCTACATGAGTTGAGCAAACGTACCTTGAGCTGTTGCTCAACAGATGTTAAAGCACTGATGGACAACAAGACTCTTCAAGCGTGCAATTTCCATGCTGTTTCTCTCCCTCCCCCTTCTCCAGTTAGGCATATACCTGACCATAAGACTGTCACTGCTGACACTGAGCACTTTGTTATCCTCTGGGTTGATGAAGTCAGTTGAAATCAATGAAAAGAGCCAACACAATTAGCTTGCAAGAAACACTGGACGAGCGCACTTTTCCATTCCCCCCTTTCAAACTGAAATATATATGTGCTTTTGAATGCAGACAAGAGACAAGATTTAGGTGGGATCATACTGCAGCTCAGGAGCAACATGAGACATGAGAAAACAATATTTATCCTTCAAAAGTAAAACATTTCTTTAATTTGGGGCCTAAAACAAAGATTTGACAGAGTGGTTTTGACTCAAAATAAAAAATAGCAATTGACTGGGATTTAGGGTGGGATTGTATCACCAAAAAGGGGGAACAGATCTCTATATTATCTCTCTTCTTTTTTTTTTTTTAAGGAGAAGCATCATTTTATTGATGTGCTTGCTCCCAGTTTGTGCCAAAGCAGCCTGATTTTTAAAAGTAAGACTCATCATCAAATTAAAAAGCCTGCAAACAACTTTCACTTTTCTTCAAAAGCAGCCCTTGCTCACTAGTAGGGACTTGCCAGCTTTGGAACTGACTCATCAAGGAGTATAATGACCTTCGGTTCAATCATGTCTTCTAAAAACAAAACAAAACAAAACAAAGCTAGAAACTAGAGCTGTTGTCTCTAATTCAGTGGACATTTAAGACAATTTGAATTGGAAAAAAGCAGCTATCAAGACCCAGCTACCTTATGCTCCAGGCTGGAGTTTTTAAACATCAGTGAGAAAGGCTTGATATGCTCTCTTCTCAATTTATCGCCACTCCGTAAGTCGATGGTGTGCTCTATTCGCTTGTTAATTTCCTCGGGCCCAGACTGGACATGCAAAGCTTGTGCAAGATGGTTTGGAAGCAGATTTATTGAATTTCTTGTTAGGGCAGCCAGAGTCTAGGGGAAAGCACATGCAAACAGAATAAACCTGCTGGTCCCCTTGGGTTAAAAATGCAATGTTTTAGATCATGTTGCATTGCAAACCGTAACAGCATTCCATGCAATTCATTCAATGAAACCTACAGAAGTTTAAAAAAATGCCTGTTCCACTAAACACATACAGTATAGCAGGTGGCTGCTTTCATGTCATGTTTTGTAGGGGCTTTTATGTTCATGGTTCCACTGAACTATATCATTGTTATAATGTTTCCAGATTTTGTTGCTGAATTATTTGTGAAATTCTTAGAGGATGGTGGAAGGAACCCACACCAACGTCTCAAAACAGGGGACTGAATTCAGTGGTCTGTCTTAGCCAATTAGAACAGAATTCACAGAAAATATGTAAAGGAGAAACGACAGTGAAGTTACTGGATGTGTATAGTCAGGGAACAGATAGTTTGGAGGGGAGGAGAAAGAAGGAGAAACTTCCCTGTCTGCCTCACCATGTGCCTGTTTATATGCTTTCAAACAGACAGTGAGCTCTCTCTCTACATTGGCATGTTCCAACCAGCATATGTAGATCACAGTTATGCTATATTGGTTAACATAATTCATATACAGCACTTTTCATGGTAGTAACTGTGATAGAATTTTTTGTAGATCATTTTAATTGTACTTTTCCATCACTGATGACGCAAGTGATTTCTGTGAAGTTTTGAAAAGGACAGATGGTGGAGATAGTAAGACTAGTGTTTAACTTTGAGAACAGATGCAGAATTTAATTCCGTGAAGTGAGTAACTCAACCCAGTGTAGCAATTCATTATTCGAACCACAGGACAGCAGATTGAATGGGAAAATGTAAACATTTTATGTTCCCAATGTTTAAAGAAATGCTAATGAGTAGAAGGGATATAAACTCTCAAACTTTAGGGTACAAGACAACCTCTAATTATTAGGGGTTAGGAAGAAATTTTCCTTGTGGGCAGGTTAATTCACAGCTGCCTGTTGCAGGGCTCCTCTTATGTGTCTGGTACTGCCCACTGCAGCAGACAGGATACTGGTCTAGCTGGACCAGTGGTTTGAACCTATAAGGCAATTCTTATTGATTAGGAGACTCCATGTAGCTAATGGAATATGGAGTCTTTCCCTGGTTCAAATTCAGAGCATGGACAGAAACTATTCTAAGCTGCTACCTTCTGATGAATACTGAGTGGCACATAAGAACACGAGAATGGTTTTAGCCTAACTACCAGTGGATAAGTATCCACCATTACAAAATACAGGTGTAAGTGGCAACCATTTTTGAAGTCACGGTAGAGAGGCCAAGGATCAAATAATCCTGAATAGTAAATTGCTCTCTTACACTGCATAATTAGAAGAGAAACTTCAGAACACAGAAAGCCAAGGATTCGCTTGGCTTAACTAACTATGGCTGAAATCCCTTCCCATATTGAAGTCAATGGGGATTTTGCTGTTGACTTCAATAGGGCTGGATTTCACCCTTTAAGTGTTTTGACAAGCCCTTTTACTTAGCCACAAAAAAGGCAGTACCACCAAATTTTTGAAAGGGAAATCAATTAAACATTACCATAAAAACTTTCGGACATATCTAAGTCTCCATCTCATCCTTGGTATGCAGGACTTAAGATGTATGCATTAAGGACAGATTCCAGTGAAGTCATTAGGAGTCTTTCTAGAGTCAGAGTTTCATGCCAGAAGGTACCACCAGAATGTCTAATCTGACCTCTTGTAAATCACAGGTCAATAAACTCCAGCTAGCCACCCCCACACCAACGCTATCAACCAGAATTAGATCAAAGTACTATAGCCCTCTGGAGCTTAAATTATTGCATGCCACAGGCAGAGAACGGGAAGGACCGAGGTGCACAAATGTGTGAGGCCCCAGCAGTGACAAGGAGTTTTCCAGTGGTACATACCCAGATGATTTTGGCAAGTGACTCTTGCCCCATGCTGCAGAGGAAGGGAAAAAACCACAACCAGCATCCCTGCCAGTTTGGTCTGGGGGAATAACTTCCTATCCCCACATATGGTGCTCAGTTAGACCCAGAGCATGTGAGCAAGGACCAGCCAGCCAAGCACCTGAGAGAGAGAATTCTGAGTACCACCTCAAATCACTGGCCCACTCCGCCCAGTGTTCCATCTTTAGGCATGGCCATCTCTGGTACTTCAGAGGAAGGAGAGAAAAAAAGAAGAGTCTTTCCTGACCCCTACAGGTGATTGGGGGAAGCCGTGAATCATGTGATTTGAGATTTTAGGAACATAAGAAAATATGATTGCAATGTGTTGTGGATCACACCTAATAACATCCTTTCCTTAGAGGTATATTAGTCGTTCTCCAGACTTGAAGTAGTTAATTTAAACTTGGCCCCT
The DNA here is from genome assembly GCF_016161935.1 of Mauremys reevesii. Classification (NCBI taxonomy): domain Eukaryota; kingdom Metazoa; phylum Chordata; order Testudines; family Geoemydidae; genus Mauremys; species Mauremys reevesii. Next base: position 270,221,204 of record NC_052624.1, read on the forward strand.
GGAAATTTCCACTGCTTGCATCCGAAGAAGTGGGTATTCACCCACGAAAGCTCATGCTGCAAAACGTCTGTTAGTCTATAAGGTGCCACAGGATTCTTTGCTGCTTCTCCAGACTTGAAGTAGTTAATTTAAACTTGGGATCTGTGGTGAAGCTATTATGGATATTGTGATATAGGGATGAAGGCTTGAAGCAGTGCATGGTTCTATATAAGAACAGGATCACTTCAGAGGCTGAAGCATTTTGGTCTCTTCAGAACTACGTCCTATCATTATAGCTCTGCTGGAAGAAGAGGGAGACAAGTGCCTGATGTTTTAGCTGGGTAACTCTTGATTACTTGCGGGAAATTATCTCACCTCACCTAACCTCACTTCAGCAGGTGACTAAAGTAATTTTGCTCAATTTGAAGTGAAAAATCATGCTGCTCTGTTGCTGCATATATTAACGAATTGGTTTAGAACTACTGGTGCCTAAATATGCGACCTAATCACGACAGAGGCCACAATTCAATTTGCAGTGGGACAAGGAGGAACTGGATTGAAACAATCCGTATTTCTCTGGGAAAAAGAAGGGCAAGTCCCAGCTGAACACGATGTAATCTGTCCATCTCTCACACATACACAAAGACACTGAAGCAAACAGCTTTTCCCTAATGGGCAATAAGAATCAAGTAATAAAAGGTTATCTGTGTGCCATTGACCAAGGTATGTGCTCGCATCCACTACTGCCAGCACATACCATGCTTTGTTTTGCATTTGCTAGGGGAGCCAATGTGGAATACTTGCTTCCCCACCAAGCCTATGATGCTGTCTGGTCAGCAGCTATATGGAACAAATACTGGTGAGCCATATAACTACTGAGGGCCAGATGCCGCCACCCTTATTCATCTGGAGTAGTTCTTATTCCTCAAGTAATCCCATTGAAACCACCAGGGCTATCTGCAGAGTAAAGTACTACTGAATATTAGTGAGGGTGGCAGAATCAGGGCTTAATGATTTGTTTTTCAATATTAGTGAGTGACAGTGAAAGACAAGACATAGTGCTTTCAGTCACATCCCTACTGGCAGAGAAAGCATTGTATGTATAGTGGTCAACATAAAACAGTTCCATGTTTGCCAGCAGATGCCATCCTGTAGAGTTATCACACTTATTTATTGTTTTAAGTCTAAGGAAAAACTAGGGTCCATGATATGAGTGTGGTTAACAGTTGGCAAATTTTTTTTTTTTAGGCAATGGTTCTGTGTCCGTCAGATGCACAAATATGTGTGCATGCAATGGTGTGCTCCAAAGGTTTTATTGATCCGAGTTTGGGAGTAGCCATTGTACTCAGGAACAATGAACAGCAGTGAAACCTTTATATCATGCAATGATGTATTCTATATATCATGATGATGATGATCAGCATTTATACTACAGTAGCACCCTAAGACTCCATTTAGAATCAGGGAACCAGTGTATGAGGCTCTACTCGAACACAGATGAAGATGTGTTACAAAAAAACCAACTACTTTAGAAATGTTTCAGAGAGATTTGAAATACTGCATGGGAATGATATTTCACTTCCCTCTTCCTGTAAAACCATGCTCCTTTAATATCACAAGTCCAGCTGTACTAGGGCGACCAGACAGCAAGTGTGAAAAATCAGGATGGGGTGGGGGTAAGAGGAGCCTATATAAGAAAAAGACCCAAAAATTGGGACTGTCCCTATAAAATCATGACATCTGGTCACCCTAAGCTGTACTGAAGAGGAACGTAATAATGAATACGTTTTTAGAAAACTCTAAGAATGAGTTAAATAAGATCATCCATGCGGATATCACTAGCCCTTCCAAGGTGAGATGCAAGTGCCGTATATCCCATGGGAAAACAGGGCAATATCCCCTTTCTAATGGCACAAAGCTCCCATTTGTAGCTTTGCAGGATCACAGTACATCTAACCTTACCCCTGCATTAGTCCGGGGTAAAATCCTAGCCCTGTTTAAGTCATGGGAGTTTTGCCATTGATTTCAATGGAACCAGGATTTCATCCCATGGGGCAAATCAGCTGGAGTACATTATCATGACGATTTACATTAGCTGAGTATCTCTCCCTGGTGCCCATTCTGTACCTCAGACCAGTGTAATATTAAGGGAAAGGAGGAAACATTTACCCAGTAGGTTGATTGGTTTAAAATAAGGGCTGTTCAATGTTGTCAAGAGATTTGGAATTATAAGTATGTCCCAAGGGAGGGTGTGTGTGGGGAGGTATTAGTAAGCAGAGAACTAGTGAGGCAGACCAAAAGGCATGAATAATGCAGTTCAGCACATGGCTTTCCAATTTTTCTCATGCCTATTATTGCCATCCAAGTGAAGTTATTATAATTTGTTTTTCACACAAAACTTTTCCAGTTTGACAGTATAATGCATTTCCCACTGTTGTTTAATGCTTCAGCTGCGAATCCTTATCTCGTTGAAATCAACAGCAAAAATTCCATTGACTTCATTGTGACTAGGTTTTGGGCCTTAGCATGTTAATCCCTTGCAATCACATTACTTCAAACGTTTGGGTTATCTCAGATCAAGAGTTGCATGAGACAGGCCCATTACTTGCCATCTCCCAGTGATGCCTCTGGCATTTTTGCATAGATAGAGGATGCGGGTTTAGACCCAGAGAATGTTGGAAGAAGTAGTAGAAAAATTCACACTAACCAAGGATTCCTTATTTTTTTGTAACTGTAAAAATACAAGAAAAAACACTGAGTGAGTTTCAGGGGGTAGGTTTAAATTCTTTTGATTCAATGTATTCCAGCAGAACCATAATGCAGTACTAAATCTAATTACACTATTATCTATATCCAATTAGCTTTGGAACTGGGATTGGTTTTGTTGTGTCAACAAAAAAGATCCAGAGTCAGCTTAGTTATTCGGAATATAAAACGTGGCTAAGTGGAACCTTAGACAACTGCATACCCCCATGTGGTGCCAACAGAGTTTTGTTTTGCCTTCTCATTTATTAGCCAGAAGAAATGACACACTGGCAGACCTTAAGGGTTATGTTTTCAGTATGATGCAATGCAAATGTAGGCAGGCTACTCATATTATCATTAGCTGAAAAGATGGTGCATTCAAATTCCCATTCACTGAGCTGAACGTTTCCTTTTAGAACATGGGTTAATTGCCTGAGTCTCGTTAGTGTATGACAAGCTCTCATGTTCAAGTTCCACCATTAGATGAGCTCACATTGATGCCAGAGGGCAGAATCTGGACTTTAAAGTGAAAAGACCAAAAAGCGTGAGAGGGCAAACCAGACATAAAATAAGATAAATTGAAAGCAGAGGGTGCAGAGATATATTAAAGTGCAGGAATCGGAGAGGTCAAATTTTAAAAAGTCCGTTTTCAAAATAAAAATACACACATTTTTGAAAAAATAGGAAGTAATGATTTTTTCTTCTGGTCCATTTTGCCCATGTCATCATATATTCCTAGTCCAAGGGCCAGATTTACAAAGATATTGAAGCAGCTAAAGATGCTCTATGCAAAGTCCTACAGAAGTGCATAAGCATGAAACAGAATTTTATAGAAATTATTCTAAAAATAATAAAATTGAATAGAGAGCAATATCCTTTCTGTAAGTTTCTTTTTTACAGTAGACCCAGAGAATGTTGGAAGAAGTAGTAGAAGGGATATGATTCCCTTCTACTATGGGATATGATTCTTTGTTAAACACTACAGGATGGTTTAAAATAACAAAAGACAGGTTTCCATTGTCTATTCAGTCCTGTAAGACTAGTTCATAGGGGCTCTTGGCATCAAAATAAGAGGTTGGCACTAGGAATCGAATCTAGGTCTCCTGCACTTTATGACCCCTGCCCTTTTGTGTTTGACTCCTGGTCTTTACAACAGTTGTTCATACTTCTCTAAAATCATTGGTATTCTTTATACATTGTTTATTAGATACTTGCATTGGTAACAGTCACCAAAACAATCACTAGAATACACCACAAATCTGTCAGACTAGCATTTTTGTAACTGCATCCCATTTCTGTCAAATTTCTTCAGAGTAACATCAGGGGCCATATTCTGCCCTTGGTTACAACTTCTGTAAAGCACAGACAGAGAATCCAATTCCACCAACTATCCATATACCACAGGGGTTGGAGACTCTGTCTGCACTTTACAGAAGGGCCCAGCCATGCTAATAGCTCCATTCCACTAGCTATACAGTCCAGGATATTGGACATGGACTGAATTTCATTATGGCCACACACAACCTCAGCATAATTCACAACCAAAACTAAGTCACAAGCCTGGTAGCTTTAGCTTTTCTACATGTGCGTGATGTGTAGACTGCTTACTTGGCCTCTAAATCAAATCTCATACCTCCACTCCACTCCACTCTCATAGGCCACCAGTCCAAAATAAATTACGGATATAAGAATACGAAATGTGATGAATTGGCGCTCGGAGAAGAGAAATCAGAAGAGGCTCTGATCTGTCAGATTCTCACAGATTTGGCAAAACCTAGAATTAAGCCACAGGTACAGATGAGTTGAGTTACCCAAATCTTGTTGTAACTGATAATTTTTTAGTGAGGACATTTGAAAGGAACTGGCAAATACTAAAGCAAATCCAGTGCTTCGCTGTTGAACAGCTGTTTCTTGCATTTCCAACCTCCTCTGCTACAAATGATCTTTCTGCTGATAATTAACACTATTAAATGCTTAATCTGTCCAAGGCTGACCAGCCCTTGGAGAAAGGTACAAATTACTAGAATAATTCAAAGATGCCATTTGATTTCTAAGATTATATTCGCTTCAGCCCACTATTAATAAACAATAATACACACTATATTGATTTTACAATTGAAAATTACATAATTAAGTCATGCATGCAGTGACTGGCTAATTAGAGCTTCTACCCAGGTAATTAACTGTTATATAGTAAAAATGATTTATGCTTTTAATACTGGGATAAATAATAGTCAATCAAAATAGGGAGAAGCCATCTTCTGTTGATTTAGATTTGTTTTGTTGCCATAAGGTGCAATCCCTTTGAAGATACGTGCATTTATACACATTTCAGTAATTTTCATAGACTTTTTAATGGCTTGTTAGATGGAAGGAGGTCAACAATGGTATAAAACAATAGTTCTTTTTCTCCATTGTGAGCACCATAGTAAGGTACAGTTGAGAATATGGACAATGGGAGAATAGCCTAATCAGCAATTTTTAATTTTTTTTTGGCCTATAGAAATTGGAAATGGAAAGATCAAGGAAAGGAGAATGTTGAGAGAAGTTAATCTTAGCAACATGCATGCACTCTTTCATTCCCAATGGAACGAAAACACAGATATAAGCTGACAAAATGATGTGAGAGCTGAAAGGAGTTGTACATACAGATAAGCAAAAACACAGATACCCATATAAAACAGATGTTTTATAGAACAGCCAACTGTACCATGCACCATTTCAGTCTGAAAGGACAAAGACTCTTCACAAAGAATTGATCACTTGTGAGGGTTTATCATAAGAGACTGTTGACAAAGCATGATCTTCACTCAACAAAGCTTTAAGTTCTACAGACATTTCAGACAACTAGGACTAAGTACATGCAGCAAAAGAAAGGAAATATCATGTCATTATAGATCTCTCACATACAAATGGAAGGCAACTCAAACTGATCTTGTTTCACTATGACTCATCAATCTTTCAAATGCAGCAGAAAGAATGGTGTCTTAGGGCATTTTAACCTTTTCATCTTTAATTCCTTTTAAGCAGACAGGCTTCATAACTGATTTTATGACTGTGAAAAATTATTGGATCCCAGAATGCGTACAACTAACATGAAATGCTTTTGAAAAGGGTCTGATTGAGAGCAATCTAGAGAGACATTTCTTTCATGTTATTGCTCCCTACTTCTGCTTAGCTAGTCAAGACTCCAATAATCCCCTGTTGGGAAACCATAATTATGTCCAGGACTCTTTTTTTAAGCTAATAAAGGAAGAATGTGAAGAATAGTGATCCTGTTATCACAAGGTGCATATTAGTCCACAGCTCTTTACTTTGGCTTATGCATCGCCCTGTGCTATGTTTGCACATCTCACACAACATACACCTGCTTGTCTCGACTTTGACAATGAATACAGCAGTGCACTGAAAATATCCTGTGTTGGCTAAATAGAAGTTACACATGGTGACTTGCCCATCTCATGTCGTTTAATGACATTGGTTTTACATTTAATTAACTGCTTTGAGGTTTGGTTCAATTAAAACTCAGCTGCATAGTATTTAATTTTAGTTGGACCCAAAAAAACAACCCTTGCCCCTCCCCATGAAACCCTGGCATTTCCCTGATTCTGATACATAGGTTAATTCTGTCCTGAGGCGATTTGTTTAATCATCTGCAATTGCAGTACATGTTAGAGAAAAGGTTAAAGATGAATTTGTTTCCTCTGAGGCTTCCATTATTGAGACGCATTCAAGCATGCTTTCATAGTTGATGACATTAAGAAAAGTTTGACTTACGTTCTGTTTTCCCACTATGTTATCAAATGGGAGTTCAGGGCTCCATGATCCTTCTGTAAATGTTGCCCCACTGTTTCTCCTGTCTGAGGTGCTGACAGATTCTTTCACAATGTCTTCAGGTAAAGTCAACAGACTCTCCTCGGGCTGTTTTATTAAATAGGTCTCAATGTTATGTTTCCTTAAGAATTCATTTCGTTCTTTACCGTGTCCTTCTTCAACTTTATAATCCCCATTCAGGCAGTCCAGAGTGGCTTTGGAGATGTGGATCCTCCTGCGTGTATGACACAAGTGGTACTAAATGCTGATTGCGTATTTTGACAGGAAGGACTATGGAGAGCTTTATGTCATTATTTAACATTATAGATACATGCTCTTTTTGGTACTACATATGATTTTACAATAATTCAGCATTATAAACTGTTACATTTTAGAGGTACTGTGTAATCACTCATGATCTGCAAATTTCTTTATAAACACAGACTCCAGTACTGCAGTGGAAGCCCAAGGTCAGACTCTGGCACCAGCATGGAGCCCCACTCACTTCAGTGGGATTCCATGCAGGTGTAGGGATCAGCCCATATTATTATTATTATTAATTATTTGGATTGAGGTAGCACTTAGGAGCCCCAGACATGCACCGGACTCCATTGTGCTAGGTACTATACAAACAGAACAGAACAGAAAGACAGACCCTGCCTCAAAGATCTTACAATCTAAGTATCAGGCAAGGGACAACAAATGGGTGCAGACAGACTGAGGAGGGAGTACAACGAGACACTATTGGTGAGCATCGTATGCAGTGGTATTAGAGCATCACCAGGCTAACCTGGATCAGATTGCAGGACGGGGGCTTTAATAGCAGAGCCTGATTCCATTATGATGAGTAGTACCTTACTCTGGGAGCAGTCTCACTGATTCCCATCAGACTACCCCCAGAGTGAGGTACTAGTCAGTGTGAGCTATGGCAGTGGTTTTCAGACTGCGGGTCATGACCCAGTACTGAGTCGCAGAATGTCAGGCACTGGGTCGCGGCGGCTCTGGTCAGCACTGCTGATTGGGCTGTTAAAAGTTCCCTCAGCAGTGCTGCCTGGCTAAGGTTGGCTAGTCCCTACCTGTTCTGACAGCGGGCTGTGCCCCGAAAGCGGCCAGCAGCAGGTCTGGCTCCTAGGCGAGGAGGCCCCGGGGCACCGCACACTGCTCCCGCCCCAAGCACCTGACTCCCCGAAGCCTTTGCACTGCTTCCGAGAGGGGCAGGAAGTACGTTTTGGTATGGTAGTGTAAATGAGTTACTCGAAGTTCTGTATTAATACACCTAGTAAGGGATCTATTTGTCAAAAAACATTTCCTGAATACTTGCTGACAGGTATTTTGAAATAAATTACCAAAATAATTGAAACTGGCGTGATTCTATTGTGTTATTTTGACAAACAGAATGCTGTGTGCAGAATTTTTCATTTTTTTGGAACAGCATTCCCCCAGGAGTAACATATGTAGGAGATACACAGAGCTAGATTTTCCAGTGGTGTAAACTGGCATTGATTTCAATGGCTCTGTACTGGTTTACACCAGCGCAAGCTCTGGCCCATAATATTTCCCATCCCATCTCTTTGCAACCCTTGTTTTGTGGCCTATTTGATGCCATTGCAGATTTATACTGTGTAAAATCCTAGTGATAAACCTAGGAATTTGTGTAGTAAAAAGGGTATGGGTTTAACCCTTTGTGGTAGTGACAACCTCCTGCAAGTTGCTGATTACACTTAACTCCTCTGAAGTGCCTGGAAGTGAAGGAATCCAGAAAAACACAGAATCAGAAGCTATCTATAATATGAAACATAATTTCACAATAAAAAACCCTAAAAAAAATTGAAATATTTATATCTCAATCCATTTAAAACCTAGGGCCAGATCTTCAGCCAATGTAAATCAATGTAGCTGAATGGAAGTCAATGCATCTATGCCAATTTACCTCAGAAGAGGATCTGACCCATTATTTTTGCCAAAATGTCCACCGAGATTAATGGTCCCTAACAATAAAATGACTGTAAAAATTGTTTCCTGAAGGTAAGCCGCATTTGGCCTGGATTTGAAAAAACAAATAGTCTGCTACCTGAGAAACAGACTTTGTTTCCAAGCTTATAAATCCAAAAAGGCTAAATTAATTTAAGTAAGGGACTAAATACAAAAAAGGATAGAAAACAATACATTAGTTGCTAGGGTGACTATCTTTGTGCTGAGTTTTAGTCTAATACAATTTCAGAAGATTGCATTATAAACTCCTGAAATATGGGGTTTATAATGGAAACGATAACAGCGCTAAGTAGAGCTGTGATTCTGGCTACTGATTTAATACACGTACTGGGACAAAATATTAATAAACCAGCTGGTAGAGTCAAGAATGGGTTCTGCATCCACCTTACAAGAATTTGACTTTTCTTCATTCATTTAAAATGTATGTTGAGGAGGCCTGACTCTGGGCTCACTTAAAATGAGCCTTAAAATGAGACTTCAATCAGCATTGAAGTCAATGGATCTAACCCATTTTAGAAAAGGTAAGACCGGAATCAGGCCCAAGACTTTTGAACCTATTCATAAATAAGGTATCCTGAAAAATCAGTTATCAGCTATGCTTTATGCAAGAACAAACAGGTTAATTCCAAGATGCACAGTGACACATATCATGTATTAGAAATAACAGTCCTGCCTTTAATACACAGAAAAGTGGCTCTAAAAATAATATTCTGGGATTCCATATGTATTCTCTATCAGTGGGTTCTGGATCAAATTTGCTCATTTTAGAGCATTTCCACACAAACACTCTCTGCATGCCGAGCTTCAGTATAAATCTACAGAGCTCCAGAGTGCCACGCACTAACTGTCCGTGTATACTGTGCTTATGCACACTAAGAGGTCTCTGGTGCACATTGCAGTACTGTGGTTTGAAACAGCCATAGGTCAAAGTTCACTAGGGAACTTTTAGTGAGCAGCAGCATGGTCCCGTATGGATACTTAGTGTGTGGGACACTGAAGCGCTGTAGTTTAACACCCCAGCTAGCTGTGCAGCAAGTGCTTGTGTAGACATGCCCTAAGAAACACAAAAATGATTGATCTTTCATTTTAGCAAACTGCATCTGAGATCTGGAAGTAAAGTTGTATTCTTTGTGCTCCTAGTCTCTAGGTGTGAAATTTACCCCCTTGTGAGCTAAGGGACAGGTTTCAATGTATGCACCACTGAAGTCCCATTAAGCCCCTCTACTGAGGGCCTAGGTGGGATTTATATGGTTAGGGCCCTACCAAATTCACAGCCCATTTTGGTCAATTTCACGGTCATAGGATGTTAAAAATCATAAATTTTATGATTTCCGCTATTTAAATCTGAAATTTCATAGTGTTGTAATTGTAGGGGTCCTGACCCAAAAAGGAGTTATGGGGAGGGGTCGCAAGGTTATTGTGGGGGGTGCAGTATGGCTACCCTTACTTCTGCGCTGTTGCGGTGATGCCTTCAGATCTGGGTGGCTGGAGAGTGGCAGCTGCTGGCCGGGATCTCAGCTCTGAAGGGCAGCGGCGCAGAAGTAAGGGTAGTACTTCTGCGCTGCTGCTTTCAGAGCGGGGTGCCTGGCTAAAAGTCACTGCCCTCCGACTGCCCAGTTGTGAAGGTAGCGCAGAAGTAAGGGTAGCAATACCGCATCCCACCTAAAATAACTTTGTGACCCCCCTGGAACCTTCTTTTGGCTCAGGACCCCCAGTTTGAGAAACACTGGTCTCCCCCATGAAATCTGTATGGTATAGGGGAAAAACCAGATTTAATGGGGGGAAACCAGATTCCACAGTCTGTGGTGCATTTTTCATGGCCATGAACTTGGTAGGCCCTACGTCTAGTACACAGGCTTTGCGTTGTGCACTTTCAGCAAAGGGGTGAAATTCAACCCACTACAATACAGATTTGGGAAGCAGAACTTGGCTTGATCATTTTGCTAATGATGACAAGGCTGAGTATGACACAGCTTGTTCCTCCGTATCTGTATTGGTTCTGTGGGGGTAACACTAATGAATATGTGTTTTGTCACTCTAGTGTTCACGTGTGACTCAGGCACATACAGATCATATATGTTGGGAAAGGAGGAGTCATTCTTCTGAGCATAACCGCTCTTTACAAAACAATACTTAGAAAGCAATGACAGATTGGTAAAAAGACTCATTTCCCACTGACTTTAGAGACAATTATTCTGCAGTCAGTACGGGGGCAGGGGTACCATATCTGCAATATCTCAATTAGAGCCTGGCACATGGCTTTTCCATGTATTACTTGAGGCAGATCTAGGTTGAAGGGGTGTTCTAAGGATTCAAAGACCAGACCAGTGTAGCACAACTCTCACGGCAAGAATTGGCAGGCACACTAAACTTTATCTGTTCCAGAACTTCCCCAGATGTTGCTTCTCTGCTCCAAGGTCCTGACTCTGCATCATTAAAGTAAATAGGACTTTTGCCAGATACACCAACGGGAACAGGACCGGAGCTTAAATGGGGATTTCTGTGGCCAGCATGACCCCACTGCTTGACCCTAACAGATCTCCAAAATAGTAAGTGGTCTGGCTGCAAAGGGTATGGAGAGTGGTTGACTCACCACAGCAAAGATAGGAATTGTGCATTGCAAAATGTGTTGAGATGCAGGTCACATGAGGCAGAAATAACTTTTCAGCCCTGGGGTGAAGCAGACACCTCAGATGAAGAAACACTAAGCAGATGGATGGCAGTAAGTATATCCCTACATATACAATTGCACCCGTAAAGGTCACAAAGCACAGATTAGCAGCTCAGAGCATCAAGCTAGTTGTGAACAATCCCTGCAGGGTAAGTTTTCCAAAACTCCATGAAATTAGGTTGGCAGCTTATGAAAGATGCAACAACGCTCCCACATCTTGTGTAAAATCATGGGAAACTGCACCCATGTTCCTCACACCAGCATTTGGAACCAAAGGACTTAGGAGTGAAGCCTGCATGCTAGTCAGAAGGGAGAATCTTGAACCAAAGGTATCTGCATGAATCCTGTGTCAGATACGGTGTCACCGGGCAAGCTGCCCATTTAAGGGGTTTGGGCCTCACCCTCACCTGTGGCAGTTTTAACTCATCTCTTCAGGTAAAGGGAATTAGTATAATGAGCATGTGAGGGGGGAACTCAGAACCAGGTCTGCTAGAAAATATAAGAGACCATTCAGAGGAGAGTCTAAAAGGGGCAGGAGGGGTGTTCCACACAAAAACATTCCCCATAGGGACCCAAGCAGAGGCCTGGGTGCAAGCCTGCAAAGATCAGGAATCAGCTAGGAAGGCTGGAGTGAGGGGAGTAAGCTTGCGATGAGGGCTGGGACCAAGAATCCTGCCCCCAAGTGCTATGATCTAGCTAGGAAGGTTGGATGTGAGATCTGTGTTGTTTTGTATCTTACATTAATAAATCAGACTCTTAAAAGGAAAGAATGATTGAGAAAACAGCTGCAGCGTGAAGTGTGATTAACGGGGAAAGGAAGGAAACTGAGGGAGCAGCAGGGCCTGAAGCCAGACTGGGTAAGCCCTGCTTCATTCAGAAATAGCTATTGGCTGAATACTGTCTCTGACCATTTGCAGAGGGCAACATTCCCTTTCCCACAGCCAGATCCACAACACCCAGGTCTGAAGGGCAGGCAAGACAGCAATGGAAATGAGATCTGTTGACCTTCCCAAAAGATCTGCATGCTGGGGGTCGGTTGGGGCAGTCAATGGCTATCTAAAAGGAGGAGTTGGTATATGGGTATTTTGTGACAATCTTCTCACCAGCCTTTGCTAAGAGCCATTTTACAAATATCACCAGAAGGATGCTTTAAACATTGCATCAAACCTATTAAAATACTGGAAAGAGAGTTAATTTGTCAAAGGCAAACAAAAATGATATAGCTGATGGGATCATGCTCCGTCTTACCCAGGAATGCCGCCTGACTCGAGTTTGTTTGCAATATCCACATCCCATGACCAGACATCAAACTGCCACTTCCGTAGGCCCAGCACCCCACACAGCACTGATCCAGAATGTATTCCGATCCGCATGTCAATGTCATGCTTTGTTCTTGACCTAACATATCTGTTTTTGTTAAAGGGTTAAATACACAAAGAAATACAAGATCAGCTCATGCAATCAACTCCATAGAAGTCTGTAACTATGATCCATGTGGAAAAGTCACATCTTCACTGCACCGTAACAACTGTCCTGCAGGCCTTGCCAGATAACAGGGCAGCTGCAGAACTAACATCATTCAGAGGTTTTACGAGTTTAAAAAACGTAGTCTATAAAATGCAACACCAATTTCACATGTAGGGATACTTGATAGCCATATACAGTTAAGAGATAACATTCTGGGTGGCAGAGTATGTGCAGTCATAAAATGGTTCTGAAAACTGGATTATCATAGAGGTGCTTAATTGCATGCATGGTTTGATGGCACACATATTATTCCTATTTTGCAGAAATATAAAGAGAGAGAGCGAGAGAGAGATGTTTAAATGGAAGCAACTGTAGGGTCCACTGAGTCCTTTCCCATAAAAGCATGACTGAATATTTAACACACCAACAGAAACTATTATAGTTAAGATATACAATGATCTCATTCTACCCTCCTCCTATTCTGAGTAACTCATTACTTTCCAAAACCTCCCTTTTCTGGCCGACATTTTCTAGGGTTGGTCTTCGCCCAAAGGTGAAATATTTGTTAGAGGATTTGGACAAAAATGCTCCTAAGAATATGAAGGGATTGAAAAAATAGATACTTTTCCCATTATAACAAAAATTCTTGGGATCTTTTTTGAGCAGTCAAAACAGCTGGGGTTGCTTAGCTAAAATCTGGCATGGAAATAAGCCTTATTAAAGAGAAGTATCTTGGGCCTTGTCTACACTATGGAGATTATAGCAGCACAGCCATGGTGCCTTAGCTTTATCAGTATAAACGTATGGTGTAGATGCAGCCTACAGTGATGGAAGGGGTTTGTTTGTCCATCGCTGTTGAAATACCACCTACCTGAGCAACAGTAGCTATGTCGATGGAAGCATTCTTCCATTGACCTAGTTGTGTCTCCATTGGGAATTAGGACAGCATAGCTATTGTTCTCAGGAGCATGGATTTTTCATACCCCGGAGTGCCATAGCTATGTCAACTTAAATTTTAAGCATAGACCAAGCCTTGGGGTGTGCTGGTAAAAATTGATGAGGATTTGACCAACTGAAAATTGTACCCTGCACACTCACAGAGTACATTTTGCACAGGGCTTTTCATGAAGCTCATAAAATATGGAGGTTGCATTATGTATTCATGCATTACTATTTTAGCTATGTAGGAAAGATGCCAATGCCCCGGCAGACCTTGTGAAATGTGATAGGGCTAGGGAGCACTACTTTGCTCTTTGTATGGTTTGCAGAAAGAAGCAAAGATGTGCCAGGCCTCAGGGAAGAGCAAAGTGCCTTCCCCAACTTCCCAACATACCAGGTTCGCAAGGAGAGGTGCTTACTTTGGCAGATCTCCTAAGGGGCATGAGACATGACACTTCCTGGTTGCCCATGATACAGATAGTTCCAGATTTAGAAACCTGCATAAACAACCCTCAGCTTTGCCCTGTCGTGTGTATGCATCATGATAAAGTCCACTTTGACATTACTAGGCAACTTTGTTGACAGTCTCAGAAAGGAAATTAATGTGCTTGATAATCAGCTGGTTTAAATCAATGTAGCTCTACTGAAGTAAATGGAGCTCCACTAGATGAAGACCTGAGCCAGAAGATGGATTTACAATGATCTTACACTAAATTAGTACCTTCCTTTCAGACTGATTCCAATGCAGTGTATGTGGAGACACTAAACTACCTTTGCACCCCAGAGGGTGTCCTTCCAAGTGAGAGTTGAGGCACTTTGGTTGGGCAGTGTGGAGCAGCTCACAACTAAGTCACCAGTGCAATACCTACTGTGAGGACAAAGAGAGTATTGTCTTCAGAGCTTTCAATCTGACATTATTAATGAACTCTGACTTTACCTTAAACCACCCCCACTACTGTTTGCACTAACTAACATCCTTGCTGGCAGTCTCAGAATAAATAAAATGCACGGCAGGCTGAAATTTGCTATTTCTTTATACAAGTCCCAGTCCTGCTACCACTGAAGTCAATGGCAATGGTGCACGATCATACCTTAGGACAGACAAAGAATAAACAGAGCTATTTCACAATTCCCGAGCTGCACATCATAGACTCAAATCTGACCTAGACAGATCATGTCTAGGGACAAAAGGATAAATCACAAGCTTCCATTCAGTCCGTGGTCTTTGATTACTGTCAACAAGGACATCAATGTAGTGTGTGAAATTTAGTTTCAAAAAGGAAAAGAAATTATATAAAAATGAGAGGATTCACAGAAAAAGCAATTCACCTTTATTGTCCTCTCCTGCACATTTTCTGAGAAAAATGACGACTATAATATGTTCCTATGCAGCTGTTATACTGCTAGCCCAGCACTTACTCGTCAGATCCAGACACCAGGAGGTCTCAGTGACCTTGGCAAGAGGGGTAGACTGAGATTTACACATTGATAAACTATTTTTTGGCACATTTCCTCCAATGTATTGAACAAAAACATGTTTCTCTATAAAAAAGAAGCACACCTGGTTTTATTACTCCACCAGCGTTTTGTTCAAACACACCGATTGTGGCAAATGACTTGCCAGTGGTTCTTGGAATAGTGTATCTTGGGATTCTGAATTTTGCTCTGCACAATTTTGTCATTTTTTACATTTTATTTTTAGGATTTTCACCTTTTTTGACTCCAGTGCCAAAACTGGCATCTGGAAGGAAAACTTATTCTTCTCTACCAGTAATTGACTGGGAATTAAGAGCAAATTTCAGCATGGCATGTCCAGACTTAGGGCCTGGCCCTTGATCTTTCAATCTACAGTATCTATCAAATGTATGGGACTCCTTTCCAGCCCTCCGCTTCAGTCAACATTGGAAAGAGAAAGAAGCTTTCTAACTTGAGAAGTGCCCACTGGGCTCTGAAACTGGGCCCTGGCTGAAAGGAGAGTATATTGTGTGAACGAAGACTATGAACACGTCATGGAGTTATTGGAGAAGAAAGTGAATACCTGCATTTGAGAAGTGACTGGTTTTGTGTGATTAGAGATTTGTTGACCAGCCAGACCTAAGCTTTGGAAAAGATAATGGATAGGCATTACATAATGGACAGAGCTGCTTGGAAAAATTCCAATGAAACAATTTTTCATTGGAATTTCCCAAGATGTCAAAATCTAAAAAATTCTGCAGAGACAGTTTGATTTTGGAAAAACTCCCACTGACTTCAATGGGACCTTGAGATTTTCTTCCTGGTCAGCATTCTCTGCTTAGTAATTAGATTCTGTAGCGGTTAATAAAAGGCTTTTCTGTGTGCATGAAGAATTTGAGCTAAAAGTCAGAAATCTGCCTAATTGCTGATTTAAGAATGCATTTATATATTGTCATACTTATTTTAAAAGTTAGATAGCAGGATGCACTAAACTACTGAATGGCTTACAAAATGTGGCTAAGATCCAAACACTCATAGGATGGAATACTTTGTAGATGGCCCTAACACAAGGTCAAGTAGCTGTCTGATGCAAAATGACACTCTGGGCTCTATATAAATTAGAGCAGCTTCAGGGATGGATTTACTCTAGAATTACACTGTTAGAGCTGATATGAGTAACATCACTATCTGTAGCGGTTCTTATACCATGCTCAGCACTGAATGCCTATGAGCTGATATTGTAGTACTACACACTACAATAAAGTCATGGAATACATTGCTGTTTATGTGTCAGTATTCTCCAACAAAAACATTATACATTTGTATGCATTTCCACAAATTCAAGCACAAACCATTAGAAGTCTGTGCCTTTCCATTTTCCAATTACACTATAACACTACATCAAATAATTACATTGCCATGCCATATTTCCAATTTTGTTCCCATTATTTTTTCATAACATGTCTTAAGATGGTGGGTATCGGGGGGAGAGGGGGCCATTTAAGAATTAAATTAGGGTAGTATTAACTATAAAACCAAAAACAGGAGCTATGTCAATTTATACCACCTGAGGACCTGGTCCTAGAGTTCTAAGCAAATAGTTGTGTGTATCTTTTGTTTTGTTCTGATGTCCACATTTCTCATTCCCTATTTTCATGGCAACTATGATCATTTTTATACCAGCTGAGGATCTAGCCCTCTATGATTAGCAAAGCCAACTAGAAAAGGCATCTAATTTTGAATCACTTGTGCTATGTCAGGGAGTTCAAAACAACTTTTGAACATTTTAGTGCCAGGGCACTTTCTCTACCATATGTAAATCACTCTCTGAATTCATATATATCAGAATAAGGAGTAGGTGGGTCAGGTTTCCCAACAGACCAATAGAACAGGTCAAAAAACAGTTGTTCCTTGGGAAACAGCAGGAAACTTGACACGTCTGCTACTGAGATCATGCATAGTAGCTGTTTTTCTTGAATTAATATTACTACTGTTAGAGACTACACATAGATAGACTGGTTTATAATGAAGACAAGCTGTTATACTGTGTCCAGAGTTGAGTTTCAGTTGTGTGGTGAGACTACTTCGGTCATAATAAATATTCTTTCAGCTGGCACTTTAGTGGGCAGGTATCCCAGACACTAATCCATCCAAGACTCCTTGACCTGCAAAATAAGTGTGTTGGTAAGGTTTGTTTGGATCTCCACTACTGTGCAGGGAGACGCCGTCCCTCTGATGGCAGAACTGACACAGCCTCCCAACCTCCCTTCTCCTAATGAAGTAAGCCTCAGGAACAAAGAAATTCCAGGGAGGAGTTAGCCCCAGGCCCAGAGAAATTCAAGCCAGCTGAGCAATCACAGAAGCCGGTTCAACACGGACTGTTGGCCACCTATGTTATCATAGAGTTTAAGGCCAGAAGAGACCATCTAGTGTGTACCATCCTGTATATCACATGCCATTACATTTCACCCGCTTAGCCCTGTATTGAGGCCAATCGCTTGTGATTGGCCAAAGCGTATCTCCCAGAAAGTCATCCGGTCTTTATTTGAGGGTGTCAAGAGTTGAAGAATCCACCACTTCCCTGGGGAGTTTGTTCCAATAGTTAATCAACCTCCCTGTTAAATATTTGTGCCTTATTTCTAATTTGAATTTTTCTGGCTTCAACTTCCAGTCACTGGTTCTTGTTATGTCTTTTTCTTCTCTCACTGCAAGGCATTTTTTACCAGCCCTCAAATCAACATCCGTTGAAAAAATGAGGGCTGCAGAAGTGGCTGCAGTATTCCTGTGTTGGTCTCACCATCCTCAGGCCATTTCTTCAATTTTCACTCTGGATATTCTCTGCCTTGTGCTGATTGGCTCTTTGCTCTACTTCCCCTCCAGATGCCACTCTTAAGGTTTCCTCAGCTCAGCCTCACTTCCTTTGCCTTCCATGCTCCCACTCCATCCTTCCGCCCTCATCTCCCAGACCTATCCCCCACACCTTCCTCCCTTCATCTTTTCAGTTATCCAATCCTCTCCTAACTTAACGCCACCCATATCATTAACCCCCCATCACAAAATAAACCCACCAACCCTTGCCCCAAGTAGCAGAGAACATGGCATTTGGA
The DNA here is from genome assembly GCF_016161935.1 of Mauremys reevesii. NCBI lineage: Eukaryota > Metazoa > Chordata > Testudines > Geoemydidae > Mauremys > Mauremys reevesii. The sequence continues at coordinate 270,239,372 of NC_052624.1, forward strand.
AGCCACCACACTGTTCACTCTGCTTGTGTGTTCCATCCCTTTCCCCTACCCCTTGTCTGTCTTGTCTATTTAGACCACTGGGGCAGGGAAAGTCTTTCACTATGTGTTTGCACAGCGCATGGCACAAGAAGATCCTTTTCTTATTTGGCCTTTAGACCCTATTGTTATTGTTATAATTTATTTGTGTTATAATAATCCAAATGATCTGACATAAGATAGAATAAAGGGATGCAGAGATAGCAGATTCTATTCTTGCTAGGTCCTTAGCAGCTCTGTCTTCTTCTGTTAAATTCAGGGATATCCATACAGCTGCATGGGAAGTGGTCAAAGCTTAGAACTGCACAAGCAGCATTGCCCAGCAGTCTGATTCTGGTTATTGGAACTGCCATGTAAATATTTTCCACCCTTCAAGAAAGCCTTGAATTGAGCTAACTGGCCTAACTGTGTCTCTGATCTAATCTCCTGTGGAGTCCTCCAAATATTTTGTGCATAGAAGCTATTTCTTTTGCAAAGCCTTCAGGAAAAGAAAAGACATCCCATAACCACCAAAATGGAACCACTGGCAGGATTTCGTTCAGATCCGTCATGCCAATAATAAGCTCTGCAGGGGTCAGTTCAAAAGCCTTCAGTACACACAAGTTTTTCCATTCTAGCCATGAGAGTGATTTCAGTTTGGAATGACAGATTTTTGTAGGTAATGCCAGGCTGTCTCTCAAACATGTAAAAGGCAGCGCTTGCTCGGATGATGATGATAGCTCTCAGAAGGCCTCAGAGATACTGAAGTCCCACTGTGCACTGTACAAGCACATAGTAAGATCCCCTGCCCCAAAGGCTTTGTAATCTAGATAGACAAGACAGAAAAAAGGGTGGAAGAAACAGGAAGAAAGGAAGAACGATCATTTCCCCCATTTACAGGTGGGGAACTGAGATACAGAGATTAAGGCTAGGATCTTTAAAGGAGCCTGTGAGAGTCTGGCCAGTTAATTTGGACTGGGATGGTCAAAAGTGCCTAAGGAACTTAGGCTCACAACTCCAACTGAATTTAACTACTATTAAACTTATTAAAACTATGATAAACTATATATTACCACAGTGACTAGAGACCAGCTGCGGGAGTGGTAAATAATGAAGAGGACAGGTCACTCTTACAGAGTGATCTGGATCACTTGGTAAACTGGGTGCAAGCAAACAATATGTGTTTCAATATGCTAAATGGAAATGCATCCATCTAGGAACAAATAATGTAGGCCACACTTACAGGATGCATGGCTCGATCCTGGGAAGCAGTGACTCTGAAAAAGATTTGAGGGTTCTGGGAATAATCAGCTGGACATGAGCTCCCAGTGTGATGCTGTGGCCAAAAGAGCTAATGTGATCTTGGGATGCCTAAAGAGGGGAATCTCGGGTAAGAGCAGAAAGGTTATTTCACCTCTGTATTTGGCACTGGTGAGACTGTTCCTGGAATACTCTGTCCAGTTCTGGTGCCTACAATTCAAGAAGGCTGTTGATAAATTGCAGAGGGGTCAAACAAGAACGATAGGAATGATTGAAGGATTAGAAAACATGCTTTATAGGATAGACTCAAGGAGCTCAATCTTTTTAGCTTAACAAAAAGAAGGTTACAGGGTAACTTTATCACAGTCTATAAATATCTACATGGGTAACAAATATTTAATATGGGCTCTTCAATCTACCAGAGAAAGGTACAGCATGATCCTGAGGCTGGAAGTTGAAGATAGACAAATTCAGACTAGAAATAAGGCATAATTTTGAACAGGAAGAACAATTAACAATTGGAACAATTTACCAAGGGTTGTGGTGGATTCTTCATCACTGAAGATTTTTCATCAAGATTGGATGTTTTTCTAAAAGTTATGCTCTAGAAATTATTTTGGGGAAGTTCTATGGCCTGTTACAAAGGAGGTCAGACTAGATGATCACCATGGTCTCTTTTGGCTTTGGACTCTATGAAAAAGCCTAATCAGTAATGGGGCCCCAATATGCTAAATGCTGAACAAATACATAACGAGACATGGGTCCCTGCCCCCAAGGAATTTACAATCATAGAGGAAAAGTGACCTATGAAGGACTTGGTAGAGGGTGTGCTGTCAAGTTTGTACAAATGACTTTATCTATATAAGAGACACAAGGTGGGTGAGGTAACCTCTTTTATTGGACAAGTTTTTGATCTACACACAGCTTTTCTTCAGGTCTGGGAAAGGAACTCCCAGCATCACAGGAAAATGCAAGGTGGAACAGATTGTTTAGCATAAGTAGGTAGCACATATTGTAAGGGATCTTTCAAGGTACAGTGGCCGGTTAACACTTCTACAGTCTTAGGACCAAAAGAGGGGGTTAGTGGGTTACTACACTGCATATATTTATATATACAACTGAAATATTTAATATTACTCATAGGGCTTGTCTTCATTACTGAAAGTCGATCTAAGTTATGCTACTTCAGCTACATGAATAACATAGCTGGAGTCGACGTACCTTAGGTCGACTTACCCCGGTGTCTTCACAGCGCTGCGTCGATGGGAGACGCTCTCCTGCCGACTTCCCTTACTTTTCTCGGGGAGCTGAAGTACCAGAGTCAACTGGAGAGCGCTCTGCTGTTGATTTTGACACCTGCCATATTGATTGCAGCAGCGTCAATCTCCCCAGTAGTGAAGACAAGCCCATAGATAGCTTTTTCCACCTATAATTTCTATGATTTGTGCTTTACTTTGGTCGTGGGACCCGAAGCAAAATACCCACCACACTCTGCAATATTTGGTCTGTTAGTTTTGTCAGCTCCCTTCCTAGAGATCAGTAACAGCAAGGTCCATTATTTAGTTGCATTTTTATTAATTATCTTCAAGCTCCTCTTAAATTCAGGACACAGTAGTATAGTGCAGTCCACAGTAACTCTCTAATTCCATGGGATACACCCAGGATTAGGAAGGTAGGCAGGTGGAAAGGTGGGAAAAAACAGAAAATGGAACACATAAGAGGTTGGATAGGAAAACAGCAGTAATAAGGGGAGGAGGTTTGGTGTGGGACTCACTGGTTTGATAAGGAAGGCCACAGTGGGAGGAGCATTGGGAGAAGGATGCACTGGACCAAAAAGTGGGTGGTTTTGAGGTGATGGGTGAAAAAGGCTAAGAATGCTTCTTTTGTAGCACTGGAAATTGGGCACTAGCAGGGCAAAACACTTGACTATAAATGGGCTGCTGAAGCCTGATAGTTTCTGTGCACATATCTGATCAAAATATGCAGAACCGGCTCTAGGCATAAGTGGACTAAGCAATTGCTTTGGGCCCTGAGCAGCTCATGGGGCCCCCTATTAATTATTAGTATGTGTTGTGTGTGGGAGGGTGCTCCCTGCTTAGGGCTCCCAATGGGCTTGGATCACCTCTGAACAGGGGCGGCTCTAGCTTTTTTGCTGCCCCAAGCACGGCAGGCAGGCTGCCTTTGGCATACCCGCCGCCAAATTACCGCTGAAGCTGTGGGACTGGCAGACCTCCCGCAGGCACGCTGCCAAAGGCTGCCTGACTGCTGCCCTCGCAGGGACCGACAGGGCAACCCCTGAGGCTTGCCGTCCCAGGCACGCGCTTGGAGAGCTGGTGCCTGGAGCCACCACTGCCTCTGAATACTATACGAGATCAGAAACAAAGCTATCTACATACTGGAGGTTCAAGCTTTAACTAAAACTTTCATAGCTCCTGTGGAGTTAAGGGGCAACCTTAACATAATAAGCAATGCCTATTTAGCTGGCGAATCTTATACCACTTATAAATTTATCTCTGACCTATGATTCAGATAAAGCCATTGCCACTGCTGTCTATTTACTTAACTTCGATTGTCAAAGGGATTATAGAAAATGAGCCAGCCTCGTTTTATCCTAAGCAACCTCATCTTAAAAAAATTGCAACAGTAAAAATGAGTAACTGCTAAATTTCAATCTGTGGAAATACAATGGCCATTGTCTCCTCCTCCACCTTCTTACTATCATCATAGATATTATGTTATAGGTTCTAAATCATAGTATTTTACTTAAATGTATTCAGGTTCTATGAATGTGGACCTGGTGCTGCTTCACAGATAACAAAATTCTCTGTCTTGCTCCAGTAAGTCGATAATCCATCTCTGAAGCCAATGTGCCATCAAGACAATATTTGAAGATTTACTCTGTCTAGCAATAAAAATGCTTACATAACAGACCACAGGACAGTAGCAACATCCCCAAAAGAAGACAACAAAGAAAAGAATTACCTGATAGTTTTGATCATGCTGAGTCCCATTTCAACACAACAGTGTGCATGGTCTTGGCGAGGTTCCGGGAGCCCAGAAACACAGTAGTAACAATCCCCCAGGATCTTAATTCTAAGGCAATGATGTTCCTAAATTAAATGTATCAAAACAGAAAGATTTGTAGTAATGGGTTTGTATTTGCAACACAAGCATGGATGTGGCTGTGAAAAAAAATTGGAAGGAAATGTAAAAGGTTTTCACTATACTCTGTTTGTGTGTGTGTAACTAATACTATCTTGATTTGTTCTGATTTTGAAAATTAGTGCCTTTATACTTCCATTATATATAATTACTTATTTTTTGTGTGTGTGTCTGAAGTTTTTATTGCAGGTGTGTGAAGTTCTTAGCAGGGTTGGGTTAGAAGCTAGGCAAAGGTCCCAAAAGCTGCACAGTGGGTTAATTAGAGTCTCACATTTAGGAAACCACAGAAATATATAGGGATTGATCCACACCATAGCGTGCCCTTCCACTGACTTCACTGGGCATGGATCAGGCCCACAGAGAGGAACAATACATTCCCTGTCTGGGAAGTTATTGAACATTGGGAACAGGGAATAAACAATGTAGTAGGAAGGAATTCCCATGGTTTTCCTCCTCTACCTCTGTCCCTTACAAACAAACTAGAGAATATATCCAGCAATGAAATGTTGTTCATTACATATAATTATATTAAGAAAACCGTTTCTTGGTTTCTCATGAAGCAATTACTGAATGAATGCCACAGGCAATGTTTTGGAGCACCTCTACCCCTCTGTGACAGAGTGCTAGGTATGAAAGCCGGAGTCAGCACTCTGTTCACAGCTGCTCCAATCAGGCAAAGCAGAAGTATGCCTAATATGTGGGTGGGGCAGAGCAGAAAGGCTGATTAAGCCATTAGCCAGAGCCCACAAATAGGCACAGGAAATAAGTAAAAAGGGGGAAGCAGGGCAGTAGGAGGGAGAGAGAGATTGCTCTCCTCTGCTTGTTAACAGTATAATGTATGTTGTGAAGATGGTGGGACTCCTTTATAAATAAACGGCATAAGGTGTTGGACCAGCACAAGGGTCTCTGCGTAGTCTGTCGACCGAGAGAGAAGCAGGACCAAGGAGGACCTGTTATACCCTCCTTCCAAGATTTTTGTTAAAGTGAAATAAAGAAGCTTAAATAGTTAGATTTAAAGAGTTATTTATTTTGGTTTGGATTTCTTTTTTTTCTGTTATCTCTTCATTCAGATCCGCAAGGCAAGAAAATACAGAACAGCAAGACCTTTTGAATCTTATCTCCCGGAGCATTTCCCACCTCTTTTTTAAAAAAGTTTTTGCTTCCAGTACAATTGCAGACATTCCCAGAGCTTGATCCAATACCCATTGAAGTCAGCAGATTCCCATTGATTTCAGTGGGCTTTGGATGAGGCCTATATTCCAAAATAAAATAAAAAAAACAGATGTCATTGGTCACAGATACAGTACATATTTATTTGCACACCATCCAACTAGAAATGTTCTTCAGCGTCAAGGGAAAATATAGTATTTCATCATATATAAAGATCCTACTGGACTCTGTAGTAATGGACGGAAACACCATATTATCTTGTTTTTAGATCATTACTTTGGCATATCCTTTTCTAGTGAAACAGCTCTCAGAAACAACCAAGTATTCATGGGTTCCACTCTCCACTGTAGCTGATGAAATAAAATTCATTTTTACTAAATCCCCAACCCATCAAAGCACTTAAGATTGTACTCAATTGTAAGCACATGCTTCTGTGCTTTGCTGGATTGTGGTCTGTGGTTGAGAGTCAATGTACTGTAATTGGAATTACAGGGTTCAGGGGTACAAATGTGGATTTTCTAGAGCTGAACAAGACTTTTCATGATGAAAAGTAGTTTAAAAAATAAGTGCACTCTAACACCAGGTGAGCATATGTTTTTATGGTAGCAGGAAACCCTTGCAGTAAAAGCAACAAAGAATCCTGTGGCACCTTATAGACTAACAGACGTTCTGCAGCATGAGCTTTCGTGGGTGAATACCCACTTCTTCAGATGCAAGTGGTGGAAATTTCCAGGGGCAGGTTTATATATGCAAGCAAGAAGCAAGCTAGAGATAACGAGGTTAGTTCAATCAGGGAGGATGAGGCCCTGTTCTAGCAGTTGAGGTGTGAAAACCAAGGGAGGAGAAACTGGTTCTGTAATTGGCAAGCCATTCACAGTCTTTGTTTAATCCTGAGCTGATGGTGTCAAATTTGCAGATGAACTGGAGCTCAGCAGTTTCTCTTTGAAGTCTGGTCCTGAAGTTTTTTTGCTGCAGGATGGCCACCTTAAGATCTGCTATTGTGTGGCCAGGGAGGTTGAAGTGTTCTCCTACAGGTTTTTGTATATTGCCATTCCTAATATCTGATTTGTGTCCATTTATCCTTTTCCTTAGAGACTGTCCAGTTTGGCCGATGTACATAGCAGAGGGGCATTGCTGGCATATGATGGCATATATTATATTGGTGGACGTGCAGGTGAATGAACCGGTGATGGTGTGGCTGATCTGGTTAGGTCCTGTGATGGTGTTGCTGGTGTAGATATGTGGGCAGAGTTGGCATCGAGGTTTGTTGCATGGGTTGGTTCCTGAGCTAGAGTTACTATGGTGCGGTGTGCAGTTACTGGTGAGAATATGCTTCAGGTTGGCGAGGACTGGCCTGCCACCCAAGGCCTGTGAAAGTGTGGGATCATTCTCCAGGATGGGTTGTAGATCCCTGATGATCCCTGATGATGTCTACAACCCATCCTGGAGAATGATCCCACACTTTCACAGGCCTTGGGTGGCAGGCCAGTCCTCGCCCACAGACAACCTGCCAACCTGAAGCATATTCTCACCAGTAACTGCACACTGCACCATAGTAACTCTAGCTCAGGAACCAACCCATGCAACAAACCTCGATGCCAACTCTGCCCACATATCTACACCAGCAATGCCCTCTGCTATGTACATCGCCAAACTGGACAGTCTCTAAGGAAAAGGATAAATGGACACAAATCAGATATTAGGAATGGCAATAAAAAACCTGTAGGAGAACACTTCAACCTCCTGGCCACACAATAGCAGATCTTAAGGTGGCCATCCTGCAGCAAAAAAACTTCAGGACCAGACTTCAAAGAGAAACTGCTGAGCTCCAGTTCATCTGCAAATTTGACACCATCAGCTCAGGATTAAACAAAGACTGTGAATGGCTTGCCAATTACAGAACCAGTTTCTCCTCCCTTGGTTTTCACACCTCAACTGCTAGAACAGGGCCTCATCCTCCCTGATTGAACTAACCTCGTTATCTCTAGCTTGCTTCTTGCTTGCATATATAAACCTGCCCCTGGAAATTTCCACCACTTGCATCTGAAGAAGTGGGTATTCACCCACGAAAGCTCATGCTGCAGAACGTCTGTTAGTCTATAAGGTGCCACAGGATTCTTTGTTGCTTTTACAGATCCAGACTAACACGGCTACCCCTCTGATACTTGACACCTTGCAGTAAAGAATCAGACATACAAGGGAAGCAGTGTAGAGATTTCTTAAGCTCCTGCGTTAACTATAACATTTGGTCTCCTTTATCTATAATATCTATCCCTTTTCTCCTTGCTGTCCCAAGCAACCTCCCATGTAAGCTGTACTTCAATCAAAAGAAATGGAGTGAGAGCACAGAGATGCACTAATAACTCCGGGGAACATGATGACAGCAGGTGCCATACAACAGCAACTGCCAGTGGCTGCCATGCCTCTGGAATCGCTTATTGGCAAACTGACGGGGACTCTATGCTATCATTTATATTACTACAGAATCAGAGTGGAGTCTTGCAAAACAGCCTCGGAATATTCTTTTTAAATACGTAAGTGGTGAAAGTGACCTAATTACGGTATCACCTTGGACCAAAGCTCCCAGTGACATCAACGGAACCTTTGAGTATGCAGAGAAGGTGAAATCCACCCCTGAGTGTAGAGGCCAGAATAAGCTTATGCACCACATAAGTGTTACCGAAGCCCTCTGTGGGACTTGAGTGGTGCATAGGCCTTGGGCTGGCCCTCTGCACAGGGGTGGATTTCAGAATGAATACAGGATCAGGCCCTTGCAGTGCCATGCATTGCTTTCAGAGTGTAACAAGGGATGTTAAAATGAAGTAAAGCTTCTAAAACTGTAAACATTATATCTGCTCCTTTCCTTCCCTTACACACACGCATGCACACTATTGAACTACTAGTAATTCCAGATAGGGCTAAAGGGTTATCTTTTCTGATTGGATTGGGATACCATCATTCCTAACACAGAGGTACTAAAGGTTAAATTCTGCTCGGACATGTGACTCCAAGACAAACAATTTTACGTCAGTGGGAGTTGATTCGTGATACCAGAACTCTTATCTTAAAGAGTTTCTGTAGCACCTTCCTTCTATGTGGTTCTAGGCACTTTATAATTACTAAAGGACAGATCCTGATACCTATATCCATAATAAGCTGCATTGCTTCTCAAATAGTCCCATTGATTTCAGATAAATTATATTTTGCTTTTATGTTGACATACTATAATAAGCATTGTGTAATATTATACTGATAGGAGGCCACTGGAATAAGGTAAGGATTCTTGAACAGATTCTTTTCCACCTGGGACAATTACAAAATGTATCAGTTGATGAATCGCCATTCTAACAAAAAATGGTCAACTTCCGGGCAGCGAAAGGGTCTCTGAAAGAGTAACTCTTATTATGTATAGCTTGCTATCCTTTAGGGAAAAATCCTTCCAGTGATAAGCTTGTATGTGACCCTAATATGCCTGGTTATTCTTGAAATATCAGCCTGTTCCCTACAACACTTATTCGCCATTAACCAAATATCTAATCTGAGCTCCACTAAAATCTCATGCAAAACTGGAACGATCTCAGTGGTTTGGATCTTGGTGCCTCATTAAAAACAGTGGGTGAAATCCTGGCTTACTTGATGTCAATGGCAAAACTTCCATAGATTCTAATGGGTCTAGAATTTCACCTTGCATGTTGACCATCTGTTTAAAAAAAAAAAAAGCAAATTGTTGCCAAAAAGAAAAGTAATGTAGACAAATGATAAGAAATACACATCCTTACCTGTCACATGCTAATCAGGGTTTGTTGCATATAAGTATGAATATATGTGTGAGGCCGATGACATATTTTCAGCGAGACACTGGCTAGATAGATGCTGCCCTCTGCAGCATGCCACCTCTAGTCTGTTTTACCGAGCAAGCACCCACTCTTTTAAAATCTCTCTTAGAAATGTATTTCTTCTGTGATGGCCACAAGGAGTCAAAAATATTCAAGACTTTACCTGCCTTGTTTTTGTTTTATAAAACAAACCCTGAACTGAATCATTGTGACAGGCTCACTGTCAGCGTGTGCGTGAGCTGAGTAACAGTCACTGTGCTGCCCTCACCAATTCCTCCTGCCATTTATTTCCTCCACTCGTTGAGTCACATCTAAAATTTAGATTGGGGAGGGACCATGGATCAGATTTATTGGTTTATGGCCAGGGGAGGCTCTAGGCATTTTGCTGCCCCAAGCACGGCAGGCAGGCTGCCTTCGGCGGCTTGCCTGCGGAGGGTCCGCTGGTCCCGCGGCTTCGGCAGACCTCCCACAGGCAAGCTGCCGAAGGCAGCCTGCCTGCCGCCCTTGCGGCAACTGGCAGAGCGCCCCCTGTGGCTTGCTGCCCCAAGCATGCGCTTGGCGTGCTGGGGCCTGGAGCCGACCCTCTTTATGGCTGTTCTGTGCCACTGGAGCAGTGCAACGCAGCAGGAGTGTGGCTGTAAATTTGAACTCAACTTACCAATGCCTTTTGCCCAGCACATCTCTCAGTCAACGAAAACAACAACGAGGAATAACCTGCCCTGCCTTTAGTGTTCAAGCCTATTGCTGTGTACTAGCTTGATTACAATAGATGATTAAAAAGCTGCAAGCTTATGTAAAGTGAAATCCAACATCATGCAGAAAAAAATTACTCAACTGCAAAATAATCAAAATGCTTTTAAAAAAGAAGGATGAACTGGTTAGAGCAATATTTCAAACCAGCAGTTACTATTCTGCTCTTTGATGATGTCTCATTCATCCTCTTCTGTTCCTTATGTTCTCTTCCTATTCCACTTCCCTCCCAGAACCCCAGAAATTCTCCTTTTGCTTGTGAATGACAGGCAACACTGCTCAAAAATACGCATTAGTATCTCTCACCCCCCTGTGATGAGCATTATTTTCTGTTGGTTCCAATTAGTGTCAAATTGTCTCACAGATACTGGAAAGCTTCCTTGCCCTCTAAATCACAGTTTCTCATCTGATTTGAATGACAGTGTTTAGGGGCCTGATCCTGCCATCCTCTCGCAAGCAAGACTTCAACTGAAGTCAAAAGCTGTTTTGCCTGAGTAAATTGAGTAGGATGACACCCAAGATGATCAGCAATAACAGTTCTATCAGAGATCCTTAGCAGTTAATAGGGAGTTTTTTCCCCAATCCAAAGCACCTTAACCCAGAGCAAAAGGGAATTTGCAGTGCTACCGTGAACATATGAGCTGATTATGACAGAGTAGCATGTGAATGATTTATGCTTTGGCTTATTAAAAACACCAGCAGTGACTGGAAAGAAAGCAAAGCAAATTGGCATAAAATAGAGCTGAAGAAATGAGTTGCTCAAATATCAAACCACTGAAACACACAAACAGAAACTTCATTAACATTTCTTGTCTCCTCAGGCAGAAATTCTAAGGAAAAAAAAAAAGACTGATCACATTTCGTAAAATAAACCCAGCTTATCAGAGTTCCAGCTGCAGCGAATTAATCATTCCAACCATTTTCAAAGGAGCCCAAAATGTTCACTATCAACTAACCAAACATTCAGTTTTCACAATTATTTCAAGCTAGACTTCATACTCCATAAGTGAGGAATTGGGTGAGGTTGGCATGCAGAACACAAAAAGTCCCTCAAAATATTTGCTAAAGCAAAGGTTTCCAAACTCTTTTATAGCATGGACCACATTAGCAGATTCATAGATCTTAAGGTCAGAAGGGACTATTATGATCATCTTATGTAACAGTTTCAGAAGCATGTAAGTGACTTAGGAACTGAAATCTTGTTTTCAAAAGTTGCTTTATGAGCCTACGTGCTATTGAAAGTCAATGACAATTAGGTTCCTAAGCGACTCTTGAAAATGGAATGTAGGCGCTTTTGAAAATTTTGGCTCTCATCGAGTCTGTTTTTCTGCTAAGGCTTATGGAACTAATCATGTGCATAAAGTGAAGCATGTGCCTAAACGTTTGCTAGATTGGGGCGTTATATGGATAAAATAGGTCCCTTGCTAACCTAATAGGCTTTTTATAGTCTCTAATGCTATAACTATGAAATAAAAATGGTTCTAGAGAGCTTTTTTAGTGGATAATTAAGTATTGGACACTGTCGGAAAAAAACCCCGCCAGAATGACCTTTAAGAATGCATGACTTCAAAGAGAAGTTATAGAAACTAAAGGTTTTCTAAAATTGTCATTACATATCTACAGAAAGGTGAATGAAATGCTTAGTTAAATGTCACTGACATGTACATTAGCAGTCCAATTAATTCACCCTCTCGTTACAACATACCATTAATCTAACATGTTACTGTATGATGTTGAATTGTACTCCCTTATTTACATGTATAAATGACGTTTAAATAGTCCCTTTCAACCAGAGATTCAGAATACTCTACACCAACTATATATACAAGGATTCACCACAGAACAAAATGCAGCCACCACTGGCTGGAACACAGCAACTGATTAGTAGGGCACTGCAATGCTACACACAAGATAGGTTAGATGAGGAAGTGAAGACGAATACTGTCTCCGGGTGAAACCACACAAGGAATTTTAAGAAGATTGTCATTAGCCAAAATGGAATTTGACCAGGACTCCCACAACCTTTTGCAAAAAGTGTCATGGGACCTTTAATAACGACAAGTGCCCAGGACCGCTATTTTTCACTGCATATGAAATATATTATCTCCAGTAGCATCACACTGGATCAAAGGGAAGAGTGCCACTTACTAATTCATTAAGGTCACACCCTATAGCTGAGGTTTCCATGGAGAACTCCCATCCAAGTAAGGAGCAGGTTCCACCCGATTAGCACAGGAGAGCTGATGAGATCTCAAATGGAAGAGACAAAGGCCATAAAACTTGCTCTTCTCCTTTAGGAGATCTGCTCTTACATAAAACCTATGCATGGTGATCTTTCATGATAATACTTTAATGTTTCTTATCAATGGGAACATACTTAGTTCTTATTAGGGATGGGTCCAAACTCAAACCCAGCATCTGAACACAGGGGAATCTTTGTGAGTGTGACAGTGTGAGTGTGTATGTGTGTGTGTGAGGGAGAGAGAGAGAGAGAGAGAGAGAGAGAGAGAGAGAAATCTGGATCCAGACCTGAATTTCGTGGTTTGAGCTCATCCTTCACTCTTAATGACAGTGAACTTGATAGCCAGCTGGTGTAATAGAAGCCTTCAAAACTACAACCATTTACACCAATTGAGGATCTGGTCATTTCTCTTTAGTTTTTTATATCTAAAACTGCATCTACACACAGACTACAGGGGCACAGACATATGGCAAGCAATTTAATCTGTTGGGCCAGATAATAGCTTATCTGAGATGGGGAGAGAAAAATAAATAGCAAATATAGCTATTGCTTCATCAAAGCTGGAACTTTCTTAGCCATACACATCCTCAAAATGCAATCAATCATTTTTTCCCCTCCTCAGAATTTCTGCCTGCGGAAAAAAGAAATATTAATGAAGCTTCTGCACCAGTGGATTGATATTTGAAGAACTCATTTCTTCAGCTGTGTTTTATGCCAATTTGTTTTGCTTTCTTTCCAGTTGCCACTTGGGTCTTTAATAACCATAAATCTTTTGCAAATGTTGGAGAGAGAGTAGGAGAGAGAGAAGTAGCTATATATAACATACTATTATATTTTTCTTCTAAACAAATGGTGGGCTGATATCTGCTCTTAATTCAGTACAGCTTGTAGTGACAACACAGACAATATAAAATTTGTTAATAATAGTAATAATAATAGTCATATACATCCACATAGACCAGAATCATTGGCATAACTCCGGCATAAGCCATTCAAAAATGTCAGACTAACAGACACAGCTAGTTAGCTAAACTAACCAGAAACTTGCTAAACTGTGAAAGCACATCTTAAATGGATTAAGAACTGGCTAATTAACAGATCTCAAAATAGTTGTCAATGGTACATCAGCATCAAATGGGGGTGTTTTTGGTGGGGTTCTGGAGAGATCAGTTCCAGGCCCAATGTTATCCAATACTTTAAGCAATGAGCTGGAAGTAAATATAAATTCACTGCTGATAAAATTTACGGATGACACACAGACTGGCAGAGTAGTGTATAATGATGTGGAGAGGGCAGTCATACAGATCTGGATTTCTTGATAGGCAGGACTCATTCAAACAAAATGCATCTTAATATAGCCAAATGCAAGGTCATACATCTAGGAATAAAGAATGCAGTGATTTTGAAAAGGATCTAGCAATCATACTGAGCAAACAACTGAACATGAACCCGCTGTGCAATGGTGTGGCAAAAATGACAAATGCAACTTTGGATGTATAAACAGAAGAGTAGTGAATAGCGGTAGGGAAATGATTTTATTTCTGTTTATGGCACAGTTAGGACCAATACTGGACTACTGAATACAGTTCTGGTGTGCCCATTTTAAAAAGGATGATGAAAAATTGCAGAGAGTGTAGTTAAGAGCCATCAAAATGATTCAAGGACCGGAGTCCTGCCGTGAGAGACTTAAACAGCTCATTGTGTTTAGTTTATCAAGAAGAAGACTGAGAAGAGACTTGATTACAGTGTATAAGTACCTTCACAGGAAGAAAAGAGTGGGTACTAAAAGGCTCGTTAATGAAGAAAGGCATAACAAGAACCAATGGCTAGATGTTAAAGCCAGACAAATTCAAATTAGAAATAAGGCATAACAGTGAGGGTGATTAACTATTGGAACAAACTACCATGGGAAGTGGTGAATTCTCCATCTTGAAGTTTTCAAATCAAGACTAGATGCCTTGCTGGAAGTTATGCTTCAGTCAAACACAAGTTATTGGGCTCAATATAGGGGTGACTGGAAGAAATTATATGGCTTGAGTTATACAGGAGGTCAGACTAGATGATCTAACAATCCCTTCTAGCCTTAAAATCTATTACATTTAAATTCATTCTTCAGTCTATACCATAGCTAAGGAACACAGGTCCAAAGAGGAGTGAGAAACCTCATGGAGGTACCAGGCTAGCTACATACTTAATCAATGTTAACTATCCTGACAAACTCCAAAGAGGTCAGTAGAATTATACTGATATAACTGACAACAGAATTTACCCTGGTATATTTTACAGAATCTGTTTTTTTTGGTTTAAATTTTGTAATAAATATGCATCCATCTCACTACAACACTTTTCTATGGCATGTGTGAACAGGAATTCATGAATGACAGAGATGTGGTTGTACCATATTTGGGCTGGAATTTTCAAAAGTGCCCCAGTGACTTAGGGGCATCTCACTGAAAGTCAAAGGGACTTGTGCTCTTCATCACTTTGCTGTTTTTGGACCATCCTACACCAAAAGCCCATGGAAGTCAATGGGAGTCTTTGATTTACCCTTAATCTACCATGAGATTATGATTGGCAGATATATGGCTCAGTCTGGACCCACATTGAGTAAAGTCAATTATCAAATAGACATGAAGTGAATGCAGTACTGGTTTTGAGTTGGATGGGCAGACCTTCATGCTATAGGGTGGGGAGACAATAGCTCTTCTCCTGACAATGCTGATGCAAATGAACCTGGAATTCAGTACTGGGCAACTCCCTGTCAAGAAAATTGACAGTGTGAGAGAGTTCAGAGAACAAGCAACAAAAATAATATTGAAGTTCTTGAGTTGACTTAGACTGAAGGAGGTAATTACCTATAGCTTGGCTAAGAGGTGGCTCCTAGAGAACATAATCATCTATGGATATCTGCAGGACAATAGCACCATGGAGAGCGATATTATTAAGGCTGGTCTGAGGAGGTAAGTAATAATTGGAGATATATCCATCTACTAGAACTGGAAGGGACCTTGCAAGGTCATGAAGTCCAGTCCCCTGCCTTCACTAGCAGGACCAAGTACTGATTTTTGCCCCAGATCCCTAAATGGTCCCCTCAAGGATTAAACTCACAACCCTGGGCTTAGCAGGCCAATACTCAAACCACTGAGCTATCCAGGAGTTGATGCCTAACACTAACTGTTAGATTGATCTTATTATTTGCATTACTGTAGCACCTAGGCATCCTAGTCATGGACCATGACCCCATTGTACTAAGTGCTGTACAGACCCTCAACTCAAAGATGACCCCTGCCCCAAAGAATCTTTTAGGCTCAGTCCTCTGTCCTTCGCTGTCCTCTCTCTGCCCATTTAGCCACAGAAAGCAGGACAGACTGGGCACACAGTCCTTGCTCTTCCGCTCTGATCAGAGTAGGTCTATGCAGCTGTGCAGGTCACTTTGGAAATCAGGCTGTCCATTTTGGTGCCTAGATGTGGACCCAGAAGCTGACACTTTAAGCACCTAATTTTGAAAATCTCAGACAATGACTCTACTCCCTGTTCTGTTATCGCATCCTGTGTGACATTGGGCAAGTTGTTTAACCTCTCCGGGTTTACTTATCCTCCAGTTTGTACCAGTGGCTTTAATGGAGC
Source organism: Mauremys reevesii (assembly GCF_016161935.1). NCBI lineage: Eukaryota > Metazoa > Chordata > Testudines > Geoemydidae > Mauremys > Mauremys reevesii. The sequence goes on from NC_052624.1 coordinate 270,255,434, forward strand.
TATTTTTGATTTACCTCAGGTGAGATGAGAAGCAATTGTGCTCTGTGCCTCAGCTTCGCCATCTGTAAAATTGGGATTAAACCATTTCCCTACTTGACAGTGGTCATGTGAGGATAAATTCATTAATGTTTGTCAGACACAAGCGTGATGGAGGCCAGATACCTGGGTTAAATATGGTTTAAGAAGAAACTAAAAAGAAGAAATCTATGCACGTGAGGCTGGAGACTGTTCCTTGCATATTGGGCAAATATGAGCTGTAAAACAAATGCATTCAATACATTTGTGAAAAAAATGTTATGTTTTTAAATGCCTTTGTAAGACACAAATTAATTAAATTTAATGTAATATACTTTCCCCCACCGGACAATTTACTTTCGCTAAGTGATAAGTGATAAGTAGTTGTGAGTGTTTAACCTGCATCAAAGACAAAACCAATTTAACTCCTTTCACTTAGCTTGCTTTGGCAGTACAAATCAGCACCGCACAGCCAGAGAGTGGGCATTTTTTTGTTTGTTTGCAAAACAAATATTGTAAGTAGATCTTAATGCACTGGCAATACGTTATTGCCCTGGTAATGGTCCAAAGCATTAATATATACTTGAGAAAGTATATTTCCTTTCCAGATGGCAAAGGTTGGCTCAGAAATTACACTCAGTAATTGAATAATAGAGTCTTACTTTTCTTGACCTTGATATGCAAGCAAAAAGCCTATGCTGAGGATTGCATCAGGGTTAGGAGATGCACACCTGTCTCCTGAATAAGCACAATGCACAGGAAACTAACGAGGGACCTTATTAAAAGTCTTAGAAACAGACCATAATATTAGTAATTCCGCTGTACCAGAAGTCCATTGAAAAGCAGAAAATAGGGGAACTCTCCCAATAGAGTTTATAATGGACCAGATTCTACCACTCAGCACCTTTCTCTGCAAGAATTCCCATTGGTGAGCTAGGAGGGCAGGTCCTAGTCTGCTCATATTGCTCTCTATATGATTTTATAAAAAAATATGCTAATTAGTGTGAATATAATATAACTGGAATATGCTTCATGCAAAAGGGGTTTGGAAAGGTACCATTACAAAGCTTATAATCCTATTTTCTAAATGGGGGAGAACTAGCTCAGTGGGTTGCACATTGGCCTGCTAAACCCAGGGTTGTGAGTTCTATCCTTAAGGGGGACATTTAGGAAACTGGGGTAAATATCTGCCTGGGTATTGGTCCTGCTTAAAACAAGGGGCTGGACTAAACAACCTGCTGAGGTTCTTTCCAACCCCAATGTTCTATCACTTTTGTATCTGAAACTAGAAATATGAAATATAACTCTGAGGGCCTATTGTAATTATGCAAAGTGTGGGCCACAAATGGTGGTTTGGAATCTTGATGGCTCCCATTAACCAGGACAATTGTCTGTAGCTGGCTCTATTTAACTTGTAAGTCTTCCTATATACCTGTGCTCTGGCAAGTGGGTAATGAAGTCTAATAGTGACATGTGATCATGTCACCTGACCTGGAATCCATCTTTAACCTGGTGCTTTTCCATTGAGAAGGAGTGGTGGGAACCCAGAGAGGGACAAAGGATTCCTGCTTTATGCAAAAGATATATAAGTGGGTGGAACAGAACAAAGGTGGGCAGCCATCATGAGGAATCCCCTAGCTACCACCTGAGCTGGAACAAGGGCTGTGCCAGGGGAAAGGATTGTGCCCAGACTAGGAAGGCATCCAGTCTGTGAAAGAAACTTATTGAAACATCTCTGAGGGTGAGATTTTTATCAGAATTCAGTTTTATTACTGTATTAGGCTTAGACTGGTGTGTTTTATTTTATTTTACTTGGTAATTCACTTTGTTCTGTCTGTTATTACTTGGAACCACTTAAATCTTACTTTCTGTATTTAATAAAATCACTTTTTACTTATTAATTGACTCAGAGTATGTATTAATACCTGTGGGGGGGGGAGGTAAACAGCTGTGCATATCTCTCTATCAGTGTTATAGAAGGTGAACAATTTATGAGTTTACCCTGTATAGGTTTTATACAGGGTAAAATGGATTTATTTGGGGTTTGAACCCCATTGGGAGTTGGGCATCTGATTGTTAAAGACAGGAACACTCCTGTAAGCTGCTTTCAGTTAAGTCTGCAGTTTTGGGGCATGTGGTTCAGACCCTGGGTCTGTGTTGGAGCAGACTGGCGGGTCTGGCTCAACAAGACAAGGTGTTGGAGTCCCAAGCTGGCAGGGAAAGCAGAGGCCGAAGTAGTCTTGGCACATTAAGTTGGCAGTTCCCAAGGGGGTTTCTGTGATCCAACCCATCACAAGCACCTAATTCCACAAGTCATGCCATTGTCTCCAATGGGATTATATGTGGAGTTAGGTATTATCTAACATGAACAAGGGAATCAAAATGTGACCCTACGTAACAATACTTGGTAAGCATGATGGCTGGGCAAAGAAAGGCCAGTGACAATAATAAATCTTTGAACCTTTGCCCAACTCTTAGAATCAAACGCTAAATAAATCTTTGAGCTTTTTAAAATGCTCAGATCAATCGATTTCCCTTCCAGTTTTCATCTTGGAACAGAAGGAGACGACTCTCTAGACATCTTGTAAGAAAGCCTGCTCTCATGAGATTCTCAGCCTAGTTTTTCAAACACATGAGGCTCAGATGAGCATGTGAACTTTTGGATGCTTATCTGAACTGAAACCTAACTGCAGCCCTTTGGAGCTTCACTCGTCACTAGTGGCTATGTCCAGTCTCAGCGGGTGAGGAATTGTAGATGCAACATCACGCCCCTTTGAAAATGAACTGCATTTAACTCACATGTGCTAGTCGATCAAATCTGGCAAAGAGTTCATTCAGCATTCGGACCAGCTCCTGTGCTGACAAGGTTGTGGAGAGGTTGGTGAAACCTTTAACATCTGCAAAAAGAATGCTAAACAAAGAAAGGGAAAGGATATTAATATTTCAGTCCATTTCTGCCAGTAATTGGCATGATAAATACAAACAGTAATCCTGTGTATAGTGATTAATATGGACTCTGCATATGTGAAAAAGCAAGAGGCAAATAGCCAACGTCTGGCCAGGGTGTAATTTAAGGAGAGTGGGAAATTCATTAGCTCAGACACAGGGAGGGTACATTTTAAAGTTATTCTGTCTTTGCTGTGGGCCTTACTCACTGGACTATTTGCAGTACAAAGAACTAGTATTAAAAGTACTAAAATATGAGAACAAAAGTACTAAAAAACTGCTTCATGAAAGAATGTTATAGTAAACTTCATACTTTGTGTTTCTATAGGATCTTTCATCAGAGATCTCATATAACTTATAAAGCACTAACTAAACCTCTATATTTAGCATAATTATCCCATTTTATGAGTTAGGAGACAGAGACACAAGGGGGTTAAAGCCCAGATCCTCAAAGATAGTTAGGTGTCTAACACCCATTGAAATCAATGGGAATTAGGCACCTAAATACCTTTGAGCACTGGGACCTAAGTGACTTGTCCAAGGTTTTGCAGCAAGTCAGGGTGGCAGAGCTGGGAACGGAGGGTACAGAGAATGGTCTAATGGATAGAGCACTACTCTGGGACTTGGGAGACCTGGGGCCATCTTCTGGGTCAGCCACAGACTTCCCGTGTGACCCACAGAGGTGTTGTGAGGATAAAATCCATTAATGATCGTGAGGTGCTCAGATGCTATGGTGATGAGGGCCATATAAGTTGATAGACAGAAACCCAGAAGTCTTGACTTCCAGTCTTCAGCCACTAGTTGACTCTGTTCCTCAATATATAGACTGGAGCTTGTCTGTGTACACTGTCTTTCTTTCTGGGGGGCACAGAGATAGCTTGACACACTTCATCCTTCGAGGCAGGTCTTCAGGTCTAGCCAAATTCTGCTCAGTGCTAGACTCACATGGGGGAACATAGGTTACCTGATGACTCTCCAATGCTGGGGCTCTCAGCCCTGCTCTGATATGTGCTCAGGAGCCAACAGCCCAAAGGGCCATTTCAGCAACCAGATATGGACAGAGCAAAAAAAGGATGGACCCCTGTCCTCTATTCCTACAATAACAACAACCTTACATTTAAGTGTGCGGGGAGGGAAAAGGCTTTAACAGTGCTTAGGCACGCACAGACACACTTACTCAAATAGTCTGTTGTATCTAAGGCTATGTCTACACTACAACCTATGTCGGCATAACTTATGTCACTCCGGGGTTTGAAAAAACACCCCCGATCAACATAAGTGATCCTGTGCACAGTACTTCTCCTGACGACACAGCTTGTGCCAGTCACAGAGGTGGTTTTATTATGCCAACAGCTTTCTCCCATCGGCATAGAGCAGGGGTCGGCAACCTTTCAGAAGTGGTGTGCCGAGACTTCATTTATTCACTTTAATTTAAGGTTTTGCCTGTTTTTTAATGTTTTTTAGAAGGTCTCTCTCTATAAGTCTATATTATATAACTAAACTATTGCAGTATAGTAAAATAAACAAGGTTTTCAAAATGTTTAAGAAGCTTAATTTGAAATTAAATTAAAATGTTGATCTTACACCACCGGCCCGCTCAGCCCGCTGCTGGTCTGGGGTTCCGTTTACCTAGGCTGGCAGTGGGCTAAGTGGGGCCTGCGGCTGGGACCCCAGCTGGGAAGGGTCTGGCAGCCAGAACCCCAGACCAGCAGCGGGCTGTGCGGGGCCAGCGGCCGGGACCCCAGACCGGCAGCGGGCTGAGCGACTCAGCCCACTGCCACTCAGGGGTTCCATCCGCTGCCTCCTGCCAGCCGAGATCCCGGCTGCCAGACCCGCTCAGCCCGCTGCCGGTCTGGGGTCCCAGCCCTGCCCTCAAACAGTGGGTACCTACCTTCTCCCTGGTTCTGGCCCATTCTCTTCCTCTCTCTGCACTGAGCTGAGGGTGGGAGTGCACTGAGCACAGGGCTGGGGGTGAAGGGTCTGCCCAGGAGCTAGAATGAGGGAGGGAGCTCAGGGATGTGGGGCACTTACCTTGGCAGCTCCCATTTGGTGTGAGGGGTGCAGGTGGGAACGTGGGGGTGGGGGTGCAGGAGCTCCTGTTTGGTACTCCAGGTGTTGGTGAGGATGTGGGGAGTGCAAGAGTCAGGATGTGGGGGGTGCATGGGGTGGGGAGCTGGGTATGTGCAGGGGGGGTTGCAAGAGTCAGGGAAGAGGGCTGGGGGCATGTGAGGGGGGTGCAGGTGTCAGGGAGGGGGTGCTGGGTATGTGTGGAGGTGCCAGAGACAGGGCTGGGGTCGTGGTGGGAGAGTGAAGGAGTCAAGCAGAGGGCTGGGTGTGTATGAGGGGGGTGCAGGTGTCAGGGCAGGATGGGGCTGGGTATGTGTGGGGGTGCCAGAGTCAGGGCTGGGGTCATGAGGGTGTGTGTGAACGAGTCAAGCAGAGAGCTGGGTGTGTATGAGGGGAGTACAGGGTTCAGGGCAGGGGTCTGAGGTGTGTGCGGGGCTGTGGGGCTCAGGGCAGAGGGCTGGGTGTGTGTGGGGGGGTCAGGGCAGAGGGCTGGGGTGTGTGTGTGTGGGAGTTAGGGCAGGGGGCTGAGTGTGTGTGGGGGGTTAGGGAAGGGGGCTGGGTGTGTGTGTGAGGGGTCAGGGCAGAGGGCTGGGGTGTGTGTGAGGGGGGTTAGGGCAGGGGGCTGGAGGGGATATGCCCCTAATCCACCCCCCCCAAGGCCTTGCCCCCGCTTCTTCTCTGCCTTCGCCGGGAGCAGCAAGCACGCTGATTCTGCTCCTTCTCGACCCCCTCCCTTGCAAGGGCCATCAGGGAGGGAGGGATGGAGAGGTGGAGGAGGGACAGGAACCCAGCACACTGTGGGAAGAGGCAGGGGAGCCATCAGGACCAAGCTTCTACCCCTTGACCCTGCCCCCGCAGGGGCGGGGAGCGGAGGACGGAGAAGAGCAGGCTGGGCCGGGCTGGGAAGGATTTTTAATGGCACGTTGCTGCCTGCCAGGACGCTGCTGCCTGCCATTAAAAATCGGCTCACGTGCTGTCTTTGGCACACATGCCATATGTTGCCGACCCCTGGCATAGAGCGTCTTCATCAGATGTGCTGCAGCGGCGCATCTCCATCAGTACAGCTGCACAACTGCAGCATTGTACATATAGATGTGGCCAGAGATGTAGAATAAGAATTTCCCTCCAATTTCTGATCTATGTATGCCAAAGCACAGAATTTGGAAGACAAAAACAAAAGACAAGGAAAGCAAGGATTTGTTTGGAGAAGAAAGTAAAATTCAGCACAGAGTGTTTCAACTTGGCCCAGAACGGCAAATAATTTGAAGCAGACTTCATTAAAACTTTATAGTAAAATAACAATCAGTGGTGCAGCTTGAGATTTAGCAAAAAGTAACCCAGCTGAAGAGCTTCAGTATGTTTGTTGAATAACTAAATGCTACATCCTGACTGTTGCAAAAATCAGATTATGATCAGGAAGAAAATAAAATGTGGCTAAGGATAATTCACTGCTTCCCTGGATGCAAAAGCCAATAAAGAAATTGGATGATGGTTACTAAGAGGCTGGAAATCTAAAGCAGGACTTTTCCGAGTAGGTTCTACTGGGGCTCACATAAAAAAAGTGGTGGTGGTGGGGAAACATAAGTAATCAAACAGGAATGAATATTAGAAATTAACCTAAAATATATTGATATATTTAAAAATCTAACATTTTTGTCCCTGATTATCATGATATTTTTACTATGTATTTCAGGGAAAAACCCACTGGGATCTAATTTCAGAGACGCTGAGCACCTGAACATCTCCTTGGCTTCAATGGTTGTTGGAGCACCGCATGGGGAGGCGCTTTGTTGGACGGGTTGCAGAAAAAGAGGAACATACTTGCACATGTGGCAGCTATGTCTAGGAAATAAATGGTTTTGGCAGGAAATTATTAAAGAGATTCATCTTATGACAGAATGCCAGTGTCCTAGAGATCTCCTGACCTGCTTACTTAATGCTCCTGTAAAGGATACACATTTTCAACAGAATTACAATTTAATTTCTTTTTATTGCTAGATTTTGTACTGCACATTATTGGAAAAATGCGAGTCCTCCTCCCGTGGAATTGTGGAGTAGTAAAATATGGGCTGTCTTGTAATGGAAAAGCTTTCACACCAAGTACATATGCAAGAGAAGTGACCAAAAGAGAATAAGTATTTAGAGATTTGGTCACCCTTTCAAATGTACTCAGAGGAGGAGGGCTCCCAAGGAGGATGACCACCCATCCTGAATTGGGTGGGATGGTCCTGAAATGCAGAGGTGAAGTCCCAGAACCGTGCTGAATGATTCTGGGACAGCATTTGTTCTGGATTCCCTGCGGCACTACTCTGTGCCTGCCCAAGGCAAAGGGTCTCTTCCCAGTGGGGGTGAGGTGGGTTGAGTAGGGCCTTAGCCACAGCTCGCCATGAGGCTCTGCCCCCTTCTCCTCCTCTCTCTCCTGATGCCCCACCCCCTGGCCAGGCCAGAAGCCGGAGCTGGGCAGTAGTAAGAGCTGCCCAGGGAGCCCAGGTTGCTGTGGGGAGCCCCGGATCCTCCACTTGCCCTGGGTGGCACATCCCAGGGGCAGGGATATTGACCGGGGCTGCTCTCAGGCATCCCAGCCCACTGTCCAGGGCAGGTGGAGCACCCCAGGCTCCTTTATCAGCTCTTACCATTGCTTGGCTCCAGCCAAGGGGGTGGAGGTTTGGGGGGAAGAGGAGGAGCAGGGGGCGGGGACTCGGGGGAAGAGGAGGTGGCAGGGGTGGGGCCACAGAGGGGGTGGGGCTTATACATGTGTCCTGCTTTTGCCTTTTGAAAAAGTGGTCACTCTACTCCCCAGCTGGCAAGCCAAATCTTTAGCCAGGTTCTGTGAATATTTACGGATACTGAATTAGTGATGTATGATGTACTATAATAATGTTTTATTGCAATTTTGCCTTAATAAAAAGTTTTCTTTAAAAAAAACCCAGCATTGAATAGTTGAAGTCCCTGTTGGCTCATGCAGAAAGAGACTAATGTCTACAGTTTTAAAGCACCCAGTGTTTGCTGTAGAGCAATAACCATTTTCGAGTGGGAGATAGGTGAAATATTTTCATTCTTCATCTCAAAACCTACAACCCTTTACTATCAGTGTTTAAAAGGCGGAGGTAGCATTACCTAAGTAACAACAATCTGTTCCCCATTGGAATTGTTCTACAAAAGCAGTTACTGTAACAGAGGATGAGAAAGGGCAAAAAACTAGATTTTTTATTTAGTGTTGTGTAAGCCTTTTGTAAAGGTTCCTAGTACCTTCAGCCACATCCAATACAATAATATGTGTGGCTTGCTGCCAAGGCCACAGGAGTGGCAGAAAGTTAATTTACACTTTGTAAAAGTTGAACCGGCCCTTCCAAAGTTATATAGGGGCTACATTTAAAATCTAGACAAATGTTTTCCTATTGAATCATATAACTTAATAGGAAGATGTTTATATGATGGGAGTTTGATTACTTTCCTCCTGGTTTGGGACAGACTCACAATAGACATTACGGGCTAAGCTTGATGTTCTAAGCCGGGGGAATCATGTTTGAATCAAAGGGCTTGTCTAGGCAGAGAGCTAGTGTGCGGTGAGCTGAAATATAAATCTACAGCGCATTAGCATGCTGCGTACTAACTGGCTGTGTTGACTCTGTTACTGCACACTAAAAGTGCACTTTGAACTACTCCAGTGTTTTCCAAACCGTGGGTCGCGACCCACTACCGGGTCGCGGCATGTAAGGCACCGGGTCGCATTGTACTGGTCAGCACCGCTGACTAGGATGTTAAAAGTCCCGTTGGCGGTGCTGCCCAGATAAGGCAGGCTAGTGCCTATCTTTTCTGACACCATGCTGTGCCATGGAAGCGGGCAGCAGCGGGTCTGGCTTCTAGGCAGGGGGGCCATGGGGTTCCACACGCTGCCTCCACCCCGAGCACTGGCTCTGCATAATGGATTTCCGGCCAATGGGAACTTGGGGGAGGGGGGTGTACAGAGCCAGACCTGCTGCTGGCCACTTCTGGGGCACAGCACGGTCTATGGTGCACCCCGGCTGCGCCGCTGACCGGGAGCCACTGGAGGTAAGTCCGCCCCCCAAACCCGCGCCCCAATGTCCTGCCCCAGCCCTGAGCCCCCCCAAACCTGGAATCCTTTCCTGCACCCCAAACTCCTCACCCCAGAGCCTACACCCCCAACCCAGAACCCCACACGCCAAACCCGGAGCCCCTCCTGCAACCCAAACCCCTCATCCCCAGCCCAGAGCCCTGACCCACTCCTGCACAACAACCCCCTGCCGCAGCCCTGAGTCCTCCCAAACCCAGAGCTCATTCCTGCACCCCAAACCCCTCATCCCTGGCCCCACCCCAGAGCCTGCACCCCCAGTCCAGAGCCCTGACCCCCTCCCACAGCCCAAACCCCTCATCCCCAGCTCCGTTGAGTAGCGGGCATCAACAATTTTTACTCCACCTTGAAATAGCAGTAGGTCAGTGAGCACTGCGGAACTTTTACTGCATGGTAGCAGGCTCCACATGGACAGTTACTGCGAGGCACTAGTGTGCTATAGATTTACTCTCTGTCCATATAAGCCCAAAGAGGGGAAGAGGCTCTGTACACCTTGGGAGTGAAAGCTAACTATTGTGGTGCAAGTGAACAGCGGTTGTTATTTACTGACTCCCAGTGCTGGCAAGTGCATGCGAGGACTATTCCCACACCATCCCTGAGCAGTAGTTTTGTGTCCACTGGACGGAGCAACTTAGAAAAGAGAGAAATAGGAGGAGGAGAAAATAATCATGAAGAAGCTTGATTGTATGAACACTACAGAGAAGGGCCACTAATATGAGTTCAGGGCAACTACTTGGTAACCCTACACTTTTGACAGGACCCCCCAGTTTCTCAGCTGATTTGTTAGCTTGCAGGGAACAAGATGTTCTCCTTGAGTAGAAGGAACATACGGAGGAAAGTTCATGCTGAACTTCCCACCCATTTGTTGGCAAAGCTTGCAGACCCCCACCTTGTGAGGCTGTCCCTGAATGGGATCAAATAACGCTCTGGCACAGTTTAGTAATGAACAAATAAACATTTCCCTGTGTTGCTCCCATGTGCTAAAAAAAGGCACTGTTCAATTTGAACAGCTGTTGCAAAGGCATCCAACCAGTCTGATAAATTAGAGAAGGCTCTGAAATACTCATCTGTTCAGGAAAAACAAAACTTCCTGGTATTTCAAATAGCTGATTATTGAATTGATCGAGGGGCAGAAACAAAACAAAACCAAGCAAAAAGCCAATACCCCTCTCCCCCCGAAACTGATATCCAGTACAAGCTGAGTTAAAATAAAAGATAGGCACCTTCACTCACCTGACATTCTCATAGCGGTGAATATAGATCTTATGGAACTGGTGCTGCAAGTGCTCATCTTCCACATTGGTCATGTCGTTAATCATCTCTAGTACAACAAATCGAGGTAATACAGAAAGCACCAGCCGTTCCTGAACAAAAGCAAAAAAATACAGGATGGGCCCTTTAGACTGGGTCTGTGTTAATCCTTCACAGCAAAATGACAGAGCTCTGCATTAGGAGCTTATACTGCACGTTTAAACTTTAACTGTTTAAACATTTGAACAGTTTTGCTGGATTAGATCCTCAGTATTGACCACTTTTTAGAAACTCCAAATGGGGTGTTTAACACTCATATGCACATAATTAGTTAATGTAACTGCAGAGCAATATCTATTAACAAGTGCACGGTGAGGCCTGAATCCTGCTCATCTAGAAGTCAATGGGATAACTCACATGAGTAAGAAGAGCAGATCCAGCATAGCTCCATTGACTTCAGCAGAGCCATGACAATTTACACTAGCTGAGAATGTTTAGCTGGCACTCACTATAGAGCATATTTAGCTGGCAACAGCAGCCTAAATTGTGTTACTGATTTGGATGTCTGCAAAAGTCTTATGTGCCATCAGCCAGCCTTTGACTCCAGACTTATCTTCATTAACCTCAATAAGAGATGCTGAAGAAGCTGGATACCAGCTATGAATTGATATGTATTTACAATACTCTTCTTACTCAAAGGACCAGACTACGGTGGGTGTTTGTTCATGTTTGAAAGGGGGAGGGGAAAACACAAGTTGGCTGCTGGCCTTTGTGTCTCTTCTATCGCACTAGTCCTGCTAATAGTGGCCGGGAAGCATGAGACCATAAGTGACAGCTGTTGGCTGAAGGAACAATGCTGACTGGAGCACTGTTGTCCCCAGGGGTGGCTCTAGGCACCAGCAAAGCAAGCAGGTGTTTGGGCCAGCCCATTTGCAGGGGTGGCAGCCGGTACGGATCCAGCCTGGGAGCTGAGAACCAACAGGGGACCTGGGAGCTGTAGTTCCTTGGTTAGCTCCCTGCCTATAGAGCCAGCCCTGGATCAGGGAAAGAACTACATTTCCCAGCATTCCCTTGGCTGCCATCAACAGGAAAGGGAGCGGGAGGGAGTATGGCAGCTGAAACCTCATGCGGCAGCTTGCTGTGAATGGAGAGCTCACTGCTAGAGCAGGGTGGCACTGTGAATGGGGAACAAGTGTGCCCAAGGAGTAGAAGGCTTTGGCCCAGATATCCCCTTCAGAAGACATCCCCAGACTGGATTAGGGATACTGATGTGACCTCACCTTGCAGCCCCCAAAGAAGGAATTGGGTGGACTAAATGGACAGTGCCCCTCTCTCTATCTGAAGCCTAGCAAGGGAGGTATGTGGATCCCACTAGAATTTAAGATGAAAAGTAAGGGAGGGGAGGCTCTGCTGGACCTGGGCGGCTTTAGATACAGTACCAGGCACGTAGGAGGATTTCCACTTCTGAGCCATGGAAGCAGAAATTGATGTTTCTGTTCCAGATTTAGCTAATATTCAGAAAGGGAATCTAGCACCTGCCTTACAGATTTGAACACCTCAAAAATCAGGAGTGCTCAAGCTCAATTTGGGCAGCTGTTACTTCATTTCTCCCAAATCAAATATACGGATCCACTGTAATTTGCTGTAGAAAAAGTAGGATAAAATTGAGCAAGAAATGCTGCCCAGTGTTTTTTTGGACTGGAATTGCTATTTTCAACAGCCATTGCCCTTTTTTTTTTAGTTTTCTTTGTTTAAAAGGAAGACAGTGCTATTGCATTGGCAAATTCCCCATAGAAACAAAGAGTGGAACAAAAGAATAATAAAGGCACCTCAACTTATACTGGCACTAGAAAATGTTCAGAAAAGGGCAACTAAAATGATTAGGGGTTTGGAGAGGGTCCCATATGAGGAGAGATTAAAGAGGCTAGGACTCTTCAGCTTGGAAAAGAGGAGACTAAGGGGGGATATGATAGAGGTATATAAAATCATGAGTGATGTGGAGAAAGTGGATAAGGAAAAGTTATTTAATTATTCCCATAATACAAGAACTAGGGGTCACCAAATGAAATTAATAGGCAGCAGTTTTTAAACAAATAAAAGGAAGTTCTTCTTCATGCAGCGCACAGTCAACTTGTGGAACTCCTTACCTGAGGAGGTTGTGAAGGCTAGGACTATAACAGCGTTTAAAAGAGAACTGGATAAATTCATGGTGGTTAAGTCCATAAATGGCTATTAGCCAGGACGGGTAAGGAATGGTGTCCATAGCCTCTGTTTGTCAGAGGATGGAGATGAATGGCAGGAGAGAGATTACTTGATCATTGCCTGTTAGGTTCACTCCCTCTGGAGCACCTGGCATTGGCCACTGTCGGTAGATACTGGGCTAGATGGACCTTTGGTCTGACTCGGTACGACCGTTCTTATGTTCTTATGTAACTTTTCCTCATTTATGGAGGACAGTCTTATAATATGCATCCAGATATCCTCCAATCACACAAGCTGAAAATTGTTCCACTTTACTGCAGTTCTGTAACCATATGGGAACCAATCCCATCTGTGTTCTGTGCACATCCAAAATTCCTGCTGAATGACCCGCTCTGGGAGCAAGTTACCAGTGACCCAGGGCTGGGGCGGAAGGAGGGTGCAGGTGGGTGTGGGGGAGAGCCCAGGGCTGGGGTGGGGGCAACCAAAATTTTTTTTGCTTGGGGCGGCATAAAACCTAGAGCCAGCCCTGGTAGTCCCCCACCACCTCCAACACTGCTCTGTACCTAATAGGCACAATCTGGCTGTAAATGCTTTGTGGTGGAGGAGTCTAAAGTAGATACGAGAGAGAGAGAGAAAATAACTTTTTAACAATAAAGACATAGGGTAAAATTTTCAAATGAATCTCACTGATTTAGGTGCCCAAGACCCATGTTTCAAGAGTCTCTTAGGCCAAGATTTTCAAAAGTGACTAGTGATTTTAGATGCATTAATTTTGGGGTGCCAAATCTGAGATACATTAGAAGAGCCAGGTTTTCAGAGAGTGTTGAGCACCCAGCCTTTGAAAATTAGTCTCCATTAAGATGCCTCAAATTGAGCTCCCATAGCTAATCACTTTTGAAAACCTTTACATTTTGGCCTTAGGCATGTAGGGGCCCATGTTCCACTGACCTTCACTGAAAATAGGACGTGGGTCCCAACTGGAACACCCGGTTGAAAAGGGAGCCTGGCGGCTCCGGTTGGCACTGCCAACCAGGCCATTAAAAGTGTGGTCAGCAGTGCAGCGGGGCTAAGGCAGGCTCCCTACCTGCCCTGGCTTCGCACTGCTCCTGGAAGTGGCCACCAGGTCCCTGCAGCCCCTAGGTGCTGGGGCGGCCAGGGACTGGGAGGCTCCACGCACTGCCCCTGCCCCGAGTACTGGCTTCACAGCTCCTATTGGCTGGGAACCACAACCAATGAGAGCTGCGGGGGGCAGCACCTGTGGGCACAAAGACCGCGTGCATTGCGCATAGCTGCCTGGCCGCCTATGCACCTAGAGGCTGCAGGGACCTGGCAGCCACTTCCTCTGAGACGTGGTAAGCGCCGCTGGGAACCCGCACCCCAACCCCTTGGTCCAGCCCAGAGCCCCCTCCTGCCCTCCAAACCCCTCATCCCCAGTCCCACCCCAGAGCCCACAACCCCAGCTGGAGCTCTCATCCCCTCATCCCAACCCCTGCCCCAGCCCGGAGCCCCCTCCTGAACCCCAAGCACCTAATAACCGGCCCCATCCAGAGCCTGCACCCCTAGCCCAGAGCCCATACCCTCTCCCACACCCCAACCCACTACCTCAGCCCGGTGAAAGTGAGTGAGCGTGGGGAATAGTAAGCGACGGAGGGAGAGGGGGATGGAGTGAGCAGGGGGCGGGGGCCTTGGAGAAGGAGTGGGGCAGGGGCGGGGCAAGGGTATTTGGTTTGTGTGATTAGAAAGTTGGCAACCCTAGCCCCAAATCACTGAAGCACTTTTGAAAATTTTACCCATAATCTCAGAAAATAAGCCTAACCGTGTAATCAACAATGTCCAATGCTAACTAGTCCGCGAACTGCTCTTGGTAAAAAACAACTCAACACACTCAGCATTTAATATTAATAATTTTTAGACTGACCTAATTGACTAAGAACACACAGGAATAGATTCATCTTTACTATTAGTTTATATAAAATAAAGCAGTTCTAACTGCCCAGCCTCCTGTCACAAATATAAAAAGCAATTCAATGTGTCCATTATTTGGGCTACAGACCCTATCCAGATATTATCCATTGGAAACAAATCTAGTGGCTTATCATAGAATCACAGAAGATTAGGGTTGGAAGAGACCTCAGGAGGTCATCTAGTCCAACCCCCTGCTCAAAGCAGGACCAACCCCAACTAAATCATCCCAGCCAGGGCTTTGTCAAGCCGGGCCTTAAAAACCTCTAAGGATGGAGATTCCACCACCTCTCTAGGTAACCCATTCCAGTGCTTCACCACCCTCCTAGTGAAATAGCGTTTCCTAATATCAAACCTAGACTTCCCCCACTGCAACTTGAGACCACTGCTCCTTGTTCTGCCATCTGCCATCACTGAGAACAGCTGAGCTCCATCCTCTTTGGAACCCCACTTCAGGTAGTTGAAGGCTTCTATCAAATCCACCCTCACTCTTCTCTCTTCTCTTCTGCAGACTAAACAATCCCAGTTCCCTCAGCCTCTCCTCGTAAGTCATGTGGCCCAGCCCCCTGATCATTTTCAATGCCCTCCGCTGGACTCTCTCCAATTTGTCCACATCCTTTCTGTAGTGGGGGGCCCAAAACTGGATGCAATACTCCAGATGTGGCCTTACCAGTGCCAAATAGAGGGGAAAAATCACTTCCCTCGATCTGCTGGCAATGCTTCTACTAATGCAGCCCAATATGCCATTAGCCTTCTTGGCAACAAGGCACACTGCTGACTCATATCCAGCTTCTCATCCACTGTAATCCCCAGGTCCTTTTCTGCAGAACTGCTGCTTAACTAATCAGTCCTCAGCCTGTAGCGGTGCATGGGATTTTTCCGTCCTAAGTGCAGGACTCTGCACTTGTCCTTGTTGAACCTCATCAGATTTCTTTTGGCCCAATCCTCCAATTTGTCTAGGTCTCTCTGGACCCTATCCCTATCCTCCAGCATATCTATCTCTCCCCACAGCTTAGTGTCATCCATGAACTTGCTGAGGGAGCAATCCATCCCATCATCCAGATTATTGTCTTCCCACTGTCAAGACTCCAGTTTAACCAGCTTGTGATCTAAAGGCTCACAAACAAATGTCACCCTGTGTGGAGTGGCTCACAACTATGAGTGCAAACCTCAGGGCAGACTGTCAAGAAGCAGGGCAAAACCCCTAAACTGGCTTATGTTCACTAGTGTGAATTCCTAAAGCATTATAACAGTCTTACCATGGAGTCCCAGACAGTCCCCTTGGGCCTTCTAGTCTCTCTTGCCACCCGGCAAGCTGGACTTTGTGATAGACGATCACTTTACACAAAAAATTATAACAATATTCATCAATATTCAACAATATTCATAACATTCATATTCATTTGGCAGCCTCCGAAACTGTGGAATGGTTTTAGCCCACGAAAGCTTATGCCCAAATAAATTTGTTAGTTTCTAAGGTGCCACAAGTACTCCTGATCTTTTTACACAGCATAGCATCACACTCCTACATATTTCAAAAAATCTAAAAACTAAACACATTATTACAAGTCTAATACCTATTTTTAGTATTACTAACATACAGGCAAGTCAGAGTAGTTTCCAGCTATGCATTTGATAGTGTTCACTTGAAGCCTAGGGACCTTGGCATGAGCTGGAACCTGGTCTATAAGCATCACAGCAGTATATCAGGACAAGGTGAAGAGAAACATGCCGATTCTTTAAGCTGTTTATCACCAAATTTCAGCTGATGACGTTGTTGGATATGAGAAAAGGCCAGGGAATGCCATATACAAACCTGAGATCAGACAAACCCAGAGATGATAATGAGAGGAAGGATGTGCATGAAATATGCCCACCGATGCTACAACTGCTGAGTAAATAGACATAGGGAATCAGGCATATCTGTATGGTTTTTTAAGCAGCTTAGTAATAAATAAATAACTGCCTGACTAAGTAGTCAGTAATTGTCCAGGGCCACATCATGCCTCTAAGACCTGCATGCAGAGGGAATTCCAAAAATGTATCTCCCCTTTCTCACCTGGTAGGGAGGGAGCAGCCACTTCTACAGATTAGTTCTCTCTACTCTGGACATTATGGGAAGGTTTTTTAATGGGTTAGGCATGGGGACTGATCACACTAGGGAGTGGTGGTGAATAACCACATTAAGTGAACATCCTCCCACCAGCTCTCTGGAAAGCACCCTCTCTGGTGAAGAACCATGATGCAATTGCAAGCCCGGCTTCAACAGGAGAGCCAGGGGGATACATTCTCCTGTTAGAATTGATGTCCTAGGACCTGTATGTGAGAAGAGTATTGGCCCAGGGCTTTTAAGGTCTCCCACCACCACAGTGCCTTGTGACTGTGTATTTATAGGTTTCTTTTTGACTTTGTAGTTGTCTCTCCTTTAGATGTGACTGCTCACTGGTGTGAGAGTCTGAGGCTCTAGCAGGAAGGAAGGATGAGGGTGAGGGTGCTAGCCTGGAATTCAGAAGTGCTGCATTCAATTCCCTGCTCTGCCACAGAGCGCCTGTGTGAGCTTGGGTAAATCAACTAACCGCTCAGTATCTCTGTTTCCTGTTTGTAATATTGGGATAATAGATACTTTCCTAATTCCTAGATGTGTTGTGAGGCTAAACGCATTACAGATTATGAGGTAATGGGGGCCACATCAGTACCTTAGATATCAGCATGTGTAGCTGGAACAACAATCGTGTTTGGAAGAAAATATATCCCATTATTACTTTTTGTAAAATGATAACTGTCCAGCATTCTCCTTCCAGGAAGACTGACTTATTAGATAGCAAACAATTCCCAGCTGCACTGAAAACACATTGGGAACAAACAACCTTCAATTCAAACATCTTCAGTTCCACAGGTAAGCTGTACATTTAGCTGCAGAAACTAGAACACATATTATCAATACTTTATTTTGCTCCTGCTGGAAATAATGTGAATAATGTTCCACTTAAGACAGTTGGTCTCTTTTTATCTCCCTGCATAAAATTCTAATGCAGAACATCACTGTCCGGTGCATCTCCTTCTCCAATCTATCCCCTACTGAGTCTGCACCTAGAATTCATTGTTAAACCAGGATGACCTTCAGAATCTACGAGAGCCCAGAGAAACTCAGAGGAAGAAGAAGCCACTCTACAGATGATAATATGTGTCAGTGACTTGACAGACATTCTTACTGAACACCCCACCTGTTGCCTTAGTGGATGGACACTGCAAACTGTGACCTTTATAGAGGTGGGAGTCCACATTTCCACAACTCTGCACTGTTTAGTTTTTCCACCCTTCCCATTCAGAAATCCCAGTATCCTCATTTCCTATTTCAGTGACCAAACCTGCAAAATTATGCAATCAATTTGAATTGCAGGTTCCAGAATGCACCTGTGTAGTGATAGTTCTAATGCAACCCCACCATTGTTAACACAATGTTTCAGGGCTTCTCTGGACAGCAGATTTGGGGTCATTAGCTGATCAAAAGCCAAAATTTTCAAGGAAACAAAAACACTCTTGTCACTTCATGTTCTTAAGATACACTCTAATAGAATATTGTCTTAGTGTCTCTTATTCTCTGAATATTATAACACATGGTAGGGAGGGAGCAGCATGACTATATAATAAAACCCCTTTTTAACTAAATCATATCAGTCTTTCTGGCATCCAGATGATTAAAAAGTCTGACAAATCCTCTGAAGACACTTGCCTTATATTCAAAGCTCTTTCCATTATAAAATTATGTATTTCATTTCCAACTTTATCCTTGTAGAAACAAA
Organism: Mauremys reevesii; assembly: GCF_016161935.1. Lineage (NCBI taxonomy): Eukaryota > Metazoa > Chordata > Testudines > Geoemydidae > Mauremys > Mauremys reevesii. The sequence continues at coordinate 270,273,773 of NC_052624.1, forward strand.
ATAGTACTTTGAATTCAAAGAAAAAAGAAAAGAAATCAAACAGAAGAGCTGTTTATTACTGAACTACTTACTAGTGCGGTGATAAGAGCAAATAAGAAAAGGACATTTCTTCATAGATACAGAGACAAAGAAATAGAATATTCTTTTTTTCATGACAGGAAATATTTATAAATCTCACTGGTATTCATTTGAGCCATCAAACAGTGGCTTCAGAACATTTTTTTTTATATAAAGGACGCTTCACTTGACACATATTCAGCAAACCAAGAAAAATGTGCCTAACATATTTGATACTTTGACCTTCATAGTACTTATAAAGATAAATTCAGTGGTCTTAGCTGCACATAAAATCTGGCAATGACCCATAAAAAGAGAGATGATAATTTGTATGCCACCACCGTAGTCCTTTACTATAAATACCCCAGCACATGCAGGGATATTGTCCAGATGCCAGCATGAATCCCATATGCAGTTCACACAGTATGCTGTATTGTATGTCATGTTACAGCCAAACATTTTAAAATAACAAAATTATTGCATCTATACATTTTGCAAAACAGTCAGTGATCGATTCCCCTGCATATAAAATCCACCAGCTAATAATGTTTGCGGGCACCATCCTCAGCAGAGGCAAAGTTGGCTCTAAACCACTCTTATGTGACTCGTGACCATGGTCTGGTGGAGGTGCTGAACCAGTCCCATTCTGCACATCAGAGCAGCCACAGGGCTGCTCGAATTCATACTATTTAGAGATCACTCCCTTGGCCAGAGATTGGTGGAGTGCATAGCATGCCATGTACTTCCCTTCTCTCCCCTGGAACGTGCTCTCTCACCTCCATCTAACCTTGTTTTGCCGTCTAGTCTATCCAGCTTTCTTACTTTGCACCAATGCAGCACTGCAAAGAGATCGTGGCAGGTCTAAGGATATAATTTTCTGTGCATACTCTCCTTTATTTAAGGATCTCTCTATGCTCTGCAAACACTGCTATGAACTAGATATTATTATTCCCATTTTACAAATGGGGAAACTGAGGCACAGAATGATCCTGTGACTCCCCCCAAGGTCACATGCAGCATACCAGTGACAGATCAAGGAATAGAATGCAGAGTCCTGAGTCTTTCTGCAGTCTCCTACGCTTTGCTACTGGAACCACTCTCTTGTAAAAATCTGTTCTCTCTGTCTGTCTGTCTCCACTACGTTCCCCTATTCACAATTCTAGTCAGTTACATAGTGGGTGGCCCTTTTGGGGAGAGAGCAATGTATGCCAGATATCTTTTCGGGATGCTCATGCCTCAGAGAGAAACCTAATGGGGAAGTGTCCTGAAAGAGAAGGAAAGGGGACGGGTTCACCAGATCACCTTGTTGCATCCCCTGTTGCTAGCTGAGCAACTGACTAATAGGAGAGTAATAGTAATGATAAGAAGTTTGGAAAGATACAGGGCCTAATCATTCGCGAGAAAAGAAGTAATCACTATCTACAACTACCCAAAGGGATGTTATAAAGGAGACAGGTCTTTTTTATCCTCAGTCCTTTATCCTTTAGCCAGTGAGGGAGGAACAAGAAGCAAAGGACTTAAATTGGAGCAGGAAAATTTTAAGTTAACTAAAAGAAAAGCCTCCCCCAGAAGAACAGTTAGACAAGGGAACAATATGTCCAGGCCAGCAGAAATCACAATCAAAGACCACGCTTTATACCCATCTATTACCAAACTATTAGGGACAGTTTAGGAAGCATGAATTAAATCCTATCACGAGAATGGGAAATTAACTACATGAGTTATTACAGGTCCATTTTGAGCCATACGATGCTAAGATTATTTTTATGCCAGTGTCCACGTACTGTATTATGCATCTGCAATAAACTACACCAATCCCAACATCATCCCTATGGCTGAATTGTAACTTTGGTGAATGGGCATTTCTCCCACTGAAAGTCAGGCCTGCACACTCCAGCACAGAATTTGGCCATTTGTATTCACAACCAAGTTCAACATCTCCCTGCTGAGTAATTAATACCCTTTAAAAATGTTTCCTACAGCCCTAATTAGCAGAAAGATCAGATCCTAATCTTGTGAGTAAAAATTCATTTGTAGAGATGAATAAAGGAACAAACATCAACAAATATATTAATGGCATGGGCCCTGCAGGAGGATGCCAAGAGGAAGTTAAACCCCACTGGGTTCCCCTGTGGAATGAGTAAGGGATTCAACCCAGAGAGCATGCTATCTGCACCAGCCCCCTCCAGGCAGCACAGCTCCAACACAGTCATGCTGCAAGAGCTTCTCCTGGCTGCTAGGACTTCCTTCCCTTTCTCACCCTCTTCTTCATGGGCAGTTCGATGGCAGGGTCAGCACAGATCAAGGGAAAATTAGAAGGAACCTTTAGTCCCAGTCAGATTTTCCCCCTCCTTATTGCCAGTTCATATCAGAATTTCCCTCTCTGCGTTTCCATTCACACCAACCTGCCCCATATCTGTGAACTCAAGACCATAGATTAGAGGTGAGACTCTAGTAGGGAAACCACTTCACACTTGCAGTCTTTAAGACTCTTTTTGCCATGACCAAATTTGCTTAAAAGAGGTAGTTAATAAATATCACAATGTAGGTTTACTTACCTTAAGCCTCTAGGTCAATAGAATAAGTAACCTTAACCTTTCCAAAGTACATTTGCCCATTTTACATTTTAGAAACAAGAAAAATTAATCATTTATGAAAGAAAAAGTAGCTATTTTCACAATAGCTTTAATTTTCGAAAACCTTTATGGAAAAAGGGAGTAATCAACTCTCATTATAGTTAGGGACTCTGAACTGAAATTCTCACACTCTTACTTCATCTAAAATGGATGGGCTTTTTGTAGCACTTCTTTACAATGCACTATGAAGACAATAGTAGGTGATTAATGGGATACAGAAGGAAAAGCGATATCTTATATGATCTGATTTGTGAGTTTACAAGGTTGTCTATTCGTTTTTATTATGTGCTGCTGCAATATGAGATTACAAGACATATCAACTCGCCTTTATTTTGGATTCAGCTAGTTAGCATTCCAGTGATTCAGTACTTGGCTGCATATGTATACTCTTAGAGAAACACAGCGCAGTGCTGGAGCCCCTAATTACATTTTTTTTGTTTGGGGACTTGACTTGAGAGTCTTTTGAAATATGGCAATTTGTGGCCTTTTCCAAAGCAACCGGGGTTTATAGGAGTTTATGCGCAGTAGCCTTAATACCGTGTATAGTTAATTAAAAGGTGCCATGGAAAATGTTATTGTTTCAAGGTGAGACGACACAGTTTCTCCCACCATTTTTCCCCCTTGTAGGGGGAATATGTTATTTGATAGTTTCCTAGGTAGTGGAGTAGAGAATGGCATGAAGTAGTAAACACAGGACATACTGGAGGAGAGTATGGCACATGGCTGCCTTTTCATTAAGTTTTTAGTTTTGTCTAATTGGCTCCTCTTTGTCTGACGGAGGCTAAAAAGGAATGGCTGATAAGTGCAAATAGCTAGTATAATATTATGAAACCCTGACAGGTCTTGGTGATTAACATTATATCCTAAGTGTTGCTGTAATTCAAAGAAGGTACCTTTCAGTTTGGTCATTTGGTTATGCACCAATATAGCTTGCAAAGTTTATTTATCAGGGTGTCCTCTTTGGAGCTGGAGCTCCCTGTAAGGCAGAAGGCTCCCTCTAGGGATGGAAGCTTGTGTTTTTATACCTTAAAAGTGATATATTGACCTGTAAACACTGACTTTGTCATGTAGCATGCTGGTAAACAAAGTGCACTGACCATTGTTGTGGAAGGACATTTTTGTTGAGGTAACTGTAAATACTGTTGTGTTCTGTTTTTACACATACGGTCCAGCCACTAGAGGGTGACACAGAGACACACCATGTAAAGCATAGGCTACACAATAATATACATTGTTGGGGTGAAGTTAATGTTTATTTTAGATACTGTCCAAAATTGTTATACTCCATTGGAGACAGTGTATTGCAAAGGAAATTTTACATAATTTTTAAGTAATGTTCATGTGTTTCTACCTACCCTCATAATACATTCTGGTGTGATAATTTGTTGGATGATTTTAGAGGATAAAAACAACTAGGAAAAAGAAGTACTTCTGTGACAACGCAGGCAATTCTGACATATCACCCAGACATATCTTCTGACATATCACCCACTGGGCACTATAGCCTTGCCTTAATAAAATTTAAAGTATACAACAAAAAATAGAATCCCACTGTAAAAAAACAGATCTATTAAGGCTTCAAAAATCTGCAGCACTTAAAATTCCTCTTCTTGTACAGATAATTAGGATAAACAAATGTTTCTCATCCTGCTTTTCATTTTATTTGGACATGAGCGGAGTTCCCTGTTACAAAGTCAATCCATATTCCCGACTAAAAGAAAATAATGGTCCCTTCTTACTTTAACATCTATGAATCTATATCTCACACCACTCCTTGACCTTTCTAGGATTGCTTTGATCCTGTTGCTGTTGAATGCTCATATAATTATTCTACATTGTTTGTATTCTTCATTCATTTAGATTTTAGATTTCCCCCCCCATTTTGTTATTTTCTTGCTGTTTAAAAAATTACCAAGCATCTTGGATAATAAGTACGTTCCTTAAATAATATCAGTTACTGCAGCAAAGAACAAGAAAAGTGACAGAAATAATGATTGGATGTCATTTCTTTTGCAGCCTAATATCATAGAATCATAGACTATAGAAATGGAAAAGACCCCATAGGTTATATCCTACTCTCTCCCTGCCAAAGCAGGAATACTCCCTATTGTTTATTTATGTGTTTTGTCCAATCTTGTCCAACAGGAGGGAGGGATAGCTCAGTGGTTTGAGCATTGCCCCTCCCGCACTCTAAACCTAGGCTTTTGAGTTCAGTCCTTGAAGGGGCCATATAGGGATCTGGGGCAAAAATCTGTCTGGGGATTGGTCCTGCTTTGAGCAGGGGTTGGACTAGATGACCTCCTGAGGTCCCTTCCAACCCTGATATTGTATGGTTCTGTGATCTTAAATATCACAAGCAACAAGGCTTCCAACATTTTCGATGAGAGGCTTTTCCATGGGCTAACAGATTTCACTACCAGAAAATTTTCATAGAGTTTAAGTCTGGAAGTGACATTTATATCATCTAGTCTGACCTCCTGTATATCACAGACTGCTACATTTCACCCAATTATCCCTATGTGGAGGCTGAGCATGTGAGCAAGACTCACCAGCCAAGCATCTAGGATTCCTGTTCCACTTCCAAGCACTGATCCCCCATCTCATAAATCCATAGAGTTTAAGGCCAAAAGGGACCATTAGATTAACTAGTCCAGGGATCAGCAACCTTTGGCACATGGCTTGTTAGGGAAATCTGCTGGCAGGCCAGTTGCTTCCCTGCAGCGTCCACAGCTTTGGCTGACTGCAGCTCCCACTGGCCGTGGTTTGCCATTACAGGCCAATGGGGGCTGCGGGAAGCGGTGCGGGCCAAGGGATGTGCTGGCCGCCGCTTCCCGCAGTCCCCATTGGCCTGGAACAGAGAACCACGGCAAGTTGGAGCTGCGATTGGCCAAACCTGCGAATGCTGCATGTAAACAAATCATCCTGGCCCACAAGCAGATTTCCCTGATGGGCTGCATGCCAAAGATAGCCGATCCCTGAACTAGTCTGATAATAATCCTGCTTAGACGTATTCAAGACACATCTCAAACCAAACTTCTTTCTGATATGCTAAATTGATTGCACTCTTTAACTCTCTCACCATTGGGCATTTTCTCCAGCTTCTGAATAATTTTTGTGGCTCTTTTCTGCACCCTCTCCAGTCTCCAGCTGTCCTATTTTAAATGTACTGTCTTAATTTCATCCTATTATTTCACTTTCACTGATAGCATGCAAGATCCTATGGTGTTAATGACAAATGTTTGCCAACCTTTCTGCCATCTCCACTATTTGACTAATTCTACTGACACTGAATGCTTCTTGATATTCGGCCCAAGACATATAATTTCTAGATTCCTGGTCTGACTCCTGAAGACATGTGGACTTACCTCAGCTCTCTCTGCCCCCAACATTCTTAGCTGATGAAGCAGTGACAAGGTTTCAGAACAGTCTACAATGAGATAATAAAAGCACTACGTGCCAAGTTATTCTAAGCAACACCAATACTAGCATTTTAGCTTTCATTGTTTTATAGTAACTACCATTGGGTCAAACCAACACCCAAAGCAGCCTTCGGACAATATTTTCAAAAGAGACAAGTGATTTTGGCTGCACCATATTTTAAGTACACACTTTACACACCTTCTTTTGTGGCTGCAGATGTTGTTCCATATCACCTGGAGAAGAAAATCATTCCTGTCCGACTGGCAAAAAAGGCATTATTTTACTGCTTTGGAAACAAAATGTGGCATTACTCTTCTATCTGTCCTGAGGAAAGTTTTTGCCTATGTCTTGTTGGGTCAAGACATTGATATCTTCAGGAGCAAGAGAAGACCACAACAAGCTAGCTTCACTCCCAGCCATGCCACAGTGTGCCACCTTATTGAGAAGGCACAAGAATTCAAGTGCCATATTCACATTGCATTCGTGGATATGAAGGCTGTGTTTGACTCTCTTGACAGGGAATCACTTTGGCTGATCTTGAAACTTGCACACCTCCCTGACAAGCTCTGTAGAATGTTCCATCTTCTATATAATGACTCCCCAAATAGCGTTTTTGGAAGAACTGCCCTCTTTCAAATTATACTGGGTATTCAACAAGGTTGCATTGTCAGTCCAAAATTTTTTAATGCTATTATAGACTACATGTTTGATCGGACACTAAGGCTTTATCTACACTACAGGGGTAAGTCTACCAAAGTTACACAACTCCAGCTATGTCAATAACATAGCTGGAGTCGATGGAGCTCAGGTCGACATGCTGCGGTGTCTACACCACGCTGGGTCAACGGGACACGTCTCCCATTGACTTACCTTATGCTTCTCTTTCTGGTCGAATGCCGGAGTTGATGGGAAAGCAATCTGAGGTTGATTTAGTGGGTCTTCACTAGACCCACTAAATTGATCCCTGGCGCATCGATCACTGCAGTGTCGATCCCCGGTAAGTGTAGATATGACCTAAGTAAATGCATTTTAGACATACACCTGAAAAGAATCTGGTCAATGTCGATTTTGTTGATGACATCGTGCTAGTTGTTGAATCAAGTTAGCTGCAGCACTTAAAACCCTGGAAAGCTCAACAACAAAAGTTGACCTGAAAATTAATGGGGTAAAACCAAAATTCTTTCAGCTGGCATTTTTTGACATGTTTCAGGCTCTAGCCTCTTGGTGGATGACCATCCAGTCGAGATTGTCGGTAATTTCCCCTACTTTGGACCTGTTGTCAAGAGCCTGGGCAGCACTGAGAAAGAACATGAAGTCTGCCCTGCAAAAGTGCCATCAGTAATAGGGTGAGTCATCAAAAATGTCTTTTGCAAACCAAACACGCTGATAAGTAAAGAAGTGATGCTGAGGATATATAATGCTTTGGTGGTCAGTATTCTGACCGATGGGATTGAAACATGGCTCCTCACTATCAAGACTGAAAAGAAGATGGATTTCATTCAGATGAAATGTCTCTGGAGGACTGAAAACATCAAATAGTATGAATTAAAGTTGAATGAAGAGATCTCTTTTCTAAGTAACAGGGCCTACTCTCTCAAAGAGTCACCCAATACTCTCTAATGTGGTACAGTCATCTGCTCTGAATGCCTGTGAGAATCATGTTCAACTTTAATCCAATGAAAGCAGGATGGAAAAGACTCAGAAGACCTAAAACACAATGGCATCAACAAACACCTGCCCCTCACAGGGAGCGAGAAAGGAGCTGCAGACCAGAAGAAGAGACAGAGTGATGGCATGAAAACCACGGAAGAGGACATCTACCTTGACAGTTAATCCACAAAGCAACCAGGAGGAGGCGCCAGACCAATTGTGGGTAGAGCATCATGCAACACCATCCTTTGAATATCAGGCCCCTTTACAGTGTTTCAAGGTGGGTACCTAAAAATGGAGGCAGCCAAAATCACTAGCCCCATTTGAAAATCTTGGCCTAAAGTTTTATGATATCTTGAATTATTCTAATGGTGATATAGTTATTGACTTGCCTTTGACTAGCCTGGTATGGGTCTCCAGAAAACTTTTACTGTTCACAGTTAACAAGGGCCAGGTAATCTAAGCAGTACCCCTACTTCACAGATTCTCTATGAATTGTGATGTTTTTCAGGATGCATAGTCAGTCACCTTCACCCTTCTGGAAGAATCTTCATGCAGCCAACTCAGGTGTATTTAGAATTCACAAAAGGTACTAGAATGATGACTGTGAGCCTGGGATCCTCTATTTAACCATAGCCAGTAGAAATGCAGACTGCCTGGTCAAAGTCTTTCATCCCCATCAGGCTGTGAGAACATTTCCATCTCCATGCCCTTTCCATCCATGGCCTCTCTACTGCAACTAGTCATTCTCAGCTGTGATAGTCGTTTATTTAATTATTATTATTTTTAATTAGATACCTGTGTATTTGGCAGTGAACTGAGATGACGAAAGTCAAAGACCACCAAACACCCATCAGACAGTAATCAGTCCTGCTCATTATTGACCTGTGCTAGGTTTGAACAAGTGTTCGAGAGGTGACAAAACATACAGATTATAATAAACAATTCTGAAACTATTTAAAGTGTGAGTATTATGTCTTCTTGCTCACCAACAGAACTCAGGTAGGGAAAGCTTGCATACACTGAAGCCATAACCAGTCTGTTGATTTTACCAATTGCATTTCACTTGCACTGGTTGTTCACTTGCCACTGGCCTCAGTGGAGTTACTCCTCATTTACAATGGGCATGGGAGGTAACTAAGGCCTTTTAACTATTGATTCCAGCCCTTGTCTTAAATCTCTGTTTGAAGGGAGGAGCTATGGATGCTGCTGTGAGGAAGGACTAGATGTCATCAGAAAGGGCCAATGGTGCAGCTGAGCAGAGCCAGGAGAAACAGGATCTGAAATCTTATGGCCAAAGTATTCCCTTGGCTATTGCAAGTGGAAATGTCAGACATTTCTGGGGTAGAGGACAGGAAGACGGGAACATCAGCTCTGTGACAAGTTCCTTGGTTTCTAAAGAAGCTTCAATACATGTGAACATCAAGGTTTTGGTTTCATGGGTCAGAAGGGACCAGGGCTAGGGGGAAGAGGGTCGCCCCCTATGGCACAAGTGTACAAGGCTTGCGAAGCACAATATAACGCTGGCCCAGTCTGCCATTTAAGTTGTTGGCCTATCCACTGAGTGATTCTCCTTAAGCCTCAGAGTGGAAACGTGAGTGCAGCAGCCACAAAGGACATTATGAGATCATGGGTCCTAAGGAAAATGTGCCACTGTAAGAGAAAGGCCTGGGGAACTGTGCAGAGGCATTAGGCTGTCCTACCTGGGTGTCTGAAGTTCTTCAGATCTGGAGGGCTGAAATGCCCTGCCTAATCCAACTAGAAATTTTTCACAGTAAACTTTATCAGCAAAAAATGCAGATTTGGCAACACAAGAAACATTTTGTGAATTGCGTCAATTTCACCGAATTGTTTCAGTCGTTTAAAAATAATGTTTTTAAATTAAACATTTAATTTTGACGTTTTCAAAGAAAAACATTTTGATTTTTCAATTCAACATGACTTTTTGTATCAACATTTTCTTTAATTTTATTTTAAAAGCAATCAGAAACATTTATAAATGCTTAAAATTGAAATAAATGTCTCATTTGACTAAAACAATTTTTTCAACTTTTTGGTTTGCCAAAAACTTCAAAAAAATCATTTTGGGTTTGATCAGAAGCTACTTCCCCCTTCTCCTGATTTTTCAGAATTGCTAGTAACTCAAAAAGTCTTATTCACCCAGCTCTAACCATATTGGGGGCTAAAGTTCTCCTCCACAATGCAATGGGCTCCACCTAAACCAAAACAAAACCAGATTGCTGGCATGTAAAATTAAAAAAGATGGTAGAGGAGTTTTTTTAAACTGTGGGCTGGGGGAAAGTCAACATGTGCATAGGAGCACATGGTTCAGACAGAGACACTCCTTAAGGGAGGATCTATTAATGAGGATTCTCTATGTCCTAGTAAGGAGGAGAGGATGGAAGATGATCAAATACAGGTAGGGTCTGATGAGAAACAGTCAAATGAAAACGAGTCCCATTCAATTACATCACATAATGGCAGACAGTTCAAAGTGACACATTTTATAAGTGCTTATATACAAATGCTAGAAGTCTACATACTAAGATGGATGCGCTTGAGTGCCTGGTGTTAAAATGAGGATATTGATGTACTAGGCATCACAGAAACTTGGTGGAATGATGATCATCAATGGGATATGTTAATACTGGGGTATAATATATACAGGAATGATAGAGTAGGTTGTGCTGGTGGGGGAATGGCACTACATGTAAAAGAAAGCAGTGAGTCAAATATAGTAAAAATCTTAAATGAATCAAACTGTACCATAGAATCTCAATGGATAGTAATGCCATAGTTCAATGATAATAATATAGCAGCAGGGATATACTACCGACCACCTGATGAGGATGGTGATGAGACTGTGAAATGCTCTAGGACAGGGGTAGGCAACCTGTGGCACATATGCCGAAGGCGGCACGCAAGCTGATTTTCAGTGGCACTTACATTGCCCAGGTCCTGGCCACTGGTCTGGGGGGCTCTGCATTTTAATTTAATTTTAAATGAAGCTTCTTAAACATTTTAAAAACTTTATTTACTTTACATACAATGATAGTTTAGTTATATATTATAGACTTATAGAAAGAGACCTTCTAAAAACATTAAAATGCATTACTGGCACGCTAAACCTTAAATTAGAGTGAATAAATGAAGACTCGGCACACCACTACTGAAAGGTTGCCGACCCCTGCTCTAGGAGATTAGAGAGGCAATAAAAAATAGAAAACTCAATAATAATGGAAGATTTCAACTATCCCCATATTAACTGGGTATATGTCACCTCAGGACGGGAACCCACAGGAGGAGAGGCAATTCTTGATTTAGTCCTAAGTGGAGCACAGGATCTGGTCTAAGAAGTGAATGTAGCTGAACCATGTGGTAATCACAACCATAATATGATTAAATTTAACATCCGGGGGTGGGGGGGCAGACACCAAAGAAGCCCATCACGATAGCGTTTAACTTCAGAAAGAGGATCTACACAAATATGAGGATTAAAATGTATAGTCCCAAAAGTGAAATATCTGCAAGCTGCATAGAAACTATTTAAAAACACCATAAGAGAGGCTCAAACTAAATGTATATCCCAAAACAACAATAACAACCACCACCACCACTCCTCCAAAATGGGAACATGTCAAAAAAATACAGCCAGGGCTAAACAATAAGATAAAGGAGTCAGTTAAAGACAAAAAGACATCCTTTAAAAATTGGAAGTCAACTCTTACTGAGGAAAATAGAAAGGAGCAACAGAAGTGAAGTGTAAAAGTATAATTAGACAGGCCAAAACAGAATCTGAAAAGCAACTAGCAAAAGACACAAAAACTAATGGTAATTTTTTTCTAAGTACATCAGCATCAGGAAGCTTGCCAAACAATCTAGTGGGGCCACTGGATGATCAACATACCAAAGCAGCACTCAAGGAAGACAAGCCTGCTGCGAAGAAGCTAAATAAATTCCATGCATCCATCTGCAGAGGATGTGAGGGAGATTCCCACACCTGAGCCATTCTTTTTAGGTAACAAATCTGGGGAACTGTCCCCAGATTCAGGTGTCAATAGAGGAGGTTGTGGAACAAATTGATATGTAAAATAAAAATAAGTCATCAGGACCAGATGGCATTCACCCAAGAGTTCTGAAGGAACTCAAATGTGAAATTGCAGAACTACTAACTGGTTTGTAACTTATCATTTAAATCAGCTTCTGTACCAGATGACTGGAAGATAGCTAATGTGAAGCCAATTTTTTAAAAAGGGCTACAGAGGTGATCCCAGCAATTTCAGGCCAGTAAGCCTGACTTCAGTACCGGTCAAACTGGTTGAAACTATAGTAAAGAACAGAATTGTCAGACACATAGATGAACATAATTTGTTGGGAAAGAGTCAACGTGGTTTTTGTAAAGGAAAATCATGCCTCATCAATCTACTAGAATTCTTTGAGGGGATCAACAAGCATATGATCAATGGTGATCCTCCAGTGGATATAGTGTACTTAGACTTTCAGAAAGCCTTTGACAAGATTCCTCACCAAAGGCCCCTAAGCAAAGTAAGCAGTCATGGGATGATAGTGAAGTTCCTCTCAGGGACCAGTAACTGTTTAAAAGACAGAAAAGAAAGAGTAGGAATAAATGGTCAGTTTTGAGAATGGTGAGAGGTAAATAGTGGTGTCGCCGAGGAGTCTGTACTGGGACCAGGGTGGTTGAACATATGGAAAAAGTGGTAGACTGTAAGGTGGCAAATTTGCAGATGATACAAAATTATTCAAGAGAGTTAAGCCCAAAGCAGACTGCGAAGAGTTAGAACGGGATCTCACAAAACTGGGTGACTGGGCAACAAAATGGCAGATGACATTCAATGTTGATAAATGCAAAGTAATGCACACTGGAAAACATAAATGCCAACTACACATAAAAAATGATGGGGTCTAAATTAATTGTTACCACTCAAGAAAGAGATCTTGGAGTCATTTTGGATAGTTCTCTGAAAACATCTGCTTATTATGCAGCTGTTCTGATCATCCCACCTCAAAAAACATATATTAGAATTGGAATAGGTACAGAGAAGGGCAACAAAATGATTAAGGGGATGGAATAGCTTCCATATGATGAAAGATTAAAAAGGCTGGGACTGTTCAGCTTGGAAAAGAGATGAGTAAGGGAGGATATGATAGAGGTCTATAAGCTCATGAATAGTGAGGAGAAAGTGAATAAGGAAGTGTTATTTATCCCTTCACATAACACGAGAACCAAGGGTCATGCAATGAAATTAATAGGCAGCAGGTTTAAAACAAAAAGGAAGTACTTCTTCACACAACACACAGTCCACCTGTGGAACTTATTGCCAGAGGATTTTGTGAAGATCAAACTATAACAGGGTTCACAAAAGAATTAGATAAGTTTCTCGAGGATAGGTCCATCAATGGCTATTAGCCAAGATGATCAGAGATGCAACCCCATGCGCTGTGTGTCCCTAAGTGTCTTTTTGCCAAAAGCTGGGAGTGGACAACAGGGATGGATCATTCAGTGATTGCCTTTTCTGTTCATTACCTGTGAAGTATCTGGCATTGGTCACTGTCAGAAGACAGGATACTGGGCTAGATGGACCATTACTTTGATCCAGTATGGCCGTTCTTATGTTCTTATATTCTAATAATTGCAAGAAAACTCTGGCAGCTTAAGCTTAAGAATTTTCCTGAAATTCCTTCATAGAGAAATAACTGGTCTTTCATTTCTATTTAATTATAAACAAACCCGGATCAAAGGCTTACTACAGAGAAACTTTATAAGGGGGTTAACATCCACCCTTTAAAACAAGTCCCAAATAACTGTGATTGGAATTTTTATTTATGATACTTTCTAGACCATTTCTGCAATGAAATATGAAGTCTCTGTGAATATTTTGTCACCAATCTGAACTTTATCCTCATACCAGTATAGAGGGATTTTTATATTCTTAGTATCCATATTAAAAAAGATGACTTTAGACCATATAACCTTCTTAAAATATCCTTTCCAATCCCAACCCAATCTGCTCTTATTTTAAAAGTTGTAAATACTGACTGTTGATTAAAAACTAGAGCTGTAAGAGCTTGATAAAACCTGCATGACATGTAAGCTTCTTTAAAAACAAAAATTCAGAGCTCATCAGTCTACAGAGAGCTTTATTAAAGCAAATGGAAAAAAAATTAGACTGAGATTGCTGAGGGGGAGCAAGAAAAAATACTCCTGAAACTGGAGAGGTTAGGGAAATAAATGGAAAGCAGAAAGAAGGAACTTGCTTCTTAATCATGGCGTCAGCTTTCCATCGAATCCTGGATCCCTTTCCCAGCCCAGACTAAGCAAAACAAGGTAGACATTCAGCTCTCCATATGGACAGGCAATGTGCCACTACTATGTGTAACTAGCACACTGTTTAGTTTCTATATTGGTAAACTGTTAACAGGAGAAGAGAGATTTGGGGGGAGATTACAGATGGTTGTTCCATTGAGACAACAGATGGTGTGAGAGCGTGTGGGGGACAAATGGTTAGAACTAATCCTTTGATATTTCTAACCCTCCTCTAGCCCTGGACAAGGTTTCTTTACCAGTACAGTATCAGCAGGTAGATAAGAAGTAGATTTGGACAGCCCAGCAAAATTCCACTCACCCTGAACAAGTAGCGTTTTGGGTGGGTGAGTAAAAGAGACCCTGAAAAGGGCGTCCCTTTCCACAACCTGCCAGATCCCCAGGGATCGCCATACTGGCTGTAACCCCTGGCACACTTGCCCCCAGCTCCCATTGGAGCCACATGACCAGGCACTCTCATGGGTCACAGCTACCCCTGGCACCCTAACAGCCTCCCCAGAACAGATAGAAGACCAGCAGGCTGCTGAGTAATCTGCATGGTATAGTCAACAGAGCCTAGAGCATTAGGCCTGGGCAAGGCCTGAGGCCTGAACCGGAGGCTGTGAACCAATGTCAGGCAAGGTATTAAAGCAAATGCCTCTACGTTCAGTGTCCAGTACATGAACTTGGCAGAGGCACTGCTAACATTGCCAAAATACATTGAATATGTAAACACGTTCCAGCAGGCTAGAACAAGCACATCCCAGCCTAGCACAAGATAGGATGGTTTGACAGAAGTGATGAATAGGGACGTCTTGCCTGAAACATCAGGAGAAAGGTACAAGGGGAGGTAACAAACATGTCACGAAACATGTAAGTTGGTTGTCTCAGTCTTCAAATATTGGGGTACCTTGCCTCAACTCTCTATCTGGCCTAAGGGGCAGTGGAAAGTCTCACCACTGACTGGGCTGGTCCGTTGTCACGGGCATACATATATTAGTCTCTCTGTAGAATCTATGGGGTGCTATTACCATACTTTATCAGCAATAAACCTGGCTGAGCACCTTCATCAGTGAACGGAGGCTGTGGTCTTTCTGGGCAGTTCTATCGAGGTCTGCTGAACCACCTACCTGCACAGAGCTGGGACAGCATGCAGAGAGGACACACACTCATGCCACAGTTGACAACACATGGGACCAGAGTAGGGCAGTGTGTATTTACCAGCTGCACCTTGACCAACTGCTTCTTCCTTCGACCCATCCCGTCTCCAACCCCTCCCCCACCATGTGCTCAAATGCACAATGAGACCTCCATGTGGTCCAGAGCAGTGGAGTAGAAGGTCTGTGGAGGTGACTGAAACACCCCCTTTTGCTTGTGCAGACTACATCTATACATAGAAGACCCCAACCCTCTGTGGGTACACCTCAGGACAATAATGCAAGCGTCAAAAAGAGCTGTTTTCTAAAAGTCTGGCTGATGCGATGGAGGCAGATTATCTACCCAAAAAACAAAGAAGCTAACAACAAAGGGTCTGTCTCCCTGCTGCCTTACTCCCTTTTTCCCCTGGGATAGCTCCATTGGAACTGGCAGAACATAGTGGTGAATTATGACCCAAAGCGTTTTTTCTTTCCTTTTCTTCTTCAGGTTTCTAGACCTGATGAATTTTTCTGACTGAGTCTAAGCCAAATATCATCAGTCCCAGCACAGCAGTAATTGTATAGCCCCATGGGTGGCTATCTTGGCACTGGGTAGGGAGTTTACATTGTATAAATCATTCAGAACCAGCCACAGTGAGGAGAGTAACAAATACTTATCATGAGAGTAAACATACATATTCAAGGGTATGCCTACACTACCTGCCGGATCGGCAGGTAGTGATCGATCTATTGGGGATCGATGTATTGCGTCTCATCTAGACGCGATACATTGATCGCCATAAGTGCTCCCCGTCAACTTCAGAACTCCACCAGGGCAAGAAGCGGAGCCGATGGGGGAGTGGCAACCATCAATCCCGTGCCATGAGGATGCAAAGTAAGTCAGTCTAAGTCGATCTAAGATAAATTGACTTCAGCTATGCTATTCTCGTAGCTGAAGTTGTGTAACTTAGATCAATTCCTCCTCCCCACCATCCCCCGTGTAGACCAGGCCCAAGAGACACATTGTAGGTTAAGCTGGTCATCTCAAACAAGTGCCCATAGAGTTCTTATGCCACAAGACACCATCATGCATTCTGCCTGCATCACACATTTCAGAGAAAAATATTTTAGAGTAGTGGTTCCCAAACTTGTTCTGCCGCTTGTTGGAAAGCCCCTGACCGTCCAGGCCCATTTGTTTACCTGCGATGCCCTGCAGGTTCAGCAGATTGTGGCTCCCAGTGGCTGTGGTTCGCTGCTCCAGGCCAATGGGAGCTGTGGGAAGCAGCGTGGGCCGAGGGATGTACTGGCCGCCGCTTCCAGCAACTCCCATTGGCCTGGAGCAGCAAACCACTGGGAGCCACGATCGGCTGAACCTGTGGACGCGGCAGGTAAACAAACTGGGCCGGCCTGCCAGGGGCTTTCCCTGTACAAGCGGCAGAACAAGTTTGGGAACCACTGGACTAGAAAGGTTTTTTTAAACTTTTTATTGGCACACTTCTTCATGAGCCTGATTGAAAGCCCATTAATGTCAATGGGATTCTTTCCAGTGACTCTGTTGGATTTTGGATCAGGTCCCATATCACTCCACCAAGAAAGCCAGCCTTGCTTAATAAAATGAGTCTAACTACATAGATCTTGGGTGGAGAAGAAAACTTTAACTAACACACTGTAGTGACCTGCAAAGGTTAACTAAAATAGATTTTCTACATATAATAATGTTGTAATGTTGAGGTTTTATTTTGAGAGCTGTGCCTTATTTGGAAGAAGGAAGTCTCCCCTTCTACGATGTCTATTTCCAGACTTGAGTCATGAGAGTTTGCACTAGTGCACATCTGAATTTTATCCACCCTTCACAATGGCAGTTTTCAGACCAGCAAATTGTTTTGGAAGGAAAGGGCACAATTCTCTGGGAGATTTGTTTATTTTTAAATAGAGCTATTTAAAGATTGATTTTATCTGACAAGTTTCCAGTGGAGATCAATTACTAGATAAAGAGAAGGTAAGGAAGATAAAAGAGTATCATTAATGCGATAATCATAGGGACATTACCCCAGTATGTATGTGTGTGTTTATTATATGGTTCATTTGCAAGTTAGGAACAGAGGCTAAATAAAGAACAAATTTCATTTTCATCTCAGTGAAGCTTTCTACTCTGCCCTGGTAGCAAGTATACAAAACCTTAGCACTAAGGCAAACTACATATCTGTGTTATGATTATTTTTGAAAATTGTGTAGTATATATTCAAGTATATATCCCACAATTCATTTTCATTGCCTTGCCATAATGAAAGCAGAATTATCTATTCTGTCTTTGAGGTAACACCAAGTAAGAAAGAAAAAACACTCTATGTTGGTCTTTAAATATTCTGTTGACAAGATAAGTGGAGCACTGGTCATAAATCTTTTTGTAATGCTTAAAGTAACTTACTGGGCCAGATGCTCATCTTGTGTAAATCAGTGAAGTCAATGGAGCTGTGATGGTTTACATCCACTGAAAATCTGGCTGACAAGATATGCTTTGTTTATACATGGGGGGGGCTGTATTTTAATATTAGCATTTTTGTGGTCTGAAACATCCATAGTTTTCAGGCCCAGGTGGATGAGTGTGTTTCACCATTCCATGGATGAATTAACATGCTGGCCAGTATCATCAACCTGCTACATACAATTGCCTTCACAACTGTGGTGCAAGTAAGCCAGTATGGTCAGATTCGCTGTACCATTAAGACATGTATTGCCAGTATGCTGTACCGGAAAGCCATATTCTGTATCCACTGAACACCGTCAAGATCTCCCGGGAACCGGAGAGGCGAAAGGAGCAGAACCTGGGGCTGCCAGGCAGCCCCACGCCGGCAGCTCCTCTGGCATGGCTGGACCAGCCCCCAGCCCTGCCCCCAGCCCTTCCATGTAGCTGCATCTCCTGTCCGGGGTCTGTACAGCCCCGCTGGAGGACAGGGCCGGAGGTGGGACTGGGGGCAGTACAGTCCTGCTCCTTTCGCCACTGCGGTTCCCAGGAGAGCCCTGCAGTTCAGAAATCGGTATCCACTGAAATTAGTATCCGGCGCAGCGGGAGGACAAAGCCCCCGCCCAGGTAACGTGGGATGGGGAGGAGATGGGGAGAGCGTGGGGGCCCTGGGATGGGGGTGGGGAGGAGTCACAGGTGGGAACGTGAGGAGCACACAGGGAGGTCATGTACTCCCCTTTAGCTGGTGTCCCCTTTGTGTCCCTCCCATAAGTCACCTAAGCATATTGGTAAGAGTTAAAATCCACTTGCCCCACTGCTTCACAACAAGTTGTCTCAGCTGTGTTACCTCCACTACCTCATCTTTTGTTTTTTCCATATTCAATATTCCTATTCGGGAGTCTTCACTAGTGATGTTTCACTTTTTCAGTCCAGCTGTCAAAGGTTTTAGATCTTAACCAAAACCAAGTTGCAAACTCAAATTTGATTTCTACGTGAAAATGGGAAAAGTATGGCCACAGCCTCTTCTTTGGATTTCACTGTCACATGTTGACCTGGTTTCTTGTGGTTTATCAAACAGATAGAAATAATGCCAAGGAAGTATGCTACTGACTCATCACAATATCACTCACAATTAACTGTGGCAAAAATTCACCCTACTTAACTCTACTGCCATCCACATATCTGGTATAGGGTAAGGGTCAGATTTTTAAAGATATTTAGGTGCCTAAAGATGTAGATAGGTGCCCAGTCAGATTTTCAAAAGCACCTAGATGCCCAATTCCCAATGAGAGTAAGGCGCCTCGGCCCTTTTGAAAATTCCACTAGGCAGCTATTTGCATCTTTACGCACCTACGTACATTTACAAATCTGGCCTTTAGTGACTTAGGAACTTTTGTGAAACAGACTTGAGTTCCTAAGTCACTTAGATGCTATTGAAAGGAACATAAACTCTGGCAAGTCATAATTAGGCAGGCCAAAAAAGAACTTGAAAAGACATAAAAACTAACAGCAAAAAAAAAAAAAAAAAGGTACATCAGAAGCAGGAAGCCTGCCAAACAACCAATGGGGCCACTGGACAATAAAGGCGCTAAAGGAGCACTCAATGAAGACAAGGCCATTGTGGAGAAGCTAGATGAATTCTTTGAATCGCACTTCATGGCTGATTACGTGAGTGAGATTTACACACATAAGCCATTCTTTTTAGGTAACAAATCTGAGGAACTCTCACAGATTGAGGTGTCAGTACAGGAGGTTTTTGAACAAACTGATAAATTAAACAGTAACAAGTCACCAGGACTGTTGGTACTCACCCAAGAGTTCTGAAGGGACTCAGCTATGAAATTGCAGCACTATTAATTGTGATATGTAAACTATTGCTTAAATTGGCCTCTGTACCAGATGATAGAAGGATAGCTAATGCAATGCCAATTTTTTAAAAGTCTCCAGATGTGATCCTGGCAATTACAGGTTGGTAAGTCTAACTTCAGTACCAGGAAAATTGGTTGAAACTATAGTAAAGAATAGAATTGTCAGACACATAGATGAACATGATTTGTTTGGGAAGAATCAACATGGATTTTGTAAAGGGAAATTATGATGCACCAATCTATTGGAATTCTTTGAGGGGGTCAACAAGCATGTGGACAAGGGTGATCCAGTGGATATAGTGTACTTGGACTTTCAGAGAGCCTTTGACAAGGTCCTTCAACAAAGGTTCTTAGGCAAAACAAGCAGTTATGATATAAGAGGGGGAAGGTCCTCCCATGGATCAATAATTGGTAAAAAGACATGAAACAAAGAATAAGAATAAATGGTCAGTGTTTACAGGGGAGAGAGGTAAATAGGTTTTCCACAGGCCTGTACTGGGACCACAGCTGTTCAAAATATTCATTAATGATCTGAGAAAAGGGGTAAACAGTGAGGTGACAAAGTCTGCAGATGATACAAAATTTCTGAAGATAGTTAAGTCCAAAGAAGACTGTGAAGAGTTACAACTGGATCTCACAAAACTGGGTGACTGGGCAACAAAATGTCAGATGTAATCCAATGTTGATAATTGCCAAATAATGAACACTGGAAAACAGAATCCCAACTATACATACAAAATGATTGGGTCTAAATTAGCTGTTACCACTCAAGAAAGAGATCTTTGAGTCATTTTGGATAGTTCTCTGAAAACATCCACTCCATGTGCCGTGACAGTCAAAAAAGATAACAGAATGTTAGAAACCATTAGGAAAGGGATCGATAACAAGATTGTAAATATCATAATGTCACTACATAATCTATGGTACACACACACCTTGATAACTGCATGCAGTTCTGGTTATCCCACCTCAAAAAAGATATATTAGAATTGGAAAGGGTACAGAGAAGGGCAACAAAAATGATTAGGGCTATGAAACAGCTTCCATATGATGAAAGATTAAAAAGACTGGGACTAAACAGCTTGGAAAAGAGATGACTAAGGGGAGATATGATAGAAGTCTATAAAATCTGGTGTGGAGAAAGTGAATAAGGAAGTGTTATTTACCCCTTTATATAACAAAGGAACCAGGGATCACCCGATGGAATTAATAAGCAGGAGGTTTAAAACAAACAAAAGGAAGTATTTTTTTCACACAACACACAGTCAACCTGTGGAACTTGTTGCCACAAGATGCTGTGAAGTCCAAAAATATAACCGGGTTCAAAAAAAGAGAACTAGTTAAGTTCATGGAGGATAGGTCTGTCAATGGCTAGTAGACAAGATGGTCAGGGATGCAACCTCATGCATTGGGTGTCCCTAAGCCACTGACTGCCAGATACTGGGACTGGACAATAGGGGATGCATTACTCAATAATTGCCCTCTTCTGTTCATACCCTCTGAAGCACCTAGCATTACCCACTATCGGAAGACAGGATACTGGGCTAGATGGACCACTGGTCAACCAAGTATGGCCATTTTTATGTTCTTATTGCAAATTTTACCTGAAGTCTCAGTGAAAGTCAATGGGATTTATGCTCCTAAATGATTAAGTCACTTTTGAAAATATGCTCTTAAGTCACTTAGGGGCTTTTGAAAATTTACCCATAATCCTATATATAAAACTCTGCATTTCCATAGTTATTTGCTTTCTTTGCAGTAGGTAAATTTATCACGAGTCTAGAATTTATGCTAATGTATCTTGCTATGAGCAATGGATCAGTGGAGTTACTCCAAGTATACACCCATGTACCTGAGAATAGAATTTGGCCAATGTTAGTGCTCCGGAACAATATGGTGCCCAGCTGAGAAAACCAATGATAACAATTAAAAAAAAGCAAGGGACCCACACTATAATGAAAAATACCAATGACAAGGAGAATAAGAGTTGCTGTAGAATAAGAAGAATTACATAATATGCAGCAGATGCTACCACATTTAACTGTCCAATTTCAGCTCAGAACTGCATGGAAAAAATGGAATCACCTCCAAAAAAACCCACAGTGTGTGTCGGGGGGGTGGGGGGAAGAGGGAAGCATCGTTTTGATAGTTTCACCTTGAATTCGCACCACATTCCATAAAAACAAGCTAGGATTAGCAAAGTCAAATGAAATAAGCAAAACTGTTTTTGCAGGGGAAATGGCAAGATTTTTGTGTGGAATTTATCTAGACCTGCATTCGTCCATTAAAACATGAGTGTAACATTTGTATTCTAATAGTTCTGCAGGTGTTTATTAGAGGATCAATGCAAAATCCCCCAAACACCACCAAAACATTTAATGGCTTTATGCCATCTGTATCATGCTGGCTAATGTTGTCTCATTGTTTCCTTGTACTCTCCCATCTGTCTGTCTGTATCCACCTGTGGTCTCTTGTCTTAAACTTAGATTGTCAGCTCTCTGAGGCATGCACCTGTCTTCTTGTTCTGTAATTGTACAGCACCTAGCACAATGAGGTCCTGGTCTATGACCAGGGCTCCAAGGCACTACAGTAATACAAAGAACAAATAATTACAAGTGTTTGTAGGACCAGCCCCTTAATGTCTGTGTGGTAAATACGCACTATAATCCCCATTTTACAGATGGGGAAACAAAGAGAAAGATAGATGACGTGCCCAAGGCCATGCAGCAAGTCAATATCAGAATCAAGATTAGAACTCAAAATTTACAAGCAGTCAGTCCCTTGTTCAAAGCTCTAGATCATGCTGCTTTTTGTGAACAATAGAACACCAGCTTTTCTACTGCATTCCTATGCAGCTGGCACCAGCATCACCCCCTGCATTTTACCCATCGGAAGGAGAAGGGGAGAGACACAGCCAGAGTTTACTGTACTCTAGCAATCTCCAGCTGTTCTAAGGTTCCTTGGGGGCCATTGCCATCTGGAGTAGTATCCAGTAGTTCCTAGGCTGCTCTAACTTACTTGGGACCAGTGCAGATCAACCCATGGAATCAAGGAGACATCGTGGGATCCCGGTGTGCTCCAATCCACTATGTTGCCCAGCTGACAGCACAGAAGAGAATCTGATCCACAGTGTACTGTGTATCTACTGAACATGAAATCTATGTTTAATAATGACATTTTTATTCTGAATCAGGGTGGCTTTATGTTTCTCAAAGAACAGTTTACCCCATGGTATAGGGAGTGGGAGGACAGAGATTTTTTAAATGAGGGAGGGAGTTTGGTGGCAAAGAATTGAACAGAAGGGAGCAGAATTTCAACTAAAAATATCTCCCTTTTAATCACCCCATTCACTCCGATGAAAGGGAACCCTAGGGTTACAGGAAACCAGAAGAGTTAAGCGTGGCTAACATACCACAAAGATATGCATATCTTTAACCAGTTTACGTGAATGGGGGGAAATAAAACCAAATGCAGTATAAACGGGGCTTACGGCCCTCGTAAATCAAGAGTTTTCTATGCTAATGAGGGACTTATTGGATAATTCTGATGACAGCTAAAGTAGAGAACATACTAATATGGTAAATTATGGCAGTTATTTTTTGTTACATATTTAGTGCAGTCCTTTGCTTCACCTCTGTACACATCTCCAACTTAAAATGACCTTAAATTCTCAGAAATCAAAGAAAAAAGCATGTATCAACAGGGCAGGGCTGAGCAAAAGGCAGAATTTCCATCACACAGGAAATTCCAGTATTTCAACATTTGTGTTTATCCCAGCTTGAGACAAAAAGCTGAAATCTCAAAATTTTTCATGGAAGAAAATATTCCAAAAGATTTGATTCAGAAATATTGAAATATTTTGTTTTGACACTTTCAGTCAAAGCACAATATTTTGACATTCTTGAAATCAGAATGTTTCAGTCTGGTTTTTAAACTGACCCGGCCTATTTTGTTTTGAGAAACTTCAACATTAAATTGCATTTCCCAGTTGTGGAGCAGTGCCTCCTGAGAGTTATTGTTCACCACTCTCCAACATGGGCCAGGCTCCCTGGACAAACTACATCTCCCATCATGCACCAGCAGTCATGTGACTCCAATGAAGCAGCACTAAGCTTGGTCAGACTTGAATCTGAGGCCTGGTCTACACTGGGGGGAGGGGGTCGAACTAAGGTAGGCGACTTCAGCTACGTGAATAGCGTAGCTGAAGTCGAACTACCTTAGTTCGACTGACTTACCCATTCTGATGCCGCGGGATCGAAGTCTGCGGCTCCCCCGTTGACTCCGCCACCGCCGTTCGTGGTGGTGGAGTTCCAGAGTCGACGGGAGCGCGTCCGGAGTTCGAACTATCGTGTCTAGATTAGACGCGATAGTTCGGACTCCGAGAAGTCGAACTCTCCGCATCGACCCGGCAGGTAAGTATGGACCTACCCTGAGTTGCATTATGAGTGATGTAGTCCTGCAGGGAGTCAAAGCCATGGGAGAGTTCCCTTGAGGCAATATGCCATGATGAGAAATGCAGTTTGATATTAACTGATTTGAAACATTTTGAGTCAGTTCAACTAAACAAAATATTCCGATCTGTGTCTAACTGAACTGAGATTAATCGTTTGATTTTCCCAAAAAAGAAGCAATGTCTCGGAAAACCCAGATGTACAGTAATCCTAGGCAGGATTCTGCAGAGATGAATGTCAAGAACATTGCACAACTTCTGGATCTCTTAATGTAAGTTTGGCAAAAAGGGAAGAAAATATGAAAAAAAACATTTTCATACATAATAAAATCATTAGGCTAATTTCATTAGTGAATTAAATGGCAACATAATTTATATGTTGAATGCACATTAGTCCTAAAACTAGTTTAAATGGCAATGCAGAATAATGGCATTGATTTATCCCTTGGTGGGTGCAAAGTGAGTTTAACTGATACACCCAGGAGGCAGAGTGAGGGGTGGAGCAGGAGAAGGATGTCAGATAGAGTAGGCTCCTCTGCACAAATGAGGCAAGGAAGAGATTTCATGATGAAAGCCTTTGAGATGTCATGTCAGAAAAATACAGCAAATGATAGAGCATGATCCTCACTTAACCAGTATAAATCCATTCACATCAAGAGGTTACAAGCATGTAAATAAGAGGAGGCTCTGGTCCTAGCAATGTATGAGCTCCAATTTATATGACAGTAGCAGAATTTCTCTGGATACCTGTCTCTGGTTTTCCGTCTCTAGCCTCAGTCTTGCTTCTACGCATCTTCGGGTCTCTAAGAAGGCTTGGCGCTGAGCTCTGTCTGATAGGTAGCTAATGAAGATTCCTGCTGTATTCATACACATAAATAACACTGCCTGAGCCGCTATCTGAAATAGACAAGAAAACAGGACTTTGATCAGACGACTGAGACAAAAATATCCATTTAAAAAGGAAAAAGACTGCTTAAAAGTCATGTAGGCTGTAAAACTAAACAGATAAGAAAGTTAGCAGAAAAAAGTCTCTTGGATCTTAATTAAAGGTGTCAAACATATGAAACACACTCTGCCTGCAGGAAGAAGTATGCAATAAACTCTGGTTGAACCATGAATGATGCATCCAAGAGCTGACTCACAAGGCGCTAGTCAAGTGTGGTTACAAACACAATTCAGAATTTATTTTTCTATAGCCCTGTCTGTAAAAGCAGCTTTGTGATGCGCTTCCTTTCTTGGTGTGAGAAGTGAGCCACATAAAAAAGAACGACAAAAGGGCAGTGTATCCATTTAATTATGAATTATTGTTGTTACTGTATTAGTATTATTGACACTCGAAACAACCTCATTATCAGCTGATGACAACGAACTGGCACGCATATTTCTGAATAACACAAAACCCAAACCACAAACCCAAAGCATAAACAAATACTTGCAACATGGCTGTGGTATAAACAGAGGTATCACTTCATCCCTCCCATATAAAAAAGCTAAGAAAACATTCTTTTCTCCTATAACTGCGAACTACACACTTTGTGCTAGTGGAAGAAGGAGCATCCCAGATTCTTCCTTTTCTCCCCTCCAGGCATGCCCCAAGCTAAAATAAACTTTATGGAGTAGTGCCTCAGCTGCTATGAATTTGTCTTTAACTGAGCTATGCTGATTTACACTAGCTGGAGATTTTGCCCTGTGAGCATAATTTACAAAATCACCGATTCTGCTTGTTGTCTCACTTTCCCCCAGACCTTCACAAACCAAACTCGTAGGTCTGGTCCTATTCAATAGTTTCATTAATGACTTGGATAATGGAGAACAGAGTATGCTTATAAAATTTGAGGATAACACCAAACTGGAAGGGATTCAGAGCACCTTGAAGGACAGGATTAGAATTTGAAATGACCTTGAAAAAAAGGAGATTTGGTCTGAAATCAACAAGATGAAATTCAATAAAGAAAAGTGCAAAATATTTCACTTAAGTCTAGTCTACACTGGCAATGCTAAAGTGCTGCCGTGGCAGTGCTTTAACGTGGCTTGTGTGGTCGCGGCAGAGCACTGGCAGAGAGCTATCCCAGCGCTCTAAAAAACCCACCTCCACGAGGGGCATAGCTATGAGTGCGGCCCCCAGCGCTGGTGCACTGTCTACACTGGCGCTTTACAACGCTGAAACTTGTTGTGCTCAGGAGTGTGTTTTTTCACAGCCCTGAGCGCGAAAGTTGCAGCGCTGTAAATTGCCACTGTAGACAAACCCTTAGGAAGGAAAAATCAAATGCACCATTACAAAATGTGGAATAATTGGGTAGGCAGTGGTACTGCTGAAGAGGATCTGGGGGGCATACTGGATAACAAACTGAATATGAATCAACCATGTGTTGTAGTTGAGAATGGCTATTATCTCTCTGGGGTATATTAACAGGAGTGTTGTAAGTAAGCAGGTAATTGTAACATTCTCCTCAGCACTGCTGAGACCAGAGGTGGAATACTATGTCCAGTTTTAGAAGCCACACTTAAGGAAGATGTGAACAAATTGGAGAGAGTCCAGAGGAGAGCAACAAAAATGATAAGAAAACATGACAGATGAAGGATGGTTAAAAAAACTGGGCATGTCTTGAAAAAAAAAAAGACTGTGTGGGGGAGGGGGAGACAGACCTGATAATGGTCTTCAAATATGTTAAGGGCTCTTATAAAGAGGATGGTGAAGAGTTGTTCTCCGTGTCCACTGGATGCAGGACAAGAAGTAATGTGCTTAATCTGCAGCAAGGGAGATTTAGGTTAGATATTAGGAAAAACTTTCTAACTATAAAGATAGTTAAGCAATGCACTACGCTTCCAAGGGAGGTTGTAGAGGTTTTTAAGAACAAGTTAGACAAACACTTGTCAGGGATGGTCTAGGTTTACTTGGTCCTTCCTCAGCATAGGGGGCTGGATTAGTTACCTCTTGAGGTCCCGTCCAGCTCTACATTTCTATGATTCTATAATCCCCTGATGGTAACCTAGGCAGGCCTACGTTTTTCAGTCACCCGTAACAGGTGCCTGTGTTTTCATCTAGTTTACCCAAATAACTTCCCCCTTTTCTTGAGAGCGTGTCCCTCTTTAAACTGCTATAGTCCTTTAATCCTCTTGTTCCCATATATATTCCCATCTTGTCATTATCTCTTAACATCCCTTAATTGGTTGTGGAGAAGTGTTTATCCTGAGCCATTCCTTTACCTTCCTCTTTGTTTTTCCTTATAGCCCCCCTATTAAACTAAACCGATGGATCCATACTGTAGAGATATGTTTGTGGAAGATTTCAGTTTTGAGATGCTTCCTCATAAGGGCCAGTATTATGATCATAGGATTTTGGAGACGTGCCCTGGAGGCAGGGGTTGGGAACACCACATGGCTGGGTGCAGCAGCTCACTACAGAAGCTCTCCAGTTTGTTTTATTCAAGTTTTGTTCCTTTCTCATTCACTGGTTTGTTATTTAATGAACCCAAAGATGGTTACATGGTGTCGGAAGTGCTGAATGAGAAGGAAACTGCAGTCGTTTTGAAGTTAACTCCTATGTTTGCAACTAAAAACAGAGACAAAGGGAAGCACCAGAGAAGCATGTGGAGCACCAGGCATGGAGGTTTTTGCATGTATTTGGTGAGCACAGTAGTAGCTTGACTAGCTTAAGAAAGCAGGGAAAAAAGACAAAAATGGATGTGTTGCAACCTCTTTCCTGGGTGCAATTGTCAGGCAATGTTGCAGAGAACTGGAAAAAATTCAAACAGAGATTTGAATTATATTTAACTGTCATGGGGCAGAGGAGAAAAATTATAAAGTGAAATCATCTATCTTTTTGCATGTTGCTGGGGAGAAAGCACTGGATGTTTATAACAATTTTAAGTTTGAAGAAGGTGGAAGCATGAAGTTAAATAAAATACTGACTGACTAAATTTGAGGAACATTGCATGCCAAAAAGGAATGAAATCTTTGAGAGAGAAACATTTTTTTACGTGCATGCAAACAACTGATAACACCATTGATCAATATGTCACAGAATAAAGGACACTCAGTAAAACCTGTGACTTTAGTGAGCTGACAGAGTCTCTGGTCAGAGAGAAACATTTGTGGCATTAAAGACAATGTGTTAAGAGAGAAATGGCTCTGTGAAGGAGACTTAACTTTAGAAAAAGCTCTCCAGATATGCAGAAACTGTGAAAGCACAAGCCAAAGAATTAAATTCACCAGAAGTAGTTACCCATGTTCTAAGTACAAAAGAATATAGCCAGAATAGGTCAAATCAAAGAGTGGAACCACTCACTATGAATTCCACTGTGAGGGGGAAGACTGAGCACAGATGGATCACAGCATGGCCCCAAACTGTGATGGCTTTGGGAAACTATAAATGGGGAGGGGGAGAGAAATCATTTAGCAAAATGCTGTAGCTACCAAATGCAGAAAAGTCAAGTGCATCCTGCTCCACAAAGCTCTTAGGAGAAGGTCAGCACTGACTTGTTTACCTGGCAATCAAAGGATTATTTAATAGTCACAGATTATTATTCTCTGTATCCATAAATTTGCATACTGCATAGTACTAATAGTAAGTCAGTGATAGCTAGGGCGACCAGCAGGGGCAGGTCTATGCTTTTTGCCGCCCCAAGTACGGCAGTCAGGCGGCCTTGGCGGCACGGATTCAGCAGCGTTTCTGCGGGTGATCTCCCGGTCCCGCGCCTTCTGCATACCCGCCACCGAATTACCGCTGAAGCCGCGGGACCAGTGGATCTCCCACAGTCATGTCACCGAAGGCTGCCTGACTCCCGCCCTCATGGCGACCGGCACGAAGCCCCCCGCGGCTTGCCGCCCCAGGCACACGCTTGCTGCGCTGATGCCTGGAGCCGTCCCTGGTGACCAGACAGCAAGTGTGAAAAATCAGGACGGGGTCAGGGGTAATAGAAGCCTTTATAAGAAAAAGACCCAAACACCGGGACTGTCCCTATAAAATGGGGACATCTGGTCACCCTAGTGATGGCTGGCATGAAGGGAATCTTCTCTAGATGTGGAATTCCAGATGAAGTCTTTAGTGATAATGTGCCACATTTTTTCCAGTGCAAAGTTTAGGCAATTTGCCATAGACTGGGATTTTCATCACAAAACATCAAATCCAAATTACCCCCAATCAAAAAGTCTTGTGGAAAGGTCTATATGGACAGTCAAGAATCTTGTGAAAAAGACTTTTGACAGTGGGGGTGATTTGTATAAAACATTACTGGTTTACTGAAGTACACCCCTGGAGAATGGCTTTTCTCCAGCTCAGCTGTTAGTGGGAAGAAGGATGAGATCTAATTTTACCAGTTACTGATAACTTGCTGAAACAATGAACTCATACGGAAGATGAAAGAAAATCTGAAGTGGAAACAGAAATATTATTTTGACAAAGGGCCCGAAGTCTCCCATCTCTTAACCCAGGTGATAGACTGTGCCTTAGGAATCACACCTCTAATACATGGGGCCAAAGAGTACCATTAAAGAACAGCTGCATCCAAGGTTTTATATAATCCGGATGGACCAGGGAGACACATTTCGACATAATCAAAGGGATTTACAAGGAATCCCAGAAAGTTCCAACACTTTGACAGTAGATGTGGACTCTGGCATTTCCCATCTGACTGATCCTTTATTGTCAGTGCACAAAAGAGAAACTGTCAAGGAACAACAGAACAACTCACACTCTAATGAAAGGCTGATACTGAGAAGATTAGTGCGGGAGATTAAACATCCTAAAAGACTCATGGACTTGCTAACCCACCTGGAGAAGGGGTAATTGAGGAAAGTGAGCGGTAAAGACCATGCTACAGTGATATGCTAGTAACCTCTCCTTTCAAGGTAGTTGATGGGTTTATGGAAATGTACTACATGGGTTGAGAATTTAATGCATGTGTTATAAGAGAGTTATTAGCTGTTTGTATAAAATTGTAATCTGGAGATACTCCCTGATAAGGGACAGTATTATGAACATAGGAATTTGGAGATGTGCCCTGGAGGCAGGGGTCGGGAACACCACATGGCCGGGTGCAACAGCTCACTACAGAAGCTCTGCAGTTTGTTTTATTAAAGTTTTATTCCTGTCTCATTCACTGGTTTATCTAATGAACCCCAAGATCATTACACATACAGTGAAAATCCCAATAACCGAGGGTAATCATAAATTAATACAGCCCAGTTCCAATTCTGTTACAGTCCCTCCCTCTCCCAACTTGCACTCTCTTGGTGGCCAGGGAACCAGTTGTTGTAGGAGTTGTCTCTGCCAGGGCAATTCTCAGCTGCAAGATTCTGATCCTCTAGCAACATTCAGGTGGCACAAGGGAGCGGGAACTATTGAAAATAAAATTGCCCGCAGTGCAGTGTGCAGGGAGCTCTGCCACTCCCATTAGTGTTACACAAGCAGATTCCTACACGCGACACATGTCCTCTTAATGTTACTTTATGTATATTAATGAGGTAATGTGTTGTTAATGATAATTAATGGATAGATTTAAATAGAATAGAGGGTAACGACCATCATGGGAGAGATTTGGATTTTGCAGAGGGCTTCCTCCTGGATCTGCTACTGCTTTCACTTTTGCTTTAAACTCTGACTGACTGCTTTATGTATGCTACAATGGAATTTAAATCCTCAAATGCTTGGATAATGTGTTCGTTTTCTTTTCCAAGTTTGTCTTGTTTGTCTCTCGTAACTGGACTCTCTCTCTAGCGTATGCAGGGAAATGTACAGTCAAACAAAGTAGATGTTGGACACTTTGCAATAAAGGATATATTATTTTCCTTTTTTTGAGATGACAGTATTTCCTAAGAGCCAGAAACTCCTGAAACCCTTGATCATTGAAACCCACTGAAGCCAATGCAACTACTCAAGAAGGAAGGCTAACAGAATCTGGTTCTAACTTCCCTAACATTGTGACACTGGGATACTACATCTCAGAGCTGCAGAGAACAGGGCATGAGGCACACAAACTATAACCTTTATGAGGCATCACATTCAGCATTTCAGAATCAAAAATATTTTGGTTTTCAAATGAAATATTTGACTTTCAGGTGTTTGGTTTTTCAGTGAAAAACCTGAAAATATCCAGAGAGCAGACATTTTCCACATGAAATTTCATTTAATCAACCCCCCAATTTTCCATCAAAACACAGTTTCAACGGAAAATTTTTGACCAGCTCTAATACTGATCCCTCAGTACATCAAGAATCAACTTTATTTGGAAACCTGGTATTCAATCCCATTCGTCCCCAACATACACATTCTAAAAAGGGTTGGCCAATTTACCTTACACAGACAAGCATCTTCCAGATTTGCAGAGTACAGTTAGTCCAGTTTTTGGTAGATTAACTGTATGTTCTGGTAGGGCCACTTCTGGCCCCTTATTCACTGATACTTAAGTTCATAACTAGTTCCACCAACTTCAGTGGAACTGCTCAGAGAATATGGGCGGTAGACTGGCCTTCAATTAGGTACAATGACTGCACGGTCTAATTTTGGACAAAGGGCATTAAAGAAAACAAGTTACAGGTGAAGGAATGACTTATTTAGCTGGAGCCACTTTCTGCCATCCTTACACAGAGTAGCCTGACTGAAACCAACAGAACCACTTGCAGAGTAAGGTACTTCTCAATGTAAGGGTGGAAGAATCTGGGTCTTGTAAAAAAGACTTGAGTCTTTCGCTGTTAGCACCTCTACCACCCACACAACATGGCTGGTACCAAAAGGCCTGTGAGATTTCCACTGAATAGCCTGGCCATATGCCAAAGTCAAATTGTGATTTTATAAGCTGTGGACCACACCATGTCCTTTCTACTGTACTGGAGACAATAGATGCCAACACAGTAGGAATGAGAGGGTTAAGAAAAAGAAAACCATTTCAGATCAGTTAAGAGTCCCTTAACCCTTCTTGTGTCTCCCACAGCCTTTGGATAAACAGATGCAGCTGGGCTATAAAGTGACATAAAAAGCCATGTACAGTGCTGGTAGATGTAAAATTATGCTACGGGGAGATCTGCATATTAGATATTATATAACTGCAAACAAGAAAGTGTCCATCAACGCAATGGTTGGGGAGACATCATTACTGCAAAATCAGAGCTACTTCCACTGGGTGAGAGTCTCATAACAAGGGTGGATAAATACGGAAGGTTATGCTAAAGTATCCACAGGTAACTAGAACTGCTGTTCTAATTTTTACTCCCCATATCTCTACTTCCTATAAATCTAACAGCCCTCTATCACTCAGGAGATAATTAAGAGCTTGATTCACAAAGAAGTCTCTTGTCAAATCAAATGAAATTTACATTTATAAAATGTCCTTCCCGCAGGCACCTCGGGGGCACTTTACAAAGTCAATATAAAAATAAAGGCAATGCAATGTGAGCAAGCCAAGTCAAACACACAAGGTAAGTTTAGCTGTGAAAGTGGACAGTGATTCAATTCAATTCATTTTTGTCTGGTGCCTGTCAGGCAGAGTATCTCAAAGTGCTTTGTTAAAGGAAATGAAACCCGATAACATTTGGAATATATTTGGGAGCAGCAGATCTCAGCCGAAGAGCAATTCAAACACAGTTGGAGGAAGTGTTAGTCAAAGAAGGAACTACAGTAAATAAAGAGAATGGAAAAAGGGAACATTCATTAATAGGACAGTGGGGTATGCCAGTAGGTTTGTGGGTTAGAGCTGAATTAATCACAACCACAAGCAAAAGATAGAGGAGGGGCTGATCTGAAGAGAGAGAGAGTGAGAGAGAGTGAATCAATGGTTCAGAAAGAAGAAGAAACTTCAAAACGGCACAGGTGGGAAAGTAGTTTCTAGCTACTGAAAACAGAGCTGATCCAAGAGTCACCACACTGACTTGTGGCTATATCTGCAAATAAAAGCAATTGCTTCGATTTGACTTCATTTGCAGGGCAGTGTAATCCATTATTTGAACAACTGGCAGGTCCGAACAGAAAAGTTTGTGAATCCTGAAAGTTTTAGCATGAGGAATGTTGCATCCAAAATTTCCAACCAGAACATGTGTTTGCTTTTTTGCTATTCATTATTCTCTTGTTTGAAAAGACTCAGTCATCCAAGCAGGGAGGATAAGCAATAAATGAATAGCTCATAATCAAGGAGAACACTCTCCAAGGAGCCCATCATCTGAAAATGATTGATTCAAAGTTTCTGGTGAATATTTATGAATGCGTTATGAAGATTACGAGAATCAGTGGGTTAGTGATTAGCTAACCAACAAGAGGGGGGTAGATAGGTGACAAACATTCTTCATAATGAATAGTTCAACCAACTCTAGTTGAGAGTCACTTGGAGGACACAGAGAGGAGAAGGAGAAGGGAGAGATAGAATAGATCCGAGATTAGACAGAGAAAGTTGACAAAGTCCGTGAAGAATTTTGAAAACCAGAGGAGAATTGAATGTTCTCTTCGTCTACACTGCAATCAGAGGTGTGACTGCACCTCAGGCAGGCAAATCCATGCTCGATTTAATCTAGCTAAGGAAGCTTAAAATAGCAGTAATGAGGCAGTGACAGAGACCGCAGTGCAGGCTAGCAACATGAGTACATACCCAGGATTCCACAGCCTGTGCTGAAGCCTGTGCAGCTGCATCTTCACTGCAATTTTTAACTGAGTTAGCTAAATTAAAGCTAGCACAGATATGCCTACCCCATCTGAAATCACACCTTCTACGGCAATGCAGGTATACCTGAACAAAAATATTTTATCCCTTATTGTAGCCAAATACCCTAAAGTGCTCTGCAAAAGCACATGATCCCAAAGCTCTAGCGTACATAATGAAACTGATGATAAAAGTCTGTTAGAAGCAGAACTGAGACAGCAGACTGGCGCTGTGAGTAGAAGAGGTACATTAACAAACAGAAGAAAATAGCAGTTCAACAGCCAAACTACTTCTGGAGGCCAAATAAAACCAACTACAAAATAAAACTACAACAGAACATTCTTAAAGGAGGAGAAAAATGTAAAGAGACAGAAGGTCCAACATGTTCCCAAAAGCAATTCCACATGTAATAACTTTATTCTTTTCCTGTACCATATTTTAAGTTTGGGTTGGTTCCACCAGCGCATTACAGAAGTTTTTGACCGGGGATAGGTAAGCAGTGGAAATGAAAGCTGTTGTGTTTCTTTAAGAATGTTTTCAGTATGTGCCATATAAAGCAGTGGTTGCTATGGTAATTATTATTGGTTAATTAGGTTTGATGAAACATTTTGAATAATCATTAGTTATTAAACTAAAAATAACTGTTTGCCACAAAGTTGTTTTCTTTAATAAAATAGTCTCCAAAGTCTCATTTACCCCCTTCTCTTGCAGTTCACCTGGGGTTTGGTTACTTCAGTGTAAGGAGAGATATTATTCAACATGTTCATTTAATATCACTTATAATAGCTCAGACTAATTAATTAATGGTGGGAGTTTTGATGTGTTGGACTGATAGCTATGGAGGCTGAACTCCTCTGTTTTGGATAGAACAGGAACTGTTGGCTATGCAAGTGTCCCATCCCCATCTGATCAATGGATTTGGAAAAGCACGCATCAGCCAAATTTAGAGGCCAAAATTACTCTTCATGCTCTTTCAGTTTTGGTTTCTCAGTGGACGCTGCCAAGTACTAATATCTGTGGCATTTACTTTTTAACTTATGGACCTCTCTCCACCAGGAACTGAATGGAGACCACTAACTTGTTTTGCAAAGGCCACTGAGCCGCTGTCATAACTTTCAGTTAATACAGACTGACTCAGGCTTGATTTACTAACTTGACATAGGAGGAAAGGCTCCATAGACCATTATTAATCCCCTGCATCATCCAGGCCACAGTTATACTACATGTTCTATTGGTACTCACGTAAGGGATGACTGTTATTGTACACCCATAATTGTTCTAGATGCCTCAACGAGTTTGCAAAGTAAGTGATGGACTTGAGAGATGAGTGAGGATATAACATACTTGCGAGGGGCAGGTGGGAGAAAAAAGGACCCTGGTTACAGATATAAGTCTTAGACTGTAAGCTCTTTGGGGCAGGAACAGTCTTTTTGTTGCGTGTTTGTACAGAGTCAAGCATGACAGAGTCCTGGTCCATGACCAGAGTTCTTATAATATGGAGATATACCTATCCCATAGAACTGGAAGGAACCCTGAAATGTCATTGAGTCCAGCCCCCTGCCTTCACTAGCAGGACCAAGTACTGATTTTGCCCCAGATCCCTAAGTGGCCCCCTCAAGGGCTGAACTCACAACCCTGGATTTAGGAAGCCCATGCTTAAACCACCAAGCTGTCCCACCCTCTTAGGTACTGTGAAATACAAATGGATAATAATAATAATAATAATAAGATTGGGAGGTTTGATTCTGAGTCAGCTCAGTTTAGGCAAACACATGTCCTCATGGTTCCAATGAGGTCCTTTGCTGGATTGTTAAGTGTAAGCACCATCATTTTGTGCAGGTACTACCTCTTGGAAATTTAATTTCTGGAAATGACAATTTAGTGCAAAATTTTCAGAAGAGCTCAGGGACAGATTTTCAGGAGCTCAGCCCCTGTTGTGCCCCTGATGGCCAGATTTTTCTAAAGGAGATCAGCACCCAATCAGCCCTTATTTAGATGTGTACGTGGGATCTGAGTTCTTATGGAATTCTGACCTCAGTGCTGCTAGTCAACAGGTAAGTTGTGGGTTCCTAGAAATACAAGTGTTCATAGTGTGTATATCAGTATGAGTGGGGTAGCCGGGTTAGTCTGTATCCACAAAAACAACGAGGAGTCCAGTGGCACCTTGAAGACTAACTCCATGTATCTGAAGAAGTGGGTTTCTTTACCCACGAAAACTTATGCCCGAATAAATCTATTAGTCTTTAAGGTGCCACCAGACTCCTCATTGTTTTAGTGTGTATATAAGTACTTCAGCTCCTCTCATACACAGGAACACAGCCTAACCTTGACTGTCCATTACAGCCATAGGTTCCAAAGGGGATTGTGCCTACCCATCCATATGCAGAATCTGCACCATACCCTGATTATCTACATTGAAAACAGGTGGTCTCTGACATTTTTTCCTTCTTTGGGCTATTGCAAAAGCAAACAAAAGCAACACAAGGGCATGTCATTTTCATTTTTGTTGACAATTTAGAAAACAAAGCATATTTTCCCCCAGAACAATGATACATATACATAAAGTCAATTGTCATGTTTTTAGATCAAAAACAAAATTCAGAAATGTGTTTTTAATATTCACAGCAAGAGGTGTAATATTCTGTTATGAAAAGATGGCTATTTCCCTCTTTCGCTCTTCCATCAAATCCATCAGAAATGCAGAAAATTAAATGTTAGAGCAAATTGTTCATAGGTAACTCGAAACATGCAATTTAGCAGAGCAGCTGTCCACTTAAGGCAGGGCATTTGCAATACACTGCCCATACATTAGGTCTGGAAGGCAAATCATGTCCTATCAGCCACAAAGTGACAGCAAGCGACACAACCTGAGTGATGCATTGAGGCAGGCAAGCTAAAATGTAACCCTGATAGTGCCACTGAGCATCCCTAAATGTCAAGCCATTTTCAGCAAATCACCGCTAACTCATTTTGAGCTAGTCTAGTATTTAGGCATAACCCTAGGAAAAGTACATATTTCTGGAGTTTTGACAAGTCTGTCTTTTCATAAAAATGCTAAAGTGACCAGACATCAAGGACTGTCTGGAACACTGGAAGGCTCAGGGCTACTCCCTGCACCCCCAGATAAATGAGGAAAGATGTATGAATATTTCCTTGGAACAGGGTTGACTGCCCCTCCCCCAAGCTCCCTTTCAAGACAAGGGTGACTCTCCAGTGCCCCCACCCCATCTTCCTTTTCCTCAGGGGTCCTTATGCAAACCCCACACAATCTTTCTCATGCAATCAAAGCCCTACCTGAGGGCTGGTTTCTTTATTTACAAAGTTCTAAAGCAAACACAAATCAAATTTTCCACCAAGCCTTAAGCTGGGCACAGCCCATCCTCCACGAGGAACTGTCTCGGCTGAGTCCCTATCCCAGTTCTCGTCCCCATTCCCTCCCCGCTCTTCCTTCAGGGATTACTGCAGGGGACCTTCTTTCCTGGCAGCTACTCTGCTCTCACTGACCTCCCTCTGACCCTTTATAGCTCAGGTGCGGTCCGACCTGTAATGCTCCTTTTTTTCCCAGAAACTGCTTTCCATGGCTGCGTGACCTCTCAGTCTCAGGCCTGGATAGACAGAGGTTTAGAGAGACTGAGAGGTCACGCAGCCATGGAAAGCAATTTCTGAAAAAAAAAGGAGCATTACAGGTGGGACCGCACCTGAGCTATAAAGGGTCAGAGGGAGGTCAGTGAGTGCAGAGTAGCTGCCGGGAAAGAAGGTCTCATCCCTACCGAATGCAGTCTGACGGCTATATCTTTTGTTCATTGTACGGGATGACACATTATCACCATCTGTTCACACATTTTTACATGGTTACAGGCATGCAAAACTCCCTATTTAAGGTGGGCAGTCTATTTTTCATCTGAATATTAATCCCCTTTCCATTCTTTCCCTCCTAAAACTTCTTCTAGACCAGCGCATTTTGGCAGAACTAAAAAGGGAAAAGTCACATCCCTATTTTTCTCCCTATATATCCTTATTGATAATTTTGAAACCCCAGCACATTTAGTAGCTTTTCAGCTTAGTTTAAAACATAACTAGTTACATTTGTCAATGCTACTGACTTGGGACCTGATCCTGTGTCAGGCTGCACTGAGTGGTAGAAAAAATGCTGCTTCTCCGCATAACACAATCTCTTGCCCAATGGCTGAAGTAACTGTAAATAAGTATCTGAGGCAGCCAGAAGCAAACAGGATAAGGTGGGAGGCTGACACCTGCTCAGATACATGGCTCTTCTCCCTCAATACCCATATTACTGCACCTGAAACAGTTGTGCAGCTTTCTCTTCAGCACCCAATCATCCCACTCCCAAATTTCAGACTCACAAGGCTCAGTCTGTCCCAAGAAGGGATACTTCACCTATCTTTTATTCATAAGCTGAGCTGATGTATTATCTGCACAATTACTGTGCAAGACAAAGGCCAGCGTGATTACATTTAATAGAAGACACCTCCCTTTTAAAGGCACATGGAAAATTAATTACTTTTAATAGAAGTTACAGCATTTAACCAAAGATCTATGCTAAGTGTCTCTGAAATAGGGAAGCACCTTCATATAATCATAGATGTTAGTGATAGGAAATTATTCTTAGGTTTTGTAGCCCATTCCTTACCAATGCTGGATTATTCTCTGTGATTTATACATACTATGCACACTCTGGGCCAAATGTTCAAAAGTGGTCTCCAATTTTGGTTGACTCAATATTTGGGTGCTCAACTTTAGCCCCCTAGGGCTGATTTTACTGAGCACTCACAAGCCCAATTTAAGAAAATGGGTGTTCTGAATGCCCAGCACCTCTGAATCAGGCTGCCGTTGGGCCTGCTAAAATCAAAGCACCCAAAATTAGAGATCGCTTCTGAAAATTTTCCCAAACAGTCTCCACTGCTTTGTCCATTTTAATGGTAAATAAGTAAAGTAATGGGGCTTCGAGCACTTCCTTTAAAACACTATTCCAATATTATTAGGACTCCTGGAAAAAATTTCCAGCAAAACTGGTTATCAAATGAAAATTGGGTTTTTGACTAAACAAAACTCTTCACAAAAACTGCCTGGGAAAATGTTTTGACTTTTCATTCGTAAAACCCCAAAAAGCAAAAAAACACACAAAACCTGAAACCAAAACATTTTACCTGAAAATTGGAAAATTTCTATTTGGAAATGCTACTACACTACTTCCTGGGTGCTGTAGTTCAGGTCCCTCATGTTCCAATTCTCCTCGTTGGGCCACGTGCCCAGCAAGACTGAATTTCCTATGATATACCAGAGCCAGGGACTTCCATGACACTCCAAGGTGGCTCAGAAGGAGAGACCATGATGCATCATGGGAGGTGTAGATTGGCCAGGAAGCCTGGTTTATAAAGGAGAAGAGAAGCATGAGGCACCACAAGTACAACTTCCACGAGCCACCATGTGCACCAGCATTTCCAAATAATTTTGGTGGATTTGGACAAAAATTTTCCATTTGTGAACTTTTGTCGAAAAGTAAAAAGAAAAAACCATTTCCCAACCAGCTCTAACTTTTATCTTTGACATTACTCATATATACCGCACTTCTAGGCAGTTTCTCCTGATGTTCAACCTAAATTTTCTTTTCCTTAAATGCATCCCATTGTTCCTAGTTATACCCCACTTATACCTACCTAGAGAATCCTTCTTCCTCCTAGATTCATAG
The DNA here is from genome assembly GCF_016161935.1 of Mauremys reevesii. Lineage (NCBI taxonomy): Eukaryota > Metazoa > Chordata > Testudines > Geoemydidae > Mauremys > Mauremys reevesii. Next base: position 270,313,112 of record NC_052624.1, read on the forward strand.
ATTCCAAAGCCAGAAGGGACCATTGTGATCATCTAGTCTGACCTCCTGTACAACACAGGCCATAGAACTTCCCCAAAATAATTCCTAGAGCAGATCTTCTTTTAAAAAAAAATAAAAATCTTGATTTAAAAAGTGTCCATCATGGAGAATTCACCACAACACTTGGTAAATTGTTCCAATGGTTAATTACTTTTACTGTAAAAATGTATGCCTTATTTCCAGTGTGAATTTGTCTAGCTTTAACTTCCAGCCATAGGATTGTGTAGTATCTTTCTCTCCTAGACTGAGCAAAGAGTGTTATAATATGATATGACTACATCATCTGTTTTTCCCAAAATACAGAATAAATATACTTATTGAACACTTCTGACTTTTCTGCATAATTGTTGATAATTCTACCACTTCCATCCACTAATGGGCTAATACCACTGTTGGGATTTTTTGTTGTTGTTCCTAAAATACTTAAAAATCTCTTTTTATTGTCCTTAACTATGCTGGCCATACATTTCTCCTTGGATTCTTTTGCTTCCCTTATCAATTTTGTACAGCTTCTGATTTATTTTCATTAATATCAACTTCCCCTTTCTTCCAATTGTTATATATAATTTTTATAGCTGCCTTCAGTTCCCTTCCAAATCAGATTGTATTTTGGACAATATGGTCTTCTTCCTCAATGGTGGGATTATGGCTTTCTGGATATCTAGAAAAGTGTTTTTAATCAATTCCCAATTATCATTCACATTCTTGGCAGTTAAGTTCTTTCAAATACATGTAGATGGTTATTTACAACCACTATCAAACACTGACTGCTATGCCACTTCAGCTTCAGTATTAGATAAAATATAGTATAACAAAAACAGAATTAACTGACCTATATTTCAACATTCTGACAATTTTTTGTTTTTTATTGACAGTTCGAATTGGGAGGAGGATGTCAAAAGTGGGTGAGGGATAATTATGTTTGTGTGACTGACAGCAATCAATCTTTTCTTACACTATTTGTTGCTGTTCTTTGTTCATCAAAAATATGTGTGTCCTGACAATTACCTGCAGTACACACTGCACTTCCCTCCCCACTGCAACTGCCAAGTCTCAATGACCTATCGCATGACCTATTCCTCTGAAATATCAAGTAGTGGCCATTGCTAGAGGCAGGAAGCTGGACTTGTCTAACCAGATCTGCAATAGAACGGGAAAGGAAAGCAACAGCAAAGCAATAGTGAGCTGGCATTTGCCTTAGGTCCTTCATGCTTTTCAAGAAATCAAAAGGCTGCTGTGAAGGACATTCCATCCCAGGTGAGAGTCTCCAGAAATAATGAATGTGCCATCTGTGAACTGTTGATACTGTAACGCAGTTACTTATATTGCCTGCCTTGCCATAGCATTTGAGTGCTCCAAAATCTTTAACGTATTTCACTTCACAACACTCCTGTGTGGCAAGGAGGTACTATTATCCCATCTTTACAGGCAGGGAACTAGAACAGACTAAGTGTCTGGACCCAGGTCACACTTGAAGTCTAGGCAGAAATGAGAACTCAGCCCAGGTTTACTGAATCTCAACACTTAACCACAAGATCTTTTCTCCTAACAGCCTGCTTCTGATTTCCTTCACACCAGTATTAACTCAGGAGTAACTCAGATGAAGTCAGTGTAAAAATACAACGTAAAAGTATGTGTGCAAGCTGAATCAAACACTTTTAGAGACTTCCGGCTCTGCTGGTCACTCTTTGTCCACAGTCCTTTTTAAAGTGTAGTATGATCTGAAAAGGGAACCTGCTAAAATGTCTCTTTCTCCTTCACCACATATGTGTCCACTGTGTGTCCTTGAATCAGACCCACTTACTTGAGAGACAAAAACAAGTGTATTGCACTCTTAATGTCATATGGCCAGCATAGCTGCAGAAGAGCATGCAGGATTCTCTTCTTCTTTGCTCATCAGCTTCAAACTTGTCTGTTGAATTGTGATTATAGAACTGTGGTGTTTTGAAAACGGCGTTAAAGTTACAAGTGGCCACCTTAAGTCTGAAGGGGTTTCCTGGTGCTGGTTGCAGGCTACAAGACTCTGTGGGAAAGCATACAAGCAGGATATTCAGCAGACTCACTCTTCATAAGAGCCAGCTTGGAGCTGTGCCTCTCTGCCTTAGGTAGCAGCCTGCTCTCTCTCTCTCTCTCTCTTTCTCTCTGCATTTGGTTGTTGTGTGAGTTAGAGTTCTGGATTCTTAGAAATAAATGGAGTTCCACTGCAAAAGTATTCATGTTTTGTTATAACTCTGTGTGTATATTGCCAGTGATGCTATCAGGCACAAACAGAAAACAGCTTGGGTTTCATATCCCTGGAAAAGTTTGCATTGTCCACAGTTAGATATATCATCTTTTGACTTGTAAAAGTGAGAGAATGTGATATGGAAATTATTGAAAAAGAAGGCTAAATAAAGAACTCCATGATATCAGTAGAGTTATTTTGTGCAGTACAATTGTGCTTCAAAGTGTGTTTCTACTCTGAAATGAAACTGTGAAAGCGGCACCTTGTGATTGAACAGATTGGCTCTCTGCATGTATTCAAAGTCACATTTGCTGCTTTAATCTCAAAAATAAGTTTTTATTGCATTTTTACTCCTGTTCACCCCGCAGAGCCAAAGCAGCTGAGAAAAGAGAGCTCAATTCTACTCCTTCTTGTGCATCATTGATAGAATGTTTAACTAACTTCCAATGGCGGGAATAATTTTCCCACTCAATTACACTGGTTACTGATGGAAGCATCTGAAGAAAATCAGGTTGCATACGTGTCAATAAGGATATAATTTGGCCTGAAGAATCCATATATAATATTGGTAAAAATCCAAAAGTTTGACTTTCAGATTCCAGGTTGAATTTGCATGGCTGGCCGCCCAGAAATCTAGTGATCTCTTCATCACACTGTAAAACTTTTAGTACATGCAGCTTACCTGCACATAAAATGGAATATATTTACTCAGACCTCCTGACAGCAAAATGGCAACTCTGTTCTGTTTCTCAGTGCCCACTGCTCCTGCCATTTTAAGACATTACATTTTTCTTTTTGCAATGGCTCTGAAAGTCACAATTAACATAACAAAAGAAATATTTAAAAAAAAAGAAAAAAAAATCCCCCAACTTTTTTCTGTGACTTAGTCAGTTCCATTTGGAAATCACTGAAAAACGGTATTCCAACAACGGCATTTTTAGGGTCTGTTTTCATAGCAGACTATATCCTTGGGGCTTGTCTACATAGCAAGTTACTGTGCTGGCCATGCAGTAATATCCCGTGTGCTATGCCCCGGAGAGTGGCCTGGCATACTAAGCTTTCAAGTAGTGGTAGGTCAAGCTGCACTCCAGAACTTTCACAGCACTGTAGCAGTGTCCAAATGGGACGTGGCCACATGGCAAGCTGATCCGCTGTAGATTCACACCGTGGCATCCCACGCAGAAACTTGCCATACAGACAACCCCTAAATAAAAATACTGACTGAGATTCTCAGCTGACCTGCAGCTGCTTTGCACCATAACAGTCTGTAAACATGGAAGATCCAGGCCCCTAAATATTGTCCCTATCTACGGGAATTATGGAATGGCATAAAATTAATGTAGCCCTCTGATGTACACATCCCCTTCCTAGTCTTGAGTATATAGACAGTCAGACCATGGAAAAAGGAGCATGGCTGGGGCATCTCTATGCCACACAAACATTCAGAATGGCCCTTAGGGGACATTGGTAGTTGACATAAATTTGAGAAGCTCTGTGGCTGGGGATCAGCCTGGTCAGAAAACTCTAGAATTGTTGAAGCAGCAAAGAATCCTGTGGCACCTTATAGACTAACAGACGTTTTGCAGCATGAGCTTTCATGGGTGAATACCCACTTCTTCGGATGCAAGCAGTGGAAATTTCCAGGGGCAGGTGTATATATAAGCAAGCAAGAAGCAAGCTAGCATGACTGCAGAGGACCGCTGGTCAGCGAGGATGAGGCCCTCCAGCAGCTGAGGTGTGAAAACCAAGGCAACAGCTTGTTTTGCTGGTGCCTAGAGCCGCCCCTGACTCCCACCCATCCAGAGCTGGGCTGAGCACAGCTCAAACGCAGCTCAAGATCTGGACCACTGCTTGTCAGGGTCACCTCAGGAATTTTATTTACAGTGGCCAAATGTTCTCTTTAAAATCCTATTTGGCTTTGATTCTTCTTCTTTTTTTTAATAAGTCATAATTAACAACCCACCCAGACAGAGAATGGGAAAGGAACACAGACGCGAGTGGAAATATACTAGACACGACCCACAAGAGACGACAGCGCAGCAGCTGGATTAAAACTTTATCTCAGAGAGTTAGACAAAGATAAATGTTTTCCTTTGTGAAACCTGTGGGAGTTATTTTGCTATTAGCCACGGTGGATGTTTCGATGTGATGAGCCATGAAAAGTCAGCGCAATATAAAAGTACAAAGAGTGCTGTGGGAAAAAGTTGACTCTTCTTTGCCTGACAGAATATATCAGAGACAAATAACACAGGCTTAGATTTATTCTGCTGCTTTTTTGGAAGAGAAAAAACACTGAGCAAGGCCTGATTCTGATCTCACACTGTGGTTAGCCAGAAGTAATTACACTGAAGTTTATCGAGTTACTCTGGTATAAAACAAGTACAGGATCACAAGCACACCCAGATAACTACTGCGGACTAAATCCTGCTTGCTTTACTCAAAGGGTAGGTTCATTTTTTCCAGTGGAACTACTCATGTGAGCAAGGTAAACAGGAATTGGATCCTTCCTAGCAAATTAAAAGAATATGGAGGTTAAACTTGGGAGATGCTGAGCATCTGCAGTTCCCACTGACATCAGTGAACATAAGAACGGTCATGCTAGGTCAAACCAATGATCCACCTAACCCAGTATCCTGTCTTCCGACAGTGGCCAATGCCAGGTACTTCAGAGGGAATGAACAGAACAGAGCAATTATCGAGTGATCCATCCCCTGTCATTCAGTCCAAGCTTCTGGCAGTGGAAGTTGCAGGAACTCAGTACATCTCAGGATCAAACCTATTGCACTGATCTTGATGTACATATGTTAACATATAATGAGCAAGATCCTTAGCTGGTGTAAATCAGCATCACTCTCTTAAAAGGGAGCTATGCTGATTTATACCAGCTGAGGATCAGGCCCCATATGCACACACGATAAGAGCAATCTACATTGCTGCTTTACAATACCAGTTCAATCAGACATTAGAGACACTAAATCCTGCCTGTCCTCCTCACACAAAACTCTGTTGATATCAGAGAATCTCTCTGCATGAGCAAAGCAGCTTTTGGTCCTCCAGAGAATATATAGATCAGTACCCAAGCAGTAATGATACATAACTGCTGTTCTCGTGGGAAAGCATCGCTGATGAGCATCTGAAAAGGAACATTATATGTTCTTGGACATGCTGGGAGCTATTACTGGGAGCTCACAGACAATGTTTAAGAGCATCGTGTCATTAAAAAAAATGGAGAATAATCTGGTGTATTGGATTTGTCAATAGGGTTTCAGTCACTGGGTGGAAAATTATTCCTTAACCTTTAAAAATAAATCAAGCCAATACTATTACAATAAATTGCTTCTGCCAATTGGCTGATGTTTACAGGAAGTCAAGCAGTGCTTATGTATAAACACTATGAAAGGTGCCAGGTGAAAAGGGACTCCGTTTAATTAAAATGGGATGATATATTGTTTAGGACTTGGGCAGTTACCCAAAGCCTGTTGAAATCGATGGCGACATGCCCATTGACTTCTACAGGCTTCAGATCAAGCCCTGGGGCTCTGTTTTGACAGTCCCCGTTCACTGTCTATTGGAACGCAAGTGAAATAAAGTGTTCCTAACGCTCGTCTGACAATTCTCTTTAATTTCTTGTGTTTGTTAATACTCAGAACGAGTGTTTCTCTGGAAGCATGAACCCTATGTGAGGCTTCCCGGGGATCCGCAGGGCCTTGAGGCACCTTGCTACAACCTACCTTTAGTGTGAGGAAGCCCTGTCTGTGCCTGCCAGGGGTCTGCTCCACAACTCGATTGGCTAAAGGCAAGCACTCCCCCTAGGTCTACTCAGGCCTTGCTGTCACTTTACACATTATCAATAGGTCCAGCCCAACCCCTGAGTCCTGCAAGTGTCTCCCTGGAATGTCCAGCCCCCTTTCCACTGGACACTCACAGTATTCACAAATTCGCTGCTTCCAAAGAAGCAGTGCACACCAGTTTACCTGTTACACCTCAGAACACCACTCCGCTTAACACACAGCTCTTAGATATGTTTGCAGTCAAAACAAGTAAAAGTTTATTTAACAAAGTATGAGGATTCCACTGATAGCAAGTAGAAGTACTGGAAACAAAGTATTACATATAAAATAAAACCATAGCAGGCATTCTATGACATAATTAACAAGACACTTTCATGTTTAATAAATTACTGCTCACCAGTACTTTCCAGCTAGCCACGCTGTGATCCCTTTTTCATGAGATAAGCCATCCTGTCAGCTTGTCTCCTAGGTGAAGGACCCACTATCCTAGATATACTCCCACAATCTATTGCCTTTACTGGTAAACAGGATCCCTTCCTGCTGTTTATTTCTGCCTGTAAATTTCCTCTCTTGTAGATTTCACAATCTTTCACTGATATAAGGCTCAGTATGCAAAAGCCCTCCATTGTGAGACACACAATACACACATGACCAGACAGAGAGAGAAGCATTTGTTACGTCCTGCTTGACCTTGTCTAAGGCCATGTCTCCTCTACAAATGTTGGTCGGCGCAACTTACGTTGCCATAAAGTCACTGCTGTCATATATTGTTTGTATGCGTGCACACTTGGCTCCTTGTGTTGGTGCTGCATGTACTCACCAGGAGTGCTTGTGTCACTGCACAGTGTGGTGCACCATGGGCAGGTATCCCACTGTGCAACTCGCCACCAGCCAGCACACTGTCTTTTGGGAAGTTTTGGCAATGCATGGTGGGACAGAAATGAGTTGCACAAGGATGACTCGGAGCATGGGGTCAATTTCCCAGCATGCAACAGTCTCCATCCCATAAAGTAATCAATAGCCCATCATTTTGATGCCTTTTTAAAAAAAACTGCGTGAATCTGCCCATCCCCCCTTGCTGTCCATCATCTCCGACAGAAGCATCAAGCTTGCACAGCTCTGCACTATTGTCATGAGCGTTGCAAGCAGAGGAGGCACAATCCTTCAGTGTTTGCAGAGCCACAAGAAGAACCGAATCAGCGAGGAACATGACAATTTCTTGGTGAGCAAATTGCTATGGGACATAGTGAGAGCCAATTCAAGGTAGATGGTGGCATTCACGGAGCAGCTGCAGATGGCAGAGTGCTGCTTCTGGGTCTGAGAAATGAGCACAAACTGGTGAGATCACATCATAATAAGGTTTGGGATGATGAGAGTGGCTGCACCGACAGTGGAGAAGCAAGTGGCGATCGCTCTGTGGTCAGTGGGACACCACTTTGGATTTGGAAAATCCTCTCTGGCAGCTGTTGTCATGTAAGTGTGCAGGGCCATTAATCTCCTCTTGCTATGCAGGACTTTGACTCTCAGCAATGTGCAGGACACAGTCGATAGATTTGCAGCAATGGGGTTCCTGAACAGCAGTGGACAAATAGATGTCACGCATAGTCCTATTTTGACACCGGATGACCTTGCTATAGAGTATATCAATAGAAAGGGCTACGTTTCTATGGTTATGCAAGTTTGGTGGATCACTGGGGATACTTTGCTGACATCAGTGTTAGCTGGTCAGAGAAGGTGCACGATGCTTGTATCTTTAAGAACACAGTGCTATTCAGAAAGCTATAAGCAGGGACCTTCTTTCTCGACTGGTGGATTACCACTGGGGATGTTGAAATGCTAATAGTGATTCTGGGGGACCCATTCTACAGTTTGATCCCCGGCTCATGAAGCCACACACCAGCCATCTCGACAGAACCAAGGAAAGATTCAGCTACCGGCTCAGCAAGTGCAGAATGACAGTTGAATGCACTTCGGTAGATTGAAGGGACACTGGCGTCGTTTACTCACAAGACTGGATCTCAGTGCACAAAAATCCCAATGGTTATAGATGTCTGTTGTGTCAGGCATAACATTTGTGAAGTAAAGGGGGAAAAATTGCCATTGGGGCAGAGGGCAGAGATGGAACGGCTGGTTGCTGAGTTTGAACATCAAGACACAAGAGCTATTAGAAGAGCTAAATGCGGAGCTATATGACTCAGGGACTCTTTGACAGAATACTTTAACACTGAGCCACAGTAATGCTTTGTGGTGTATTGTGCTCTACCTGGCCCTGCTGTTTCGAGGCCCGCTGGGAATTGTGTAGTGCTTGGTGTGCATTTGTGAACATAACAGTATTAACGCATCTGTTACTTTTGTGGTTCTTGCTGTACATTTATAATTATTATACCTTGTCTGTCACTGATCCTATGAGTTGTGTCACACTGTACAGTAACAAGTAAGCAGGTGCTTTCTGAACTGCTAGGCCCTCTGCAGCATATGCTGTGAACTAATAAAGTTTAATTATTTCCCAAATAACAGGATTTTATTCTGTAACAAAATCAGTGCAAAGAATTTAGCAAGGGGAAAAAAACATTCATGTCCATTTTACCTACATATATGGCAACTGTGGCTTTCACAGGTCAACATATATGAAGCTGTGGTTGTCCTTAGTGTCTCCTGGAGTGAAGTGGTAGGAGTATGGGTGTGGCCCTGGATGCCACATGGAATGTTGATGAGGTTTGTAGGGAGGTGCTTTAATGGAGTCCTCCATGGATTGCAAAGGGAAGAGAGGTGGCAATTGTTGAATCTGTAGGTCCATAAGACTATGCAGCCTCTGTGTTTGCTGCCAGAGAAGCCTCATTATCATGTAATACCAGAGCTGGAAGGGACCTCAGGAGGTCATCTAGTCCAACCCCCTGCTCAAGGCAGGACCAATCCCCAGACAGATTTTTGCCCCAGATCCGCTCAGTGAGTCCAACTAGATAGACTCCTGTTAGAGACTTGTACACTCTTCGGGGATTAATGCACCTTGCCAAACATTTGCAATGACACTCAAACAGCATTATCAAAACCAATAGGGTTTTTTAGTCAACTGGAACACAGCATAGAGAGTCCTTTGGTTAACACAGAGAAATGAAGGAGAAAGCATAGTCCATTCTGGTCAGCCCACAGCCCAGCCAAGCTGTAGTGACTCTCATTGTTCAAGCTCTGTGTGTTTCTCAGTCTGACCTCCTTGGTCAGTTCCTAGGTGAGAGCCCTGACTCCTCCCAGCAGCCAACACTTATCCCCCCTACCTCACACCACTTGGGGAATTCCATCTCCCTCTGGATTATTGGTTGTTAGGTGTCAATATCCTGGTGATTGGCTTTTCCATTGTCTTCTCAGGTGCTCCACTGATATGGGGACTAAGGCTCAGATAGGTAGGCAACATCCACACTTATGTTTCTTAGCCTGCCCTGAGAGCAAACAGTCCTTTCCCACTCTTTATTGGGTGAAGTGCAGCATATTGTTGAAACTGAGGCATAGATAGGATTCATAAAAATATTACAGAAAATTCCCACTTCATCCCACATTTCCCATCTCCTTCTCTACCTCCTCCACCTCCTCCTCACTGTTCATGCCAGGAGCCTGTAACTTGGGTTCCCCAAAGGTATCCATGGTGGTCTACAGGGCGGTGGTAAGGTTCCTCCAAGTATGGGATGCAGCTCTTTGTAAAAGCGGCAGGTCTGCGGCTTGGCACTTGACTGACAGTTCATCTCCCTGACCTTCTGACATGCTTGCTGCAGTTCCTTCACTTTCATGTGTCCCTGCTGCTGGTCCCTGTACCATACTCCTTCTCCGATATCCCTCATGCAATCTGCTCATAGATGTCGCCATTTCTATGGTTGGTCCATAGCTGTGCTTGCACAGCCTCTTCTCCCCATAGGTCAAGGGGATCCAATATCTCCTGTCTATTCCAAGCAGGAGCGCATCTGGCACATGTTGCTGGCATGCTCAGCTGGGCAGTTGCACATGACGATGGAGAGCTGCTATGTGTGCTCACCATGCTGGACAATCAGGAAAAGGCATTTCAAAAATTTGTGAGACTTTAAAGTGGAGGGAGGGCTTCCAGCCTTCGTTACCCGGGGCGGTGGACTTCACACTTGTGACCAAAGTGGTTAATGTCGGGCATTGTGGGGCAGCTGCAGGAGGACAGTTATGTGGACATAAGTAATGCAATGTCTACACTCGCACTGCACTGACCTCAGTATATTGACCATGGCTCGAAGCATCACAGAGAGGCAGTGTTACTGTGTTGCTATAACAGGGTGCTTACAGTGGTGGGAAACAAATTTAAGTGTAGACACATGAAGAACTAGGTCGATGCAAGGATATTTATGTCGACCTGACTTTGTAGTGCAGTCCAGGCTTCAGACATATCACCTATTGGTCATCTACCTTAGTTCCAAGGCTTTGAGAACCTAATTTCCAGTATAGCTACATAAATCCTTAACTATTATCTGTACATACATTTTTAAATGATTATGATGACCAGTGGGCTAGTGGCTTTTTATAGAGACCTGACATTCAACCCTTTGATAAATTTAATATGTACATATATCTGACCCAGGGGATCCTTGTAAAACTCTACCCCTGGTGTCCTCTGCTAGTTGGCATCAAGCGGTTCCTGGGTTACATCCTCCAGCAAACAGTAGAGGTTCTCCAATCAAACTGGCTGCAGGCTAGCCAACCAAGCAGCCTAATTCTCTCTCTATGGCAGGGGAGCCTAACTTATGGCCCTTTGGAGCAATTTATAAGGCCCATGGCCTGCTTCAACACAATTTACTAATGGCTGATTCATTAGCGTTTTGTTGTCCTGTTTACACCATTTTAGTTTACACAAGTGTGTAAACAGACAATACTGTACTTAGAAACAACCTATTTAAATACATATGAAGCAAGCTGAACATAAAGTATAAATCAGTACAGGTGACTTTAAATCTTATTAAAGTATGTAGGCTTTTATGTGTCCCTCCTGTGTCATAAGGTTGGGCACCACAGCTCTATGGGATATGGGTGTCTCTTGCTGGAGAAAATGGGGAAGTCTTGTATCCTGACGGAGAATGAATCAGGCCCCAATATTCAAATGGTTTCTCCCTGTGTGTTCAGATACAACAGTGCTGGTGCTATAGAAAAACACTGATTCAGAGATTTTCAAATACATTAGTTGCCATTATTATGTCAACATCTGGTAACAGATATGACACAGAAACCACATTTATAAACTATTCTAAATATAGGGAAAAACAGAGCAATATCACTTTTTGCAAATGCTGCCATTTTAACAGTAATCAGTTTGTAGAAAACAGCTAGACATAAACACATATATGAGCATGAGACTAATAAAATAAATTCCTGTATTTCTGCAACCATGAAGTAAACCACACAGTCATGTAATAAACTGTATTGATCATGCACATTTGACCTCATCCTCACACTCAGTATATAAACTGTCTCTACACGGAGTACTTAAAAGAATCACCAACCTCTAAGTTACTTCAAACAACTCCTATTTTTTAAAGGAAAAGCACCTACCACCAAAATAATCAGAGCTGATCAAAATTAATTCGTCAAAACATTTTATTAATGAAAAATGGCTTTCAAATTGGAAAAAAATTGTTTTGGGTGAAATTTGGGTTGTGTTATTTTTTTAATGAAAAACCAGAAACAGAAAACCAAACATTTTTCATTTAAAATATTAATATTTCAGGAAAACTGTTAGAATTTGGATATATACAGTTGAAAACCAATGCTTTTTTTTAACTGAAAACCAATTATTTTCTTTTCTTTTCTTTAATTAAAACAAACCCTGAATTTTTTTCACAGGAAACTTAGAAAAAATAAAAAATGTTTTGATATTTCCCATGAAGATTAATTGCATTTTTTGACCAGTTCTAAAAAGAAAAGCAAGTTTTTCCTTCAAATGTGGAATTTATCCCCAAATGACCTTTTTCTGGGTCCGGCAGTGATAATTTTAGTTCTGGTCCACTGATGCTTCCATGGCACCATATGTCAGCTTGTGAACAAAGAGGACCAGCAGCACTAGCCTTCCCCTGCTGAAGAGCTGGACACTGTATTTATAACGATACACAGAAATGTTTCTAACTCTAAGACCTAGCTCTAAAGCTCAAAAGTACTTAGCATTCCACTCCCCTCCTCATTGCCGTGCAAAGTCCCCATCTCTCTCTGCCTCTCCCAATATTCCTCTGCCCCCAGGTCTCTCAAAAACATATACCCATAATATCCCCTCACTCTGACATGCACCAAACCTCTACTTCTCTCTTTCTCAATCCCTCAGATACTCCCCCTCTGTCTCTCAAGATGTCTCACCCTCCCTCTTTGCTCTGTATACCCCATCCCTTCTCCAACTAATCTATGTCTTCACCTCTCTTCACTCTGTCTCCCTGATCCCTCCCTCTCCAGTTCCCAGGCTCTGCCTTCCCATCATCAGCTCCCTTCCCAGTCTCTGCTTCCCTCTTGCCAGGTGCCCCTGAGGTCTCCTACAGAGCTCCCCTCCCCCCAAGTCTCTCAACTACTCTGCTTCTCCTTCCCTGCCACCCTCCCAGTTTCCCCACCACACCCTTTGCTTCCCCCCAGATCACTTTTTACCTGTCCATTTTCCTCAAGAACCCCCTTTGCACTTGTTACCCCATCCCCAGTACTCCTGTACCCAAACCCCAACCCAAAGTCCCTGTCTGTGGTGGCCCCGCACCCAAGCTCGTCACCTTACTGGTCTCCCCCTTGCCCATCTTTCCCTCTGTTTCCCTTCCTCTAGTTCCCCCCAATTGCCCTTCTCCAAGGTCCCCCTGTATTTCTCCCCCATTCCCCAGCACCAGACTGTACTGTTCCCATCTCTCCAATTTTCCCCATGTAACTCTTGCCCCCCTCCACAAGCCTCCTCTGCCCACACTCCCCCCACTGCCCCTCTGACCCCATCTCCCAATAACCTTGTGTGTGAGCAGGCAATGGAGCAGCTCCTGTTGCTGGTGAAGCCAGACACAGCAGGGCAGGCTCCCTCTCTAAACCCCTCTAAGCCAGCAGGGGATGGCAGGAGGGTGTCTAAACAGGCGCAGCCTTCCATTTTCCCAGCAGGGCATACAGAGGGGATCCCAGAGGCATCACGCTCTGTTGTAGTTGACTCTCTTCTCTGTGAGTAGGTGGGTGAGGTAATATCTTTTATTGGACTGACTTCCGTTGGTGAGAGAGCTTGTCTCACCAGCACGGCTACGACAACACTGCGTACAACAATGGAAGATCTCTCCTTTCTGTGCGATTGTTAACTTAGACAACTATTACAGCCAACATTTTCCAAAGTGACTGGTGATTTTGCATACTGGAAGTTTTGGCTCCCTGACCTGAGACTAGGGTGACCAGATAGCAAATGTAAAAAATCAGGACGGGGTAGGAGGTGATAGGTGCCTATATAAGAACACAACACCCTCCCCCACAAAAAATCGGGACTGTCCCTATAAAATTGGGACATTTGGTCACTTTATCTGAGACACCTTGAAGGTTGGCTTGATTATCAGAGGGAGGGTGGTTGGCACTTTTGAAATATTTCTAGTAAAAGAATAACATGAAGAACAATTTTAGCCCATTGGTCAATGTGTTATGTGTGCCTCTTGGTGCTTGATCCACAGGGGATGTGATTCTGTTAGGGTATGCCTACACTGCGTTGTAAACTTGGGCTCAGACTATGGCTTGAGCCCAAACCCCACTATCATCCACACACAAAACTGTCTGATTCTGATCAGCATTCATGCAGGACGTGGATCCTAGAACCACCTCGTGGGGTGGGCCTGAGACCAACTCCTGCTGTGACTCAGGGCCAAGCCCCATCATTTTGCAGTGTTGATGCAGTTCAAGTTGAAGACCTGAGTCAGAAGGTCTGAGTAGCGCAGTGTGAACGCACTAGCACAGCTGTGAAACCTGGGCCCAGAAACTGTAAACCTAGGTTTACAATGCAGTGTGGCTGCTCGAGTATAGGTTTGGAAACACTGAGTCCACAAGCCTGGATCCCACAGACCTGTATTTACAATGCAGTGTAGACATGTCTTTATTACAGTTCATTGGGGGAGAAGCTGGCCCTTCACCTCAGGCTGTAGAGATTCTTGCTTTCAGTTCCAGAGGTTCCCTGGTTCTATAACAATGTCCTCAGAATAAGTTTGAATATTTTTCCTAAAGGCCTGAACTCCCAAAGTATTCATCATTACGGCCAGATTCCAGGATTGCAGGAGCTGGTAGATAGCTGCCTTGAAAATCCTTTATTAAAGCAGAAGAATTTTATATCGTTATTCTGAACTGTGCTGATGTGTATTTGTGCACTGGAAATTAAGGCACGCTGCTGAATGAGTGAACTGCCCTTCACGCGATGAAAAAATTATAAAAGAATATCCCAGCAAGGTCTCAGTTTATTGTTCCTGAAGAGAACATTAGCCAATATGCTGCCTGAATTACAATTCTGTGCTCCTGCTAAGAGTCTCCGTTTATTTAGACAAGATGGGGAGCATTTTATATTCATTGAGCTACAAGGAAAGCCAGTTCTCAATGTCTTGGCATCTCCTGTAGTCACTTATACCTGTGCAAAGTGGGCCAGATGGTCGGCCCACAAGGATGCTTCCGCAGCTCCAGTTACATAAAGCAGCCTTAGACCCAGTGGCTCCAGCCCCAAGAGAATTTCTCCGAAACAGAGGAATCTGCCAGTGGTGTAGGGTCTCCATAACTGCTCCTAAGTTCCCCACCCCAACCCATGCTCTAGATTCCCTGACAAATGGGCATGTTTAGCTGTCAGAGATCTTGGCCGGGACCTGGGTGATCCCCAGCTGCAAGACAAGAGGTAGAGAAGCTATGAATCTTATTCAAGGCCATTTTTATCCACATTTTAAGATTTCTGTTATTTTTATAAAAGTCCCATAGGCTTCTGCATAATTTTAAGATCATGAGTAGGTCAATCTAGAGTTGAACAATAACTGATGTTTTGGTTGCGGGGACCGAACTGGAAAATTGGGGGTGGGAACGGGGGGAGGCTCAGTTCACACCAAAATTGATTATTATTTGTTGCTTTTCTTGCCAAAACAAAAAATAAAAAAATAAAAAGAACACCCAACAATTAAAAAGAATTTGTTTTGGGTCAAACAAAATTATTTGTTTGACTGAAAACAAAAGTTTTTGTTTTTTCATTTTGTTTTTGGTTAAATACCAAAACAAACCACCATTTTGAAACAAAAAGTCAAAATGAAACATTTCAAAGTAGCTGAAACAAACAGTTTTTGGCTTTACCAAAAATCAGTTTTTTGAAGCTGAAACTAGTTGCTGAAATCAACCCGAATTTGCAAATGGTTTTGATGTCCTGAAAAATTAATATTTCAGTGAATTTACTATTTGCCAAAAATACTTTGCCAGCTCAAGTCCTACTGGCTTCAACAAGACAACTCATATGCTTAAAGTTATGCATGTATTTAAAGTATCTTGCTGAATCAAAGCTTTAATTAGAAACAGTAAAAATTCTACCTTATTGTTCTTTACTCAAACTTGTGTATACATGTTCTGCTAGTCTACTGAATGACATCTGCAATAAAGAACATGATCTGTGGTCATATACAAAGCAATGTACATTAATGAGATTATTAAAATTAGAATAGGGCTATGAAATTAGGGGTGGGAGAATTTTGCAGCTTTGTGTGGCATTGGAACTGGGTGGATTTTTATTAACTCAGCACAAGAAAGAATTAAAGTGAGTTTGTGATAAAATAAAAAAAAAATGTGACTGTGTAAAAATGGCCTCTGCTTATTTGGCATACTTGATCCCTGCAGTTTCTTTGCATTCTACAGTACATGCTGACTTTACTGAACAGAACATGTTTCACTACTTTTAGCAATCTATCATTACTGTTATGGAAGAACCAGCTGGATCCTACCCTCTTTTTGCATCACCAACAATACTGTGGGCTAATTTCTCATTAAAGGTTGATCCAGGCTATCTTCAAACGTCATGTTACTTTGTGGAGCAAATCAAGCAGATTTGAACTAAACTGGATATCTCCGCCAAGCAAATTCTGGAGGCACAAACACTGTGACTTCCTTGAGGTATGAGAGTTGAGAACACTTTGTGCCACAAATAGAATTCTGGGTCCATATCCTACATATGCTGCATAGGTGGTGAAGATTAGCAGGGTCTATTGCAAAGGAATCCACTGCTGATGGAGATAGCCAGTGCCTCCCTTAAGGCACGTTGCTGACTTCTGTAAAGAAAGCTGATGATAGAATTCAGCTCAATTTACTGCACAACGTACCATGAAGTTTCTAATTGCAGGATCTTTATTACTGATGGCATAAAAAATACAGCTTCATTTCCAGATTCCAGCTTGAGTTTGTAGCAATGGTAATTAGAAAAACAGTGTGTGTGTTTATTAATTAATGTATTTATTCTCAATCTTTATATAGCACCTATCAGTTCTCCCTAGGTACACACAAACTTTAGGAAAACAGCCGATATTATTTCAATGTGTAAAGATAATTAATCTGATCGGAAAGCAAGTAACAAACTCCACAATGTCATTTTTACTGAGTCCTTTTTCCAAATGTAATTGTATTTTAAGGCCTTAAAGAGCATGTCTGAAAAGTGCCTAGATGCAAAGCCTGCAGACATATCACCATTGCTATGGTAATCAATACATGCCTATGCCCCAAAACACCTTTCAAGATCCATGGGTCCTACACATGCCTATTACAACATGTAGTGTACCTCATCCAGTGCACCCCAATAACAAGTATGTGGGTGAAACCAGACAATCACTATGCTCGCATGTAGAAAAATGACAAAAGACAAAAGCACCATTTTCAACAAAATGATCACTCCATATCAGACCTCTCAGTCCTCATCCTCAATGGAAACATGCACACCACCTTCAAAGGATGACCCTGGGAGCTTAAATCCACAATGTTGCTCGGCCCTTAAAATCATGGTCTTAATAAAAACACTTGATTTATGTAGGGTTGCCAACTTTCTAATCGCACAAAACCAAACACTCCTGCCCCGCCCCTTCCCGAGGCCCTGCACCCACCCCACCCCTTCTCCAAGGCCCTGTCCTCTGCTCGCTCCATCACCCCTCCCTCTGTTGCTCACTCTTCCCCACCCTCACTCACTTTCACCTGGCTGGGGCAGGGGGTTGGAGTGTGGGGTGGGGAGTATGGGCTCTCGGCGAGGGGTGGGGGTCAGAAATGAGGGGTTCAGGGTGCGAGGGAGGGCTCCGGGCTGTGGCAGGGGGTTAGGGTATGTGTGTCTGGGGTCAAGGGCTCCGGCAGGGGGTTTGGGCTCTGGGGTGGGGCTGGGAATAAGGGGTTCGGGGTGCAGGAGGGAACTCTGGGCTGGGCAGGAGGTTGGGGTTCAGGGTTAGGGTCCTGGCAGCGCTTACCGCAGCTCCCAGAAAGCATCCTCCAGGTCCCTGCGGCCCCATGGCACATAGGTGGCCAGAGAGACTCTGCACCCTGCCCTGCAGGGTCCCATTGGTTGCAGTTCCTGGCCAATGGGAGCTGCGAAGCCGGCGCTGGGGATGGGGACAGCACACGGAGCCTCTCTGCCTGCCCATAAGCCTCGGGGCTGCAGGGACCTAGCTGCCGCTTCTTGAACCCACATGGAGCCAGGGCAGGCAGGGAGGCTGCCTTAGTCCGGGGCCTCTGCTGCGCCACCGACCGGAATTTTAACGGCCTGGTCGGCAGTGCCGACCGGAACTGCCAGGATCCCTTTTCGACCGGGCATTCCAGTTGAAAACTGGATGCCTGGCAACCCTAGATTTATGGCTTATTACAAGAATCTGTAACCCATTATCCCTTCCGTTTTGTGGTATGACTTGTAGTTGTTAATGGGCCACTTCACCTTTAATGATCCCTTAGAATATGTGTTAACTACTTATGCCAAACAATCTGTTTCACCTTGTATTTAATTATGAAACTCTGGGTATGTCTACATTGCAATTAAATTGTTGGCCTGTGTCAGCTGACTCAGGCTTGGGGGCGGGGGATGGGAGGGGTTCAGGCTGAGGGGCTGTAAAATTGTGCTGTAGATGTTTGTGCTCAGGCTGGAGCCTGAGTTCTAGGACCTCGTGAGAAAGCAGAGCCCAGAGCAAGGTCCTAGAGCGAAGGCTTGTCTCTCTCACCAACAGAAGCTATTCCAATAAAAGATATTACCTCACACACCTTGTCTATGTAAACCTAACACTTTCTTATTCAGCAGAGCTATTTGTTTTGTATTTTCAGGGTCGAATATTCCGAGCTTAGTGACAAAATGTTTTTACTGCTTTTTACTTCTCTTACAAAACTCAGGCAGTAAACAGTAAAAGGGTTCTATTCCTTCTTGTGCATCACCAACAGAATTAAATAATAAGTGCCATTTATTTACATGTGCAAATCCACTAAAGGCAACAAGGTTATGTAGATGGCTGAGAAGGAAAGGACCCAGCTTCACTTCCAGATCTTGGACTGAATTTGTAGGGTTGGCAGTTACTTTGCCATTCGGAAAGATACCAATCCAGTAAACGTGCATAATTTTAAATACATGAGTAATCCCATTGATCTGGACCATGAGGTGGAAATCACTAACAGACAATAAATGGGAACCCCCAATGCTACGTCTATGAAGTTACTTTTCAGAGGAGAACTCCACTTTAAAATGTCTTAGGTTGCCATCACAGCCATCATTAAATTTACAATTTGGGAGTAATATTAGGCTGCTGCTTGAGGTATTTTTTATAGGGCACTAGCCAAAAAATATAGCTGAAGTTTGAAAATGTACATATAAATATTCCTTAACGACGGAGGGACAAGTACATTTCTGGCAGAAAAGAAAGTTGTAAGCTATTGAAGAAAATCAATTCTGAGCATGCTCAATGGGCATGTTTAGATTTTTTAAAAGAAAACTGAAGTCCCATTCGCTTTGTGTCATCACACAGGGAGTGATAACATTGCACATGCTCTTTTCCAGCTTAGCAAGCACCAGGGCTGCCATTCTCAGTTGGCTACGGGGATGCTTTATAGGAAGGAGATTGTAACCATTTCATTTTAACAAATACAGTAAATCCCTACCCACATTATCAACCCAAAAGCTGTATTTCCATTGGCAATAACATGAAAAATATCACAGCTTCTTCAAAGTTGCATCACTCCATATTTTCTGTTGTGTTTAGCTCTTTTCTTCAAATTTCAAGATTTCATTTAAAATAAAACTATAGTTCCAATCCTGAACCCTTTGAAGTCAATGGGAGTTTTGCCATTGACTTTCAATGGTAGAAGGCTTGAGGCCTTAACAAGAAAAAGACAAACAGAAAATACTACATATGGGCAATGCAGCCCAGTTACCATTGCTGTGGGAACAGTTAAGATTTGCATTTTTAATTTTAACTATGCCACCTTGCTCTAGCTACACAGTGCAGTTGGAAAGGGAAGGCAAGTAACTGACATAAGCAATGGTGCTTCAAACAGACACAAACAGTTTCTCATGAATCTCTGAATTGTGTGCTTGAAAGTGCCATGCCATCTTTGATAGGAACGACTGATTTTTATTTTATTTAAGATCTTATTTTCCGAAGGGGAGAGGCTTTTTCATAGAGTTAATCAATAAATGGAGAAATAAAGAAGAGATTAAAAACATTATGAATCGAATTTCAGACGATTCATCCTAGGAAATGTAAACTTTGCACTCCAAAGGCCGAATCCTCATTTACACTAATGAGCTCTGGCTATGTAAAGAGGCCTTAAAGTGGACATACAAGTAGTTTACTCCCATTGTATGGCCTCCTGCAGTGCCATGGGGGTGTAAAGTGGCTGTGGTATAAAAGAGTACCAGGTCCTTAAAAGAGAAAATCCATCACTACATAATCAGATCTGCTTTATAAAAAACAAGGTCGTATTTAAACATTTTTTTCTGAAATCACCCTCACTACATTCTTATCTTAATGACTGTTGACACTAAACAGAGAGTAGTTCTTCCTGCTCTTTGTTGTGATATGTTTGAATGAAAGGTAACAATGAGGTGCAGAGAATGAGAATAACTTTGTGTAGTCAACAAGGTAATAATAAGAGTTGGCACTTACATAATACCTTTGGCATGAAGTTCTCAAAGCACTTTGCAAAAACATTAATTATTTACCCTTACAGCACCCTGGAAGATGCATTTATATGTATGTTTGTAAATGGAGATAGGAGACTTGTCAAGGTCACACACACAGCATGGCAGTGGCAAATTCAGGAGCGGAACCCAGAAATCTTGATTCACAGTCCCTGGTTGGAGCATGCACGAGATACCAATACCTCCCCTACAAGACCACAAATGTCTATCCTAATAAATTAGATTTGATACGTATTGGAATGATCTCTATAATGCTTAGAAGTCTCTAAGGATGTGTATATACATTATAGATACAAATTATTAACACTGATACCCTTTAGAAATACTTTCACATAAGTAGGGCCCTACCAAATTCACGGTTCATTTTGGTCAATTTCACGGTCATAGGATTTTAAAAATCATAAATTTCATGATTTCAGCTATTTAAATCTGAAATTTCACAGTGTTGTAATTGTAGGGGTCCTGACCCAAAAAGGAGTTGTGGGCGGGTTGCAAGGTTATCGTAGGGCGGTTGTGGTACTGCTACCCTTACTTCTGCACTGCTGCTGGTGGCGGTGCTGACTTCAGAGCTGGGCAGCTGGAAAGTGGTGGCTGCTGGCCGGGAGCCCAGCTCTGAAGGCAGAGCCGCCGCCAGCAGCAGCACAGAAGGAAGGATGGCCTGGTATGGTATTGCCACCCTTACTTCTGTGCTGCTTCCTGCAGAGCTGGGCCCTCAGTCAGCAGCCACCACTCTCCAGCTGCCCATCTCTGAAGGCAGCAGCACAGAAGTAAGTGTGGCATGGTATGGTACTGCCATGCTTACTTCTGTGCTGCTGGTGGTGACGTGCCACCTTCAGAGCTGGGTGCCTGGCCAAAAGTTGCCACTCTCCAGCCGCCCAGCTCTGAAGGCAGCGCAGAAGTAAAGGTGGCAATTCTATGACTGCCCGAAAATAACCTTGCCACCCCCTGCAACTCCCTTTTGGGTCAAGACCCCCACTTTGAGAAATGCTGGTCTCCCCCGTGAAATCTGTATAGTATAAGGCAAAAACACACAAAAGACCAGATTTCATGGGGAGAGACTAGATTTCATGGTCCGTGATGCATTTTTCTGGCCATAAATTTGGTAGGGCCCTACACATAAGACAAAGACAATCACATACGATATAGATCTTCTTCATTTGTTTGAGTAACAGAGATGGGAAAACAAATAGTTGTTTCTTTAATTAATCTCTCTGTTGCACATTTAAGGTAGACATTATTTTATAAATAATTTTCCACACTATGTCTCTTATTCACGGAAAGACTTACCAAATTATTATTAATTATTTGTGTGTGGTTGTGCCTCCAGGCCCCAGGCATGGATCAACACAGAACAAACACAGAACAAAGAGCTAGTGCCTGCCCTGAAGAACTGACCCCCTAAGTAAATCAGCAGAGATTGGAGAAAAGGAGGAATAATAATGTGTCGGTGATGCAAATCTCTTTTAAAAATATGAACTAGGATAGCTGTGTAAATACTCTCTAAGGTGCCACAAGGACTCCTCATTGTTTTTGTGTAAATACTGCAATTCTCTCTCTCTCTCCGCCCTTGTTTAGAAAAATCAAAAATATTCTTGGTGAAATCCTGGCCCCGTTAGAGGCTCCCATTGATTGTACCCTCTAACTCCAAGAGGACTATGCATTTAGAAACAATGTAGGGTTCTAAGGAAAAGAACATACTTTGGCATATGAAGTTGTAAAACAATGGGAAAAATCAGGTAAAAAATAAAAAATTGCAGTGGATACAATGATCAAATCATGAAACTCATGTTCACTTTGCATTCAGATTCATAATTCAAAACAGGTAGAAAATATGAATTAAATTAATACTAAGAGCACCAGGATGAGAAGACAAACAAATAAAGCCCCAAACCCTCTGGATTATGTGCAAGGAAAGCATTTTTTTGCAGTAGCTGATAAAATGGCTGTTGCTGCACTTAAATGCTTCAGTGGTTTCTCAGAATGCTTCATTGCAGTAGTGGTTAATTAAACTACTCAGCAGCCCTACTCTCAATTATTAAAACAATCAGTCTGTAAGCACCTAGCGAATAATAGTGTTATAAGGAATAGCCAGCATAGATTTGTCAAGAACAAAAGGACTGCAGTAACTCAGACAGTGGTTATGGGCTGGGTGAATGAGGGTCTGTGACCTGCAAAGATTATGATGGTCCTTCTGGCCTTAAAGTCTGAGTCTTTCCTGCTAGGCTAACTGTGTGAAACCCTGCAGCAGGAGAAGCTGGGAAATGAAATGCCAATGAAATTCAAAGACTTCTTAAAATAGTTGCTTATAAACAAAACTTGCATGATGAAAAGTTATTGTGACAGCAGGTGACAGTATGTTTCTGTGGTTTGCATTGTGCAACATGGTATTGGCTTCTTCATTTGCTCTCTTACAGTTTAGGCAGCAGCGCATCAGCATCATCAGATATAGATTCAGGTGTTTATAAAGATAAGATTGACATAATTTATTCCAAATGACTGAAATCAGAGCAAACCAATACATGGCAGAATGAGCAGATTTCCAAACATAAATCAGTGCTTTAACCTGGAATGTACTTGTAACATTTTGTAGAAATGCTGAGTAATTGTGCTGGTTTTCCTAACTCAAAATCAATCCTAGACTCTGATCCAAAGCTCACTGAAGTCAATGCGAGTCTTTCCATTAACCTCAATGGGCTTTAATCAGGCCCCTATGCAAACTGCTGAGTGCCTTCCATTCATTCAGCACCTAGCAAGACCCCTTTGGGCATGGCTCCAAGCTATGCTGAATGCCAGCAAATCAATGGGTATTGGGAGTGTTAGCATCTCTCTGGTTCAGGCCCTACACGCCAGACTGATCACATTTACTCCTGGCTTACATCAATGTAACTGAGATTGGAATCGATCTGTAAATGTTCAAGTATACATTGTACAAATAACTGACATATTTTGCATATGTGCCCCTGGCACTGGGCTAGATTGTAATATCACAGTCTGCCCTGAGTAGGTAGCTATACTGCACCAGGGAGCAGACCAAAGAACTCAGAGAACCATGCTCTCCTGCTCTGGAAACCCCATTCCATACAACAGCTTACCCCAATGTGTGCCTTGCCAACTACTCTTGTAGAGATGGGGGAAGAGCCCAAACTCCTCCCACTCTTGGGCTTCCTCTCCTCCCACTTGCTTACAGAGGGAAGTATCAGTTGAATAGCTGCAGCTATTCCTCCTTCCAGGCCATGGCCAGATTCAGAGGCTGGGCAGGCAAGAATACAGGAGTGAGTATGGGGATGTTACCCTCCTTTAATCTCTTGAATATCTGAAAAAGGACCGTGCCAACCCAATCCATTCATGATCAGTAACTATCTTGGTGCACTATGCTAGCAGGCAAGTGGTTTTTGATGGAAGTTGCTATTTTGGCCAAACCAGCACATCCCCGTGTTTTGATCATGGGGGAAAAAATCGTTGTCAGAGCGATTTTGACAATATTCTCTCAAAATGATCATACTAACCTCCCCTGAGGGCAAGTGCACTCGCCTGCTGTTGTCTGAAACTCAGTGATAAAGCTCAGTAATAAAAACAGGCTTCATCCATGTTCCTGCTTGGATTACTCCATTTCTGATGAACTCTCAAAATGCAATCAATCATCAAATTGTAAATATGACTAATGCATTTGTCCTATGTAGCACATTATTGCAGCTGCTCCAGAGAAAAGTATATCCAGTTCTAATCTAATTATGCTTTGACCCACTGATACCCGTCGGGATATAAAAAGAAACAAGTTCATAATCCAATCTAAAAAAATACAGTCAGTTTATAAGTCACTCCAGGTAAAAAATGGCAGTAAAACTTGACAGTAAATTGTGCTATGAAGGAGGCTTTAGGGCTAAAGAGTGAAACAGTTTAATCGTTTTCTGACTTTCAAATTCAAATTGGTCTTTAAAGCAATTTTAGACTAAAATATTTCAAAGGATACTGCCAAGGTATGTGGCAAAATTCCCACACTGATATCAACAATAAGTTATTGGAAATAATGAAGGTGGAATGTGTTTACAAAATCTTTTAGCCCTGTTAGACATGTATACTAGTTTGTTATTGTAAGGTTGCCATTTGTCATCTTTTTTTATAATAACTCTGAAACATGTCTGGAAAAAAACCAACCATATACACATAAAGAACTGCATAGCCTCTGCAAAGAGATTTATTAAGACAAGGATCAAATTTCAGGTCTAACTAATCTTGGTAGTGTTCCTTAACTCTTTTTAAAAGTCCTGTTTAATGTACGTAATTTAGACTTGATCCTCCAAGCCATCAGTTTGAGTAGCTATTTCTATCATGGGTAGGCTCATTGACTTATGTGAGCAATGGTTGCAGGAGTGGAGCATAAAAATCCAGTTTATGTACATGGCTTACATGATTATCTTGCAGCCTGTCAGAATTCATATCTATGGCATCATCTGCCTGTATTGTATATTAATATAAAATGCATTGTTTATTCTTCTCTATATTCCTGACGCAGATAATTTACTCTTTATATTTTATAATCCAATAGAGGAAAACTCAATCGTAAATACAATACAAACAGACACTCTCTGGGAATTCATTTATAGGAATGTCTCCAGCAAACTTCACCACATCACAGTAGCTGACCAAATAAAATAAAAAGCGTATAAAAATGAGAGTTCTGTTTTTAGTGGGGTAAGGACTTTGAGCCCGATCTTGCAATCCTTACTCAGGGAAAATTCCTAGGGAAGTCAACAGAAGCTTTGCCTTCACCAGGATGACAGGATCAGACCCTCTTTGTGGGCTTTCACCTTGGCACGTATTGAACATTGCCTGTACAGTTCTCAGCACTCCCAACTGGAAGTCAATGGGAGATGAGAATTCTCAGAATCTTCCAATAGGTGCTGGGCACCTTGCAGAACTGGGCCTGAGTAGAGCTAATTTTGTTTTCTTTATCTCATTTCTCATTTCACTTCTCTCTCTTTTCCTCCCCTCTTCCCCTTTCTCCCTGAAACTGCTATCAGTAAATCATAGATTAAATAATATTTTGGAACAGCCGTGGAGGGAAATTCACGTAACCTCTTGAAAATGACTACTGGAGAAAATGGTGAACTGTGGGCAATATTTATATGCATTAAAATGTGTGCCTTCAATAACAAAAACCACAGCTACCCCAAAAGGCAAACTCTGTGCGTCTGATGTTCAATATTACTGAAGACTTTCAGCTGCATCTGAGTATATGCTTCTCAATAACAAATGTAATTAATTAGGATAAAGAGAAAACAGAACACATGCTACTTGACTTCCCTCTTACACCACTATAACTTCATTATTTTGATGGAGTTACTCCTGATTTACACCAGTATGAGCAAGAAAAGAATCAGACCCATTGTCCACATGGATACTACTGGGATAAACTAATTAACTAGCTATGCTAATATAGACCATGCTATTGTATGCAGTACTGTATGCAATATTTTCCCCGCATGAAATCCCCATTGAAGTCAATGGGAAAACTCCTATTTCCAGAAAAACTCAGAATTTCACCCTCTGTCTTTTCCATCGTTCCCAGCATATTTTAATTCATGTAGCTGGTCTAATTTAGGTAGCTACACACCTTCCTGTCTATCCAGATGGCTAAATTATTACAGCTTCCATAACATTATTAGAGAAACAACATGGGCGAGGTACTAGCTTTAATTTTTATTTTATCTTGTATTGTCTCACCGTCCTTGTCTCGCTAATATCCTGGGACCAACACAGCTGCAACAACACCGCATGTAATATTATTAGATAGTCACGGGTCAGAGAATCTGATGTTTACAACCTGGGTAAAATGAACCATATGATAAAAGAGACAGTTTTATCTGGAAGATCAGGATAACTGAATTCTCCTACAGACTTAATGTCTGACCTTGGGCAAGTCATTTAAACTATCTGCACCTATCTGTAAAATAATATTGACAGTGTTATGGGGCTTAAGTCATGAATAATTTTAAAATGCTTTGGAAGCCTCAGAGGGAAATGGCTATAACAGTGCAAAGGGACCCTTTGGGCTGTATCTTCCCATGTGAGTGTACAGAGCCTCATGCACTGTGGACATGCTAAGAATAACAATACGAGTTATTCTAAACTACATGATAGGGCAGCCATCACATCACTACGACTTTATAATATGCTGCCCCTACGCAATGAATATTGTTTAATGGTTTCCTGTTCCTTCACTTTACCATGCAAGAAATCAATACAGTGTACAAGGTAGATAATGTGATTTGAATTACAATTCATTGTCTTAGTGCAGTACCTGATTGCGTCTTAGTGCAGTACCAGCAAACTTATTCTAAACTATGCCTTGTCATGTAGACAATAGGTCCAATTCTGTGGGGGTACTGAGCACATCCAACTCTCATTTACTTCACAGGAGCTGAGGACGTTCAGTGCCTGGCAGGAATTTCTAAGCACCGGGCAGGATCATGCCAACCATTTGGACTGGCAGAGTGAAAGCCTATGGAATATCAAATTAAGCTGGGAGATGAGAGAAGCTGCTATTGGAAGTAACAAGAAACCACAAGAGGGAGCCAAATGAAAATGTTCTACATCCAAAAATAAAAAGGCAAAGGATGTTCAGCACCAAGAGCCAGAGGAGAGCGCCCAGTGTCAACAGAGGTCACACGCCTGCCAGCTGCTGGCTTTACTTACTATTCTATTCCTCCTCCACTTTAATACAAGATCAGAAAATAAAATAGTCTGAACTATGTATTCTCGGGAACATTTTTTTTATGGGGTGGGGAGGTAGGGAGAGCTATAATATTCTCATATGTCTCTATATTCCCTTAAATCAGGAGAATGCTTAGTGGCGGGACAAAGGGGATGGAAAGAAAAAGAGAAGAAAAAAGAAAAAAAAAGTGAAATGTCAAATAAATGTTAATATCCTTTCCACTGGCAGGGAGGTGGAGGATCAGGGCAAATCAAATATTCTAGTGGAGAAAAAAGTGCTGAAGCAATTTATAATTTGATAGTTTAAATAACTGGGTCTGTTAAGGTGTAAAACAAGACCCATGTATGGAATAGCGTGTGGAGAATATTACCTGGTTCTATATTTTTAGTTCATAAAGACAATCATATAGCAAGTACTTTATCATTTTGCATGGTTCAATAGTATTTCATTCATATAACTGACTAGGTATTGTGCTCTCAAATAGAAGGGATAATCGGTATCTCTCTCATGTCTATGTTATGAATGACCCTCCTTCCCCAAAAAAGATTAGTTAGCTGCACCGAAATGCATGAAGCAGATTACACAGTATTACTCATCACAAAAAAAGATCATGGAAGTATATTTCTGTATGTGAAACTGGATCAGGATGGAATTTTTGAAAACCTGCCATAGACAATTATTTTGATTGTTATAAGTACTCCTTTTTGTAATATATTTAATTCTATGCAGCAAAGACTTTACAGTTCAGCACAACTAGTTCATATTCTAACAGCTCAAGTAAGACACTCCTGTATCTAAATCATAAAAGCCTTGACATTAACAAGCAAAGGCAGCCAATCAGACCAGCTGTTACAGTAAATGAGTGCAATCAGAAATAAGGCAAGGATCCTAAAGGTGCACACAGTGACCATCAGGTCAAGGTAAATAAATGAAATGGAATAGCTGTAGTACTAAAGGACATAAGCCGAATCAACTGGCTGCCTGGAGACCGGTTTGAGGCATCTGATTGCCAGGAGACCCATCTAGTCAAAACTCCTAGTGTAAGAATGTGCACGCCTTCTACTTGCATGTCTCTTACAGTCATGTGGCAACAACAGCAGAAGACACAAATGAGGCTAGATACTTTCTACATATAAGAAAAATGACACTATTTTTGTGCTTTCCTCTGGCTGAGATTAACTCCCCCCTTGCCTCTCCTCTCCACTTTAATCAGTCACGTTTACATGATAATCTGATCTGAAATACTGGGAGCACAGAACCATGACATTCTAGAAGGGGGAAAAGGAGCATCTAAATGACTGAGTTCTGCATTGCTGCCCAGCGAGTGGGAGAAAAAAACTTAGCAAAATGTCAGATTTCCCAGTTTCACAGGGATGTTGCAATTTTTAGTACATTAGTGTTTGTAAAGTGATTTTGAAATGGCAGGACAAAAGGGGCTATGGGAGTGCTAAGTAATATTAGTCCTTCATTTACTCTTTCTATCCTTCCTTCCTGCCCCTACGCAGTTAACATTTTCAGAACCGAGCCCCCGTTCGTGCCCGAGCTTGTCCCACAAGGGGTCTGTCAACCAGAAAACAGCACACACAACCTCCACCAGGCAATAAACTCCCTGTCCCAAGTGAGTCCTTCAAAGTGCCCAGCCCAATACACTTCTGTTTGACCCAAGAAGACCCACCTCCACCAGCAAACCAATGTTGGGTGGTTTGACTGTTTGGATGGCTGCCTAAGAACTGGATCCAAAGCCCTTTAAATTCAGTGGGAGTCTTTCCATTATTTCAACGGGCTTCAGCTCTGACCCTCAGATGTTTCATTGCACATGAGGAGAGGTTAACTTTACAACTTGGAAAAGCAGCTGCTAAGGGGGGATATGATAGAGCTCTATAAAATCATGAATGGTGGAGAGAAAGTAAATAAGGAAGTGTTATTTACTCCTTCACATAGCACAAGAACTAGGGGTCACCCAATGAAATTAATAGGCAGAAGTTTTTAAAACAAAGAAAAGGAAGCCCTTCTTCACGCAACACACAGTCAACCTGTGGAACTCATTGCCAGGGGATGTTGTGAAGGCCAAAACTATAACAGGATACAAAAAAGAATTAGATAAGTTCATGGAGGATAGGTCCATCAATGGCCATTAGCCAAGAGTCTCTGTGCATCTCTAGCCTCTGACTGCCAAAAGCTGGGACTGGACAACATGGAATGGATCACTCAATAACTGCCCTGTTCTGTTCATTCCCTCTGAAACACCTGACCCTGGCCACTGTCAGAGGACAGGATACTGGGCTAGATGGACCATTGTTCTGACCCAATATGGCCATTCTTATGTTCTTATAGAAAAGAAAGTAATTAATAACATTTTACACTTTTCTACAACGCTTTCCATGCCAGCATCTCAAAGTGCTCCACACACCCAACACCCCTGGGAGGTAGGGTGTAATTTTGAGAGTGAGGAAACCAAAAGGCACAAACAAGTGAAGTGATTTGCCATAGATCAGAGCACAGCTGGGAAGAGGCGTCAGCATGGCTGCCTCCCAGTCCCTGTGCTTTAACTACTGGCTCAGCGCTTGAAGCGAGGACGAGAGAAGTGACAGGGTGCCCCAACTTCCCCCTCTCTCTCCCAAAAGAGTGTTTCAAGGGGCACCAGTGAGATATGTGGGGGGAGGGGTGGAATTCAGCAAACCCACCTTTACATCCCCCTTGCCCCAATTCAGACGCTTAACCCAAACCATGCTCCCTCTCCCAGGGGGCTTTCCTACTTCAACCAAAGTCTCTTATCTTTGTCCTTCTCCTCCTAGTGACACACATTTCAATGACTAAAGAAAGAAGGGGCTATTATACCCCCACCCCCCGCACATCCTGGGGCGGAAGTGCAGGCTGGCTGCCCCGTTATGAAGAGGGTACCTGGTTGAGGGAAATCACTGCCAGCCTAGGGATGACCAGCTGCATGACGAGCTGCAGGAAGGAGGTCACCAGCCCGGCCAGGATGGCCCAGGTGAGGGGCAGTGGAAGCATGCTGTAGGTGGCAAAGAGGGTGAAGAGCACGTAGCCGATCCCGTCGCCCAGAAGGCCACAGCCCAGGCCAGCGGCCAGGATCTGTGTGGCCATGGCCACCCAAGTCACCACCCCGCTGTACTGCAGGTAGGTGTAGGAGGTCGTGTCCTTCCTGACCACCACTAAGGCACAGATCACCACCTCGATGCCTGTGAAGAAGCCCAGCAGGATGCCCTTGATGGGGTCCATGGGGGCCGAGGCCAGGGTCAAGTGGAGCAGCAGCAGAGTCAGCTTGGTCAGCACGTCCAGGATGTTCATGACCACCTGGGACTTGCGCCGCTGGCCCAGGAAGTAGCGCTGGTAGAGGCGCTCCAGGTCCCGGGACTTGAAGGAGTTGCGCAGCGTGGGGAAGATGACCCCGCGGTAGGTGTAGCCCCAGCTGAGGAAGAAGTCGGAGTTGCTGGGGGCGCAGTCGAGGTGCAGGAAGCCCAGGTCCCCGCTGCTGCTGGTGCGCTCCGGGAAGACTTTGGTGCCCCCGTTGTTGTGGCGCTCGGACGGGCGCCGCGCCGGGTGCGGGTGCGGGTGGTGGTTGGGGCAGCAGGAGTCCTGCGAGCCCAGGGCTTTGCCCCCGCTGCTGCTCCCCCCGCTGCTGCTGCTCTGCTCCTGGATGAAGCGCTGCTCGGTGATGTGGCGCACCGCGGTCTGCCACAGCAGGCGCTGGGGTCTGGCGCGGCCGCTGCAGGGGGGGGTCCTGTTGATGGTGTACAGCTCCTCGCTGTCGCTCAGGCACCGCACCTCGGAGAGCTCCATGGCGGCCGGGGGGCAGAGGCGGGGGAGGAGCAGGAGCCAGGGGGTGCCGGGGTGGGCGAGTGTCACATCGAGAGGCGGGCGGTTAGCGGAGGGTGGCAGGGCCGGGTCGCCCCGCGCCTGGCGCCTCTGGCAGAGCCGGCTCGGTGCCCTGCTGCATGCCGCGAGTCCGGGCGGGTTTACTGGGCGGGGGAGCGAAGCGGGCTGGTTGGTTCTGCCGCCGGTTGGTTTTTAGCAGGTGCAGCCACGCCGCTGTGATGTCTGGCTTGGCACCGCGCAGCGCAGAGAGGAGGAGGAGGAGGAGAGGCCCATGGACCGGCAAAGTGCCCCCCCCCGTCCCGCCCCCAGGCTCAGCGAGGCAACGTCCCGGGGACGGAGCAGCCTTGGTCCCATCCAGGGACCAGCTGCTGGAGCACGGAGCGGTGCAACATGCACCCACGGAGTCTGCAGCCCCCCCGGGGTGTTGCTGTTACTCTCCCCGGGATTCGGGGCGCGAGGGACTCATCGACCCGCTGTCATCCCGAAGGGGCCGGCCCGCAGAAGCCATCCGGGCAAGAGCGAGAGGAGAACAAAACAGCCCAGCAAGGTCTTTGCCGAGGTCATTCATGAAACCTAGAAGTGGGGGGCTGGCAGCCCCGGGGCACGGGCCGGGCAGGGCAATGAGCGGGGCCGCATCCCTGGCTGGGCAGCAGCAGCAGCAGCAGCATCCTCCCGTGCGGGCTGGCAGGGGCCGAGAGAGCGGCTGCAAAACGCAACTCCGGCCCAGCGGGACTTTGTTCTTTCTCTCCTGCGAGCGGTGACTTGCAGCAGCAGCACATGTCCGGCTGGGTTGGCCGCTCTGGGTTACGGGGCGCCCGCCCCAGTGGCGAGACTAGGACCGGGAGCCATGGCGGGGCATCGAACAAAGCAAACCAAACTCTCAGGGCCCCGCGAGGAGCACCTCGGAGCGCGGGTTGTTTCCGCGGGACTTCCAGGCGAGCCTCCGAGCATCCATCCCACGGGGCCGGGGACAGAGGCGTGATCGGGCGCCTGCAGTGCACTGCCAGCTGCCCTCAGCGGAGACTGGGGCAGCCGCGGTCCAGGTGCGGGACCCGGCCGGGAGAGAGCCGGGCGGGAGTTTTCTCGCTCTGAAAAGTGCTGGCGGCCGCGTGGACGAGGCTGCAACTCATGAGCTCTCGGTGCCCCTGGGCTGACGCCAGCTCCCGTCCTTGCAGGCAGGGGCTGGCAGGAGCCCTGCAGCGCGCGCGGCTCCCCCGGGCAGGCGGCAGGGTGAGCAGGGAGTGGGGTGATTCTCGCGGGCCGGCATTAGCAGCAGCAGCGCAGAGAGCATTAGCGCCCAGGATAGACAGGATTAGCGGAGTAAAGACCCTGCTGCGGTGGCCGGGGCTGCCGCTGCTGCTCCAGCTGCTCCTGGAAGAGGCAGGCAGAGCCCTGCACGGTCAGCTGATGCCCAGTGACGTCAGGCTCTAGTCTATTGCACCCCCCTTCTGTCCAGCGAAAGCAGAACCATCCCCAGTGCAGAGGCTGCAAGTCAGGACCTGCCCTGGATTGGCTCGGCTCGGTTCGGTTTAGAGGCGCTGTGGAAGCCAGCCACTGACTCTCTTTGCCACTGAACTGAAGCGTTTGTTAAGTGCTGACAATGTGGTGGGGGGAGAGATCAGAGAGCCAGCCTCCCCCCCCCCCCCCAAGAGCCTGCAATGTAAAGAACAAGCACACAGAAATCAGCATGCACTGGGAGAGCCGGAGGTGGGTAGGACTTAGTGACTTCTGCTTCCCCTCCTCATTATTAAACTCACTTCTGGTGGACATCATATAGAATAAATAGGTTTTAGGAAGGATGTCAATGACTAGGTATTATTTGTATTACAACAGCCATCCAGAGTATCCACACACTCTGCTCAGACTCAGGTTTGAGCCCAAGTACCCCTTATCGTCACACACACATCTTGCTGACTCAGGTCAGCAGCCCCCTGGACCTGGGTCCTAGGATCCATCAAGGACTTGGGTCCAAGCCCTGCTCTTTTGGAGTGTGGATGCAGGTCAAGCCACAAACACAAGTCAGAAGATCTGCATTGTGCAGTATAGACATGTTAGCATGGCTGGAAGACCCAGGTCCAGCAATTGTAAACCCAGGTTAACAATGCAGTGTGGACAAGCAAATACTGACTCCACAAGTCTGGCTCCCACAGACCTGGGTTTACAATGCAGAGTAGACATGACCCCAACCAAGTCTGAGCCCCATTCTGCTAGGCACTATCCAGACTTAAAGCAAATAAAATCCTCACAGAGCTTGGATGAGCAATGGGCTTGGTGAACTGGAATGGAAGATCATTACACTCTTAGGGGGTTAGGATAGAAAAATACACTGATATGCAGTGGGAGTGTAACAAATGGGACATCAAGGATTAATACATAATAATAAATAATAATAGAAATAACATCTGTACTCATATTGAGCAGTACTTCACTCCAAGAATCATCCCAATAAAACCACTGAGACTCCCTGAGGATGAAACTGCTACTCAATATAAGAAGTGGTATCTTAACTATGGACTCATAATTATTATGATTAATAATAATAATACCCCAAATCATAGTAGAAAAGGGATCTCAGGTCTAGTCTACTCAACTCAGTATAAAAATCACATTTTAACAAAGGAAAAGGGACGAACATTATAATATGATTTAACCAAAGGCTCATTTTTCAGTTCAAAAACTGCATAATATGAAGGTAATATAAGAAGCTGTAAATTCTCTAATGTTATTTTATTAATGTATTAATTTTCTAATTGTAATCTTAATATATTCATATATTATAATGTTGGTTGCATTTTGTGGGTCAGATCCTGTTGTTACCTGGGGTTTTGCTGAACCCAAAGGTCCTTGTAACTTTACTCTTTGAGAGGCAGTGGTAGGAAATAAATCAATGGGGACATGGCTGTCTTGCTGATAGATAGTTGATGCAAACAGATAAACAAAAGTGCGTTCACTGAAAGTTTCTACTGTATTTTACTCTCCAGCATAATCTAAAAAGGAGGACACGTGACCTGCTCACATGTGTCCTCTGCCCTGTGACCCACCCACCCCCCACCCTGTGCCCAGACAGGACCGCCATGTTCTCCCTGCTCCAGGTTACTGCGGGGTGGGAGCTCTGTCCTTCTTTCGCTGCGCCTCCCCCTGGACGTTCAACCACTCTCCCTGGCAGCCAGACCTGGGTGGGGAGCAGGACAGAGCCACTTCTCACGCAGCTGAAGCTGGCCACTCCGGGTCACTGACTCTGTACAGCACAGCAGCTGCCTGAGAGACCCTGGCTGGGGAGGCAGCAGCAGTGGTGGACCGCCCCATACTCAGGCCCAGCTGCCAGGGACAGGGGCCAAAACATGCTGAGGGAGAGGAGACTCTAGCTCACTCGTCCCCTGTCTGCAGCAGCCGGGCATGGTTGGGGGGTGACCCACCACCACCGCCCCAGCCAGGTTCTCTGTGGCAGCTGCCACCCTGCACAGGGCAGCAACCCTGAGTGGCTGGCGTGAGAAGTGGCTGGTCCTGCCCCTTCCGCTCCCTCCTGGGCCCAGCTACCAGGGACAGAGGCTGAGCAAGCCAGGGGGCAGGCGCAGCAGGAGAAGGACAGAGCCCCCTGGCAGGCTAAGCAGAAATTGGGGGGAGGGGAAGGGCACTTGATCCCACATTCTCCCCCACTTGTCACCTATGCTCAAGACCCTGGGTAAATCTGAATCTGGTAATTTGGGGTGCTCTACTACCCTGCTGCAGAGAGGCAAGAGTCATCTATGGTCTTGAGGCAGTCTCGAGTGGATGATTGCATACGTCCAGTGGCCAGCCTTCTGTCTGCAGGGGGACTTGAGAGGTGTCCAAAGGTTGAAGTGTCCACCATGCTCAGATTCCTTCCTCTTTTTATATCCAATTTGTTAGTATTACAGAGCTTGTTCAGAAAAAATAACTGCTGAGCAGAAGCTAAGTTAAGTGTGGAGTTTTGCAGCCTGTAGTTTTCCATCAGTTAACTGGCTGTATTTCACATGGCAATAGTTAACGATTGCCCGACCTTCCATCTCGCAAAACCACATGCTTCCGCAAAAAGCTCAGGTCTGGACGGCACAAGGTCATGTTTACTCTCCATAGTCACTTGCTTCCCCCTTCCCTCCCAGCCTGTTAGTTGTGCTAAGGCTGCTACAAAGGCCTCACATCTGTTTTCAGCAATAAGCATAACAATTGGTATTCCAGCTGCGGGCAGTGGTAAAGAGCCAACGCATGCATTAAAGTCAGCAGCATTATTTACATGAATAAGGAAAGCATATTTTAGAACAAAACCTTGATCATTCATTTGTCAGGGGTGAAACCTCTCTCATTTAGATTGTCTCAGTGTCTTTTCCAATTCTAGTGCTATGAGCTAGCATAGTGAATGGCATTATTAAGAGCTTATTTTACCTGCAAATATTTATGGGCCTCTACTTCACAGGTGCTGAGCACCTGTACTTTTTATTGAAGCTGATAAGAATTGCAAGCACCTCTGTGGAGCATAATTGTTCTGAGTCTACCCAAAGCTGAATTTATTCATTGGGCGTCTTTCCATTGATTTCATTGGGTTTTGGATTGGGCCCTTGAGTAGTAACCCTGCTTTTTTTTATTCTTGTGGCCTGTTTGTTTAAAGAAGGCAATAAAACTCATACCCTTGTCAGCATTATAGATCCCATAATTTTGGTCATAGTAGAGGTTTGACCCAATGAAGTTGGCCATTATTCCCATTCTCTGCTGTTGTGAAGCATGCTACGTTCTAATGGTCTTTACTCATGTGAGTAATCTCATTGACTTCTATGGAACTGCTTATGTAAGGATTGCAAGACAGGCTACATGGTTTGTAAAAGCACTTGGGGATTCTTCAGGAAGGGCGACCTTTAGATATTGTCGAATATGTGCTGCTGTAAATTGCCTTACTTAAACCTTAATAGAGATTTGAAATAATTATTAAAACAGAGAAAATGAATAAATAACATAAAAACCTCAGAGCAGACTAACTTTTTGTGTCCTCATTTACCCACCTTGTCAACAACACTCTTCTTTCTTTTCCTCCAATACATTAAAGGAAATAAACTGTAACTTCTGATATTGCTTGATATTCCCTTATTACAATCTGTGTATCCTTCATTCATTTATTTAATTTTCCATAGGACAGAATTTCAAAATTTTCAGGTTTTGTTCCAATTAGGAAAAAAAGCCAAATTTTGAAATCTCAAAATGCTTTGCAATATGGAATTTCTGTCCTCTGCACAGCTCTAGTTGCTACACATCATCCCTGCCCCCACCCAGAGCTTAAATCCCTCTTCTAAAGTGGGCTACATAGAACTGTCACACACACAGCCCTGCCCAGCCCTCACATGACAGAAAGACTATGATTTCACTATGCTGATGGCCTTTTGCGGCTGTTGAACTGATGGGTGAATTTCACCCTTTGAGAATTACTGGCCTGGACTTGATATTTCATAGAAATCCTTTGCAGAAGAAAGCTTTGTACTCAAAAGACCTCTGACTTCCTAGTTAATTGCAAATGAAATCCAAAAAAAAAGAGAACGAAAAAAAGATGTTGATCTTTTAACTTCATCACTCAGTGCACCACAAATGAAGTCTTTGTAACCTACAACATTAGGCAGTCAGTCTCTTCACAAGGACTGCAGTTTAAATTTGGTCTGAGATCCTGAAGGAGTGATGCCCTGTTGGGAGAAGCTGCATTTGAAATCAATACTAGAAAAAGAGACTAAAATCTGTTAGGGGATTAAAAAAAAACTAAAAATATCTAAAGGAACACATGGGGGTTTTCTGTTCTCTTTTAGAAGGTAGTATCTTCTTTAAGCACTTACCGCGGCGTCGAGGCTGTGAGTTCGTCGGAGTTCGAAACTTCTATATCGTCTGATCTAGGCGAACTAACTCTCGCGAAGCGATCTCCGAACTCCACCCTCCACCTCCGCAGCAGAGCTGAGTTAGCAGAGTCGGAGAGTCGGGTTCGCGCGCCTGGCGCGTTCGGAGAGTTGCGTAGTTCACTAGGGTAGTTAATTCAGCCACGCTATTCACGTAGCTGAATTTGCGTACCCTAGTTCGACCCCCATTCTTAGTGTAGACCAGGCCTAACTGTTTCTGGTCTGATTAATAATAATAAATATCTAGCTTTTATATAGCCCTTTTCATCTGTATATCTCAGAGAGGTTTTATTGTCATAGGCCTGGTCTACACTGGGCGGGGGGTGGGAGGGAAAATCGATCTAAGTTACACAGCTTCAACCACGTGAATAACTGAAGTAGCTGAAGTCGATGTACTTAGATCTACTTACTGCGGTGCCTCTCCTGTCGACTCCGCCTGCACCTCTCGCCCTGGTGGAGTACCGGAGTCGATGGGACAGCGCTCGGCAGTCAATTTATCGCAATTAGACTAGAAATGATAAATCAACCCCTGCTGGATCAATCACTGCCTGTCGATCCAGCAGATAATGTAGACAAGCCCATAGGATTAGAGATTTTTCCTGCTGATGTATACAATGAGTCTTACCAGAGTGCGATTAAGAACATAGGAATAGCCATATTGTTTCAAATCCAAGGTTCATTTTGTCCAGTATCCTGTCTCTGATAGTCAGTACCAGATGCTTCAGAGGGAAGTGTGAGAATCTACAGTAGGTGGATGTGGGACAATCTGCCCCACACAGAGGCCTCATCCTGGTCTCTAATAGTTAGAGGCTGGCTTGATCCAGGATAGTAGGCACTGCAGAAAACTACACTATCTTGTATGAGTCATGTAAATCATACGGCATTCATGCATTTGACTGTCCTTTCATGACTGCCTGCATCACAGGTAAAAATTTCTCTCTCTCTAATACACACATATATGACAGGCTGTTTCCAAATACCCTTTGGCCTATGAGTCATAAGACCATGGGTTCATGTCTCACTGTTTTAATGACTGCCGTTAATATTTCTGTGAAATTCACAGCCTCTATTGCTGTCTATGATTATTATCTATTTTGATAGACCCAGGCCAGTTGGGTACAGCAGAATAGCTGAAGGCAGATATACTGGCCACTGGATTAACAGTTTTCTGTTCCCTGACTGACCAGAGCAGGGGCTGCTCCAGGCTAATGAGAACACCTGACTCTAATTAACCTGCAAAGAGTCAGGTGAGGCCATTCAGTTAATGTGACCACCTGACTCTAATTAAGGCCCTGCTGTTACTATAAAAAGGGCTCACTCCAGTCAGGCAGGGGAGCCAGGGAGAGGAGAGGAAGTGCGGCTGGTTACTGAAGACACCCTCAAACCATCGTTAAAGGAGCCCTAAGGTAAGGGTGAAGAAGGGAAAAGCAGGAGAGCTGTGGGGAAGTGGCCCAGGGAAATGTAGCAACTCTGGCAGTGAAAGGTTGGCTACCAACAACTGCTACCATTAGGGTCCCTGGGCTGGAACCCGGAGTAGAGGGTGGGCCTGGGTTCCCCCCAACCCACCACTACAGGAACAGCTCCTGGAAGGGGAAGTCAGGTCCCTGTCAGGACAGGAGGCTGAACAGAGACTGTGGGAGTTCTCTCACCAACCTCCTTGCAGCCTATGATGAAAAGGGCTCAGTAGACTGTAACCCTGGCCCTAGAGAGAGAAGGGCTACGTGGAGGGTCACAGTGAGCCACTGAGGCTAAGCATAAACCGCCTAGAAGCACAGGACCCACAGGAGCAAGGTCAGAGCTCTGCCACACTATATAATAAGGTTCTAGGGAGGATTGTTACTCTGTGTGCCAGTCTGAAGCCTAGAATGTCTGTTGAGTCAATGTGAACTAATGGAAACAGTTACAAGCAGGGTTGAGAGTGCTTTTTGTTCAGAATATTGCCAGGTTCAATCATCACTGGCATATGTCATCTGTTACCACCCCATTTTTAAGTTCTGAGCCATTTTGACTTTACAAATTACACCCATGCAACAGCAAGGCATGTATATATGGCATGCCAAGAGTCCTAGACCATTGGGATATCAGACATAACAACCAATCACCACCCTTACTCTACAGCTAATGTGGATGCAACAATTTAATTGTTCCTTTTCCTTATCTACTTTCTCCACATCACTCATGATTTTATATACCTCTATCATATCCCCCCTTAGGCCTGGTCCACACTAGGACTTTAATTCAAATTTAGCAGCGTTAATTCGAATTAACCGTGCACCCGTCCACACCATGAAGCTATTTAATTCGACATAGAGGGCTCTTTAGTTCGACTTCTGTACTCCTCCCCAACGAGGGGAGTAGCGCTAAATTCGACATGGCCATGTCGAATTAGGCTAGGTGTGGACAGAAATCGACCTTAGTAGCTCCGGGAGCTATCCCACACTGCACCACTCTGTTGACGCTCTGGACAGCAGTCCGAGCTTGGATGTTCTGATCAGGCACACAGGAAAAGCCCCGGGAAAATTTGAATTCCTTTTCCTGTCTGGCCAGGCACCCTGGTCGGTATGGGAGGTAGTTTCCAGGTTCTGTGTGGGTGGGGGGGTATGTGACTTTGTAGCGGGGGAGGGCGGTTACAGATCTTATGCAGCGGTCCTTGTCCTGGACCACAGAGCCACGCAGCAGGGGAATCTGTAACCATCCTCCCCCGCCGCAAGGTCACATAGCCCCCGCACACAGAGTCCCAAAAAGGAGGGATGGCAGGCTCCGTTGAAACAACCAGTCCAGCACTGCATGCCACTCTAGGAGCAGGAGCCTGTCATTCCTCGAGTTTAGAGGCGGTCTTTACATCACCGCACACCCTACCCAGCACAGTCTGCGTCCCAGTTTCAACCCTTTAAGGCAAAGTCATTAATAAATAAACCTTTGTTAAGTAAAAATGGAACATGTATTTTATTTGGGTATGTAACTGCAGAGGATAGTCAACAGTAACTGTAAGAAAACAGGGGCAGGTTCAGCTTCTCTGTAAAGAAACTGAACAGTCACAGGTCACGCTGCTCGCTGCTCGCTGGTACTTGAAGAGTTCCTTGTCGCTGTCAATAGGGCAATAGGGCTTCATGAGCCAGGGCATTAGCGGGTAGGCTGGGTCGAGGATCACTATAGGCATCTCCACATCCCCAACAGTTATTTTGTGGTCCGGGAAGAAACTACCTTCCTGCAGGCGTCTAAACAGACCACAGTTCCTGAAACGTTGATGTTGGTAAACGTCCCCTATGGTCCACCAGTGCTTGCAGCACCATTGAAAAGTAGCCCGATTTCTCAGCAGCTGACTGTGGAAGAGGTGGAAGAGGTGGCGATAAAGGTGCGAGAAGTGAAAATGGCCATAACTGCAGCGGGCTCCATGCTCGCAGTGCTGTGGCTGTCACTGACCAGAAAAGTGCACGAACAGATAGGCGCTTTCAGGGAGGAGGGCATGATTGAAGGTTCAATGATGACAGTTACCCAAAACCACCTCGACACATTTTTCCCCAGCAGGCATTGGGGCTCAACTGTCGGATAGCTTCAGTGTGGACTCACAAAGTCGAATTAGTGTCCTTAGTGTGGATACACAAATTCGACTTCGTACGGTCGATTCCACAAATTCGACTTAAGTTGAATCGAACTACTCTTGTAGTGTAGACATACCCTTAGTCTCCTCTTTTCCAAGCTGAAGAGTCCTAGCCTCTTTAATCTCTCTTCATATGGGACCCATTCCAAACCCCCTAATCATTTTAGTTGCCCTTTTCTGAACCTTTTCAGAGGGGGGGATAGGATAGAGGTATATAAAATCATGAGTGATGTGGAGAAAGTGGATAAGGAAAAGTTATTTAC
This sequence comes from Mauremys reevesii, assembly GCF_016161935.1. Lineage (NCBI taxonomy): Eukaryota > Metazoa > Chordata > Testudines > Geoemydidae > Mauremys > Mauremys reevesii. The sequence continues at coordinate 270,353,607 of NC_052624.1, forward strand.
TTATTCCCATAATACAAGAACTAGGGGTCACCAAATGAAATTAATAGGCAGCAGGTTTAAAACAAATAAAAAGAAGTTCTTCTTCACACAGCGCACAGTCAACTTGTGGAACTCCTTACCTGAGGAGGTTGTGAAGGCTAGGACTATAACAGCGTTTAAAAGAGAACTGGATAAATTCATGGTGGTTAAGTCCATTAATGGCTATTAGCCAGGATGGGTAAGGAATGGTGTCCCTAGCCTCTGTTTGTCAGAGGATGGAGATGGATGGCAGGAGAGAGATCACTTGATCATTGCCTGTTAGTGTCCACTCCCTCTGAGGCACCTGGCATTGACCACTGTCGGTAGACAGGATACTGGGCTAGATGGACCTTTGGTCTGACCTGGTACGGCCTTTCTTATGCTATGTTCTTATGCCAGTATATCTTTTTTGAGATGAGGAGACCACATCTGTACACAGTATTCAAGATGTGGGCGTACCATCGATTTATATAAGGGCAATAATATATTCTCTGTCTTATTCTCTATCCTCTTTTTAATGATTCCTAAGATCCTGTTTGCTTTTTTGACTGCCTCTGGACACTGCGTGGACGTCTTCAGAGAACTATCCACGATGACTCCAAGATCTTTTTCCTGATTCGTTGTAGCTAAGTTATCCCCCATCAGATTATACGTATAGTTGGAGTTATTTTTTCCAATGTGCATTACTTTACATTTATCTACATTAAATTTCATTTGCCATTTTGTTGCCCAGTCACTTAGTTTTGTGAGATCTTTTTGAAGTTCTTCACAGTCTGCTTTGGTCTTAACTATCTTGAGCAGTTTAGTATCATCTGCAAACTTTGCCACCTCACAGTTTACCCCTTTCTCCAAGTCATTTATGAATAAGTTGAATAGGATTGGTCCTAGGACTGACCCTTGGGGAACACCACTAGTTACCCCTCTCCATTCTGAGAATTTACCATTAATTCCTACCCTTTGTTCCCTTTCTTTTAACCAGTTCTCAATCCATGAAAGGACCTTCCCTTTTATCCCATGACAACTTAAATGAGTAGATACAACAAATGGATGGGGTGGTGGGAAACACAAGATAACAGGAAGGTGGTTTTCATCAATGATAAGCAGTGGTCTCCGCACACCAGCTGCCATTTCTCAAATTTTTGTAGGCATCACAACAGAGGAGATTTTTAACAGGGGATTTGAAGAAGAGCAATGTGGTGGCTTTGGAAATTTTTATGGGAAGCTCTTCTATTGCCCTGACTTTTTTTAACTCAATGTACATAAGACTATATGCACTTTTGAAAACGTCTGTTGTGGATAAAACTGAAGAAAACAACAGATACCATCTTCAAATGTGATCCTTTTATTTGAGGTGGAAAAAAGAGGCTGTAAAACAATACAAATGTAGCAAGATTACCTGTTCCATATTAATGTTTGATAACTGTACATTATATTACTATTGATGTGATTTATACCGGATCATAATTTCCATTTGATAACTATTCAACTAAAGAATAATGTCAGGAAATAAATAACTCTAATGTGATTTAACTGCCAAGAACTGTAGAATTTTAACAAGTTTCATTTTCACTAATCTGTTTTGGAGATGTTGCTTAGATGTGATCACACTTCTAGTCATCATTTGCAACCTCTATACATAATGTATTGTGACTCATATTCACTTTTAAATTTAAAAGCTTGCTTTTGTCCTTCCTAATTTAAATTACCATGTTGTATACAAAGCTAGGGAAAAACAAAACAGAATATTGGGGTTAGAAGGGACCTCAGGAGGTCATCTAGTCCAACCCCCTGCTCAAAGCAGGACCCATCCCCAGACAGATTTTTACCCCGGTTTCCTAAATGACCCCCTTAAGGATTGAACTCATAACTCTGGGTTTAGCAGGCCAATCTCAAACCACTGAGCTATGCCCCCCCCAAAAGAAACATGCCCAGCCTACAGGGCTCAATTTAAGAGGGCTATCACATGGTATGGGATTATTTTATTTCTGATGGGCTTTTATACTACTACCTATTCATCTTTCATTATTTCAATAGCCCAGAGCCATAGATCCCTGAATATTTATTCTGGTAACACTTCCTATTCCTTGCAATTCTCAGTATTTTGCATGGACTCAATGGACAGGGCCAGATTCTCAGTTGCTGTCAAGACCCACTGAGCTCAGCAAAGAGGGGGGTTGGCAGCAAACCAGCTAGGACTCCTCAGTTCTCTAGTTAGTCCCAACTCAGACCCAGCTGAGCCACCTATTACTGAAATCGGTGCTAATCCCCAGTATAGTCAAGGCTGGATTCACCCATGTAGGTGAAAATTACATGCTGCTGGTCATAGGGCAGCTGCACTGGAGGGGTAAATCACCCAGAAAGGTATTGCTACATTGCATTACTTGTAGGGCTTCAGGGGAACCTCAGCAATGTTGTTTGTTAGACAGAGGCTCTGTATTGCTCAGCCAACCTGGACTCATTCGTTCCCAACCAGCTCCCCTCATGCCATCTCTGGGCCTCTTACTATAGTTGTTGTTGTAGGCATCTCACTTGGCTTCACCCACGCAATAAGCAGCATTTCTGCTTGTGCCAGCAGAACTCCTGGAGTAAATCTAGCCCCTAATGCCTAGTACTGTCCACAGTTCTTGATATGCAGCCATGGAGGAGCAATGACACGCTGCCCCGCAGTGGCCCTAAGCCATGGCACTCTGTCTCTGACATAGTGGAATGATTGACACCCTTGCTGACAATCCATGCTCTGACACATGTATGCTGATGTTGCTGGGCACTGGCTGGAGCCTAGGAAAGGACACTCATTGATATGTAGCTGCAGTGATCTTTGTAGCCTTTAATTAAAAAAAAATAACCAGCTTATAGTGGTGATGTCAGATTGTTCTGTGCAGTCTCAGGTGTCAAATGAGGGAGTGTATATTACACAGGAGTGAATATTTCATGCTGGCGTATGCCTATAGGAAGCTGGATAAAATTATGAAGACACAGCTACACACTGGAGATAAGCATAAGTGAAGGCTTTCCAGTTTTACCTCCTGCTATTTAATGTATAAAGATGGTCCCTGGAGAGTGTGTGCAAAAAGAATTTGCACCCAAATAAAACATTTCCCCAATCATCTAAATAGCACATGTTGAGGGCTACTCCCCTCTTCCATGACTCTTCAGCGGGTGTTTGGTGACTGTTTTTCTAGCAGTCAACTGACTGATGTGGCCACTGTGTCCCCCTGCCCTCTCCAAAGCCTCACAGGAATTCTACTAAGGATCAGCAATGGGAGAAAGCAATGGTCTCACCCTACTGAGCCACTGATCCTCCAAGGTCAGTGATGTTGCATGCTATTTAACGATTGTCCTAGGTGCTACCGTGTTGGGTCTTTTGTCCTTTACGCAACAATAATAGTATGAGGAAACTGTATGTGCTTGGAGAGATTTGAATAACCACTGTGTTTACTAAATATTCACAACATGCAAGTCCTACTTACATATAGACACTGCTATCAAGGATCTCTTGGTGTCAACTGGCAAAAGGCACATGGGGCATATGGGTTACAGGGATTCCAAGCATCTGGTACAGTATTTACATTTGAGTTCAACAAAGGGTATTATGTAGGGTCTCTACTGAAAGCCTGTGTCACACTGGTCATCATAATATTTGCAAAATATATGTGTGGATAATATGTAAGGAGATATGTATACATATTGGACATTATGTTCTTAAGGGCTTGTAGTTAAAGGCAGGTAAGTTACTCAGAGGTGCAGAGCATTGAAACAGACCTCTCCAGATGGATGGTGGGAGATGTTTATCTTTTGGTTGAGCATTGTGTATCTTACAATACAAGTCTATCTGCAAACTGAATCAAATGCTAATAAAGACCTCATGGGGGAGGGGCCAACTTCAGAAGGAAATTAATAGGAAGAGGTAAACAGCAGGGGCTGGGAAACTCTGGTTTAGAAGGGAATTAAAAAAGACTGGTCTGGTATATTTGGGTGTGCAGAGAGACTCCTTAGCATCCTCGACATCATAGCATCCATGGGGAAGCAACCTACCAGAAGGGTTGGCTTCATGGAAGAAGGGTCCCAGCCACCCTTGTTGAAAAATGCTGTGAAAAGAACCTTCAGGTAAGCAGAACCTAAGTAGACAAGAGGACATCCTGTTAGTTGAGTTTAGGCTGTAGAATGCATGTTACAACGCTGACAGCCAATTCTATAGTAAACTAACTATAGGTTTATTAGCTAAGAAAAAAGAATGACAGTTATTGAGAGGTTAAAGCAAGTAAAATATATGAACAGGTGAATCATAGTCTATAAAAGTGGCTCTCAACCTTTCCAGACTACTACTTGCGGGAGTCTGATTTGACTTGTGTCCCCCAAGTTTCACCTCACTCAAAAACTATTTGCTTACAAAATCAGACACAAAAATACAAAAGTATCACAGCGCACTATTATTAAAAAATGCTCAATTTCTTATTTTACCATATAATTACAAAATAAATCAATTGGAATATAAATATTGTACTTACATTTCAGTGTATAGTATGTACAGCAGTATAAACCAGTCATTGTCTGTATGAAATTTTAGTTTGTACTGACTTCACTATGCTTTTTATATAGCCTGGTGTAAAATTAGGCACATATCTAGATGAGATGATGTACCCACTGGAAGACCTCTGCGTACCCCCAGGGATACTCATACCCCTGAGAACCACTGGTCTATAAGCCAAATGGTAGCAAAGATGTTGTAATATGCCAGTTTCCCAAGTCTCTCAGGGATACCCAGAATAACTCCAGGGAACTTTGTCTTCTCATTCAGTTATTCTGCCCTGTTAGAATCCAAACTGTCCAGAGATGAAGGATCTTTCTTTGAATCCATATTTATAGTCTCTTCACACAGAAAGCAAGCTGACAGCATCTCTACCTACGTGGGTTTTTCCTTTGGTGATGGTGAGTGAGGAATGCACTTAGAGTCCTTGACCTGGATTATCACACACAATGACCACTTGCGTTGAAAATTAGTATTTTCTGTTAAAGTCCTTAAGTCCTTCATTAGCATTTCACAGGATTTCTTTGGTAGGTTATTTAGTTACAGGAGATACACAGTGTAAATATTTGCTGTTACATTATAACAGGAACAGATAAGTGAAAATAACACAAATACCATTCTACTAGTTTTCATGAAGTTTAAACATCTGAATACACACTTATACATGTAACACTTTGATTTGTACTAACACATAAGTAGATTGGCCTGTGGCCCTGTATTGACCTGGTTTACCAGCATCACAGTATACACCTGGAGTGGGTACTGGGCCCCCTCAAGATAGTGGTGCCATTCCCTCAAGGCAGCCTTCATTGCTAGAAGCTCCTTGTTCAGGATTTCATAGTTTTGTTCTGTGGGGGTGAGTTTTCTGGAGTAGAAAGCACATGGATGCAACATGCGTTGGGGGCCAGGCCTGTGGGAAAGCACTGCCATGATCGTTAAATAGGAGGTGTCTGCTTTGACAGTGAAGGCTTGTGTGGGATTCAGGTGGAACAGTATGGGGGCTGAAGTGAATGCGAGTTTTAGCAGTTCAAAGGGCTGCTGAGCCTTGGGGTTCTGGTGGAACTTGATGTTCTTGCAGGACAGAGAGGTGACGAGGGCGACTTGTTCCAAGAAGTCAGGATGAACCAATGACAGAAATGAGCAAATTCCAGGAAATGCTTCAAGTTGTGAGTATTTTGAGGTGCCATCCAATCAAGGACTGCCTTCTCCTTCTGCAGGTCCATCGCAACACCTTTTGGAAACAGGAAACCCACCCAAAACTCTATGGAGCATAGGTGAAAGATGTACTTTTCCAGTTTGGTGTTGAGGCCATGCTGGCATAGCTTTTCAAGTACAGAATGGACATGCATAGCGTGCTGTTCTACATCATCAGAGAAAAAAAATCAGATATACCACCACATATAATCCAGCACATCCCAAAACACATCACTGATGAAATGCTGGAATGTGGCAGGTGTGTTTGTCAAACCAAATGGCATTACAAGATACTCAACATGATAATACCTGATTCAAACAGTAATTTTCCATTCATCCCCCACTTTAGTAGGTTGAACACCCCTTGGCAGTCCACCTTGGAGTATACTTGGCAGCCTCCACATGGTCTCAGGGATGATTGGCAGCAGATAGTGATTCCTGATAGTGATTTGGTTCAGAGGCCAATAATCCACACACCATCAGAGACATCCATCCTTCTTCTTGTTCAAGAAAAGTATTGACGCCTCAGCAGGTGAGATGGATTTGTGAATAAATCCCTGGGTCAGGTTTTCTTTGATGTAAGACCAAGTAGGCTAACTTGGGCTCAGACATGACATAAATGTGCTCAAACAAAATTTTCATCTTGGTTGCATTTCTATGGGAAGTCATACTCTTGGTGTGGTGGAAGGAAGACTGCATTCTTTTTTTCAAATACATCAGCATAATAACTGTACTGGGAGGGAGGGAGAAAGGAAGGAAGGAAGGAAGGGACGGAGGGAGAGAGGGGTCAGGTTTCAGGATCTGTGGGTGATCCACCCAGGCTGAGTACCCTCACTTGTGGGTCCCCAGGAAATGGTTGTATGCTCCCTGTCCACCAGGGTCTGGCAGTGATGTTGGCAGAGCTCTAAGGTGAAGCTGACCTTCAGTTCTGGCCACTGGATGTGTGGGTTATGGTGGACCAACCTGGAGATACTCAGAATCAAAGGAAAGTGCAGGGAGGGGATGACTCTGAATTGCAGCATCTCCCAGTGTCCCTGGATGGTATCCTCCATGGGCATGGTTTCCATGACCACCGATCTAGAGGACAAGAGGGATACGTCAATTGTCTGTACCAGGTTTGAGGGAGATTTCAGCTGTAGGGGAATCTTCAGGCTTTGCGCTATGTCCACAGCAATAAAGTTATCTGCAGTGCCTGAGTCAATGAGTGCCCACTGCAGGAGACTTTGTTGGGGGTGCCCAGTATGTGTAACTCATCTAGAACTTGTAGGTGTAGTATTGCTTGCCAGGAGCCAGCACGTGGTTGATATTGTTCACTGGAAGACCCCCCCAGTTAGACAACACTGGACTGTCAATCTTGAGTAAAGGGGAGGCCCCAGTCCAATGCTTCTCCAGCCAGGAACCTGACTACCAGGCTTATCTTGACTGCCTCAAGTGAAGCAGGAACAGGAGATGGCACTGACTCATGAAGCCTCAAAAATATCTGGTGATCCTTGTGCTCCAGAGGGGGGATGAGGGGCGCTGACTTGGAAAGTGGTGAAAAAAGATCAGGTCTGAAGTGCAGCATTCTCAGAACAAAGTTGGAGCACTTGCTACCACTATATTTGGTTTTCAGTGGCCAATTCAATAGCCTGTGCCTGCATCACTTGGTTGTCTGCCTGAAAGCAGGCTACCTGCTCATGCGAAGTTGATGCCCCTTGGGGCATCAGGAGCTCCACTGGATCCATGCCTGGAAGAGAGGTTAAGGGTCTGAGCAAGCGGTCAAAACAGGGGCATGGCAGGCTGACCTAGTGGTTAGAGCAGGCAAGGTCAGAGTGGGTGATCAGAGATAGAATCCAAGGCAGGGATCAGAGGCAGAATCAGGAACTAGGCCAGGGGTCAGAGCTGGAACCAGGAACCAAGCCAGGGGTCAGAGCAGGAATCAAAACCCAGGGATCAAACTAGAGTCAGGTCTGGTGCTATAACCAGACAGGAAGCTTCTCAATTGCTCAGACAAATTCTTTTGCCTCCTTCTGGCTCAAATAGTATGGTCAGACCAATCAGCGGGCTGGTCATTGTCCCTAGTCAGGATCCTCATAGGCAGGGTCCCTGGTAGGGGTCAGAGTTTTGCTAGCTCCTCATTTCCCATAGCTCTGGGTGGGCTGCCCCCCTGGTGGCCAGGGTGAGTGGCTACCTCAGAACCTGTGGGCCAGAGTTAGAGACCCACGGGCCCTTACAAGGGCGCTCACAACGGATGTGCTGTATCAAGCTAGGCTAGTGCACTCATTGTGACAGAGGAGAGAAACGTAAATGTTCATTTCTAATGCAGAATAATTATCGCTTCTGTTGGGTGAAAAATAAATGTGGAAAATGATCCAGGATGCCAAAGGGTGGCTGACTCACAGCATCGCGCCTCTAAAACATCAGGCAGAGCTTCAAAGGCAGCATGTAGAAACAGATCCCCTTTGATTCTGTGAACAGCTCTTCTGTTTATTTGAGGGGTACAACTGGGCTGAACACTCAGATGGGTGCTGCTGACCAGGGGAAACACATTCCCCAATCCTGGAGGCAGTTTTCTAATGGGATAGTTTAGAGAAGCCTCAGAGCTGCTCCCGAAGGGCTGTTACTACAGGCAAGGTTTGCTGGGTCATGCTGAAATCCAGCTATATCCCCTCATGACCACTACACTTTGGGAATCTGACCTGTGGTGGCACAGAGCCAGCTGTGTCAGCTGTAGTCCGTCCTTCCGTGTTGGAAGAGTCTGTTTAGGGCAGCTTTAAGTCCCTTTGTAAACCTAGCATTGGCTCAGAATCTGGACCCCTCAACTTTCACTTCACCTGAATCCTTAAATTAGAATACCAGGCCACCTAGTGGGCAGGGACTGGACCACATAATCATTGCAAAGAACAATTAGTCTGCACTAACGAGATTCCTGCATATCACTGATTAACCATCTTAGTAATGCAATGAGGCTACAATACAATAACCTCAGGGTCTGAAATGACATGAGCATTCTAACGTAATCCATGAAAAAACTGTCCAAATTGCCTTTCCAACCTTGGTTCTTTAGTCACAGATTAGGGATTTTTCTTTCTTTGTGGGTTAGTAGCCAACAGTTGTGTGCAGCGCAAGTTTGCAGTGATGAGTTCTGGTTCCCACCACTGCACCAGCCTGGATAACTAGACTGGAGCAAACTGGGAAGAACCTGCACTGACAAAGGATTGGGCTGGATGGATGATTTAAGAGACATTTTCCATCACTAACATCTGTTATTTTAATATCTTTAACAGGTCTATTTGAGCTATTCGGTTGTAGGAACTCTTTTGACTGCTGCAATCAAGCTATCATCCGCATGTTTCCTTTATTTCCTCTGCTTCTGTGTTTCCAGTTGCCAAAGAAGAAATTAATAACATGATACACAAACCACCTGTATCCTGTCACGGACATGAAATATGGACAAACAGCTTCTTTCTGGCATGCATTATGCTATATTCTAATTCTCTTGTCTATCAGACAATAGAATCAGAGAAGCCAGTGAAGGAAAAGACCACAAATTTTCTCACCTCATCCATCACCTATCAATTGAGGCTTGTTCCTATGTCCTCTGTCCTGTCCACTTTTCAAAGACTCATGTGGTGGGTTATCTACCAGTTCCCTTGAGAAAGTCTCCCACTGGCTAACAGTCACTGTTAGAAAGTTTCCTGACAATAAGCCTAAATTTTTTTTTTTGCTCAGTTTCATCCCATTTCTTCATCAAGAAGATTCCTTGTCATCAAGGAATTCCTCTTCCTCCTTTCACCACCCTAAATACTAGCAGATGCTTATCAGATCCTCCCACAATGTTAGTCTTTGTCTGCCCTAGTGGTACAATATAATGAGTCAATCCCACCAGCCCTTTAATCATTTTGTTGCTCTTCCCTGAATTCCCTCCAGCAGGCTGATGCCTTTCCATGTTACAAACCTTGCTCACTCTTCAAAACCTTAAAACTGAGTTGAAAAGCAAAGTCTCTGAAGCAGAGAGGATGCTGTAGTAAAGACATTATTTTATTCCCACTGTTCTCAAAGAGCTTCTTCCAATTAAGAAACGTGTCTAGTCTTTCATTGGTCTCCTTGATACACAGCAGGTGGAAGGGGGAAGTCAGTGTTAGAACAACAACAGGCCGTGAGTGAATATTTAAATCTCATGTGTCTTCATATTAGAAACCTCTGACAGTTTCATAGGACAACTCTTTCTCTAACATAATTGCAAAAGATGAAGAAGAAAAAAAAGGCAAGCAAATTTGATTCGAGCTACTAACATCATTTTGAAACCTAGCTTACCTCTCAGAAGCACCGGCAGCATTTTGGAGGAGAAATGTTAGCAATTTTAAGAAATATTTTAATAAAGAAAACACAGAGCATCTTACCCCCCCACTTGAGTTTTCTCCTAATACAGGGGCATCTGCTTCATTTGGCCTGTTTATTCCAATCAATCATTCAAAAATCAAATTTGATGCATTTTATTTTGTTACTTGTGTGATTTGCACAGCCAGCATCTCACTACTTTCTTTGTGATGGTGCCCAAGAAATAGAATTCCATTTATAAGATCTGTCAATGGCTCACTTGCATGTAGGACACATCCTCCCTTTCTGAAGATTGCAGCAGCCATCCCACTGACTAAGACATGACTATTTTTCTTTGGTGATCTTTCAGGATTTCTGCGATGTGTCAAAGGCATTATGCCATTGTTCTTCTGCACCAGCTATGTTGTTTTCTCAATGGCGATCTGACAACTGTAGAGCAAAGCAAGGTTCTCCCTTCCCCTTGGACAGTGTCTCTCAAAATTTTGAAAACTTCGGAAAAATAAAATGAATAATGGCTCCTGCAACCTATATTAAAGGCTTATACATCTCAATGTATTCATCAGCTAGTCGCCCCTCCTTTGAGAAACACAGGTGTAGCTCTTCATAATATGCTAGTTTGCGGGAAGGAGGGATAACTCAGTGGTTTGAGCACTGGCCTGCTAAACCCAGGGTTGTGAGTTCAATCCTTGAGGGGGCCATTTAGAGAACTGGGGCAAAAATCTGTCTGGGGATTAGTTCCGCTTTGAGCAGGGGGTTGGACTAGATGACCTTTTGAGATCCCTTCCAACCCTGATCTTCTATGATTTCTTTCTCACATGCCTTGATGAGAAGTAAAATAGTTAACAGTGTTTGTGCTGGCATCTGAGTTAGCACCCTTTGAAATGAATGGGGGAAGTCACACCTCAAAGCTATGTTTCAGGCTCTCTGCAAACTCAGGCACACTCCCTTTTAGTTTTAGAGGTTCTCTTTACAATCATAATAGCTAGAGACTTTTTTCTAAATGAAAGCTGGCCTGGAGAACAATTAAGAGATCTGTCTGCAGACTCCCACCACCCTTGTGCACCTTCCTTGGTGCCACTTGGCTATGCCCCACACTTTCCTGCCTCGGGATTGGGTATGCTGCAGATCTGAGAGGGGAAATTCATCTTACAATACCAATCAAACACAATGTGTTACAACTTGTCATGCATTAAATATACCTGTCTTAGACACCACAGGCTAATATTTGTGATGAATTGTGCACCATACAACTTCCGTGATTTCACTGGAATTGCGTGGGGTGGTGGGAAGTCAGAGCAGAGTTTGTCCCAATGTCTATTAAACCTTGGGAAATTACATTTTAAACATAATTATAGCAGTGAAGAAATGCACTGGTGTTCATGGAGCTGTTTGTTGTGGTGTCCCTAGCCTCTCTTTGCCAGAAGCTGGGAATGGGCAACAAAGGATCATAAAATCAGTAGTGTAGCTGGGGGGGAGCGGAGGAGCGGCCACTCCCACACTGAGCACAAGTGGCACCTTGTCAATTTCTTGGCGCCTTTTTACTCACCTGGGGGAGCAATAAAAAAAAAGGCGCCACCTGCTGCGGTGCTTTTATTTCACTCACCCAGTGACACTCCGGGTCTTCGGCGGTGGGACCTTCACTTGCTCCGGGTCTTCGGCAGGACTTCGGCAGTGGGACCTTCACTCGCTCTAGGTCTTTGGCGGCATTTCGGCAGTGGGACCTTCAGTGCCACCAAAGACACCTGGAGTGAGTGAAAGGCCCGCCACTGAAGACCCGGAGCACCACCTTGTGAGTAAAAGCGCCACAGCAGGTGGCACCTTTTTTTTATTGCTCCCCCTGTTCCCTCCACCTAGCTATGCCACTGCATAGAATAATAAAATCATAGAATATCAGGGTTGGAAGGGACCTCAAGAGGTCATCTAGTCCAACCTCCTGCTCAAAGCAGGGCCAGCCTCAACTAAATCATCCCAGCCAGGGCTTTGTCAAGATGGGCCTTAAAAATCTCTAAGAATGGTGATTCCATCACCTCCCTAGGTAACCCCTTCCAGGGCTTCACCACCCTGAAATAGTTTTTCCTAATATCCAATTTAGACTTCCCCACTGCAACTGGAGACCATTACTCCTTGTTCCGTCATCTGCCACCACTGAGAACAGCCTAGCTCCATCTTCTTTGGAACCCCACTTCAGGTAGTTGAAAGCTGCTATCAAATCCCCCCTCACTCTTCTCTTCTGCAGACTAAATAATCCCAGTTCCCTCAGCCTTTACTCATAAGTAATGTGCTCCAGCTCCCAATCATTTCCGTTGCCCTCCGCTGGAATCTCTCCAATTTGTCCACATCCTTTTTGTGGTGGGGGGCCCAAAGCTGGACGCAATACTCCAGATGTGGCCTCACCAGTGCCAAATAGAGGGGAATAATCACTTCTCTCGATCTCCTGGCAATGGTCCCACTAATGCAGCCCAATATGCCATTAGCCTTCTTGGCAACAAGGGCACACTGTTGACTCATATCCAGCTTCTCATCCACTGTAATCCCCAGGTCCTTTTCTGTAGAACAGCTGCTTAGCCAGTCGGTCCCCAGTGCATGGGATTCTTCCGTCCTAAGGGCAGGACTCTGTACTTGTCCTTGTTCAACCTCATCAGTTTTCTTTTGGCCCAATCCTCCAATTTGTCTAGGTCACTCTAGACCCTATCCCTACTCTCCAGCGTATCTACCTCTCCCCCTCAGCTTAGTGTCATCTGCGAACTTGCTGAGGGAGCAATCCATCCCATCATCCAGATCCTTAATGAAGATGTTGAATACTTCATGATTATCTGTTGTGTTTATTCCCTCTGGGGCACCTGGAATTGGTCACTGTCAGAAGACAGGATACTGGGCTAGATGGACCTTTGGTCTGACTAAGTATGGCTGTTCTTATGTTCTTATGTTGTGTTGTGTACATGTTGATATCAGACTGCACTACCTTTTCCATCATTTTTTATTATGAAATGTTGCCGCAGCACCTCATGGGAGCTGCATTTTGGGTGCCTCATGCCCCATTCCCCTCTCCAGTCTGTGCTCCTTCGTTGGACTACATACCCCATGATGCACCGCAGTCTCTCCTCTAAGTGACATCATGACAATGGCATGTCTATGATGCATCAGAAGAGTTGAAATGGTGCTGAGGAACTGGTTCTATAGAGGAGAATGAGAGCATGAGGTACCTAGTCTACAACTCCATTTCAGTACTGAAATATTTCTGGTTTTGGCTGAAATGTTTTGGTTCTTGGGCATGGCAATTTTCAACGAAAAATCAAAAAAATTCTACAGAAAGCTGACAATTTTCTCTAAAACTTTTCCCATTGAAACCCCAATTTTCCCTCTTAAAATGATTTCCAATGGAAAAATTTCAACCTGATAAACTTTTTGTATATATCAATATCTATAGTCTAGGGCAGGGGTTCTCAAATGTCATTGCACTGTGACCCCCTTCTGACAACAAAAATTACTACAGTACCTGAGGAGGGGGGACTGAAGCCTGAGCCTGCCCAACCCGCACCTCCCTGGTGGGGGGGCAAAGCTGAAGCCCCAGGCAGGGGGCCTGTAACCTGAGCCCTGCTGGCCATGGCCTTGGGCTTGGGCTTTGGCTATGGACCCCAGCAAGTCTAAGCCAGCTCTGGCGACCCCATTAAAACAGGGTCGTGACCCACTTTGGAGTCCCAATGCACAGTTTGAGAACCACTGTTCTAGGGGACTTAAATATAAGAATTAATATGGAGCTGTCTGTAATATCAATTGTATGATATAAAATATCATTTGTTAGTCGTCTTTTGTGGCACAGGGGGAGTGGAAGCCTCCTGACAGCAGAGACGAGCAATGTAGGGAAAGGGAAAAGAGAGAATTACTTATGGAAATCTAGATTTTTAAGAAGCTGCACTCTGTGCACGTCTAACGCTATGTGCTCATGGTTAAGTGGGTGAATCTAAACAGATTGTGCTAGCACTGCATATTCAGTGAACCAGTGCATTGGCATGGAATACATGTGCACAATACCTGTGTTTTGCTAAAGTGGCTGGGAAGGGGCATGGAAAACTATTTGCATGGTTGCAGGTTTCAGCCTTGCATAGCCAACAAGTCATAGGAGTGACTTAATCAAGGTTCCTGAGCATCAGTTTTTATGGCTTTTCCATTTAGGCCCTGCAGGGTAATAAATATTTCAAGAAAGAATATATCTAGAAGAATCTAGAATATATCTAGCTTTTCACTACAGACATACCAGAAACAGAGTAGTTATCTCAGAACAGATCCATGGCCTAATATATCTGCTTCTGTCATAAATTAGATCCTTCAGAGCAAGGCACAAACCCTTAATAATGGCCCTTGGCAATTCTGCAAAACTATGGTATGGGAAGATGAATGCCTCCCATCCTGACCTGGGCTCATGATCAATGTATGTCCTAAAGGATGAAGACTGGGAATTGTTAGAAGTTTTTCATCTGAAATGTATTCGGTTTGTTTATTCTTTATTTCAATAACTTTTAATCTTATCTATTTCTGGTAATTCCAGTGTTATGCTTTTCTTATCTGCATAGTCATGTGCAGTGTAGCTCATTGAGGCCTGGTCTACACTGGTGGGGGGGGAGGGGGATCGAGTAAGTTACGCAACTTCAGATGTGAATAATGTAGCTGAAGTCGACGTACTTACATTCTACTTACTGTGGTGACTCCACTGCGGTAAGTTGACGGCTGATGCTCTCCCATCGACTCTGCCTGTGCCTCTTGCCCTGGTGGAGTACCGGAGTCGACGGGAGTGTGCTCGGTGGTCGATTTATCACGTCTAGACTAGACACACTAAATCGACCCCCGCTGGATCAATTGCTGCCCGTCAATCCAGCAGGTAATGTAGACAAGCCCTCAGTCTTTTTTTTCCTAATCTGAACTCCAGTACAATTGATTAGGGTTTACAGAAGTCAGCTCTTCCTGTTTCATGGTCATCCCAAGGTTCATATTCTTAAGCTGAATGATGGTAGAGTGAAAAGCTGTCAAATTCCTACCCTCTTTACACCTACATTTAGCATGCATGCCAGGAGGCTTCATCCACACAATTTGACCCAGAGGGTTGCTTGACCTCTGTTGTGTGGGTGCAAAGTTGATAGAACCCATGGCGGAATTCCCTCACTCTGTGTGTCTTACAACAGTTTGGTAGTTGAAAATATGCCCTATAATGGCAAACTGCAAGAACGTGAAGCTTTTCTACATGAGAAATTTGCACCCGTTTATCTTGAATCAGCTTTTAATCTGATACAGTTAAAAGGCTTCCTGGACATTCTGCAGTTTAGTTAAATCTGAAAATAATTCACTTTGCTCTGGTCTGCACTAGAAACGTATGTCAGTATAACAACTTCACTCAGGGGTGTGGAAAATCCATACCTTTGAGCAATGTAGTTATAATGAACTAATCCCCAGTGTAGACAGTGCTGTTGATGGGAGGGCTTCTCCCACTGACATAACTATCACCTCTCAAGGAGAAGCTCTTCCATTGGTGTAAGTAGCATCTTAACTAAGCGCTCCAGTGGTGCAGTGGGAAATGGACCTACATAGCTATTCCAGAATAACTATTCAGCTATCACTATTCTGCTATAATTTAGCTATTCTGATATAACTCCCTGTGGTGGAAACTCTCTTCCCGAATAAAAGTGATTTCACAAAGTTAGGTATAAAGTCACTTTTGTTTCAGAATAGATTCTGCACAGGAGGAGTGTGGAGAGCAAGGGAGATATCTGTATCATTTTTTATGAATAGTACATGTACCTCAATTTACCTTCTTGATATTATTCTGCTTGGTTATATAGAGTTAAATACCAGGGGGCTGTTAGAAAGAGCCAGCAGGAAACAAAACAATAATAGAGATATGATATATTTAGGGAAAATAACAAGGGATCTTAAGAGAACAATGGGAGGGCTATTAAAGATGTTCCGATTTGCCTGGTTCCAGCCAGGTTAACAGACTTATTTTTCCAAGGCTAGGTCCTAAGATCAAAAGGACGCTAAATCATTGAAAATCCCTGCTTGGAGAGGAAGAGGGGGTCCAGTGGACAGGAGCTGCTTGGCTCAGGCATAGAGACTCAGGCATAGATTAGGGGAACATGTCTGTCCCAGCCCAGAAGTGGGTGTGTCTGGGTTAAACAGAAACTTCCTAAACTTGCAAGGAAAGGATGAAGTTTAACTCAGCCTAAATGCATATAGACTGGTCTTATTTTACACTAGTTGGGTGCATAAACCATATATTTGTTTTGGAAAAGCTGTTTTGAGTCACTTGAATCAACCTCTGGTTAGGGGCTCTGTGGTGGGGCGGTGCCCCATGCCCTGAGAAAAAGGGCTGAACCAGGCCAGAGAGGCTGCATGGACCAGCAGCCAATCAGTGAAGGCCTGGGCAGAGCCTATCAGGGCAGGAGAAGAGGCAGCCAATCAGGACCGGGCTAGGTCCTATATAAAGGCTGCCTAGGTTGGGAGAGGGTAGTCACTCCCTGGCCAGCAAGGGAGAAGGACCTTGGACAGAGCAGTGCTGGACCAGCTTGGGGAAGCAGATAGGAGCTCCAGCCCATTACCTACCAGGCTGCGGCCCTGCTGAAAAGGGTTGAGAAGGTGCATAGGGCCAAAGGGGAAGTGGCCCAGGGAAACAAGGCAGGAAAGAGGGGAAAGAAGAGGGAGGCTGCCACTAAAGGGTCCCTGGGTCAGGACCCAGAGTAGCGGGTGGGCCTGGGTCCCCCCTTTCCCCATTTGCACTGCCCCTGTCCTTGAGGAGAGGGGCTGAGATAGACTGCAACTTGCCCCTGAAATAAGGGGCTAGACTACAGGGTTGTGGTTGGCCAGCGAGGCAGGTGCAGACAGAAAGGTGCTGCTAACACCCCCCACGGAAGGGGGTGAGACTAGACTAGTGGGCATTGCTGGAGGGCAGTGTCCTGAAGTGGACCTAGACTGTCCTGAAAAGGGTGCCCCCAAGCAGGGAGCAACGCGGGTCCCAGGGCAGCAGCAGAGATGACGGGCCAGACACCACATGTCGAGGGCACTCCACAGTGGTTGAGAGCTAATTCCCGGAGCGACCAGCAGGAGGCCTCAACAGTGGTGAGTCGAACCCCGTCACCGGCTCTCAGAGGGAAGTGTCTTGCAGGTGCCAAATACAGTTGGGCCTGCAGTGTTAACATGATTGAGAAACAGGAAGGCTGCAGCCTAGAGATCCAATCTAAGCATGGCTGGACCATGGGGTCCACTCAGCAAGAAGTGAAAGAAACGAACCCGTTACTTGGCAGTGCGCTCAAGAGGGACTGCAAAGGGGTCTAAAGCCCAGCTCAACGTGTAACCGTGACCCGTGACAAGGAATTATTATGGACTAGCTACAGCATAATAGCTGTTCCATAATACCTATGCCAGTCAGTTATGCCATGCAGAAGAGCCATTAGTGTAAATCAAAAGAAGCTACTCTTCTACCAAAATAAGTATCCACAGCTTTTTGCACTGATTTAATTATATCAGTTTAACTTCACACTGTAAATTATCCTGGTGCAACTTTCTCATGTAGAACAGCTCTTAGGTAAGTGCTTTCTCTCTCTCTCTCTCTCTGTATTTTTTCTAACACTTGGTGCATCTAAACTGTGCTTTTACATTACTTCATTGGTGTGATCTCATGTGCTCAATTATCTCAGCAAAATTTGAGTTATTAAGGTCACTGTGTTCTTAATTAATTGGTTGTGCCACTTTAAAAATAGTCTTCCTGCAGTTTTCTGTGTTACAGATTAATGGCAGCCTCTCTGTGGACCCAGCGGTTTAAAGCACGTGCTTTACCAATAAACTAAATGACACTGGCATGCCAGGGCTACGCTCAGTTTCCTTATTGCAGATGGGAAGATTTCAGAGAGCATTTCAGCTGTAATCTGGTGTCTTTTTGGGTGAAACATATGAAATCTTTCCATCTGCAATAAAGAGACTAAGCACGAAAGTGTGAGTCATTTGGGCTATTGCTGAAGAGTTTGCTTGAACCTGGCACGTTAGCAGAGAGATGATGCTATGAATAAAATCACTGCTTTTTAAGAAATGGCTGACAAGGGCAGGGGTGGGAGGGAAGAGGGATGCACTGGGAATCTTTAATACCTGACCCCTCCAAATGACTGACCATGTAACCCTTAATGATCTCCCAGTGCAGAATTGAAGAAGTTTATCACACACAGCATTGTAATTTCCATGGGTAACTATTCATTGCTATTATATTCATGTCTGGCTGCAGCTGCCAAAGCTGAAAATGGAACACTGGATATTTTTTTCCTGTAGCTTGTTTTGACAATTAAGATTCTGATAATTAAGGCATTCCTGGGAGAGGGAGTGTGTGAAAGCTTCGCAAAGCCCACCTCACAGGTAAGCTTTCTCTTTGAAAAGCTTGGTTCATGAGCCTACCTGCAGAGAGGACTTGTTCCCTAGTCCCCATCAACTGTGCCCCTCTTGGTGGCTGTCCCAGATCCCCTGCCACAGTGGTGATTTGAATGGCTGCTTTCCTTGGCAAACAGCACTTCCATCCTTCCATCTGTACATCTCTCTGCAGCCTTCCTATTTACCCTGCTTCAGCAATCATCCTCTCACCTAGGATCAGAAGAGACCATTAGATCATGTCTGATGCCTTGCATAACAATGGCCCTGGTATCTAGTTAGTCCCGTATTGAATCCAATAACTGTGTTTGATTAAAGCATTTTTTAAAGTTTCATATATTAATGGTGTTTCAAATGAGACCCACATTCCATCTTTTCTTGGATCGCCCATGGCAGAAGGTTCCTTTGTAGCTCTCAATTTACTGTGAACCCAGGAAATAGAGCAAGAGTCTTCTCTCAGTTAAACTATTGCAAACCTGGACTGCTGAAGTGAATGGCATTATTCTGTATTTATATGGGTGTCCTGGAGATCAGAATCTAATTCTCTGAGCTTAAAAACTACAAAGATGCCTCTGGTATCATATGTGTTGTTTTTCTTTTTACGCATGAGGCCAGATTCTCAGCTGTTGTAAATTGCCATCGCTCTATAAATGTCAATGGTGCTAGATGGTGTGATGAACTGGAGCTATATCTGCACAATTTACGAATTCTGGTTGATATTTGTGAGGGCGGCAGTATTCTGAAAAACTGCTGTATCACCTGTGCCTCTATGTATGTGGATCCACCATTGCTTACGGGCCTTAAGCAGATACACAAGAGACAAGGACAATAGGAAATCATTAAGGTTAATGATGGTACTTAAACCTCACAAAGGATTATACAAAAAAAGTGGCTATGTCCTTATTAAAACCAGCTTAGCTGATTCCTCTGGAGAGAAGGGGGAGATAGGAGCAGTTGAAAGTTATGAGGAGAACAAAAGTGGCCAGGTGACCAGGAGGAGTTTAAAGAAACACACAGGAACAAGGGCCAGACAGGAAGAGGGAGCATGGGGCAGGAGGGAGCAAGGTCACAGAAGCTGGGAGAGGGACTCTGGGAGGGAGATGTCGCCCATCACGAACAGCCTCAGGGTGCAGGGGGGGCCCTGCTTGCTTTTGTGAGCCTGGATGGCCCCAAGGATTCTGGATAACCTAAAGGACTTGGATTCCAGACCAAAGAATGCCCTGGAGTGGTGAGGATACTGAAGCAGGGACATGGGATTAATATTCAGTGTTTTGTATGATCTGTATTGTCCTGTGCTTTACATGATTGTCTAAAAAACATAAAGATTTTAGACTACAGAGTGAATGTGTATTAAGGGCACTCAGTCGTTATGAAGCAGTTGTTAGAATTAAACTGTAAACCAGAAGCGTCACACCTCTGGGGTGGAGTTCTGGGAGAGTGGTGTGTTTATGTAACTGGGGTATCTTGGGGATCAGCGCTGGCCCTGGAGACCCAGAGTAGGTGGACTGAGGAGCCCCATTTCTGAGAAGGCATCACAGACAGTAAGTGCACAGGAAATATGCCAGAAAGACCAAGAGAGGAATCTGAGGCTCTAGAAGCTTGAAACACCCAACGGATCCAGAGCAACAGAGGACTGGATTCCTTTGACAGCACTGCCAGTGAGTGGCCAGGAAGGACGTTCACTAGGATCTCTGACACACTGAATTACACCAGCTGAGAAACTGCCCCCACCCTTGTATTTTGATTGGATAGCTCCTTCCATTTGGGGTTTATCTTCAATATCCTGTACAGAGAGTTCTAGTGTGTATCCCATTAATAACCATCCTCCTCCATAGGACGTCAAGGACAAAACTTCAGAGGTGTAAGACTGGGCCTAATAATAAGAGTTTAGCATGTAACTTCATATGACTTTGAAAATTCACGGTAATATTTCAATTGATTTTTAATGTGAGGAGATGAGATGACAGCAAGGAATTGGAGGTGACTCAGTGGATTAATGCATTAGTTTATCACCTCTGAAGACACATTTTCAAACACTGGGCCATACTCTCCACTGCTTTGCACCCGTCTAGTCATTTACACTTGTGCAAAGGGATTACAAAGTGGTGTAACATGCTTTCAAATCAGAATGGTGGTGTTTTAAACCCACATTACACATGTGTGAATGACTACAGAAACTGCATAGTTGCACAGAATCAGATCTGCTGTGATTGAATCAAGCCAGTGCTGTGTTAGCCCATCTTTTTCCTAGGTGCTAAATTCACCTACACATTGCTAACATGACAAGCCAGTAAACACTACAGGCCTGATTCTCTTTTCACTCAAATTGGAGTAAATTAAGAGTAACTCCACTGAAGTCAATGCAGTTACAATGATGTAAAACTGCTGTAAGATAAGGATCAAGATCTTTTCTCTAGACATGGTCTAATAGAACTGATACGAATTTTCATTGGAAAATACCAGCTAATACAAATGGAAACTTTTCGTGGGCAAAGGTCAGTTTCAACAAATGTTTTGACTCAAAAAATGTTGGCAAAAACTTCTGAAGTTGTGGAAATGGCACATTTTGACATTTTAAAAACAAATTCTGGTTTCCCATTTCTCGATGACTTTTGTTTTGAAAGGTAAGCCAATTAAAGTATGGATAAATAAAGTAAATAAATAATGGTCCAAAATGAAACAGGCATTTAAGTTGATCCAAACTGGAATTTTTGTGGCAGGGTCATGTGAAAACATTTCAACTTTTTTCAGGATGGAAACATGTGCTTTTGAAAATTCAGACCTAGGTTCTAATATGGGTGAGCACTCACAGATGTTAGTGGACTGATCCTCAGAACACCCCTGTGAGGCAGGGAAGTATTATGTCTTGAAGAGTGTATTTTTAAAAAAGCTTATAGTTTTAGTGCACATTATATTGGACTAGTCTATTCTGGTTTCTTTCGACATAGAGCAATGAATGGTAGCTTAAGCATTCATGGTGCTTATGTTTTTCTGGTTAGTGTCTGTTCCAGCTGCTGGATTACTAAAAATAATTATGCAATTCAGAATAAAAATAAAAGACAAGATTAACTTTGATTTATTATGTAGGCTTTTGGGAAGACTAAATTAAAAGCCATGTGAATTCTGGAGAAGTTGCATTAAGATTCTACTTCAGTTCCACCCCAGATTTTTATTAAATGATGACTTGATAACACCCATAATGAATCAAGACGAGTCAAACCATTTTACATGTAAAAATTAGATCTGGTTGAAATTTTCCAATATTTGAGTTTGATGTTTTCCAACAAAATATTCAGTTTTCAATAACAACAAATAATAATTTTCACAAAAATGTCCACCAAAGTTTTTCAGGTTGACGTTTATCAACAAACAAAAAAACGTAATTGAAAGGTTGAAATTTTTCAAAATGTCAAAAAAAGTTGAAAAATTTCAGATTTTTTTTAACTAGTTCTACTAAAAACCTTACTTAATACACTTAAAAGATAAATGGGACAAATTCAGCAATCTGATTGGACAACACATGTATTGAGGAAAAAGCGTTGAGCTCTAGTGAGCTGAACATAACGCTTTTAGCCAGGAGTTTACAGCTTCTCTAACCCCAGCTCTCGTTTGGGTACTGTGCGAGTCACTCAGGCCCAGTTTTCAAAAGTGGCCTGTAGTTGCAGATGCTATAATTTTCTGGTGCCCAGATTTAGATATTTACGGTTTTATTTTGACTGAAGTGACTGGGAGCTTGGTACCTCTGAAAATCAGGCCCAATGTTGCTAAATGGGGGCACAGAGAATCTGTGGCATATGATATTAGAGGCCAGTTTAGAAAGTTTGGCCCTTAACCTTTCTGCCTCAGCCTCCCCATGTGTAAAATGGGATCAGTGGGCTCGATCCTACTCTCATTGAAGTCAGGGGCCAAACTTACATTGACTTTAATGTTGCAGGATAAGAATCAGCAGTTACTTGCCTAACTTAAAGGCCTGTCATGTTATTTGGTTAATGTCTGTAGAGCATTTTGAAAATAAATTGAAGTGTTCAAGTTCTCTAGACAGGCTTTATTATAGACAAAAAGTGAGTGCACACAAACTCAGTGACAAATACTGTGCCAAATGGAAAAATACAGGACAATATAGCTTTTTCACTCTTTTTAAAAATTTTATATTTTAAATTTTCCACCTTAACACATGGGCTGGAGATACTCCTCCTCAAGGAATAGCCCTGGGCATTCCTCGTTGGTTTCTTTTTAAATTTCAGACATTTTAAGTCATCAATCACTATTGCTTATATGCAGTGCAGGGTTCCACTTTATTAAAAGGAAAAGATTCTCTACATCATTTTTCTCTCTGGGAATGAATTTTCCAACCCCAGATCACAATCCAGTGACAGCACAGTAGAAATATCTCCAAGTGTTGCCCACACTTTTCAAAGAAGATGTTTTTATATCAACGATTTATGGTAGTGATATTTCAGCAAAACAGAAGCTTGAAAAATATGTATTGCTGCCACTGAAATAGGCACTGCATGGCAGTATTAGGGCCTGATCCAAAGATCACTGAAGTCAACCGGAGTTTCTCCTTTGGCTTCAATGGATTCTGAATCAGGCTCTGAGTGCTGTGTTGGTTTCATACGGAGGAGGTGAGATATGGGTACAGACTGGAGCTCTGTCTCTCAGTTAATCCTGCACTGGTCAAGATTTAAAGTTTTCAAGTGACAGTTTAAGCCTCCCAGTGCAATGGAAACAGAAACAGGATTCTACATTTCTGCAGGCAGAAGCAGCTTTTAAATAACCAACTTATTTATTTAAAGAATAAACTACCAGCTAAGCAGCAATACAGATGAGTTACGGCTGCAACGCAGACATCAACAAGAAAAGGGGATTAAGAGTTATTACAAACTGCTACCCTTATAGACTGGAGTTTACTTTCATGGTAGGATAGGAACTGCATAAACAGAGGAGAAAGCCAATAACACAATAAGGTTTAAATATTCATCTAGCCATGTGGGGGTGGCATTTTTGTTTATATTCCAGGAACGGGAGCCAGTATAAAAGTTGCTCATCCCAGTTTCAATCACCATTATTTTTCTCGTAATGAAGGAGGCTCACACCCTTCAGAACTTGGAAGCAGCTGGTGTCAATACCCTGAGAATAAAATAACAATACCTTGCACTTCTACAGCATCTTCCACTGGAAGATCTCCAAGCACTTGACAAACCCTCCATTGATTTAGTCCCAGAATTCACTACTGCCAGTTCACAGGTGGAGAAAGAAAGGCAGAGAGAGAGGATAAATGACATTGCACAGGGCTAGACTGTCACTGCTCTAGCTCAGCCATGCAGTAAGTAATGAAGAGCAAGGACACCTTGTTCCCTAGCTCAAACTGTGACTCTGGGCTTCTGAGGCAGAGTGGGAATTACATGCCTGATACTCCCCGACGGAAACAGGTGAGTGGGAGGCAGTGGCATGGCTCCAGGAACTGAGGGGAGCACTAGATCTGCTCCCCTACTCTTTGGCTAGAGTAGCGATCTGCTGCATGGGGCTGCTCTGTGAAAAGAAGTGAGGTAATTTCACAGTATATCATCCTGTCCTGTGGGTACTCTCCATGAAGATTATACTGTCTGCCCTCCTGCCAGCCCCAAGCATTCAAAAATCATGAGTCAGGCCCCCCAAAGTCAGGAGGTTGGCTTAAAATCATAAGGTTTTAAAAGAAAAAAAAATAACACTGGGCTCTTTTAATTTACCTGCTGGTTTTGAAACTCATAGGGTGCTCTGGCGATTGCATTTTCTAGCTCTCTCCACAATCTTGAGAGCTAGAAACTTCCTTGTTTAAAAAAAAAGAAAAGAAAAGAAAGCTGAGAGTTTCCTGTAGTTACATGATTCCAGCAACAGGGGCTCAGGAAACACACAAAATATCACGAGTGTTGGCCACACTATCTCAGTATTACAGGTGATACTAACCATCCAGGCCCCAGGCCCCCTTCAGTTCAACCAGAGTCATGCAGCTAGCAGAGCTGGATTAATTCATCACTGGGCCCTAGGCAAGCATATACTTCCAGGCCCCTGCTGTCTCATGAATATCAATAAACAGCTGTACGGTACATTCACCACAGCCGGGCTGGCCATGCTGTGAACTGGCCAGGACTAGCTGATGGAGGGGTGGCTGGGCTAAATTTGAGTGTCATTGCAACCTCATGCACAAGGTTATGATGCCACTCACTCAAAAGCAAGTGAAGTTCTTTTAGTTGATGCGCAAAACTGTATCAGTGAGAGGAATTTGGATCTCAGACGTGTCTGCTTTGCCTATGTGTTAATTTGGTCCTGTCATCTAGGACCAAAGTTCACGAACCTGTTTTCCCTTTCAGGTCTGCAGGGTTATGTAACCAGACTATGATCTAAATCTGGCATTGATCTCCGGGAGGTGTACCCAAGAGCCTGCTCAGACTCCCCCATTTAGGGTGACCAGATAGCAACGTGAAAAAATGGGAGGGGGGTAGGCAGTAATAGACGCCTATATAAGAAAAAGTCCCCAAAAAGGGACTGTCCCTATAAAAACGGGACCTCTGGTCACCCTTCCCCATTGATTTCAAACTCTTCCTGAGTGTAAGGGTACCTCTACACAGAAAAAACAAAAACAAAACCCTCATGACAGTGAGGCTCAGATCCTGGATTAATTGCCTTGGGTTTGTCAGGATCACGCTGTGGGGCTAAAAATAGCCATGTAGACATTCAGGATTGGGCTGCAGCCTGGGCTCTGATACTGGTCCCCCGTCACTGGGCTTCAGAGCCCAGGCTCCGGCCTGAGCCCAAACACCCACTGAATTATTTTTAGCCCCAGAGCCCAAGACCCACGAGCCCAAGTCAGTTGACCGGGGCTCTGAGACTCGCTGCCATGGTTTTGGTTTTGTTGTTGCTGTTGCTGTGTACATACCCTTAAACTTTTCTAAGTGCCGTGCAACAGAGTATTATGGCACAAAGTCCCACTCCCATAGCTCGGTCTGTGTGCTCTGCACTTCATGAGTCCAGATTTTCTGTTCACACCCTACTAGCAATTAACCGCAGTGAGCTGAGCAAGTTAGAACTTCTGGTTACAGCAAAGCAGAATGAACGCTCCTGGGCCAGATCCACAAAAAGATGTTTAGGCTCCCAACTTTCAGTGAAATCAGTGGAAGTTAGGAGCCTAAATACCTTTGTGGATCTGGGCCTGGGTGTCTAGTTTTGCTTTTGTGAAAGTTTGGCACATGTACAAGTTTCATTTCATCACAACAACCACTAGCTGCATTGGGTAGAAAAGACAGGATTATTGGCAGGAACCCAGAGCACATAGAGCATAGAGTAATTCCCGTTTTATTTCAGTATCAAGACCAGTGCTGACACCAACATCAGAGAGGATGGAAAAATAAGTTCTACACTCTTCTCAGCCTTCCCTCCTGAATGGGCTCTTGGTTCTTTTCCTTCCAGTCATGACTTTTTCCATGGCACTCCCTAATACCCCATGCTTGACACAGACTCTCCACTCTTCTTGATGAAACATTATCTCCATCCTCCTTCAAACTCATTCTATGTTTAGTAAGGGGAAGCAATGGGAAGCTACTTGTGCCCAGCGGATACTCTTCCTGTTAGATCACCCAGGGTGCTGCACTGCTCAGGAAAATGAGATATAAAATGAAGGTTAAAAATTGCTGAGCCTTCGCCCTAGCTGTATGGACCATTCCAATCTGTTAATTTAACAGAGCAGCTTTTATAGAGGAAGGACCCATGTCGGGGCAGCTGCTTCAATGAACAGTCCCAACAGAGCACTAATGGGTACATTCAACAGAACCCTTTAGTGTATGAACTGATCCATAGAGCTGATAAGGCAAGTTACTGTGCCTCATCTAGAATTCAGACCTAGAGCTACCAGTCTGCTTCCCCTCTTGTTCCTGATCCTTTATTGTTTGTGTTGTGTCTAAATAAGGACCAGATTGTGCCTGGCCTTTGCATTGGTGCCCAGCGCTGAGGAGAGTGCCTTCCCCTTTGCACACCTCACACAAGGGCTAGAGACAATTGTAGTCCTTGCCCTGAGTAGTGTTGGGACCACTCCACCCATGCCAGCTCGAGGAGGCTGTGATAAATGAAAGGGGCGAGGTAGCTCTGTTTTATGGACACCCAGCCTGCCAGTTAGCTATAAAATCCCTCTTAATAGTTGTTCTCTACTTGCTTTACCTGTAAAGGGTTAAAAAGGCTCCCTGCATAGGTAAAAGGAAGGGAGTGGGGTCCTGACCAAAAGAGCCAATGGGAGGGATAGCTCAGTGGTTTGAGCATTGGCCTGCTAAACCCAGTGTTGTGAGTTCAATCCTTGAGGGGGCCATTTAGGGATCTACAGCAAAAATCTGTCTGGGGACTGGGCCTGCTTTGAGCAGCGGGTTGGACTAGATGACCTCCTGAGGTCACTTCCAATCCTGATATTCTAAGGCTAGAACTTTTTAAAATTGGGATAAAACTTCCCTTTTGTCTGTCTCTTGTTCTCAGGGAGAAGCAGAGACAGGGCTGGAACTATACTGTAAGAAGTTTAAGGCCAGGTATGAAAAATCATCTGAATCATACCTAGAAACTACTCACTTGAAACCCCCAGATCAGTAGTGTAGCTAGTGGGGTGCAGGGGAAGCAGCTGCTTCCCCTCAGCACATTTTCAAAAAAGCGGCGCCTTAAGCAGGGTTACCATGGCGCCAGGGGCAGGGCCCACGCTCCGCTCTGAAGCTTGGCCTGCCCGGCTTCCCCCAGCATGCTGCATACCCCGCCCCACCGATCAGCTGGGTGCCTGCAGTGCAGGGACTCACAGACCCAGCTAGGAGGGGAAGGGCACCTCCTCCTCGGCCTCTCTCTCTTGTTGCCCCCTTTTCCTGAGTGGCCTCATGATGCACAGAGCCAGCGTGGCTAGGTGCTGCATTGGAGAGTCTCCCAGTGCAGCCCCCCACCCCCTCTCCCCTATGCGAACCCCCAACAGACCCTGCTCACCTCTGTCCGATTGTCTCTCTCATGCGGTTTACAGTATTGTATATAAAAAAAGTTTACAGTATTGTATATAAAATCAAAAAATAAAACACGTGTTATTTACTTATTTTATATTTCATACTGTAAACCTTTTTTTATATTTTAAATGCAAAATAACACGCGTACTTATAAAACAATATCATTCTTGTCTTTTTATTTTAAGTACAAAATAAATATGTATAACAAATTTAAAAGTATGTAACTAGTCATTTGATATGGCGGTGGGTTGCGCCTTTTTTTATGTGTTCACTCCCCCTGATTTTAGAACCTGGCTACGCCACTGCCTCAGATATGTAATAGATCAGGAAATGTCTAGGAAGACACCATTAGGTTTATTTCTTTATGGCTTGTGGAGTCCTCTGTGCTAACCTCAAATGCTTTTGTTTTGTTTGTAACCTTTAAGGTGGACCTCAAGAAGGTTATTCTTGATGCTTAATTCTTGTAAGCGGATTTTTTTTAAATCTAGCAATAGCCTGAGTTTTCAAATGTATTTTCTTTCTGTTTGTTTTTAATAAAATTTACCTTTTTAAAGAACAGGATTGGATTTTGTGTCCTAAGAGGTTTGTGCACATTTTGTTTAATTAGCTGGTGGCAACAGCTGATTTATTTTGTATTCTTTCTCAGCTCTTCGTGTGTGTGTGTGTGTGTGTGTGTGTGTGTGTGTGTGTGTGTGTGTGTGTGTGTGTGTGCGTGTGAGAAAGGGCTTGAGGGTACCCTACAGGAAGGAGTTCTTAAGTGCGCCTTCCTGGGTTCTCAAAGGGGTTTTTGTACTTGGGTGGTGGCAACATCTACCATTCCAAGGTCAGAGAAAAGCCGTAACCTTGGGAGTTTAATACAAGCCTGGAGTGGCCAATATTAATTTTTAGAATCCTTGCAGGCCCCCACCTTCTGCACTCAGAGTGCCAGTGGGGAATCAGCCTTAGCAGAGGCACACATTGTCTTAAAAGGCAGTGACAGGTGGAGAGGAGGAAGGGTCCTCCCACATGCCTAAAGAGCTGGCCAGGTGAATAAGGGGAGCAGGCTGCCCTATCTGGT
Organism: Mauremys reevesii; assembly: GCF_016161935.1. NCBI lineage: Eukaryota > Metazoa > Chordata > Testudines > Geoemydidae > Mauremys > Mauremys reevesii. The sequence continues at coordinate 270,382,117 of NC_052624.1, forward strand.
TCCACAGCAAGGAATTCAGGAGGGGGTTGTACATCCTGGGTAGGACTGGGCAAGGATTTTTTGTTTTTCATTTGAAAAAAGCCAATTTGCCAAAACCAAATTTTTAGCAACAATGTATCAGTTTTGCTGAAACTTTTTTGGGGAAGGTTTCTCAGCTCCAGGATGGAATTTCTGATGTGTGAAAGAGAGGGAAACCAATTCCTCCTCCCCACCAAAAAATAGCCCATAGCCTAATGATTAGCAGGGACTTGAACATTTGTTCTCTCTCACTCTTGAAATCTCAAAACAGTGTCATGTACAAGGAATATATGACATGGTGTCAGCAGGAAGATGGAGAAAAAGGATGGGGAATGTCAGCTGTCATAAAAAAAGAGTATGTGATTGAGACTGACAGTGAAAACTTGAACAGAAACAGTTGACACCTTCAGTTCGTTTCTCAGAAAGAACCATCAACAGAGCAAACTCTACGGATGGCAGATGCAGAACAAGAAGAAAAAGATTCAAAGATTCCAAACTGACCACAGACAGTCTTTGCAAAGAATGGACAGCCAGATGACCAAGTTGTTATGCATTTGGGTCATGGAATTAGAAAACCAGTATGATTCAAAGACACTTAACAGACTGATGAAAATGTAAATTTTATACTGGATCTCCTTTCAAGAGTCCAATCTCACCATTGAGTTCTTCCACCTTTTGCACTGGACCCATCATGGTTGCCATGCTGTGGCTGAGTATGTTGTTGGTCTTCGAACCTTCGATCGCATGCACTCTGAATGCAAAGATTTTGTTGATGTAAGTTGTTTCTGTGGTGAACAGGCCTGTGCAGTTCAGAATACCTCTTGGACTAGTCATGGCTGTGTCAGCCAAGTTCAGCTGTGGAAGGGGTTGAAGGTGATCATAAGTCCCTTCTGATATGATGGTCATGTCTGTTCCAGAGTCATTCTTAAAGTCAGTAGTCTTCATTCATATTCATTTTCACTCTCCAGGCATGCTCTGTATCACCACATGTGCTAGATTCCAGAAACAGCTCTACACTGTCTATAAGTCAGTTCCTAACTGCCTTAGTGTGGCAAATAGCTGCAAAATGTCCATATTTTGTGCATATATTACATCTTACACCTTTGGCTGGACACATCTCTTGGGCTATGAATTTTTCCACATCTTGTGCATTTAGTCTGAAAGGTTTTGTAATTAGCCTTCAGTGCCTCAGAGTTTTTATGATGATTACTTGAAGCACTCATGATGTGTCTCTTTGCAGCTTCTAAGCTAGTTTCTGGTTTGTCAGGTCTGGCAAGTTGCTCCTGTGTTTTGTTTGTCACTAGTTCACTCTGTTTTTCTATGTAAAGAGCTGTGTATAAACTTAAATCTGTGTTTAATTGTACTTGTTATGAGAGACTTTTGTCTGTAAGCCCAATGACCAATTCATCTCTAATATTTTCATGTTTTATAGTCCCAAAATAACAGTTTTCTGCCAAGGCTTGCAAAGCTCTTATAAAAGTTTCTGTAGATTCCCTGATTCTTGAATTCTCTGGTGAAAGCATACCCTTTCATAAACCACATTTCTCTAAGGTACAAAGTATGCATCAAACATAGCCAGAACCCTTTCATAGTGATCTTTATGACTATTGTCAGCAAAGGCACAGGATTTAAAGATATGCTCTGCCTGTATCCCCATAGCATAAATTAAAGACGATAACTGAATGTCTCCACTTTCTTTATGGAGTTTAGTAGCAATGTGAAATCTTGCAAAATGTTGCTTTCAGTCTGTCCATTCTGAAGGTCTGTTAAAGCCGAAGTTCTCTGGGCCATTGAAAATTGGCATGCTGCAAACTTTGTTGTTTTTTTCCCCTTCTGCAAATGTTGTTTTGCTTTCCTTCTGTTTCTGTTCTCCTCTGGCAGCAGTTAGGCTCCCTTTATTTCTGACACCATGTCATATACTCTTTGTACATGGTACTGCTACTAGCGGGTCAGTCTACTGTACCAGATTTGGACTGGCTCCAGAGTTTCCATCAAAAGAGGTGTGATCTCTATGAGATACTTTAAGGCAATGCTGGCTATTGCTATTACCAGCTCAGGTAAGGTATGATACACATGTCACCACCAAGTGGCTGTATATTAGTTTTAGCATTCCATCAGTGATGGGAAAACCATTTCCCGCCCAGCTCTGGTCCTGAGATACAACTAGGCTTTGCATGGCTCTAAAGGCTTTGCATGGCTCGCTGCTCAGAGAGGTGCCTAAATGGCACAGTCTACCCATAAGATATTAAACTCCTAGGGGGCAAGACCTTTTCTTCCTATGCACCCATAAAGCACCATGCCCAGCCCTGTTGCATTCTCTCATTCTGGGCATAATTCTGTTCATCAAACATTTCTGTGTTAGGACAACTGCATAAAAGCAGGATTTTTGTATGTGGAGTGTATCCACTCACCTGAAGTCCTAATTGCCTGTAAGTCTCCTTCTAATTGATTGCTGTGGAATAGCAATTATGAAACCACAGACAGAGGATTATGACTTCAGACAGGAAATAAGCAGGAAATCCAATGAATAAAGATGCTGTATTCAGGCGAATCATCTTCCTAATAAGGAGAGACATTGTGCCATTTAAGAATAGGCTGGAAGAGAAGGTAGGGGTGCATCACACAATCCCATACACTCGCTGGCAGGTGCTGGGGACACTGCAGAATGCACCCTGGATATTTACCTCTTTCCCTCTTCACTCCTTTGGGGGGTAATTTTGCATGCCCAGGCATGCAGGGTCCCTGTGCTCCTTTAAGCACACAGGCTGTGATTATCCCTGGCTCTTGTATGGGATGCAAAAAGGGGAAATGGCTCCTTGCGCCCTTTGCAGCTCTGCAAGGCTGGGATGATCTAGATCAAGAATACTGTTTCAAAGTGGGGTGGTTTGCACAGCAGGCAGCAAAGGATCTTTATGGAGAAATGAAAGGATGTGCAAGCAAAGAGGACCTTATGCTGCTGTTAAGGAAATGATGCACATTTATTTATTCCCCACACTCTAGCTAGTGTAACAAAGCTACTGAGGTTGAGTGAGGTAGAACAGTGGAGTGGGACTCAGGAGACCTGGATTCTAGCCCCGGCTCTGCCACAGACTTCTTATGTGACCTTGGGAAAGTCTCTCAGTTCCGCTTCTGTAAAACAACGCTAATAATAACAACTTTCTCTTTCTCCCATCCTTCCTCTGTCTTGTTTATTTAGACCATAACTCCTCAGTGCAGGCAGTTTCAATGTGATTTAGTAACTAGATAAGTTCAAGGAGGAGAGGTCCATCAGTGGCCATTAGCGAGGATGGTCAGTGACAGAATTCCATGCTGTGAGTGTCCCTAGCCTCTGTCTGCTAGAAGCTGGGAGTGGACGACAGGGAATGGATCACTCAGTGATGGCCGATTCAGTGCATTCCCTCTGAAGCCACTGGCATTGGCCTCTGTTGTAAGACAGGATGCTGGGCTAGATGGACCATTGGTCTGACCCAGTGTAGCTGCTCTTATGTTCCTATGATTGTACAGAGCCTATCACAATGTTCAGCTGGAACATTGAGGTGCTAACGTGCTACTTCTACTATTAATAATAATGAGTGACAGCACCACACCTCTAAAGCAAGATTATCATTTGAAAGAGAGGCAGTGACTGGGAGCAATCAGAAACATGGGGCTATATCAGTAATTGCAGTGTATTGTCCACGATGGGTGGCTGTAGTAGGGTGGTCACCCCGCTCATGCCCTGAAGGGCTTAAAACAGCCCTGGGAGAGGGCTGGGGCAGAGGAAAAGCTAGGCTGATTGGGGAAGCAGCCACAGGTGGGGCCACACCCCAATCAGGCCACAGCTGGCCCTATAAGAGGGCTGAGGGCCAAAGACTGGAAGACATATTCTCTCTCTAGCTTCAGAGAGAGAAGGATCTGACTGCCTAGGAGCTGAGAAGGGTACGTAGGGTGGAACAGTGCTGGGGAAGGGCAGAGGGAGCTGGGGAGCTCCAGCCTAGCAAAGCCCTAGGCTGCAGGCCAAGTTAAAGGCCTACAAATAGGTACTGGGGCTGCAGAGAGGCAGCCCAGAGATAGGCAAAGGCAGCAGGTCCTAACCTCCTTACCGATGATGAGTGGTTTACAGACTGCAGTCCGCCCCAGGGAGCGGGGGCTAGATGATGACTGGCAGTAGCCACTGAGGCAAGGTGGGGATAGAGGGTTGGGGTTTCCCCTGGGAGGGGAGACCCAGACTGTGGGTTACTGTTGGGGTAGAACCCTGATGTAGAGGGGCACCGGGGTCCAGGAGGGACACGGGGGCCAGCGGCAGGTGAGACACTGGCCTGCAGAGGGCGCTCCGGGCTGGAAAGAGCTAATTCCTGAGATGACCCACAGCAGGCGCCGCTCCGGTGAGTTGTCGCCCAGCCACAGCGGCCAAGAATTTACCATGGCTTCTGACAAAAATGTAATTCATTGTGGCGAGCCATAGTCATTCATCATGACAGTGAATAAGTAATTGTGCCAAGAAAAGACTCTTTAGCCTGGTAGTTATGGCAGTCCCCTAGGCTCCAAGTTCAAGGTCCTGCTTCAATAACTAAGTATTTGAAGACAGTGGGAAACCTTCAACAAGAAAAACTGAAAGAATGGCCCACCCCAGAATAGCTCAGGGTATTCTGCTGCAATGTGGGAGACCCAAGTTCAAATCCCTTCTCCATATCACATATAGGGGACTGGAGGGCATTCAAAGCAGGTCTGGCTCCATCCTCCAACCAGGGCCGGTGCAACCCATTAGGCAACCTAGGCGGTTGCCTAGGGCACTAGCATTTGGGGGGCGGCATTTCGGGTCATTCGGCGGCGACTGCGGCGGCCAGATCTTCGGCCGCCCCAGTCATCGTCGGCATTTAGGCAGGGGGGCGCGGGGACGGCTGCTTGCAGCAAGTAAGGGGGGGCGCAGCATGCAGGGGAACTGCTCCCTGCCCCAGCTCACCTCTGCTCCTCCTCCTCCCCTGAGCACGCCACCCCACTCTGCTTCTCTCCCTCGCAGGCTTGTGGCGCCAAACAGCGTCGCAAGCCTGGGAGGCCGGAGAAGTGGAGCGGCGACGGCGTGCTCGGGGAGGAGGCGGGCCGGGGGGAGCTGCTGAGCTGCTGCGGGGGGGGGTGGGGTGAGGGAGGTGCCTCAGGGCGGAGGGGGCGGCCTGCTGCAGAGGGGCACCTCAGGGTGGAGAGGGGTGCGGAGAGCTGCCACAGGGTATGGGGGTGGGGGTGGGGTGCAAGGTGGAAGTTTTGCCTAGGGCATGAAACATCCTTGCACCCACCCTGCCTCCAACAATAGGGATAAGGAAGACATCTCCTCCTCTGGTCAGGGAATCTAGTCCTGCTTTTGCTTTTGTTAAAACTCCCAAAATTGAAATGAAAATTTTTGAATCTGTGTGAACAAAATATTTTGTTTGACTGGACTCAAAATGTTTTCTGTCTTTTCGATGCATTACAAATTAAAAAAAAGGGGGGGGGAGGGTTGAGCTGAAATGAAACTACATTTTCTGTTCTTTTTTTTTTTTTATTTTAGAATTGCTAGCAAACAAAAAAAATCCGCTATTCATCTACCTCTACTCACAGCATCTTTCTGATGTGAAGTGATATTATTGTCCCTGTTTCACAAAAGGGTAAACTGAGGCATAGAGCTTCGAAAGGCCAGTGAGTCAGTGGCCCTGCCAGGAAGAGAAGGCTGGAGTTCCTAGTCCCTTTTTGACTGATGAGACCATGTTGCTAACATGGGAGGAAGGATGGCTTTAGGTAAAGGCACAGGAGAGGGAGGTGGGAGACCTGGCAGTGACAAGTGACTTTCTATGGGTATGTCTACACTGCAATTAGACACCTATGGCTGGACCGTGTCAGCTGACTCCGACTTGCAGGGCTCAGGCTAAGGGGCTGTTTAATTGCAGTGTAGATGTTTGGGCTTGTGCTGCAGCCCAAGCTCTGGGACCCTCCCACCTCACAGGGTCGTAGTGTCCAGTCTACATGTTTCCACCTTCAGTACTCCCACTGTGCCAGACTGTGCCTGGCCCCTCACAGGAGAACATGCATGGAGGAAGTCTTCCCTTCCTTCTGCCATCTATTTTCCTGGAGGTGCCCTGTCTACACTCTTCTTCCATGAAGCAGCCAGTGGAGATGCCTGGTCACACATGGTGTAGAGAGAAGTTGCATCCTGTGAAGAGGTGTAGCAGGCTCACTTTTCTTCACAGTGCACAGTCAACCTGTGGAACTCTTTGCCAGAGGACATTAAGGCCAAGACTATAACTGGGTTCAAAAAAGAACTAGATAAATGGAGGATAGGTCCATCAATGGCTATTAGCCAGGATGGGGAGGGATGGTGTCCCTAGACTCTGTTTGCCAGAAGCTGGGAATGGGCGACAGGGGATGGATCACTTGATGATTACCTGTTCTGTTCATTCCCTCTGGGGCACCTGGCATTGGCCACTGTCGGAAGACAGAATACTGGTCTAGATGGACTTTTGGTCTAACCCAGGATGACTGTTCCAATGTTCTAGCTGTCTCAATGTACCCAGAAGCACGATGAGTCGTTTTGTCCCCAAAATACACTAGCCAACAGAGCGGGCTGGCTGCACTCAAGGCAGGCCTGTAGCAGTGAGTGAGCTGCCTCTGCATCCGTGGAAACATGTTCTCCCTTAGGCAGAATGCTCCAGCTGCTCCTCCCTCCAGCTCCATAGCACCTTTAACCCAGGACTGTGCCTAATGGGTATGACTGAGTCCTGTGAGACTCACGGTGGTTGCTTAATGTTTGTAACATGCTCTGAATTTTAAAAGCACCATGTAAGTGATAAATGTTACTCCCTGTACAGCATCTCATCTCAGTACATTGATAGTCATTTTTGCTATCCCCAGTTCTGCTTGAAAAAGATCTTTTCCCTTCAGACAGGCCATCTTCTCCCTGCTTGAGCCGGCACTGAACGCAAAAGCTTCTGACATCACAGTTGATTGCTAGGGGAAAGCTTCTAGGCCACATCCACAACCCCTAACTTTTAGGCACTTAGGAACAACACTGTGATCCACAAAGCTGAGTTAGGTGCTTAGGCTCCCTACACAATGTATGGGGAGCACCTAAGAATGCGATCCGCAAATGCCCCCTGCATGACAGGGAGCCACCTAAGCTAGCCAATGGAAGGTGCTGATGAGAGGGGCATGTCCTATCCCCTGCCCCTCTCTCTAGGCTGCAGGGAGGTGCCTATCTCTGTCTGGCAATCCAGAAATGGGACCTGCTGTCTGGAGTCAGGCGGCTTAGGTGCCTACCTTGTTTCTTGTGAGATTGTTAGGCACCTGCTTCACCCCACCCAAAACAGCCAGAGGTGGTAGTAGTGGTTGTCATGCCTCCCTTATAGCTTTTGGCCCCAGTGGCTATAGCACTTACCTGGGATGTGGAAGACCCTTGTGTCACCATGTCTTACTGGGTCACAACTCAGAACACCAAATTCAGAACAAGCTGCTGAGAAATAGGGCAGACACACTCTAAAGCTGGTGGTTATTCTCCCATAAGATCAGACCAGCAACAAAAAACTTCTGTCTCACCACACTGGCTAACAAGAAGTCAGTAGTGCAGCCTCCTTAGGTATTCCAGTCCTGGATTCAACACCCAGACACTAGACTTCATGATGAGAGGTTATTTAAAACCAGTTTCATCAACCAAAGGATTCTTCTCATCCCAAAGGAGCAGCCACATACCCAGGTAAATATATAACTCAGATCTTACCCAATAATCACGCTGTTGCCAATCCTTTAGTATCTAATATCTAAATATTTATTTATAAAAAGAAAGAAAGGTGAGAATTAAAATTGGTTAAAGGAATCAAATACATACAACAACTGCAAAGTTCTTGGATCAGGCCTGAAGCAGTGATGGAATAAATTGCTGGCTTGTTAAGTCTCTGGTTGCTCCCAAGTCATTGGAAGGTTCTCAGTCCCTTGGTTAGAAACTCCCATTTGTATAAGTTCATAGTCCAGAGATCAGAGCAGGAAAGAGGAAAAATGGAGATGTTTTTATGGACCTTTTATAGCTTCTGCATGTAGAGTGAAACCGATTGTTCTAGTTTGTGGAAAATTACAGCTAACAAAATGGAGTTTGGAGTCACATAGGCAAGTCACATGTCTTTGAATGCTCCACTGAGTTATAGCAGGGACTATCATCCATACTTTAGCTAGAACATTCACAGAAAAGTCCATTAGGTGTAGATAGGTGTCTTTCATGGTCCATGAGTTAAGTGTTCCCTGATGGGCCATTCAACTTGAATAGTACCTTCACAATGTGCTGGCTAAATACCTCGTGAGTGTTACTACAAGAGTAAACATTTGAAATACGGGTACATAGTTAATATTTATAACTTCAGATACAAAAATGATACATGCATACAAATATGATTATGTTATTCAGCAAATAATAACTTTTCCCTAGACACCTTACTTGACACACTTTGTAAAAGATTTGTTGCGAGTATATAACAGTGGTAGTAAGAGTGACCTACATGGTCATATTTTAATCATATAATGGCACACCCTGTTCAGTTCTCCCCTCAGGCACAGGGGAGACCAGATTTGAATGGGGGAGGGTGGTCCTCCACCTCTCAGAAGAGTGCTCTGAGTAGGGGCTATTCTGATGTGGGGCTCCCTCAACCTCATGCCTGTTGAGCCTGTGACAAAGAGTCACTGGCCCAGAGAGCATGAATGAGAGAGACTCTGTAGCTTGGTGGTTAGCATACCTAGCTATGAGGTGGGAGACCCAACATCCAGTCCATTTGTCTTTCATTATTTATACACAGTGGAACAGCTTCAGCATCCCAGGAGAGTGCTCTGACCACCGGGATACAAGTTATAAGGTCACCACCACCACCTCCTCTTACTCTGGCCAGCATTTGAATATGACCAGCCTTGTAGGTGGCAAGTGATCAAGCCTCATGGGTGAGTCGGGCAAAGGAGTGCCTATCTTCCCCCAGTTTGTGGCTAGCTGTGGGTCTCAGGCAGGAGATGGGTGCCTGGATGCCTAGAGTGAGGCAGCAGTACACATGCCTAGAGGCAGAAATGTAGGCACCTAGGGGACTTTTACAGAAAAAATGTAGGTGCCACACAGGGCTGTACAGAGGTTTTTAGGGGCCTGGGGCAAAGTCTGAAACCCTCCCCTTTCAAAAATACCAAGGATGCAAAAACACTGAGGGGAGGCTCCAGGGGTAGGGCATTGGGGTCTGGAGACACCTGCACTCCCCTCACAGTAGTGACTCCTGTCTCACAGGGCTGGGCTCAGCCCCTCCCCTGGCTGTTGCGACTTTGTGCACAGGGTTGTAGCACCACACAGTTTTGGCCCTCTGCGGCTAGACCAAACCTGAGTGGTACTGTGACCCTGTGCACCAGCTCACAATACTAGTCAGTTTGGGGGCCCTCTCAAAGAGGGGGGGTCAGGGTAAAGTGCCTCTTTTGTTCCCCATGGGTAGCCCTGCCACCAAGTCAGTTTAGGCACCTGCCGGGTTAGGTGGCAGCTGGTTTTGTGGAGCAGAGCAGTGCCTAAAGGTGGAACTTAGATGCCTACGTCTGGGGTTTAAGTGCCAAAGTATCTTTGTGGATCTGGGCCCAAGGGTCTAAATTCTGTGTTTTAACTACGGCAAGGGAAGAGAAGATCAGCGGAAAAGGCAAAGCTCTCAATGAAATGCAAATATATTTGATCATTGGTTAATCCCCTCTCTCCCAACAACACAGAAATCTTATTTAAAAATGTGACTAAATAACTGGGTTTTCATTTACATTAGAGAGAGCAAAGTTCAGATCCAGATCCTGACTGAACTTCTTCAAAAGGGCCAGGATATTTCAATCAGAGGTTTTAATTCATGCCTTCTTTATTTTTATGTCACGAGATCAAATGAACAGTGTCAGACCTTCACCTGGCAGAAATCAACACAGCGCCATTGAAATCAGTAGAGTTACTCAGATTAAAACCAGCTGAGGAGATGGCCTGTCCAATCCCTGCAAACTTCTGCTAAGGCAGCTACCAAAATCACCTTGGAATTTGGATAGGAGAAAATGCAAGAAGGTAAGTGAATGATTCAATTTAAATGTGCAGTTATTGAACAACATGACAGGACTGGAAACTGCAAAAGTGGAAATGTAGTAGCTGCAAATACTGCATGTGCAGACAAGGCCTCATTCTCCACTGTCTTGTAGTCTCCTGTGCAACCCAGTATAATCTGAGAAAAATCTATCACTGAGGTAAGTGGAGAATTCTGACTTGTTAACATTTTACACTTACCTACTTTGCTTTGCACAAAGGTAAGTGACTACACAAGCTGCAGGCTAGAGGAGAACCCTGACAGGCTGCCCCTTTCACAAAACATTAAAATTCTGTGTGCGTGTGTGGGGAGGGGGGATTGTTTAAATATGGAGGGAGGAAAAAAGCCACTCAACCTTTCTGTGGTTCAAAGCAATCTGTGCTGAAGAATTTTAGAAAATTAATGATAAAATATTTTTGAAGGATTTTTTGATTCTCACAAATGAGATTCTGATCCATAGCTCTCTTACTGAGCCCCATTCAGACAGGTTCTATTATATCTTGTCTCTAGTCAGATGATTCTGTGTAATACTATCCCATAGTGTTGCCTACTGGCTAGAGCACTGCACAGGGACTCAGGAGTTCTGGGTTCTATTCATGGATCTGTCATTCGCCTGCTGGGTGATCCTGGGCAAGTCACTTCCCCTTCTGTGCCTCAGTTTCCCATCTGTAAAATAAAGATAATACTACTTCCTTCCTTGGTCAAACATTTTGAGATCTACAATGGAAAAGTGCTATATAAGAGCTAGAAATGATTATTGCTCCAACCTAAAAATTTTTAGCTAGCAACTCTTAAAAAGGAGTCAGATGCTAAGGTATATTTCTAGATCTAGCAAATAGAGGCAGTCATTTCAGTGTCTCATACTCATAGATCAGGTCTTTATCTCAGTAACACCAATACATATCTGAAGTGACTCTGCTTACCTCAGTGGAGATACTCTGGATTTGCACTGGGTGAACTGAGATCAGAATCTGGACCAAAATATTTTGGGCAGACTTGGTCTGCAGTTAACTCTGGAGTTCTCTGCAACAGACTGTTATGTGAACTACAGGCCCTTTACAATGTCAAATATAAAAGAAGCTCCTTTACACCTATTCATGCTACATGCCCATTGGATATGGGAGTGCAGGAGCAAGTGAGAATTCTGCACCTGCTGCTCTCCAGCCAGAACAGGTGGGCAGGGTGTGGGCAGAACATTGGCACGGTCCTTCAAACAGGCCAAACATCTGAGATTAATTGTCAAACAAGCATCTTTGTGCATTCTCCCACACTGCCCCTCCCACATGGGAATAGCTTCCTGTGAACACCTACACACCCACATCCTTATGCTCCTTCAGATCCCTTCTTCAGACTCTCCTTTACTGTGAGGCAAACCCCAAACTTGCTAATGGTGGGCCCATCACGCTGACTAGTAGTGTTTTCTCGTGCTCCCCCATCTCTCTTTGGCTATAGCCGTTGTTGTCTCCTGTCTTACACTTAAATTGTAAGCTCTTTAGCACAGGGACCATCTTTTTGTTCCGTATATACAGTGCCTCACACGGTGGAGACCTGGTTCATGACTGGGGTTCCTAGGAGTTGCAGCGATACAGACTTAACAATAGCTGGGTGCTGTTATTTTACTGTTGGCATAGGCCTGCAGCAGATCAGTTCTTCCCCATTCCCCAGAAGAAAGGGAGAAGCAGGAAGGGAGCTGTGCCTGGGAGAGGAACAATGCCTCTTGGGTCTATTCCTGCAGTGACACAGCCTTTGCATCACTGCTTGATTAGGCTTGGGCCAAAAAGGCACAGCCTAATTCTCAGTGCAGCTTTTATGAAATCAGTCCATAAATGCAATCAATAAAGTACTTTTCTGTCTCCTTTTGAAACATTGATCTTATTTATTTACATTTACATTTAGGGCTTTATTATTAGGAATCAGGAAACGTTTTAGTTCTTAATTCAGAAATGGCTTCTCTAGAGGTTTCTGGGCCTCAGCTTTCCAAATCCGTTTTTGTTCTGTTTGCCGCCTAGCCACATGAGTTCCCGGTACATATCTGAGACTGTACAGCGACAGCAACAACAAAACACAATAACCAAATGTACAGATGGCTATAAGTGGATATGAGGGACAGTAAAAATAACCTGGTCTCGCTCCAAGAGTGAGCCACGTTCCGGCCAGCCTGGGGAAGGTGATTTAGCCATGCCCCTCCCCACAAAAGGGGGTTGACATACTCTGCAAAAGCAATATAAATGTGTGGCTTTATTCTGACTTAAAAATGTAGCCAATGCAATGATGCCTTCCAGAGTCTGCAGACAGGATCCCAAAGAGTGAGGAACAGTTGCCAATAGAGCTAGGGAGTCCTTAGAGCCTGATCACTATCCATCACAAAAGGAGATGTAGAGAGGTCTAGACTATTTTGGAGGAGGGGGCTGGATGCCCCATTGGGCTCTGTGAGATAGGCTCCACCTTGGTGGGACTCAGAGGCTGCACTCTTCCTCTCTGCTTTTTTACTCCAGAAGTGACATGGGGGGGAAGGGGCATTCTTCCAAGCACCATTCATTCATGACACCAAAATGAGTCACTCACAGTTGATTGTACAAACAATGGTTGTGTGTGTGTTCTGATCAGCAGTGAAATAGTTCACAATGTTGACATTCATATTAACATCACTGAGTTAGGGACAGGGGCAGATCACACCTCCCAGAGCCATTGTTCCGGGGGCGCTGTAAAAATGAAAGCTGAGATTCTGGAGAAAAAGACGGCAGCATCAGAAAAGTACAGGATTGCTCATCTATGCAATCTGATCTAATTCTAGTTCTGATACTAAAGAAAAATATAATTAAAAAAAAAGAAAGGTGTGATTACAAAACCACAAAAAAAAGTATCTGAAACTACCGTTTAGTCATTTGTGTTTAACTGACTATCTTTTCAGTTGATAAAGTCTCTTTAAACCATTTGACCAAATTGCACCTACTCTTCCTGCCAACACTAGTGCACATGCCATTTGTTCAGCGAGAATTTAATGAAACAACAACAAAATTGCCAATCAATATATCATAATAAACCATTTGTCACTGTAGCATTGTCTTGTGGCTGTAGACAGAGAGTGACTTAACTAGAGCACTGGTCAATGGTAGAGCCCTGGGAAGATAAAAGTATCTAGTGAGAGAACTTTTTGAAGTTTGACATCTGATGTCTAGTGACATCTTGGACCCATACCAGAGGCACTAAATCCAAGAGCTTCTAGACAGGCCCACCTGCCACCTACACTCCTACTGTGGGGATGTTTTTTAATCAAATGCTCTGGGGCAGAAAATGCTGTATAGTAAATTTCATGCTTTTTGTCATTGTGTTTCTGTGAGTCAATGATTTAACTGGGACATGGAGAAACTATGGCCAGTGGCAATCTGGGACCTGGGCAGATGAGCTTGTCACAGCCAAATAAATGAGATTTGAGATTTTGTTTGTTTTTTTTCCCAATTGACTCTTCAGTTTCCATTGCAGGAAAGAAAATGTAGCTAGGAAAACAATTACCACTGCAGGCTAGAAAATACTAATGTATTTGTGCAGGTACTTCTGATTTGGTACCTCTGCTTTAAAAAAAAAACAAAACAGAATATACCTTAAAGTATTTATTTTCTGATTGCTCCAGGTCTCACACTTTTAAAAATAAAATCAGGAGGAATAAAAGAAATAAGGACTGTGAGCCCAAATCCTCCACAGGTATAAATCAGCATAGCAACTCCATTTGCACCAATTTATGCCACCTGAGGTGATGACACTGCAAGAATAAATAGAGCTCTCTAGTCCCCAGAAAAGCTTTATTTAAACATCTACTTTAGTATTTCATAACTCTGAAAGCAAAATAGGCTTCAGTGTTTTGCAAACCTCTGGACCAAATATCACTGAAAACTTCAGCTGGGACCTTACCAAGGTCCTGTCTTGCTCTGTGTGAACATAACAGAGACCATGTTGGTGGTGGTGGGGGGGGTTGGTTTGTTTGTTTTTGTTTTTTTTTTGTAAAATCATGTGTCTGCCGCAAGTCACTGGCCAACATTCCTTTCTCCTTGCTGTTGTGCAATGTACTGTATCCTGGTTATCTGCTTGACTGCTCCCAGCTGCCTAACAAATATTTGGGCCAGTAGGCCCAATATCATGATCTAATCTGAACTCTTGGGTAGCACAGGACGGCCATAGAATTTTATCAAGTGGTTCCTGTATCATCTCCATAGGGTTTGGTTGAGCTCAGTGATTGGAAGTAGAATTCATTTTACTGGTACGCTGCACCAGCGAAAGGGGGGTAGGGCACATGGCCTCCCCACGTGTCCTGCCCCTCAGCCTGGGGCCTTGCGCTCCCTCCTTCCCCATGATCCATGCCAACCCCGGGCTATCCCATCACACCATACCCTTTATAAACATGTCTTTTGCCCCCGTTGCTCCCCTTGGGAGGCTATTCCAGAACTTCACTCCTCTGATGGTTAGAAGCCTTCATCTAATTTCAAGTCTAAACTTCCTGATGGCCAGTTTATATCCATTTGTTCTTGTGTCCACATTAAATAATTCCTCTTCCTCCCTGGTATTTATCTCTCTGTATACTTAGAGAGAGTCCTCTGCTATCAGAAATCTCCTCCCCATAGACGTAGTTATAGACTGTGATCTAGTCATCACTTAACCTTCTCTTTGTTAAGCTACATGGATTGTGGTTCTTTGGTCTCTTCCTAGAAGGCAGGTTTTCCAGACCTCGGATTAACTAATTTTTAATTCAGCATTGAGTTTATATGTGTCTGCCAGAATGAGGCGTGCTATAGAATAGTCCCGAGTAGGGTTTAATATGCTTTTGTATTAGAAAAATTATCATCTATAATGTTTAGAAACTCCAAGGCAGTTTACTAGTGAGTCCTCCAGCATACCTCTCCCTGACTGAAAGCATGTTTAAGTAACGAATGAATGAAATGCCTCATGGCCAGGGGCAGCTCCAGGCCCCAGCACGCCAATCGCGTGCTTGGGGCAGCATGCCGTGGGGGGCGCTCTGCCGGTCGCCGGGAGGGTGGCAGGTGGACCTCCCGCAGGACCAAAGCCGTGGGACCAGCGGACCGCGGGACCAGTGGACCCTCCACAGGCACGCCTGCGGGAGGTCCACCGGAGCCGCCTGCCGCCCTCCCGGCGACCGGCAGAGCGCCCCCTGCGGCATGCCGCCCTGCTTGGGGCGGCGAAATGTCTAGAGCCGCCCTGGCTCATGGCAACAGGCTAAAACTTTCAGAGTTGGATGAGTAAAAGTCAGGCATTGAAATCCTTATCTAGGTATAGCATTTCCAGGCATCTGGTTTTCGACTGGAACGCCTGGTCAGCAGTGCAGTGGGAGGCCAGGGCTAAGGCAGGCTCCCTACCTGCCCTAGCTCTGCATGACTCCTGGAAGTGGCCGCCAGGTCCCTGCGGCCCCTATGTGCTTGGGTGGCCAGGGACTGGGAGGCTCCACATGCTGCACCCTCCCTCAGCACCAGCTCCACAGCTCCCATTGGCCAGGAATTGTGACCAATCGGAGCAGGGCGGGGGGGAGCGCCTGTGGGCACAAAGGCAACGCACACTGCGCAGAGCCGCCTGGCCTCCCATACGCCTAGAGGCCACAGGGACCTGGTGGTTGCTTCCTTGGAGCTGCAATAAGCACCGCTGGGACCCCAGCCAGCCCAGAGTCCCCTTCTGTGCCCCAAACCCCTCATCCTCTGCCCCACCCCAGAGTCCACGCTCCCAGCCGGAGCCCTCACCCCCACCCCAGAGCCCATACCCTCACTGGAGCCCACACCCCCACCTACACTCCAAACCCCCTAGCCCAGAGCCCCCTCCTGCATCCCAAACCCCTCATCTCCAGCCCCACTCCAGAACCTGCACCCCCAGCCCAAAGCCCATACCCCAACCCCAGTCCAGTGAAAGTGAGTGAGGGTGGGGAAGAATGAGCGATGGAATGGGGGAGAATGGAACAAGCAGGGGGTGCCTCGGAGAAGGGGCGAGGCAGGTGTGACGATGCGGTTCTGGTGGGACCCAACTGAGAGTGCCAATTCAGGACCAATTGCTCAAACAGGGCAGTCACAGCCCTAGGCTGGGGTTTTTCCACCTCTAAGGCCTGGTCTACACTAGGACTTTAAGTCGAATTTAGCAGCGTTAATTCGAACTAACCGGTCAACCGTCCACACCAGGAAGCCATTTAATTCGAACTAGAGGGCTCTTTAGTTCGAATTTGGTACTCCACCCCGACAGGTGGAGTGGCGCTAAATTCGACATGGCTAGCTCGAATTAGGCTAGGTGTGGATGCTAATCGAACTTAGTAGCTCCGGGAGCTATCCCACACTGCACCACTCTGTTGACGCTCTGGACAGCAGTCCAAGCTTGGATGCTCTGACCAGCCACACAGGAAACGACCTGGGAAAATTTGAATTCCTTTTCCTGTCTGGGCACTTTGAATCTGACGTCCTGGTTGGACATCGGGGCGAGCTCCGCAGCACCTGCAACGATGCAGAGCTCTCCAGCAGAGGAGTCCGGGCAATCCAAGAATAGAAAGAGGTCCCCAGCATGGACTGACCGGGAAGTCATGGATCTGATTGCTGTGTGGGGCGAGGAGTCTGTGCTCTCGGAGCTGCGATCCAACAAGCGGAATGCAAAGACCTTCGAGAAGGTCTCCAAAGCCATGATAGAGAAAGGATACAGCCGGGATGCGATGCAGTGCCGTGTGAAAGTCAAGGACCTGAGACAAGGTTACCAAAAAGTCAGAGCGGCAAACGGACGCTCCGGAGCACAGCCCCAGACATGCCGCTTCTACGAGGCACTGCATGCCATTCTCGGTGGGTCTGCCACCACTGCCCCACCAGTGACCGTGGACTCTGAGGATGGCATAGTGTACCTGGACAGTTCCTCAGCGATGTTTGCCGATGGGGAAGATGAGGAAGGGTTTGTGGAAGACGGCGCAGGCGACAGCGAACACAATACCGCTTGCCCTGACAGCCAGGATCTCTTCATCACCCTCACAGAGGTCCCCTACCAACCCTCCCCGGCTGTTAACCCGGACTCAGAATCAGGGGAAGGATCAGGCGGTAAGTGCTATAAACATGGAAACATTTATTTTTTAAAAAACAGGTATAGAAAAAATAGAAATACTATATAAAAAATTTTAAATGTCTAACTATATAAAAAGTAGGTCCACACATATAGGGATAGAACAATAATCCTCTTGGGACAGTTCAACAAAGCTCTCAGAGAGCTGCTCGAAAAGCCTCTGCAGGAGGTTCCTGGGGAGAGGTGCCTTATTGGGTGCTCCGTGGAAGCACACTCTTCCGCGCCAGGACATCCTAATGTACAGAGGAATCATCGCCTCCACCAGCATTGCTGCATATGGTCCTGGTCTGTGCAGGGCTTCCCTTAGCATCCGCTCTCTCTGACTCCGAGTGACCCGCCTCAGGGTGATGTCATTCTGGACAGGCTGCATCTAAGTAGGGCAATTAGTGTATTGTTACTATTGTTAATGGTTTACAATTAGGTTGCATAACAATGACCCTCGCTTAACAGCCACGTGCTGGAGGCCACAGAGAACAAGCATACATTGATCTTTCCCGTGCACTGGCGGGAGGGGCTGGAAAAGGCTCAGCCTTTCTGCTTTCCAGATTGCCTTTAGCAGGAGAGCACAGCTATCCACTAACTGATAAGCATTATCTACTTTAAGGCTTACCAGGACTGTCTGCAAGACTGATTCAGCTGTCTCTCCCCGTTTGTCCGCTCTCCTGTGCAATGGCGCCACCAATGAGAGCCTATTCCGAAATCTCGAACTTGTCCTGAGATCTCGTGGAACTTGGTGCCCTGTATGGTCTTGTTCAGAGAAACTGACTACACTGTGTTCACTGTTCGCAAACATGTATCTGTTCAAGGAAATCACTTACTGTTTCCCATCACACAGCTTCTGCTCTTTCCCGGACTGCCCCGGCATCCCCCTCGCAGAGGCTGGCTCAGATTAGGCAGCGAAAGAAAAAGACTCGGGACGAGATGTTCGCGGAACTGATGGCCTGCTCCAGAGCCGAGGCAGCCCAGCAGAGCCAGTGGAGGGAGACCCTCTCTCAGCAGCAGCGCTCACACAGTGAACGGGAGGACAGGTGGCGGCAGGAAGACCAGCAGGCGACTCAAACGCTGCTTGGGCTAATGAGGGAGCAAACGGACACGCTCCGGCGCCTTGTTGATGTTCTGCAGGACCGCAGGCAGGAGGAGAGAGCCCCCCTGCACTGTATCTGCAACCACCCTCCAACGCCAAGAAGTCCTGTCCCCCCCCTCACCGAAAATTACAAGACGGAGGGGCGGTAGGGGCCGTGAGAACTGTCACTGCACCATAGCTGAGCGCTAATGTACCACACACCTCTGACGCTATAACTGTGTCAAAGCGCTTCCCTTACAGGATCACCCAGTCCCAAATCCAAGTTTCATCACCCCACTATGTAGTAGATTAATAAAAGCTGTTTGCTGTTGTTCACTCTTTCCGTCACGTCTTTCGTGTCAGAAGGCTGTGTGTATGTGTGTGTGGGGGGGGCAGGGGATTTATAATTGCACGGGATAGCCTACATTAGCAGGGTACAGACTATCGGGGGCAGGATCAACTGCAGGGCACACACAGACTGCAGTCAGTAGTCACCAGGGTCACTCTGTGTGGTGTATGCTGCCCCGGGTCATTCTGTGATGTGTACGCTTGTCCACGGTCCTAGCGCCTGCCACCCCCTAATGTTAAGGCATGCTGCCCTCACCATACACTTCCACCGTAGGCGCGATCCTCTCCGCTGCCCTGAGCCCCAAGAAGAGCCCTTATCCACGGACAGATACTCACCCTTCCCCCACACCCCTCACCTCTTCCTACGCCCAAATCCACAGCCCAGAGCCTGCATCCAAATCCCTATCCAAAGACGGCACCACTCGCCCCTTCCTGCAAACCCACCCCTACATGCACAACCACTTGAAACCGTCCCCCACCCCAGAGACCTATGTAGGAGCAGGAGGCTGTCCGTCCTGTATTGTACAAGCGGTCTGTACATCAGTGCACACCGTACCCAGCACAGTATGCGTCCATGTTTCAAACCCTGAACAGAAATGCAAAGTAAAAGAAAGATTTATTAACAATAACTGTTCCGTTTAATTTATTTTAAAACGTGTTTGGGAAGGGAGGGAAACTTGGAGAACGGGGTCTGTAACCGCAGATCTCACTCAACACATAGAGACACAGGCCCAGGATCAGCTTCTCTAAAAATCAAGTGGAGAGTCATAGGTTACCCTGCTCTCCGAGGAAACTTGCTTTCAAAGCCTCCCGGATACACAGCCCTTCCTGCTGGGATATTCTTTCGGCACGGGTGTCTGGCTGAGCGTAAACAGCAGCCAGGCGATTTGCCTCAACCTCCCATCCGGCCAAAAAGGTCTCGCCCTTGCTCTCACAGACATTGTGGAGCACACAGCAAGCAGCAATAACTACGGGGATATTCTTTTCGCTGATGTCCGAGCGAGTCAGTAAGCTCCGCCACCTCCCCTTAAGACGTCCGAAAGCACACTCCACCACCATTCTGCACTTGCTCAGCCGGTAGTTGAAGAGTTCCTTCTCACTGTCCAAGGCGCCTGTATAGGGCTTCATGAGCCAGGGCATTAGCGGGTAGGCTGGGTCCCCGAGGATGACTGTAGGCATCTGCACATCCCCAACCGTTATTTTGTGGTCCGGGAAGAAATTTCCTGCCTGGAGGCGTCTAAACAGACCAGAGTTCCTGAACACACGCGCGTCATGAACCTTGCCCGCCCACCCGACGAAGATGTTGGTAAAACGTCCCCTATGGTCCACCAGTGCTTGCAGCACCATTGAAAAGTAGCCCTTTCAGTTAATATACTGGCTGGCCTGGTGGGCTGGTGCCAGGATAGGGATGTGAGTCCCATCTATAGCCCCACTGCAGTTTGGGAATCCCATCGCGGCGAAGCCATCTATGATGACCTGGACGTTTCTGAGAGTCACTACCTTTGAGAGCAGTTGCTCAACGATTGCGTGGGCTACTTGAATCACAGCAACCCCCACGGTAGATTTGCCCACGCCAAAGTGGTTCGCTACTGACCGGTAGCTGTCTGGCGTGGCAAGTTTCCAGAGGGCTATGGCCACTCGCTTCTGCACACTCAGGGCTGCTCGCATCCGTGTGTCCTGGCGCTTCAGGGCAGGGGCCAGCAAGTCACAGAGTTCAAGGAAAGTGCCCTTACGCATCCTGAAGTTTCGCAGCCACTGTGATTCATCCCAGACCTGCAGCACTATGCGGTCCCACCAGTCCGTGCTTGTTTCCCGGGCCCAGAATCGCCGTTCCACACCATGAACTTGACCCATTGCCACCATGATCTCCACTGCGCGGTGTACCCTGCTTTCTGAGAGGTCTGCGCCACTCTCCTCACCGCGCTGCCGGAGCCTCCTCGCCCGATTTCTCAGCAGCTGACTGTGGAAGAGGTGGACGATAAGGTGCGAGGAGTTGACAATGGCCATAAGTGCAGCGATGATCGCAGCGGGCTCCATGCTCGCAGTGCTGTGGCGTCCGCGCTGTAACCGACCAGAAAAGTGTGCGAACAGATTTCCCGCCGGCGCTTTCAGGGAGGGAGGGCGTGATTGACGGTTCGATGACAACAGTTACCCAAAACCACCCTCGACACATTTTTTCCCCCAGCAGGCATTGGGAGCTCTACCCAGCATTCCAATGGGCAGCGGGGACTGCGGGAACTGTGGGATAGCTTCCCGCAGTGCACCGCTTCGAAAGTCGATGCCGGCCCTGTTAATGTGGACTCAGAAATTCGAATTACTGTATTTAGTGTGGATACACAAATTCGACTTCATAAGGTCGAATCCACAAATTCGACTTAAGTAGATTCGAAATAGTCTTGTAGTGTAGACAAGGCCTAAGACAAACCAAACCAGCCAGACAAAAAGGACTTCGGTTTCACCCCACTGGCTAACCACAAGTCACACGAGCAATTTCCTTAGACACTCCAGTCTCCCAGTATCACCACCAGTGCCACCCGTCCTGGGGATGAATGGTTATAAAAACCAACACCCCAATAAAATAAAAAGGTTCTCTCGATCCCAAAGGACCAAGCCCCAGACCCAGGTCAATATACACATCAGATCTTACCCACAAATCACGCTGTTGCCAATCCTTTAGAATCTAAAATCTAAAGGTTTATTCATAAAGGGAAAAAGGTAGAGATGAAAGCTAGAATTGGTTAAATGGAATCAATTACATACAGTAATGGCAAAGTTCTTAGTTCAGGCTTGCAGCAGTGATGGAATAAACTGCAGGTTCAAATCAAGTCTCTGGAGTACATCCCTCGTTGGGATGGGTCATCAGTCCTTTGTGCAGAGCTTCAGTTTGTAGCAAAGTCCCTCCAGAGGTAGAAGCAGGATTGAAGACAAGATGGAGATGAGGCATCAGCCTTATATAGGCTTTTCCAGGTGTAAGAACCTCTTTGTCCTTACTGTGGAAAATTACAGCAAAATGGAGTCTGGAGTCACATGGGCCAGTCCCTGCATACTTTGCTGAGTCACAAGGCGTGTCTGGCTTCTCTCCATGGGTCAATTGTGTAACCGATGGTCCTTAATGGGCCATCAAGCAGGCTATGCAGAGCTAACACCAACTTGTCTGGGATGTTTCCCAGAAGCACAGCACCAACTTGAAATACAGACAGTATAGAGCCAATATTCATAACTTCAACTAAAAATGATACACAGACATACAGACAGCATAATCATAACCAGCAACCCATAACCTGGTCTTAGACACATTATATGACCCCCTTTACCTAAGATTTGGTGCCACTACAGGACCTTGGTTGCAACCCATGTTCTATATGGTCCCAATTTATATCAATAACGTCACAGCAGGGGTGTTCAGTTTTCTGTGATTAGAAAGTTGGCAACCCTATCCAGGTAACTAAATAAATAGCCTGATGTTCTGAGGTGCACAGCTCCCAGTGAAATCAAGTGAGGTCAATGGGGCCTGTGAGTCTTCAGGATCTCTCAAAATGAGGGCCATTTATTTTGCTATCTAACTTTAGGCACCCAAAATTTGAAACTTTGGCCTCAGTTTGAAATGGGCTTATAATAATGGCATTACAAAGCACCTTAGAATTTATACAGTCTATTTTATAGATGGAAGAGGCTATTAACATTTAATATCTCTAATAATAAAATGCCTCAGTAGGATTATAATTATGCATAAAAAGCATGTACCATCAACTGACATAGCATGGACCATAGGCATAGTATGGACCTATTCGGTGCCAGTGGTTTCATAGAACATAAGAACATAAGAACATAAGAAAGGCCGTACCGGGTCAGACCAAAGGTCCATCTAGCCCAGTATCTGTCTACCGACAGTGGCAGCCCCAGGTGCCCCTGTGTGAGTGAAAACAAAAGGCATCAATCATCAAATCTCTCTCTCTCTCTCCATCTCCATCATCTCCATCAGAGAGAGAGAGGAGGCATTTCACACCCATCTGGCCTATCCTGGCTTTATGGACTTAGCCACCCATGCCACCATCCAGTCCCTTTAAACATTGTTATAGTCCTAGCCTTTCACCCCCTCTCAGGTAAGGAGAGTTCAAAGTTGACTGTGCGCGCTGCGTGAAGAAACTTCCTTTTATTTGTTTTAAACCTGCTGCCTATTAATTTCATTTGGTGACCCTCTTGTATTATTATGTGAATAAGTAAATAACTTTTCCTTATCTTTCTCAACTCTCTCTCTCTTTTTTATATACCTCTATATATCCCCCTTAGTCTTCTCTTTTTTTTTCCAAAAAGTCCCTAGCCTCTTTAATCTTTCCTCATATGGGACCTTCTCTAAACCCCTAATCATTTTAGTTGCTCTTTTCTGAACCTTTTCTAGTGCTAATAGTTTCACAACAATTTAGTAGAGCAGCATGCACAGAGCTTGTTGGATGCTGTAGAAAATACAGCCATAGGCTGCAGCACTGGTCCCATGCACTACAATTTACAAGAATTACAGTACTTGACTATACCACCTGTTGTAACATCCTTGCCTGGATCAAACACTAGTAAAAAAGCAGTGAATGATCCATACAGGGAAATAGACATAGTACTATTCCCACTTACATAACAGGAGTTCCGATGCGGGTACATTGTCACAAATCCAAGGCTTTGCATAATATTAAGAGAGATTTTCTTGCAAATAGCAAGACATCTAATTCCATCCTGCTCTAGTTTCAGAGAACATTTTGGGCAATATCTATTTCGTAACTGTTTGTCTCTAATAAAATTAGGAGTTTTTCCTAGTGTTAAATCCTTTAGGAGCGTAGTGACTCTAAGACACATTCACCATAAATTAAACAAACTGTTGTTACCTCTATGCTAGCCCTTGCTGCTAGGCTAAACCTATATCCACAAGGAGTACAGAGTAGAAGGCTGCTACCTCTGAAATGTAGTACTTTTTGTTATATTTTAATGTGAACATTTTAAAGCAATTGGGGCATGCATAAACTGCACACTATTTATTAATTAAAATACATTAATGCCAGGTATTTGTGGGACCGCTTGCCGGTTCAGATAACAAGGTGAGGTATTTTCTTTCCTTCTGATTGATTATAGTTTCAGAGTTTACTGTGGGCTTTTTACCTTTACCTTGAACAATGGTACCTTGTACCACCACGTATTACATAAAAACAGCCTGTTTCCTGTCACCTTTTTCCAGCTGAATACCCATTCATTAATAACCAGATGTGCGCGCAGGAGCGTTATGCATTACCAGTACAGTCTCATTAGTTCAAGTTACTGTGTCCCATTTTTGGTTACAACATTTCCTTTGGTCTGGGACCTTATGTTCTATAATTCTATCACAGTTGTCTTGTGCTGACATCACAACACTGGAAAATGGTGTTTGCATCCTGCCCACGTAACAGTGACATAAAGAGCTGAATCTCTGCTGATGTGGAATTGGATATCAGTGCCAAGGGGAACATCGGTATTGACTGGGACAGTAAGGCCCTCGTATTCAAATGAGTGGCAAACAAGATGTCTCAGTCCATCTTAAATCACTGAGGATACTCATAAAGAGGAGCAGCCTTAACCATGATCTGGGATTTTTCTTTGGCCTTTGCAATGCCACTTAATACCTGTGGGGACAGATCTTTTTCCTAGTTCAACTTTAATTGATTTGCATGGTGAATTGTTTGTCCAATGTTTTTGTCTTTTTTTTTTAATACAATTCTTAGATTAGGAACTAGGTCTCTCTGATAGGAGAGATTGGTACAATAGTGACAGGCTGGCCCACAAATGTGCAAGAGCATGACCATATCCCGCCCTCTAGTTCTCCTTCTTTGCCAGTTCGGCATATCGTGTAGAACTTGGGGTTTCTGCAACAGCTTTAATTACCGTTAGCAGAATCTGCCTATAATTAACAAGCCCAGGAACCTTAGCATATCGATCATAAGTTGATCAAGGTGGATCTCTCAAGACCAGATCAAGGGTCCACAAGTGGGATTACTCTGATCAGAAGTTACACATGCATAAGGATTTCAAGCCTGTCCATGTGTATGACTGAAATTGTAGAGCCAGGCTTTCCTATCCTTACTTTGTGTTTGAGTAGCCCCTTACTCACCCTGCTTTCAGTGGTGCTACTCACTGCGAGTCTGGCCCTTACTCAGACTGCCTAGCATTTGTCTGAGTGAGTAGGTGTGATAGCTGCCATCTTGGCCAACAATGGGGATTGAACTGGTGACCTTCGGAGCTAAAAGTGTGAGTTTTTGAAACTTCAGATAAAAAAAGACCCACTCTGTAGTGGGGGCTGTAAGACTCACATTATCTATGGAGGGGGCACGGGGCATATGAAAAAGATTCCTTAAAGCTCTTCACGGTTATTAGTCTTTGCCTGCTATACTGTCAGGGGATTCACAAAGCTTAAATAATCTTTGCATGAAGGCAGTTTAACCTGTAGGTATAATCCAGAGTAAAAGGACAGTGCGGAACTACTTTGCCCCAGGAAGGAACTGCAGCTCAGTGTCACAGTCTTTCCCCAGCTCCCTAAGAAATTATTGCAGCCCTTGTACTCTGACCAGAGAGTGGGGGAGGAGGAGATGAAGCCAAAGCTCTGCCTGCTTGCTTGTGGAGGAAGTATCTGAAGAACAGGGGCTGTGTTCTGTAACCAGAACCTGTATCTTGGGAGAATAAGCAAGGGGATGAATGTGTACCTCACCACTTTTACTTTCCTGCATTCATCCTGAAAGGTATTTAGGCACCTAACCCACATTGATTTGATTTGAAACCAGTGGGAGTTAGGTGCCTAAATACCTCTGAGTATCTGAATCAAGGTGACCCGAGATCTAGAGAAGCACAATATGGGACAGATTCTGCCATTTTTATGCATGATGACTAGCACTTTAATTCAAATGAGATTACTTTCTGAGTATGGCCCTACTCATGATGAGTATGGGTGGCAGAATCTGGCCTGTATTGTCATGGGTTCTTTCTGCCATCCTTATTCCCAGTGAGGGGTAGTTTCTACTGCAGCTAGCCCCAATTAAATCACTGGGGTACTCACAGAACTGGGCCCTAAACTTCCACAGCTTGGGATTGTAATAGAGCCACATGCTCTGTCTCAGAGAGCAGGAGTCTGAACCTTGTCAGTGTTTCCTTTCATCATGAGGAGAGTGTCAGTTGAGGGTTGTGGCATCCTGTGTTTGCCCGCTTGGGGATGGGGGGGTCATGCGATGGTTTAATTGACATTTGTTCAGGCTGATCAGATTAGAAGAGATCCCTGGGGCCTAGAAAGCAGTCAAATCAGTGCTATGTCTTAAGAGACTTAAAATAGGCGATGATATTAGAGAGCAGTTGGTCTGATAGTTGCAGGTAATACACCAGACATTGTTTTATGACAGAAAATGGGCATGCATCAATACTTCTGAGGGCAATGAAGGTCATGGTAGATGACTCTGGAGTAGGGACTCTCCATGCAGATACCTTGGCAGAATTCCTCCCACATGGCTCAGTCGGGGACATTGTTGCCACTCAGAATAGGCCATTGTGCCCACACTCTCACTGGAGGCCAGAAATCTGCACAGAAGCCCTGTGCTGCGGCACCAGCGCTAACCCTTGATGGCATCCCTGTCCCAGCACCCTGACAGTACAGCCCTACCCAGGGCTGCCTCCAGGCTAGATTATATATTCTTCCTAAGAGCTGCTGGGAAGGAGAGGGGAAATAAGGTGTGTTAAACACTTGACTCATCCACCCTTCTTCCCAGCCAGCCCAGTCTCTGCTCTTTCCCACTGTGAGGGTCTCAAAACACCATTGTAGAGAACTCAAGGATTTGGGGCAAGATTTTTCAGAAGAGCTCATGTCACATTTAGGCTCCTCAGTATGTGTCCAGATTGTTGAAAGTGCTAAGCCTATTGGGTGCTGAACTCTTTGGAAACTCTCTCACTATGAGCATTTATTTACATTTTCTGTCACATTGCTCAAGTAGCTTGTTTGGGTGTGTCTGAAGTTCTAGCAGCCCTCTCTGGCCCTAGCTAACCTAAATAGCTTTTTGTCATCTTCAAATTCTGCTAACCCAATACTCACCCCTGTTTCCAGATCATTATTTATTATACAATAAATAACACAGGACCAAGTACAGAACCTTGAGAACCCAGCATTAACCTTCTGCCATGATGAAAATTGGCCATTTAATCCTATTTATCTTTTCTCCTGGGCAGGTTTTCATCCATAACAATACTTTGTCTCTCACATGAGGACAACTTAGCTCCTTCAGTAGCCTCTTGTGTGGGACCTTGTTTAAGACCTGCTGGAAATTTAAATAAATTGTTTACTAGTTCTCCTTTACCCACAACACTATTTACACCTTCAAAGAATTCTAGGAGATTAGTAAAACACAATTTTATATTGCAAAAAATATGCTAGCTAGTCCCTATTGTAATGAGTTAGGCAATGCTGAGGCAACGACATGTGGAATTCTCTTACACTCCCTTTCTTCCTGCACCTTTGCTGTATCACAGGACAGAGTTCTGTCTTTTCAGGACTTTTTAGAAAGCATTACAGAGTTAAACCTCACGGCTATTGTGACAGATACAGCAATTTCCTGCGATATCCTTGAAAAACCTTATTGAATTAAATGTTAATAGCATTGGAGTCCATTGTATTAAAAATGCAAAGTTTGATGTATTATTGTGGAATTTTATGTAACTTCTATGGGCAGAGATGTGATCAATATAAACCCTGATAAGTGTTATGAGCTGCAGAGGACTATTTGAAACAATGTGCCAGACAAGAATAAATGTATGGGACAAAGTTAGGTGGGCTTCCCAGGAAATCTCTAGGGAG
Source organism: Mauremys reevesii (assembly GCF_016161935.1). Taxonomy (NCBI): domain Eukaryota; kingdom Metazoa; phylum Chordata; order Testudines; family Geoemydidae; genus Mauremys; species Mauremys reevesii. The sequence continues at coordinate 270,409,532 of NC_052624.1, forward strand.
CGTTGTATGCAAATGTACCCTTTTCTGGTTATGCAGGAACTCCACCTTCTGAGGCTTCGCCCTGAGGAGGGGACTTTTGTCTGCTGATTACCTTTTGTAATAAAGAAATGACTCAGACTCCTAGGTGCTCTTGTTCTGAGCAAAAGTTGTTATGAACTTGTGACCACAGAAAACTCCTTGCTTTGAAGGACTGACTTCTACAAGAGCCCTTTTTGGAGTAGGATCTCTGGTTAGCATATGGGTTCTTTTATTGTTTTTAATATTTCCTCTGTAATGCTTTCCCCTTAGGAATAAATGTACTTGCTTAGAAAGGGCGATGTGGTAACTTAACTGTGGGCAGTCATACTGTTTATGGCCTGTGAGGCGAAAGAAAAAGCAGACCTGGTTAGGCAGTCTGACTTGCCTGGAAATTCACAGAGTAGGCATTTGAACCAACAATATACAGGTGAAAGGCTTTGAAATCTCTCATGGTGCCTTGGCTGTGTATCTGATATTTCTTTGTAGTGCGTGCCCCAGAGAGAGAATAAGTAAACTACTGCTAGGAATTGCTAACAAGGGTCCCCCTTAGCTCAAGTGATAGATGCCTCTATTCTAGTAATTAAAGGGCCAAGGTTCTAATCCTGACTCTCTCATGTGTATGACTATGCAGTAATAGTGTCTTGATTACAGCATGTGGATTTATTTCATTGTCACAAATCCCCTGAATCATCCACTTCTCCTTTGCAGTTCAATTTTATTTCCGTTTTAGAGGTAGCATTTGGGGGGAAAGGCGAAAAAAAAAAAGCACATCATTTATTTCCTAACATACAGTTTCCTGTCAAAATATTCCTAGTTGGTTATGTATGGGATATGACTGAAAACAAAAGCGAGGCATTCCTGGAACTTTATTATTATAAAGACATGTCTAGAAAAATTGCTAATTTTCAGTCTTCAGCTTATTATTGTTTTCAGCAGAGTACTTGGAGAATTTCCAAATGCATACATGAAATTTTATCTGTCAGGAACTGCAAACAATGGGAAATTTCTTTAGCAATGAACATTTTATTTCACACAGGTTTACCTTTTACACAGATAATTGGCCAATCCACAGATTAATTTAGCAACACTATAATATGGATAGTGTTATCTGAAATCCATTAAATCTTACACGAGAACAAAGAAATGAAAACTGGAAATTCAATATATTTTAAAATATGTGGATATTAATAAAATATGTGTGCATTGTGTCTTGTCAGCTCTTTCATTTCAGATGAGGATGTTTTTGACAGTAAACCGCCACCCAGAAATATACAGTGTTGATGTGCTATTACTAGTTATTAAATATTAATGACAGTTAATTTTACTGTGTCTATGAGGAAGTGCCAATAGTTCTGGCTGAATGTGCAATATATTCAAAGAATCTATTATATTGTACCCAAAGGTTCCTTAGCATAACTTTTACAGTCCATTCTCCCTTTCCACTTCTTTCATACTACACCCAACCCATACTAGTTGCATAGCTACTCAGGAGATTCAGGATTTTGCAAGGATTTACAGTACTTCAGGACTGCCTCCAAATCTCAAGTCTTGTAGCAGAGTGCCATGGACACTGTTGGCACTGCCAAGAACAGGGTGTTTAATAGAGAAATGAGGCCTAGATTCATAGAGGCCAAGGACAGAAAAAAACATTGTGAGTATGTAGTCCAATCTACTATATAGCATAGGTCATAGAACTTCCCCACAATAATTCGTAGAGCAGATCTTTTAGAAGAACATCCAATCTTGATTTATAAATTGTCATTGATGGAGAATCCACCATGACCATTGGTAAGTTGTTCCAGTGGTTAATTACTCCTACTGTTATTTCTAGTCTGAATAGCTTCAACTTCCAGTCATTGAGTTGTGTTATACCTTTCTGTGCTAGATTGGAGTACCCATTATTAAAATATTTGTTCTCCATGTACATACTTATCAACTGTAATCAAGTCACCTCTTAATCTTCTCTTTGTTAAGCTAAATAGTGATAGAATCAAGGATATTTTATAACCCTTTAGTAATTCTAGCGGCTTTTATTTGAACCATTTCCAGTTTATCAACATCCTTCTTGAATTGTGGACACCAGAACTGGACACGGTATTCCACCAGAGGTCTCACCAGTTCCAAATACAGAGGTAAAATAACCTCTCTACTCCTACTCAAGATTCCCTTGTGTATACATCCCAGGATTGTATTATCCATTTCGGCCACAGTGTTGCACTGGGAGCTCATCATCAGTTGATTATCCATCCATGATCCCCAAATCTTTTTTCAGAGTCACTGCTTCCCAGGATAGACTCCCCCATCCTGTAAGTATGGCCTAGATTCTTTGTTCCTAGAAGTATACATTTACATTTAGCCATATTAAAATGCACATTATTTGCTTGTGCCCAGTTTACCAAGTGATCCAGATTAGTCTGTATCAGTGGCCTGTTCTCTTCATTATTTACCAGTCCCCCAATTTGTGTCTCATCTGCAAACTTTACCAGCGCTGAGCTTATGTTTTCTTCCAAGACATTAATTCAAATGTTAAACAGTGTAGTGCCAAGAACCAATCCCTTTGGGACCTCACCAGAATCACACCTGATTGACTGTTATTCCCCATTAACAATTATGTTTTGAGACCTATCAGTCAGCCAGTTTTTAATGTGTGACATGTTAATTTAATATCACTCTAGTATTTTAATCAACATGTCAGGCCTATAATTAGATCTCATTTACCTTTTTAAAATATTGGCACATTTGTTTCCTTCCAGTTCTTGGAACTTCCCTGGTATTCCAAGGATTATGTGAAAATTAATATTAACAGTCCAGCGAGCGCCTCAACCAGCTCTTTTGAAACTCTTGGATGCCAGTTATCAGGGCCTGCTCATTTAAAAATGTCTAATTTCAGTACTTGCTATATAACATCCTCCTGATACACTAGTGAAATGGGAAAAGTATTATCATATTATATGGCTACATCTGTTCCCCCCCCCAAAATACAGAACAGAAATATTTATTGAATACTTCTGCCTTTTCTACATTAGTATGGATAACTCTACCATTTCCAGTAAGAGACCAATACCTTTGTTAGGATACTTTTTGGTTTTGAGATACTTAAAAACTCCTTATTGTACTTAACTGTTCAGGCCATAGATTTCGCCTTGTGTGCCTTTTTTCCTTTGTCAATTTTGTACAATTCTTAGCTTCCGATTTATATTCATAGACCAATCAAAAAAGAGGTAGTTCTTGAGCCCTGCTATTGGCTAATCAGTTCCTGCAGGGGATGTTATTTTTCTGTTTTTAAGAAAAGAAAGTAGGACAAGGTAACTTTCTAAAAGATACGCCATAGGTCAAACATAAGTTGTGGGACTGATGCAGGAATTACTGGAGGAGGTTCTGTGGCCTGTGTTATTCAGGAAGTCAGACCAGATGATCATACTGGTTCCTTCTGGCCTTGAAATTGAACAATTCAATATACTTGATGTAATTTCCCCCCTGAATGGCAATAAGTAACCCTAAGGAGGAAGGGAAGAAGGATAGAAGCTGGGAAGTAATGACAGGGGAGTATGATGAGGCAGCAGAGATTAAAATCTCAGGCATTGTGGCTTCCCATCCATGGCATATATGTACCTCCACCATCCTGATGGCCAGGAAGGCCAGGCTGGGACTTCCTGTGGAGACCACCTTATCAGTTCATAAATGACTATGTGGGCAAAATGAATCCACAGCAACAAACATGGGGACAAGTGAGAGAAGTGAGGCCATGAATTTTCTATGATTTCCATTAAGGAGACGGACATGGACCTGACTGTCTCTTTTCTTTTCTTTTTTTAACACCCCACTGAATATTTTGTTGCTACTTATTTGTATTGCAGTTGTGCCCAGAAGGTGCTAAGCTCTGCCTGCACAATAGGGAAAGAAAGCCCCTTCCCCATATAGCTTACAGTCCACCATATCATGAACCACTGCTTTCTCGTCTGTATTAAGTAGTACATTTACACTTATCTTATGCAACAGAGTAGATAATCCTCTGTGCCTAACGCCCCTTCCTGCATGTTCGACCAAGACCTCATTATATCTTGCTCTGGGTCTGTTGCAAGGTACAGATCCTGCTCTCCTCACCCGCAATCCCAGTGAACAGGGGCATGATTCCACATCTTTGGAGTAATAAGAATTATGTCAATGATTTCAATAGCATTGGGAACAGTAGGACCCAGATCCACAAACTTAGATGTTGTAATGTTGGGGGGAGGGATAGCTCAGTGGTTTGAGCATTGGCCTGCTAAACCCAGCGTTGTGAGCTCAATCCTTGAGGGGGCCGCTTAGGGATCTGGGGCAAAAAAAATTGGTCCTGCTAGTGAAGGCAGGGGGCTGGACTCAATGACCTTTCAAGGTCCCTTCCAGTTCTAGGAGATTGGTATATTTACTATTACTAATGTTGACCTCAGAAAAAGCCTACTCCATTGGGCCCTGCAGGCAAGATAGGAGTTCACCCACCTATCTTGCCCTGGTTTATGGATCGTGCTGGGGTTTAAGCAGGAGATAGGTATCTGGATGTTTAGAGTCAGGCAGCAGTGTGCATGCCCAGAGGCAGAAACTTAGGCGCCTAGAAGACTTCTACCCTGAAAATGTACTGTAGAGTGAATTCAAGCATCTATGGGGTTTGGCAGCGACTGAGTGGGGTTTCTGTGGATCACAATGGTGTATACATTCTTTTGCTGATCTGGGCCTATCTGGGCAAAAAGGGGATATAGAGGGACAGACAGTGGGTGGAGTCTTGGCTCCAGGCCTCCCCACCAACACTCCCCACTAGCTGGCCTGACTCAAGTAGGAAAACAACTTGCATCTTTCCACAGGCTACAGTGACTTACTCCAACCTACTTGAACGCAGATGGAATTGAGTCAAATTTTTTTCCCCAGAGCTGCTCCCGAGGCAGTGAAGCCTCACTCCATACTTTACTCAGGGCTGAACCTTAAAGCCTCTTTCTTGCCCTAGGAAAATAAACCAATGCTTAAAAAAAAATGTTTGAAGTCTGCATAATCCTTTCCCTTCCCCGTATTTAATTTCCATATTGCTGTTTACAAAACATAAGTAAAGGGAATTCTTTACACTCTGAATTCATTTAAAACATGAATTGTTAAATCCATTATTACAGCTTGGGAAAAATATCTCACTGCTTGGATCTTTGGTAAATAGTGGTGTCATTATCAATTATACATTCCAGTTAGGGTTGTATTTCATTTCAGCCTTCAAGAAAATATTATCTTGCATTTAAATGTAAATAAATTCTTCATGGGTTATTTATGCAGTCAATACAAATTTTAGTTTTAAAATGTTGTTAAAAAAAGAAAAGCCTTGAATATTATTCAGAAAGCAATCTTAATAAAAAAAGTAATAAAACCTCCAAACACTACATCTCAAAAGTGGCAGGACAGTGGTGGTCTCTCTCTATCCAAATTTATGATAATTGACTCACTAACACTACCCTACCTCCATTAGGAAATATTTCATTTGGTATCAGTTCAATTTTAACATCAAATACAAACCACTTTTCCCAGTTTTGTTCTGTATCAATAAATATGAACCAAGCAGAATGTTTTTTCCCCAAGAGTTATTTTTCAATGTTGAAAAAAAAAAAGGGGGAGGGAGGGGCATGCAAATTGCTGCATGAAGACCGAAGTGGAATAAGTAATTTTACTTCAGCATGGTCAGACAAGTAGCAATTAGCCAGACAACATATCCTCACGCTTATGCACATGCTTAGCTTTTTTCATGGGAGTTGTCCCATTGCAGTCAGTGTTCTTAAAGTTAAGCATGTGCTTGAGTATTTGCAGGCTTGGGGGTATATAAACTCCACACCAGCTCCATTCTCTCATGCACACTCACAGATCTGTGAATGCCGTGTTTCAGAAAATCTAGTTAAATTATTGTTTAGTTTTATGCAGCTTGTCGGAAAGATTCCAAAACAATGAAGACCGCTCCTGGAAAGCATTTTCTGTGTATTCTCTTAGGGCTGGTCTACACGACAGCTGCAAGTTGACCTAAGTTATCTGAATTCAGTTATGTAAGTTACGTAACTGAAGTTAATGTAACTTAGGTCGACTTACAGCAGTGTCTATACCGCACTGTGTTGACGGGAGACACTCTCCCGCTGACTTACCTTACTCTTCTTGCGAATCTGGAGTACAAAAGTCAACAGGATAGCACTCTGCCATCGACTTAATGGGTCTTCACCAGACCCACTAAATTGACACCGCTGCATCAATCACAGCAGTGCTGATCTAGCCATAAGTATAGACATGGCCTTAGAGCCCTAGCCATCAAAGACTTATACATACAAGTAATTTTATGCAGGCCTTTATTCCCATTTTGTTTAAAAGGATTATTTGCCCACCTAAAGTAACTCACATGGTAGTTTGCACAATCAGGGCTCTAAACATTTCGTAATGGCCAGTTTTTAGACTGACGATATGACACTTTATATCTATGTAGGCTGCTTTTTCTTTCTGGACTCACAATGTATTCTCGGGTACTAACTGGGAGATACCAAGAACAACAGATCACAAGTGATGGGTTATTGGTGTAACAGAAAGTCAGAGCGCTTTGTAATTTGAGAAAGCCATAGACAGAAGAGAGTTTGTAAATATTGTGAACTTTCATAACAAGCCCAGAGTTCCATCTGCTGTGTGGTTTTGTGACAAAAACTTCAGTTAGCCTGAGCCCAGTTTGGGCTGAATTCTAGTTTTGGGCAGAAACCTGGAGAAAATAGTCAATTTCAGCTGAATTTTGCTTTGAAGTTTTTTCCAACCCCAAAATGAAAAGTGAGATGCTAAGAATTAGGACTAGGGCTTTGTGAAACTGTACTTAATTTGTAGTGCTATTTTCCATGATTTAATTTGCTCTGGAAATGTCATGGCATCATATAATTTTGTTGGGAAACAGTCATTAGTCCTAGGGAGGTACAGAGAGGTTGACTGATTAGCCCAAGGTCACACACAAATTGTGTGATAGATCAGGGAAAATAATCTGGGATCCTGGCTCCCTATCCTCTGTTATAACCATTAGACAACACTTTAGTTTCCTAAATTTCTCAGTATGCTACTGCATTATGACGTGAAGAAGTGTCTAAAGTTTTTAAAACCTTAATTCTTCTATTTTCCAAAGCTTTAAATGTCTTATGCTTATCAGCTACTGGGTCTGTTTGAAATTGTTTTGCAGCATTTGAGAAGTCTTATTTGCATATGAAGATTCTACAGCAGGAGGGAACATTCCTTTGGAATAAAAGAGGTGCTGAGATATATGTCCTTTGCTGTGATTGGTAGGATGGGTACCAGTGCTTTGTACTGTATAAAAGCATATTTGTAATGTAACCTTTCCTATTAGCTACTGACCTTTCTTCGTGATCAGACAACCTTTATATGAAGTGTGCAGAAGAAAAGAAAATCCAGAAATGGCTTTTCAAGCCGAGAATTGGAAAGCAGCAAAGGGCTCTGCTCCTCCTATGATGAGGGAAACCTAAAAATATGTACCAGCTTTCTTTGCTGTTACTATGTAAGATAAAAGGTGTGATTTCGAAGAAAAGCAGAAGGAGAAAGATGAATTTAGAAGTAGAGAAGTTTAAAGATGGATCCTCAGATACAAGAGACATGCAGAAGTCGGAAGATAGAAAGTAACTGAATTAAATTATGATTTTGTCAGTACAAGAGACTTTGCTGTGGTAAGGAAGCTGGAAGGAACTTTCCCCAGATCCCTCAATGCAGGGTCACTCACTATTCATTATAAATCTCACTCGTTTCTCTGGAAATTTGCTGTCTGAGGAATGGGAGACTGAGCTCAGTGTTCGGATTAGAGCTGATTGGGGGAATGAGTATTGTTATTTGTGACAACTTTTGATGTTTTGACATTTGTTTTTTGTTCCATGCTGGAATAAAACCAAAACCCTTTGAACCTTTTTTTTTCTTCAAAATGGAATTGAGTTGAAAATGGGTCAGGGTTTTAATTTGGGTCTCCCTCTCTCGTACTCTGGACCTCAGAAACCTTCCAGTCAAACTTTATCAAAATCAATATGTCTCCACAAAATGTACCAGCTTCAGTGAAGCAAAAGGTTTTGACAAAACAAATGTTGTCAAAAATATTCCAGTCAGCTCTAGATCGGATTCAGGTACTGGTTCTATTTCTTACCCTGACTCCACTCTCGACCCTGCAGGTCCTGGCAAGGGCCCTCAGAATAAGGTATTGCCTAGTTTTAAGATTTTACCAGGAAGCCCATGATATTTGGTGTGTGTGGGATTGTTAAAGTCCCAGATCCTGGAGTCTGTCTTTATCTACATCTCTCAGCTTCCTTTAAAAAGCAACCTCCCCCCGCTAAGTTTCTAGTCCTCGTGGTTGCTGAGGAAAAAATTGAAAACATGAACATTCAGGCTTAAACACAAGAAGGGAAATACCAAAAAAACAAGGCCCCAAAATAAAACAAAAACAAAGAACCAATCTCCAACTTTGTCTTAAAAAATCTTATGATTTATTATTAATGAAATCATTACTCTGATTAGTCATTTTTGAAGACTGGAGGTTAGTACTCACCACAGAGGTGGCAGATCCCTGTTCAAATCCTTTCTCCCCTCAGGTAGTGAATACCCTAATCACTTGGTGAAAGTTATAGGGGAGGTTCTTCTTCCTCCTCCCCTACCCACAGTCGCTTGGAAAAATGAAGTAGGCCTCTATCCCTAAGAGAGGGTTTGCAACTGAGGAACCTTGGGTTTGTACACCCAACACACCACACCCAGCCCGAAGGAGTTAAAGGATGATACTGGGCCCAGGTAGCCCCACTTCTCCCGAGCATGGAGAGGAAGCTTGAAAGGGATCCCCTATGAATTGCCCTTGATACAGGAGAGGCATAAGCCTCATTTCAACCCCATTCCCATTCCACTAAGGAGAGGACAGGATGTTGATAACCCTGATGTGAACCTAAGCCACACACAAGGCTTAGGAACAGGACTGAAGGCACTTCTTGCAGGGAGATGGGACTAGAAACTGGGTGTGATACTCACTAGGTCACCTGGCCCTCTGAAGGTTTCATTATACCTTAGCAGGGGGAGGTGTCTCTTTGTAGCCTGGACTTTGGTGCCCCTCTTTGTGGGGCCCAGCAAGGTGAGGGCCTTGGCATCTCTCATTGGCTAGTTAAGGTAAGTAGCATTCTGGCTTTTCTGAATCCCATTTTAAGGTGGCTATGTCTCTTCATTCATTGTATAGGGAAGCTAGGTACCTAACTCAGGTTTCGTGAATCCCAGGCGCCTAAGTTTCTTTGTGAATCTAGCCTGACCTCAAATCCCATTGAGGCCCCAAGCAAAGCAATCAAATATATTTCTGCGCACTAGCACAGTGTTGGCTCCACATTGAAATGTTCTTCTGGCCTTGCTTGCAAGCAAATAAAATTGTCATCCACTGATAAGGCTTTAATATTCTGTACCTTTAGTATTTCTGTACCTGTCTGAAGTGCAGATCTGGATATCTGCAAATTACCTAGGCTTAAAGCCTTAAAAGATAATTATAGTCTTTTTTGGATATGGACCTGGCTAGCAGCATAGCGCTAATATAGGGAAATTATGGATTTTTATCAGCAAAGTTAAACATGTGATAAAGAATGGAGGAGTGTGAGTACAGCGGGTCAACGCTTTTTTTGTGGTTTGCCTGCTGAAAAATATCATTTTGTCAAAACTGAAATTCTCATGGGAAAATGTCAATTCCTCTGAAAAACATTGCTGTTTTCCATGGGCAATATTGAAGCAAAAATGTACATATTGAGTTGTCTTGAAACTTCCAATGGGAACCCCCCTCTTTTTTTTTTCTTTCCCTCTTGGGAAAAATTTCCAATTTTCCAAGTCACTCTAACTACAACACAGTCAAGGTAAAACAATAACTCTCCAGCATAATAGGGAGCCTGGCTTCAATGACTCATTAACTTCTTTTTCATCTGAGTGCAAGCACATAGGTGCTGGAAGTACGAGTAGTGGGGGTGCTGCCACACCCCCTGGCTTGAAGTGGTTTCCGTTATATACAGGTTTTACAGTTTGGTTCAGTGGCTCTCAGCACCCCCACTACAATTTTTTCCAGCACCTCTGTGCAAGCGGTGACCTTTTCCTTTATATACCTGAAGGAAGGTGTCCTAAACAAGTATAAACACAAGCACTGATTATTTTTTACCACAAAAAGTTTTTATTTCCCAAGGGAAGGCCTGTGAGTGTGTGTATATATTGGAGGAGCTTTAACATTTATCTTTTCCCTCCTAAAAGGAAAACGATTCCCAACAAACTCACATTCATTCTAGCTTTGCCTCTTGCCCAAGCAGTCTACACACATATATGCCCATACGATACACTAGGGGCCAACATCTGCCCTGACAGACAGCACATGCAAGTCTATTGAAGTCAGTGGGGTGTATGGCTGTGCAGAACTGTATCTGGAGTCCCAACAAGTGGTTTATGTTCTCACACCATTGCTTTCAGACCCACAAATTGGTGGGCACTAGAGTTAGAGCAGAATTCTTATGATTTCAAGCTCCATTTGGCTTTGGAAAAAGATAAGTTCTCTGTTGTTGCTTGATTTCAATTTCATTTTAGTCTCTTGGTAGCCCTAGGAGCACGCAAGAATTACTTTCAAAGAAGAATATGTGCAGATTGCTGGGCACTGCCTACATGGAGTAAAAATTACAAGGCCCAGTTGTTCCCCCAGAGCTGTGTATGGAAAGAACCCATTTTCTTGGACTACTCAAGGCTTAAGTAGGCTCTCTGGTCCTAGCACCCCTGTTTCATGGAAGGTGATGGACAGTAGACATGCAAGGGGACAGCTCACCAACTCCCCTGTAAAAGAGAAATTAGCATAGAAGATCAGAACTGAGGTCCATCTAGTCCAGTCTCCTCTCTCTAACAGTGGTCAATACTAGATGCTTGAAAGAAAGGTTCAATAAACTCTGCAGTAGATAGATGTGAGGTGATCTGTCCTCAATAAGGTCTTATCCTAATCCCTTATTGAGAGTCTCTTAAACTCTGGATCATTAACTGTGATAACTCTGGATATTGTTATCTATATAAATGCCCAATCCCTCTTTGATTCTTGCTATATTCTTGGTGTCCATGTCTTCCTGTGGCAATGATTTCCACAGTCTAATTATGGGCTTGAGACCATTACTCCTTGTTCTGTCATCTAGTACCACTGAGAACAGTCTAGATCCATCCTCTTTGGAACCCCGTTTCAGGTAGTTGAAAGCAGCTACCAAATCCCCCCTCAGTATTCTCTTCTGAAGATTAAATAATCCCAGTTCCCTCAGCCTCTCCTCATAAGTCATGTGCTCCAGCCCCCTAATAATTTTTGTTGCCCTCCACTGGACTCTTTCCAATTTTTCCACATCCTTCTTGTAGTGTGGGCCCCAAACTGGACACAGGAATGAGCACGTCCCTCAATCTGCTGCCCCTACTTATACAGCCCCAAATGCCATTAGCCTTTTTGGCAACAAGGGCACACTGTTGACTCATATCCAACTTCTTGTCCACTGTAACCCCTAGGTCCTTTTCTGCAGAACTGCTTCCTAGCCACTTGGTCCCTAGTCTGTAGCAGTGCATGGGATTCTTCTGTCCTAAGTGCAAGACTCTGCATTTGTCCTTGTTGAACCTCATCAGATTTCTTTTGGCCCAATCCTCTAATTTTGTCTAGGTCCCTCTGTATCCTATCCCTACCCTCCAGCATATCTATCATTTCTCTGAGTTTAGTTTCTTCTGCAAATGTGCTGAGGGTGCAGTCCACGCTATCTTCCAGATTAATGAAGATATTGAACAAAACCAGCCTCAGGACTGAGCCTTGCGGCACTCCACTTGAAACCGGCTGCCAACTAGACATGGAGCCATTGATCAATACCCGTTGAACCCAGTGATCTAGCTGTGCAACAGACCTTCCCTGCTGTGCAACAGAACCACACCATTTCTGCTGCATATAGGACGCTCCACATTTGTGAGAGGGAGGAGGACTGGAATTGACCCTTAATTACTTGGAATTGGGATGGAAGCATGATACCTCACCGTTATGTATCGTAGACAGACACTGATTTTTTTTTTCAACCAGCAGCACCCTCTGTAATTGTTGCCAGGTAAATGTACTAATTTGAAGCCCTATTATTACTTATTTCTATTAGATTTATGCCTAGTAAGCCAAGCCGAAACCTGGACCCCATTGTACAAACTTTGCATAAGAGACAGTCCATTACAACTTGATCAGTCAAGACAGGCTTGGGTTGGAGAGGAAGGAGTAGAGCACACATGTAGGGTGATCAATGGGAGGATTTGCAAATGTCATGTTAGGACCATGCATGTTTTTTAATTAGCTTTAAATTTTGGGCGTGGGTCTGTGCTGTGACGGATTGTCTTACAGAACCCCCCCACCCAGGAGCTGCCAACTGATGTGCCAAGACTACCTCTGCTCCTGTTTTCCCTGCCAGTTCAGGACTCCAGCACCCGGTCTTGCTGAGCCAGACACTTCCGTCTGCTCCAACAAAGACCCAGGGTCTGAATTACTTGCCCCAAAACTGCAGGTTTACCTGAAAGCAGCTCACAGAAGTGTGCTTGTCTTTAACACCCAGATGCCCAACTCCCAATGGGGTCTAAACCCAAATAAATCCGTTTTACCCTGTATAAAACTTATGGAGGGTAAACTCGTAAATTGTTCGCCCTCTATAACACTGATAGAGAGATATGCACAGTTGTTTGCTCCCCCAGGTATTAATACAGACTCTGAGTTTAATTAATAAGTAAAAAGTGATTTTATTAAATACAGAAAGTAGGATTTAAGTGGTTCCAAGTCGTAACAGACAGAACAAAGTAAGTCACCAAGCAAAATAAAATAAAACGCACAAATCTATGTCTAATCAAACTGAATACAGATCATCTCACCCTCAGAGATGCTTCAGTAAGTTTTTTTTCTCAGACGGGACACCTTCCAGGCCATAATTCTTTCCCCTGGCACAGCTCTTGTTCCAGCTCAGGTGGTAGCTAGGGGATTCTTCATGATGGCTCCTCTCTGCCCCTTTGTTCTATTCCACCACTTATATATCTTTTGCTTAAGGTGGGAATCCTTTTGTCCCTCTCTGAATTCCCACCCCCTCCTTTTCAATGGAAAGACACCAGGTTAAAGATGGATTCCAGTTCAGGTGACATGATCACATGTCACTGCAAGAGTTCAAGCCTTCCTTCCTCCCAGCCTGACTCACAGGAAGGCTGCCTGCAAACAGAGCCAGCTACAGACAATTGCCCTGGTTAATGGGAGCCATCAAGATTCCAAACCACCATTAATGGCCCACACTTTGCATAGTTACAATAGGCCCTCAGAGTTATATTTCATATTTCTAGTTTCAGATACAAGAGTGATACCTTTATACAAATAGGATGACCACACTCAGTAGACGATAAGCTTTGTAATGATACCTTACATACCTTTTGGCATGAAGCATATTCCAGTTACATTATATTCACTCATTATCCATTTTTTAATAAAATCATAAAGACTGCAACGTCACAAAGGGGTTAGCCGAACAGAGAGAAAATAAAGGGAAGGGTAAGGAAAAGCATATTACCAATGGTACATGGGGTGAAGCTGTGGCATAGAGACTGTGAGCCAATCAGCAGAGGAAAAAGAATGCCCAGTCAGACACAGAGTCTACAGCTTCTGCTGCAGCTGCTCCTCCCAGCAGTTTCTTTCATCCCTGGATTTACCTGGCTAAGGCTGCATGAGCTGTGATGCTCCCAGAGCAGAGGAGTCTTCCCTTGCATATTTCTGAGTCTGGGGGTGCTGGTGAGAAGGGGTAATCTTGGCTTGTTCTCAGGTCTCCACTCCCCTCCCCTCCACAGGGTATGGTTTATGTTCTCACACCATTGCTTTCAGACCCACAAATTGGTGGGCACTAGAGTTAGAGCAGAATTCTCTAGGAGTGGCGCCAGGGTTTTTGGCGCCCTAGGCTCAGGGCCGGTTCTATCCATTTCGCCGCCGGTCCAGCAGCTCCGGTAGACCTGCCGCAGGCGTCCCTGCGGAGGGTCCGCTGTTCCCGGGGCTCCGGTGGACCTGCCACAGGCATGCCTGCGGATGCTCCACCGGAGCCGCGGGACCAGCGGACCCTCCGCAGGCACACCTGCAGGAGGTCCACCGGAGCCGCCTGCCGCCCTCCCGGCAAAATGCTGCCCTCCAAATCCTGGCGCCCTAGGCGACTGCCTAGGTCGCCTAAATGGAAGCGCCGGCCCGGGGTATGGCTGCTTTTCTCATATATCGTGTATCTAGCATCAAAGCAGGGATGTTTGCCAATTGAAACCAGACCTTTAACAGGTTTTCCCATGTGATTATAATGACTGCTTCACACCAAAGTTATTCACCGCACATCAATGCTAACAAAATATTGGCATGGGTTTTTTTAACTTCCTCCCCAAGGCTGGCTGACATGGCCTATTCTTACATGCAGTGACAGCAGATCTCTGAGTCTCTCTCCCAAAGGCTGCAAGCATGGGAAGAAAACACAGCTTTTTTTTTGTTTTGTTTTTCTAAGGAGAGGATATGAGTTGGTCAATGTGTGTAAAAAAGCAGAGTTATCAAATCCAAGCTATTTTTAATAAAGTGAACAGGCCTGGTTCTCCACTACGATATCCCAGCATAATTCCTTTAATTTCATGGGCGTCACATAAATGTAACAGAACTGAAAATCAGGCCCAATGTACTTAACTTAGTGTTACAGCACACGTGGGAAGTGTTTAAGCACAGACTAATATGACTGAAATTCTTTGCTTTAGTTCCCACCTCTACTTTTGCTTTCCATTGTTATAATTTGTTAAGCACAAACAACATGCTTGGCAATGTACAATGCCCCAAAATAACAATGGCTCCTGGGGTAAGTTGTTTCACTTCTAGGCTTCTTTTTTCCCTTCCCACCCTTCGTCTGTCATGTCTATTTAGACAGTGAGCTCCTTGGGGCAGGGACTGTCCCTTACTGTTAAAGTTGGTCAAAAATAGATTTTTTTTTCCCTGTGGAAAATCTTGGGGTTATTGAAATATTTTATTTCCCCAATATGGAGATGCTGCCTCATGGGCTTTGTGGTTCAGGTGTTTCATGCACCCATTCTCTTCTACAGGTCAGCCTCTCTGGTCAAACTGCATATTCCATAATGCTGTATTGTTTGTTTATCCTCTTGGAGAGAGAGGAGACAGTGCATCATGGGAGCTCCTGGTCATGGTGCATCATCGGAAATGTAGCCTTACCGGGGAACCCAGCCCATAGAGTAGAATGGCTGCATGAGGCAACCCAAATGACAGCTCCCACAGCCACTTAGAATTTCTAAATTGAAATATTTAAATTTGGGGCATTTGTTTCTATGACAAAATCAAAAATTTTCCTGGAAAATAGACACTCTTCATGAAAAGTTTAGTTTTAGTTGAAAATCCAATTTTTCATCAAAAAATTTTAGAACATTTTCAGCCACCACCACTTACTGTGTGTTTTGTATGGTGACAGACACAATATATCTCCAATCTCAGCTGAAGTCTCTAGGTGCTACTGTGCCATTAATAATAAAAGTAACAATAAGGGAGACAAACCCACAGATGAGAAGCAGCACAGTGAATAGTAGAGATGAGGATGGCTTGAGACTGGTGTACCACAGACACAAGGTCTATTTGTAACCCCCAGATTCTAGGACCAGTCCCTGAGTGGGGTGGGGTGTTTGAGAATTACTTGTATTTTAAATTCCAAATGTACTTTTTGCAGGCCTCACAGGAGACGCGTGGTTTTGTTTTGTTTTGTTTTGTTTTTTAATTCAATTTGGAGAAGGCAGTGGATTGTCCTTTCCTGTGGTTATCACTGGGAGTTAGGTCACTAGCTGTGTTTGTAAATCCCACTGGGCACCTGTCTGCATCTTTAGATGTCTAAATACATTTAAAAATCTGGCCTATAGTGGTGAAGTGACTTTCCTAGAAATCACACAGCAGGTCACCAGCAGAGCAGGGATTAGAACCCAGGTCTCACAAATCCTTGATCAGGACCCTGGCCACTAGACCAGGGGTTCTCAAACTAGGGCTGCTGCTTGTTCAGGGAAAGCCCCTTGTGTGCTGGGCCGGTTTGTTTACCTGCCATGTCCGCAGGTTCGGCCGATCGTGGCTCCCACTGGCTGCGGTTCGCTGCTCCAGGCCAATGGGGGTTGCAGGAAGCAGCGCGGGCTGAGGGACATGTCATCACAATTACTCAATATGGATTTTTTTTTTATCAAAGATCTGCTCTATTTCAAAAAGAATTGTTTTGGGGAAGCTCTATGACTTACATTATACAAGAGGTTAGACAAGAGAATGCAATGGTCCCTTCTGGCCTTGGAATCCATGCATCTCTATCTTTCCCCCATCATACAAATAAAATCTATGTAATTAAATAAATATCTTCCCTATGCAACATGCAGGAAACCTTAACTATTGATGTGCAGAGGCTACACCTGCTAGTTACATTAATAGGGGATTTCAGTGTCTATGACTTTAACTCTGTCCCCTTTAACTAAATCCAATACAAAATTAAGAGTGTGGCAAAGTACCTGCTTCTCCTCAGCAGGCTGAGTCCTTTTTAGCCTTGGAGACACTGGCTTGGGCAAATCAAACCCTTCTAGGTAGCCCAGAGTCTGGCTGATCCTTCCCTCAGTCAGTCCCTTGTGCTGGTTTTCTCCCCTTCTGGGGACAGAGTGCAGCCTTCCTTGCTGGAAGGGTTCAGAGCCTTGCTGCACCTAACTTGCTGGCAGCTTCTCTCCCTCTCCCCCCCTGCTTCCATGCCAGGGAGGGTTTAAAAAGGTCTCCAGCAGTTGGGGCCAGCTGGACCCAGGGCCGATGCAACCATTTAGGCGACCTAGGCGGTTGTCTAGGGCGCTAGGGATTTGGGGGGCGCCATTTTCTTCGGCAGCGACCGTGGCGGCCGGATCTTCAGCTGCCCCGCTCGCCGCCAGCATTTAGGCGGAGGGAGCTGGAGCAGGGGAGTGCAGGGAGGGCAGCCTGCAGCAAGTAAGGGGCGGGCAGCACGCAGGGGAACTCCCCACCCCAGCTCACCCCTGCCCCGCCTCCTCCCTGAGCACGCCATGGCTGCTTCACTTCTCCCGCCTCCCAGGCTTGCGGCGCCAATCAGCTTAGGTGCCGCAAGCCTGGGAGGCGGGAGAAGTGAAGCAGCGATGGCGTGCTCGGGGTGGAGGCGGGGCAGAGGTGAGCTGGGGCGGGGGGGTGCCTCAGGGCAGAGGGTGGGGGGTGGGGAGCTGCCGCAAGGGGAACGCCTCAGTGCGGGGGGTGGGGGGAGCTGCCATGGGGGAGGGGAAGGCGCAATGTGGAAGTTTTGCCTAGGGCACGAAACATCCTTGCACCGGCCCTGGCTGGACCTAATTAGTTCCCTGGTAACTCCTTTTCCAGCTGAACCTTATTTCCCCATGGCTCTCTCTCCTCAGTGGATAGAGAGAGGCCTTTTAACCCCTGGGACTAATTACTACATCTCCCTTTGTAGCCATTTGTCCTGGGTTTGCCACAAGAGTTAAATAAAATATTTCTTTAGTCACTTAAATGACCCATTTTTTTAAAGGAAAATCTTGGATGTGGAGAAGTAATATTGACAATGGGGTTTGGTTTCCTTCTTGGCACTAAGGGAGCTTTTTCTTTTCTGAATGAACAGCTATTCTGTTTCCATGCTGCCTTGTCAACTGCATGGATGACTCTAAACGTATGAAACTGAAATATCCGTAACTTAAGAATGGGTTGCCATGGAGAGAATCATGATTTCATTAATAATAAAAGCTCTGTGAAGTCCCGCAAGTGGTTCTGAAACTGTGGCAAAGATTTCCTACGGGCAAAGTAAATACAAATAGAGACCCAAATCCTTACTACATCACCACTCTCTTTGGAGTCTCTGGAAATGTTGCTGGAGTGAGGAGTGGGTAAATACTGAGGGCCAGATCATGATCTACGTAGTAAGGGACTTCCCCATTCATTGACTTCACCCCTTCCACACAAAGGGGAAGGGGGATATTGTCTGTTGAGAGTGCACTGCAAAAGAAATGTCTGTTATATATGTAAATTATTAAGAGAGAAGGTGTCACTAGATGGCAGTCAAGAATATGCACCATAGTTCCTTGGTTTTGTAGTACCAGTAAAACTTCTGGTCGTGGCACACTACAGATGGCTTCCTCTGTGCAGCTCTGAATGTGGGGTCAGCACTAAAGAGTTGTTACTGCTTTAAATCTTCCTGACCAGAGGCACAACCATCTCCCCTATAGCATCCTACCCACATCCCAGCAACTTATGCATCCTGTCCCTGTTACCCATCTGGGGAGAGCCCATACTTTCAAATATCACGTAATTAATTAATTAATTAGCCTCTCAGAGTTGGTAGGACAACTCCCACCTTTTCATGTTCTCTGTATGTGTATATATATCTCCTTACTATATGTTCCATGCTATGCATCTAATGAAGTGAGCTGTATCCCATGAAAGCTTATACTCAAATAAATTTGTTAGTCTCTAAGGTGCCACAAGAATGCCTGTTCTTTTTGCAAATATCACAAGGTTGTCTTAAAAATCATAAGATTTAAAAAAATAATAATAAATTTGGTTGGGGGGTTAAATTGCTTTCTGGTTTTAGAGCCTTAAGGGTGCACTTGAGTCACATTGTCAAGCTTTTCTCTGGAACACAAAGGCCAGAAACTTACAGAAAGAAATCAGGCTGAGTAAACACATGCCTCCAAGAGCTGGGGCTTTAAGAAATACACCCAAATCACAAAGCCTGTGATACAGTTGTGAGAGTTGGCACCACTACTGGAGGACAGGCATGTGTTGGGTGGAGGGCAGGGAAACACATCTTCCCCCAACCCCACCGATTTCCCCCAGAAAAGGAATATAGGCTAGCCGTGATATAGTGGTAGTAAACAGAACGCCAAGGAAATGCTTTATTCAGTGGCTTCAAGGCCCCTATTATCTGTTCCTCACCTGAGCATTTCTCCCTTCGAGTAACATTTTCTAGCATTTTCTTTCTGGGGCTAGACCTTTAAATTTGGGAGAGTCAAACAGCCCCAGTCCTGTAGTGGACATTTTGCCACAACCATCCTCTTTCCTTCAGTCTGACAGATAAATGCCGCCTCCTCTCACATTGAGGTTACTTAACATTTGCTGCAGGGACCTTTCACGGCTGAGAATCTGCCTTTAAGGTGGTTCCAAGGCCTCTGATTCATATGCTTCCATTTGAGAAAAGCTGCCAGGGATAAGGGTTGGGTGCCATGAGACACTAGGGGACTTTGGGGCCTAACCACGAGCTCAAAAACTCAGCAGCCCTCCTCACCCACCCTCACAATGAAGTCCTAGAGAGAAATTCCATGAGGGGAATTTCTGGAGAATTCTCCTCTGCTTTCACCCCACCCCCACCCCCCCGCATTGAGTTTTAATGTGGATGGGGGCATGGGAATGGTCCAACCCTCTGTAAGGAAACAAGCTGGTGTTTCATTCATAATCAGTAATTAAACATGAGTCACAGGGGGGGAAAAATCCTGAGCTGAAGCTAGAAATCTTTAATGTACTGTAGGAATGGAAAATCTCTGACAAATCTGGGTCATCCTACTGGTAATGTTATAAGAAGTTGCTGATAAAGGTTCCACTAGACTATACCTTTATGAGACTACATGATGTCACTTTAAAACTCTGCTTTTGTTTGATCCTGTGTAAAAGCTAAAGAAAAAGAAAAAATCAAGGATCATTTATGTCATACCACAGAATCCTTCAATTTCATGGTCCTAATTTTGCTATTGAAAATCCCGGTGTGTAATGCTGTGTTCTCATGCTGTCACAAATGCATTCTAATAGCTTTTTAGGTTTTACTGCACTGCAGTATGAATTCTCCTTCTGCCTGTAAGTCTATGTCTGTTCAGTAACAAAAAGAAAACGGGAACAAGCCCCCTCCTACCCACCCCCACCTCCAAAACTCACCCAACATCAACATTTGACACGTGCACTGCAACAGAATTTCATTCAAAGAAAGAGACAGAACATATGACTGGAGCTAATTTCCTCATGTCACTGTGGGAGCATAATGCACCAGTGCCCCCGGTTTAAGTAGAGTGTGTAGCAAAGATGTGCTAGAACAAATCGACCCACGTACTTGAATGACACAATGCAATATTGGTGTAGTCATGGCAGTTCATCTGCCAAAAAAACAAAAAAAAAAGGTGGTAGGCTTTATACATATTGTGTGTGCGCACACACACACACACACACACACACACACAAGTCCCTGAGCCACTCAAAAATATTTATTTGGGGAGATCTATGATGTCTCTTAGTTCTGTGATGTTTCTTATTTGTTCCTAAACAATTCCTTTGTATTTAATTTCCTTATTTAGAGAGGGTTGTTGTTTTTTTTTCACCAAAGGACAAACAATTAAAAGAAAAATCCTCCTGCTTTGTTTATCCTCCTTGGTCTCTTCTGTGTCTGGTGCCAGTCTGCATTGTTCTCACCTTTCTCAGTCCCAAGTGTAAGTGAGAGCAGAATTTTATCCACAGAATCTCACAGACACCCTGCTGATGCACAGAGCTCTGTGCTCCATTGCCAGTAATTATCCTCTACAATGGACTCACTAGCCCATTATTAATGTGGAATTTTCACAAATCAGGACCAGACTTTGATCCTGTTATCCCTGTGTGGTGGCCACCTATCTAACCATCATTACTTATGCTGTCTCAAAGTGAAATGCTATCAAATGCTTTTAGAACATGTAACACAAATGAGGGCTAGCGGTGCAAAATAAGGCTTATGCTTGGTGGATTCGAATGACTGCAGAGCTTTTACAGAGGCAGCAATCTTGCTCGAGGCATAGTTAGTCAAACAGCTAAAGCCCTTGGTTCTAGGATTTTATTAAATTCCCCAAAGGTTTTCAACTCAATATTAATTACTTGCCTTCTTTATGCAAGAATATTTGTTGAGAGAGAGAGGAAACACGGAAAGAAAAGATACATTTTAACAAAGCCTGAACAGTTCCCAGGTTAAAACACTGGAATAATTCAAGTGGCTAAACAGGAGATATTTAGATGAGAGAAAGGAAGGGCTTGTGTTTGAGTTATTGGATTTTTACTCTACATTCATTTGGGTTCAACTCTTGGCTTTGCCATAGCCTTCTTATATGTCCTTGGGCAGTAATTGCATGGGGTTAATGGATAATAAAGGACTTGGGTTTCATTGATATCTGGAAGACGGGTCTCCTTCCTGTTGGGTGGGATGTGGCTCTGGAGCACGAGCAAGGTCGATGGCCCCTACAAAGCTATTTAGGTAAATGACCATTTAAAGCTGCCATAAAGAATATGAGAAATTGTATTTTGCTAAAGAAAACTCTGGATTTTCTGTCTAATAATGTAGTTAAGAAGCATTTGCAGGCCCTGCTGTGTAACATAAAAATGTGGTGGGGTTAAGAGCAATGTAGACTTTTCTGTCACTAAAACATATTCAGAGAGATAGGAACAATATTACTCTCCATGGAATAACAAAGCAGAGCTTGTAGAATAAATATACATCCTGCCTATAGGTAAATTTTAAATCCTAGAATGCTCATCTGCTGTGATGCCCACTGACAATGAAATAACCGGTAGGCAGCTGCTGTGCTGTGACTGGTGCTTATCATATTCATCATAATCCTCTCACTGTTAGCTTGCGCTCCCACCAGATATTTGATATACATACGTGTTAATCTATTTTAGGTAATTATATGGCTCCCATTACCACAGTATTGGAAGACCTCACAGAACCCCTGTGAGCTAGAGATGTGACTCTGGCAAAGCAGGTGCCAACTCATGCCTAAGCCCCAGGCCAATTCACTTGTGTATTAGTATAGCTCATAGTAATTGTTAAATGTGTTAGAGTGTATTTGGTGCTTGAACTTCATGAAAACTAATGGGATGTTACATGCATTGTTTTCACTTATCTATATCCTGTTCTCATGCAATAGCAAACATTTAGATATCTATACCCCTGTAACTAAATAACCCATCAAAGCAAAAAGAAGCCTTGTGGAATACAAACGAAGAACTTTAACAGAAAAGTGCTAATTTCAAAGCAAGTGGTCATTGTGTATGATGATTGGAGGTAAAAGTCTCTAAATGCATTCCTCACTCTCTGTCACCAAAGGAAAAGTCCATGTGAGTAATGACACTGTCAGCTTGCTTTCTGAGAGAAGAAGCTATAAGAATGGGTTCAAGAAAAGATCCGTCATCTCTGGACTGTTTGGATTCTAACAGGGAAGAATAACTGAACGCGAAGGTGGAGATCCCCAGAGTTATTCTGGGTAGCCCTGAGAGACTCTTGGGAAACTGGCAGATTACTACATCTCTGCTACCGATTGGAATTATAGACTGTGACTCACCTGTACATATATTTTACCTCTCACTAAGGGCTTGTCTACATTATCTGCTAGTCTAGATGTGATAAATCGACCGCTGAGCGCTCTCCCGTCAACTCCGGTACTCCACCAGGGCTAGAGGCACAGGCGGAGTTGATGGGAGAGCGTCAACCGTTGACTTACTGCAGTGAAGACACCGCGGTAAGTAGATCTAAGTACGTCGATTTCAGCTACGGTATTCACATAACTGAAGTTCAAAACTTAGATCGATTCCCCCCCCCCCAAAAAAAAGTGTAGACCAGGCCTTACTCTCGTATCCTTTTCTTAACTAATAAATATATTGTTAGTTTACTATAGAACTGGCTGCCAGTGTTGTCTTTGAATTGTTCTGGGGTAAGTGAAGGGGTCTCTTGGGATTGATAGCAACCTAAATTTGATGTGATCTTTGGTGTAAGTAACCATTTCTCACTAAATCCAGTATGTCTGGGTGGTGAGAAAGACTGGAGCAGCTAAGGGAACGGTCTGTCTCTCCGTGGTAAGACTGATATAATGATGCAGAAGTTCACATTTGATACTGGCGTGGTGAAATCTAATTATAGACCACACCACCAGTTTGGGGTGTCTGCCCCATTTTCTGACAGTCTGCCCTAAGGTAGGCACTCAGGGTTTTGAGCCGCTCCAGAGAGCATGACATGAGAAGTGCAATTATCCCAGTTTTCCTGAAAGGGAACTGAGGCACAATGCAGCGGGCGCGTGCGTATGAGACCCAGGTTCAGAAACTGTAAATGCAGGGTGAGTTCTTTGTGTGGGTGCCCAAACATGGGATCACAAACACTGAGCCTGTAGGTTCAAGTCCCACCAATCTTGGCTTACATTGCAGCATGGACCTGCCTAAGGTCACACAGGAAGCTTGTGGCAGAGTAGGGATTTAAACCCAGGGCTCCATAGTGCTTGGCTAGTGACCTAGACACCTCATCATCCCTCCCATCTTGTGTTCATATGCTAAACTCTTCAGGGCAGAGACCAGCTGTGTGTTATAATTGTGTACAATGTCTAGCTTGTGGGACCAGGACTTCAAGGTGTTGCCATAATACATCTATATTTCAGTCGTCCATTGCTAATGATGATGACGATACTGTCGCAGTTCTCACATATGGCTACACACATGACTGCACAGTCCAAATCAACAAGGACAAGTGCAGAGTCCCGCACTTAGGATGGAAGAATCCCATTCACTGTTACAGACTAGGGACCGAATGGCTAGGAAGCAGTTCTGCAGAAAAGGACCTAGGAGTTACAGTGGACAAGAAGATGGATATGAGTCAACAGTGTGCCCTTGTTGCCAAGAAGGCTAAAAGCATTTGGGGCTGTATAAGTAGGGGCATTGCCAGCAGATTGAGGGATGTGATCATTCCCCTGTATTCGACACTGGTGAGGCCTCATCTGGAGTACTGTGTCCAGTTTGGGGCCCCACACTACAAGAAGGATGTGGAAAAATTGGAAAGAATCCAGTGGAGGGCAACAAAAATGATTAGGGGGCTGGAGTACATGACTTATGAGGAGAGGCTGAGGGAACTGGGATTGTTTAGTCTGCACAAGAGAAGACTGAGGAGGGATTTGATAGCTGCTTTCAACTATCTGAAAGGGGGTTCCAAAGAGGATGGATCTAGACTGTTCTCAGTGGTATCTGATGACAGAACAAGGAGTAAAGGTCTCAAGTTGCAGTGGGGGAGGTTTAGGTTGGATATTAGGAAAAACTTTTTCACTAGAAGGGTGGTGAAACACTAGAATGGGTTACCTAGGGAGGTGGTGGAATCTCCTTCCTTAGAGGTTTTTAAGGTCAGGCTTGACAAAGCCCTGGCTGGGATGGTTTAGTTGGGTTTGGTCCTGCTTTGAGCAGGGGGTTGGACTAGATGACCTCCTGAGGTCCCTTCCAACCCTGACATTCTATGATTCTATGAAATCCTGATGCATGGAGTCGGCTGCACCGAGGGCATGGGAAGACTGTATCTATGATGTTTGATGATGCAGCTCTGTGGCGCCTTTCACATGCAGCCTGGAGAGAATTTTGTTGATTCCACTCAAACTTGTCACATGCTGATCTTGTCAGAGTCCACCAGTGAGTCCTCTTCTGAGCCATTTTCTCAAGGTCTTTGGAACTGACGCCAGCCCACTGGAGGCTGCTCTTCAGATTATCTTTGAAGTGCTTATACAGATAACCTGTCTTTATTTTGCCCTAACTCAGCTCCCCCTACAAGATCTGGGCTGTATAGGGGACTAGGAAGGGGTGGCACCTGTGTTGGAGGAACACGTCATGCTTCTTTGGGAGTAATTCTACCGCTTTGGTCCCCACCTACACCCAGCTCTCACCTGTGGCTCCAAGTAGCTGTTTGCATGTGACAGAGGCCACACCCCGGGACACCCCCTCGACAAGCAGGCCAAACCAGGTGTGGGTAGCCGATGGGTCTTTTACCCTAGGTGAGAAAGGGAAACTGCCTTTCTCTAGCATGCGAAGACTGTTCCAGTGGACTGGGCGGAGGAAATCAATTTGTGATTCAACAGCCATGAAGGCGGTTCAGCAGCATGCTGTGAGGCATAGAGAACATGACAAGGCACAGAAGATGTCTGGGTCACTTACGGCAGCTAAGGAAGTCCCCCAGCCATAATGATTCTTTGTGCCGCTGAAATCTGGCTTCCACAGCCGTGGCTCCCACAGGTTTTCCTCTCAACTCTCATCCCATTAACATCTGCCGTAATACAGATCAATAATAATAATATAGAGGCAGGCAGCTACCTATGTCTGGGAGCGTCTGCACATTTATAGACAGCCTGTGACATCTGCAAGGAGCTATTCTTTCCTCTTAGTGAGAAAACATGTTCTGCCATACAGTGAATGATATTGCACGACTCCTCTCTGGAACTTGGGCCATTTCTGTTAACTGTTCAAAAAGCCTGTGCATTTATTGAAATCTATCTTTCCCATTTTGACACATTTTATAGAGAAGTTCAGAAATGATCATCTTCAGGCTGTTCTTTTTTAATATTTATAACCACCACTCTTCTCCCTCAAATCTCTTCAGCATCTTTTAAATAATAATAAGACCGTAGATAGCAGCGGAACGTTAACTGGAAGTTTAAAAGATAGGATTTACAGATGGGGGTGGGGGAAATATCCTGCTTAAGATCTTTGATCCTCTCATGCTGAAATGCTTGTGTGCTGGGCTACTTCCCTGCAGGTCCTACCTTCATGATTACTTTCCTTACAGATAGGCAACAAAAGAAGGAAAGACTGGCGGAGGATGAAAAGCAAAGATAAATTAGAATAAGAGAGATTGCTCTCAATAATTCTGCAGGAATACCAGCTGCCTTCTTTAAAGTTTGAGAGTAACTAGCAGGCAGGGATGGTAGACTGTTTCGGATGGCATGAATATTGCAAAGAATGTTTCAAGGCAGCTATAATTTTTTTTTTCTGCAAAGGCCAAAAAAAAACAAAAAAGGACGAAAGAGTCTTAATAGTTTGATTAGATTTATTTTCCCAGATAAGAATAATGAACCAGAATCCAAGTAAGATGTAAAGAGACTGGCAAGCACCTTTAACAACCTCATCAGCAGCAAGCAACTGCTTCACAAGACTGCAGCTTTCAGACACAGTCAGTGGAACAAGAATTTGTTCTAATAGAGTTGTTTGCGAAAGGGAAGTTTCTCAGGAGCTCAGCAAAAGAGGAAGAAGAGTTTGAAATTAACTTGAGGAAGCTGTAAAACTATAGGAAGAAAGCCAGGATTTTTAAAAAAGTGCTAGAGCAGGAGGCAAAGGAAAAGGCTTAATTTTGGGAATTCTCCCTCTTCGAGTGAAAGTTACCCCTGTCCAGAGAGCCAGCACACAGGAATTCTACTCGTATCAGAGGGGTAGCCGTGTTAGTCTGTATCCGCAAAAACAACGAGGAGTCCGGTGGCACCTTAAAGATTAACAGATTGATTTGGGCATAAGCGTTCGTGCACTCCATGCATCTGAAGTGGGTTTTTTACCCATGAAAGCTTATGCCCAAATCAATCTGTTAGTCTTTAAGGTGCTACCGGACTCCTCACTGTTTTTCTTAGTGCCTCGTAAATTACATCAGTAGTATTCCACTACCCAGTGGGGATAGGGGAATAGGTGGCATGCAGGAAATGAATGTTGCAGTTTTGACTGTTACACAAACTCTATTTTTATTCCATTTGTTTTGCTTTAGCTTTTCATATCCCTACGTGGATTAATTTCCCTCCATCTCACAATCTGCCTCCATCTGTGAGCCCCAGTATGCGCTTTCATTTTATAATGCGAATCTTTACGGGTCAAATTTTCAAAAGCACCTAGATGACTTGGGAGCCTAAATCCCATTGATTTTCATTTTTACCCCAAATGTCCACCCTCCTTTTCTTTAAAATTAAACTGCTTTAGTAGAAATTGGAAATCATTTGGCTGCTGTAATTAGGGTCAATGTGAAAACAAACAACTGTTTTCCCCACGTGATTTGTTTTGTGATCTCACGGGGCTTTTGGAAGAATATGACAGGTGACTTAATAATAATATGCATTGCACTTCTATAACAACTCCCATCCAAGGACCTCAAAGTGCTTTGTGGGCATTAACGAATTAGGTCTTATTAGTTTTCCACTTGTGAAGATGGGAAAGCGAAGCACAGAGAATTTAAATGGCTTCCCCAGGGTCATAATAGAAATGGTGTAGCGGAGCATTAATAGAACACTTATCTTCTGGCTCCCATTCCAGTACTTAAACTCCTGACCGTGGGTTCCTCTACTGATGCA
Organism: Mauremys reevesii; assembly: GCF_016161935.1. NCBI lineage: Eukaryota > Metazoa > Chordata > Testudines > Geoemydidae > Mauremys > Mauremys reevesii. The sequence continues at coordinate 270,436,745 of NC_052624.1, forward strand.
TGTGTCTCTAGTCATAGCACAGCCAAGACAAACAATTAAAGGCTATGAGCCTACAAACAGGCATGTGCTTATCTTTATACACTATATTTCCATTGACTTCAACTACTAATCATGAGTAAAGTTACACACATGCATAAGTGCTTGCTGGATCTGGGCCATTAGTGAAGGATTCAGCAATTTGGTTCTGATAAGCTGCCAAATCTTCAGGTTCATAATTTGAACTATAATTGAAACTAAATGTCTCAGGACAATTGAGATGGAAATCCTACAAGACAAAGATGCTTCCATTTCCAGTGCCCGTTCTAACCAAGAAACGTCAAGTTAGGGAAGGCGAAAACAATGGAAAAAAATGTTAGCAAACTTTGCAAGCCTTGACAATAGTTCAGTTTGGGATAGGGAGGAATGAAGGGAAAATATTTTATCCAAAGCACTTTGCACATCGGAGAAATATATTGGTCCAGTTCTGAAATGAGGATGGAATTTGCATTCAACACAGCCGGTGTGCTTAAAACCACTGAAATGTGTTTCTTACTTTTGACTGGTGTTATTTTTCACAGTGAGTCACTCTAGAATGATTGTTAAGGAACTTAAGAAAGGAGGCTAGGGAAGAAGTCTGCGTGACTCAAAAGCTGGTGAATGCTGAAAATTCAACACCTGATCCTTGCACCCATTGTAATCAATGGCAAAACTCCCATTGATTTAGTAACTCATGCCAATCAGTTACTGCAGATGTGCAAAGCACAGTCCTCCTCATTAGATCCATATTTGGAATTTTGTAAATCTTTTAGAACTTCCTGTGACATTTCTTGATTAAAATTGAGTGATTACTGCAAAATATTTCCCACCAATAAATGTGACTATTAGCATTCATTATTTATATTGCCATAATGGCTAGAGGCTGCTATTGAGCTTCTAGCCCATTGTGCTAGGCACTGCACAAGTGCAAGACAAACAAAGGGTTGCAGGTTTGAGATTAGACAAATTCAACCTGGAACTAAGGCATACGTTTTTAATGATGAGAGTAATTAACCGTGGAACAATTTACTAAGGGTCATGATGGATTCTCCATCATTGACAAGTTGTAAATCAAGACTGGATGTTTTTCTAAAAGATCTGCTCTAAGAAGCGGAAGTTCTATGGCCTGTGTTATAGATGAGGTGAGACTTCTGGCCTTGGGTCTACAAATCCATGACTGTAGAGGCATGGAAAGGAGACATAACTTGCTAAAGGTGGCATAGGAGATCAGTGGCAGTGCTGGGACTAAAACTCAGTTTTTCTGGCTGCCAAGCCAGTGCTTTAACCACTGGACCATACTGCCTCTCCCACAGCTATGGTTTTAAATTTGTGTTGTGTTTCCTTTCTATGAATATTGTCATGATCAAGCTTGGTTAGCCCTAATATTTACAAAAGGTGAATTTTAAGCTTGAATACTTGCCAAAGTTAAATTTCAAATTGCACAATCGGCCAACAGCAGTGCACATTTAAAAATGAATCTCAAAATTCTCATTTGACGATACAATTTGAAATTCATGGGATTGTTGGTTAGTTATGTAAGTCATTCAAGCAAGGCACAGAAACACCATAGGTGATATCCTAGCTTCAGTGGGAGCATTGCCACTGACTTGCCATTGACTCCAATGGGGCTAATGATTTCAATGTGTCTTATGTAACTATCCAACACTGCATAGATTTGTATTTTCTACAATGGGCCATGCATGAACTATTTGCAGACCAAGAATTATTTGCTAAACAACTTCATATATAAGAAGTCATGAATGATTTTGAATAACAGATACATGTGAGAATTTCACTATTTGGACACACTGAGAAAAGAAATAGAGGTGACATTGTTTGCATACATTATTCTTTATAAATCACTCTCCCAGCTATAGTCTAGATGTTCTATAACATATTAGCCATTTTTGTAATTACATTCTTTTCCTTAAATTTTCTATTGCTTTAATTGGACAAAGTATTCCCCTTCGGTCCTTAAAATGTTATGTAAAGTTGCAATTACCATTGTAATGGCTGCCATATTTCCCATCAGTTATTGTTTTAAGTGTTTTATGTGAACTTAGTGCTCATGAAAGGAGCTTCACTGACAGCCCAGAAAAAATAAGTCCCCCCCTGAGTCCACACAACATGGGCAGAAGCAGCTGCACAATAGCCCAATGAGAGAAGGGAAGTTACATCATTCATTCTCTATACCGAGGGCCCTACCAATTTCACGGCTGTGAAAAATGTGTCACAGACTGTGAAATAAGTCCTTCGCTGTGAAATCTGATCTCCTCCTTGCTGCTGGGTGTGCCCCAGTCTGGGGGCTCCTAGCTGCAAGTTCCAGCTGGCCTGCGGAGGGAGAGGACTTATCCTTCCCTGCATGATCCCTCTTGCTCTCAGGGGGAGATCAGACCCACCTGGGAGTACTTGCCTCACCCCTGTGGCAGGAAGCTCCAGCCTGGAGGTTCCTGTAGCTGGAAGAAATGTGGGAAGTGGGTCGGTTAACCCCCTGCTCCTGGGAGCACCCCAGCCAGGGAGCTCTTAGCTATGAGTCCCTGCTAGGCTGGAGAGAGACAGGACTTTTCCTTCCTTTCATAGCAGCTCTGGGGAGGAGAGAGGACGATCAGACCCATTTCCGGGTACCTTTTGGGTTGGGACTCCCAGGGTTACAACACTGTGAAATTTCAGATGTAAACAGCTGAAAACGTGAAATTGACTATTTTAAAAACCCTCTGGCTGTGAAATTGATCTAAGTGGACTGTGAATTTGGTAGGACCCTATCTATACCCATACAGTCCTGGGTCTCTTTGCTGAAGCTGTCAATGATGGTGAACGCTGGTGTTAGATTTTTTGTGTATGTGGTAGCCACCTGTCCATCGGGAACTGAATGAGCTTCTCAGTCATTTTTATTACCAAACAGTCATCAGATAATAATAACTTTTGGCAAACAGTGATCTGGGCTGAATTTGATCTAGTGACCTCATTCTTGATTATTCAACCTGTGCATGAGGGTGTCAGCAAGGTAAAGTGCCTTATGGGTTTGATTCTGCAAGGGGCTGAAATAGGAAAACACCTGAGCATGTGCCAAAGTGTTTTGTTGGATCCAGCTACAGAGTGCTCAGAACCTGGTAGAATCAACCCCCAAATTCCATTGATGATCCCCAATTATTTCATTTATTTTTCCAGTTGATAATGATGTGCTTGTCATGGCCACTAGGTTCATGCACAAGCCACCATCCAAACAAATATATTTTATCATCAATTGAACTAAAATAAATTTCAAATAATAAAGAACTCTCCATACAATCTAAAAAGGGATGAAAAACAGCTTACAACCCTCAAGTCATCCCCAACGAAAAGCCTGAGGAAATAAATGGCACTTGCAAAGTTTCTTAATTTGTTAATTACAAAAAGTGGCCCCATGGAATCCTTGTATCTCCTGGCCCATTGTATTTTTAGTTGATTTCTGGCACAGGTGCCTTTTTTCTCTCTTTTACTCTCTGTACCAAAACAAACCCCCCACAATTGATTTATACAACCACCTAGAAATTAATCAATAGATCCTGACCTAACAGAGTGCATCGGTAATTTTGTCAATGGAATAATGATTTGTTGGGGTGAATTTTGATCTCAGGGCCTTATGTCCCCTCCTAGATATGGGCATGCATTACATTGCATGCAAATGTGTGGGTAGGGAAGAGGGGTCAATAGCCTCCGGGTTTGTTTTGACTAGGATTTAAAGTTGTTTTATTAGAATTTTAGCATTCTAGCACAGACAGGTCGGTGAACTGGATGAATTGAAAACAAGGGTCCTTCCTAGGTTTCAACTTGACCAACTAGCATATGCTAAAACACAATTTGCCTTGTCTCTACCAGAGTTTTAAAAGGTGTTAGTTAACAGGTTCTGCTAACACACCTTTAAACCTACTCAAGACAAACTCTTGACACTGTCTGTCCCTGGACCCATGGATGATTCTAAATCAAGAGGGCCACATGTAGGACTATGAGGGATCTGCATTGTGTCCCCTGCTATTCCACAGGACAGCTGTTCAAGAGAGAATTCAGTGTAAGAAGAGACCCTTCATTAAGGTGCTCCATGGCTGCTTGCTGTCATAGGAATCCCTCTGTTGGGGTTGGGCTGACAGAAAGCTGGAGGTAAAGAGCTGGAAAGCTTGAGGACTGCACAGAGGCACTAGCAGAGGTCAAACTAGAGAAATAAGTGAAACACTCTACAAAGTCTTTTCACAACTCAAGTCTTGTTACTCATGAGAAGCCACTTACAAGAGATTATGCAGAGCTTAATAATATGACTCTCATTTCTTTCTTGTGGGATTGGATTAGCAATTAAATAGCTGACATTGTAATGATCATCATTACATTTACTGGTGAACACTCCCATGAAACAAATAGGGGCACTTCACACCTCTCAGACTGCCAGCAGTCTCCGCCCTAGCAGACCTTCCTGCATTGGGTTTACATCTGGTTCACAAGTCCACATCTGGAGGCAAGTCAGCAATACGTGTGGTTAACAGTTTCAAGAGCTACATTTTGGAAGTTACCTGCACAACCCTCAGAGGTAGAGATGAACCTTTTTTAAATGAAAGTTTAGTTTAGGGAGCTTGAGGTGCAACCACCAGGGGAAAATACTGGCTGAGGGCAGATGTAATCTGACTCCTGGGCATTTGGATGGTCTTCTAACTTTAAATAATCCCCTGAAATCCCTGCAGATCTTGGGGTATCTGCATGCTTTCAGGGCTAAACTCCTTGATTCTTCCCCTGGAGGAAAACTTTGTTCACAGAAGGAAGAATTCTGAGGAAACTCCCCTGAATCCTTAATGGATTTTTCTTCCTCCTTGCTCTCCAGTTGTGGATGTGCCTACAGGGAAGCTCATCTACAAAGAATGTAGTTTTGCCCTTTTCAGCTGGTCCTGTGTTTTTTATGATTCACTAATATACAGATGAGAAATGATACATATCGAGAGAGAACCAATTTATATGCTATAAATAAAACTATGAGGAAAATGAGGGGATTCAGCATAAGAATAAAACCAACATCTCCAAGTATGCTACAGAACAAGTATTCACAAGTTTAAGTAATATATATATTGTTATTATGTAGGCTGAAGCTGCTAGAGAATGTGTGTACGTAGCAGACGTTTTGCTATTTTCAGATTGCCATAACTTTTGCCCCAGTAGGTGGGGCTGTTCAGCATTAAATTTGTTCTGTGCAGCGCCGTAAAAGCATTTGGAAAAATAAGATAGCTTCTATTTTTATTTCCCTATTCTAACTCATTGTGAGAACATTTGCAGACATCAAGCACTTTCCAGATATTTTAAACTTTATAGACTTCATTTTCTTGTGTGAAAATGGAAATAACTTGAAAATGCACTTTAAATGAGATGCCTTTAGGAACGTGTTTTAGTGAGTGTTTGCGATACTGAACATATGTTATTAAATACCAATTAAATTGGGAGACAGGAAGATTTAGGGGACTGGTAATTAATTATTAATTATTATTATTATTATTTTTAGATGCCTATGCAGTTTGTTGCCAGGGCAGCTGGACAGCTCAGTTACAATGATTAAAATACAAAATGAAAATGTGAAAGTCTACAACATTGGTTCATAGATCATAAAGCCAGAGGGGTCATTGTGATAATCTAAATCTCCTGTATAACACAGGTCATAGGACTTCCCTGAATTAATTCCTGTTTGAATTAGAAAAATAACTAGTTTTGGTTTTAAAATGTTCAGTGAGTAAGTAGCTCCAATTGTTAATTACCCTCACTTAAAATTTTTGCCTTATTTCTTATTCACATTGGGCCACACCAAAGTCAATGGACTTTAGGGGTCTAACTCACTTAGCCGCTTTTGAAAATCTTTCAAAAATCCCACTCTCAGGAAATAGGCAGCTGCATTCCCCAATAGCTGAAGTTTCTAGGTGGGGTTCAGAGGTAGCTCTAAACCTCTCACAATCTGATGGTTCAGCTGAGAGTTAACCAACACAAAGATGTCCATTGTGAAGCCCATGTCTGAGAGAAATGGCTGTAGTCTCCAGGCTGTGGATGTTGAAAAGCACTGCAGGCCATTGCTGCTATCTAGTCATTCCAAAGAAATGATTGATTCTGTAGGAGCCAGAGGTACACACAACTTCTACCAACTCATCCAAATGCTTCTCCCTACCAACAAGTTGTGCTTTTATTTTATCCAGGCTGAGTCACAGTCCATTCGCTTTCACCCAGAGCCCTACTTCTGCCAGACACTAGGAATGTAATCAGACTGTAAAATTTGGGCTTGATGAAATGTAGCAAACTACCATCAGCTCACGGATGGCACTGCAGCTGCAAATGTTGCACCACCTTCCTTCATGGCTTCATTGACACATTTAACAAGAGGGGAAACCCATGGAACTGTCTGTGTTCGGGTCTTAACAAAGGAGAGCCAGGTACCTAGCACTACCCCCTAGGGCCTGTCTGAAAGGAAAGCGCAATCCCATCACTCCATTCCCTTCTCACAAATTCTTGAAGGCAACTCAGCAATGCCTTGTGGTCAGTAGTTTCAAAAGATACTAATAGAGCAACTAGAATCTGTATGAACACCTAGTTCTTATCCATTACTAGAAGGGGACCATCAACCACGGATAGAATTTTTAATGTCTTCCAGCACTAAGAGTGGAAGGATGATTAGGTGGTTAGGGTATGAGCCAGAGACCAGGGTTCAATTCCTTGACCCACCACAGACTTCCTGTGTGTCCACAGACAAGTTGCTTGGATTCCCTATCTGTAAAATATGGATAATAGTACTTCATAGGGGTGTTGTGAGGCTAAATACATTAAAGATGTTGAAGAGCTCAAATATGGGGGAATTATAAAATGGGGGATATACAAGTACCTAAAACAGATTGATAGGTTGAACTCTTGGCCTCCTTGAAGTCTTTTTGCCATTGACTTCAATAGGGCCAGGATTTCACCCTATGTAGTTAAACACTAACTGCATTTATATATATTATATATATATATATATATACACACACATACACACACACGCTTAACCAGCCATACCAGCTTTTGGTTGCTCCTGACCCGAGCCATATTTGCACCAATGACCAGGTGTCCTTCAGTTACTTCCAATCTCCTATTTATTGTTTCTAAGAGGAAATGAAAGTGAAATACTTGTCCACTCTTTACTAAAGTGCAACTGAAAAATATAGCTTGCAATCATTTATTTCTTTAAACATAATTTTCTTTGTTAGCACCAAACTTTTTAGACCTGAAACTGTTCTTCATTTACCTCTGGCTAAAATTTCACTCTCCTTTAATATTAAAACAAGACAAATTGATAACATTAAAGCAGCATTGTTATGTAGTTCAGTGCTACAATTTAACATACCATAAAACAGATATGCTGTAGCAGGGAATGTCCTGCAGATTTTACATTATCTATTTTTAATATTTGCTACTTTTTTACTTAGAAATTACTCTTCTTAAATAGAACAGGAGTACTTGTGGCACCTTAGAGACTAACAAATTTATTTCAGCATAAGCTTTCGTGGGCTATAGCTCACTTTTTTGGATGCATCACGAAAGCTTATGCTGAAATAAATTTGTTAGTCTCTAAGGTGCCACAAGTACTCCTGTTCTTTTTGCAGATACAGACTAACATGGCTGCTGCTCTGAAACTCTTCTTAAATAATTAGCTATAATTTTTGTATGACCTTATAATGTGTTTTGCTTTGCTACTCGGATGTTGCTGTATTGATTGTGAGATCCTTGGGGAAGAAGAGTGTCTTCTTCTGTCTCGTACATGGCTGAGCAAATCAGCACCTAAGAAATAATAAAACAACAAATAATAGTAATTCAGCTAGCAGGAAAAAAAAAACTTTATCCCAGTTCTGGTTCATGCTATCATTTATGGTGGCGATAAAACAGGAGGAAGTAAACTGTCTCTCGCAAAGTCAAGAACCCATTGGAGTTTTGGCTGAGTATGACCATACGATCAGGCCCTTTGTTTGTGCTCCATCAGAAACAAAGGTAAAGTATCAGTCGGATGAAAATGATGAAAGACTTGGCGGGGCAGGGGAGGAGAAGATTGTTTCCAGTGGTAGCTGATGCCCAAAATAAGTGGTGGAACTGCAGGTAGCAATGTGCACAAACATGATTTACCCTGCGGTGAGTCCCACCTGTGCAAGCCCCATATTGCACCAGTCCAGATCATTTATTGCACTTTGCACTAGTGCAGCTATGTTGGTGTAGCTAGATAGGTGCAAAAATACATTATGCAGACTCGCCCTTATCACTACTGAACAAATCCTACTGGTGGCAGTTCTGTGAACTGCAGCCTCCAGGGGTTGACTCAACTCCAGTGTGACCAGGAGCCCCCAGTGGCAGCACATGGTATTGAACCTTACATTACATGACCAGACCCACTATCCAGATGACTTTATTGGTGGGGCTTAGCCCCATTATCTCCTACTGCTAAGCTGCTCCTGGTCATGCTATGTTTCTCCTGCTATTGAAAAGGAAGTGACAGAAAATGTGAGCGTAATGGAAAATATACTCACAATCAAAGGCCCAAGTCCTTTTAATCTTAGCCTTCTTATAAGTCTTTTCTTACAATACCATCCAGCTGTTATCACTATTACTGGTTCTATAGCTATGTAAATGTACCCAGCCCTTTACAAAGCACAGTACAATGCAAAGAGAGATGGGACCCGGTACAAATTCATATCCAGATCCCAGGTTCTCAAAGTTAAAGGGGGCTCAGCTTTGATATTCCACTTTGATCACATTTCTGAATACAACACTGCGACTCCACTGCCATTATTTTCCAGTAAACTGTGGTGGTTAAAGCGGTTTGCAATTTTAACAACATCATAATCCATGATGATGTAGTATTCAGGCCTGTAAGTTTGCCTGAGATAGAAGTTTGAGTCTTGTTTGCCCATTTGACTTTTGATATTTTTATATTCTTACTAATACCTTTGGGGGGGGAGAGAAGCAAAGACACGGTGTGTGTGTTACATCTGCCCACAAGCAGATGAGGTGAAAAGAGATAAGAGAGAGAGCTAAAGTGTTGTTGGGTAGAGTGGGAGTTTAATATATGAGCCTACACTTGAAGGACAATCCTGCCTCCTCTCCTCTCCTGAGATAAGGTAAAGCAACCAGTCGGGAAGGACAAAGGAAGATGGGGAGCGAGGCATAAGAAATATTAAAAAGCCAAAGAAATGCCTGTCCCTGACCAAAACATAACCTCACTCCTTACCCCTCATATGGGGTACAAAAGAGCCTGCAGATCCACAACCCTCCAAAGTGGAACATGACTATAAATTGTAAGTGGTGGGATCAGGTATAATTAAGCCTGGTAAGAAGGAGGAGGTCAGGGTAAAAAGGGGACAGAAAAGTTCTGCAGCATACAGAGCTATGGATATGCTTGCTTAATTAACCCAATAAACATCGCATTGCCTGCACTTCGAACTATAGTCTTCTGCTTTCTGTCTACATGACAAGAACCAAGGGAAGGGCGAGGGAAAAGCCCTAACACATCAGTTCTGTAAAAAAACAAAACAAAGCAAAAACAATAAGAAATCAAACCAAACCAAAAACCCTAGGGGTTCTTCTTTTCTGTGGGAAGTTGCAACAGTTTTTAAAACTACAAGGGAGAAATCTTGACCTCATTGAAATGAATGGCAAAAGTCCTATTAACTTCCATGGGGACAGGATTTGACCCTAGAATTTCTGTGTTGTCACTGATAAAAGGTGAAAGAGCTCCCTTCTACACCTACTTAGATGGACCCAGGAAACTTGCTGGCTGGTTTACCCATGAAGAACCCATCCTATAATCTTTACTTAGGGTACGTCTACACTACCCGCTGGATGGCGGGTAGTGATCAAGCTATCAGGGATCGATTTATCGTGTCTAGTGTAGACGCGATAAAATCGATCCCTGATCGCTGTGCCGTCGACTCCAGAACTCCACCACGGTGAGAGGCAGAAGCGGAGTCGACAGGGGAGCGGCAGCAGTCCACTCGCTGCCATCCTCACGGGCAGGTAAATCGACCTAAGAGACGCTGACTTCAGCTATGCTATTCGCGTAGCTGAAGTTGTGTATCTTAGGTCAAACCTCCCCCGCCCCCAGTGTAGACCTAGCCTTAGGCAAAAGTCCCACTGAAGTCAGAGGGAGTTTTTCCAGAATAGGAACTGCAGGATCAATACTGGAGTGGGGATGTGTGGAATAAATGGGAAATGAGTTTTAGGCTGATAGCTGTACAAGGCTAATGTGTATCACCTGCATTGTCGTAATGGTCACACTTTCTATTCAAGTTCCTTTTATAGAGGGTTAACAAATGATTACTAGTGTTATAAGCTTATTACACACAAGTAGCATGTGGGATAGATGTTGTTACCACATCACAAGGAATGCATTAGAGATAATGATAAGTTTTGGTTGTAAGCAAACTTTTGGCCTATTGGACTTAAACATATTCAGTTAACTATTTATGGACACATTTTATTACAAATATATTAACCCTTTAAAATATTTAATGGAGCCTAAATATAAAATGGGGCAACTTAAATTCATTAAATGCTAAATTCTGTCTCATTTACACAGGTGTAAATCTGCAGTGACTCCTTTCACTCCGTTGGAATTTTACCTGATTTATACTGGTGTATCAGGAAACAGAATTTGACCTTAGATAGGAATGGCTAGTGAGCATGCCTATTACTCATTAGATAAAAGCCGCCTTTAGTTGAGATTTGGTTGGTTAGGCAGAGGCAGTAAGGTCTTTGTCTTTGGAAACTTTGGTACATTTTTCTCTCTGTGAGTATGAGAATGAGGTTTTTATTAATTATTTTATTATTTTGCTTTCCTTTTATCTTTTTAAGACAGGGACTGAAAACCTATTCATGTGAAAAAGTCAGATCCCATTAAACAGGGAAAGGAAAAAAAAACACATTGTGTCCTGTGTCCTCGGTGTCTCATAAAGGCTGGAGGGAACAATTTGGAGGGGAAAAAAGGCAAATGTGGGGAGGCGGAAGCAAGGGAAATCAGACTGGACTAACCCTCCCTCAAAAAGACAGAGCTTCCGGAATGTTCACACCCTTCTAGAAAACAAGATGTGATCCTCAGCTGTGGCTGCTGATTCCCCCACTGCCTGGCACTTTGCACTGGGGTTAAATGACAATACAATGTGAGTGCCAAGTGGGTGTAAAAAGACATCATTGCAGGATGGTAGCATTTCCCCCCCAGTTATAAATGACTATACAAGGTGCGAGGTAGAGGAGAATCATGCCCTGGCAGTTTGCCATGGGATGGCTAGGAGAAGACCAGACGCCATGGAGGTATGGACAGCCAGGGCTGCTCTAGGTTATGACCAGAGCTAGACGAGCTCTGGCAAGGCTCAAAATTCAGAGGGCATTGCCCAAACCCTATCTGGGGTTTGAACCTTTTGAAATCCCCTCTGCTCTGTTGCCAGATATATACATAGTTTGGTTATGTTGTATCTAATTTGCAGCATACTTTTCATATAGCTCTTGGTCCTGACTTTTGTTTACACTATGGTCCCCTTACACCATTCTGGCTGTGTAATGGGACCTTAAAGTTAGACGTAAATTACAGTTCTACGAGTTTTAAGAGCTCTTTATACTGCCAGAGTGGTGTAAAGGGAGCCATTAGCGTATAGGAGAAACAGGCCTCTTATTCTGAAGCTGGTTTACAATATCCTTTTGTAACCCATTGGTGAGCCTGTAACAGTTCTCCTCGGTGCCTGATCTACAGAGGATATGAGTCTATTATGACCCAAGCTGGCTCTTTGGCTCATGCTTTTTAGCTCTGGAAGTTCCCCAGTTCAATCCCTGATGTGTCAGCCACAATGGCTGCTATCGCCTTTTCACAGATCATTTAACTTTGGTGAGATTATGTTGTGATTGGACACTTAAGTCACATGGTGATCCAGGGTTTGCATAGCTGTTGTATAGAAGAGGAAGGTTTGAGTGAGTCTCTGGGACTCTCAAGGAGTAGCAGTAGTTTAGAAAGAGGTGGTAGATTATTGGCATTAGGGAACTTTAGAACATAGAAAACCTTTTCCTTTACAATCATGAAGGCATGGCCAAAGCAACATTCCTAGAAAAATCAGACTGTTCAGATTTATTGATTGGATGAAGAGTTCCTCTCATTTCTACAAAGTAATTGTATTCCCTGCACCAGGAGCTTCAGGGAGGGACTTAAGCAATTTATTGTGGTTTTGCCCAAATCTCATTTTACAGATGTGGAGAACTGGAACACAGAGCTTAAGGCTCCCCAACAACAGAGGAGTTGTTTGCAGAGCCAGAATTATAATTCAGGAGTTTCCAGTACTCTGAGAAGACCATGCCATTCTTATGCTGCAGTGGAACATTTTGATAAGTAAACCAGGTTCCATTATGGGCTGCATCTTTTAGTTCCTGGTTTCTATCTTTGTTCCATGTTCTTATTCTAAAGAGTAATATGACTCGATCTGAGGGGATAAGTACTCTATACTGCCTCAGCAATGTTCCTTTCCTTGTTCCATTCTCAAAAGGAGGTTTTCATTTTTTTTTTCTCAAGGGATCTCACTATCTGTCTGTTGCTTAATATGAAGCAGAGGATGACTCCTCTATTCGTTTTGAAAGAAAGTCAGGACATGCAGCATTGTTATGCAGATCAGTAAAATGTACAGCTTTTGACAGTTTGAGGTGAAGTAATATTAGCTATAGAGTACCTATAGAGAGTATATTCCTGCTAAGGGTAGGTCCACACTAGGAAGTTTTCCTGGCATAGCTGTGCCTATAGGGGTATGATTTTTTGGTGTCGTAGCTGTGCTGATAGAATGTATAAGCATTATATTCGTACAAAAGTCATTATACAGAGCAGGGAGCCAGCAAAAGCTATACAGGTTCAGCTATACAGCTATACACTTTTATACTGATATAACTGCTTCTGCGCTAGGAGGGTTTTATCAGTTTCACTATAGCAGTATAGTTAAAATGGCAACATTTCCTAGCTTAGAGTAGGCCTAAGACAAGTGTAGTTAGGCTGGGCCTGAGAAAAGGTGAAAGGTTGATGTCAAAAAAATATTAAGTTCAAGTCTGCATCCTTGCCACACATCATACTTTAGAGGATGAGTTATGACGAATGCACACTGCAGAAAGCCCTAACTTAACCAATCTTTCTTCCTTTCCATTTTTTCTACACCTCTAAGAATTTGTAATTATCCAAAGGGTGACCCAGAAACCTCTTGTTGCCAACTGGCAGAGGACACAGGGAGGCATAGAGCTTTATCCTCTGGGTCTATCTACATAATAGTGCACCACAGGGTGGCATGTGAGATCTCTACCAACAGCCAGTAACACACTGGTCATATTAATCATTGCAAAATGTATATGCAGATAATATTTAAGAAGTTATATATCTACAGTGGAAAATATGCTCTGAAAGCCTGGAAGTTAAAAGCAGGTCACCAAGAGGTGACTGATCTTGGACAGTCTGTTCAGGCAGAGGATAGGAGGTGCTTTTCTCTCTTTGTTTGGTTTAAGTGTGTGTTGTGCATTGTGTGTCTCACAAGGTAAGCCTATCTGCAGGCAGAGCCAGATGCTAATTAAAAGATTGCAAGGTTGATGACAGAGGAAAAACAATCAGCAGGGGGGGTCCTGTTTGTAAATAAAGATCCAAGGACTGCTTTGCTATATTGAGGATTGCAAAAAGTCACAGGATCTTTCCACTGAGAAGGTAAGAGGACGGCATGACTTGTCTCATGAACTCAAGATCACAGCTGAGTGATCTTTTACTCTGTAGAAGCTGACAATGGTTAGTTAAGCATGTTATGATTTTATTTTATGTATAATCATTTGTTTCCATTATTTCTACTTGCGTCTTCTTGAGTCTCTGTTCTTGTTAAATACATGCTTTCTGGTTTTTACTATCAACATATCTAAGTGCTGTGAGCTAAGGAAAACAGTGGTCCTGAGGTGTAACTGATAAGCTGGTGTGTACTATTCCTTTGGGAGTAGTGGATCTGTGAATTCTGAGTGTCTAAAGGCTGGACACTCCGGGGGGACACTTGGAGGGGCTTGGGGTATGCCTATCATTAACCTGTAGAGAGATCAGGGCCTGCAGAGGCCTAGAGGGGAGTGCTCGTGTTGCCAGAGGCTGGTGGTGCTGGGGAGCTGACCCCTGGCAGGCACAGATAAGGTTTCCTCATGTTAAGGGCAGGTGGGAGCAAGGCACCTCACAATCCTGATACTGTTGGGAAACATCACAGAAAGTCCAACTTTAAATACAAATATTTAGATAATAAAATTTCAATAAAATGCTTGAAGCAACAACAGGTGTCAGGGAGTCATGACCGCCGTGCCCTTCCCATACTGCTAAATACGATGCAGGTCCTGGCAGTGGTGGTCTGGAAAGGCTGAGAACACAGCAACAAGTAGGAAGATGACAAATAATATTTCCAATAAAACAAGTTCAAAGCACGTGTTGGAGTATACTGCGAGTTGCAAGACATGCAATTTGCATTGCATTCAAGTCACCAGGGCCTGATGTAAATGAATCCTAGAATATTCAAGAGGTTGACTGAGGAGATATCAGAGCCATTAGCGATTATGTTTGAAAAGTTATGGAAGATGGGAGAGATTCCAGAAGACTGGAAAAGGGCAAATATAGTGCCAATCTATATAAAAGGAAAATAAGGACAACCCGGGGAATTACAGACCAGCCAGCTTAACTTCTGTACCCAGAAAGATAATGGAGCAAGTAATTAAGCAATCGATTTGCAAACATCTAGAAGATAATAAGGTGATAAGTAATGGTCAGCATGGATTTGTCAAGAACAAATCATGTCAAACCAATCTGATAGCTTTCTTTGACATGGTAACAAGCCTTGTAGATAGGCAGAAGTGGTAGACATGAAAGTGGTAGACATTGGAAGTGGTAGACATTGTCTTTAATAAGGCTTTTGATGCTGTCTTGCATGACCTCATAAACAAACTAGGGAATGCAACCTAGATGAAGCTACTATAAGGTGGGTGAGAGTAGTTCCCAGACAGTAGTTATCAGTGGTTCACAGTTATGCTGGAAGGGCATATCAATTGGGATCCTGCAGGGATCGGTTCTGAGTTTGGTTCTATTCAATATCTTCAACAATATTTTAGATAATGGCATAGAGAGTACACTTAGAAAGTTTATGGATGATACCAAGTGGGGAGGGGTTGTAAGTGCTTTGGAGGACAGGATTATAATTCAAAATGATCTGGACAAACTAGAGAAATGGTCTGAAGTAAATAGGATGAAATTCAGTGAGGACAACTCCACTTAGGAAGGAACAATCAGCTGCACACATACAAAATGGGAAATGACTGCCTAGGTAGAAGTACTGTGGAAACGGATCTGGGGGTCATACTGGACCACAAGCAAAATATGAGTCAACAGTGTAACGCTGTTGCAAAAAAAGTGAACATCATTCAGGGATGTATTAGCAGGAGAGTTGTAAGCAAGTAGTGTTGCCAACTGTCTAATCACACGGACCCAAAGACACTTGCCCCACTCCCTGACCTGGGGTCCCGCCCCTCACAACCCACCCACCCTCACTCACTTTCACTGGGCTGGGACAGGGAGTTGGGCTGCAGGAGGGGTGTGGGCTGAGCTGAGGGGTTCAGAGTGCTGGAGTTGGCTTCAGGCTGAGCCTGAGGCAGGGGGTTAGAGTGCAGGAGTGGGTTTAGGGTGCAAGCTCTGGGAGGGAGTTTGGGTGCTGGAGGGGGCTCAGGGCTGGGGCAGGGGACTGGGGTGGGAGTTTGGGTGTTGGTGGGAGGGTCCAGTCTGGGGCAAGGGGTTGTGGGGCAGGAGGGGTGCAGGCTCTGGGAGGGAGTTTAGGTGCAGGAGGGGACTCTGGGCTGGGGCAGGGATGTGCTGGCTGCTTCTGGGAGTGGTGTGGGGCCAGGGCAAGCAGGGAACCTGCCTTAGCCCTGCTGTGCCACCAGACTTTTAGCAGGCTAAATTCTCCTGGTTTGGCGTCAGTAGCCTCAGGGAGATAGAGCCTGAATCCGGGAGACTTCCGGTGAAAACGGGAGGTTTGGCAACCCTATGAGCAAGACATGAGAAGTCATTCTTCTGCTCTACTCCACGCTGATTAGGTCTCAACTGCAATATTGTTTCCTGTTCTGAGCACCACATTTCAGGAAAGATGTGGACAAATTTGGGAGAGTCCTGAGAAGAGCAACAAAAATGATTAAAGGTCTAGAAAACATGACCTACGAGGGAAGACTGAAAAAACTGGTTTTGTTTAGTTTGGAGAAGAGAAGACTGAGAGGGGACATGATAACAGATTTCAAGTACATAAAAGGTTGTTACAACTAGGAGGGAGAAAAACTATTCTTGTTAACCTCTGAAGATAGGACAAGAAGCAATGGGCTTAAATTGCAGCAAGGAAGGTTTAGGTTGGACATTAGGAAAAACTTCTTAATTTTCAGGGTGGTTAAGCACTGGAATAAATTGCCTAGGGAGGTTGTGGAATCTCCATCATTGGAGATTTTTAAGAGCAGGTTAGACAAACACCTGTCAGGGATGGTCTAGATAATACTTAGTCCTGACATGAGTGCAGGGGACTGGACTAGATGA
The DNA here is from genome assembly GCF_016161935.1 of Mauremys reevesii. NCBI lineage: Eukaryota > Metazoa > Chordata > Testudines > Geoemydidae > Mauremys > Mauremys reevesii. The sequence continues at coordinate 270,453,369 of NC_052624.1, forward strand.
CCTCTTGAGGTCCCTTCCAGTCCTATGATTCTTGGTCTGTTATTGCTACTGGCTGCACTGTCTGAGTGTTCAATGCTCTGTAGTTTCTGTGCTGTTCATGAGAAAGCTGTGGGGATTTCCACAGCTATGTAATTCTTTGTTTTGCATGTAACATTGTTATATAGACACAATGTTTGTGGTAAAAAGCCACCCTTATATCAGGCAGTATTTTTACTATCCATGCCAGAGGATAGAAGGATCACATTACTGTAGATACAACATTTCATGCACTTTTCACTTTTGGCTGTGTCCATGATATGGGGGGCCAAATCTCAAATCCAATAAAGCTCAGTAATAACTGCCATCAGGAAGCTGTTGAGTGTCCTTTGTAAGAGGACTTGATGGTCTCAGTCCAGTGGTAGTTGAGATCCTTGTGGACAATCCTGGCAGAGAGGCAAAGGCCTACACGTGTGTATGTGAATGGTGAATCCCTTGAAGGAACCTCTCCAGCCCAAGGCTGAGGTGCAGAGGTGTGTCAGGATGGGGAAGCTGCTGCTGCTGCTCATAGTTTACTGGATAAACAGCTGATCTCAATATCCCAGCAAATCTTTCATGAACGCTGGATTCACTTTCAAAGGAAGGGCTGGACATGCCTTTTTGGCACAGCCCAGAAGAAGGGGTGAGGTAGAGCTGCACCTCGCTAAGGGGAGCAAAGGGAAGGATTCTGCTTTCCTGTACACCTTGCTGTGCCGGGGTCTGTGTGTGTGTGTGTGTGTGCGCGCACACTGCTACTATGCTCATGGTGTATGCTGTTGTCAGTCCCATCTCAGCATGCTTCTGTCAGTCCCCACAGACTAGTATATATTTCGGGGGCGAGGACTTCTCACTCTTGTTGGACAACCATGGAGGAGTGGGCAGAGAGAGTACTGTGCTCTCTGCATGCAAGGACAGCAATTCCCCCTGGCTCTTAAGGGTATGTCTACACTGCAATCAAGCATCTGCGACTGGCCTGTGTCAGCTGACTTGGGCTCATAGGGCTTCAGGTGTGAGGCTATAAAATTGCAGGCCTGGTCTACACTAGGCGTTTAAACCGGTTTTAGGAGCGTAAAACTGATTTAACGCCACACCCGTCCACACTGAGAGGCCCTTTATATCGATATAAAGGGCTCTTTAAACCGGTTTCTGTACTCCTCCCTAACGAGAGGAGTAGCGCTAGTATAGGAATTACCATATCGGATTAGGGTTAGTGTGGCCGCAGATCGACGGTATTGGCCTCCGGGTGGTATCCCACAGTGCACCACTGACCGCTCTGGACAGCAATCTGAACTCAGATGCAGTGGCCAGGTAGACAGGAAAAGCCCCACGAACTTTTGAATATTTCCTGTTTGCCCAGCGTGGAGCTCCGATCAGCACATGTGGCGATGCAGTTAAAAATCAAAATAAAGAAAGAGCTCCAGCATGGACCATGCGGATGTGATTGCTGTAAGGGCAGGCAAATCTGTTCTATCAGCGCTCCGTTACAGAAGACGAAATTCAAAATCATTTTTAAAAAATCTCCAGACAGATGCCATAGCAGGGACTCAGCGCACTGCTGCGTGACAAGCGTAACGGAAAGCCAAAGAATCAAATGGACGCTCATGGACTGGAGGATTCAAGCTATCCCACAGTTCCTGCAGTCTCTGAAAAGCATTTGCATTCTTGGCTGAGCTCCAAATGCTTCTAGGGTCAAACACAGTGTCTGTGGTGGGTCAGAGCATAGCTCGGCAATTTACGCACTCCCCCACCCACCCCCAGAAGTGAAAGGGAAAACAATCCTCTCTTGACTCTTTTACATGTCACCCTATCTTTACTGAATGCTGCAGATAGACGTGATGCTGCAGCACTCATCACCAACATCCTTGCTCCCCCCCGGCCATGGGTGGCTGATGGTGCAATATGGCTGATATCCATCGTCATCATCAGCCTATTGGCACATGGGGCAGTGCAAAAGGACTGGTAACCATGATGACTAGCAACCGTGAGGTCGATCAAGGGCGCCTGGCCCTAATTTTTCCTGGTAGATGGTGCAGTGTGGCTGGTAACCGTCCTCATCATAGCAACAGGGGGCTGAGCTCCATCAGCCCCCACCCTTCATGTGTAAAGAAAAGATTCAATTGCCCCTGGACTAGCAGCAGGATGCTGGGCTCCTCTCCTCCACATTCCTTACTGTCCTGTCTGGACTATCATAGCAGCTGGAGGCTGCCTTCCACTCATTTCTCACTAACAAGTCACTGTGTCTTATTCCTGCATTCTTTATTACTTCATCACACAAGTGGGGGGACAATGCTACGGTAGCCCAGGAAGGCTGGGGGAAGAACGGAATCAACAGGTGGGGTTGTTGCAGGAGCACCCCCTGTGAATAGCATACAGCTCATAATTTCTGCGGGATCTGACACAGAGCAGCTGTGCTCTCTGGTTCTATAACAAATGGTGCAGTGCAAAAGGACTGGTAACCATGATCATCTTATTACCAATTTATGGTATGGTAGATGGTACAGTATGGCTGGTAACCATCTCTGCTGTCATGCAAAAGCATGCTGCTGTGTAGCGCTGCTGAATCGCCTCTGTGAGCGGCATCTAGTACACATACGGTGACAGTCACAAAAGGCAAAACAGGCTCCATGATTGCCATGCTATGGCATCTGCCAGGGCAATCCAGGGAAAAAAGGCGCGAAATGCTTGTCTGCTGTTGCTTTCCCAGAGGAAGGAGTGACTGACGACATTTACCCAGAACCACCCACGACAATGATTTTTGCCCCATCAGGCACTGGGATTTCAACCCGGAAATTCCAAGGGGCAGGGGAGGCTGCGGGAACTATGGGATAGCTACGGAATAGCTACCCACAGTGCAACAGTCCAGAAATAGACGCTAGCCTCGGACCGTGGACGCACACCACCGATTTAATGTGTTTAGTGCGGCCGCGCGCACTCGATTTTATACAATCTGTTTTGCTAAACCGGTTTATGTAAATTCGGAATAATCCCCTAGTGTAGACGTACCCACAGTGTGTTAGAGAGCTTATTCCTTCACTCTCCCACTTCCCTGGTCCTTCTCGCATGAATAGAGAGCAACAATACCCGAAGTCCGAAGGTGCAAACAATTCGATGTTTATTGGGGTGAACTTCTAGCAAGCTTAAATCCAAGTTCCTTTTTCCTTATTTTTGAATCCCAACTTACTTCCTGTTTGCCCCTAATTTATATAGTAATATTCTTAGCTATACCTTAACCAATCATTCTACTAAAATTTACCTAACCAATCCCAACATATTGTAACACGATTAGCTAACCGATTATATCCCATCACCTTAATTAGTTTACGCCCAGCAAAATTAATTATACAGCGGACAGAAACAATCACAGAACCAGACAGAGACCATGCAAATAAACATACAAAACAATACAGAAGTGAGGATTTCACAACTACATCTATACAGACATAAGGGTTTTCCAACTGTGTCTGTTGGTAAGTGAGTTCTTACCAGACAGAAAACTATCAAACTAAATTTCCTTTTACATGTTCTAGGCCAGGGGTCGGCAACCTTTCAGAAGTGCTGTGCCGAGTCTTCATTTATTCATGCTAATTTAAGGTTTCGCCTGCCGGTAATACATTTTAATGTTTTTAGAAGGTCTCTTTCCATAAGTCTTTAATATATAAAACTAAACTATTGTTGTATGTAAAGTAAATAAGGTTGTTAAAATGTTTAAGAAGCTTCATTTAAAATTAAATTAAAATGCAGAGCCCCCAGGACCCAGGCGGTGGGAGTGCCACTGAAAATCAGCTCGCATGCCGCCTTTGGCACACGTGCCATAGGTTGCCTACCCCTGTTCTAGACTCTTCCCTTTCTCTGGAGGTGATAGATCGGATCACTTTCCTAACAGCCCCAAATTACCTTATTTCAATATGACTAAACAGGGCCTTAGACTGTCACAGTGAGAGCAGGCCCTTACACAGATAGACAATGATTTTGATTCTTTCTTTTATACCTCTATAACTAGCTAAGTGATAAGAATACACCTACATTCTTAAAGTATAGGCTTTTGCAGACAGGCTTGAATACCTATATCCTAACACAGTGTAGGCATCCAGGCTCTTCCTCCCCACTCACGGGGTACCAGAGCCTGGTAGTCTACTCTGCAATTTTATGGCCCCACAGTCCAAGACCCATGAGCCCAAGTCAACTGACACGGGCCAGCTGCGGATATTTTATTACAGTGTAGACATATCCTAAATGGCCTGTACCGTAGGGAGGAAGGTGGACTGTATGGAGTGGTTAGAGAGGTCTGGAGCACAGCTCTTCGTGTTTGTCCTCACACTACACACTGAGCTATCTCCCTAGACAGTGTAGGCCGGAAAGGGCCAGACCGACCCCAGAACAGTAAATCCATCCAGCATGTAAAGACGCAAAAGGAATTAGAACATGTACCAGGGCAAACTACTGTTTGCAATTAAAATTCATGGTGCCTAGAATGATTTCTCTGTTTGGATGGGAGGAACAACAATAGGGATTGAATGAAGAGCTGATGCACTTAGTCATGACAGCTGTTTCTAGGCTAAGCCTTTAACCATCCCTATAACAAACTTGTCAAAGACTCACATTTAAAATTTCCAAGTGAGTTGCGACCTGCCTATGATTTCTGCCAGGGGCAAATATTAGATTTTTTTTTATTACATTTGCTTCTGATAAGAAGAAAAAAGTGACAGAACTGAGGGTGGGTGAAATGCACAATAAAACCTGGAATGACGAGGGTAAAATCCACATCTAAATAATACCTGTTAATAACAACCATTCCTAGGCCCTGGTGGCAGAAACATGGTTGTTTGTGACGTAATTTTTTCCACTAGGGGCTGTGTGTGAAGTGAAAAGATGCTGGGGGTGTTTGGGAAGCTTTTACAATGGAGCATGAGGGTTCCTCTATGTATGTGCAAGTTTTTTTTTCTTTTGTATTCTGTGTCTATTTGTAGATACACTGTTAATGCAAGGCCACTTGGCTTTTCCTAATAACCTGATAACACTCTGCTTGCTACTGGCGTTGGTTATACCCTTCTGCAGAATACCAGGGAAGAAGAGAAATAAAGAAGGTGCCAGACCCTTTGGTAGATAAAGTCCATAGTTATAGCTATAGCTATCAAACTAGCCACTCTTCTTTACCTGAGGGTACCAAGGTTGTAGGCATGCACAGCCACAAACGCCGCTGACAGGTACCATGTACGAACCCGTGCCAGGCTTCTTTTAGCCAGGGGAGGGTTGTTCCAGAGCTGCTACCGCTCCCATTGCCGCTCTGGCCAAGGAAAGGAGGTTCTGAGGCCTGGCATTGTACTTAACAACGGTGTTGGAGGCAAAACTAAGGAATGGACTGGATCAGTATTATCCACCAAAAAGAAAGAATGGCTCACAGTGAAAGACACTCATCTCCGTAGGAGATATAGCCTGAGTTTCCTCATTAATCAATCAGGCCCATCAATTCAGATTCTACAACATCCCTGTTAGTGTCATAGGTACATTTTACAGATGGGGAAAGTGAGGCAGGAGTATTGATTTGTAGAAAACAGCAGAGCAAACCCATGGCGGAGCAAGGAAGAGGTCTCAGGAATTCTGACTCTCAAGTTTTCTGCTCTAATCTCTGGCCCATAGATCTCTTATGTATTAGGCAATTATTTATTTACAAAGCACCTTGAGTGGGGACTATCTCTTCCTATGTATGTACTAAGGGGCCCCCAATATTGGTTGGGGGCTAGAAATAAATAATAAATGGGCAACCACTTTGTTAAATAATATCAAAGTTTAACTAACTCTACTGCCCTGTTCTCTTAAACTTTGATATTATTTAACAAAGTAGGTGTCCATTTATTATTTATTTGTACTACAGTAACCCCCAACTTGTGAGACCATTATGGGAACACTGGGCACAGTTCTGATGCTGACAAAATTGGAGAATTCAGAAAAGACCGACAGGATTTGAGGTCTGGAAAACCTGCCTTACAGTGAGAGACTTAAATGCAATCTATTTAGCTTAGCAAAAAGGTGACTTGATTAGAGGCTATAAGTGCCTACATAGAGAGGAGATTTCTTATAGAAGAGGGCTCTCTAATCTAGGAGAAAAAATACTCAAAAAGATCCAGAGCTTAGAAGCTGAAGCTAGGCAAAATTAGTCTAAAAATAAGGCAATGTTTTACCAATAACCATTCCAATTAAACATTAGAATAATCTACCTATTGATGTGGTGGCTTCTTCATCATTTACGGTCTTTAAATTGAGATTAGATGTCTTCTTATAACATATTGTTACCTCTTTTTGAGCTAAGTGGTTAGATAAAGGTCAGGGCTCTGAGCATGCTTCAGCTGGGAGGAGCAACTGATGATGTAGTCTGGTAATTTCTTTGACGCAGTCTTGTTGATTTACAAAGGAAGTACAAAGCCCCGCTTCTCTGATCTCAGGAGGAACCAAAACCAGGGGATAGCTTCTCTGCTTACAGCTCCACTCCTCTTTAACCAGCACAAAACCCAAAACCTCTCTGTAGGCTTCTCCCAAGGTCACACTATAATTGCAGGCTGTGGCCTGGCTTTCTCTGCTCTCTCCATTTCTTATCTGCACTCCAGCTTTTTTCTACACATAGACACCACCACCCACCTGGTCAGAACAATGCCCATAAGAACCCTCTCCCTATATGGTGCTAGTTTCTGGACAGACTTTAATAGGCTTTGTTTCAGGTGTGACCCCTTCACTGTCTCATGTATTAATGAGGTTTTAATTCAACCCATAATAAGATTTAACCCAGTTTGTAACAATATGTTCTAGCTCGGTTAGATGCTATGGGCTTAACGTAGGGACCACTTAGTGAAATTCTATGGCCTGTTTTATGCAGGCCATCAGACTAGATGACCATAAAGGTTCCTCTGGTTTTACAATCAATGGTTCTATGAAGTGATATTGGGGTCTCTTTGTACATGAATATATATAGAGAAAGTCCGATCCCTAAGAGTTTGCAACCTAAACAGACAAACAGTGGAAGGGGAAACAAGGCACAGAGGTGAAGTGACATGCCCAAGATCACACCCAAGGTCAGTGGCAAAGCCAGGAATGGAATCCAGCCTCTCTTACTCACCAGGCACTGCCGTGTCTGCTAGACCAGTTGGATTAAAAGTTACAATAATAGTGAGAACTAGTCAGAAAATATTTGTCCACCCATGGAAAATTTTGACTTTTTAGTGAAAAATCATAGAATGAACACACACAAAATATGGAAATGCCTCCACCTGATGGGAATCATAGTTTGGGTACCTCATTTCCCCATTCTCCTCTCTAGGCCAGGCTACTTGCCTTCTGTAAATGGTCCATAGTATCCGATTTTTGCTGAACTGCTTCAGTTCATCATGGCAGATGTAGTCTGGTTAGAGAGCCCAGCCTAGAGAGGGAATGGGGGCCTGAGGCTCTCAAAGCACAACTCCCTTAAGGCACTGTGGCAGCATTTCTAAATCAAATATTTTGGTTTTCAGCCAATACCTATATTCAGTATTCAACTGAAAGTGTTCAGGTTTTGTGTGTTACCTTTTTTATAATGAAAATTTTAAAATTTCCATGAAAAGGTGACACTTCTAGCAAAAAAAGAGTTCATTTAAAACTCCCAATTTTCATAGAAATATATCATTTCAATGGAAAATTTTGGATCAGCCCCAATACTGATAGATAAATCTCAGAAAGAATCAGAAGTTCAGTGTGATAACCAGCCAGAAGCTCAGATGTTAATCTGAAAGTTGTCTGAACCTTTTGGATTTAAACTGTGTACCAATACTTACAAAAACAGGATTTCCCCTTTAAATCTCCAGTATTTACTTGCTTGGACAAGTTGGCTCTTTTCTTGACATTTTCACCATCCGTCAAGTAGCTGAGACCAGGAAATGCAGGAGCATGCAATTTTTAAATATTTTTCTTTAAAAAGTTTTGATATAGTTAGGTTCAGCAATGAATGGATGCTCTTGTTTTATGTAAACTAATTCAGCTATCCCAAATTAGGCCAATTGATTACTGTATGCCTTCTCTTTTAATATATGGTGTTAAAGTATTTATAAACATAAAATTATACCAATATTTAAAATATCTTCAAACCTCTTATTACTAAGATAAAAGTTAATCCTTAATTTCCAATGCTTAACATCGCAGAGGTGCTGCATGTGTCAGTTTCATGTGACACGTGTCTATTTATTGAATAAGATTTACGTGAGATTAACAAATCACTTATGCAGCATATCTGCTTAGTCTTCTTTGATGTTATTGTCAGGTGAATAATTGGTAATTCAATTCTTTCAGGAAGAATAATATTACACTCAAATCCCTGTGTGAAAAAAAGTTGTTAATGACTGGAATGACTCAGGTTTCCATAACAACATATTGCAAGCAAGGATCAAATGGAATATTAAAACAGTAACTCACTTGAGCATAAAAAAATAGGACCAAGTAGCATTAGAAGTTGACTTGAACCTACATAGCAATTCATACACCTCTGCTTCTTTCGACTGTGTTAATATCACAGTCCATAAAACCTGCAGCGAGGAGCCCTTGCATCTCATTGGGTGAGTTAAGGACGAAGCTGAAATTGGAACCCTGAATTGCATCGCTTTGGGGAGTTAAAGGCAGACCCTAGAGGGGCAGTTTGAATGCAGTTAGGTGTGTTTCTTGTTTTATGATAGCACTATTTGAAACCAGCTACGAAACGTTCATGAAGTGTTAAAGAAATGGGCATAAGGTTAGATACTTCCCTAGTGAAGTCAGTATGAGCGTCAATGCCACGAATACAATGACAACATTCTGCATTACATCTCGTTGTCATCAGCCGGTGATAGCATGGTCACTTTTCCAATAACGGACTTAGTTTGGGGTTTCAATGAGAGCTATCCAACTAAGGCTCAATCCAGATGAGATGGAGATGCTACTTGTCTAGAGAATACAATCATCAATAGAGGGGATCAGATTCCCTTTTTATTTTCTAATGGGGTTTGCACCTGGAAGATTTATTTGATCCTTAGTTGCACTTATCAGGATTTTCTTTTATTTACCCTCCAGTGGTCTGCTACCATATCATTGTTAGTTGGCTAAATTCCAGGAGGTATCATGGTAGCTGTGGGGCTATAGGAGGGATTTGAAGGATGAGAGAACCGTGGGGTCAGAGAGAGTAGTAGAGTTCAAAGGAAGGTTGTTCTTATGGATAATGCACAAAACGGAGTTTCAGAAACCTGGGGCTCTATTCTGAAATCAGCGACAGACTCCTTGTCAAAAGTTATTATGTTTTATTTTTAGAGAAAAAGTCTTCTCTGGCAATTTAATTTCTTAGCCATGGACAAGGTGAAATGGAGGCTATTTACTCACGGAGTGATCATTTCTGTTATAAAGATGTCTTTATCCAAATACTTCTCCACTCAGTATTACACGGCTTTTTCACTTTAAGTTATTCAGTTTGACAACTTGGTCCTGCGGGATTCTCTCTTAGCCAATACGGAACACAAATAGACATTGAGCCATTATGACAGTTCACTGGACTGGAATCGAGAGCAAGTTAAGGTATCTAGTAATCAGCAGCATATCACTATAAAAATGTCTCTTTGGCACCAATCTGCTCCTTGCAGTTTACTTAAGTCAGCAGTTTGGGTAAAGTTTTTCATAGAACATGACTCTTTTCTGCTTCAGTGCCGCTCATCCTTCAGCATCACTGTTTGATGTTTCTCTGCTGCTACTGGGCCTCATAATATAAGTAGCCTGATAAGAATATAAGAACGGCCATACTGGGTCAGACCAATGGTCCATCCAACCAAGTATCCTGTCTTCTGACAGTGGTCAATTCCAGATGCTTCCAAGGGAATGAACAGAACAGGTCAATTATCATGTGATCCATCCCTGTTGTCCACTCCCAGCTTCTAGCAGTCAGAGAGCACCCAAAGCATCAGTTGCATCCCTGAGTGACTTGGCTAATAGCAATTGGTGGGCCTATATTCCATGAATTTATCTAATTCTTTTTTGAACCAAGTTATAATTTTGGGTTCACAGATGGGCTGTGCATGAGCTGCCGGCTGTGGGAGGCTAGGCCCCAGCCTCGCCCCTTCTGCCCGAGGCCCCACCCCTTCTATGCCCCCAGCAGAGACCCCCCACTGCAGCTGTCGGCCCCTGCCCAGGCTAGTGCCCCTAGCTCTGAAGTGTCCCCAGCCTTCCCCCACCCAGCCCCAGAGTATCGGGAGAGCGGGCGGCGCAGTCCAAGCCAGGGTGACCCCACAGGGAGACTGGAGCCACACCAAGCAGAAGCAGGAGGAGGGTGGAGCGTGAGCAGGGCCACGCCTGGCTGTTTGGGGAGGCACAGCCTCCCCCAGCCTATAATACCTGTCGCCCGTGGTTTCACAACATCCCCTGGCAATGAGTTCCACAGGCTGACTGTGCATTCTGGGAAGTACTTCCTTATGATTGGTTTAACCTGGCTCCCTATTAATTTAATTGGGTAACTGTTTCTTGTATTATGTGAAGGGGTAAATAACACTTACTTTCTCCACAACATTCATGTACGTACTTCCTCTGCCTCACAGCTGAACCTCCAGATTAACAACTCCACCTGACTGGCTGAGAAAGTAAATAAGCCCGCTCTTAAGCCAAACAGCAACAACGGATCTCTGGCTGTTCCAAACTTCTGCTGCAGCTGTGATTTCTCCTGAGCCTGCCTTGCTCCTGTCATGCCCAGTTTACTCTAGCCCTGCTTCCCTGCCAGTATCCTGACTCTGACCTCTGACTTAGGTTCCTGACTCTGGTTCTAACCCTTGACTGTAGTTACTGGCTTCCTGACTCCAGCTCCTACTCCAACCACAAGGCCCAGTTTGTAACTGTAGCCTCATCTGAGGTGAAACATGGCAGCTGGTTAACAGCACCCAGCAATACTATGCAACAGGAAAGGAATATCATGCCCGGCTAAAAGTGCAGACTGTATTATTAGACACTCAGAGTTGGAATTGGACCTAGACATTGGGGTTAATATTCAGATGTTTTGCAAAGAGTGCTATAGGCTGTTAAAGGACTACAAGCAGGCTGCACCTTAACTTCACATCTCCATTGAAAAAATATCCCCTTTGGCCAAAATTTTCAAGAATGAACCTAAAGTTAGACACCTAAGTCCAAATGTAGGTGCCTATGAGTGGGACTTTTCCCAAATTTTTATATGATTTTATATGATTATGATCAACGTCCCATTGATGTTTATTCCCATTTTGGAGGCAAGTCCCATTTTTAAAACTCCTTCTAAGTTAATTAGAAGCACATGATTTAGGAGCACATGTCCCACTCTTAGGCACTTATTTTTAAAAATGTTGATCATCAGCAGCATAGTGCATTTTAACTATTGATGCAGCACAGTGCAAAGGACTGACTCAAATGAAAGGCTACTGCCTACAGAATTATAACACCACCTCTTGCTGCAACTACAGTACTGTTAGATGTTCAGTGAAAGTCACGTATCTAAGCTCTGAACTGACCTGGTCTTGCTTAGCTTGTGAAATTATTTGTTAAATCAACAATGTGCTTACTGCACAGTATGAAGATAATTGCTACCCTTGAGGAGTTTATCATCTATATCTGATGAGAACAAAAATTTAAGTGGGCAAATTAAAACATGTCTGACTTGTATCAATTTTGTTTTCTACTATGGTTCTAGCAAGTGTTATTTACAGGAATCACTGTAAATTGTTTCCAGGGTTTATTACAAACAAATAAGGTGAATCATTTGACAATAAGGAACAATATGGAGCAGCTTTTAATACTACTGTAATTGGTTTTTAGAATGTTCCTGTGAGCCAGATATATTTCGCAGCTATTGAGACAGGAAAGTATTATGAAGTCTGTGACACAAGAACATGAGTTGAAGATTTTTTTCCCTCACTTGAATTACTGTAATAGACCAGTAGCCCTGGAGTAATGAACATGATCTCATGTTTGATCCTGGGTCGTATATATTTATGAAAAATGTCCTATTGTAGTACGCTAACACAAATACTATAGCAATGTACAGTAATAGTCCAAAACAGTGTAGTATTTTGTAAGTTATATATGTATATTTTAGAAGACTCCTGTAGTAGTTTTTATAAGTGTAAAATTGGATAATTTAGAATAAATTTTAAGGCCAAAAGGAAGCATTACATCATCTAGTTCTGTATTCTGTATTTAGTCATGGTCACAGTACCACAGGAAGAATATTATTACTTTGGAAGGGATGCATTACAATTAAGTAAAATGAGATGCAGAATCTAAGGAACCAATCCAACAAGAATGAGAAAAGACTAAGTGTGTTTGATCTTCTTTTCTTTCGAGAAGAGGAGACTATGGGACCTAAAAGAATTACTGAAAATTATGAAAGTCTCATTTAGCTGAGACACTTGTAAATTGGTCTTGTGGGCTCTAAGTTGTCCAAAATAACAAGAATCCATTTCAGCCCATTGTAAAAGTAAGCAAAAGTTGTGAACAGAAATACTGGTATTAACAGGGTTGTTTCAATTTACAAAAAAGTAACAAAGGGTTTAAAGGGCTCATCAGTAAAATCATCAATTGACATATCAAGCTATGAAATTGTAAAGAAAAAAATGCTTTTTTATTTTAATGGAATGAGGTTGACACCCCTTTGTGGGAAATTTAGAGGTGGAGATGAAAAATCAGACTTAGTGTGAATCGCTTGACTCTGAATTTATTTTTGCGCATGTACTTTATGTGTCAGGACAGATGAAAAATATTAGATAAACTTTGTGCATAGTGCAGCTGGTCAAAATTTTTCATTGAAACACTTTTGACAAAATGGCATTTTGAACAGAAAGAGCACTTTTGTGAACATTTTTCATTTTGGTTGAAATGCTCTTTTTTGATGAAAAACTAGAATCCAAAATCTGATTTATCATAATCCTGTGTTTTTTCGATTAGATCTAGTGTAAAAATTTCAAAAATCCCATTGACTTAGGCTTCTAAGTCTCTTAGGCACTTTTCTAGGCTTTACACGAATCTATAATCAAAGCATTTTTGAAAAATGGAAAGGAAAAAACCACTGCCCATCTCCTGGGTACTGTTTCATTCTGCCTATTTCATTATTTTAATGACACTATGATGCTTTTTTAGCTTCTTAAAACTTATACCTTCCATTTTGTTGTGGGGGAGGTTATATTTATGTAGTAATGCCTAGTGAAGTGGTTTTAGACTTCTGTATAGTTTGGACGTTTAATAACGTATTTGCTAATAAATGTGCGTAAGAGTAGAAGACTAACATCAAAGAATCAATCAGTAAAGAGAACTCAGAGTTAATAAGAAGTTTGAAAGAGAACAGTAGTGAGAGTTTACTTAGCAAGCACACCATTAAATTTAATGAGCTTGAATCTCTGATCTCTTCCCCACACAGTCAGGGAGATGCAATTCATCCTGTATGTCATGGACAACAATGAGAATGTAAAAATAGTTTTTGGTGATTTTTCTGACCCCAAACAAGCATTATTGTCCATTTTCCTACATTGCCTCAACCGAAAAAGGGGTAATGTTACATTTCTTACAGTTCTAATGCCAAACACAATAATAATCACACACAGGCACACATTCCCTGTGGAGCTGCACCACATCTGGAAGGAGTCATGCCTTAGAGAGTGAGCCCTGGGGGTGCCCATGGATAATCTGCTACTAGATTAGCAGATACAAACACAGTGCAGGTTGGCACACTGATAGGGTGGAAAGAAGACTCAGCCCATTTCCCACTCCCTCTACTCACTGCCTGCTTAACAGCACAGGAGAAAGGGATACACTGCCTTCCCACCAACGCCTGCAGAGGCAATGCAGTGGGGCTCTGTGTGTACGTGTTTGTCTGACTCCCCCATATGCTCCTATGTAGATGCACAAGGTTAGGTCAAAATCTATCCCAAAGGAATTTCTGTTTCTTATTTTCAGAACTGTAAATGGCCATTGAACAGGCCTGCTAGTAATTCCCTAAGGCCCAGTTACTGAGCAGCTGGAGGCGTTGTCGGTCAGATCCATGATGAGGCAGTGGTGTGGCTGCAAAGCAGCTCCACAAGGCCAATGGAGCCTCCACAGACTCTTACGTGGACTATACTGTGTGTTGAGAGGACAGGGGGGTTGCCTTAACAAGTTGATGCTCCAGCCCCACTCCAACCCCTCTGCACAGTCCACCCAAGCCCATCCTCTCCACTCCCTGCATGTTGCCATGCAGGCAACTGGCATGGTGCACAGACCCATGAACCATGCACCACCTGGGTAATCCCCTTCATCTGGCTTTCCACACGTCATATACCATTTCCACTGCCAAGAGGCCATCTGTGGCTGAGGAGGAAGGGATAGGATCTTCCCCAGAGAAATTCTGCTCCGATTAGAATCAGTATTTATATTGGCATCTGCAAAAGTGGGCTTGATCTTCCAACCCTTTACATGAATAGTCCCTTTGGGATGACCCATCAAAAACTAGTGGGAGAGGAGTAACCGAAGAAGACTGTATGCTTAAAACAGATGAGGGCTGATTCTCCTTGTACAGTAGATGTGGAATGTTATGAAGCCAGGATGGTAGTGCCTATTGTATGCAATACGCACAGGTGTCAGGGAGTTCACAAGGGGTGGAGAATCTGGCCCCATTTGATGTGATAGTCAAACCTAACTCTAAGGGTACGTCTACAGTGCAATTAGACACCTGCGGCAGGCCAGTGCCAGTGCCAGCAGACTCGGGCTCTCAACTCTTGGGCCAAGGGGCTGTTTAACTGTGGTGTAGACATTTGGGGTTGGGCTTCAGCCCGAGCTCAGGGATCCTCCCACCTCGCAGGGTCCTAGAACCTGGGCTCAAGCCTGAGCCTGAATGTCTACACTGCAATTAAACAGTTGTCAGCTGGCCACAGGTATCTAATTGCAGAGTGGACGTACCCTAACAGCACCCGTCTAAAGCAGGCTGAAGTTAAAAATAGTATCATTTTACCTCAGATAACTTTCAAACATAAGGAAGTACAGTAATAATAATTCCCTGCCCTATTTTCTTAATCCTCTTGCTCATGGAGCTCCAGTGCGGGTGGATCTCAAGATTAAAAGATAGGAGGCTAGATACATGTGTATAGCTAAACCCTGAAAATATTAATTTTTGTCTTTGAACTGTGCCAGTCATGGTGGGGACTAAATTCATGCAAGATTTTGTACTAGATATAATATGGGACCAAATGGAGAGTCCTAGTCCCTGTTAATTAAAGCCAAAAAGCTCACATTGGTCAGAAACACTGTTAAGGAGTAGGGCTGTGATTTAGCAAATATTTTTGTCTGATGTTTCATTTTAGTTAACTGGAGAAATACTAAAGAGACACAAGCTTTTTACTGTATTGAACTTGTTGCAGCAGAGCATTTCAGGTTATGTTTCTTTTGAAGAACATTTTCAATATACAGGGTTTAAAAATACTGTGCACACACACACATACAAAATCTCTGCAAATTAGCACATATAGATATGTTACTGTATGTTTCTTAAATATTTTTGCTTGTCATGAATTTGGATTAAGCACTTTAGAGCCTTACTGAGGTCTACTTTACTATAATAAAATTGAACTAATCCAAAACTTTAAAACTAGACATATAGCTACTTGGCTAGATCCAGAGACATTTACTCAGCTTTTTTCTCAAGCAAATTCCATTTTACGTTTTAAATTTGCTTGATTAGAAACAGAGTGAAAACTATGGCTCTAGCCAGGGATTTTTAGAGGTGCTTAAGGGAGTTAGCTGGAACTGAATGGAAGTTGAGGACACAACTCCTTTGGGAATCCCAGCTCCAAATTTTTATACCATGCTCATCATTCTGGTATCTGAGCACCTTCAAAGAACTAAGAAATTATATTAATAAGTCTGTTGCTCTCCCTCCCGCTAAGTGAGATGTTTAAAAATGTAAAGATCATGAGCTCACGCCTGAAGGGTCCTCATGTCCAGCGCTCATGGATCTCACCCTTGAGGCTAACAGCCCCATTGTTTCAGAGAAGGGGAACTTCTTCTGCATTCTGACCCGTGACCCGCCCGATCTAGCCCAGAATTTAGCAATAGGGTGGTTTTCTTGACACCTATCTGCACCCTCCCCCCAAGATTGAGGACCTCAGTTTGAGAGACGAGTAACTGGCACACAACATCACGTGCAGAGAGGGGAAGTGCAGTCTCTCACATAGGTTGGTCAATCTCACAGATGGTTTTGACTTGGGACAGATCTTGAATTTGACTTTGTATTCAGCAGGGAGACGCAGGGGCGGCTCTAGCCATTTCGCAGCCCCAAGCAGGACGGCACGCCGCGGGGGGCGCTCTACCAGTTGCCGGTCCCGTGGCTCCAGTGGACCTCCCGCAGGCATGCCTGCGGATGCTCCACCGAAGCCGCGGGACCAACGGACCCTCCGTAGACACGTCTGCGGGAGGTCCACCGGAGCTGCCTGCCGCCCTCCTGGTGACCGGCAGAGCGCCCCCTGCGGCATGCCGCCCCAAGCACGTGCTTAGCCTGCTGGGGCCTGGAGGCGCCCGTGGGGAGACGGTACAGAACATGGAGCATCAGAGTGTTGTGGTATCTGGGAAATGCATAGCTCAATAGGTGAGCTGCTGCACTGTGAACCAACTTTTCTAGGCTCAGGATTGGATTGTTAGGTACAATCATGAGATGAAGTTGGGATCTGGAAATCAATGCTTTTTCCTATTCTTCAAAGCCACCAAATTATGGATATGTAAAGGGTATACTATCCTGTTTAAGATCACATTATAGAGGCACGATACTACTTCCATAGTTAAGCCAGCCCCAGCATTTTCCTTTTAAGGGGCCTTTTAAAATCTTATATTTCTCTTCTGACTCCAATATTTTTGACTCAAGGTATTAGAATTTACAGATTTTTATAATAGTTTGTTTGAAAAGTTATATAGTTAAATTACCGGGACAGATTCTCAGCAGGTGGGAATTGGCAAAGTTCTGGCCTGTCCCACAGGGTTTCAAAACCACATTTCACAAGTTTTCAGACAGGAAGTTTCACTCTTTGTTTGGGGAACAGTTTTGGCTTGATTCACACACAGCAACAAATTGACATTATTTAGTAAGTTAGACAACTGATGAGGGCGATAACAGCCCAGAAATTTGACAAAAAGGATTAACTTCACTGAATGATTTCTAGTCCATCTGAAGCCGGTAATAATATGGAGGATTGAAACATCACAAAGGGATTCACACATAACAGCCAAGATGAGTAGAGGAATCTTTGGAGCCTTCTAAAAGTTAATCGGAGATACTTCAACTTAGGATGCCCAAAGCTGCCCGGGGAGTCAAAGAGGCTAGAAATGCCATTGCTCTTGCAAAAAGGCATGGGCTGGGAAAGTAGAAAAAGACTAGGAGGTTGGAAAGATCAGAAGAGCCACAGCGGGATCCTTGGGAGGAGGAGGAGCAGACTCAGCTGCACAAATCCAGTCCGTCCCCAGCTATGGGAACAGCTCTGACTCAATGTTGAAGAATAGCATGATCAACAAAGAGGCAGAGCTGTTACCAGTGGTGGTACTGCAGTTGACCTCAAAGAGCCTGCTTGTCTGCAAGAGGGGAGCCTTAGCCATGGAGCTCAGGACATTCAGTGCCAGGAGATCACTAGCTCGCTAGTCAGAGTAGGCCTTTGAGTATCTCTCCTTTTTGTCTGTTACTCCTTCCACTACAGCCAGTTGTAGTAATGCTGGAGCTCTTGGCACCAAAGTATGCCCGGGTCTTAACATGAAGCACTGTACCGGGCTACTATTAAGGCCTTCTCTGTGAGTGTTTCTCCATTCAAGAATGGCTTGCCATATATTTTCTTTGCTTTCTGCGGCTTTCTTTAACAGAGACTTAGCAATTGTAACTGTGGATTCAGCTTTGCCATTTGATTCCTGTGGTATAGTGATGATGTGATATGATTAGAGACCCCTGGATAAACTGTACTAACTTGCACTGCAAGTAAACTGGGGTCCATTATCCTAAAGTACATACTTTGGGATTCTATGCCTAGTGAAATGCTTTATTACTTTGTCTACAATAGCCACTGCAGTAGTGTCTGACAGTCCATCTAGTTCTCAGAAGTTCAAAAAGTACTGTTAAGTAGTCAGGTAGTTTGTGAGATTTGCAATGAAAAGGTGCATCTGACTTTACTCCCAGGTCTATTGTGGGTGCTGTGTATTGCCATTGTCTCATTTTTGGTGCTTGGCCTGCATTTCCCCATGTGTATCAAAACTGCTCACTGAGACTTTTGATATCCCTGGTCATGTTTGGCCAGTATATGATGTCCGCTATTGCCAACTCTCATGATTTTATCATGGTTGTAGAGATCTGGGGATTTTTTTACCTCTCATATGAAAACACGAGAAAAAGGCACCAACTTGAGGTTTTTTCATTATTCGAAATGGCCACCATTTCCCCATAGTCTATCTGTAGGTAGGAGGGAGGCTGTCCTTAATAAACTTGGCTGCCACCAACCAGTTTTTAGTTGGATTGAAGCCACGCCCATAGGCAAAATGGCTGCCATGCTATGGTTCAAGTTGCTGGACAGGACACACAGACAGTGAGGAGACACTAAAAGGTGGATGGAGGAATGAGGGGAAATAGGGTTACCACCTGGCTTGTATTTGACCAGCCTGGATATTTTTTTTATGGATTTGCCAGTTGCCAGAAAAATAATATAATCTGCCAGGTTTTTTTATGTGAGTTTAAAGATTTCCATAATTATCACAATAAACTGGGATATCTAATGTTAAAAGTGTCTGTGGCCAGCTAAAGATGCTGCAGTGTGCCCACTTCTGCAGTTTAAGAGATAAAAGACCAAAACTATTGCAAATACAGCAGCTGTCTACCCACCAACAAGCAAGTGCACTGCACGTGTGTGTGAGAGAAGGCTTGAGTCACTATAAGTGGCTGTTGAATGGGGAGGTTGCAGAGTTGCCTTGTGGGGCGTGCCATGTTTTTGGCAGGGGGAGCGTTGCATTTCAAAGGTAGTAACCCTAGGGGGAGCAGGCCTGGGGGGGCAGGGAATGTGAGGAGGCCGAGGCGGGCAGAGGACAGTGAAGGGGTGGGAGATTGAAGGGATAGAATGCAGCTCCCTCAGCCTGGGGGCAGTGTTGGGGAAGGGGAGTCCCTTCCAAACAGCCCGGGGTAGGCAGTGCTGCAAGGCTGCCAACTTTTGCAAATTGATCATGAATCACAGGATTTTGGCACCTGCAGGAAGAGCTGTCATGATGCTGTGAGCAGCTCCTCCAATCCTGCAATTTTCAGGGCTGGACACATGGGCAGAGCTCTATATAAGAGTCCTGGGGCTAAGGAGAGAGACATGCCCTGCCGTTGAGTCCTGCCTTCATGCATGGCCCTATAGCAGAGAGAGTGTTCAAGGGTACCAGGAGGCAGGGGAGTGGGGAGCCAGGAAAGTAGTACTGCTGATTCCCAGGTAGAAAAGCCCTGGAGCAGCAGGAAACAGAGAAGCGTTGCTGCTGGGTAAAGAAAGTAATAGGAAATGGATGGCAGTTCCCCTACCTCATTTCAACATTTCCATTAAAAGTTTTAGTTTCAACAAATCTGCATTTTCCTACATAACCCCCCCCAAAACATTTCACTGAAAAATTCCCAGTCACCTCTAACATTAAGTAACTGGCCCACAGAAAATCTCAGGCAGAACAGAATTTAACCAAGACTCCCAGAAGCCAATCCAGTGTTTCAACCACATGAGGTATTGTTACAAATATTATCTGATCAGTATTGTTGGCATGAGCCGATTTTATAGTGATGTTCCTAAACTTGCAAGTCCGATTGATTCTAGTGGAGTTGGAGCGGGCTCTGAAATTTTAAGCAGAGTCAAACACAGTAAAGGAGTAACTGGGTGAAATTCTTTGGTCTGTGTTATGCAGAGGAGGTCAGGCTACATGATCTAATGGTGCCTTCTGGCCTTAAACTATATGAATAGTTTAGGCACCAATAGTTAGGGCGCCAACTTATATGGGCTTGTGGAGCTAAAGCCCCAGGAATATTCAAAATCAGGGGCTCTGCTCCACCAATATTTGGAGCTAGGTTGAGGGCTCTGGGCTGCCTGCACCCAGAGCCCCCTTAAACTTCGCAGCGGCTGGCTGGGGGGAGGGGGCTGGCCCGCCGCTGCCGGGGAGCCAGAGCCCTTTAAATCCCAGCCACGGCCGGGAATCAGAGGGCTCTGGGCTGCCCAGCAGCTCAGAGCCCTTTGAATCCCAGTCCATGGCTGCTGATTGCCCCCTCCCCAGACCCCTGCCCCAACTGCCCCCAGGACCCCACCCTTATCTAAGCACCACTGGTCCTTGTCCCTCCTGAGACAACTGCCCTTGGGACCCCAGCCCCTATCTAAGCCTCCCTTCTCCTTCTCCTTGTCCCCAACTGCCCCCTCCTGAGACCCCACCCAACTTCCCCCCAGGACCCCACCCCCAACCTGTCCCCTGATAAACCCCTGGACTCCCATGCCTATCCAATTGCTGCCTGTCCCCTGACTGCCCAACCTCTGCCCCATCCAACCCCCTGCTCCTTGTCCCCTTCTCCAACCTTGTAATCTTGTGGCACTGATGCGTAGCTTCATTTTATATCAGCTTATAGGGCGGGAGTGGGGGCCCCACCAAAAATTATACAAACCTGCCGCCTATGGCATAAGTTTCTGTCACAGAGGTCACAGATTCTGTGACTTTATTGGGCCTCTGTGACTTCTGCTGCAGCACGGGGCAGAAGCAGCATTCTGCAATCTGTCCCAGGTCTGCCGGGGCAGCGGTTCCCAGAGCAGCAGCCGGCGGTTAGCCCCGGGGCCACCCGAGCAGCTGGCCAGGGGTCCACCCTAGGGCTGCTGGAGCAGCTGGCTGGGGTTGGGTCAGCCCCTGCCACAGGAGCAGTGGCGGGGCTAGGGTGACCAGACAGCAAGTGTGAAAAATCAGGACGGGGGGGGGAATAGGTGCCTATAGAAGAAAAAGCCCCAAATATCGGGACTGTCCATATAAAATAGGGACATCTGGTCACCCTAGGCAGGGCTGGAGCAGCTGCTGGAGGTCAGTCCCCACCCCCACCAGGGTATTTTTAGTAAAAGTCGGACAGGTTGTGGGCTTCTGTGAAGATTTGTTTATTGCCCGTGACCTGTCCCTGACTTACTAAAAATACCCATGACAGAATCTTAACTTTATCTATGAACCTATTAATCAAAAAGTATTAGGCACTTAAAAACTTGATTTACTTTTTTATTCTAGCAATGTACTTCCATCCTAATTTAGCATATTTCTATACATCTGTGCAGGGTTTGCTCTACATAGGATAACGGGTTTAGTCAATAGGTCAATAACGTGCCACACTGGTAATTAGTATAAAGGGTCAATGTTGGGATACTGTTAGCCTTTTCCAGAGGGTCTGGCTGGAGAGTCTTGCCCGCATGCTCGGGGTTCAGCTGATCGCCATATTTGGGGTCGGGAAGGAATTTTCCTCCAGGGTAGATTGGCAGTGGCCCTGGAGTGGATTATCTGCTACTTGAAGTCTTTAAATAATGATTTGGAGCATTCAACAGCAGAGTCAAGGGAGAGAATTAGTTCAGGAGTGGGTGGATCGGCTTATGTGGCCTGCATTTTGCAGGAGGTCAGACTAGATGATCATAATGGTCCCTTCTGATCTTGAATTCTATGATTCTACAGCTGCTTAAATATTCACACAGCTTTGGAAGGGTTTCTGTGTACAATCCCACCCAACAATATTGAATACAGTCCCTTTTCTCCTTAGTCTCAGTGCCTTGTCTTTTCTTCTTCCTTTATATTTGCAATGATCATCTGAACTCTTTGACTAAAGCTCCTATTTCTATGAATCTTGAATGTCCATATATATAATCTTACAGTCTGACCTACTTTTATTTGAATTCATGAGCGTCTTTCATTTTATATTAAGTAAGACAAGGAAACAGAAAATCTTTGTCTGTCAACCTCACTCTACCCTCACCCCTTTTGTTTGTGTGCTTTTCACACCTTTCTTTCTTGTCATCCTTTTTGAAACTTACCTCCTGCATTCTGAATTCATTGTTGCTCCTTGGATAGCAACACAGGGGTCGGCTGCTCGAATGGACATTGCTGGTAACCTATTCTATAATATGGATGAACTGCAAGGAAAGATTCCTATGAAATAATAAGCAACCAAATAAGCCTGCATCAGATCAAGAAAGCAGACACAGTTATATGTTTGGCTTGCTTATTTTCAATCCGCTCTCCCCCCGCCCCAATCAATTATTTAACGTCTAACTTTTGTAAATCTTTGTCCTGTGTTTTGTCTGCCCTTTTACATGTCATGTTTCTCAACAGTTATTGTTCTTCCTCAAATCCAAAGATATTCCGTTGTTTTCTGTCACTGGCATCTTCAATATTTCATTGCTATTCACCTCCCTATGCTATCTTCTCTCCCAGGACTGACCTTAGGCCAAAGAACACATGTAATATAATTACTGTGTTGATACTGATATTCTAGCTATTAAAATACAATATTGTAACAGTTCATAGAACTGGTGTGTTTTTCTGATGATAGAAATGAGAGATGTAAAGATGTATTTATCATTCTCTGGCTAATGCACGGTTATTCCTCAAACTGAGTCCTCTTGTGCTTCCCCCCACCCCCACATACACACACTTTTCTGCTTCTTATGTCTCATTCTCCTGCTCCTGGCTTTGCACTTTTGATCCTGCTGCCACTTGTGCATGAAACACACACCCAGTTCTTGTCTGCCAAACTGACGCAGATCCCTTCCTAAAAATCATTACAACTTCTCTTGCCTTTCCCTGATCTGTTGTCCCATCTTTTCCAATTTATGTTTCTTCCCTAGCTTAGACCATGATCCTACAGAGAATTATTTAAGCCAGTGCATCCGTCTTTGCAGGAAAAGGGCTTGAGACTGATCCTGCAATGGCCAGGGAGCGTGGCTTAGCCTCAACATTTGATCTCTGCAGGGAGTATGGTGGAGGGGGCTGCTCAAGATAGCCAGCAGGAGTGGGCCAGGGGGGCGAGTGGAGCATGCCAGGGGCTGGGAGAAGTGTCAGTCTTGGGGGCTGCTGGAATGTGTTGGGGGAATGCCCAGAGGGCGTGGAAACAGCCACACATTTAGCTTTAGCGGGCAAAGGTTGTCACATGTGCCAACAGCCCAGGGATATATCAGCAATGGACCAGGAAGACCCCTGAAAATCCTGGAAGTATTCGAGAGGCATGTTCAAACTACCACCACCAAAAATAAATAAAATAAAATAAATGCTATGTACAAAAAGTTATCTTTAAAATAACTGTAATCAAGATTCTGGAGAAACAATAGATTAATAGCTACCTGAACTGTGCCAAATGACTGGCTCATGAGATTTCTCAACTGTTAAAAGATGAACTAATTCATGATACCAAGGGATGAAAGATACAGAGTTTGACTGAGAATGCACAGCCAGACAGCCAGACTGGCTCTACCAAGAGCTCTAGAGAGGTGCAAAGCTAGTGAAGAAGCTCACGTCCATGGAGATCACAAGTGGAGCAGCCGCAGACAGTTCACCATGTAGCATAAGGAAAGCATGAAAATGCAAGGAAAAATACACCAACATTTGTTGAAAATCAAGTGCGCAGATACAAATCAAAGGAAACAAAATGCAAAGGAAGACCTGAAAGTACTATACAGAAAAACATGATAGTGGGAAATGCCCTGCATATGGGGCCATGTGCAATAATCATGGCTTGAGGAAATTATGCCAAAGCTTACCAAGAAGGAGAGCAAAAAAACAAAACAAAACAAAGCATCCTATCAAGGAAACAGGCAGTGACTCAAAGGAGGAGGCTTTGCATATATATGATTTTAATGCAATGCAAAACAGAAACAAATGGGGGGTTTATCAAGCCCAGAGTAGGGCCAGCTGCAAGACAGCGGCTCAGAATCAAACAGGAAATTGAGTACCGAACAGACAGTGGGGCATTAGTTAACATGCTAAGCTACAAAGACTTCTCCAGTATTATGCAAAAGAAGAAAGTGAAACTGTAACCTAGCAAAGACAAATGAAAATTATACAATGGCATGATCATAATACCACATAAATGTATACAGGCTGAAATTTCAAGTAGCACAGACAACACAGAAGGCACGTTTCAGCTAAAAAAAAAAGTGCATGCATGAACCTAATGACACTAAACCTGGGACAAGCAATTCATGTTGCATACCAGCAAGATAAAAAAATAATGATAATAATACAAAGCAGATAGCACACTGTGGCATCCCTGCAGTAATGCTGCTAAAAATTACCGTGCTATTTTTGAAGGACTGGGATGTCTTCCAGGCATGTTACATCTGGAGCTAGATAATATGATTTGGAGAGAAAAGCACCTGCCTTGTGCAGCACCCGTTGCGTTAAGATTAAAAAATAATGGGAGCAATAAAGCAAATGGAAAAAGAAGGCATCATTGCTAAAGTCAGAGCTAACAAGCTGGATAAGCAACACTGTAACCTTTGAGAAGCCAGGCAAGCTGAGCAGGTGCATAGACCCAGGTGATTTAAACAAAGCAAATGCCTACAGCTGAAGAAATGTTACCTGACTTGGCAGAAGCAAAATCATTTTTGCTACTTGATACCAAAGATACTCGTTGGCAAGTGCTAGTCAATAAGGAAATCAGCTACCTCACCATGTTCTTCACACCAGCAGGTAGCTAGAGATGGCTGGGAATGCCCTTTGTGATCAAACCTGCAGTTGAAGAATATCAGCACCACCAAAAAGATGTAGTAAGAGGATTTGCAGAGATGAGCTGATGACATTCTGAGGTACCGATGTGGAGACAGCATGATGGGCATTGTGGCTAATTACAACCACAACCTCATCTGTCTGTTAAACCAAAAACAAAAAAACCACATGCACCTACACACAAGGAAGTAAATCTAAAATTAAATAAGAACAGGATGAAGTTGCAGTTGAATGCAATATCGTACAAGGGACGCTTTCGGACTTCTCAAGGGCTATGCCTTGCCCACGAAAAGGTAAGAGCAATGCTGCAGCTGCCTACACCTAAATACATTGAATCCATCCAGCGTCTATTAGAATTTGCAAGTTTTCTGACAATTTCTTCCAAGCCTCTCAGGTGTTAGTGAACCCCCGAGGAGACTCCTGGACAAAGATGTGTTATGGGCATGGTTACCTCAACATATTAGATTGCTGTGAATGTGCATATATTTCACTGAAGCCAAAATAAATTTACCCACTATGAACATAAGACAGAAGCATCGATGTGAAGAATGACAAATTACACACTCCACTGAGGCTTGATCAGCAGGACACAAAAGGAACATTGGCCAATGAATGACTGATAGATAAGGGAACAAACTCTCAAAACACTGCACCACCAGAAGACCCAAGTGCAACACATTTTTCTGTCCTCGCAAGATAGACTCACACTCACTCCAGCATCAAGCCACCTGCAAGGTATACACAAGACTTTGTACTGTACTAAGGGCACATCTTCACTGGCAATGTTAAAGTTTTAAGCTGGCTTGTGTGGTCGCAGTGCAGCGCTGGGACAGAGCTCTCCCAGTGCTCTAAAAAACCCACCTCCATGAGGGGGGTAGCTCCTAATGCCAGGAGCGTGGCTCTCAGTGCTGGTGCACTGTCTATAATGGCATGTTACAGCACTGAAACTTGCAGTGCTCAGGCGGGTGTTTATTCACTCCCCTGAGCAAGAAAGTTGCAGAGCTGTAAAGTGCAGGGTAGAATCAGTGGTCCCCAACCTTTTTGTGGCCAGTAGCACATTCACGTTTTCAGAAGAGTGTGGCGGGCGCCAACAATTTTTCAAGGCTTATTTTGTATCCGTACATTAAATAATACGAAAAACATCATATTTAATATTACATAATATATGAATCCATAAGATAAAAAGGGTAATTTTACATGTAAAAGGTATTAATTAAATTATTCCATCTTTCACCTTACTATGTGAATTTGCTCTTTTTTATCTACCTGTAAGAAAAATTAAGGAGTTTTTACAAAATAAATATCATAAACAGTTTTCATCTGATTTATTTTAAAAAAGTAAAACATTGTTGAACTGCTGGTCCAAATATATTTATTTATTCTTACTTTAACATAGAATGAAGCCTGCAGCCCCGGAGTTCTCTGTCCCCGGCAGGCGCAGGGCCCCAGCTTCTCTCCAGCTTAAGCCGCGGCCCCGCGCCTGCCAGGGACTGAGAACATTGGCACCTGCAGCCCTGGAGTTCTGTGTCCCCGGCAGGGGCGGGGCCGCAGCTTCTCTCCAGCTTCAAAGCCGGAGAGAAGCTGCAGCCCGGTGCCTGCCAGGGACAGAGAACGCCGGCGCCCGCAGCCTGCAGCCCCAGATTCCCTGTCTCCGGCAGGCGCGGGGCCCCAGCTTCTCTCCCCTGCTGGGCACTAGGCGGGCGCATATAAATGCCCCGGCGGGCGCCATGGTGCCCACGGGCACCACGTTGGGGACCACTGCTCTAAGGCATGAAAGAATAAACCTCCCAAACCCAGAGGAAAACCTGACTTGCCAAGCAAGTTAAGAGTTAGTTCATTTAAAAAAAGGAGCTGGTGTTAAGTTACCATCTATAGGATGATCTACCCTTACAGGGGTATACTAGAATTCTAAGTGTGTGAGCAAGTTATGGTTTTAGCGGTAAATTTTGTGATCTCAGATAAATGTGACAAGAAGGATGTTATGATGGTGTCTCTTCTGTTTGCCAGAAGCTGGGAATGGCGACAGGTGATGGATCACTTGATGATTACCCGTTCTGCTCATCCCTCTAAAACACGTGGCATTGGCCAGTGTTGGAAGACAGGGTATTGGGCTAGATGGACCTTTGGTCAGACCCAGTATGGCTGTTCTTATCTTCATACGATAAAGAACTTCCCAATAGGGGGCACTACAATGTGATTATGAATAGGAAATTAGAGAACTCTTTCAGGAAGTGCTTGATGAGAGAGGACAGTACATGTGGAGGAAACAATAAAGCCTGAAAATTGCATTGTCCTGGCTCTGGCTCTTTTTATGCTTGAACACTGAACACATGGTGCGAAGGGCACTCCCCACCAGTGCCACCTACCGGTAAGACAGAGGCATGATAGGTTGTGCACCTCCCAAGCATTCTTCTTTCTTAGTACCACTCTACCCTGTGGTGGTCTATCCATGCAGTAACTGATCCCTCCATCTAGGCCACATTTTCAAATCCACCCCTTTCAGAGTCCAATAATATGGTAACCTTCAGGATTAGGCAAGGGATTCAGGACTTCACTTTTGGGTCAGGGTCTCATGGTCCAGACCCTTGTAGCTTCAGGGTCTTCCCCCAACTAGATTCCCCAGTGAGGGACAGATTTCCATAGTTGTCCCTCTTCAGGGATGTGTAGGATAGCCCGGGCCCACCGTCTCCACTAGGCACCAATCCAAGGCCCAGTGGTAAGTAGTTAAATCCTGCGCCCTGGTGTGCTGTGCAGCTTCCTTCCTGAATCACTTCCTTCTAGCCTCTCTTCCCCCAGGGTAAAGCAAAGAACTAAACATAAAGATCAAGTCTCTAACCTTCAAACAGTCACAAATCCCTTCTTTGTAGGCTTGGTCCAGTCACTATAGAGGCAACAAGAGCTCAGAGTATTGATCAACTCACCTCCTGTGCCTTCAACTGAGTTACTCTGCTCCCCATTTTAAGCTCCTTCTCCAGCCCATGCAGCCTTTGCCGGAGCGGTGGAGTGGTGTTGTCTAGGCACAGAGTAGCTCTTTAACCCCTGCCGTTCAAGTGTGGGTTTGAACACCCCATCAGAAATAGAGTGAAAAAAAAGTTATAAAAAACTTTAATTAGTGTGCAGCTACCAGTAAGATTATTAAGAATTACAGGAACAAAACTGTGTGTTTTTTACAACAGGTCTCCCTTCATGTATAATGCCTTTTTTAAAAAAAAAACACACTTTGAATTACAGAGGCTGATTTTAAAATGGCTCTGCAAGTGGGTTGTAATTTGAGCTTCTAAGGACTGCTCATTGCAGACTGCATGCCAGGGTTGCAGCTAGCTGATTGGTATGTTTGTCACCAAACCTCGCTGGCTTGAGCCATGTCATGCAACTACAGGACTGGTACAGAGGCAATCAAAACTGACATTGTAACTGACAGCTCTGACAATTGAAGGTAGAACATTCCGCATCGGAGTTTACTGGGAGAAACTAACCTGAACTGCAGCGCTAATCCTAAAAACCTCAGAGCAGCAGGCGACTCATCTAAAAATATTATTATACTGTCATAAAGGTTAAAAGAAAGCTGGCTAGCTTACAATGCAGCGTGCCTTAATTCTCCTTTCGAGTGTGTTCAATGGTCAAAGGTCAGAGCCAGTGGCCATTGTGCACAAAATAAACTGTGGCCAATTCTTCCCTTCTTTTCACATTAGGTTTGACTATCTTCTCAATGCCGACTTTTCCTCTGCAGTCAAGATCAAAAGTCATTCTTTTGTGCTCTGCTCCTGAGTGATCTCAGTCGGAGAATATAAAATAAATCTGTGATGAAAAGAGAACCTGTCAGGCTCTCATATCTGATTAGGAAGAAAACAAACAAACAAAAATCCCGACGAAGTCTAAAAGGGCTGTTTGCCTATGGTTGGATCTAAAATGGTCTCCCAAAGACAATAAATGTTTGTTAGATTGTTGGCTGGTGTGGGGGCAGGTATTATTTTATGAAGAGCTCCTTGTGGAGCAATCACCTACAGATGGTAACTGGAGCCTTCAATTCCATGATCCTCTGCTTATTTACTTCTCTTAGGGCCTGACTCAAAATTCACAGACGTCAATGGGATCTTGCCACTGACCTCCATGGGCTTCAGATCAGGCTCTTAGATCATATTTTGCTCTCACATCTCTCAACTGATGTATTAGTCTGTATAAAACTCCCATTAATGTCAGGTGGCTCTGAAAGGTCCCATAGATTGTTGTATGTGAAGAGGGAAAAAAAAACTTAAAATGTTCTTGCGGATCCAGACTCCCAATCTGTTTTTTTAAAAAGCAATTTAAATGTGCTGCTTTACATTCCGTCCATAGTTCCCATTGCTGGGCACTATGTCACTTCCCTGTTCAACATCCATCCAGCACAGGGCTCCCTAGAGTAAGGTGCTGGTTTGAGGTAAGAAGGGACCAGGTTCAGCAGGCAGTTGGAGGTTGTTTGTGAGCAGAAGCAGCAGCCTGGAAGTTGACTCTGGAGGGGAGGACAGTCCAGAAGCCATCTGAGAGCTGGGGCTTGTAAAGCTAAGAACTGGGCAGAGAAGCAGCCTGTATTGGGAGGAGAGGGACGGTAGTAGCTGTGACAAGGGGAGACCCAAGAATAGCCTTCAAAGAAGGAGGGTTCCCAGCAGAACTCTTATTTTGCCAGGAGAAGAAGGGTGATCCAGTGGTTAGGGTACAAGCCTGAGCTTCAAGAGATCTGGGTCTTGTTCTGCCACAGACTTGCTGTGTGACCTTGGGTAAGTCAATTAGGTCATGCCTATATTTAAAAGCTTTGCTGCTTTAACTACGCTGGCATAGTTAAAGTGGGCACCCTGTCTCCCTCCTCCCAGTGTGGACAGACAGCACTCTGCAGTGGTTTGGTTAGATCATTCACATTTTGGTTTTATTTGACATAGTTGAATAGTCCAACTTCAGGTTGGCTTAAACTACTCCACCCCAACTCTCAATAAGAAATAATACTCATTATAGGAATATATTGATAGGTGCATGGTCTTTTGTTCTGTAAACCTCAGTCAGTCCTTGTGCTCAACGCATCACAGGGAACATTTTCAGAAAGTACAGGTTGTCTTGCCACCATAAAAGTGTATGTGTGTGAGCACCCTTGTTTCAATGTAGTGGTTGAAATGGTCTTTTACTGTGGAATGTTGTAGTGGGCAGTGAATTTGAATGTTCAGATATTTATTTTATTGTTCATAGATTCAAAGGTCAGAAGGACAATTATCATCTAGGCTCTGATTTCCTGCATAAAGCAGGGCATAGAATTTACCACTAATTCCTGCATGAAGCCCATAACTTTGAGTTGAACTAAAGCATGATGGATAATCAGCTGAACGTAAGCGTCCAGTGTAACACTGTGCCCAAAAGGATGCCTAAATAGGGTAATCTTGAGTAGGAGTAGAGAAGTTATTTTACTTCTACTTTTGGCACTAATGTAACTGCTCTTAGAATACTGTGTCCAGTGCTGGTGTCATAATTTAAGAAGGATGTTGATAAATTGGAAAAAGTTCAAAGAAAAGCCATCAGAATAATTAAAGGATTGTAAAACATGTGTTATAGTGACAGACTCAAAGAGTTCAGTCTATTTAGCTTAACAAAGAGGAAGTTAAACAGTGATCTGATTACAGTCTATAACAGGGATCGGCAGCCTTTGGCACGCGGCCCATCAGGGAAATCTGATGGCGAGCTGGGACAGTTTGTTTACCTGCAGCGTCCACAGGTTCGGCCGATCGCAGCTCCCACTGGCCGCGGTTTGCCGTTCCAGGTCAATGGGGGCTGCGGGAAGCGGCAGCCAGCACATCCCTCAGCCCACGCTGCTTCCCGCAGCCCCATTGGCCTGGAATGGCGAACCACGGCCAGTGGGAGCTACAATCGGCTGAACCTGCGGACGCTGCAGGTAAACAAACCGTCCCAGCCAGCCAGCAGATTTCCCTGATGGGCCGTGTGCCAAAGGTTGTCTATCTCTGGTCTATAAGTCTCTACATGGGGAACAAATATTTGATGATGGGATCTGCAATCAATCAGAGAAAAATATAACATGATCCAGTGGTTGGAAGTTGAAGCTAGACAAATTCAGACTGGAAAAAAGGCATAATTTTCTAACAGTGAGGGTAATTAACCATTGGAACAATGTACCGAGGATTGTGGTGGATTCTCCATCACTGGCCATTTTTAAAACAAGATTGAACTTTTTCCTAAAAGGTCTGCTCTAGGAATTATCTTGGGGAAGTTGTATGGCATGTGCTATACAGGAGATCAAACTAGATTATCACCATGGTCCCTTCTGGTCTTGGAATCTATATCCTTTAAAAGACACTGAGCCTTGATTTACAAGTAATGGAGAACTCACCATTATATTTATTTTGGTTTTTGGTGAAATTAAGTATCATGTAAGCATAGAAATGAGAGTTGTCCCTTTAAGAAAGGGTGGGGCACTCGATTGTGTGCTCGCAAGTGACTGAAAACAGCTGTGAGGGGTGTGCCTGCAGGTCTAAAGTCTGTGTAGTGAAGGGTATATTATGCTAGTCCCAGTTTGTGTATATAACCCACTCGTGAGTGAGTGTTACAAGTCCACCTTCGGGTCAATCCACAGAGGACAGGAGTTATGACAGCCCCCAGCTACAGAGCTTGGGTTCCTTAGCTCAAGCTACATAGTAGCTCATGTTTTTTAACTGTGGAGGTCCCTGGTTCAACACTTGAAGTGTCAGCCAAGAGGGAGGCCATCACACGTACACAGTTATCCAATTTGTGCAGCACCCCTGTGTTCATGCTTTGTTTCTGACAACAGGTCAGTATTAGATTTTTGAAAAACTGTGCACACACCCCTCTAAATATTTTGCTGCATGGGTGCTTTTATGGGGTGTCTTCACTCCCTATGGGCATCCTAAAAGTCATCATCTTCATAATTAATAATAATAACGATGCAGCAAGAGCAAGTCCCTATGCAAAATAGATGGAATAAAGCTGACAAGATACCACAGTGATGGGTGCAGCATATAAGAATAGCCTTCGTGGACCTGTTCTCCTGAGTTTACACACTGAGAGAGCAACTTCCTACAACCCTAATTATATTGGCACTGTGGATGGCAAGTAATACTGCAGAATTTCCAAGCACAAATGTGACTGAGCTCTGTGTTATGAAATCAGCCTGCTGCATTACCTCAGCCAGTAGTCACAACATTAACCTTTCCTAAACCATTTTCTGTGTAGAGTAGCTTTTACCAGGCTCTCTGTCTCTTAATATGTTATTTAACAAACACTGGAGGGGCTGTGATGGTGTCAAGAACATTTTGGCTCACAAGTTTTATCACTCCCACTCTGCTGTCACTTCACTGGTTTCCTGTTAGGCTACTTACCGACTCTGAATGTGACCCCCAATATATATGAGACAGGAGGAAGGGTGGAAGCAGGCGAGGCACTTGGTTTTTTTAATTAAGGATAAGCGAAGTGTCTGATTTAAAAAAAAAATCCTTTCCAAATCCACACAGCTTTGCCCACTCTTCTGATTGATTCTAATTTTAGCTGAAATTCAAACAAATGAGGTTAACTGTTTTCATATATTTATTTAAAAAAATGAGCATGAAAGACTTTCATTTATTTTTCATTCCCATGAGTCTTTGTACATTTCAGCTGGGGCTGAGCTAAATCATTCCTACTAAAAAAGACACCACAACATGAAGACACAAGATAAACTGAGAACTACCATAAGGGACGTGACTGTAGTAATATTATTTTGTATTTATGTTACAGAAGCACCCTAAGCATCAACCAGTATTGAGGCTGCATTTTATCAGGCAGTGCCCAAAGCAAGAGAGACAGTCCTTGTCCTTAAGAACTTACAGTCTAAACGAACACACAATGGTGAGAGAAAGGGCTGCAACATGAATGTTGTGTGTGTGTTTTCTTTGTAGGATGGACACTAATGAGGAAGGAGAATGTTAAGGAGGGACAGTTTTGAGTAAGCAAAGTGATCGGAAGGATGGATGGGAGATAGAGAAATGGGAAAGACAGGAGGAAAGAGGGCTGCGAATAGGGGAGGGTCGAGTAGCCTGGTGAGCCTGGAGAATGAGCTTCTGATGCAAGAGGAGTGGCAGAGACCAGAGCAGACGATCAACAAAATGTGAAAGTAACAAGGCTGAGTTAGAAGTTTCTAATGGAATGAGGAGGCCAGTGCATTAGAGAGCTCTGTGCATCTCTTTGTAGGTGAAAAGCAGCAGGACTTTAGCCAGTATCTCAGCAATTTCATACTTCATTTGTTTCAGAATCCTTGGATGAAAACCATGTGGTCCTGCTGATTTTCTGCACCTGAGATGCTCAAGTTCCTCCATTACTTCCTCCTTAGAGACTTCAGTTCTCATCTAGGCCACAATCATAATAAATGCTTATGGAGCAGACGTTTCTCCAGGCCCATCTGCAATAAAGACCCAAGAAGTCCATTACACTTTTCTGCTGTGCCTCCAATCTCTGTAATTGCCCTTCTCTCCTTGGTGTTGTGTGAATGTGAATGTACGCCATACGTCCTTCTTGATGTGTATAACGTTTTAGCATATTATTTCCATTACTCGTTTTGCATGTCATCTCTTTGCTCTTTTTATTTCCTAGCATCTCCTGTGCTCCCCTACATTGGGTCATCTGGTCAGGCTTTGCAGGTGTTTTAAAAGCACTTTTATCCCTAACAAATACCTGTAATTTTCTGCTTAGCTGTGCATGTTTCACTCTGCCCTCTTTCATTTTCCTACCCATAGCCATGAGGCAGTTTGTGCCTCGCATACAGCATCTGTATTATGTAGTCGGGAGGGTGGCTCAGTTTGTTTTACCCTTTAGCTTGGCATTAACCTTCCTCCTCAGAGTTTAGAGTTTCCCCCTTTGCAGTTTGTTGTCAGAGCATTAGCCCCGTGGGAGTCACACTTAGCTGTAACATCCAACCTAATTGTGTCATGATGCCCAGTGGAGTTCCTGTAGCCTTTGTAGGTTTGATAATGAATGCTGCTTCACAAGATCTGTGCACGAGGGAATAGGTTCTCTGACAAATGCCCCTTCCCCTCCATCCTGAGGCCAATTTCTGATATCCGATCAGTTGGTTAATCTGACCGTTTTAAATGTTTGGGTCCTGTGTACCTAAGCGATGGCCTCTAACCACATGAGATACAGTGGGAGTCACAATCCTTCAGAGCACTTGCGTAGGACAGAGTCTGTGTGTGTGTGTCTAGCCACACAGGGGGGATGTATGCCATATAAGGGGTATGAGAGCCTACGTAGCTCCTGTCAGAGAGCCTGACCTGGGTCTAGTCCTGGCTTTGCCAGGTTAGATAAAAGTGCTAAGCATGGTGCTTATTTTAGGAGTGAATTGTGACCCCCCACCTCCACCCCCACCCCCACCCCCACCAGGAGGGAAGGTTTGTTGTACAGAGACGCATGGCTGGGACCTGGGACCTCTTCTCTAATTATTGGAACCCACCCCCCATCTGACAATAGTGACTCCTAAAACAGTATAAGTTAGACCACTCTAGGGATGAAATCCTGCCCCCATTCTCCAGGGAAACTCACATGAAATTCAGTGGAGCCAGCATTTCACCCCAGCTCTTTAAAGTGTTACAGTGCTGTCATCAGTGACTGCAGGGTACAGCAGAATCCAGGTCTCAGATCTCTAAGAATCTGCTGTGGGTGTCACAAATCCAAACTTGCATGCCCAAACTTCAGACCCTTGGAATGACTGACATCTTCTTCAACATTTGTTATTCTTAAATAGCTGGTCTTCATTATTTAATTGTTAAAAATCATATCAGTCCCCTTTTAACTATTCAGTCCTTAGTTCATCACTCTGTGTTTTCTGCCATAAGCACTAACAAATAGCAATGCAGGAAAATGTGGATCCTTGCAGTAAGTAGACTTTATCACGTAGTGTCCCTAGAGCCAGTCTGATCTTAGAAAAAGCTCTTGTCACCCTGCATTTCTTCCATTGAGCTTGGATCAGCTGCAGAATCAGATTAATTCTTCTTGCAAATCCAAGGCTACCAACCTAGGATTCTTCCACACAACTTTGATGAACTTGAGGAACATGTAAGTCTTGGGAAACCACAATATGCTTTGGATCTGCTGGTGAGACCAGGATGGCTCCTGAAGCACCATTCTCAGTGGAAAGAGAATGTCTGTATGCTAGCTGTGTGAGGAGACTGTTGCATTCCTACATTCTGCATACAGTTAAGAGCATTTTCCTTCTAATGGGGTAATAAGAACAAGAAAAGGTTATTAACAGATGGCAGAAAATATGAATTGAATTAAACTGTCTTGCAAAATCCACAGATGTAAAGTAGATTTACAAGATACAGATTTATATTTAATCCACAGTAATAATTATAGATATAATTGCTCTTTTCCAATCTGAATGAAACAGGAAGGAAGTGGGTAGGTTGTTTTTAGAGGTTTTCATATACAGAAACAAACTAAACTACAATAAGTATGTGATAAACAGAGTTCACGTAAGCTCACACAAAAGAAAATTTTAATTAGAAAATACACTTGAACTCATACTTTTTCAATAATTATTTGAACAATATTAAAAAGTAAACTGAGGAAAGGGCAGCCCATTAACAAAATTAAAAACATAACTCAGCACGCTGAAAAATATCCTAGAACAACGGCTGGAATCATGACCAGAGACCTATAAAGGCTCTCTTTTGTTCTTATACTAATAGTAGTTCCATTTTTTTAAATAATAGGAAAAATATGACTCTTGAATTATAATTAAACAGTAATTTCTGCCCAACCTGCACTTTTAGCTTGGATGACTACACTTACTCAGCACATTGTAAAAGTTGGCCCTGACTTTGTAAGGGTCATATTTTTTTTAATAGTAAACTATCCCAAACCACATCAGGAATATAGAGTAGTACATTAATATCATGCAAGGTATGTGAGTGGCCCTAGTTACAATCTAGGCATTAATACAGTGTCTGAATTCCTCGTGATCTTTAATGTATTTAGCCTCAGAACCCCCCATGAGGTACAGAAGTGCTGTTGTCCCTGTTTTACAGATAGAAAACCGAGTCAAACAGAGACTAAGGGTATGTCTGCACTAGCACTGAGGTGTAGTTTCAGACGGGATTGTACTTGGAGCAGCTAGTCCATCCCTCTGCCCATGCAGCTGTGGCTACACTGCTATTTTTAGTACACTAGCTTGACTAACGTTAGAGCTGGAGGTGTAGACACATCCAATGTGACTTACCCAAAACTGCTTCCTCAACTGCCTCCCCTGGTTTTAGTTGGGCACACAGAAGTGGCTCCTGGTGTGGGCCAGGAATGCTCGGAGCAGCTGCTGACCCTTCCTTGGGCACCTGCTGGGAAGAACAAGTAGTTTTAATTGCTCCCATTACCTACTTCCTTCTTGACCTATGGGGGAGGGATAGTTCAGTGGTTTGAGCATTGGCCTGCTAAACCCAGGGTTGTGAGTTCAATCCATGAGGGGGCCATTTAGGGAACTGGGGTAAAAATCTGTCTGGGGACTGGCCCTGCTTTGGGCAGGGGGTTGGACTAGATGACCTCCTGAGGTCCCTTCCAACCCTGATATTCTATGATTCTCCAGTGAGAGCAGGATAGGTGCTTAGCTGGCTTTGTCTGAGTCTAGGGTAGCTCCTAGCAAACAATGGCTCTGTTCCCCAGCCTGGCCACTCAGGAGAGGGGAAAAAGGAGGAGATGCTGAGAACCAGCTATGATTTGCTGATTATCTTCTGCAACACAGGTTAAAGCAGTCTTGGGGCTGCTTTGTCTTGCACCAGCTGTCCTTAGGCCTCCCCCACAACCACAAGGCCATAGGCTAGCATGTGCCAGCCACTCCGGACTCTGCAAGTGCCCTTCTCCAGGGACTGCAGGGAGGGAGGCGTAGGATCCAGATATGCTGGCTCTGCATCCCTTGGCAACTTCCTCACCCAAGAAAATGAGCGGTGCTGATTTAGAATGGGACAGGCAATATTTTATTTAAATAAGGGACATCCCTTATAATACGGGACTGTTGGGTGTGTGACTGCAAGGAGGAGATTGTGACTGGTAAGTGTGTAGGGATAAAAAGCTGAGTGAAGGGGGACTGGGAAGGCGTAAGGGAGCAGTGGGGAGGAGTCAGAGAATAGCTGTTGGAGGCAGACTATATCTGCTGTTGGACCTCTCCCCCCAATTGTTAAATTGGCTGGTCAATTTTATTGGGAGAACACAAATGAGTATGCGTGCATATAGTCAGAAATAAGTTTTTTGGGGTGGTCTCTAATCACCAGCTCCAGCCCCCTAACTTATTTTGGACACCAGATGCAGCGGGCACAGATTATGCCCTTAGTCATGGTAGTTGCATGCATAAATTAGACACCCCAATCTCTGAAAGTTATGCTCTTAATTTTTCATGGTGTAGGCCAGCTCTTCCTCAGGCAACTTTAAAAGAAGTCAGTAAAAGGTAACAACTAACTGAATAGTGCATGTCAGAACTGATGTCTCAACTAGTGCAGGCCCAAGTCTGTCCTTACTGTCTTACTCACCCACGACATCCCACTGAATTCAGCTGGACTACTCCAGTGAGTAAGGTGAGTACATTAGTCTAATGAGCTCCACAGCTGCTTATCTAACTTTTGAAATTATTTACCCCCCGATAAAATATTAATATGCTTCCAGACCACTCCATCAGATAATCCAATTCTCTCTGCCAACAGAAATCTATTGATTTGTTCCTTCCTTGCTGCATACTGATGTCCTTCTCTCTGTTGGGAAAGACACAGATCATCAGATAGACTGAAGTGGGTCTGAAGTTTTTTGATTATTTTGCATCAGGCTGAGAGAAATTTCAAGATATATATTAAGATTCTAAGAAATTTATAAGAAAATGGATGAAGGGAGACATTCTGATATTCTTCCTGATATAGGAGGTGTGATTTTTTTAAAATTTACTACAGTGTCATTTTACAAGATTAAATTCTTTTGGCTTTCTGTCCCTTGAAAAATTATTGGTCTACCTCTAAGAACTAAACACATTACTCCGCTGTAGGAAAAAAGATTGAGCTGCTCACTATCACTTTTTACTCTTGGTTAGAGGGGGAAAAAGGATTTGATCAACAGCACAAATGAAAAATGCAAGTGTCTTATTTTAACAAAGACCATCTTTCACTTATTATCGACTTTCCCTGTGGTCTTTGGTGAGTCACTTAGGAGACAATTTCCATAGGAGCTTTTTACTTGTACCTCCCATTGACTTCAATTTGAGTTGTGGAACACTACAAATAAGTAACCCAATATTGCTGACCCAAGCATTTAAAAAATTTGAGTCAGTTTCCAAAAAGCACGAAAGTTAAAAATATCATGTGATTTTTGAGCCAAAAGTTATAATACTATTGGGTTCTTTCTATTTTGCTACTGGTTTCTGAACATTTAGATTACACACATTTTAGTTTTTTCTCCACAGCCATGAGGGCTAGAAATGTACTCTAAAAAAAAGAAGAGAAAAGCAAGCTTCAATTCTCACCCACAACCTTAAGAAACAAACGAAATATTGCATGACTTACAATAGAATATCAAGAATGATCAACACAGCTAACATTTCTGCCTCCATGTAGTGAGGCGGCCTGGCTCCCGACGGCCCCTGAGAGAGAGGAACCGGAACAGCCACCTCAGTGGGCGGAGCCACCGCCACCTGTTCCCGCCCCCCGGAAGTCAAGGGGCAGGACAGGAAGTATAAAAGCCCGGCCCAGCGCTCAGTTGGAGCCCAGCGGCTGGAGAGGACAGACGCTCCTGATCGGGCTCCTGCTGCACCGAGCCTGCCCCGAGCCAGGTACCCTGACGTGGACGGACTGAGCCTGCCCCGAGCCAGGTACCCTGACGTGGACGGACCGAGCCTCCCTCGAGCCAGGTACCCCGAGGTGGACTGGCCGAGCCTGCCCCGAGCCCGGTACCCCGAGGAGCGGCCCGAGCGTCCCCCTGACCCGAGTCCGGAGGAGCAGCCCGACCGAGACAGCCCTCAGCATGCCGAGGAGCCCATGGTGTGGGAGCCCGCTGCCGAGCCCAGCGATGAGCAGGTACCCGAGGAGGGGGAGATGGAATGTAGCCCGGGGGTAGCCGACCCCTGTCCGGCTGAGGGCACCGACGTGCCAAGGTCAGTGTGTTGCGGCCAGGTTCCCCACTGACTGCAGCGGGTCCACGCCGCTGTTAGGGCCCCAGGCTGGGACACAGTGGAGTGGGTGGGCCTGTGTCCCCCCTGCCACCCCACTCACGGGTGGCAGACTCCCCCTCCTACCAGCGTTCAGGCAGAGAAGCCTGCACTTACCTGGGCTTCCTGAACTATTGCTGTAGCTCAGCTCCTGCTACAAGGACCTGAGCCTTGCCTGAACTATTGCTGTAGCTCAGCTCCTGCTACAAGGACCTGAGCCTTGAACTATTGTTTATTGCCCCGCCCTGACTAAGGGCCTGGGCTTCCTGAACTATTGCTGTAGCTCAGCTCCTGCTACAAGGACCTGAGCCTTGAACTATTGTTTATTGCCCCGCCCTGACTAAGGGCCTGGGCTTCCTGAACTATTGCTGTAGCTCAGCTCCTGCTACAAGGACCTGAGCCCTGAGACTATCCTTACTGCTCAGCTCCTGAGGCAAGGACCTGAGCCCTGAGACTGTTGCTCCTGCTCAGCTCCTGAGGCAAGGACCGGAGCCCTAAACCTAGTACTAAGTGTTTGGTGCCCCGCCCTGACTGAGGGCCTGGGCTTAGCTTGTTAACTTTGTTACTGCTCAGCCTGCAGGAAGGATCTGAGCTCCCTGGACTCTTGTGGCTGCCCCGCCCTGAATGAGGGCCGGGGCTTATTGACTTTATTGGTGCTCAGCCTGCAGGAAGGATCTGAGCCTAGACCTAGTGTTTGCTGCCCCGCCCTGACTGAGGGCTGGGACTCATTGCAGTGACCGTGTGCCTTCTGTTCAGCCCCTGCCTGGGGGGCGGAACCCCGAGACCTTCAGAACCCGAAGACTGATTTGGGCTGTGTAGTGAGGCGGCCTGGCTCCCGACGGCCCCTGAGAGGGCACGGCCCCAACAGCAGACTATTACACTCCATTTTTCTCTTCTGTCAAATAAGGATGTTTAATCTCAGGCTAAGTCCTGCAATTCTACGTCTTTCATCTGGGAGAAGTCTCCTTGGCTTTCAGTAGATTTTTTTCCTTAAGAAAACTGAATAGGGACTGCAGGATTCGGTCCTTTACTTCTAATGCTACAGACATACAGCAAAATCCTGCCTTATTTGGGAAACACACAAGAGGGCTCTTCATCCTTCCTCCCCCGCAACAACCGACTCTTTTTAGCCAAAGGAAATGCAGTAGATGTAATCTACCTGGGTTTCAGTAAGGCAGCTGATACAGTTCCACATGGAAAATTATTAGGTAAATTTGGAGAAGATGGGGATTAATGTGAGATTTGAAAGTCACAGAAGGGCAGTTTTTTCTCCTCATAAACTTGAAGGGACCATTGTGATAATCTAGTCTGACCTCCTGCACATTGTATGCCACATTACCTCACCACCCACTCCTGTAATAGACCCTAACCTCTGGCTGAGTTACTGAAATCCTCAAATTATTATTGAAAGACTTCAAGCTACAGAGAATCCACCGTTTACTCCAAAAAAACCCGAGGAGTCTGGTGGCACCTTAAAGACTAACAGATTAATTTTGGCATAAGCTTTCATGGGTAAATCATAGAATCATAGAATCTCAGGGTTGGAAGGGACCTCAGGAGGCCATCTAGTCCAACCCCCTGCTCAAAGCAGGACCAAACCCAACTAAATCATCCCAGCCAGGGCTTTGTCAAGCCTGACCTTAAAAACCTCTAAGGAAGGAGATTCCATCACCTCCCTAGGTAACCCATTCCACTGCTTCACCACCCTACTAGTGAAAAAGTTTTTCCTAATGTCCAACCTAAACCTCCCCCTCTGCAACTTGAGACCATTGCTCCTTGTTCTGTCATCTTCTACCACTGAGAACAGTCTAGATCCATCCTCTTTGGAACCCCCTTTCAGGTAGTTGAAAGCAGCTATCAAATCCCCCCTCATTCTTCTCTTCTGCAGACTAAACAATCCCAGTTCCCTCAGCCTCTCCTCATAAGTCATGTGCTCCATGTCCATGTCCTCATAATCATTTTTGTTGCCCTCTGCTGGACTCTCTCCAATTTATCCACATCCTTCTTGTAGTGTGGGGCCCAAAACTGGACACAGTACTCCAAATGAGGCCTCACCACTGCTGAGTAGAGGGGAATGATCACATCCCTCGATCTGCTGGAAATGCCCCTACTTATACAACCCAAAATGCCATTAGCCTTCTTGGCAACAAGGGCACACTGTCGACTCATATTCAGCTTTTCGTCCACCGTAACCCCTAGGTCCTTTTCTGCAGAACTGCTGCCCAGCCATTCGGTCCCTAGTCTGTAACAGTGCATGGGATTCTTCCGTCCTAAGTGCAGGACTCTGCACTTGTCCTTGTTGAACCTCATCATATTTCTTTTGGCCCAATCCTCTAATTTGTCTAGGTCCCTCTGTATCCTATCCCTACCCTCCAGCGTATCAACCACTCCTCCCAGTTTAGTGTCATCTGCAAACTTGCTAAGGGTGCAGTCCACACCATCCTCCAGATCGTTAATGAAGATATTGAATAAAACCGGCCCCAGCACTGACCCTTGGGGCATTCCACTTGATACCGGCTGCCAACTAGACATGGAACCATTGATCACTACCCGTTGAGCCCGACCATCTAGCCAGTTTTCTATCCACCTTACCGTCCATTCATCCAGCCCATACTTCTTTAACTTGCTGGCAAGAATACTGTGGGAGACTGTATCAAAAGCTTTGCTAAAGTCCAGAAATAGCACATCCATTGCTTTCCCCTCATCCACAGAGCCAGTTATCTCATCATAGAAGGCAATTAGGTTAGTCAGGCATGACTTGCCCTTGGTGAATCCATGCTGACTGTTCCTGATCACTTTCCCCTCCTTTAAGTGGTTCAGGATTGATTCCTTGAGGACCTGTTCCATGATTTTTCCAGGGACTGAGGTGAGACTGACTGGCCTGTAGTTCCCTGGATCTTCCTTCTTCCCTTTTTTAAAGATGGGCACTACATTAACTTTTTTCCAGTCGTCCGGAACCTCCCCTGATCGCCATGATTTTTCAAAGATAATGGCCAATGTCTCTGCAATCTCATCGGCCAACTCCTTTAGCACCCTCGGATGCAGCGCATTTGGCCCCATGGACTTGTGCTTGTCCAGCTTTCCTAAATAGTCCTGAACTACTTCTTTCTCCACAGAGAGCTGGTCACCTCCTCCCCATACCGTGCTGCAGAGTGCAGCTGTCTGGGAGCTGACCTTGTCTGTGAAGACAGAGGCAAAAAAAGCATTGAGTACACTAGCTTTCTCCACATCCTCCGTCACTAGGTTCCCTCCCTCATTCAGCAAGGGGCCCACACTTTCCTTTACTTTCTTCCTGTTGCTAACATACCTAAAGAAACCCTTCTTGTTACTCCTAACATCTCCGGCTAGCTGCAACTCCAAGTGTGATTTGGCCTTCCTAATTTCACACCTGCATGCCTGAGCAATACTTTTATACTCCCTGGTTATTTGTCCAATCTTCCACTTCTTGTAAGCTGTTTTTTTGTGTTTAAGACGAGCAAGGATTTCACTGTTAAGCCAAGCTGGTCGTCTGCCATATTTACTTTTCTTCCTACACATCGGGATGGTTTGTTCCTGCAACCTCAATAAGGT
The DNA here is from genome assembly GCF_016161935.1 of Mauremys reevesii. Lineage (NCBI taxonomy): Eukaryota > Metazoa > Chordata > Testudines > Geoemydidae > Mauremys > Mauremys reevesii. The sequence goes on from NC_052624.1 coordinate 270,495,868, forward strand.
TTCTTTAAAATACAGCCAGCTTTCCTCGACTCCTTTCCCCGTCATGTTATTCTCCCAGGGGACCTTGCCCATCAGTTCCCTGAGGGAGTCAAAGTCTGCTTTTCTGAAGTCCAGGGTCTCTGTTCTACTGCTTTCCTTTTTTCCTTGTGTTAGGATCCTGAACTCGACCATCTCATGGTCACTGCCTCCCAGGTTCCCATCCACTATTGCTTCCTCTACTATTTCTTCCCTGTTTGTGAGCAGCAGGTCAAGAAGAGCTTTTCCCCTAGTTGGTTCCTCCAGCACTTGCACCAGGAAATTGTCCCCTACATTTTCCAGAAACTTCCTGGATTGTCTGTGCACCGCTGTATTGCTCTCCCAGCAGATATCAGGGTGATTAAAGTCACCCATGAGAACCAGGGCCTGTGATCTAACAACTTCTGTTAGTTGCTGGAAGAAAGCCTTGTCCACCTCATCCCCCTGGTCTGGTGGTCTGTAGCAGACTCCCACCACAACATCACCCTTGTTGTTCATACTTCTAAATTTAATCCAGAGACTCTCAGGTTTTTCTGCAGTTTCATACCGGAGCTCTGAGCAGTCATACTGCTCTCTTACATACAACGCAACTCCCCCACCTTTTCTGCCCTGCCTGTCCTTCCTGAACAGTTTATATCCATCCATGAGAGTACTCCAATCATGTGAGTTATCCCACCAAGTCTCTATTATTCCAATTACATCATAATTCCCTGACTGTGCCAGGACTTCTAGTTCTCCCTGCTTGTTCCCCAGGCTTCTTGCATTTGTGTATAGGCACTTAAGATAACTCGCTGATTGTCCCGCTTTCTCGGTCTGAGACAGGAGTCCTCCCCTCTTGCAGTCTCCTGCTTGTGCTTCCTCTCGGTATCCCACTTCCCCACTTACCTCGGGGCTTTGGTCTCCTTCCCCCGGTGAACCTAGTTTAAAGCCCTCCTCACTAGGCTAGCCAGCCTGCTTGCAAAGATGCTCTTCCCTCTCTTCATGAGGTGGAGCCCGTCTCTGCCTAGCAATCCTTCTTCTTGGAAGACCATCCCATTGTCAAAGAATCCAAACCCTTCTCTCCGACACCATCTGCGTAGCCATTCGTTGATTTCCACGATTCGACGGTCTCTACCCTGGCCTTTTCCTGCCACAGGGAGGATAGATGAGAACACCACTTGCGCCTCAAACTCCTTTATCCTTCTTCCCAGAGCCACGTAGTCTGCAGTGATACGCTCAAGGTCATTCTTGGCAGTATCATTGGTGCCCACATGGAGAAGCAGGAAGGGGTAGCGATCCGAGGGCTTGATGAGTCTCGGCAGTCTCTCCGTCACATCGTGAATCCTAGCCCCTGGCAAGCAGCACACCTCTCGGTTTTCCCGGTCAGGGCGGCAGATAGATGACTCAGTCCCCCTGAGGAGAGTCCCGACCACCACCACCCTCCTCCTCCTCCTGGGAGTGGTGGTCGTGGAACCCCCATCCCTAGGACGGCGCATCTCATGCCTTCCAATCAGTGGAGTCTCCTTCTGCTCTGTTCCCTCAGATGTATCATCCACTCCACTCTCTGCACTAGTACCTGCGGAGAGAACACGAAAACGGTTGCTCACCTGTATCTGTGTTTCTGGTACATGGACGTTTCTGGTACTCTTTCCTCTTCTGGATGTCACATGCCGCCAGTTATCCTCACTGGCCTTCTGTCCCCGCTGTGTAGCCTGCTCTGAATCTTCAGAACATTGTGCCCACTGAAGCTGATCCTGATGTCTATCCAGGAAATCCTCATTTTCTTTTATGGAACGCAGGGTTGTTATTCGTTTCTCCAGACCTTGAATCTTCTCTTCCAAGATGGAGATCAGCTTGCACTTTGTACAGACAAAGTCGCTTCTATCCTGTGGAAGGAAGACAAACATGGTGCATCCTGTGCAGGTCACAACGGCAGATTGCTCAGCATCCATGGTCTCTTCCTTCTAAGAGCTCTCTCCAGGCGAACTCCCAGGCAAACTCCTTCTGTTTGCCTCTCTGCTGTTCCCTGCTCAGCTGGTTCGCAGCTGACTGCCTTTTTATAACAGTCAGGCCCAGCTGGAACAAAGCACTCCCAAGTCAAACTGGTCAAACGAGCAATCAAACAATCAAGCACACAGTCAAACTGCCAAACTGCCCCCCCAATAAACACTTCTTCAGATGCATGGAGTGAAAATTACAGATACAGGCATAAATATATTGTCACATGAAGAGAAGGGAGTTACCTCACAAGTGGAGAACCAGTGTAGACAGGGCCAATTCAGTCAAGGTGGATGTGTTTCACTCCCAATAACTGATGAGGCGGTGTCAATACTAAAAGAGGGAAAATTGCTTTTGTAGTGAGCCAGCCACTCCCAGTTCCTATTCAAACCCAAATTAACAGTGTTAAGTTTGCAAATGAATTGCAGCTCTGCAGTTTCTCTCTGGAGTCTGTTTTTGAAGTTTTTTTTTTGTTGAAGGATGGCCACCATTTCTGATATCTGATTTTTGTCCATTTATTCTTTTACATAGAGACTATACCGTTTGGCCAATGTACATGGTAGAGGGGCATTGCTGGCACATGATGGCATTTATAACATTAGTAGATGTGCAGGGGAATGAGCCCAGATGGTGTGGCTGCTGTGGTTGGGTCCCATGATAGGCTTGCTACAGAAGCAAGGAGGGATAGCTCAGTGGTTTGAGCATTGGCCTGCTAAACCCAGAGTTGTGAATTCAATCCTTAAGGGGGCCATTTAGGGATCTGGGGGCAAAAATCTGTCAGGGATGGTACTTGGTAGGGGACTGGACTTGATGACCTTTCAAGGTCCCTTCCAGCTCTGTGAGATAGGTATATCTCCATATTTAGATATGGGACAGAGTAGGCTAAAGGGATTGGTTCCTGGGTTAGTGTTTCTGTGGTGTGTAGTTGCTGGTAAATATTTGCTTCAGGTTGAGGGGCTAAGTGAGGACTGCCTCCCAAGGTCTATGAGAATGTGGGATCATTTTCATAGGTTGATGATGTGCTGGAGAGGTTTTAGCTGGGAGCTGTACATGATGGCCAGTGGTATTCTGTTATTTTCCTTGTTGGGCCTGTCCTGTAGTAGGTGACTTCTGGGTACTCTCTGTACCCAGCCCTGTCAAGCTGTTTCCGCACTTCCCCAGGTGGGTATTGTAGTTTTAAGAGTGCTTGATAAAGATCTTGTAGGTGTTTGTCTTTCATTATGACCCATTGTAGTCTCCCCTTTAACCAGATTCCTATGCACCTTTTAGTTCTCATATTAATCCCCATCATCTCTAAATTTCACTAAGAATTTCCCATGTGGAACAGTATCTACTGCCTTACTGAAATGCAGGTATGTTAGATCTAAAAATCACTTATCTTTGCAAAGATCAGGTAGCTCTGGCACAATCTACCTTTTGTAAAATCAAGTTGTATTTTATCCCAATTATCATTTACCTCTATGTCCTTAACTACTTGCTCTTTCAAAATTTGTTCCAACACTTTGCATACAACTGAAGTCAAACTAATGGGCATGTAGTTTCCCAGATCACATTTTTTCTCTTAGAAATAGGTGCTGTATTAGCAATTCTCCAGTCATAAGGTACAACCCCTGAGTTTACAGATTCATTAATAATCTTTGTCATTGGGCTTGCAATTTTATATGCCAATTCCTTTAACATTCTTGGATGGAGATTATCCACCCTTCCCATCCCCAGTTTGGTCCCATTGAACTATTTGAGATTGACTTCCACCTCAGATGTGGTAATTTCTACTTCCATAGCCTTGTTTTCATTAACTAAGCAGCGCTCCCTTAGCTTCTCATTACCCTTATTAAAACACGAAGAAAAGTATATGTTTAGGTGTTGGGCCAGGCCTAGATTATCTTTAATCTCCACCGCATCCTCATTGCTTAGTGGCCTCACTTCTTCTTTCCTTGTTTTCTTTTTATTTATATGGCTATAGAACCTTTTACTATTGGTTTTAATTTCCTTTGCAAGGTCCCAGTCCGGTTGGTTTTTGCCCTTTCTCACTTTATCCCTATACTTTCTGACCTCCAAGAGGTAGCTTTCCTTCCCATCTTCCATTCCTAGTAGGCCTTCTGCTTTCTCTCAATAACCTGCAATGCTTGCTCAACCAGTTTGATCTGCAACCTTTCCCTATGACTTTTTCCACCTTGCTTGAGATGCAGGCTTCAGATATCTTCTGCAACTTTGACTTAAAGTAAAGTAATTCCAAGCCTCCTCCACATTCAGATCCTTGAGTTCTTCAATCCAGTCCACTTCCCTAACTCCCTTAATTTTTCAGTTTGCCCTTTTGAACTCAAAGACTCTAGTTGCAGACCTATTTTTGTTTATCCTTCCATTTAGTTTATACTGAAATAGCTCATGAACACTCGAACCAAGACTGTCCCCTACAGCCAGTTCTTCAGTGTTGTCCTCACTACTCACCAATACCAAATCTAAAATGGCATCACCTCTTGCTTGTTGGTTTGGTGACTATTGGTCAAGAAATGTCTCAGCTATCACATCCAGGAATACCATTAATAGTAGCACTTGTCCTCCAATCTGTATCTAGGAAATTAAAGTCTTCCATAATCAAACAATTCCCAATAGTATTTATTTCACTAAAAATATTAGAGGTTTCTTTCCATTACCAAATTAGATCCTGATGGTCTGTAGAAGACCCCAAGCACTGTCCCAGTGGAGCCTCTGTTAACTTTCTTCTCCAAAGTGATTTTGACACAGATTCCATTTTATCCATTTAATCACTTCTCATTTTTTACAGTCTACCTTATCATTAATATACAGTGCCACTCCACCACCTTTCCCTTTATTTCTTTCTTACCTGAACACATACCCTTCAATACCTGTGCTATGCTCATGACTACTATTCCACCATGTTTCTGTTATCCCTATAATATCTGGTTTCACTTTTTGCACTAGTAGTTCTAGTTCCACAATTTTGCTACCCAGACTCCTTGCATTGGTGCACAGACATCTTAGTTGTTTTTGTTCTGCTTCTCCCAGATTCCTCGCTTAATTAGGTATAGTCATTGTACTGAAAGTATCACCTACCAAAGTGTTAGTGTCATTGGTATTGGCTCCATCTTTCTCTTGATGTCCATTCTCCTATCCTCTGTTGTTCCTTTCTCCATTGCTGTATCCTCTCATACATTGAGCAGGAGGAAAATTGGGCATGGAGATTATATGAACATCTCCTGTCTCCCCTAAATTCCTAGTTGTATCAACCTCCATTCCAGAAGTCTATTTCCCTCTCTATTCAGGTAGAGTCCATCCCATGAGGAACAGTCCATGAATGCCTCCTAGTGGTTGAACATACCAAAGCCCTTCTTATAGCACTACTGTTTGAGCCACCTGTTGATCATCATAATCTTGTCTCACCTTCACTCTCCTCCTCTAGGGACAGGTAGAATCCCACTGAATATCACCTGCATCTCCACTTTTTAAAGTGTCTTTCCCAGCCTGGCATAGTCTTGCTTGATACTTTTCCATGACAATCTAGCTGCATCATTTGTTCCCATTTGAAGAACAATCAGTGGATTCTTTCCAGCTCCCATTTGGATTCTCTTCTGCCTCAGGTCCACATCCTATATCTTAGCTCCCATCAGACAGCACATCCTTCAGTTCTCCAAATCATTTCTGGTGACAGGGCTGTCTGTTCTTCTTAGTAGGGATTCCCCAATAACATAGACCTGCAAGTTCTCTTGTCTTTTGTTCTCACTTGCAATCTTCTGCAAGTCATCCTCTATCCTGCTGGGGCTCTGCAGTCTGGTTGTCTCCGTTGATTCATCCCCTGTTCTTGCAGGACTATAGGCTCTTCTCTTCTTGTACTTCCACTGGCCACTTTCCTCATCTAGCAGTCTACCTTCCAGTCCAGCCTGCATTTGTGATTCTTGAGTTTTCCCTTCAGCTTCCTCTCACTTCCCTCCATCATCTGTTCAAATTCCCTTCCAAACTCAACCATGGTTTCTACCTGCATCTCCAAACCTCAGGTCTTCTCTTCCATCAGCTCTAGCAGGTGGCACTTTGTACAAACGAAGCACTTTTCAGGTACCCTAGTCCGGGATAACATACATGCTGCAGCTTCCACATCCAGTCATCTTCATTGTCTTTTCCATAGCCTGGGTCACTATTGCTGCCACCTCTGTAGCTGTCATAGCCTGTTAAGAACTGTTAAGAAACACACAACAAAAACAGAACACCACACCTCCGCTCTCCAAAACTGCCCTCACAAACTCGCACTTTAACTCTTGTGTTTCCAGCCCTGTTCGCTGGCTCCTGTGCTGCTGGCTGGCTACTTGGCTGCCTTTATAGACCCCCTAAACAGGACCATGCTGTGATCTAAGGCTCCGCTTCTCTACCAGCACGCTGCCCCCTACCAGCCCCTGCAAACTGAAAATCAAACAAACCAGCAAGCAAACACTCTCAAGAACCCATTCACTGCCCCTAAGGAATAGGGGCTTGCCTCCTTTTTCCTCCAAACAGATCTCCACTCAAATGCTCCTGGTTCCAGCTCTGTTTGCTGGCTCCCTGTGCTGCTGCTCCTAATACACTCTTGAGCATTGGGAATGGATCTGGCTAGATATTTGCTATCACTCTGTCCTGAGGGAGTGTGGCCTGCCAGATTGAAGATGCCGCATCCCTCTGAATGTATGATTAAGTCAGCATTCATGTTAGAGGGCTGTTGCTTTTTGCAGCAGCTTTGGTTTCTTGGTCTCTTTTTCATTTAGATATACAGAGCCAAACTGCTTGCAGTTACACCTGTACACCGCAATCCCTACAAAAGGGATTGAAAGTATTTGGCAATCGATTGATCTAACAGGGACTACAGGAGTACACTGAAGCTGAATAATATTTTGACACATGGTGAGGTGAACATCAAAGGATTTGGAGGTTGGGATATGCGTCCCAAAATGTAGATGTTTCTCAAAACTTATGTGAAATATCCTAACCTCATGGGTCTGCAAAAATTGACTAGAAATCTTCTGAGTACAGGGTCTCTTGTGCAATCTCCTGTAGTTCTTAATTCTGCTCTACCCACAAATGCTACAAAAACCTTTCACACAATACTTTGGCCCTTCCACTTAGGACTTTGGCCACAACCCAGAAATGTAGGGGGTCAGAGGAATTATCAAAAGGGGAAAAGATTCAATACAGTCTGCTCCCCACCACTAATAGATGCTGAGGAGAACATTTAGACTTCAATATATATAAATCATATATACTTTGTCCAACCTGCAAAATTCAGATACAGATTTTAAATACCCCAAAGTTCAGGTGTATTTCTCTCTGGGCTGTTGTTTGATTCTGTTTTAAAGAGAGGGGCCATTTGCAAAGTTCAGCTCTAATCTGGGATCTGATCTCAAAATGTCCCCAAAATTTGAGGGTGTTTTGACCTCAAGTTTTTGATTCCAGTCCTCCTTCTTTATAAATACAAGTAGGGGTAACACATACCACTACAGCAGTTTATTAATATTTTAAAGTCTTTAGCAATAAGAGGAAAACTCCTAAGGGTGGTTCAGAAAGCACAGTAGAGTTAGTAGGATCAAACTGATCATGGACCATTTAGGTTGGATTAGGAGCAATTGCTTAACACATTTATGTCAGTTACAGAAGTGGTTGGACTTTATGTCATTGCCCATATTCACATTGTACCTGGACCAAACACTAGGGGATGTTCTATAACAACCCTTCTCTAGGACGTGTTGCGGGGGGTTGGCCTGGATGTCCTAATAAATCTTCCATCTCTAAAATTCAGAATTCAGATATCACAGATAATAAGCCAAATTGACTTTTGTGAAAAACATCTCTGTTAAAAAGGCTGGAGGCTGAGACTTAAATTTACAAGGAATCAAAGTGGGGATTGTATTTCAGAGTAAGATAAAGCTTAAACTAATCAAGGATTTTGTTATAGATAACAGCATATGATTGCTTTGGTTGTATTAAAATTTCATGAGCAATGGGGATTTCAGGCTGCCTGCTGGTCAAGCTGCCAAACTACATTATTTTGTCAGCTATCGTTTCTCCTTTCCAACCATTATATCTCCCTGCTCTGCTGAGACTTGAGCCTCATGGGCATGTGTGTTAAAGCAGATAATATTTTGATCTTGGCTCGTGCCAGATAAAAAAAAAAAGTCTTAAAATTTGCCACAATGGACTAATAATTTATATATATTTTTTAAAATGTTCAATGGAAAAAAGTTTAAATGACGCTTCCGCTGTCAGCATATGTTAAAAATGTTTCTAACCATGACTAAATTAAGCAACATTATCAGAGCAGGAAACTGACAGCTTAGATAGCAGACAACCAGGGAAACATATGCTTATAAAAAGTACTGTAGTATTCTATAGTAGCAGTGCAGAAAGTCGTATCTTACCATAGGAATACTGCAGGGTTTGAGTGATTATTTTTGTTCATAAAGGTAGTTTCTGGGCTTGGTAATTCATAACATATTTGAACAACCACCACACTTCAGAAGGAGACAAAACTGGAAGATTTGAAAGAAAGGGCATGTCTGCACAGGGGCAGGAAGGTGTAATTTCCAGCTCAGGTGGCCATACCTTTCTGCTCCTGTGTAGACCTTGCTAGTGACTGAGCAGTGCACTGAAAATAGAAGTGTAGTGGCAGTGGCATGGGTGGTGGGCTGGGCTAATTGCCCTGAGTACAATCCCATCTGAATTGCTAGGTACATACTTGGATGCTAGTCATGCTACCAGACTTTTATTTTTACTGCACTTGCTCAGTGAGAGCTACTGCAGTGATATCTGCTCCAGCGAGGGTGACCAGATGTCCCGATAAAATTGGGGCTGTCCTGATATTTAACCCTTTGTCCTGCGTCCCGATCAATGTATGATCGGGATGTGATTGTCCTAATATTCAGGTAAGGAGGCGAGTGGGAGGGAGGTGCTGACCCCGTGGGTGCTCTGGGGCTGGAGCACCCATGGGGAAAAATTGCAGCCAAGCTCCCCCCTCCTCACCTCCTTCTCCCCCCGCACCTCCCAGTGCGCTGCGTCCCCCCTCCTCCCCCCTCCCAGTGCTTCCTGATGCCTAACAGCTGTTTGGTAGCACTAAGCGCTTTCCAGGAGGGAGGAGTGGGGACGTGGCGTGCTCAGTGGAGGAGGTGAAGAAGAGACAGGGCAGGGGTGGGGACTTGGGGGAAGGGGGTGGAATGGGGACGGGGCGAGGGTGGTGCAGGGGTGGGAAGAGGTGGGGGGTGGGCGAGCATCCACCCGGCAGAGGGGAAGTCGGCGCAGTAGGGGTGAGTGGTGAGTGGGGGGGTGAAGAGGTGAGTGGCGGGTAGGCGAGCAGGTGGGGAGGCGAGCGGTGGGTGGGGGACTGAGGAGGGATGCAGCAAGCCAGTGGCAGGCCAGGGGATGAGGAAGGGCGCGGTGGAGGGGCAAGTGGGGAGGGGGTGGGACCTGCAGCAGAGTGGGGGCAGAGCCTGGGAGGAGTGGGGGTGGACTGTGGGCGGGGCTGATGGCACCCCAATGTGTCCCGATATTTTAGTGTGGTGATCTGGTCACCCTAGTTCCAGCTGGAAATTATGCCTCCAGTTCCAGTGTAGGTACAAAAGTGCCATTAGAAATAATCAGACTTTGGTCGGGTTTGCTTGCTGCAAAAACAGCTTGAGAATTAGCAAGTAAATCCAAGTGAAATAGTTTCTGAGATGCAACCGCTGCAGACATGTAAAGCAGTTCTGGGGAGATGTGTCAAGCTGCAATAACCCGAACTGATGGAAGTCAAAACAGTCTCCTTTTTGATCCCATGCATAGGGAGAGAGCTTTTGTTCCATTACTAAATACAGATTTTCAGTACTCTCAAGAGTCTAAGTAGTGAGGGCAGATTAGCCTTGGGGAATAAACGGATGTCAAGTGGTGGTGTCTGATGAAGGAGGATAGTGGAAAGACTAGTTAGAGACGACATTATCCTTAGTCCTAGAGGTACAACTGTTCCTGCTGATAAAGTATAGTATGAATGTGGTTAGCCATAATAACAAGCTCTATTAACATTGAAGGACAATATAGAAATCCTGCTGCCAAATATGATGATAAGGAAAAGAGACATTTAAAAAAAAAAGTCAGTAAGGGTTTGTAAGCAGGTTTCACAAGGTGGAATAACAGGACTAAAACAATTCTTTCAGCCCACCCATGCTCCTCCTTAACACATTTATTCCTCTGGATACTCTGCATGGTGTATGTAGTTTGAAATGGTAATGACTTTTTGGTTTCTGGGTATTGCGCCTTTACAAATGGATCTGTGATTAAATGAAAAAGGCAGAATTGTATAATTTGGCTTGGAGTAACATACTGTGATAATCATAACATATCTGAGCTTGACAGGATGAGCCAAAAACAGTGCTAAGTTGGAAAGTTAGCATAAAAAGTTTATATTCAGGAGAGCATCAACTGAGAACTCAAGGGTTGAACACTGCTTTGCAAAGACAGTAACTTGCAAAGATGTCATACTATCCAAAGGTTACTAATATTGGTAGACTTCAGAGAACAAGTCATTACATGAACTTGTCTAAATTACTAGCTTTGGCCCTGATCCAATACCCACTGAAGTCTTTCCATTGATTTCCATGGGCTTCGGATCAGGTCCTTTGAGAATAGAATGTTGCAGGGACTGTATGTTACACGGACAATAGGCAGCTATTACCTGGAACAGTTGAGCTAATACAAATATGATCATCTTGGAAGGAATCCACAGTGCATAGAGCCATTGATCTGGGAAAGACCTAACCTCTCATCGTGTCAAAGGCATCGTATCCCATCGTGCCCATAGATTAATCTATAAACCATGTAAATGGATGGAACAGAACATCACTCTCACCAGGCTATAAATTTAGAGATAAGTGAACTTATTTTGCTTCATTTTGAACCCAGTTAGAACACTCTGGGTTGGATGTTTGATTCAAGGGTGTGTGTATGTTTTTTGGTTTGCATTCCACTTAGCGCAGACTGTGAAAAATGAAGCAAAGAGGAAGAAAGAAAATCTTAACTGGAAAACGAATAAATAGGATGTGTGTCATAAACAGATAGTTAAGGGTTAATGCCTCTTTTACCTGTAAAGGGTTAAGAAGTTCACCTAGCCTAGCTGACACCTGACCAGAGGAACCAATGGGGGAACAAGATGTTTCAAAAGGAAGGAGGTTTTTTCCTCTGTTAGTTTTCAGTTTCAGCTGGAGTGAAAAAGATCAAGGAACCAGCCTCTTATCAGAGTAGTAAGTTTTAGAAAGGAATAAATAGGTTTATGTTTATTTCTTTGTAACCTGTCTTGTGCAATTAGAGGTAGAATCAAATTGGGTACTGGGGTATTTTCGTTGGGGTACTAAGTTTTTGCCCAGGGGAACATCCTCTGTGTTTTGAATCTGTTGTCTGTGAGAGTAGCTGGTATGCTAATCTCTCCCAGAGGGTTTTCTTTTACCTTTCTTTTCTTTAATTAAAAGCCTTTTTCTTAATACCTGATTGATTTTTCCTTGTTTTTAGATCCAAGTGTGTTGGATCTGGATCCACCAGGAGTTGGTGGGAGAAAGGAAGGGGGATGGTTAATTTCTCCTTGTTTTAAGATCCAAGGGGTTTGGATCTGTGTTCATCAGGAAATTGGTGAAGATTCTCAAGGCTACCCAAGGAAGGGAGTGCTTCTGAATGGTGGCAGCCAGACCAGATCTAAGCTGGTAATTGAGCTTAGAGCTTCTCATGCAGGTCCCCCACATCTGTACCCTAAAGTTCAGAGTGGGGAAGGAACCTTAACAATGTGTAAGGACCACTTTAGCCAGCCTAGACTTTGGGGAATCTTCTGACCATTTAAATCTAGTCACAGAATAAAAATAGATTAAAGACTTTCAGGAAAATGACACACAAACTTTAAACTAGTTTTGCAGAGTGAAAGATGCCCTGAAAAATTGTAAATATAAAGAAATGCATGTTACCCAGAGAGAATCAAGAAGCAGAACTGCAGGCATTTTAGCACTCAGATTGCCTTCTGTGGTGCAAAAGGAATTAAATCAGCAACTCTTCTTTCAAAGGGAGAAAGTCTTTGCTAATTAAAGGTATGTCTGCCCTGCAATCTAAGGTGTAATTGCAGCATGGGTAGATATACATGCTAGCTTCTTCTATGTTAGCATGGCTAAAAATAGCAGTGTAGATGTGGCAGCACAGGCTTCAGCAGAGTACATACCGAGGGTTCCCGGCACGCTTGTGCAGTCTGTGCTGATGCCCATGCCGCCATGTCTAACCTTATGTCTATCAGTGCTGCAGTCACATCTCAGTTTGCAGTGTGGACACTGCCTTAACATACATAGCACTCTAATGAGAAACAAAGCTCCTTTTTTACTGTTCATTTCCCTGAAGTCATTAGGTACTGTCTGAAGAGACTGACTCATGAGATGTTCTGTTTTCAATGCTACTTTCTCATATAGTACCTTCAGAAAGTTTTTTGAATTTCCTTTGTGATTTGAGGCTATTATTAGTTTGATATGGGTTCTTACTCACATTTAGGTAGGACTTACTCACCCAATTAGTCCTATTGATGTCAATGGGGCTATTCATGTGTGTGAGGAGAGGAAGTTGACGCCCATGCACTGGGAGATTTCAAGGAACAAATGAAGTGTCTTCATTGTGAAAATGCCCTCTCCTTCTTTCAGTTACTTTACAGGTAGCTATATTTCTTTAGGGGGTTCAGAAACTTTTTTCAGCAGGAGTTTCAGGCATGCTGCTTGTATACTTGAGGTAAATTCATTTGGCTTTAAAAGACTATTTAAACCGGATTCCCAGAATGCGATTATCAAGGCTGATTCCCCATGTGGCACTTAGAGTGCAGAAAGTGGGGGCCTGCAAGGATTTTAAAAAGTGATACTGGCCACTCCAGGCTGGTATTAAACTTCCAAGGTCACAGCTTCTCTCTTACCTTGGATGGGTAGATGCTGCCACCACCTAAGTGCAAACCCTCCCCCTCATTTTGAGAACCCAGGAAGGAACACTTGGGAATTCCTTCCAGTTGCATACCCTCAAGCCCCCCCTCTCCTTCCCTGGAAGAGCTGAGAAAAAAACAAAGGAAATCAGCTGCTGCCACCAGCGAATTAAACAACATATGCACAAGCCTCCTAGGGACACAAAAATCCAATCCTATTCTTTAAAAAGGCAAATTTTAATAAACCCCAAAAGATAGGAAATACATTTGGAACTTAAGCTTTTTGCTAGATCTTAAAAGAAACAATTACAAAAATTAAACATCAAGATAGCTCTCTTGAGATTCAGCTTAAAGGTTAGAAGCACAGAGGAGTCCACACGCCAATAAGAAATAAAAGAAATAGCCCTAATCGCGTCTTCCTAGACATTCCCTGATTACTTACACAGTTGGGGTTTCAGATAAGTAGGGTTGAGGTACGATTTAATGCTTTTTCATAACTGGTTTTAAAGCTTTATCCAGCATAGCTCTAGCCCTGTCCTGCTCTGTCTCCTCTCACTGGAGAAGCACAACAACGGACAAAGGGAAGTTTTTTTCCCGATTTAAAAAAGTTCTAGCCTTCCCATTGACTCTTTTGGTCAGGTGCCCACTCTCTTCCTTTTACCTCGCCAGGGAGACTTTTTAACCCTTTACAGGTAAAGCAAGCAGAGAACAGCCACCAAGAGGGACTTTATAGCTAACTGGCTGGCTCGGTGTCCATAAAGGGAGCTACCCCCCACTTCATTTATCACAGTGATGAACCATGACTTCATAAATATAGACACCTCGGTCACTAGCAGCAATTCACAGGGAACCTTTAGCACCCAAAACGCAGGCCTGCACCGCCTGAGCTGAAAGAGAATCCCTTTAGCTATGAGAAAGTAGCAGACACTTATAATTCCCAGTCAGTAGAGGGAGACATGATCATGTATAGTAAGCAAGTGACCATGATGACAATTTGACAGAGTCATCTTCAGGGAAACTCAACCTGATACATTAACAGAATGGACAGGCACAGCTGGATAGGAGGTGGAATAGTAGCTGTCTTCTCTGCTGCACTGCAGGCTGATGATGTTTTTTTGGTTGCTATTATGTTCACCGAAGACCTGGGGCACAAGGTAACAGGAACAGAAATCAAATCCAGGAGGATTAGTGTGATGCCCCCAGGCAAAACATCAAATATATAAAACTTCCAAAGTAAAATATTGCTACAAAATATATAAAAAAATACAGCTGGAGAGAACATAGCTAGCACTCAGAAGCAACAGTCCTGGAAAAACAAGCATCCCCATGTGACTTCCTTTCTAATCCAAACCAGATTACTTTTAAAGTCAGACAAAAAGAAGCATACTCATATCAGCAGGAGCTTCTTCTTTAAAGCATCTAGCCATTGGACTTTTGATTGCAACTTACAGTGAAATCCATAATTTATCCATCCTATTGATATCAATTTATGAATCTGCAAGGTCATTATTGAAGTTTGTTATATCATTACCTTTAAAATTATATGAACTGTTGCAAAGCTGACAAGTTGAAAAGTTAAAGAGCACTGTAGCTTTAAGAGAGTTGACGGTTATTAGTTTATGAACAGGGCTGCTTAAAGGAAAAGCCACCCACGTAAGGCTCAGTGGGATACTTTGTCTGTGTCCACTGCACCAAATTCCTGAGCCATGACAACTGGAGTTCCGTCCCTTGGTGAGGAGACTAGAAAGTGCATACAGAACTGATGGATGTGTGTTTATGAAGGGGTTCAGGACCAGTGGGTGGAGGTTTCCTATTAAACAGGAAGATGGTAGAACTTAGGATCTGCTGGAGTTCCCCTCATACACCAGTCTATATAAATTCTACATGTGCTATATAAGCACTTCATTTTATTGCTGACTGAAATAATAAGATTCAAACTTCAGCTGAAGCTTTCTCCCTAAGCCTGGCAGTTCCTAGGGTTTCCTGCAAGACCATCCTGTCTCCGACCCTAGTATCCCCTAACCAGAGCAGGACTTCCATCTCTTTTATCTCTTGGTGGTGTTAACAAGCCATCCTTGCCCCAGTGAATCAGAAGAACTTATTCAACAACTTTATGCAAGGTTTCTAACTCCCATGAATGGTAGCTCCACAGAAGAGCCCTCCTGGCATTCTTGATCATGCCATCCTGTTACAGTGCCCCAACCAAAGCCATGGTAAAGAATGAGATATGCTGATTCCCCAACATGCTCAAGCAGTCTACATACTGTCCTCATTTAAAACAAAGTAGGTCATATGACACCCGAATATGCCCACTAGGTATCACACTAGCATTGATAGAGCCCCTTCTGTCTAGGAGCCTCTGTGACTACCAGTATGACAGCATTGTCTGACGTGGCCTTGTGCAGCAAGCGGGTATTATTACAGTCCTCTTGAGAAAGGTCCTCTCCTGAAACAGAATCCTTTGTGAATGATCACCATGTCCAAAAAGAGTAGGCATTCTGATACAAAGACCAAAGATCTATCCAAACCTCTTGGACCATCAACAATTTCACAGGTAACTCCAAGTACAGGTTTCCAGCTGGACCCCAAAAGCACAACAAAAACCTGGCAGCATTTCAGAAGCTTAAAACATGTTCAGTTCCAAAATAGTGGGGAATTGTGCAGAGGAAAGGTTCCTATTTCTCACTTACAGGCTTTGTCATCTCTGATTTCCTCTAGATAACTTGAATTTTGAGCTGCCCTTTCCTACATGCTCCTTACTGCTGGAATCAGAATTGTTAGAGAAACTGTTGCTAAATTACCTCAGTCTGAATTATATTTGGCTGGTAAGTGGGAGGTGGGTTTAATTAAGAAATGCACTTCTACTTTAAGTTACTATAAAAATGGTACTGGGGTTTTTAGATCTTTTGATGATTTCTGTATCAAAAAGTCTTAGTTACAAGTAAAAATATATGGGGTTTCTCTGAATGCCAGCCAGGCACACTGAGCGTGGGCTCCAAAAATCAAACTGTTTTTTTTTCATCTTACTCATCATCACCAAGAGCAAAGGCTCAATTACACCTGTGTAGCTTATACAGTGATACCTGTGCAAATCCAGAGACTTCTATGATTGGAACTTGGTAAAGAGTTCTACTGATGATACACAGGATGCAACACAATCCTTACCTCATTCTTTCTGAGGTGGGTTATCTCTGTAGGGTGCAAAGAGTTGTAAGAAGTTATTTTAGTCATTAAAGTCAGTAGATACGACTTTGAACTCACAAAGGGAGCAGATTTGCTAAGGAAGAAGGTGCTATTTTTACAGTCACTTTTCACAGTAAAGCTGGTCTTTAAAACACTGACTCAAAGTTGGAGTCTCTCTTATCAGTAAAAAATATATACATTCTGACTTCCTTTTTTCCCATTTAATTATTTACTGTTACCTTTCATCCTTTTCTAATCACAGTGTTATAATTAAGGATGGGAGAGCTCTGGACAAGCTCATCTAAATTTAAACTCCAGATAAATTTACAGGGAGAAGTGTTAATTTCAGCAGACGTGAACCCAGCTGGCATTTTAAAATTCTGATTTGATTCCATATCAAAAGAAACTGGAAAGCTTTTTACCTACTAAGACCTAATTTCAGGGCTTGTTGTTTTGCATACTAATGCAAACACCAAAACCAGAACTAGGAACTGCTTTCCTTACCTGTTTTAGGCTTTCACAAGTGATATCGGCATAACACAGAATCCTAAACCCAGAGGTACTGGGGTCATAAGGCTAGGAACCTTGGACTTCTAATCCTAGCTCTGATGCTAAGTTTGCCAAATGGTACAGGTGCTGAGTGTTTTCAACTCCTTTTTATTATTGTAACAAGTTCATTACACAAATCTGCCTCATTCTCTGTCTGATGTGTGAATTGATTAAAGTAAGGGTTGGGCTGTGTGGAAACAGTAATATGTTATCTTGTAATACAAGACAATGTTGTAACTCTGTCCCTTTATTTGTAGGGGCTAATGTTGCCCAAGCAACAAACTTTACAACAGGAAGTTCTTTAAAAGTGGTCTTGTTGTATGGAATTATTAGGTTTTCAACCCACTGATTTATGTTAGTCTCTTCTCTATGCGGCCTGATTGGCCTTCACCATCCAACGTTCCTTCTATTTACATTCTCTGTTGCTCTTCAGCTTACTCTCTGCATTTGCTACAACTTACAAAAGGCCTTGTGGCCAAATGTCATGTCTGCTCCTAGCCTCCTTTATCTGTAATGTTCTTTCATTGGCCCTTTTCTATTGTGGAGCTACACTCTGACACAGTACTGAGGGTGTTTCCAGATTAATATGAAAGCTGTCAGTATTAGGGAGAGAAATAACATGAGATAGCCTGAAATGCCTAGAAGCATATAGAAGCCCCTGGAAATAAGATCACTAGATGCTATCCATCAAATCAGAATTTTTTAGAAAACTCTTACGCACTATTGTCCTGTGGCTACCGCTTCCATTCTCATGGAGTTCCTGGCCACCTTTTTACCGATGGTTCTGAAATCACTGCATCTGTCCACCCCTTGCACTCCCTCACTCTGTTCAGTCTCACTGTCATTCTGGCTGCCCACCTCCAACACTAGTTAAATCTAGAAATGTCTGCTCTCCTTCCCTTCTCTATCAGTCCCAAATCTCCACTGTCCTACCTGCCACGCACCCTCACAACCTTGGTGAACGAGATATGCTCCACTCTCTCTTTTCCTTATCATGTCCAAGTTGCCACAAGAGGCTTTTGTTCAGTGTTCCTTTACATCATTCATCCTTTCATGTCTGTTTCTTGACCAAGTCTCAGTTATCCCTCACCTTGACTACTCCAACCTTTCTTTTGGCCTCCTTGCATCCCATTCCATCTGTACCAAAAATAGCAGCTAAATCAGACTCATTAGCACTACAAAAAGTAATTTTCCCTCTGTTGATAGTCACCCTTTCTTGTCAACTGTTGGAAATGGGCCACATCCACCCTAATTGAATTGGCCTCCTTAGCACTGACCCCCCCCACACACTTGGTAAGGCAACTCCCATCTTTTCATGTGCTGTATATTTATACCTGCTACTGTATTTTCCACTGCGTGCATCTGATGAAGTGGGTTATAAGCCACAAAAGCTTATGCCCCAATAATTTTTTTAGTCTCTAAAGTGCCACAAGGATTCCTCGTTATTTTTGCTGATACAGATTAACATGGCTACCCCTCTGAAACCCTTCTACCACTTGTTAGCCAATACATATATGTTAGGTGTAGTATAGGCTACATTAATAGGGTTTATGTTTACAGTACTTATATATATGTGTATGTCATAGGCGTCAACTCCATGGGTGCTCCAGGGCTGGAGCACCCACAGGAAAAAAATAGTGGGTGCTCAGCACCCACTGGCAGCCCTGCTCATCAGCTCCTTCCCCTCCCTTCTAGTGCCTCCAGCCACTGCAATCAGCTGTTCAGCGGCGTGCAGGAGGTGCTGGGAGTGGAGGGGGAAGATAGGGGACAGGAAGAGGCATGGAAGAGACAGGTGAGGGCTTAGGGGAAGAGGTGGAGTGGGGGCAGGGGCCTGGGGCAGAGCGGGGGGGTCAAGCACCCCTCCAGGAATTCAGGAAGTTGGCGCCTCTGCTGTGTGTGTGTGCTGGGAAGTTTTGTTAACTGAACATATTATGCTTTCTCCACAATTTTAGTCATGCATGTCAAGTATCCCACAAGCTGAAGTCTGCTTTTGCATGATAAAATAGGACGCCTGTCAAGATACATGAATGGTGCCTCCTAGCACAGTTTGGGATGTACCTTTACCCCCAATTGGTTTGGAATGTCGTCTCCAAAACGGAGGTAAGTGCAGAACAAAACAACAAGTTGAGGAACTGTTATGAACTGGTGCGCTGAATGTTAGTGACATGTAAAGAGTTTTGTGACTTGTAAAATCATACTATAAATACTACTAGCTGAAATGTGCATCTTTGAAGCACACCTTCTGTGTAAGGTGAACATGCTGCTACATACGAATTGCTTACTGAAAGGAGGGCAAGTATGTCTCCTTTTCCTATTATACCGTTTTTTTGTTGTAGACCATAAATTTGGCTATGTTGGTTATTTGATCTCTTGAAAGTTTTTAAGAATGACCCATGAGTTTAGTTCAGGGGTCGGCAACCTCTGGCACGTGGCTCACCAGAGTAAGCACCCTGGTGGGCTGGGCCACTTTGTTTATCTGCCACATCAGCAGGTTCGGCCGATCGCGGCTCCCACTGGCTGCGGTTCGCTGTCCCAGGCCAATGGGGGTGGCGGGAAGCTGCGCCAGCACATCCCTCGTCCGCGCCACTTTCCACAGCCCTCATTGGCCTGGGACAATGAACTGCAGCCAGTGGGAGCCGCGGTCCACCGAACCTGCCAACGCAGCAGGTAAACAAACTGCCCGGCCCGCCAGGGTTCCAGAGGTTGCCGACCCCTGGTGTAGTTAAACAGTTGGCTATACTTTTGAGTCAGTACACTGCTCCCAATCATGTTACTCCCCACGTCCTAAACCTGTCGTCCTCTTGCCTGCCACGACAAGTTCGAGCTCCCCATGTTCATATTCAATGCTCTTCACAGCTCTATCCATGTCTGCTCATTTCCTGCTGCTCTCCCCCTGTTGCTTTCAGTTCTCTGAAGCGATTTTTATGCTTGGAATGTCTTGTGCACCAGCCTCCCACTCTTTCCTTCTTTTAACTTACTTCTTCCATTAGAAGAATCAATATTAATTTACCACAGGAAGAAGTGCATTAGAAAAGACGGGTTCAAAAGTCATCTACACCACTTTGCAATTAGACCATCATCCGGGAAACAGGCACATTATGTGTGAATTGTATTGTTCATTCAATTTATATTTGTTTAGATAATCTGAAGTGGCCACACAGCGAGTAAGCAATGGTACTGGCCAGTAGAGGGGACTGGAGTGGGAAGTATGTAATTCATTGCAGTAGGCTAATATAGCTGATTCCACAGCACCAGTGGAATTGTGTTTCTAGAGGAAGAAGGCGATACAAACATACCAGTTTGCTGGAATATAGGACATTTTGAACCACCATGAGTATTTAAAGGATTTGGTGAGCTTCATCCCCTCTACAGATCTCCATAGTGCATTCAAGAATGCGTTGTAATGAATGGAATGCTGCAAATACAAGTTATTACACAAATCACTCACTCGTACACTGGAGCCAGAACTCCTCTGTGTTAGCTTTAAAAAAAACACAGACTCCTACCCTTTGAGCTGAAGGAGAACTCCTTTCTAGTGCTGGTAGTAGGTCCTTTATCCTGTCTGTGGGTTAGCCACTAGAGGGCAAACTCATGCACTCACTTGTACACACAAACCCAGTATATTAGAGAGGCCAGCCATCTGCACTGCTGCCATCACAGCTGGGCCTTACTGAGCATACACAGAGATATGTGCTAACAGCAGGCAGAGTTGCTAGCATGGATCCACTGCCAAGACTGTTGCTCCCATGTTTTTAAATGTTACTTCATAATTAATGGAAATGGTAGTTCAGCTTTACCTGCTGTTTGCAATACATTGAGCACTAGGCTTTCTGATTAACTAATACAACCCGCTTTGCATTTGTTTCCAAATGAATAGGATTCAGAAGCTTTGACAACCTAATATAAAGTGTAATTTTTTTCCAAAACATTCCCTTTTGGTTTCTAACTGATATTCTTCTCCGTGTACATAATATCAAATTAGCATGTGCAGATTTCACCTAATGTTATCAGAAATCATTATGTGGATGGGATAAATTCCCAATGTAGTGCATTTGAAAATAACTACCATCCATCTCCCATTAACATTAAGAGCACTTATATGAGTTATTCCCCATGCGGTGCATGCATTGTGATTTTTTTTTAACTGATTTTCATTTTTAAGCTCTTCAGACTTTAAAACTCCTGTGAAATAGCCATTTAACTCTCTGAATAGAAGTGTCTGTGTCTGCTTTACATATCATTACCCAATCTGTCATGATAATGTACCTCCGAGAGGTCAGTTTCCTTCTTTTTGGTTTTTGCAGCCAGCAGAGGTAACAGACACGATAACAGACATACTGTAGTGATACAGACTGATCTCACTTAAACTAGAAGAAGCAAGAACTAACTCCACTGGAATCAGTTGAGTTACTCCAGAATTACAGCCCTCTGAATAAAATCAGTCTCTGGCCTGAAAGAACATTTAACCCTTTAAATTTCAAGTTCTTCTATCTTGCTGCCCCTTTGTGTGATGGGTGTACAAACCCCAAACTGAGCAACAAGAGGTTAAGGAACTACTTTGGGCTCAGCCAGCCCTGCCCCACCACACCTGCAGCAACTAGAGGAGAAGTTAGAAGGCAGGGGAGCAGCTCATTTGGGGGCAGACCAGGGAAGAGAGAGTTGATCTGCTACCACCAGCTCTAAGGGGGGGGATGAGCCAAGGGAAGGCAGAATCTCTCCCTAAACAACTGCCCAAAGGCCACTGGGCCCTGAGGGAAGGGAGGCCATGATGCAGAGAGAGAAACACTCCCTCTCGTATGAATTCTGGACTTGATTGATCCCCTTTATTTTTGCTTGGACTACCCCAGCAGGGGAAAGCCCATGGACTGAGCTGGCCCAGGAGGCTGGCCGTACCATCGGAAGAGGCAGTTGCCATGTTGCCACCAGGAGGTGCCTTGCAGTGAGCAGACAATCCTCACACTGCCTTACCCCAGACAGCGACCTTGGAACAATTTCAGGAAGGTGGTACAAAGTGGCCTAGGGAGGGCTGCCTTAAGCATCCCTGGCTACCATCACACTGATAGCTCTCAAAGGGCCCTAGGTCAGAGCGCAGTGGGGTGGGAGGGACCAGGCTTCCCTACCAACAACCTCCCTGCATGTCACCGGGCTAAACCATAACCACTAGAGGAGCACTTCCCTACCAACCAACCCTGAGTGAGGGCTGTCACACCCCTCAGTTAACAGGGAGTGATGGGCGGTACTTTGTGTAACAGTTTTCTTAGCTCTTTCACCCAGTGGTTCAAATGGTAGGAGGTAGCTGGAGCAGGAGCAAAGTGGAGAAGAGTGTTAGGATTAGGAAAGGGCAAACATTTTACCAGATGTTGAACATACTTGAGCCTAGAGAGTTGGAAACTGAGCTTCAGACTCCAGCTTTGTGGGGCATGTGGTCCACTGGGGCTTGACACAGATCAGGTTTATTTCCTGGTTGAGAACTCATGTTTGCATGTCACTTTATAGTTGACTTTCGTTTTTCGTTAAGGAACAGGTGGTTCCTTACTTGTTCCTGGATGTGATGAATGCTCTGCACCAAGTCCAAGGCAGTTGGGTGAGGAGAGGTCATAGGTAACTGTGGGTGGAATCAGGGGTGGCAAACAAGGGGCTTTTCCCATGGAAGCATAACCTGCATTATCGTATGCAAGCTCCACATAGAGTAATAACGAGAACCAATCCACCTGATGGTGGTTAATATAACATTGTAAGTATTGCTCTAAAATTTAATTGATCCTTTCTGTCTAGCCATTGGAGTGGGTGGTAGGTGGAGAAGTGTGTCTGGTCCCCCAGAAGATGTAGGGCCTTGTGCCAGAATCAGGCTGTAAATTGTAACCCTCAGTTGGAGGTGATGCGATCCAGTAGGCCATGGAGATGAGCCACATGGTTAATCCATAGTCTGGCTGTCTCTTCAACAGAAGAAGCTTCATGTTAAAAACCTATGTAATAATAGCCCAGGATGGAGTGCCTAGAGGTTGGAGTAGACTTGAGGGTTTGTGGCATGATGTCCTGGCTGTTGTGGCATCTATGAAGTTGTCAGTAGTTCCTGAATTAACAAGAGCTTGCTGACTGGAATCTTGGTGCACCTCAGGAATATACAGCTGAACAGATACCTGCAACTAGGGATCTCCTGACAGGGTGCAGGACATGTCCCAGTCAGGACTGATGTGGGGGGGAACTTCTTTCCTTCTAAGCCCAGGCCCATCCCCCTTTGTGAGACTGGGTTGCCATGTTTCCCAGACCCTTTGGGGCTCACATGGGACAGACAGAAATAGAGGCCTGACTGCCTGCAATAGAAGCACAGGTGGTGCTGATGGGGACATTCTCTTTCCTCAGGGGTGAGTCACTTTCAGGCCATATCCACCTGCATTGGTTCATTGGGAAATGCGGACTGTCAAGGGAACAACACGCTGATAGGGGGGTTGCAGGGAGACCCATTTTTCTAGCCTTCTTTTATGCAGCCAGTTAGTTATATGAACAGCGAGATCTGTGAAGGCATTTAAACTTATGAGCAAAAAAGTGCTGCCTCATTCCATTCAGTATCTACTGTGACATGGCAGAAGTGTGCCGCGTACTATGCCAAAATATCCTGCCCCTGTCAGAGTCTCCTCAGAGCAGCCTTGGCTGTTTGAGCTTGATGCGGATCATTAATATTATCAACATGGACTGGGGGAAAGGATTCCACTTCGACAGTACCAGGCTATCAATCTCCATCAGGGGAGCCCACTATATTGCTTCTCCCACTAGCAGGCTACTGGAATAAATAAATTTATTACAATGCCAATATCATAATGTAGAACAGAAGCTTTAACTTCTCCCAGAAAGTCATTAACTGTAGTATTTCTTGGAAGCCTACATTTAGCTTCCAAAAACAATCTCAGATCTACTGGTAGCAGAAAACTTTTCCATACCTCAGTCCCCACACAAAGATTATTTATTTGCTTTATGTTAATTGGGAGAAGAAAACAAAGGCCTCTCCTGCAATAATACTTCCTGATGGAATGGAATAGACAGTAGCCATTTGTTTCCTAGAGATGCTTCAGCAGCCTTTTGTAGCTGAGAGAGACGCACGGTTCTCTTCATGGATACTTTACTTTTGTGTTTTCTTTTGTGAAGGAGTAAAGTGAGAGATTACAGACAGGAAATGAGGGAGTAGTGCAGGATGGTGTCTCCTGAGATGTGCCTCCTGGTGAGGGTACTCAGCTGCTTGCAGGATCGGGCCTAAAGAGGGATGGGTTGCAGTGTTCTAAACACTGAATTGAGAGTGGAACCCATGAGTTCTAATCTGAGTTTTGGCATTGACTCTGTCCCTGGATCTGGACAAGTCACTTAGTGAGCCAAATTCACTGATGTGCTGCATCTGCTCTCAATCTTTCCACTAATGCAAAACAGCTGTAAAAGTGGCTTAACTGGCTAGCTACACTGGATGTATGGCTCCTTTGCGTTGCCAGAGCAGCACAAATCCGGCCCAATACCTCTGTCTTGGTTTCCCATCAATAAAATAGGAAACATCATTTCTACCTCACAGGGGTAGAACTAGTTAATGCTTGTAAAGGGGGAAAGCACAATATAAATGTTGTTAATAATTTATTAGTACCTATAACCACTCCCAGATAAAACAGGAATTCAGAATACTCTTATGGCAGGCATCACCAAGCAGCACTGTTATACGTAATCTTCCAAGTTCTTTTTCAACAGCATGTGAGCAAATGTTCAGTTTCGCAGTGTCAGTTTTTGGTTATCCAAGATTCTGTGGAGAGGCAATGATCCTTGGAGAGGAAGTTGTACCAGCAGGACAGTTTGCTATCTGACTTTCTGATTAGAATCAATTCTTGAAGTAGAGTTGCTGTCTGGAAGTGAGGTGTTGGGCTGAAATTACAGAAATAAGGGCTTGCCCTGCATGGTGTTTGACCACCTGTTTCAGGGCTGGTGTATACAGGGGCGGCTCTAGGTATTTTGCCACCCCAAGCACGTAAGGCAGGCTGCCTTTGGCGGCTTGCCTGCGGGAGGTCCCCAGTCCTGCGGATTCGGCGGCACGCCTGCGGGAGGTCCGCCGAAGCCACGGGACCAGCGGACCCTCCGCAGGCATGCCGCCGAAGGCAGCCTGCCTGCCGCCCTCATGGCGACCGGCAGAGCGCCCCCTGTGGCTTACCGCCCCAGGCACGCACTTGGCGTGCTGGTGCCTGGAGCCGCCCCTGGGTGTATAGGTGTAAGTAAAGCAAATTATGCTTAAAATATACCCAGACTCTGCATCACTGTTTTCTCCTCCACTGGAAAGCCAGGCTACCAGGGCCCAGACACCTACTACCACTCAGCAGAAGGTTGCCACTGGTGTCAGAATGAGATGCTGGTGTTAGAAGAAGGAGCAATAACATTAGTCCCTGCTATTCCCTTCTGGATATGACTGAAAGTAAGACATCCAGTAAGGCCTCAATATTATAAAAAGTAGTGAGGAGTCCCATCACAGTCAATGTTTAAATTTAGGCAGGGTTTAAAATCTTTGCAGGATCAGGGCCTGCACTATTTTATAAGCACAGGATGCCCTTTGATTAGTGTATTGCTGTGTATCATTGTGGCAGATGGTATCACACATAGCAATATGTCTAATGTAGCATTGCAGAGTGTCAGGCACTCTTCAGTGGTGTCCATCTGAAAAATAAATATTGCTTTAAAAACTATTAATTATGAAGGTGGGCAGCAAAATAAAACGAGCCTGGCTGCAGGTTGGTGCATATACTGTGTACTTCAGAAGAACCCAGTTGGTGCCTCTCCATTAAGTGGCATTCACAGCCAGTAGATGGCTATGTGTCCACTTGCCCTTGGAAATGCAAAGGGTGTGTGAGCTGGAAGAGGGTAAAACACAGTGGTTGTTCTTTGCTGGAACTTCTATTGCGGCGTAGAAAATGCCTAATGAGAGAATTTCAGCAAATGAATACATTTGAGATGGCAATTAGCAGTGAAAAGCAACAGGATACCCTGTAACTATATGTCATTCAGATCTCAAGTGTATGAGGCCAACTACTTGTGCCTTGCAGGAAATGTCAATGAAAACCCTATGTTTCCAGAACAAGGTAATTTAAAGGAGAGAATGAGATGGGACAGGTCCTAAATTGAGATTTTTCCAAAAAGTTGATGAACAGATCAAGAAAACAATTGTGAAAATTAATAAATATTGCTTAGGGCATGAGCCTTTAAAGCTTCATTAAAGTGAGAGAGGAATCTAAAAGAAGGAAAAAACTAAAGTGGGACATTGATTTGTCTCTTTCTCTGTGTGTATATATATGTACATAGATACATATTGTAATAATGGTGTGATACACAGCATTGTAAGTAAGAGGCCTCATTTTGCGTGGACACACTTGTTTGACTGTCAGGGTCAGCGTTGCAAAAGTTTAAAAAAACAGTCCCGTAGCATCCAGTGAAGTGGGCTGAAGCCCACGAAGTAAATTTGTTAGTCTCTAAGGTGCCACAAGTACTCCTGTTCTAGTCACGTAACTATGATCAGTATCCACTCTCTCCAGTGATTGCTGTTGCATCTTCCCTTCAAATAAATCAAATTCAAATAAAAATATCCATCAAGAACAACAACCACAAACGAACGCAGCCAATTAGTGCAGGATACAAAATGGAGATGTCAGGGCAAATGAGGCACAGAAAGTTCAAGTAACTTGCCCCAACTCATTCAGTGAATCTGGCACAACTGGGATTACACCACTATGCTCCTAGATGCCAAGTCGCCTGCTCTTATCCTTTCTTTTCTGTAAATGTCTTTCTTTCATATATTGTTTTCAGATATCTATTTCCTGCTCACAGTTTTAAGGCATTTCACAGCTCCTCATATTTTTTTCTCATATTTTCCCCTTCTTCCTCACTTTGTTGCCTTCATCAGTAGGTCTACACTCAAACTACGGTTTATTTTAATGTTATATATTTTCAGGGGGAAAATATAGCATCATCCATTGTCTGTGTCTTCTCAAATACTTTTGCAGAATGCTCTGAAAAGGGCCACCTGTCTTATTTACTTCATCCTGCTTCCTTTAAACTCTGTGACTGAAGCCAAACAAGTGCAAATTTGAGTGCAAAAAACCAAAGGGGGGTGGATATTGACTTTAGTAAACAAAGAAAAATGACAAAGAAGTATTTGAAGGTCAAATGAACTTGTAAAGTATTCTAACCCAGTTCTGTTTTATGATTCAGGTGATATAGTTGCAGAAAGTTGAGCCCTAAATGAATGACAGATCAATAAATCATTACCTGTCATCCTGCCTACATTCATTTCAGGAAAATTGTAGTGTAGAAACAGGGGATCTGTAGGATCCATGGAGAAATTAAATTGGATTCTACTTCTTTTGACAAGTTGGGTACATTCATCGAGACTAATTATTGCTTTTAGCTACAATACTTGCATTTTACCAATGCCATCACTATATCATGGATCATAAAATGATTTTAACCTTAAAAGAGAAGCTGATGCATATGATATTTCCAGAAAAGAAAAAGATACCAAAATCTGCAAAGTATTTGCATATGTTCTTATCTCATGCACCTCAGTAAAATTATAATTTGAGAGGTGGAAAATGTAACTTGTAACCCAGTGACATCAAGTTAGCTGGAAAGAATCCGCTCATAGTCTTTCACATGGAAACAAAGGATACAACTAGATTTTGACTGGTATTTATCAAGGGAGACTGTGCCAGGCTGTGGAAGACACTTAAGAAAATGGTGATTCAGGTGATCTTCAATGGGATTCTGCCTGTCCCGAGAGGAGGGGAGTGAAGGCAAGACAAGATTATGAGGCTCAACAGTGCAATGGTGCTATAAGAAGGGCTTTGGGGTGTTTGACCATTGGGAGGCATTCATGGACAGACGACTGTTCCCATGGAATGGACTCCACCTGAATAGGGAAAGAAATAGACTTCTGGTATGGAGGCTGGTACAACTTATTAAAAGAGCTTTACATTAGAAACTCAGGGGAGATGGTTGGGAGATGCTCATGTAATCTCCACTCCTGTTTCTAACATTGAGCAGGAGGAAAATCAAGTAAGAAAGGATACAGCAAGGGAGAAAGGAACAGCAGTGGGTAGAAGAATGGGCATTAAGAGGAAAATAATGCCAATACCAATGAAGCTAAAAGTCAAGTAGGCAATACCGGCAGTAGAATGACTATACTTAATTGGGCATGGAATCTGGGAGAAGCAGAGCAGAAACAACTACGAGGTTTATATGCCAATGCGAGGAGCCTGGGTAATAAAATGGAGGAACTAGAACTACTGGTGCAAGAAGTGAAACCAGATATTATAGGGATAACAGAAACATAGTGAAATAATAGTCATGACTGGAGTACAGGTATTGAAGGGTATGTATGTGCTGTTCCAGAAAGAGCGAAATAAAGGTACAGGTTTGTACCTGTACAATGTGGAGTAGCATTGTATATTAATGATGAGGTAGACTGTAAGGAAATTAGAAGTGATGGAATGGATAAGAGAGAGTCTGTTTGGGCCAAAATCACTTTGGGGAAGAAAGCTACTAGAGGTTCCCCTGGGATAGTGCTTGGGGTATGCTACAGGCCTTCAGGATCTGATTTGGATATGGATAAAGGCCTCTTTAATGTTTTTAATTAAATAAATACTACTGGGAACTGTGTGATTATGGGAGACTATAACTTCCCAGATATAGATTGGAGGACAAGAGCTACTAATAATAGTAGGGCCTAGATTTTTCTGGATGTGATAGCTGACAGATTTCTTCACCAAGCCAACAAGAGGTGATGCCATTTTAGATTTGGTATTGGTGAGTAGTGGGGACTCCACTGAAGAACTGGTTGTAGGGAATAACCTTGGTTTGAGTGATCATGAGCTATTCTAGTTTAAACTAAATGGAAAGATAAACAAAAATAGGTCTGCAATTAGGCTCCTTGATTTTAAAAGGGCAAACTTTAAACAATTAAGGGAGTTAGTTAGGGAAGTGGACTGGACCAAAGACTGGAAGGATCTGAATGGGGAGGAGGATTGGAATTACTTTACTTTAAATCAAAGTTGCAGATGATATCGGAAGTTTGTTTGTTTTTTTTTAAGTCTGCATCCCAAGCAAGGGGGGAAAAGGTGTAGGGAAGGGTGGCATACCAAGCTGAATGAGCAAGAATCTCAAACAGGTGATTAAGAGAAAGAAGAAAGCCTTATAAGGAAAGGAAGGTGTGATGGATCAGCAAGGAAAACTACCTCTTTGAAGGTCAGAAAGTGTAGGGATAAAGTGAGAACTGCCAAAAGCCAAGCAGAATTGGACCTTTCAAAGGAAATTAAAACCAATACTAAAAGGTGCTATGGCCATATAAATAAAAAGAAACCAAGGAAAGAAGAAGTGGGACCATCAAGCACTGAGGATGGGGTGGAGATTAAAGATAATCTACGCCCAGGGCCGGCTCTAGCAATTTCGCCGCCCCAAGCACAGCAGCACGCTGCGGGGAGCGCTCTGCCCCTCGCCGGTCCCGCGGCTCTGGTGGACCTCCCGCAGGCGTGCCTGCGGATGCCCCGCCGGAGCCGCGGGACTGGCGGACCCTCCTCAGGCACGCCTGCGGGAGGTCCACCGGAGCCGCTTGCCGCCCTCCCAGCGACCAGCAGCGCGCCCCCCGCGGCATGCCACCCCAAGCACGCGCTTGGCGCGCTGGGGTCTGGAGCTGGCCCTGTCTACGCCTGGCCCAAAACCAAAACAAATACTTTGCCACAGTTTTTAGTAAGAGTCATAAGAAGCTAAGGGATAATGGCAGGGTGGCTAATGAAAATGAGGATATGGAAGTAGAAATAACCACATCTGAGCTGGAAGTCAAACTCAGATTAATGGGACTAAATTGGGGGCCCCAGATAATCTCCATACAAGAATATTAAAGGAGCTGGCACATGAAATTGAAAGCCCCACAGCAAGGATTTTTAATGAATCTGTAAACTCAGGGGTCATACCCCATGACTGAAGAATTGCTAACACAGATCCTATTTTTAAGAAAGGATAAAAATGCGATCCAGGAAATGTAAAACCAACAGGCTTGTACTCAATGTTATGCAAGTCTTGGAACATATTTTGAAAAAAGAAAGTAGTTAAGGACATAGAGGTAAATGATAATTGGATAAAATACAACATGTTTTTACAAAAGGCAGATTGCCAGACCAACCTGATCTCTTTCTTTGGGAAGATAAATGATTTTTTAGACAAAGGAAATGCAGTAGATCTAACCTCGATTTCAGTATAGCATTTGATACAGTTCCACATGGGAAACTATTAGTTAAATTGTAGAAATTGAGGATTAATATGAGCGTTGAAAGATGGGTAAGGAACTGATTAAAGGGGAGACTACAACAGGTCATACAGAAAGCTGTCAGGCTGAAGGGAGGTTACTAGTGGAGTTCCTCGAGGATCGTTCTTGGGACCAAGTGTATTTAATATTTTTATTAGTAACCTTGGCACAAAAATTGGGAGTGTGCTAATAAAATTTGCAGATGAAACAAAGGTGGAAGGTATTGCCAATACAGAGGAGAACTGGAGTATCATACAAGAAGATCTGGTGACCTTGAAAACTGGAGTAATAGAAATGGGATGAAATTTAATAGTGTAAAGTGCAAGGATATGCACTTAGGGACTAACAACAAGAAATTTTGCTATAAATTGGGGACTTAGTGATGGAGGAGGAGAGATGGGTGTATTGGATGTTCAGAGGATGACTGAGGGTAGGTCTACACTTACCTGCCAGGTCGACGGGCGGCGTTCGACTTCTCGGAGTTCGAACTATCGCGTCTAATCTAGACGCGATAGTTTGAACTCCGGACGCACTCCCGTCGACTCCGGAACGCCACCACCGCAAACGGCGGTGGCAGAGTCGACGGGGGACTTCGTTCCCGCGGCGTCTGGACGGGTGAGTAGCCCGAACTAAGGTACTTCGACTTCAGCTACGCTATTTGCGTAGCTGAAGTCGCGTACCTTAGTTCGACCCCCCCCACCCCTTAGTGTAGACCAGGCCTTGGTCACCAATGTCATGTGGCCATGCAAAAAGTGAGGTATTTCCAGTAGAGATAGGGAAGTGTTAGTACCATTGTACAAGGTACTTGTGAGATCTCATCTGGAGTACTGTGTGCAATTCTAGTCTCCCATGTTTAAGAAAGTTGAATTCAAACTGGAAGAGGTGCAGAGAAGGGCTACTAGAATGCTCAGAGGAATGGAAAACCTGCCTTATGAGAGGAGACTCAAAGAGCTTGGCTTGTTTAGCCTAATGAAAAGAAGGCTGAGGGGAGATGTATTTAGAGAGCAATCCTTCAGAGGGATAAATACCAGGGAGGGAGAGGAGTTATTTAAGTTAAGTACCAATGTAGACACAAGAACAAATGGATATAAAATGGCCATCAACAAGTTAACCTTGAAATTAGACAAAGGTTTCTAACCATCAGAGGAGTAAAATTTTGAAACAGCCTTCCAAGGGGAACAGTGGGGGCAAAAATCCTAACTTGTTTCAAGACTGATCTTGATAAATTTATGGATGGGATGGCATGACAAGACTGCCTACAATGGCATGTAGCTGATCTGTGACAGCTAGCAGCAAATATCTCCAATGGCCAGTGATGGGACACTAGTTAGGGAGGTCTCTGAGTTACTACAGAGAATTCTTTCCCAGGTGTCTGGCTGGTGGTTCTTGCCCACATGCTCAGGATCTAATTTATCACCATATTTGGGGTTGGGATGGAATTTTCCCTGGGGTGAGATTGGCAGAGACCCGGGGATTTTTTGCCGTCCTCTGCAACATGGGGCATGAGTCACTTGGAGGTTTAAACTAAAGTAAATGGTGGATTCTCTGTAATTCGAAGTATTGAAATCATGATTTGAAGACTTCAATAACTCAGCCAGAGGCTATGGATCTATTATAGACGTGGGTGGGTGGGGTTCAGTGGCGTGCAATGTTCAGGAGGTCAGACTAGATCAGTGGTCCCCAACCTTTCTGTTGCAACAGCATATTCATGTTCCCAGAAGGGAATAAACATGGATAAACTTAATATTTGTGAAATAGTGATTGTCTATAAGTATATGGAAATGCAGTAATCACCTTTACAAATACACATTAACAATCAAAAACTTAGGCAAAATTTCTTTTTGACTAGATTTTTTGACTAGATTGCATAATAATATGTGGATATATATAAGCATACTAAAAGCGTGCATTTAATGATCTCAGTTACAGTTTTTTGATTTCAGTTATTGTTGACTGACTTGACTGGCCAAAGGAAGGGACCACCATAATCAACAAGTCCAGAGGGTCCCAACCAGGTGGTGGTGGTGTGCCATGGCACCCACACCCCACCAGGTGTGTATGCACCCCCCACCAAGGCGCGGCGCGCGGGCGACGACTGCCAAATGCTGCGCCGAAAGGCATCATCATCGCGTCGCTGCGAAATGCGCCCGAAGCAGCGGCGCGCGGGCGGCGGCGCTGACTGGCGTTTGGCGCTTCTCGGTGGCATTTCAGCAGCTGGTTGTCCGGCGGCTGCGCTCCTTGGCAGTGGGTGGGCACACATAAATGCCCTGGTGGGTGCCATGGCACCCGCAGGCACCACGTTGGGGACCTCTGGACTAGTTGATTATGGTGGTCCCTTTTGGCCTTAAAGTCTATGAGTCAATAAGCTGGTAGTCATCAAAACTTGTAACTGAGATCATTAAATGGCACCGCTTTAAGTTACTTCAGGTATATAGAGCCACATATTATGCAAGCGTTACTCCCAATCTAGTCAAAAGGAATTTTGCCTAACTAAGGATAGGGTGACATCTGGAGAAATGTATGTTTTTGATTGTTAATGTGTATTTGTAAAGGTGATTACTGCATTTCCATATACTTATAGACAATCACTATTTCACAAATATTAAGTTTATCCATGTTCTGTGTACACTGCAAGCCAGTTTTATATAGACAGAAATGTTTTGTATATCAGATGTTTATATATCAAAGCCTTCAATAAGTCAGGCCAATTATTGTGTTCTCAGCAGCACTGTATCATCAGCAGTGTCAGTGGTCACTAGTTACTCAACTGTGCCCATTCATAGTTTGTCTCTGTCCATAGCCCTGGTTGCATTGATGGATGACCACCCTATGGCAATCTCCATGATGCATATAATCTGCAGCCACACTAGAGAGTGGGATATCAGTGGAGGTGAGATGCCTCTTGAATCAGCTTGCCACTGTCTTCTCAAAGATTTTGGAGACAGCACAGGTAGGTGGTGGGTACTTTGACATCAAGTGGTGACATCTTGAGCATAGTTCAGAGTGGCTTTTTTTTTTCAGGATGGTCAGTAGACTGTTTCCCATGAGAGAGTGCAGGTATTGCAGGTTAGCATTGCACCAAATTCTACCAGCTCTCAGGAGGGAAAGGTGGTGATACAGACTTTACCCATCAGTACTTCATTCCTGTGCTGTTGGAAGATGGCATTACCACTTCTGTTCATCTGGATTTGTTTTCTCTCGGAGCTGTGAGGCTGTCTGAAATGTGCGCAATTTGTTTTCTGTGAACTTAAATAAGGGGTGTTTCTAACAGAGCGAGGCATTTGGCTCTATAGCTGGGTGGAGGAGTTCTGGGTTGATTAAGCAGTTTACAATGCTTCCTCCAGACCTGACTGCAGAGGAGAAGAGAGACTTGCATCTTAATTCAGTGCACCACTTTCTCCTCCTTCCCTATAAACACAGCGTGCTACAACTGAGGAAGCAGCAGCTCTAATGCCAATCCCAAACATTCAAAACCATGAGTCAGGCCCCCCAAATCATGACATTGACTTAAAAATCAGAAGGTAGTGTTTTGTTTGTTTGTTTGTTTTTGAAATAGTGCAATTCGCTTCTGGTTTTGAGTCTTTAGAGTTCAGGATTTCAATTTTTTCTGTATAGCCATGAGGGTGAGAAATATACTTTTTTTTTTAAGTGGGAGCTGAAATTTTCCGGTGATCACCTGGCTCCATAAGCTGGGGTTATACAAAATAATGAACAAACAGACATAACACAGAAATCATGGGTGTGAGCAACACTGAATGCATCAACAGGACCTGGCTGCCAAACCTTCTCAAAGAAGCACTTCAGAATGGGTCACTTCTCTGACCCTGCTCACCCTCTGAGCGAGTCCTTGCAAGTGAGGTAGGTCTTCTTTCAAAGAAGTGGGTCAAAGGGAAATGGATGGGTGATACCCACAAATTTCAGATGATTTGGAAGGACTTTTGAATTCAAAAACTTTTCTTTGCCCATTTTCTCTACACTTTCGATGCTAAGGGGCCCTATGGATCAGAAATAAACATTAGAAGTCCAAAACAGAACATAGCCCCTAAAGCTAATTCATGTTAATTGGTCATTTTGGCTAATTGCCAATAGTTTGTCAGAAAAGCCAGTTAATGTATGTAAAGCTATTGGTTTTCTGACATACTACCACTAAAGTACAAAGCAACACTTCCTGATGTTAATTACCTTAGGATGTTCCTCCATATTTCATACTTGCCATTTTCTTTATTTCTGATGGGTATCACCTCTTGGCATTTAAATCCAGACAGTACGATTAAGGAAAAGTCTATACGTTCTACCTGATGTTTTATTTAATATAGTACTCCCTTGATTTAGTCTCTCTCTTAATTAAATGATAAGATCTGACTCAACAGCTTACCAAGTATATCCTTTTATATAGCGATGTGGGCTCTTTCCATAACTGAAAGAAGGGAATGCAATGTATGACAGCCTTACAGCTCCACTTATTTGAGGTACTCCGGTGAGAGGTGTCTCCTGCGTGGGTATTTTGGTATTTGTATGAGACATTGGGCTTGATTCTCCACTGAGCTGAGCAGAGGTAAGGTGCAGTGGAAAGAGCCGGGGGCTAGGGGAGGGTGGAAGGGGACAAGCTTATCACTGCTCCTTCATTCTCAGCCTGCCCTGTCATAAAATTGTAGGGCAGCAGTTTGACTTACATTCCAGAGACCGTAAGGCCTCAGAGAATCACGTGTAAGAGACTAAGCTGCCATCTCCTTTCACCTCCCCATCCCCTGCCTTCCATTATACCTGCTGGCAACATTGAGGTGTAGGAGGCAACAGTATTTGGTGGCAGAGCTGGCCCAGGAGGTGGTGGAGTGCACCTGATAGCCTCCCTAACTGCCCTTTGACTCCATGCTACTCTTCCTAACTCTCTCCTCAAATATCCACAGGCCCCAGAGTAACCTGGGAAGGGGAATGGTGATTCCTATTTGAATCTGATTTGTGTTTAAAAGACTGGAGCTCTTCCCTGAGACTGGCCAGTTAAAAGGTCCCCAAGCATTAGCTAACCTGGTCTCCTATTCATAGGTTCTAGGACTGGAAGGGACCTCGAGAGGTCATCGAGTTCAGTCCCCTGCCTCATGACAGGACCAAATACTGTCTAGACCATCCCTGATAGACATTTATCTAACCTACTCTTAAATATCTCCAGAGATGGAGATTCCACAACCTCCCTAGGCAATTTATTCCAGTGTTTAACCACCCTGACAGTTAGGAGCTTTTTCCCAATGTCCAACCTAAACCTCTCTTGCTGCAGTTTAAGCCCATTGCTTCTTGTTCTATCCTTAGAGGCTAAGGTGAACAAGTTTTCTCCCTCCTCCTTATGACACCCTTTTAGATACCTGAAAACCGCTATCATGTCCCCTCTCAGTCTTCTCTTTTCCAAACTAAACAAACCAAATTCTTTCAGCCTTCCTTCATAGGTCATGTTCTCAAGACCTTTAATCATCCTTGTTGCTCTTCTCTGGACCCTCTCCAATTTCTCCACATCTTTCTTGAAATGTGGACTATTGGCCAGGTACTTGGTGTATCTCACCCTCCCTTTCCAGGTGATGTGTGGCCTTCAGAGAGATTCTGTGTGGAGGGAAGAGTGACCCATCATGGTGTCAGTCGTGAACCAGGAGGAACCAGGAATCCTATTGCCTTCTCCACAGCTACCCACAATACATGTACATTCTGCCACAATATTTAATGACTGAAAAATTACTCATGTAAACTATGCCTGCAGCCTTTCTAACACATACAGAACATGCAGCTTTAGTGTTATCTCAATGGCATCTGGACTAGATAAAGTACAATCTCTGATTGGTAACAAGCAATTGAACATCACATCAAACAGAATTAAAATACCCCAGCACGTACTCGCTCTTTCATCCCAGTCAATATGGCACACGCTGTGAATGCATTAACAATGCTGGATACATTGATCAATGTCATTCTCGCAAAGAGACATCATGCTGTGGATATTAAAGTACATTGAAAATACTGTAAAAGAGATTATAATTATAATACAATTAATTTTGGACTTTTCACTAAAAATTATTGTGAACTCCATGGCATCTTACAGCAAACTGTTTAGCAATGATGTTTCTACAATAACTTGAAATTAATTCAGTAAAGCTTCCATACTGTGTGACATGATTATTTTCTCGAGTCAGTAAACACACTGCTGTTTCCAAACTTAACAGTTCCTCTCTCAAAAGGAGGAAAACAACTATTTTTCGTTCAACCTTGGACTTGATTTGAAACGACATATGTGTGTGCAATTGCACTTATCTAACATGTGCATGTCAATGTAACAGTTGTGCATATGGTACAAATTGTGCCTGTGTGTAACCCATTATACATCTACCTGGTCATTTGTTCATGCCAATACCTGATACAAATAGAAATACCATGACTGTAAATTGGGCACACACAGTTCTATATTCTGATCTTGAGAACCAGCCCTTGTGGTGCAGAGAATGGAGAATGAGAGTTCTCTGTTTCAGAAGAGCACTGATCCCCTTTCAGAAGATGTCTATTCAGTTATGTACAGCCCTTGACTAATTAGCATTTATGGGGCTTTGTGATGCTTGGAGGGGAATAAAGGGAAAATGTGGTTATAGGTGACTTAGAAAATGCTAGGAGGAATCAATAGGCTCCTCGAGGCTTTGAGAAAGACTTTGAAAATCCCCTCCTAGGTAGAAGAGGATGCAGGGTGTGGACTAAGTGGACTTTATGGTTGATTCCATCCATGAAATATGCAGCCAGTATAACATGTACAATGTGAAGCTCATATACCTTTTGGGTGACTGATATCATGTCTCTCCATGTTTATGTCATCTCTTATCCAACCTAGGTTGAAATTGCTCACATCAGAGGGGTTCCCTGTTAAATCAGAAGAGTTCTCTGTTAATCATGTTTCTTATGGACGTGCCTAAGGACCATCCAAGAATGAGTCTGCATCGTATGAGGCGCAGTACAAACACAGAGTGTTAGTAGCCTAAAGAACTTGCAATGTAAATGGAAAAGACAGACACAGGGTGGGGATAGGTGTATCACACACAAGCAGAGCGAATGATGATGGGAGCAAAGATCATGTTAATGCCATAATTTTGTGGGGGGGTGAGGGTGGGAGTGGGCTTAGTTAGGAGGGGATCAGCTAAATGGAAAGAAAAGTTTGTCACTACATACTAGTGTTATTTGTTTATATTCATCCTTTGTAATTTTCCACCTTTTGTGCATAGTATTAATATATATAAATGTGTTGGGAAGTTATGTTGTTTTCCCCACAATTCTGTGCACTCATGTCAAGCATCCCACAACACTTTGCAAAGCTGAAGTCAGGAAGCCTGTCAAAGCCAAGATACATGAATGGTGCATTGTTGCATAGTTTGGGATGTACCTCTATGCTCAGTAGGTTTGAAATGTAGTATCCAAAACAGAGAAAAGAAAAGTCCAAAACAAGATTGGGTTGGATTTTAATGATATGTGAAGAACTTTATAACTTGTAAAATTATTCTAAAATACTACTAGCTGAAATGTGTATCTTTGAAGCACAAGCACGCCTTCTCTGTAAGGTGAACATGCTGCAGGATAAGAATTGCTTCCCAGAAGAAGGGTATGTACATTTCCTCTTCATGTTGTACTGCTTTGTCTTTAGATAATAAATTTGACTAAGTTCAGTTATTTGATCTCTTGGACATTTTAAGAATGAACTGTGAGAGTAGTCAAACAATTGACAATATCTTTTAATCTATACTGCGTAACAGATAGAGTAGGGTATTATGGCATCCTTCAAATCTTTAATCAATATCACAACAACAGCAGCAACATTAAGTTTCCTAGATGTGTAAAGGGCTATACTTTGCATGATATTATTTAACTGCCCTTCTTTCCTGTACTCAGAGAAAAGCATCTTGGCTTCTGGGCATTTTTTTAATGATTGGCAAAAATTTGAAAAGGGAGTGAATCTGTCTTGAGCACTTGGAACAAGCCTTAATACATCAGTGTCTGTGCTTCACCATCCAGCATCCATTAACCTTTCTAATTTTTATTCTTCCATATTGTCTCTTTCAATATTCTTGACTTGAGAGGATTAGAAGGGTGATGGCTGTAGTGTTCCCATGGAAGCAAAAATGAAAAGCAAAGCCAAAACCATGTCCATGTATTGTTCACATCTGAGTTATTTTGTTCCTCCTGGTTTAATGCAATTAAAAATTAGATGATTTTTTGAGTGTTCTGGTGGCCACTTTGTGACTATTCATGTTTGTGTTCTAAGCTAGACTCTTCTTCACTGTCAGGTATTCCATTCCAGCCATGTCAAATAATATTGATGAAAAATTAGAACCTGATTCTCCATTGCTCTGCTCTGACCTTGTGCAGCCATTCACATCAGTGCAAAGTGGGTGTAAATTGCTACCAGATCCAAATTATAGTGCTTTACTCCAAGTTCAAGCTGGTGTGAATGATTACACATGGTGCATGGTCATGAAGATTCATATCCTTGAGAAAGAGTTTGTCACCTTAAAATTATAGAGGACCAGATCCTCAGCTGGTGTAAATCAGCATAGCCCTTACTGGAGGCAATGGAGCTATGTTGATTTACAATTCCTGACTCTGATGTTACACAGAGACAGAGCCCAGCTACGTGTCCAGACACTTCTGGGTTCTACATCTGTGGAACTCCAGTTCTGAGGGGAAGGCTTCCTCAAGAGATACCATAGTGCCCAGGACTCAGTGTCAAACTCTGACTGTTCTCTGCTATCCACGACACGAGAGTGCTGAGATATAAAGTTGTGGCGAGATAGTCCTTGTTATGATGTTTCTGCCAGAAGAGAATGGGCTGTCCTCCAAGAGGCTGAAGACACACTAAGCTCCCTGCTGACAATCAGAAGTACCACAAGACCCTCACACAAACTGTTTTTGAAGGCTCCTGTTGAGCCCCTGCTGCCAGGCTCCTTTCTCTCTGCTGACCTGATGGGTGAATGAAGCAGTAGTCTTCTCATTCCCTGTGTGATTAGAGAGAGAGAGGGACTAGGACCTGCCTTATCACATGCTATGAACTCTTCTAGTGCACTGGACTGATACTCCTCAGGTTTGACAATGCTGGTTCAGAGTTCACCTCCACAGGAGGAAGACCCTTTCTGTGTGGATTTTGCCCATCATATTTACTCAGAGATCAGCACCAAAAGCCTCCATTTTCCCATTGTTGTATGCAGTATTTTTGTAGCAGTGTCCATCTCAGGATATTAGAGAAAGGTAATATCTTTTACTCGACCAACTTCTGTTGGTGAGAGAGACAAGCTTTCAAGCTACACAGAGCTCTTCTTCAGGTCTAGGTAAGGTACTAAGATCTTGTATTTAGCTGTGACAAGCTTAGTACCTTTCCCAGACTTGAAAAATAGCTTTGTAGCTAGAAAGCTTGTTTCTGTTATCAACAGAAGTTGGTCCAATAAATGATATTACCTCACTCACTTGTCTGTCCATTTTCCCAGGCAGTTAATCCTTTGTTAAGACTGAGCTATTTTAGTGATGTACAAAAATGAGATATTTGGGATGAACAAGTTCTCAAAGTATGAACATTACCTGCTGATAGGATTGTTAAAGTAACTGATTATCTCCATATCTCTGTTAGCTATTCCTGGGCTACCGTCACCATCTATGTACCAATTACAAGATCAAGATAAGCATATACATGATTTGCAATGATTTGGAAGTGGACCCCGCTCTTGCCATTCTGGGTTTTGGGCATTCCTTCCTTCCCTTTTTCTTTCTTTTTTCTGTACCCTAACTCTTTTCTCCCTTCTTCACTTCCTTTCTCAGGAAGCTTCAGTTAAAATTTGTATTTGAAAAGGGGCAGAACTGGACTTATTCTGATGCTTTCTGATGGGGTTTTCCAGGGTGTAGGACCCAGCACTGGGAATGCCTTGCCTCACTCTTTCAGTAGTCATGATCTCTGAAGCAGGCAGGGTTCAGAGGTGTATCTGCCTAATATGACCCCTGCCCACCCCATCCTAGAGGGACTACCTCCAGTGAGAGAGGAAAGCAGTGTGTTTCCCCACTAACCCATTCCTGCATCAACATGCTGAGACTTCCAGCTGGGATTGTGGCTTTCATGATGTGGAGAATTGTCTCATTAGGAAGTGAACTGTAAACACCAACTCACTTCAATCAGCCACCAAATGGCACTGATTCATAGTTGCTGCCATCCTGCACTATACTGGAACAAGTGAATTAGAGACGGAAAGTGCCTTAGCTCTTTACTTAAATAGTTAGGCCCTCCAGTCTTCCTTTTCTGATAATAAACTCTTGTAAGACTAATATAATTAAACTGTTTTTATAGCTGACTCACACCTAATCTTTGCTTTTCTCAGAACATGGGAACAGCCATATTGAGTCAGACCAATGGTCCATCTAGCCCAGAATCCTGTTACAACAGTGGCCAGTGCCAGGTGCTTCAGAGGGAATGAACACAACAGGTTATCATCAAGTGATCCATCCTGTCACCCATTCCCAGCTTCTGGCAGTCAAAGACTAGGGACACTTTAGAGCATGGTTTTGCATCTCTCCCCATCCTGGCTAATAGCCATTGATGGACCTATCCTCCATTAATGTATCCAGTTCTTTTTTTAACCTGAATGGCTTGCCAATTACAGAACCAGTTTCTCCTCCCTTGGTTTTCACACCTCAGCTGCTGGAACAGGGCCCCATCCTCCCTGATTGATCTAACCTCGTTATCTCTAGCTTGCTTCTTGCTTGCTTATATATACACACCTGCCCCTGGACATTTCCACTGCTTGCATCCGAAGAAGTGGGTATTCACCCACGAAAGCTCATGCTGCAAAATGTCTGTTAGTCTATAAGGTGCCACAGGATTCTTTGCTGCTTTTTTAACCTTGTTATAATCTTGGCCTTCGCAACATCCTTTGGCAAAGAGTTCCACAGGTTGACAGTGCATTGTGTGAAGAAAAACTTCCTTTTGTTTGTTTTTAAACCTGCTGCCTATTAATTTCACTTGGTGATCTCTAGAAGGAGTAAATTATACTTCCTTATTTACTTTCTCCACATCAGTCATGATTTTATAGACCTCTATCATATCCCCAATTAGTTGTCTCTTTTCCAAGCTCAAAAGTCCAAATTTTATTATACTTTCCTCAGAAGGAAGCTGTTCCAGACCCTAATCGTTTTGTTGCCCTTTTCTGTACCAATTCCAAAATATCTTTTTGGGATGGGGCAATCACATCTGCACACAGTATTCAAGATATGGGTGTACCATGGATTTATACAGAGGCAATATGATATTTTGTGTCTTCTTATCTATCCCTTTCCTAATGATTCCCAACATTCTGATTGCTTTTTTGACTGCCGCTGCACATTGAGTGAATATTTTCAGAGAACTATGCGGAATGACTCCAAGATCTCTTTCTTGAGTAGTAACAGCTAATTTAGACCCATCATTTTATATGTATAGTTGGGATTATATTTTCCAGTCTGCACTATTTTGCATTTATCAATACTGAATTTCATCTGTCATTCTGTTGCCCAGTCATCCAGTTTTGTGAGATCCCTTTGTAACTCTTCACAATCGGCTTTGGTTTTAACTACCTTGATAGTTTTGTATCATCTGCAAATTTTTCCACTTCACTGTTTACTCTTTTTCCAGATCATTTATGAATATGTTGAACAGCACTGGTCCTGGTTCAGACCCCTGGGGGACACCACTATTTATCTCTCTCCATTCTGAAAACTGACCATTTATTCCTATCCTTTGTTTCCTATCTTTTAATCAGTTACTGATCCATGAGAGCACCTTCCCTCTTATCCCATGACAGCTTACTTTGCTTAAGAGCCTTTGGTGAGGGACCTTGTCAAAAGCTTTCTGGTATAGAAGCTGATTTAAATGATAGGTTACATAGAACAGTTAGTAGTTCTGCAATTTCACATTCGAGTTCCTTCAGAACTCTTGGGTGAATACCATCTGGTCCT
This sequence comes from Mauremys reevesii, assembly GCF_016161935.1. Lineage (NCBI taxonomy): Eukaryota > Metazoa > Chordata > Testudines > Geoemydidae > Mauremys > Mauremys reevesii. The sequence continues at coordinate 270,537,822 of NC_052624.1, forward strand.
GGTGACTTATTACTATTTAGTTTATCAATTTGTTCCAAAACCTCCTCTAATGACACCTCAATTTGAGGCAGTTCCTCAGATTCGCCACCTAAAAAGAATGGCTCAGGTTTGGGAATCTCCCTCACATCCTCAGCCATTAAGACCAATGCAAAGAAATCATTTAGTTTCTCCACAATGGCCTTATCTTCCTTGAGTGCTCCTCAGCTCACCACTGTGGCATTTAATTTCAGGAAGGAGAGCTACACAAAAATGAGGAAGTTAGTTAAACAGTAATTAAAAGTACAGTGCCAAAACTGAAATTCCTGCGAGCTGCATGGAAATTTTTAAAGACACCATAACAGAGGCTCAATTTAAATGTATACCCCAAATTAAAAAACATGGTAAGAGGACCAAAAAAGTACCACCGTGGCTAAACAACAAAGTAAAAGAAGCAGTGAGAGGCAAAAACTGGAAGTTAAATCCTATTGTGGAAAATAGAAAGGAGCATAAACTCTGGCAAGTAAAGTGTAAAACTATAATTAGGAAGCCCAAAAAAGAATTTGAAGAATAACTAGCCAAAGACTGAAAAAGTAACAGCAAAAAAAATTTAAGTACATCAGAAGCAGGAAGCCTGCTAAACAACCAGTGGGGCCATTGGACAATTGAGATGCTATTATTACCAAGTATCAGAGGGGTAGCCGTGTTAGTCTGGATCTGTAAAAGCAACAAAGAATCCTGTGGCACCTTATAGACTAAAAAACGTTTTGCAGCATGAGCTTTCGTGGGTGAATACCCACTTCTTTGTTTGCATCCGAAGAAGTGGGTATTCACCCACGAAAGCTCATGCTGCAAAACGTTTGTTAGTCTATAAGGTGCCACAGGATTCTTTGTTGCTTTTACTATTACCAAGTGGTTCAGCTATATTCAGCTTTTGGACCAGATCCTGTGGTCCACTCCTTCAACTTGTCACCATTCATATGCATGCAGTAGTAAATATGTCTCTCTTCCTCTGTTTATATTCCCCCTCCTTTTTTAAATTGTACTGTAGTTTGCTTTACACAACACAAATAACCATAAAGCAGTAATATTCAGAGGTTTACTAACACCGCATAAATATTTATATGTACCCTGTATTGAAGTCTCTTCTCCAACTGCATATATACATATGTATAATGTGGATCTTTGTACGTTGTCATATAAAAGAACAAATAGAGATAAGAGAGAGACATTTTCTTTCATTTAATACACCCATATCGAAGGGCATCACTCCTATTTTTCCTTTGAAGATTTGCACATTTGTTGGCTTTTAGTTCTCTGCACACATTGGGCTTGATAGTAAAGATACGTAGTGCACTAGTCTTCCACCTCAGGAAACGTAGGTTCAAGTTCTGATTTTGATCACGCATGAAAAAGGAGCTTAGTGGTTTCATCATGCTCTCTAGTGGTTGTTGGTCTGCTGAACAATAGGCATTCTATGCTTGAGAGGGCCAGGACTGAAAAAACATGCCCAGAGCTGCATGAAGAAATGCTCTCTGGTCAATTTCATTAATCTCTCATTTATGAGCATCAAAGTGTAGACATCTTTTCCCTACACTCACAAAATTCTTTTTTGCATAACTTCGCCGGCCATACAATTCATGCACTTTTACCAAGCCATTTTACTGTCATCTGTGAGTGAAGATTACTGATAGTCCAACCTCCAAAGTTCTGGATAATCACCCAAAAGTCTGGATATTTACCAAAGACCTTTGGGGTCAATGGAAAAAGACTTGTTGATGTCAGTGGACTTTGAATCAGAGTTGTGGGCTTGTAAATCTGGTCTGGAAATCTCACGGATTAGGCTTTTTTATGCATTCTGGCATTTCAGCTTTGGTCTGGGGTGGATCCTTGAAGGTAAAAGTTGTGAATAATAATAATAATAATTGATAATTATTAGTTAACATTAAACTTTTTTCTCATTGTTATTGAGTGAACTTTTTAGCAGTTCAGAAAAGGTTTGGTTCAAGTTGTGTGAAGGTCCAGATCAGGATTACTTAAATTACTTGCCCATTCCTGTTGATAGTTCAGTGAAATTTGAACTGAGCTTACCTTGTGGTAATAGCTCTGGCAGAGAATTATTAACCCATTTATTAATCTCCAAGAAAGAGTAGGAAACAGACAGTAGCCTCGTTTATCAATATTACTTCAGATTATTTCTGAAATATGCCTAGATCTGTGTGGAGTGTTGCACTGATGAGTTGCAGAGATGTGGAGGAGTCAGTGCTGCGATTTCTCCTGTGCTGGGGTCAGGAGCATTTGGACATGGGGACACTGGTGCCAGGAGGCACGGGCTGCCTTGGCCTTTGCCAATTGCCTGCCCACTGGAAGTCTGGCTCTGGTGTGGCTGTGACTCTAATTCAGAGTGCTGAAGAGTACCCATCTCTGCTGCTTTCAATGGCAACCTGCTATCACCCTTCCCTCTGGCAATGGGAAAGAGACTCTTGGAGCAGATGCTGATCTTTTCTAGCCTGTCTGCTTTCCAGTGATTTCACATCATGATCCTGGGGCTCAACTCTGCTGATAACATAACAGCACTCTACAGGCTGCACTTCAATGAGTCGGTCAGCACCATCTCAACTAAAGAGTTTAACACAGAGAACGTCAAAGTGACTCAGGGAACTTAAACAGTCACTTTCCATTTCTGGGACACAGATGGCCCAGAGAAACTAAGACCCCTGTGGAAGTTGTACACAAGGTGCACAGATGACATTGTGCTTGTGGTGGACTCTGTCAACACCAAAAGGAGGGAGGAAGCCAACACAACTTCATAATGTTACTAGGGTATCAGAAGTTTAAGCAGTGCCTGTCCTCCTAGTTGCTAACAAATAGGAGATGAGGAAGTCCTTCTTTCTCAGCAATTAAAAAGGTGTTATGAAGGAGCGAGCTGAGCTCTTCCACACCGTGGCATCTGCAGCCTACCTGTGCCATCATACGGGATGGACTCGAAGAGGAACTCGATGAAGTACAATTGACTCTGACCTTTAATGATTTTTTTTTATTGGCAAATCATGCTTTGAGTACATTTATTTATTTAATTTCATTCCCTACGTTAACATTCCATTAGACCTGCATCCTTGATTTTACTCCCTCCCTCCCTGATTACCTATTGGAGGACCTGATCCAAAGCCCACTGCAGTCAATGGGAATTTTCCATTGGTTTCAATAGACTTTCGATTGGGCCTTTTGGCTCTAATCAACAGGAAGTACTTCTCTCTGTTGATGAACCGTGGATTATCTGCAAGCCATCTTGGCTGTCAGACTGGCTCCAACTTTTGACCTTCAACTGAAATTGTCCTCAGCAGAAAAACCACATGGCATGTTATGAAAGGCAGAAATGGTAAAGGTCTCTGAAGCTCTAACAGGTTTACAAGATGCCTCTGGTAACATGTCTAACATCATGAGCCAAGAAGTGCTATATTAAGTCTTCGACACCATCATCCAGGATACCAGAGAAGGCAAAGTTCTGACTAATCCAATTGTCATCTGCTGCATAGCAAATGGGTGACTGCATCCAGGAGCGTACTTTGTGAGTCTTGTTAAATACGGGGGTCTTTGGGCTGGAACAAGTTCTTAAACTGAAACATATTTGATATGCCATTGCCCATTGGGGATAAAAGTGTTTTAGAGGACTATGCATTGTGGAAAACTAAATACTTAATGATCAGTTCTTTGCCATTGTAGGGGCCTTGGCCATTGGTGCACCACAGTCCCTCCTATTCTCTGCCTGTGGCACATAGAAGTTTTAGTTTCCGCAGGGCTGTAATACTTTGTTCTAATGCCCATTGTTGGATTTAGTGTGGGGATCCTGGGTGGTGTTGGTGGCCTATGATATGCAGGAGGTCAGGCTAGATGATCTGGTGGTTCCCTCCAACTTTACATGGTATGGGTATGTCAACACTGCATCTGGGAAGGAACCTCCCAGCTCCCACAGATCTGTGTAGTGGGACCCATGCTAGTGCTCTAAAAATAGTTGTGTAGATGATGCTCTGATGTTGCAACTTGAGATCTCATGCCCATCCCCCTAGGCTTCGGAGCCTGAGCTCTAGCCCAAGTTGCAACCTTGCTCCCAGATGCTATGATGCAAGAATGAAGAGCCAACTCCACCCATGCCTCTCAACCTTCCAGGCCTAAATTTGGGATGCAATATGGGACAAAGACTCCAAGCAAGGGACACCAGAAACAATTCTTGCAGAAAACTATGACCTCCTGTAACCTCAGTTCAACTCTTCTTTATTTCTGATGTAAATTTTCAAGTATGAAAGTGATGGGAGTGGAATATAGGCAACTTTGGGACCAACATCAGTGATCTCCCTCGAAATGAGGGACATTGGAGGGGTATGTATACAGTGGACTGCTAACTAGCAGAAAAGCACCAATAGTTGCTTGGAATTTTTTTTCCCCACAGATTGCAGGCCTGTGCTACCAGAGTAGAAGCTTTGAGTTTTTGTGCCCAAAAGCAGGTTTGGTGCGTCACTGTGCATTCCGCTGCCAATGAGTCACTTGGGGAATGTTGATTCGAGGAAAGGAGATACTATAATTTACACGGTGCAGTATTTCTGCAATTCCCTCATTCAAGCAGATATTTCAAAATGTGGATGCTGTAAGCAATTTGTTATATTGCTCACTGGTTATAAATAATTTGTCTGCATGATGCATGTTTACGAAAGCCAGTTAGAGTGGACTGTGATTTTTAGGGTATCACAATTTCAAAGGCGAAAGCTTGCTTTATAATCTCTTTCCCTCAAATGCGTTTGAGGAGGGATTACCTCAGGGAAATACAGAGGAGTCAGCAAGAACACACTCAGCAATTACTTTAATATAATCAAACTATTAAATTACCTAGGTGGCAGTGTGAAATATTCCCAGGCTGGTTTCCTGATGACAGATTACAAGAATGAAAATAGTTCCAGGTTTGTATCATCTCACTTTCAGCTGGGTTTAAAGCTAGCGAACACTATTTGTTTTCTAATTCAGGTTGAGTTTCAATATGAGTAACAGATGAATATAATAGAAATCAGAAGCGGACAAGATCTGTTAGGTCAGTGAGTCCCTCCCTCTGCCAACGTATGTCCTTTCTAGTGCTTTTTCCATTTGAATTGTAGGGTTTGATTCTCCCTCCATGTTATTCTTACATCATGTTGTTATTCATGATTTACACCAGTGATAGTGAGAGGAAAAATCAAACCTTCAAGGACATAGATCTTGGTCTCTTTCTCCATGCCTTTTGTGCCATGCTGGCAGAGAGCAGCCCTCATAGGGCAGCTGGGGATTCTGTTTACATAGGGGAATTCCTGGGTGGTGTAAAGCCATCATAGCTAGCTAGCTCTTTACCTCCTGCTTCTGGTTTGTTGATTGAAGAGTTGGGATTTATGCCTCTGCTGGAGCTTGGTGGATGATTGGGTCTCTCCATCACACATCATTCATAATTTTTTTAACAATTTGAATGGAGTTCAAGGAGACCTTTTATCAAAACCCTGCCTCTCTTTTGCAAAAAAAAGAGCCCCACAGAAAGGCACAAAAGCAACTGAAGGAAGTTTCCAAGAGACTTGACTGACAGGCTGATGACACTACTACCGTTGCAGTCTCCATGGAAAACTGGTTTGATCTAAATAACGAACTGAAACCACACAAGGACAAAAGTAAAAAATGCTATTTAGAAAAGTAATGGGACCTTTCTGCTACTCAGCCAGCCTGGCCAATCCTAAATACAATTGCCATAGGGTGAGCCCAAAACAGGGAGAAGAAGCTGAAACATTGGTGCTGGAAAGGAATCCTAAATTTCTCTTCTGGCATTCAATATTGAAGATCTGGTTTTCTACTGCAGATCTGTTTGCGAACGAGGTTCTGTCACAATGGACCAAGGTAGTGGGAAATTGTGAAAATCAAGTCAGAAAACAGGACAGAGTCAGAATTTTGTCCATTCTTAAAAGATCTGCTGCACTCCTCTCCAGCCAGCACAGGATCAGTCAAACATGTTTTTTGCACATATGGATTGGTTTGATCAAAATTTCAGATGAGACTAGGTGCTGAAAAAAAGCAAAAAAACACGGCAAAAGTACATGAATATCTCAAAGCAGACACCAAAGTGTGGTTGGCCTAACTAGTAATTGGACTAGAGGCTCTAGAATTGTGTTTTGGTGTTTTAGTTACAGAATTGCAATGTTTATATTTTGCACAGGATCTGTGCCTTTCTGTGACCAAGCAATAATATGTATGGAGCAAATCATATAGGAGTGATTCATAAAACCTTCATGGTTGGTTCCTGCCAATTTTGAGACAGTCACAATAATCCAGGACAACTACTTCCTCAATGGGGTCTTCAGGTGGCAACCAGAAGCCCTCCTCCCCGTCTTCAGAGTCTTTCAGGGACAGTTGGCAGACCCAGTTCCCCCATCTCCAGCTTCTTGCTATAGCTATGCCCACTCCCAGCTAAGGCACATTGTCCTAAACTCCTGGAGGTGACTACCTGACTTCTCCTTGATCATGGAGCATGATGGAGGCCCTGTGCATTTTAAGCATTAAGAGCTGTACTGGATTCTTTAAAGGTAAAGCCAGGCAGGGGTTCTTTGTGCATAAGGGTATGGCACCAGTACTGTTCACTCTGCCTGCAGAGCGTACAGGTGGGAAGAATGCCCCTGGTGGTGCTGGGGGAAGCATGCTCAAAGGCAAGTCCTACTGCTCCCCATGTGATCCTCCCATGCCAGCTGCCAACCCCCAGCCTGTGCATAAGGCAGTTGGGCCCATGGGCCCTGCTCTGCTCCTTTGAAGTGTCTATAGGTGGTGACAATACTCAGGGCCGGTGCAAGGATGTTTCGAGCCCTAAGCGAAGCTTCCACCTTGTGCTCCCCCCCCCCCGAGGCACCCACCCCGCCCCTGCTCTGTGCACGAGCACCCTGAGCACACCCTCGCTGCTTTACTTCTCCCGCCTCCCAGGTTTGCGGCACCAATCAGCTTAGGCGATGCAAGCCTGGGAGGCGGGAGAAGTGAAGCAGCCACGGCGTGCTGGGGAGGAGGCAGGGCATGGGTGAGCTGGGGCAGGGAGTTCCCCTGGTGCCGCCTCCCCGCTTACTTGCTGCAGGCGGGCCTCCCCGTGCTCCCCTGCCCCAGTTCCCTCTGCCTAAATGCTGGCGGCGACAGGGGCAGCCGAAGATCTGGCCGCTGCGGTTGCTGCCGAAGAAAATGGCGCCCCCCAAATCCCAGTGTCCTAGGTGACCGCCTAGTTTGCCTAAATGGTTTCACCGGCCCTGACAATACTTCCCTGGACCTTGCACTCAAGTAACACAAGGTCTGCTCTTATGATCTCTTAGTGCTCCAAAGATAATCCCTGGGACAGAAATGCCTGGGCAAGTAGAAGCACTTACAGCAGAAACCTGAACTGAACCAAGACTTGAGAGCAAGGGCTGTGGTGAGCAGGGAAATGTGAGGATGACTGGAAAACTCGACAAGAGACATCAAAAGGAGAAATTAAAGTTATGATTTGAAAAAGTAAATTTGAAAGCCCTTTCCATCTGGCTGCACCGATTGCAGTGGAGTGAAGCAAATTGAGAGAAAACTATATCAAAAGGGAAATGATACTTGTAAGACATGAGTTGGGCCAGAGAAATGGTGTCAATTTATTGGGCACTGCGAAGCCTGCCTAAAATTGCTGCCTGAGGGAAAGAGAGACAGTGCTAAGGAGGGAGGGGGAAATAAGAGGGTTAAAAATTGACATAAATAAAATCCACCTTACTGTAGCTAACCATGCTCCTTCTTCTAGCATGTCAGTATATAAATTACACTGACTTAGACTCTCCTACACACTACTAGAGTGGGTACAAGTATATCTAAACCAGTATATCTGAGTCTGAGTTAATATAGCAGGGTGTAAATTTGATCCCCTTTTACATCACTTCTGAATGTACCCTCTCTCCCCCCCACCCATGCCACTTCTCTCAGGAGTATGGCTAGTAGCCTTAATATCCTAAGGAAATGCCACCACAGTCTGCCCAACTCAAATCTCCTTGCAGTGTCACTTGGATACAGTATTCTTCTTCGCATCATGTCCTAAACAACTGAGGCCTATTTCCAAATTCCACTTCAGAGGTGATTCCACTACAGTGGTTGTTGAAGCGATCTCTGTATTTGTGAAGCCCGTTGAGATCCTTCAAGGTAAGAGTCTCTGTATTGCTGCCAAATATTATTTTGCTTTCACCCACTGGAATATGCTTGCCAATTTCCTAGTCATTGAAAGGGCTACATGAGAAGACTAAAGATGAGGAAGCAACTTTAAACAGGATGCTGTAGAAAATCAATCTGTAACAGGTTGTGCTTGCCACCATGGTGCCTCCTGTTGGTTGCTCTGGGAATTAGGTCAGTTCTAGCCATGGAGCACCCTCTACAGGTGGTGTCAAGCCCATTGCCTGCTCTGTTGTGCTGTCTGGGACCCACATTTCTCCCAGACCACAGCATCCTCTTCAGGACACAGCCCTCCAGCTGTGCCCCAACTCCATTGTCTCCCCCCTTCTAAGGGAACTGGCAGCCCTTCACCCAGCTTCTCACCACAGTGGCAAACTGCAGCCCAAAGTCCAGCCCCTTGCTTAGGGGCAAACTACAGTCCTTTGGCTAGCCACTCCCTTGGTGGCCAGTGGGGCAAAGGGGAGGCCCAGGCCCACCTACTACTCTGGGCCCCAAAACAGCCAGTCACTGCCTCTCCTTACCCTCTGCCACTACCTGCTTTCCCTGGGCCACTTCCCATAGCCCCAGCACCTATTCAGCCCCTCTACCAAGGCCACAGTCTGGACCTCCGCCTGCTCCTGGCCAGCACTACTCTGTCCCAGGTACTTCTCTCTACAGGCAACCAGTCCTTCTCCCTCAAGCTCCAGGGAGAGACTGGGCTCCTCTTTCCCCTGCAGCCCTTCTTATAGGACCCAGCCTGGCCCTGATTGGCTACTTCTAAGCCTTCCTCTGATTGGCCGGGTTCTGCACAGGCTCCCTCCAGCCTGCTTTAACACCCCTCCCCCCCCCGCCAAAGTGGGGCAACTGCCCCACTACATAATCCCTTTCCTTCTTTTGCATTCATGATCTGTTATTGTGTAGCAGATTTCCTACCAAAGCTCTAAAGAGCAAGGTCTGTGTCTACATATATGTTTGGACATTGTCTCTCGCATTCTTGGAACTACGAGAGTATAAATAAAAAAGAGAACTAGTCAAATGTCAAGAATGATGAGTGAAGGGGAAAAAAGTTAACCCACATCCATTATATCCCCAATTTCCTTCTAAATAATTAGATCCTGAAAACACCATTATAATTCAGAACAGGTTTGTTGATGTAGACACAGCTCTGTTTCTTCTTCTTAACTGCGCTGAAAGGTAACAGAATGGAATTAACAATCCATATGCACAGAACAAGAAGTAAGGAAAGCTGAAGACAGCAGCCCCCAGTCAATCACCAGACAGCTACAAATGTGGAAAAGTCATGTATAGAAACTGGACAAGGTGAGGAATAAGAACTCAGCTGTCAGTCAAAAGCTGTATCTCAGCAGTTGAGAGTCTGTTAGTAGGAGTCATTGGCACACAGCCAGGCTGCAGCACCTAGCACAATGGAGTCCTGGTCCATGACGAGGGCTCCTTGGCACTAGGATAATACAAATAATGGAGAGGAGGATGGTGGGGCTTTACAATACATACTCAAGGCCAGGTTTTGGCTGCATGAGTGCACAGGTAGGGGACACTCACTATGCTGGTGCCAGACCCAGTTGCAAATCAGGAACTGCTTATCCCTGCTAATGCTCCTCAAGGTGTAAGGGAGGCGGTGGGGCCATGCCCATCCCCCCCACTCCCCGCCAGCACAGCTATGTGTCTACAGAGATCAACAGATGCTGCACCATCCCTAAAGGGTGGCAAACTGGTGTCTTCCCCCTGTGCACAGGGGAGCTCCTGTTTCTCCCAGTGGGGCAATGTGACTGCACCTTCCCCTACGCACAAAGCTATGCCTCCAAACCCAATCCCAGCCTTGAAGTGTAAGCTTCTCAGTGCTGAGCTCTGTGTTTATTTCTAAAAATGGGCAAAATTCCAAACAAAAATTATGGACCCTGGATTCAAATCCAAATTCTACAAGTGGCAATTGTCTTTAAGGGCCAGACCAAGGCACCGTATCGGAACACAGCCAGCCTTCATGAGGGTTCTAAATCTGAATCCAGATCCAAATGTTGTGTTCATAATCATGTGTCATGGTTTCTGGCTGTATGGGTAATAACTTTAGGGACAGGTATAAACGCTAAGGAAAAACATGAGATGGATTTCCAAATAACATTCCAGAGGCGGATTTTGATTCAACACTGAATGTCAATTTCTTTTAAAAGAAGTTATCTCCATGTTCTCGTGGGGGGACTTTTTTATCTCCTTTTACATTCAGTTTCCAGGAATACTGTTTTGATGAAGCCTGTCATATGGTATTGATCAGCTGTAGCAATGACCACAGTATGATCCTGTTTTTCTCTGTGTACTGTTCTCCACACTAACCTTGCCTCCCTCCCACCTTATAGTCAGCTTTGTCCCAACTGAATTGCAGCCTCTGAGTCAGACGTAGTTTCCCAAAGTGACATCAGTTCAATGATCCTTGAAAATAGCTACAAGTCCACTGACCTTTAAAAGCCAGGAGCCTGCATGATAACATCTCTACATTGCAGTCTGCAGTGTAATAGGGTCTGATTAGAAAGGAAATGTACTACCAAAGGCTTACAAACATGAGTATGCATGTTTATTGACTGATGACAAACCAAAGCATCAACCTCATTGTTAATTAAATTGGCGACTGTAAAAACTCTACTTTTAAACAACCGGATTTTGTTTTCTGCAAGGGTTTAGTGATTTTTTTAAAATAGCATAAAAACATGCAATAGGATGTCAGGGGATTTCTGCTGACTCATTTTATCTGCAGGTGCAGAACCCAGCATGACATTCTGCTGACTCATTGTGGCAAGTGTTGCTTGTTAACTCCATCTTGGATATAAGGCAGATGGGAGGTCCTCTTGGTGGCAAAAGAACTAGAGAGAGAAGCTAGAGCAAGTCCTGGAGGGAACTGTAGGGACAGCTAAGCTCAGGGAAGGAAGATGAAACTGAGGTTTATGTTGTGCTGTTGTTTTCTGTGGTGCTAGTGAAGACAAACCCTAGGAAGGGGACGAGTTTTAACCCTGGCTCATGGTTTGTGGGGAATGGGCAAGAGACTCAGCCTGTTCACAAACCACACATAGATTTTTTTTGATCTGGGATAGTCCTTGAGATGAGTTTCAACCACAAAATTCAGAGCCAGACCTAGATTTTAAACCCTCCAAATGTCTGGGGTATTTCAATTGCATGGTCAGTTCAGCTCACTAGGGACTGCCATGGGGCAGCCACAAAATTTGGATCTGGATCCGGATCCAGGTGCAAACTGAGCCTGGTCTCAAAATTCATAGATGAGGCATTCAGCAGGACCTGTCTCTAGTTAATTCATTAGCTACTACAAAAATAATCATGGGTAACTATATTCACCTTGTCCTAGGAATACTCACGGCTAGTTTCTTTGGGTGTTGTGCCTGCATTGTTGAGGAGATGTTCTGATGCTCTTGGCTTTAATCAAATGCTGCCTTACTGAAAAAGGAAACCTACCAAGAGACATGAGAGAGAGGAGAAATATACTATACCTTTTTTTCCTCTGTTTCCTATACTTCCTAAAATGAACTCCAGGAATGTGACGCATTTGCAAATGCATCAGTAGCAGCACGTATACAGCACAGAGCTGCTGTGCCCGGCCAGCATGCTGTCAGACTGTATTTGCTAGCTTGCAAGCCAACAGCAACATTTTTCTGCACATCAGAGCTCTTGCAGAGAGTGAATGAGACAGTATAGTCCATTGACTATGAATAAATTCAGTCATTCTCTGCTTCCCTGATCAGCCTTATCTTCTGAGGTGTGAATCTGAGGGAGAGGTACGTAAACAGGAAGTTTACCAGATGCATCTTTCAGAAACTGAGGCACTCAGCTAAGGCTGCTCTCAGCTGTATCTGTCCATCCATAGCATTGGCAGAAGCAGAACTATTACTCTGAGAAACACAGCTGGTTTGTGGATAAATCAGGTGGACAGTAATAACTTGTGATAGAGATGCCCACAGCTGACTGCTTACTTACTAATAAAGTAATAGGTTTTCCCTGACACCTGCACCACACATCCTCTCATGGATATAAGAGTCCTGTGACCTGACTTTTAGAATAATAATAATGTGAGAGGCACAAGCTGAGACCCAGAATTACTCTAGTCTGTGGATGGGGGAGGATGCAAGTGCCAGGGATAACTGCATGAGAGTGCAGTGGCTTCTCCCTCTCTGTGCTCCCAGAGGTACAACTACCCCAAAGGGGACAGAGAGAAGTTAGGGACATGGCATTGGTCTGTAATGGGAGCTAGTTGCATCATGAAATATGTGCTGCAGCATACAGACTCCCCCTGCATGCTGGCTGGCATTAGGACAGTGCAGACTCACACCACCCCCAATGTGGACCTCTGCCCTAAAGTACAGCCTGCTCCCTGTGATCTGTACCCTCTACACAGGGATTGAAGTGGGGAGAAAAGGGTGATGGTACTCTTCCAAGCTCCACCCATAATATAAGCTCCACCCTCAAGAATCACCAGAATGAGTTGTGGCTCACAGCAGACTGTGCATATGTTAAAAACGTATGTACACACTGGGTCAGACCAATGTCCATCTAGCCCAGGATCTGAACTTCCAACAATGGCCAGTGTCAGGTGCTTCAGAAGGAATGAACAGAACAGGCCAATTGTAGAGTGATCTATTCACTCTTGTCCAATCCCAGCTTCTAGCAGTCAGAGGTTTAGGGACACCCAGAACAGGGGTTGCATCCCTGACCATTTTGGCTAATAGCCTCCATGAATGTATTGAATTCTTTTTTGAACCCAGTTATACTTTTGTTCACAATACATGTGAATTCATGGCTTCCCCTCTGCCCTCCTTGGGCTCAGCTTCTCCTCAAAGGGCTCTGATGCCCTGCTGGGCTTTGCCAGGCTGCTGAAGCTTTCTTGATTAGTGCGGGGGGTTGGTGGAGAAATAAGTATTGGTATGTCCTAAATTCCACCCACTCTTGGCACCAAAATGTATGGTACATATCCGGCCCTCCTTACTGTAGTGTCTGAGTGCATCACAACCATTAATATATTTATCTTCACAATAGCCCTGTGAGGTACGGAAACCCTACTATCCCCATTTTATAGGTGGGCAACTGAGGCACAGGGAGACTATATGACTTCCCCAAGGTCATAAAGGGACTCTGTAGCAGATTGTACAGATCCGTGATCCTCCTTCTCATTTCTAGCATGCTTTGCTTTCATGAACACTTTAATAATTAACAGAGGTAATATTTAAATCACCATTACTGGGTATCTGAGTGAAAACTTCTCTGAGATGAATGGGGAAGGTCACACCTTTCTGAGGTTCTGTTCTAGACTGTCTGCAGACTCAGGAAGAAATCACTGTATCCAATTCTCTTGGTTCACATTTCTGAGGTTTTCTTTAACAGCTAGAGACTTTTTAAAAAAAATCATAGAATATCAGGGTTGGAAGGGACCTCAGGAGATCATCTAGTTAAACCCCCTGCTCATAGCAGGACCAATCCCAGACAGATTTTTGCCACAGCTCCCTAAATGCCCCACTCAAGGATTGAACTCACAACTGTGAGTTTAGAAGCTGAGATTCTGAAACACAAGGTGGTATAGGAGAGGAGTTGGCATGCCATACTGCCATACATGAACCTAATTATGTCCTGTGTCACATCACTAAGAAATATGGGTACACTGCTAAGTTTATTCCTCTTTGCCTGGTAGCGTGAATTCAGCTTTAAATAGTTAACTCAGCTCTTTTGCAATAACCTCCAGCTTCCAGTGACCTTTCTGCTCTGAGATTTATCTCCTGCAGTCTAGAAACATGGAGATGGGTCAAAATAAAAATGTCAGTTCCATGGATCAAGATCGGAGGTCCTCACTCAGCCCTGATCCATGCCCTTCAAATCCATTAACAGACACCTGGCCTGCACAGAAGGGGCTCTGCCTCCTCCATTGCAATGACCTACTACCCTGTTCACATGCACCACACATGGGCCTCCGTGGAGTTGTCCTTAGAGAGAGAGCAGGCCATGGGCAATCCACTTAATACATGCTACAGCTATTGTAACCTTTGCGCAGATCCTCTGCACGTCGTAGAGCTCTAACTCTACTGGTAGCTGTTCCAAGGCAGTTGCTGCGGGAGAATTCCAACATGCACAATTCTAACATTGCACCTGGTTAGCCTAGGGCTGAACTTGGTCTTGAGTCTTTAAAACCTGGGAGCTTCCTTTCTATCATCCTCTCTCTGCGTTTCTCTTTTCCTGTGCTCTGTCTTCTTGTTTTTCCCTTTCTTTAAAGAGACGAGCTTGATAGGGAGAGAAATTACTTATGATACCCATACAGACTTTCCAAAGAGGTGATTTACACCCACAGTCATTCAGCTGCTATCATTCTTTATACCTCTGCACTTTGTAGCGATTAAGGGCCAGAGTTTGAGATCTGCATGCATTTAATGGCACGTGCAAATCTTTAAATTTTAAGCATTTAATCTGATCAAAAAGCCATTTAATCTTTGGGGTCTTATTTGACTGCAGTGAGTTCAATTTGTAGTGTATCTGTATACCTGAGGGTAACAAAGAGCTCTTTAACTTCTCCAAAAGTTGTTCCCACCGATGTCAAAAGGAGCTCAAAGCCCTGCTCAGCTCCTTGCAGCAACAGATCTAAATTCTGTAGTTTATAATTATGTGTGTATTGTGAAAGGAGAATTAAATAAGCAGTTCTCAGAAATTCTGAATAAAACATTGTTATTCCACTACACTTAAAAAAACCCAATTCTTCGTTCATCTGAATACACTGTGTAAAATTTTTCTATTAGTGTCTGGCATTGTATTTTCTGAAGACTTAGTGCACTTAATGTAAATATTTATGAGATAAGAAAAATGCTGGAACTCTTTCTAGGAAATCAGATGAGACTGTGCCCCCTGTACTTAAAAAATGAATACATAATTTATGCATTCAAACAGTGCTATTATTAAATGACAATCTATAGTGAGTTTAGAGGGAGATCTTAGTGGTAAGACTGGACTAACATATTGTTATCTGGGTATCTGTCCAAAATTGGGTTCAGTAAACACAACAGGAGTTCTGGGTGAAAATGCAGCATCGACCCAACAGATCCATGTATAAATCTATCAGCAAGATGCCATTTACATTACTTAGTAAATGTAATAGGCTAACAAAGTAGCTACACTTTAAAAATACAATTTCCAGAAGGCCCAGCCTTAGTCTTCCAATTTAAATCATTGCTTTCCAAAGATGTTTGGCATAACACATTGCATAGAGATTGTACTGGAACTGCCTGAGCATAAAACACAGATTAGATTCTGGGAGGGCGGGTGGAAGAAGGAAGATAGCTGTGAACTGTGATATCTAAACAATCTTTTTTGCATGGGAGTTTTACCTCAGAGAGCTGACTGGTGCAGATATCAGGGGAGAGGAGCTCATAAAGATTTTTTTTTTTTAGTTTGAACTGCTTTGTCTTTGCTGAACTCTGATCAATGTGAATAAGACAAAGACAATTGCTCATTCTAAGAGCCAAATTCTGCCTTTGGATGTGTAAATGCAGCCTGCACTGGTGTCACTTGGAGTCAGATGCACATCTCATAGAAATGACCTTGATGCTGAAGCTACAAGAATGATGATAAACTGTTATTTCTTTTTTCATTAAAAAAAAAAAAGATTCTTAAAACTAGACTGAATAAAGCACAAGAAAACACACGTTTTGTTTTGTGGAACAAAATCCTGAGTGGGATAGATGGATGGACCAGGGCCGCCCAGAGGATTCAGGGGTAAAGCAGGGGAGCTGCAGCGCTTGTACTCACCTGACGGTGATCCGGGTCTTTGGCAGCATTTTGGCGGTGGGGGGCCCTTCAGTTGCTCTGCGTCTCTGGCAGCACTGAAGGGCCCCCCGCTGCCAAAATGCTGCCGAAGACCTGGACCGCTGACGGGCCATGGCTCGCGGCACCCCTGCGGGGCCTGGGGCAAATTGCCCCACTTGCCCTCCCCCCTTGGGTGGCCCTGGGATGGACTGCAGGGCTAATACATTCTTCCAGCTCAGCAATTTTATCTATTGCATGATATGATACCAAAGAGTTAGTGGAAATGTTTAGTGTGATTCAAAAGGAGACTAACCTTCACTGACAAAATTAGCCTGGATTTTGCCCTAGGAGGTTGTGATGCGGGGCCTTCGTCCCTATTTGATCTTACATCTTCCTTTTAGATACTTTATCCTGCTACACCCTCTCTGACACCTTAGCATATTAATTACACCCATTGGCCCAACCTGGCCTGTAACTTACACAAACAAACGCATCCTTGTGCAATTTGCCCTTCAGAATTCAAATCCTGGGATTTTTACAAAAGCGCCCCACCTGATCCCAGTTGCCTATGGGGAATACTTAATGTAAACCTGTATAGATCACAATTAACATCTTGAGTTTCGTTCAGAAATAAAGCTGATGGCAAAATAAACTTCGTAGAATAGATAGATGTTCCTCAGGATAACTTGTGGAAGTAATTAGCATTCTGCTTTATCAGAGACTACCAAATGCACTTCAGTGTAGCATATTGTGTGCATCACAGTAACGTAATTTGAATAAATCACCAAGGCAGAGAAAAGGTCATAACTTTCCAGTCAAACGCCAATTCTAAAAAGGGTTCTTGCCAATATTGTTAACTTTGCAGCACCCCCACACTCTCTATGCAGATGGTTATGTGCCCCCAGACCTTATAAACATGAAGGAATTTAGTCTCATAGCACTCATCTGAGGTAGGGAAGTATTATTCCCATTGATAGATGGGGAAACTGAGGCATGGAATGATTAAGGGATGCTGTGAAGGTTCCAAAGGATGTATGTGGTAGAACTGGGAATGGCTTGTCTACATGGGGACATCCATAAAATCTAATATGAATTAACTAATGGTGTGAATTTTAAATAGATTAGTTAAACCACATTAAATCTCCTGCGTGAGTGCCGTTATTCAGAATTAAAGTGGCCTTAATTTGGTATAGTTTAAAGAAATGAGTTAAAATTTTATCAGACTAAGGTCACTTGGGTTCTAAATGAGGGTGTTCACACAGGGGTTTAATGTGGTTCAACTAATCCACTTCAAATGTATACCTTTAGTTAATTTGGATTACTTTCCATCGATGTCCTCATGTACGTAAGCCCCAGATCCCCTGAGTCATAGCTTAACTAGGGTTAGCTTTTCAGTCATCTTCCCCACAAAGGGAAACAGGAGACTTAGTGGTAATTGGTTTTTAAAATTGGTCCTTTATCCCACTTGATGTCTGTAAAGATGATTTTCTTGATATATTTCAAATGTAATGAGAAATGACTGTGGGTAGTCATAACTTCTTTATTTACAAGCTTTTCCTCAAGGTTTAAATTATATCCCTGGGCATTAAAAAAAATTCCTGATTTCATATTTCACTATTGCCAACATGGTGAAGTGCAGCAATAAAGAGTACAACATTTCAACGTTCATCAATTCGTTAGTGAAAATGTTGCCAGCTGATCAGTTACATGTTCCCCAATTCATCAATTCCAAGTGCATCGTTGTAGAGCATGTGAGTTGAAAGTTTTATAAGCTAAAGTGTTTCTAAGATCAGTCATGGAAGAAAGTATTAAGTTTAGCCATCAGTTCAGTGGCCGAAGGCTGTCATCCCTGATAAGGGCTGTTGTATTTAGATGGGCTAAATGGGCCCAAACAGCCAAAGATATTAACATAACCCAGTCACTGTTTCAAACAAGGTTTGGTATAGAGAGATCTCAGCCTACTTAGTCCCATGGAAAACGCACCATTAAACATCATTTGAACCTTTTCTTAAAGATAGAGAAAAGAAGGAAAAACAGTGAAAGTATTTGAAATGTAAAATATTAAGTAACACTCTCATTTTAACAACATCCCTTGTTCTTTTCCTTTATCGGAAGGAAACCTCCCCTTGCTGACAGTCTCTTGGATGGTATTAAAGATGGTAATAACTGTCCTTTGGTGGGGAAAGACAAAGATAGTTAAGATGGGCTGTAGCTGTCATAGTTGCGGTTGTCAGAGTTCAGTTTCATTTCCTCGATGACAAAACAAGACAAACACAAAAGGAGAGAGAAGACCAATTACTTCTGTCTCTAATGTCGCTGCTTACTTGTAACCTCACTGCTGGAGAAGCACAGGCACAGCACACAATCTGACCAGCCACTCCGAGACATAGCAAACTTGTACCGGCATGAAGCTCTTCCAGGGCACTGCTTTTCGTTGCCTCTTCCTGGGCACAGATTCACAGCGGTGTTGCAAACTATACAATCTTGGCTGACAAAGCTAGACTGTTAGACAGAAGGAAAAAGGAGAGAGAGAAAAGAAAAGAAATAAGATGGAGAAGGAAAAGGACAGGGGAAAGGGGGAGGAGAGACAAAGTCTCACATCCCAGGTGATGTTCAGGATCTAGCTGAAGCTGGTAGAAGTCTCAATGTCATCTGGATCCCTGTCTCTGGCCCAGTCTGTCTCTCAGGATTGGGACAAAGGTCTGGGGTCCCAGGAGATGGTGTGGGCAGCCATGATAGTGAAACTCTCTCCAGTAGTAAATTATCTTCCCAAAAAATTACTACTGGAGAGTTTCCTGAAGGACCCCAAAAGGGGTGGTGGGTGAAATAGCTCATCTCCTCATTATTTTCCCATCAATTAGGCCTACATCCTGACAAACTAATTCTGGTTCACTGACTTTTGGTCTCACTGGCTTGTTTACAAAGCATGACCTCAACACAGTCCTTGAATTATGGCAGTAGGCACTTTTGTTTGGCCTAATTCAGTCTGTCTCACTTTTGCAACTTTTCCCATTAAACATTTGTTGTTATAGTTTACTGAAACTTGTATTATGTAGATATTGTATGTTTATATTTTTGAATTTTTTTGTGTTTTTCATGGTTGAGCTCAGAGTTATGAAAAATGTATACAGGGCTCAGCAAAGAGCTACTCTCACAATTATACATACTCATGAGTAACACCATTGTCTTTACTTCTTACTTTGGCAAAATGCACATTGACTTAAGGTTTTGGCTGTAGTATTAGGCCCCAGGTTCTTTTTTTTTTTTAACAGTGAACATCTAGTATCTCTTGAAAGGCCTTTCTATTGTGAGAAATAACAGCACACACCCACAATACCTGGTGGAAGCCAAATATAACCCTGACACATACCGGATTCTGGCCCTGATTTGACACTCGGACACAATGAAGAGTAATGGCCATAGGTCATCAGTTACAGCTCCCTGATCCTCAGCCATTCTGCTCAAGCGGAAGATAGAGCAATATATGATCATGCCAGTGGGACTGAGTTCCAGTACACACTGTTCTGCCCCAGCATACATCCAAGACACCTTGTGCCAGGCGGTGGAGGGCAGCTAGCAAAAACAGCTTGAAGTGAGGTTGGCAGACTAGGGAATCCAAACCTCTATCTACCTAGTGTTCAGTGAGTTGTCTTGTCTTTGAATCTGTGGCCAATCATTAGTGGAATAATATTTTATACAGTGAGATAATTCACTCTGTCTAGATTCTTATAGTAGTTCCAATTATCATAACATTTGTAATGGCCACTGCATTTTAAAGCACCCAGGAAGGCTAGATTCTGACTTTAGACTACACTAGATAACAAAGGAAAGTAAAAACAGTTCTACTGCTGTTCATAGTTTGACTGGATCTTGGGGGGGCAGGGAATGACCCATGTTCTCTTTCTGGCCATCTAGTCTGACCTCCTGCATAACACAGGCCAAAGACCCTCACACAGTAATTTCTTCATCAAACCTCTGTAGGAGACAGCATCTATTTTAGAAAAATATCCAGTCTTGTCTTAAAGAGAGCATGTGATAGAGCAGGGGTAGGCAACCAATGGCACGCAAGCTGATTTTCAGTGGCACTCACACTCCTGGGTCCTGGCCACCGGTCCGGGGGGCTCTGCATTTTAATTTAATTTTAAATGAAGCTTCTTAAACATTTTTAAAAACCTTATTTACTTTACATACAACAATAGTTTAGTTATATATTATAGACTTATAGAAAGAGACCTTCTAAAAACATTAAAATGTATTACTGACAGGCAAAACCTTAAATCAGAGCGAATAAATGAAGATTCGGCACACCACTTCTGAAAGGTTGGCGACCCCTGTGATAGAGAATCCACCACATCCCTGGGTGAATGGTTAATTATCCTCACTTTTAAAAATGTTGGTATGCCTGTCTGTCTAGTTTCAAGTCTAGCCATTTGATCTCATTATGTTTTCTTCTGCTGGATTAAAGAGCTGTCTCAAAACCTCTTCCCCATGTAGAAACCTAAAGACCATGGTCAAGTCACCTCTTCACTTTCTCTTCAATAAACTAATGGATTGAGCTTCTGTAGTCTCTCTAAAGCATGGTTTCCAGACCTCTAATCATTCTTGTAATGATCTTCAATTTCATAATGTCTTCCATGGATACTCCTGGGGTAGTGCAGTTTACACACTTCCCCTTGTTCAGGGATGTGCTTTAATTTATTTTTAATGCAGTCATTTATTAGTGATTAAATCATTTCATCTTTTCTTTTCCAGAAACAGCAAATCTGAAGAAATGTATCACTTCCGCAGAATTCCCACTGCCTCAATTCACCAATTTATGTAAACAGAAAACTTTACATAGTGTGACAGCCAAGCAGCAAAATGGAATTGATTTGTTGCAAATGTAATGTGTTTGTGACATTTTAGGTCACAAAACAGCATATCTGCATGGCAAAATCATAGAAAGGAAAACAATAACATTACTTAAAAGAGAAGTAACATCTGACCTTCAGATTAATCAGAATGAAGAACCATATATAGCTACACAAGAAACTCTGTCATACCAAAGATACCTCTAATTTTCAGTTGTGTGTTTGCAAAATGACTCACTGGAGAACTATAATAAATTCCATGCTATTGTCCCGCCCAAGAAAAATCAAAGTGTTCATTCTTTGTCTAACACAGCTTAATGGTAGTAACTTTTCCTTTGCTTTGTAATTTCTGTGGAGTTTCACGTAGCAACATAATATCAGAGAGACAAAATTAGGTGAGGTAATATCTTTTATTGGACCAACTTCTGTTGGTGGAAGGGACAAGCTTTTGAGCTTCACAAAGCTCTTCTTCAGGTCTGGGGAATGTAATCAGAGTGTCTGAGCTAAATACAAGTTGGGACAGATTGCTAAGCATAAGGGGTTCACACATGCTGTAAGAGACCACTGAAAATGAAGTGGGCAATTTAGGATCAGCAGGCAGTAGGTTGTGTTATAAATTGTTGTAATGAGCCATATCACCAGTGTCTCCTGTTTAATCCAGGTGTATTAGTGTCTAGCAGAGTTATGATTTTAAGTTCCCAAATGGCTCTTTTGAAGGTGTTCGGAAAATCCAGGCTACACACCTAAACCTACTTAAAACTGCTTTCACTAAACAAAGATCCTCCACGAGACAAGTAGATCTCATCATGGAATGGGCTACCCAAATACCACAGGAGAACTTGCTTCAATACAGAAAAAAACCCACTGAGCTCACACTTCTACTTGTCACGTGTCACCCCACACTGGATCCCATATGGAGTATCATAAACAACTACAACACATACTTGATGAGGACCACATCTGGAAAAAAAATTTTCCTGAGCTCCCTTAATCCTAATCCTAACCCTTAATTGCCCACTTCATTTTAAATGACCTCTTACAGCATGTGTTAATCTCTTATGCTTACCAATCTGTCCCAAATTATGGTTAGCTCAGACACACTACATTCCGCAGACCTGCACCAACATGGCTACAACAACACAACAAACATAGCATCATTTTAGTTTACACAATGCTTCAGCAAAGGGTGGTGACTGCAATGATAGAGAAATAACCATAGAACCCTGCTTTGAAATATTAATAAAAGAGCCCCCTCTAGTGAGGACAATGTTACTTCTTTGGTTATGCAACTCAGATACTACATCAGGGATTGGCAACCTTTGGCATGCGGCCTGTCGGGGAAATCCACTGACAGGCCAGGATGGTTTGTTTACCTGCAGCATCTGCAGGTTTGGCCAATTGCAGCTCCCACTGGCTGCGGTTCATTGTTCCAGGCCAACGGGGGCTGCAGGAAGCAGTGGCCAGCACATCCCTCAGCCCGCACCGCTTCCTGCAGTCTCCATACTACAGAACTACATAATGCTGAATCTTAATCCCAAATACAGAGAGTATCCCCCACGTTAATTCTTTATTAAAGGTGCTACACTGAGAGCCTCTGTGACTGAATATCCCTGTCCACAGAATAGCAGGCAATGTAATATTCCCCGCACCACTCTGCCAATATGTCACATTCCTGACCTGGAGGTATGAAAGGGTTCTTCAGTTGCCTTCGATTCTCTGCCACTGTAGATGGATTGCCACCTCCAACTTGTCCTGGTTGTGTGATGCAGGTCAGAGCCACATTGGCATGGCCATTCCTGCTGCTTCTTGAATGGTATGGGAGAAGAAGCTGGGCTGGAGCTGCATTGGTATGGCAGCTTATGGCCTGACTCCCCTTGGTTAGGAGTGGTGACTGACTAGGCAGAGCCATCCCTGAAGATTAAATACCATTAATAGTCCCTTATGTGGCCTAATCTTAGTGCCAACCCTCTTTCTCAATCCAGGCTCCTTGATTGCAGTGCTCCTTGTGTGAGGAAGGTGACCACAGTCCCTCACTGCCACACTGCAAGTCCTGTTTATTTGGGTGGCCTCTTTGTGTGCCCTCTTGTTTTCTTTATTTCCTACCACTTGTTTCTTCCACATGCCTCTTAGCAGCTGAGCATGAAGTTCTGTTTGAGTGAAGTTGCTTGTATGAAAGCTAAGTAGGCTTTCCCTTTAGACAAATTTGTCTGAATTTTGCTTCATAACATTTGGGACTGGTTGACTCTTCTTTCAGGATGGGATTTCCCAAAGAACCTAAGTGACTTAGGAGCATCTGGTTTTCAATGGAAGTTGGGCTCCCTAGTCACTTAGGGACAGATTTCTAAAGATATTTAGGCACCTAAAGATCCAGATAGATGTCTAGTGGGATTTTCAAAAGTACCTATCTGCATCTTAAGGTGTGTAAGTATCTTTAAAAATCTAGCCTTTAGATTAAAAAAGTCTGTCTATTATAGTCCTTATATGGCCCTCAATAGTATCTGAGCACAAAAATCATAATTTTTAATCAGAGCATGCTTAGGAGGTAGAAAAATACTGTTATCCCCATCTTAGTGATTGGAAACTATGGCACACAGAATCTAACCCTCTGATTTTTAACTATCCCATCATTTATTTTACTGTATGGCACTTTGTTGCTTCATGACAGGTGCCTCTTAATAGATGACATTAATAAAATAAAATATAATTAAAATAAATAGAGGGGAAAAAAACCAATCAGCTGTGTAAGTGACAGAATTATAGCATAACTGAATTATCGTATAACTGGGCACTAGTTCTGTCTAGTATTTTGTATTTTTAAAGCCAGGTCTTGTTCTCTGTCTCCCTGGTTTCTTTTATCCTTTTTTCTCTCTTGTGTTCTACACTGTTCATCTTCAGCTTGCATTAGCTCTTCTTGACCTGACAAATTGCCAAATCATACCAGATCAAACTTCACCAATTTCACACTCCAGCAAGGAAGCCAATAGTGACCTTTACTTATCAGCCTTTTCCTGTGAAAGGGGTGTTTTGTTTATGGGATGTGCGACTCTCTAGCTATTGTAATGTCCAAGAGTCAAGGGCAGTAGGTGAAATATTGTTTCCAGACTGCACCCACTTTCTATATCAGTGGTTCCGAAACATTTTTCAGCCATGGACCACTGTGGCATAGGACTAAATGTCCCAGACCCCTTTCATTTCTAGTGCTACCAGAATGCCCCTGCCAGTAAGGGAACACTGCTACTGGCATGACGGTCAGACTGTTCAGAGGATGCCATTTTGAGACCAAAATGATGTCCTCCAGGCAGCAAAAGTGCTGGAATGCTGTTCTGGCATATTCCAGCCTTGGTCAAAGGATGGACCCCTGCATAAGCCCTGGCAAACCCCAAGAGGTCCAGGGACCCCACTTTGGGAACCACTGTTCTACATCAATTAAACAGACCAATATGGAGCAGATTGTACGTTGCTTGAAGTGAGCAGACAGAGCTTGATATCACAAGGATCCTGCTTCCCTCCTTGAACAGTGACTAAGTATAATCCCAGTTCTTGCGCTCCTGGCATGCAAAGACCTGTGTGTGGAGTCTTGTGCAGACAGCAATGCTAAACTCCCTAGTGAGGTGGGGTAGGGTGAAATTGTAGCCTATAGGTAATGTATAGATATGGGTTGAAGCAGTAAAGCAAAATCCTGCAGGCCTCAGATCTGTAAAACAATGAGTGTAGCTAAACAAGGCGTGAGGCTCTAAAAACCTTAGCCTAAGTAGCTAACCGGGAGTAACCCTAGATTATAAAATATATCCAAGATGGAATGGTGTCCTGACTAAACTGCTGACAGGTGACCACAAGATGCTAGCTTGTTCCAGATTGGGATAATTTAAGTTAGGAACATTAGCAGAAGTCTGACCACAGGAGTGCCATGATAACTAATTGATGTATAAGCTAATAAGCTTGAGGTAAATGGACCACTTTCAGAAACAAGATACTGGACACAAAAGACCTCAGGTCTGATCTAATCTGGCGATTCCCATGTACCTCACAGAAATGTTCAGCAACCTGATGGATCCAGGCCTAGTAGAACACTTTGAAATCTTGGGATGAAAAGTGATACTTTTTTGGGAAAATGGCAGCATGATTTTGAAATGCAGTGAAACTGTATCTATTTTTGTTTGATGGATTTTGCAAGAATGTCACAAAAGTTTTGCAAAGTGAAATTCAAAAGTTTCACCTGGTTTTAATTTCTGTTTCTTAAATGTATTTCTTGATGTTACTGGTTGGAAATACATTGACACTCTTTAGAACTTGCTAATTGAGTTAATATGCACACACTGATGCCTGATACACCCTTATTTG
The DNA here is from genome assembly GCF_016161935.1 of Mauremys reevesii. Lineage (NCBI taxonomy): Eukaryota > Metazoa > Chordata > Testudines > Geoemydidae > Mauremys > Mauremys reevesii. The sequence continues at coordinate 270,562,979 of NC_052624.1, forward strand.
CATGTTGCGCTATATTTTTTAGTTATATTTGGCATCTTATTTTAGTCTTGTAATTTTTGTGTGATGCCTTGTAACATTTCTATTAATGTACCAACCAATGAGAGGAAAGGCAAAGCAACAGCTTGGCCAAGTTGTTAGAAATGGGTCATTTATCTGACTTGACTTTTAATCTAATTAAATATTTTGGGGGCAACGCTAATAGGAGTCTCACGGTTAATTCTTCAAGCATCATGCAGAAAATATACTTCATATTATCTACAGAAGATTGCAAACCAGTTTAAAGATGTAGAAATTCATTGAGGCAAGAATGCAAAATATTCCAAGATGTGACAAAATTAGTCAGGAATATGACACCAAGAAAGATTTTGTCCCACTGATTTCAACGTTTTCACGTCTTTACTTAGATTGTAAGTTTTTGGGGGCAGGGACTAATTTTTTTGTTCTGTTTGTACAGCACCTTGCACAGTGGGGTCCTGGTCCATGACTGGGGCTCTGAGGTGCAAATGCAATACAAATAAATAATGCGGTATTGGCCCTGATTATAGAAATTGACCTCAAGGTATTACATAGTCTAAAGATGACATAAAATGTTTTATAATTTAAAGTCTATTCCAATTAAAGCTGCAGATTTAAGTAGTCAAATAAGGAACTGTGGAAGTTAAGGATAAGTATACAACATTTCATCTGCCCTGTCTCAGACTCCAGCCTTTAGTTACATGTTCACATACTCTGTATTTCTCAGTATTATCACCCCATTTTTCCTGACGTGTGTAAAATGTGTCATAATATATTCCATCATGCTGGATACTTATATCATTCTAATTGCCTATGCGTTGTATCTTTTTCCAGTTTTGCCATCACACAGCAGGGTGACTAGATGTCCCAATTTTATAGGGACAGTTCCTATATTTGGGCCTTTTTCTTATATAGGTGCCTATTACCCCCTCACCCCCATCCCGACTTTTCACACTTGCTATCTGGTTACCCTATCACACAGGTGCCAGACATTGAAAAATGATAATGATTTCCCTTGAAGGTGATAATGTATTATTGTCAGATCTCACTCATTGTATCTCAAAGACATACACTTAGGATCTGATCTAAATCCCATATCAATTAATGGTAAAACTCCCATTGGCGTCACTGGCCTTTGGATCAGGCCCTTATAGAACTGTATTTATAGTGCCTGTATCTTATGAATTCTTGTTTAATTGTGTCTCTTTCATGTAGCCATTTAGCTAGGAGGTACTTTTTGTTAGATCCTAATAGAAATTTCCAGAAAACAGAAACTGTTCACACAATTTGTCACTGTATATCGCAAATGAAAAACTAATTAGAAACATTTACCTCTCCTGCCTTGTTTCAGGGCCGCCCAGAGGGGGCGGGGAAGTGGGTCAATCTGCCCCAGGCCCCGCAGAGGCCCCCACGAGAGTTTTTCGGGGGCCCTGAAGCAGGGTCCTTTACTCGGTCCGAGGGCCCCGGAAAACTCTCGCAGGGCCTGGGCCCCCGGAGCTTCTTCCGCTCCGGGTCTTTGGCAGCAATTCGGTGGCGGGGGGTCCTTCTGCTATGGGACCCACCGCCAAAGTGCCCCGAAGACCTGTGGCGGGGGGTCCTTCTGCTCCGGGACCTGCCGCCGAAGACCCCAGGCCCCCTGAATCCTCTGGGTGGCCCTGCCTTGTTTATGAAAATATCTTATGCCTTACCAAAACACATGCATTTCCAGGAGAAAGCATTAGCAAGACAATGTTTGCTAATTATCCCCACATTTTCCCCACAGATATTTCCTATTCTAAGAACTGGGAAAACTAGTACATTCAGATGCCATTATGTGGCAACAAATGCCAACTTTAATAAATTCTATTACTATAATAATATATTACCCTTAGACTGAATATTTATTCTAAGGATCACAGTTATTTTCAGAGGCACTCAGCTACAATACCATGCAAATGGGTATGATATAAAAGCACAGACAAAGATAAATAGTAGGTAAATATTATTGGCTGAATTTTATGAATTGGGAAATTGAGGCATAGAGAGATTATTTTTACCAATCATAAAGTGACACCAATCCCATTTATTTTGTTTATTCCCATAAGTGCAGATTTATTTAGAGTGTTTAGATGTGCAGATGGCGCTCGGGCATTGCAAATTAGCCCTTGTTGGTCTTATTATATAGCACCTATTGACGGATAGGAGTAGAAGTATGTAAAATAAATGTATGTGGAGCAGTTATAGAATTAAGCTACAGAGCTGTAAATTATGTCATTCAGCCCATTCCAAAGTCATTTTCATAACCACTCGGTCCATTCTAGAGTCAGTTCACTACTTTTTCATCATGCCATCAACCAACCTAAGGTCATTATACCACTATCACATGATCAATCTTTCATTTTGCCATGCAAAGCAAAGATGCTGAATTATTTTTCTTCATTTGAAGTTAGTGTACTGGAAAATAGTATGGTGATATACACAGCACTGATGTGTGGAAGTCCCAGTTGTATGCAATATTTTAAAATGTTACATATCATGTCTGCACTACACAAATCCTGATTGTAAGCAATTTTCTCTGGAAAATTGGGCTTGCATTCAAGAAGGCTTCATTGTATTTCATATCATCATGAATGATTTTTCCTTCTGAAATGGCTGAAAATAATTAGTTTTATTTGACTGTAAGCATAGTTTAGCTGAAAAGAAAAAGAATATAAGTTACTGGGCCTTTAGTTAAGAATGGAAAGAAGTGGTGCCACCATCTCCATCTGTGATGCTGTCTGCTGCCACAATCTTCTGGGAGAGCTGCATTTCTTTCTTCCCCCATCCTCATGTACATCTCCCACATCTCAGCCAGACAGTCTGGCTTTTGCAGGTGCTATGGCTGTGAAAGTATGGGGGAAAACAGTCGCTTATTCATATTCATATTGTTCATATTCCAGACATGTAGTCATAGTTTTTTATAGTATGTATATGAGACTTTGCCTCTCTGAGACTCTTCCCAGTTTGGGGGGAACCTCAGAGGTGGTAAGTGGTCTGTTAGTATGGAGGGTGTTGGGTACATTTCAGTCTACTGGGAGTGGGGAGGATACAGGTAAGTTCCAGATTTCGTTGTGCATTTTTGTTTGTGTGCTCAAAGTGTTACTATGGACTTGGGGTGGAGGATTGTGAGGGGCATGGATAATAATCCCCTCTGTATCCTCACGCTTTATGGTGTTAGGCTGAGGGGCTATACCAATGGACACGAGCAGGCATTCCTGTAATGTACAAACAAAATCAAGCTATTTCGCCGTCTTAAGTTCTGCTGTATCTCCCTTTCAGACATGGAGAAAGTTCAGAGAAAAATACATGGGGTCCTGTCATGATTGTCAGCCAACATTCATGTTTCTGAGTATTTGTACCTCAGTGGGGAGTTGTATTGGTTGTGCCTTGACCTGGCATGCAATGTGCACTAATGCCTCTTGTAAATGATCAAAAAAGAACCACATTCCATTTCCTGTAAGTGCTATCTTAATAAACTGTTCACTTTGCACAAAGTAATGCTTTTGTTAATTGAATCCCCTTTGGGATTGTGGGGCAGAGAGGGGACAGGTTATAGACTGTGACTACATCATGCTGGTGGGCGTCATGTTGAAACACCAAAAGAATGGGTGGGAGGAAGGAGGCAGGCGTCCTAACTCACATCCACCAACAATTATAATATATTGTAAACAAAGGTACTCACAGGCCAGAGTTCCCTCCAGGAGATCAGACTTTTCAGTTCCAGCCTGGGTTTCTGGCTGGGACTCAGGCTCAGCTGATGCAGGGTAGGGCCGGGGCTGGCTTTCCAGCTGGCCTTCATCAGAATCCTGAGTACCCAAAAGATCTTGACTCCCAGGGCACAGTTCCTCTCAGGCATCCTTCTGCTCATGTCCTGATGGGTCCAGCCAGTAACCTGCAGTGGGGAGAGGAAATAAAGTGCCAAGGAAGATAGATATTGTGAGCAGATATCTGGAAAACTGCCTCGCTATGAAAAACAACATATTATAGAACCATCACAGTTTTGGCCTTGTTGTGGAAGGGAGCAGTTATCTTCACAGCTCAGAGTGGGCCTGTGTAAGACCTGTGGGTCCAGCTCACACTTGCTTTGTATCTGGCCCTGTATCTTATTCCCACTTTATACTCAAAATAGGCGTTAAGTGGAGCTCTAGTGATGCATGTCTTGTCCTGGCCCTCCGCACAGGGGTGAATTTCATACTCTGTGGGGAACCAGATCCCCATGGAAGGATTTCTCTGGGGTCTGCTACTGGCTAGGCTCCAGTATTTGGCAATTTGGGACTAAATATTTTATATAAAATAAAAGGCCTGATTCTTCTTTCCTTCACATTGCTCTGGGAGTGCACAGGGGCCTTAACATGAGAATTCATGTAATTTGGGCCTTTATTAGGTATAATTGATCTGAACCCCATTTACGCTTTAATGCCCACTTACACTGCCAGAGAGTATAAAGTGACCCTAGTAGAAATGAGAATCAGGCCCAAGATTTAACCTAGTAGCTTTAACGCTTCTAGGGAAGACAGAACCACTTTGTGATGTGTGATGCTATCTAAGCACTTTCAGATATATATTACAGTTCTAGCTGGAACAGTGACTCTACGGTTTCTTGCCAGACGGAAGCCCATTTATCAATCTGTCTCATGTGAAAGTGCTAACAAGACAGTAAATGGCTGTGGAGAATGAAGAACCCAGCCCTTTAAGGAACCTAAGAATAGTTTGCAAAGGCACAAACCTCCTAGCTCCAGCCTCCTGCACAATGCACTTTACATAAGCTGAGCAAATGATCTCCAGAATGATCTGTAGGAAGAAGAGGATCTTTTTTAATAGAAAAGCATTACAATGCCAAGCCCTGTGCCCACATACATTGTGGCATAAACAGAAACCTCTGACATGTTGACCTGGAATACACTTCATCTAGACCTATTGCACTCAATCAAGATGAAAGAGATGCAGAAGATGAACTAATTTGTGTTGTTGTTCCAGAAAGTAATATGTAGCAGGTTTTCAAGTATTCACAAGAGCTATTTTTGCTCTGTCTGAGGGCTGCAGGGTTCAACTGCATCAACTGCCTCACCTCACTGTTGCTGAGAGGAGGATTAAGACTGTATATCTGTGAGGATAGGAGGTTGTACTCTGGGCAAAGACAATAGCTGGTATTTAAAAAGGGCACCAGGATTTCTACTGAATAAGAGAGTACAAACCAGAATGGATTAAATATCCCTCACACCTCAGACAATCACAGGATACCTCATCCTCAGAGAGTGGGGAAATTAGCACCTTTCATTTCATTAGCTGGAGTGCTGTCCTTTGTTTTCTCTCTTATAAGCAACTGGGATGCAACAGATGATATTGGATGAGAGAATCATATGGTTAAGTTCTATCTTTTATAATGCCCTTTCCTATCATGCGCTCTTCCAGCTCCATCTGAAGAAACAAACAGTTGCAGCCCTATAATTACTATTTTGGAGCATTGCATGTTTCCTCTCTGTAAATAATGTAGCTCCTGTTATGTTTTCCCTCAGCTTTTGCTTTCTCTCATTACTAAGGGGGGTTTAACATATTCTCACGTTCCTATTTTGTACATGGGGAAACTGAGGCAAGGGAAGATTAAGTGACGTGGCCAAGTTCACAAAGGAAATCTGTGGCAGAACTGAGGATGGAACCCATATGTCCTGCCTGCCAGTGAGGTGCACTAGATAGTGGAACTGGGCCTGCATGGAGTGGAGAAGTACATTCTGCACTCTGCACAAGGATGTAGACTTTGCTTCTTCAGCGTGTCATCTCTGTGTGCCATGTCTCTGGGAGCTAGGACCAGTGAACCTCTTCCAACGACAGACTGTGGCTTTAAGCCACAATCTAGTCCTTAGTTTGTAAAGTGCTTTGGGTTCTTTTGGGATGACAGGTGTTATATAAATCCAAGATATTATGGGGATATAATAGGGATATTTAAACAAAATATGTTGTCCACAAGACACCTGCTCAGTTGTTTCCTTTATTTTCCCATTAGGCATGTAAACCTTAAGTAATGTCTTAATAATTTCTTTAAGGCTAATGGATGCTGTAATGTTTCTAAATTTTTTATAAAATTATCTTTTAAACAACAATAATAATTTAGATACTGCGGGGTCTGAACCAAAAGCCCCTCGAATTCAATGGAGAGACACCCCCCGCCCCTTGACTTCAGCAGGCTTTGAATCAGGCCCAAAGAGCCACCATTAACCAAGCTTGAACTTCAGTTTGTAGCTAACAGGCCAGTTACAGAATAATATGATTCTCCCAGCCATGAAGATCTGGTGCTTCCCAGCACATGCTATCAATCAAAGAGAAGTTTGACAATGGGAAAGACCTACAGTGGTGTTCCTGTGGCCTTTAAAGCCAGATATTACCCCAAAGATTGCACCAGTCATAAAACCTGAAGAGTAATGTTGCCGCATCAGCTCCTTGGCTGAAAACATTGCTATTTCTATCAACTGGGCACAGACACAACTCGGCAATTAACGTAAATAGGCACAGAGTGGAAGGATGGGCTGGGGGATCCCACAGAAAAAAAACTGGTCAGGAAATACTTTGGATCCTTATGGCTTAAAGAAGCTTATCTGTGTTCAGATGGACAAAGCCGGCCAAATTTTCTCTGGCATTGGGGCTCTGCAATCGTTCCAAACTGGGGGTCTAGATCACTAGTTCCCAAGAACTTCCTTCTTTCCCCCTGTCTCTTTCTTGCTAGCATGTAAAGCCTCATCGCTTCAGGTCATGTGTTAATTCTTTGTCTCCTGCCCATCATATCTCAAGTCAGATGCTACTGTGTACTTTGGTCCCTAGTAACGCCCAAGAATAACGAACATGTGATCGCATGCTGATTTTCTGGGCTGTGGGACAGCTGCCGTGCAGCGACCAGAGCTGCTATTTAAATGTCTGCTGTGAAAGAGCCAGTCTAGGAGAGGTGGACAGCTGCACTGTCAGACTAATGGGAGATGTGTGGAGACCATGGTAACCAATCATCTGTCACGTATGTCCCGGCTTTTAGTCCTCGAGGCCAAATATGGAGATCATTACTAAATTTGTACTCAGTCCTTACTCAGGCAAACTCCCATTGGGCTCAATGGGAGATCAGGATTTGGCCAGATACGACCTGGCAGGTTCCTTGGTTTTGTCTCGCATCATGTCATTAATTATGTATTAATTAATTATCATCTTTTGTAAGTAATTATGCTGCTCAACTATAATGCTACGTGGACTATCCAGGCAGTCCTGTATCAGAGGGGTAGCCGGGTTAGTCTGCATCTGTAAAAGCAGCAAAGAGTCCTGTGGCACCTTATAGACTAACAGACGTATTGGAGCATGAGGCAGTCCTGTTGAAAACCAAGCTAACACTCCCCTCTCCTTCTGTGTGGGTGTTCAGACATAGACAGAATACGATTCTCTCTCTCTATATATATGTATATAGATATAGATATAGTTGTTGTTGCTGCATTTAACCCCTCTTGTCCATGGATAATGGCGCTGTTTGATAATCTGTGACTATTTTGTGAAGAATGCAGGTCATTGTACTATACAATAGACGGTAACCCAAATGTTGTGTAGTCTTTGGAGTGTAAAATATTCCTTACGGTCAGTGTTGCAGCACCTTTCCCCATTTCTGCCTGCCCATTTGGTTCCAATTTTTCATTCTCTCTCCTACAGAGCAAATGGTGACCCAGAAGCCCTCTGATATTTTCAGAAGAAATGGAAATCTATCTTCCTTTGTTTTCAGCCTTCAGATTCACTAGAGGAAATCTACCCACTTATCTGCCTTTTCTTCACTAATGGAAAGAGCACCGCTCCTCATTCTGCACAGGAGGAGAGGGATAACAGTGAGGCAGAAGGAACAATTTGGTAGAGCAGCTGTAGTACATGAACTATTCAATGAAACTGTTTCAATAAAAATACTATTTTTAGGGAAAATATTTCTTATAATGCTTAGCTTTTATTTTTAAACTGGTTCTGCTGCTCTCTGCTTCTGCTGTGACATGGGGTTGTAATATTTCATCCCCATTTCACTGATGGGTGAACTGAGGCACCTAGGGCAAACTCTTAAAGGCCCCTCAGCCAAGCCTTTGCACCAGATGGGTAAACTGAGGCACATAGGGCAAACTCTTAAAGGCCCCTCAGCCAAAACTTTGGGCCAGATTCTCTGGTCCACCAAGTTAACTTTGCACTGTGTAGGGAATGGCTTTAGGTTCACTAAGTGCTGCATAGGGAACCTAAAGCAGCTAGAAATTCCCCCCTGGAGAATTCCCCCTGTGTAGGGGCAATCTAAGCTGGCATAAAGCTGATGGAGATGGCTGTGCTGGCCTCCTGCACCGGAATCACCATCCCCACTGGAAGTGTAGGAAAGAGAGTATGGGGGAGTGGCACTAGGTGGCAGGAGATATGGTAGAGCAATGCTCAGCTACACCCAATTCTCCACTTGAGACAATGCATGTCAATGGCATAAGTTACAGATGCTCCACTGAGGCTTTAACTTGCATTGAGACTGGGCACCTGAGAATTTGGGAGTAGCAGCCAGCTCCCTGATATCCCCTCACTGAACTGCCCCAAAGCAAACGTCAGGCCAGGTGCAGAATCAAGCTCTTCATTTTCCTTTGTATACACACCGATTTAACGGCTTGGTTTGTGGGTGAAGTCAAGTATGCTACCATTTGTGCTGGCAGTTGATGTGATGCAAAAGTAGAAGTTTGAGTATTTTAAAAAATAATCATTTTCCTCTTTGGCTTGTCTGGCAAAGCTGTGGCTAGTAGTGCTCTGAGTGTTGGACTGAGCTCTAAATCCAGGTCCACTATTGGCTCTGTCACTGATTCCCTTTGTAGCCCTGACCAAATCAGTTCACCTCTCTGGTTTACTTTCCCTATCTGGAACATCGACTTGACCTGTCTCAGAAAAGCATTGGAAGAAATATCTAGTTAAACTTTACAAAACACTTAAAAGATGACAAGCGCTACCAAAAAATGCTTATTAGTATCAGCATTATTAGTACTAACAATGGTTATTGTTAATCTGCAAGGGAAATGTATCATTACACTTAATTGAGAAGCAGCTTAAAAAACACATGGCAAACCTTCTCTGAAGTTATTGAGAGTCGTATGTGCGCCCTGGTGGCCAAAATACATTTTCTTGCCCATTACTGACTCAGGAGCTACATGATAATATGATTTATTAGGCCAGAAAACTCCATTCTTCATGGCCCAAAAGATTGTGCATAATAATGTATTTGTTGGGTTAATAAAGGATGTTATAATCTCTCTCTCTCTCCAGATTTGTTGTTGAAATGAATAACTTGGAATGATTTAGGAGGAATAATTATGAATGAATAATTTAGAATGGCAAATTTGTCTCCAGGCTAATTAATATAAAAATCCATAAATAATCTAGTCAGCTGACTAGCAGGTCAACTATCATCTAAATTTGGACTGGAGTCTTGTTGTGGAATTCATGACAAGAAGTCAAGCTGGCAGTTCTGAAACATTCTTTTAGAATAAGCTGTCTTAAAATGTCCGGCCTGTCATGCTGGGAAACTTGTTTATGTTGCATGAAGTGTTCACAAGCTATGATTCTCAATATGCACATGGACAACTACAACAGCTGTAGCTAATTCCCTCTTTTGTTCCAGGTACTGAGTATGACAGCAGTGATTTAATGGCACAAGTAACTGAAAGTGATGAATGCCAGAGGATGCAAATTTGGTATCGCAAACTGCAGGGTCCAGGTGATACATTTTTAGGCTTGAGAATTCTTGCAGAACCTCATTAAACTGCAGTATGGCATGAGGTATCATAATTAGAATACATGCATTTGTCTCCTCAGAGCAAACTTTGTATCAGAAAATCTGCAGACAGCCCTTGCTGAAATCACATTTTTTCTGGATATTTGCTGGTAGATTCAGTTCATAGATTCATAGAGTTGAAGGCCAGAAGGGACCATTAGATCATCTGGTCCAGAGTTTCTCAAACTGGGGGTTCCAACCCAAAAAGGGGTTGCAAGATTATTGTAGGGAGGTTGCAAGAGTGGCGGCTGCTGGCCAGATGGATAGCTCTGAAGGCAGTACCATCACCAGCCGTAGCGCAGAAGTGAGGGTAGCATGGGGAGGCGGAGGGGTTTCATCAGTTGTAGAGAGGGGGGCCATCATCCCAGACCAGCTGTAAGAGCCAAATGCAACCCTTGACCCTGTAATTTGGCATCAGAACTGCCAAACTTCTTTCTTTGTCAAGAGGAAAACCGGATTAAAGATGCATGCACTGGGTGCACACTCCCTTCAGGGCAGTGCAGGGGGAGCAGGTGATACTGGAGCATGGGAGAACCAGGGACCAGTCTGGAGGATTGTCCACTGCATGGAAATTGAGGCCCTGTGTCCACAATAAGCAACTCCGGCTATTTAGCTGGGGCTGAAAGAGAAAAAGAGAGAATTTAATGATCCCCTCCTCTAGTGCAGTCTTTAAAGCAGCAGTCTGTGCCCTTTTTAGTCACACTCAACTCACTTTTTTTGTGTAGAAGCTACATTGGGATCTGCTCAATAGTCTGAATTTATTTTGATAAACTGCTGCCAAAAGATCAGCTGAGTTTCTGGCAGTCAGAATGGGGGTGCTACCTATCTAAATAGCTCAGGGAAGTGTACCAAGAATAGAACAGGTTGGAACAAAATAAACAAGCATGTTCCAAGGAGGCGAGAAAAGGTGTTTATAAACGTTTCTGCTTCTATTGTCCCCTTTGCTTTTCGTGGGAACTGCTTTTCATGGTGGAAGGACAAGTCCCCTAACAGTTAAATGGAATTGTCAGGTGTACATTAGTCACCTTCTTTAAGTTGGTATTGGAAGATGATGCACGGGAACACGGAACTCTAGCGGAACATTTTATACCGGCCTCTAGTTGTGATAAGTCACAGCATTCGAAATAAAAACAGCACTTATAATTAACACTTGTTTTAAATGTAGCCAATGTGACATTCTCGCTTAGAAATCTCATGAGACAGAATGTTTTATGTTGAATTAACACCTTTACAGGCAATGTGCTTTTTAAAGCAAGTGGATGTATTGCCAGTACTTCACATAACCTTTCCCTTTGAATGCACATTTTGAAATCTTGATTTGCAGCCTTTCAGGGGAACAGCTGTCAATTTTATGGTGGGGGTTGGGGTTCATGCCCCCCAACTTCTGTCAGCCTGTAAGCCACCCCTTTTCCTCTCTCCTCTGTGCCCCTGCAGTTAACTCCTGTTGATATCAGGTCTGCTCAGGAGAGGAGCCATCCTGCTGTGTCAGTGGCTCACTCAGCCTCTTTGGATGCCTTTACAGAGGGCTGTTTGCCAAAGGCTGTGGCCTCTGCTGCAGGCTTCCCTCCAAAGGTTAAGTGTAATGTTACTGCCAGGGCGCGGGGCCTCAGATGGTGCACACGTGGCAGTCAGAGTGAGCATGGTATCCGCTCATCTGACTGCCAGGGCTATCATCTCTGGAAATGGGGCCAACCCGCCATCAGTGCCTGGGCAGGTGAGACACTGGGGAATAGTGCAAAAGCAGGAGAGAACTCCTGTAGTTGCTATGGAAACAAATCCCTCCTTCACAAGCACATGCTGATGAGCTTTTTTTAATGAGCCAGAGCCTCCTCTGAGTTACACTGGTGTAAATCAGTAGAACTTATATTGAACTCAATATATATCTGGAAGTCTGTTCAAAAGTGGGGTTTTTTGTCTTTGTTTTTTTTGTTTTTCACAATTTGTGTTCTACTGCTATCATCACAAATCTATGCTCCTTGCCAGGTAAGTTACCCTAATATTGAGTGGGTGGAAGTCAGTCTTAGGGCGTGTAATTGAGCAAAAGGAAGTCTAAGCTTGTGTAAGAGAGTCTCATTTACACCACTTACTTTTGTCCCTTTTTTGTCTTCTGGCCCCTTTTTTGGATGACTACGCAGCTTTCTTGGTAAAGCACTTTGAGATCTAGGAATGAAACATTCCATAAGAGCTAAGTATCTATTATTGTTTTATTATTATTTTACACATTACCAACAAAATTGGAACTAACAATCTGGTATAAAGGATTTCTAAGGCTATTATACTTGCTCATCCATTCCTTCTATCATCTTTGCTTCTTTTGATGATCTTCACCAGGAGCTAGCACTGGAAGATAATGAAGAATTAAAAGATTAGTGATATGGAAAGTTTACACATGAAAAACAAAGTCAAACAGTAAAGAAATCATGATGTGAAAGCTAATGATGGAGAGGATATAATTCCCCTTCATTTAGCTCTAGATAGAAAAATATCCCCATGGCAGTTCCACGTGGGAAATAGATAGTGCTGCTTACCTTCTGCCGTGACAAAAACAAAGCAGTTAAGCTGTAATGCAGTTACAAGAAATGAAGCTATACAACTTAGGATGGAATTCAGTGATTTTCCCCAAAGATCTCATGCAGAGTTGTTGTGATGCATTAAATATGTGTGGCTATAAACAGGGAAGTGAATGACTTACACTGTCCCAAGACAAGAGACACTGATGCCCACAGCTCCCATTGACTTCAGCTAGAGTTGTGGGTGTCCAGCCCTTCTGAAGATCATGCTCGATGGGGCGTATCCTCAGCTGGTGTAAACCGGCACACCTCCATTAACTTTAGTGGAGATATACCAATTTACACCAGCTGAGGATCTGTTCTGCAGTGTGTATTTGTAAATGGATGAAATGCATTAGTAGGTGAAAAACAGCTCTTCTCTAGGAGTGACTGTTTGTATAACTAAGTGCCCCCTACATTGCTTTAATAAAACTTCCGTAAAATGGAATATTAAGAACCTTAAATGCACACAGCACTGTAATGGCTGGCTGGCCAAGCCTCTTCAGAGGTGAGACTGTCCTGGTGGGGGTGGCTAGCAGAGCGACTAGGAGTCTGGAGAAATGGGATCTGTTTTCAGCACTTCCACTGATTTGTTGTGACCTTGAGCAAATCATGTCACTGTTCTGTGCCTCAATTTCCCTCACTGTAAAATAGGGATAATAATACTTAGCCCTTTGTAAAGTGCTTTGAAAATGTCAGATGAAAGGAATTACCTAAGTGCCGTGCATTAACAATAACAACCATAGTAACAGATAAAATATCGTTACTTAAACTATTGTAAAGGTTAAAGTGTTTTCCCACTGTGTCAAGCTTCAAAGGGTCTAATAATGTTTGACCGACAACATAGGCTGCTCCTGAGGCTTCCTGCAGCAGTAGTGCAAACTAGCTGAAATATAATGAAACGTAAAAATCAGTTCCTGAATGTAGCTTTTTTTTAAAAAATACTCCCTTGAGAAAGGCCTAAGGTAAGTTGTTGCCTTGTTCTTTTGGAATAAATCTGTGGAACCAAACTAAGTTTTTCCATGCTGTTAAACATCAACAGAAGTGCCTCCTTCACACAGTAGGCCTCACCCAAAGCTCTGTGAAGTCAATAGAATTGACTTCAGTGGGTTTTGGCTTGGGCCTGTTACTCACATGACGGGTCTACACAACAGAGATTTCTTCTAATCAACCCAACCAATGTGCTTCTGCCTTGACAAGCAGCACAAAAAGGAGCACAGCTGCTGCGAGGGCCAGCAAAGGTGCCTGTCACAAGGTCACTGGTCTCTTTAAAAGGGAACGGGTCCAGTTCCCATGTGACTCATTCGCTGCCTCCCAGTGAGTTTTGATAGAGGGCGCCTGGGTGCCATAAAGAGCCAGGCACCTGTTAGGAAAGAAGAAGAGAGCAGCAGTAGCAACAATGGCTGCAGTTGGTGATGATGATGGGAGCTGTGTGGAGAGAGGTGCAGGAACCCTGTGAAAGCAGTCGCTGGAAGCTAAAGGGAGTGGGGCAGAAGAGCTGGCATGGAGAAGGTGTCACAGGACTGGCCAGGGATGAGGAACCCTGCCAGGTAGAGGAGTCATGCAGAGGCCCCTACGTTACGTACTGAGGAAGAACCAACTCGGCTAGGGGCAGGCTGAGCTCCAGAGCAAGAAGGTGATCCTGGAGGACCTCAGCCAGGCTAGGGCTGGCAGGCAGAGGGACCCGGGGAATGCTGCAGGGAGCTCTCTGATGGGAGGATTGCAGTGGAACAGTTGTAAGAAGCGTGGCAAAGGCTCAGCTGTGTAAAGGTCCTGGAACAGGGGTCTGGCAATCACAAAACAATGTGTGTTAATTTTCAGGTGGATGCCTTGGAGAGTGGGCCCCGGAATAAGGGCAGAGGAACTGAATACAATGGAACTGGAGAACTGCTGCCTTTTTACTGGCTTTACCTCAGGGTTTATGATTTGTCTCAATTTAGAGTGGGACTCATAAATTGTGCCCAGATATGGACCTTGAAATAGACTTGGAGACAGCATCATTCCTTTCCTGGGCTGGTGGAACGGCTGCTGGTTGAGTTCGTGGAGGAAATGGCCCCAGGGACAGCAAAGGTGAAACTGAGGCAGGACTCTACTATCATGCTGTGGTCAACAATTTGAAGGTAGCCCAGGCAGAGGCAGGCCCTGTTACCGTGCTATTTATTATTTTAATTCATGGAGTTTTGGGCTGAAAGGGACCACTCTGGTCATGTACTCTGACTGTATAACACAGACACAAGAACTTCATCCAGCATTTCCCATAGTGGAGGAAATTATTATTCTCTACTATGTAAGTGGATGCTAATTGAGTCCATTAGCTTGTGGTCAAACCAGACAACATCTTTAAGAAACACATCTAATCTCTATTTTTGTGTTTTATAATGTTGATATTTGTCATGTAGGAAACAGGGTTGAAAACCCCAAATCCTTTCATGGAGACACAGAATAACTATTCTAATAACTAGCAGTAACTTTTCTTTCAGTACCACCTTGGATCACATAAAAACCACTGACTCAACAGTGAAAACTTGTACCATACGTTCCATTAGCAATCTTCTGAACCATCCAGGCGACGCAATAATTTTTGTTGTTGTATGACACTTTTTTCATTGCAAATTTAAGCCAGAAAGAACTTCTTTCTGCCGTCCTCTCCTTACTGTATAAAGGAGAATGACATGAGTACCAGAGGAAATGGACTTAACAAACAACAATTACTTCCAGCGTTAAGTCAGTTGGTAATATGATAGGAAATTTGTTGCAGTAGTCAGTTAAACTTAGAGGGGACAAAGGGTGGCATTCCAGAAATATTTAAATTTTAATGCTCCTTTAAAAATGCGTGCCTTTCACTGAGACTAAAAAGAATATATTAATCTCCTGCATTTCCTTCATTAGGTAATCTGTGCTCTTGTGTCAGCACCGAAGAAAATCCCCAGTGAACATGCAGTGTTAGCTTCCTTGAGTCGCCAGGATTTCTAGCTATTAATTCACTCTAAAGTGACTAGTCTGGCTTGAATATTGCCAGATGATCTAAAGCACTTGTCAGGACAGTATCAAACTGCACCCACTCAATTCCCTGCTCTGCCACAGACTTCCTATGTGACTTAAGGCAAATCACTTAGTTTTTCTGTGCCTTAGTTCCCCATCTGTGCAATGGGGATAATAATACTTCCCTATCTCACCAGGTGTTGGGTGGATAAATACTTTAAAGACTGTACCACTTTGAGATCTACTGAAGAAAAGCTCTAGGTAAGAGCGAGGTATCATAAATAAACAACACTCAATGGCAAAGAGTAAATTCTGAAAACAAACAGGCTTCCACAAAAGCCAAAATGCATCCCCAGAAAATCTAGAGAAGTCGTTGGTGGTGGCAAGAATTGTGCCGCTTATAATCAGTCCAAACCGAGTCATTCAGTATGGTGATAATACAGCAGCAGAACAAAGGTTTGTGGTAACTTATCACGAATAGTGACATGGTCACTCTAGCTGAGTTCTGCTAGCATCCAGATGGCACTTCCCAGAAAGTGTCTGAATGTGTGGACTTCACGCTTCAAGACCCTCTCTTTCTGGGTGGAGACCACGTTAACAGATAATTGTTACTTCCTCACTATGATTTCATGGCCTCATTGATCTTAAGAAAATTCTAAAATTCTGTTATCAGTTTCTGCTAAACAATTACTATGGCCAGTGCAGGTGGCTATTTGAAATCTGACCCAAGGCCCAGTGAAATTAATAAGAAGATTACAATGGGCTTTGGATCAGGATAATGAGTAGATTATAGATTTTTGAAACAGTTGTTTCCCCCAAAACTTGCAAGTATGTCCATTAGTGACTCTGATGAAGGGCCAACCACTGTAAACTACAACTTGAAACAGACCTTGGGTATCAGAGACTAACAGACATTTTGCAGCATACTAGAGATAACGAGGTTAGATCAATCAGAGACCTTGGGTAGGATCTTAATAGTCAGGGTACATTTTTCTAAATCACCTGATCATTTAGAAGCCTAAGTCTCCATTTCAAAAGTGAGTTAATGAGCATCTACAGGGTCCGAGTGGACAGTTAGTGCGTAGCAGGCTAGTGCGGGATAGATTCACCCTCCAGCTTGTCGCAAAGTCCCTTAGCACTTAGTGCTAGATTCGCAAGGGGGACATACGTGCCTAACTGCCCTTTTAGTCACTTAAGTGCAACATTTAGGTACCACTCACATCCAGCTGGTGCTGGTGCCTAACACTGGAGGCACCTAAGTTCCCTACATGCCAAAGTTACTGCTGATAAAGCTTCCATGGTGCCTAAACTTCTGCATATGCATGTGCAAAGCCACCCATATCTTGATGCCACTGTGCAACTTAGCACCTAGTTCATGCCTAAATTCTGACAGGATTCACAAACTAAGCATTCCCCAACCTATTTCACCTTTTCAAGGCCTTATCTGGTAGGTGTGCTCAGAGACGTGGCTCTCAACCTTTCTAGCAGGACTCTGATTTGTCTCGTATACACCAAGTTTCACCTCACTTAAAAAACGACTTGCTTACACAATCAGACATAAAAGGATAAAAGCGCCAAAGCACACTGTTACTGAAAAATTGCTTACGTTCTCATTTTTATCATATAATTATCATATAAATCAATTGGAATATAAATTGTACTTACATTTCAGTGTATAGAGCAGTATAAATAACTCATTGTCTATATGAAATTTTAGTTTGTACTGACTTTGCTAGTGCTTTTTATGTAGCTTGTTGTAAACCTAGGCAAATATCTAGATGAGTTGATGTACCCCCTGGAAGACCTCTGTATACCCCCGGGGTACATGTACCCCTGGTTGAGAACCACTGGCTGAGAGTACACTGGCCTGCACAAAGGACAGTCTGGGGGAGGGCCTTTGCTTCACCTCCCTGGTGCTAATAACCCAGGGATTAGAAAACTCATTCACTTGAGATGGGTGAGACCTGGGTTCAAATCCCTACTCTTTCTGATTTGATGCAGATCCTTGAATCCAGGTCTCCTCCCTCACAAGTGAGTGCCTTGTGCTATAGGGTATTCTGGGGCAGGTGTCTCCTGTCAAAGCTCTTCCAATTTGTATTAAATACGTAAATAGTAATTGTCCTGGGGCACTCATCTGTGAGAGAGGAGATCTAGGTTCCAGTCACTGCACCAATGAATATTTCATTATTTTATACACAATGGAACATCTTTAACAAGAGAGACCTGTCCTGAGGTACTCTATACAGCACACTGGTTAGAACCCTCTGTGGGGAGATGTGGAGCATGTTACATTCACGTTTACATTTTTCTTATAGTGTTTCAACATCTCTGCTATTAACCCTACAAGAATTACTACTCTGTTACTTTTAAACAGAATTCTTCCAATTACTGATAAGTATTAAATACGTTGATTATATGGTTTTGGTATCTTGTTTTTATTATATCATTTTTTCAATAGCTGTAATAACCGTTTGTATATTCTCATCCTGTCTAGTTGCTTGTGTAATTTCTTCCCATACTCTTTCTGATCTAGAAAATAATGTTTTAAGTGCATCTAGATGTACCACATCATCTTTTTTGAATTACATTGGTTACTTCATAAGCTTTAGAAAGAGTATCATAAACAATTAATTATTTGCCTGTCTGATAGTCTAATTTTAAATCATATAAATACAATTGAAAAAATAATCTTAGTAACTGAAGTTCTCTGTCATGTTCCTTTTGAAGATATTAACTTATGGTTTATGATTTTCTGCCAGTACAGATCTGCCATAAATAAATGTGAATTTTTTTGCATGCAAAAAACAATGCCAAAGCCTCATTTTCTATATGAGCATGCTGACATTCTGTTTTGGACATTTCTGTAGATACATAAGCAACTAATTTGCAGAGAGCACCATAATTTTAATAGAACTGCTCCCAGATCCTGTCTGAATGTATCTGAAGACATTTTTTTAAGTCTGTTACTATCACATAATTTTAATACGGGAGCTGTTTTTATTAATTGCTTAAGCTGCTCAAATTATTTTTGATGCTGACATCCCATTTCTATTGATTATTTTTGCAAAGTAAAGCCTTTAAATGTCTAGGGGTTTTTTTCTAGGTAGGTATGTATTTTCCTACAAAATGAAACATACCCAAAAAATCCTGTAATGACTCCTTATCTTTTGGGTAAGCAATATTATCAATGGCTTGTATTTGTTGTGGATCAATCTATAATCCCTGACTGGTCAGTTTTTCTCCTAGAAACTTTAATTCTTGCACTTTACATTTACATTTATTTTTGTTACATTTCAATCCTGCTTCTTTTGTTGTAGTTAATCTTCTATCACACTCTTCTAAAGCTCTCCCCCATATTATGATGTCATCTGTGTACACTTGTGTGCCATCTATATTTTCAAAAATATTTTGAGTTGCTCTATGAGCTACCTCTGGAGGCTGAACATAATCCAGAAGGCAATCTTTTAAAACTGTAATGTCCAATAGATGTGTTAAATGTGCATAGCAATTGACTTTCTTGCTCCAAACGTATTTGCTAAAATCTACCTGAAGCACCTAAAGAAGAAAAGTATTTTGCTCCTGACTTAGGTCCAAATGTTTCTTCACTGGTGAGTATTTTAAAATGTTCACTTTTAACATGCTTATTTAAGTCACTTGTATCTAACCATAAAGGTAAAGATCCATCTTTCTTTTCCAATATTACTAATGAATTCACCCACTCAGTCAGCTCGTCCACTCTTTTAATTATCTCTAAATTAACTAAACTTTCCAATTCTTTTTGTACTCTACTTCTTAAAGCTAAGGGTATTTTTCTCATTGCCTATATGACTGCTTTCTTTGTTTCATTTTACTCTATTTTATATATTATATCCAATTTACCAGTGCTAGTGAATCAATCTGTAAATTGATGTTCTATTTCCAGTGTTTCAGAATCCTGAATAGTCTGAATTCTGCCAATCAGATTTTGTGCTAAACGCGTTTCAAAGCCTTCACCAATACTCATAATAGGAATTTGTTCACCACTATAAGATTGTAAATTAGTATGTATTTGTTCTCTCACTATAGGTTTTACTTTTAGAGATATTATGATTTCTTCTGCCATTACATTAGCTTGTGCACCTGTATCTATTACATATGAAAGAAATTTTCCATTAGTAGATACCATCCAATCTTCCTCGTAGTTCATAGTGACTCTGTTTCAAAATACCCAAAAACAAATTTTCTTCATCTGTCATCTCAGCTCTGTAGTCCTTATTTAATATCGTCTCTGAGATTTTTGAATTTTGAATTAAATGTATATTTCTAAGATTTTTCAGACTTCTCTGTTTATAAATCTTTGTGAAACGATTCTGTTTCTTTCAGATATGACAAGTTGGACCCTATGTTGGACACTGTCTAGGCTGGTGTCTCCTTCCACATCTAGAACATTCTTTCATCTCCTCATGTTTTAACTTTAATACTTTCACCCCATTTTCCTCCATAGATTTGTTTTTGTTACTTTTTATTATTAATTTTATATTAAAATCCATTTGCTTTCTTTCTAAAATGTGCCATCTTCGTTGATTGAATTCAGCAATTTGACAAATTCTTATTGCCTTTTCCAAATTTAGACTTGTTCAAACAGTCTTTTTCTTATACTGATATCTTTTATACTCATCACAATTTGATCTCTTATCATTGATTCAGGAAATTACATGTCCATTTTTTATCTTTAGTTCTGTTAAAAATGATTCAAAAGTTTCTTCCTCCACTTGATTTCTTGAATAGCAAAAAGCAAGAAAAGGCCTTATAGACTTATAGACTAACAGCAGTTTGAGAGTTTTTGAATACTTCTTTTTCATGCAAGTCTCTTGTCTCTGAGAAAGTGGGTATTCACCCACGAAAGCTCATGCTGCAAAACGTCTGTTAGTCTATAAGGTGCCACAGGATTCTTTGTTGATTTCTTGAGTGAAACTCAAATCTCTCAAATGTTTCATTTTTCTTGGTGGTCAGTATTCCTCAAATTTTTAATGACAAATTCGTAGTTTATTCTTAGCATTAAAGCTCAAATGAATTATTTAATGAAATTGCTTCAGTATCTGCAGTATTCAAAAAGATGCCAATCTTTTTGTTCATCTTCCTTATGAGCAGATCCCGATGTTCTCAAAAATCAAATTATTGTTTAAAACTTTTCCAATTTTCTGCAGCATTTCTCACCATTTACAGAAATGTGAGAACTTTTAATTAATCTATCTTATAGACTCATAGACTTTAAGGTCAGAAGGGACCATTATGATCATCTAGTCTGACCTCCTGCACAATGCAGGCCACAGAATCTCACCCACCCATTCCTGTAACAAACTCCTAACCTATGTCTGAGTTATTGAAATCCTCAAATTGTGGTTTGAAGACCTCAAGCTGCAGAGAATCCTCCAGCAAGTGACCCGTGCCCCATGCTGCAGAGGAAAGCGAAAAACCTCCAGGGCCTCTGCCAATCTGCCCTGGAGGAAAATTCCTTCCCGACCCCAAATATGGCAATTAACCCTGAGCATGTTTTCATTCACCCTTGTTTTTCACTTCTCAGTAACTTTAACCTATTTTTTTTTAACTTCTATCAGTTCTTTTCATCACTTTCTTCACTCCTGGCACCATATGTTGTTTTGTAGTCATATAATCCACTAGTCTTCATAATAATTCATTGGTAGTAACTTAACAATAGTCTTTATAAAATAGATTGTTTACAGAACTTCTTAACTCAGGTCAGTCTATCAGATTATCCTAACATCAACAGCATCCTTCCACTGTCAGCTTCCACACCCTGGAGATTCTATTCATTCTCTTTCAGCCACAGTACCACCACAACCTGCTTTTAAAAATGCTAAGTCGCTGATTCTCCTTCCCCTTTACACTGGTGAAAGTCAGGTATAGGCTCCTCTGATATCAATGGACTTTTCTTTTATCATCATGACAAACCCCAAAGGGATGTAGCCTTCTTGTAGATCAAGCACCAGCATGACCAATCTCTAGCTAAGTCCTTAAAACTGCCGGGCTGGTTGTTCACTCTACGTCCATTTTTGACATTCTTATTACACCACCAAAACTTTAGCACCCGCCTGATAAACAAACTAGGGAAATACAACCTAGATCAGCGGTGGGCAGCCTGCGGGCCGTGAGCCGCATGCGGCCTGTCAGGGTAATCCGCTGACGGGCCACGAGACAGTTGGTTTACATTGACCATCCACAGGCACAGCCCTCCACAGTTCCCAGTGGCTGCAGTTCACCATTCCCAGCCAATGGGAGCTGCAGGAAGTGGCGGCCAGCACGTCCCTGCAGACTGTGCCGCTTCCCACAGCTCCCTTTGTCCGGGAACAGTGAACCACGGCCACTGGGAGCTGTGGGAGGCTGTGCCTGCGGATGATCAAATCTGCAAAATGTTATGCGACCCACCAGCGGATTACCCTGATGGGCTGCATGCGGCCCGCGGGCTGCAGGTTGCCCGTCACAGACATAGATGGCGCTACTATAATGTGGGTGTATAACTGGTTGGAAAACAATTCCCAGAGAGTAGTTATCAGTGGTTCACAGTGAAGCTGGAAGGGCATATTGAATGGGGCCCTGCAGGGATCAGTTCTGGGTCTGTTTCTGTTCTATATCATTATCGATGATTTAGATAATGTCAGAGAGAGTACACTTATTAAGTTTGAGGATGATACCAAGCTAGGAGGGGTTGCAAGTGCTTTGGAGGATAGGATTAAAATTCAAAATGATCTGGACAAACTGGAGAAACAGTCTGAAGTAAATAGGATGAAATTCAGTTAGAACAAATGTAAAGTGCTCCACTTAGGAAGGAACAATCAATTGCACACATACAAAATGGGAAATGACTGCCTAGGAAGGAGTATTGTGGAAATGGATCAAGGGGTCATTGTGGCTCACATGCGAAATATGAGTCAACAGTGTAACACCATTGCAAAAAAAGCAAACATCTTTCCGGGCTGTATTAGCAGGAGTGTTGTAAGCAAGACACGAGAAGTAATTCTTCCCCGCACTGATTAGGCCTCAACTGCAGTATTGTGTCCAGTTCTGGGTGCCACATTTCAGGAAAGATGTGGACAAATTGGAGAAAGTCCAGAGAAGAGCAACAAAAATGATTAAAGGTCTTGAAAACATGACCTATGAGGGAAGATTGAAAAAACTGGGTTTGTTTAGTCTGAAGAAGAGAAGACTATGAGGGGAAATAATAGTAATTGTCAAGTACATAAAAGGTAGTTACAAGGAGGAGGAAGAAAAATTGTTCTTCTTAACCTCTGAGGAGAGGACAAGAAGAAATGGGCTTAAATTGCAGCAAGGGCAGTTTAGGTTGGATATTAGGAAAACTTCCTAACTCTCAGGGTGGTTAAGCATTGGAATAAATTGCCTAGGGACACTGTGGAATCTCCGCCACTGGAGATCTTTAAGAGCAGGTTAGACAACCACCTGTGAGGGATACTCTTGATAATACTTAGCCCTGCTTTGAGTGCAGGGGATTGGACTAGATGACCTCTCAAGGTCCCTTCCAGTCCTACGATTCTATGATCAAATTACTCCAGATTCACCCCAGCATCCACAAGAGATGAATGAGTCCCTAAGCATTCCCCAGGATAAGACAGGCTTTGATGGAATCTCATTAACTGCGTACATGTAGCCAAATCCATCGGGTAACACTTTTGCCTCCATATTGCTCTTTTCTGTCTACATTGATAGCCAGACATTTTATTTTCTCCTCCTCCATTGGCCCTCTGAACTATAAGCCTTTTTAATGAAATGAGCTGGCACGCTCTGCTCATGTTTTGGCTGCCTAGCTAATGATCGGTGGCACAGAAGGAACGGTATCATCAGAAGGGCTATTTGAATCCACAAATTAGCAGGCAGCTAAAGAAGGCAGTTGTCAGGTTGTGTTTATGAGGCCTGGACATTTATAGCAGCTGTCAAGAGTCTTTGGAAATAGCTCTTTCTCAAACCTGGTGGGTTTTGCACAGAACTGCAGTCATTAGAGCCCTGAAAAGTTTGTATTTGATGTGTTATCCCTTTGTGGATTTTCAACATCAATTTCTCCCAATTTTGCTTTCTTCTTCCTTTCAGGAAAATGACCGTTGTTGCACTGAAAACTCACATTGGTTTTGTTCAAAAACTGGTCCATTTTCAACAGAAAACACTGGTCTACAATTTTTGAGAAGTCGTCTGCTTCAGAGATAAAATGTTCTATTTATTATGTATTTTGATGTGCTGAATTCAAATATGACAATTAAAACAACTGATTGGCTACTGTTTCTAAGATATTTAAGTTTTTACATTTTATGTCTATGTATATTGTGTAGATAGTAGAGTTTTAATCATAAATTGTAAACCTAGGTCTTTTCATGTGTTTATGGTTGCTGTACATGATAATATTTCACCTGCCCTGTTTATGTAACACTTTAAAAATCAGCAAAAGGGTTATATAAATAAAATTTATTATGAAACAAAAGGCAAAAAACTATTATGTACATAGTTTAGTCCTATTCAGTGTCTACTCGGCGCTTCTTGGCTTGTCTCTTGTATTCATTAAATGGAGCATCTCTTGTCACTGTCCAGCAATAGTCTGCAAGCATTAATGGGCTCTATTTGCCCTGATTGTGTCTCTCCGTTGTTGCAATCTCCTGGTGAAATCGCTCGCCGTGCTCGTCGCTCACTGCTCTGCAGTTTGGTGGAAAAAAATCTAGATGATAGTGCAAAAAATGTATCTTTAGTGACATGTTGCAACCCAGGCTTTTGTATGCCTTGAGGAGGTTTTCCACCAACAATCTGTAGTTGTCTGCCTTGTTGTTTCCGAGAAAATTTATTGCCACTAACTGGAAGGCTTTCCATGCCGTCTTTTCCTTGCCACGCAGTGCATGGTCAAATGCATCATCTAGAAGAAGTTCACAAATCTGAGGACCAACAAAGACACCTTCCTTTATCTTAGCTTCACTTAACCTTGGAAATTTTCCATGGAGGTACTTGAAAGCTGCTTGTGTTTTGTCAATGGCCTTGACAAAGTTCTTCATCAGACCCAGCTTGATGTGTAAGGGTGGTAACAAAATCTTCCTTGATTCAACAAGTGGTGGATGCTGAACACTTTTCCTCCCAGGCTCCAATGACTGTTGGAGTGGCCAATCTTTCTTGATGTAGTGGGAATCTCTTGCACGACTATCCCATTCGCAGAGAAAACAGCAGTACTTTGTGTATCCAGTCTGCAGACCAAGCAAGAGAGCAACAACCTTCAAATCGCCACAAAGATGCCACTGATGTTGGTCATAGTTTATGCACCTCAAAAATTGTTTCATGTTGTCATAGGTTTCCTTCATATGGACTGCATGACCAACTGGAATTGACGGCAAAACATTGCCATTATGCAGTAAAACAACTTTAAGACTCGTCTTCGTCTCCACTCATCTGGATCGTGAACGATGTTGAGGGCTGCCATTACACCATCACACTATCGATGTTGTTGCAGGCTACAAGATCACCTTCCATGAAGAAGAATGGGACAAGATCCTTTTGACGGTCACGGAACATGGAAACCCTAACATCACCTGCCAGGAGATTCCACTGCTGTAGTCTGGAGCCCAACAGCTCTGCCTTACTCTTGGGTAGTTCCAAATCCCTGAAAAGGTCATTCACTTCACCTTGTGTTATGAGGTGTGGCTCAGAGGAGGAGGATGGGAGAAAATGTGGGTCCTGTGGCATTGATGGTTCAGGACCAGAAGTTTCATCCTCTTCCTCCTCTGACTCAAGTGAGAATGATTCTGGTGCATCAGGAACCAGCAGTCCTTCTCCGTGGGGTACTGGGCGTATAGCTGATGGAATGTTTGGATAATGCACAGTCCACTTTACCTTCTTTGACACACCTTTCCCAACTGGAGGCACCATGCAGAAGTAACAATTGCTGGAATGATCTGTTGGCTCTCTCCAAATCATTGGCACTGCAAAAGGCATAGATTTCCTTTTCCTGTTCAACCACTGGCGAAGATTTGTTGCACAAGTGTTGCAGCATATGTGTGGGGCCCATCTCTTGTCCTGGTCTCCAATTTTGCAGCCAAAATAAAGGTGATAGGCTTTCTTAACCATAGTGCTTATACTGCGCTTTTGTGATGCAAAAGTCACTTCACCACAAACATAGCAGAAGTTATCTGCACTGTTCACACAAGTACGAGGCATCTCTGCTCACTTTGGCTAAACAGAAATGTGTCCCTTTGCAAAATCAAACACTCACAAATAAGAGAGCACGACACTGTATGATTTCTAGAGCTGATATAGGGCAATTTGTTCAGCAGAGTGATGTAAGCTTCGTTATGATTGCATCATCCATGACTTCTAGTAATAACATGATGCAATTCATATCATGTATGACGCAATACCAGCTTCAGATTGCATCATTCATTGTTTTACCTAAAAAGCAAGTACTGTCCAAACCCAGTCATAGATTTATTCATAGATCCAGTCAAAGATGTATTTTAGTTATTTCTGGTTTAAATTGAGATCCCTTTCCTTTATAACTCACTTATCCTCCGCTATTCCCAAGTCAAGGGTCGTATATACTAACCCAATAGCATAACCAATCAACAATTTTAAGCATCATTTTCATTCTCAGTGACCCAGAATTAGTAAAGTTTGACTACATTTATTTCAGAAGCATTTTGGCTGTAGAGCAGTGAAATGGGCCTGATTTCACATGGAAAAATAGGCATAATTTAGGCAAGTATTTTATGAGTTGATCCAGTTTAGAAACAAGAATGCCCACCCAGTCCAAGTTTTAGATCTACCCATTATATTTATTTGAATAATGTTTTTCCTTTTGGTATCTGAACTGAATCTCTCTCCCCCATAATGTCAGGCACTAAGACTAAAATTTTCAAAATGGCCTAAAGGACTTGAAAGCCTCTTTTCTTTTGTCTAAGGAATTTAGGAACCTTATTCTCACAGAAACTCAATAGGACTTAGGCACCTAAAATTTCAGAGTTGTTTAGGTGCCTAAAAATTTAAACAGGGATGTAGTGGGCATTTCTAAAAGCAGATAGCACAGTAGTTATTGCACTCAGCTAGGTTGTAAGTTACCCTGGTTCAAATCCACACTCTGCCTGATGTGGAGCAATTTACATTTTCACTTGTGACTGATAATGGACTTCAATTTCACAGCCAAGAGTTTAAAAGTTTTGTCTAGCGTATGATTTCAAACATATTCCATCAAGCCCAGGTCACTCACAATCTAATGGGCAAGTTGAAAATGATGTTAAAATAGTAAAATGATTACTAACAAATTCTGAAGAAAATATGTGGCATAACAGAACATTGTCATTACAACAAGGTTTATCATCTGCACTGTTGCTATTTTACAGAAAACTTAGAAATAGATTACTTGTGCTTTTTCAAGACGGCTATAAGGAGAGGAACAAGTATAAACATCAGACACGTTTGTATCAAACGAATTATCATGACATAGGATTACATAAACTACCTTATTTGAAACTGTATAATAGAGTGCATATCTATAATCATGGGTGGCAGGTATTATAGGCTGGAGGAGGCTGAGACTCCCCAAACTGCCTGGTGTGGCCCCGCTCATGTTCTGCCTCCAGGTCCCCTCCTGCAGTTCCTGCTCTTCCATGGACCAGGATGATTGGGGCTGGGAACCTGCCACCGGGACTCTGGGAAGCTGCCCCTGGGGCCAGGGCTGTGCTGTCCGCCTGGCACTCGGGGTACTGGGACTACACAACCTGCCACTCTGGTGCTCCGGGAATGCGGCCTCCTAATGCTCCGAGGCTGGGGGTGTTCAAGAGGTCTGGAGGGGGGGTGTTGCTCTGGGCTCCTGGTGAGGGGCAGAAGGGGCGGGACATGGACTCGGGAAGAAGGGGCGGGGCCAGGTGCAAGCCTCTCCCAATGGCTGGTTCACTGGCCACCCACGTCTATAATGTTAGAAATTGGGTTCAGCAAGCCACTGTGACAAAAGAGGTAGCACCTCAGTCTTATGATGGCATGACTACTAATGGTCAAATGTATAGATGGAATTAGAGGCATTTGCATTTGTTATCTGGAAGACCAGACTCAGCTGCGAGATGAAATGATATAGTACCGCAACAAGAGCAGCAACAAAATGGAAATGACATCAGTCCTTTAAGTAATAAGACCACTTCAATGATACAAAAAATATAGAAGTCCATTGCATCAGAGCTCTGTTACAAGACTTATAGAAAGCTGTTAAGATAATTCTGATATATATCTATGTACGAATACATTTGTGATATAAAAGTGAGTTAAAAGAAAGGAGATGTGATGTTGGCTGATATGGAGTACGAACTGTGGTTCTCCAGAAGTGAAAGCATAAGCTTCTACACCTTGATCTAGGGAACTGGGCTCTCATGCTAGGAGCTGTGACAGACCCGTGTGTTGTGTGTGGGACACAACACACACTGAGCAGTGGCTTACAGAAAGACTCTGGTGTTCCTGATACTAGGGCTGATAAGTCATGAGGGGAATGAGAGGAGAATGGAAAAGCTTTTTTTCTCCTGCTGATAAGAGCTCATCTTAATTAATTAGCCTCTTAGAGTGGGTAGGGCAACTCCCACCTTTTCATGTTCTCTGTATGAATATATATATCCTCACTATATGTTCCATTCTATGCATCCGATGAAGTGGACTGTGGCACGAAAGCTTCTGCTGAAATAAATTTGTTAGTCTCTACTGTGCCACAAGTACCCCTGTTCTTTTTGATGTTTCTAAAGTAAATACAAGAGCACATTCTGATCTTGCTTACAATAGTATAAGTCTGGAGAAACTCCATCGGCTTCAGCAGCGTTAGTGTGGCCTTGTGCCGGGATAAATCAGTGCAGCATTTGGCCTGCAGGTGTTGATAATGTTGTAACTACCTCTCCTGGGTGATAAGGTACATTTTTATTCAGGTTAATGTCAGCCACTACTGTGCTGCCACGTTAAGGCTCCATTCACAAAAAGAGAGAAATTCTGTCAGTCTTGCCTGACGCTAAGTAGTCCTGTTTTCACCAGGACTGAGTGAACTGATATGAGTAAGGGTGGCAGAACTGGGTCCCAGGAAAATATCTGTTGATCTCACTGTGATAGTTCCCCCTGAACCTGTACTTGCAGTTGTGCTGCTGGGAGCACAATATTTGGAGGGGTTAATTCCTTGGAATCAAGTAACAAAAGAGCGCCATGAAGAAGGTCACTATAAACAAGGGGCTTTAGATGGCCTGCAGCATTGCGCTCCTTCATTTACACAGCTGTTCCTGATGTGCCACTTAAGGGGTGACTTGTGGGGGAATTAGACTCTGTGGGTGGGTTTCACAAGTGGGACATACAGCTAAGTGCCACTTCAGGTGCTTAAGTCCAAAATGTAGGCACTACTGGCATTCACAAAACCCCTGCTCAGCTGCAGCCTAATCCTGTAGACATCTAAAGTCCTTTGGTGTCTAAGATTCCACCATTAAAGTCACTGAGGTGCCTAAATTTCAGCAGCTGGGCATGCACACAGCTAAGTCCTGACACCACTAGTCAGCTTGGTGCCTAACCCATATGTAAACCCCAGTAGGATTAACACACTAGATGTCCCCTGCCTATCTTGCCTTCAGGGCCCAATCTGACAGGTATGCTCAGAACACCTCTAAACCCACACAAGACACTTATAACATGTTAGACACGTTAGCCCAGTGGTTAGCACACTCACCCTATCTCAGATGCACAGCTGTTTGATGTAACACAGGGATTTGAACTTGAGTCTTTTCCCTATCAGGAGAATGCCCTGGTTATGGGATATTCTGGGGTCAGAGCTCTTTCAGTCACTCCCCGGGAAGCTGTCCCACCGTGTATAAATACTTAAATATTAATTAAGCCACAGAAAGAGACTCTGTAGCCAGGGGCGGCTCTAGCCATTTCGCCGCCCCAAGTATGGCGGCAAACCGCAGGGGGCGCTTTGCCGGTCGCAAGTCCCACAACTCCGGTGGACCTCCCGCAGACATGCCTGCGGAAGGTCCACTGGTCCCGCGGCTCCGGTGGATCTCCTGCAGGCGTGCCTGCGGATGCTCCACCGAAGCCACGGGACCAGTGGACCCTCCGCAGAGACGCCAGAGCTACCTGCCAGTGATTCGGGTACTCATTTGGGAGAAAGAAAACCCTGATTCCAGCCCCCCTCCTCTAATGAGTATTTATACACAGTGGAACTGCTTCAATAGGACACAATGCGAGAGCCCCAGAATACCCCATTGCCTAGGGCACTCACCCAGGACAGGTGTGCCTGCGGAGGGTCTGCTGGTCCCATGGGCCGCAGGTCCCGCGGCTTCAGTGGACCTCCCGCAGGCACACCTGTAGGAGGTCCACCGGAGCCGCCTGCCACTCTCCCAGCGACCGGCAGAGCGCCTCCCGTGGCATGCCGCCCCAAGCACATGCTTGGTGTGCTGGGGCCTGGAGCCGCCCCTGCACTCACCTGAGAGTGGGAAGACCTAAGTTTCTGCTCCACATAGGCAAAAGGAGGATTTGAACATAGATTTCCCCCATCCTCAGTGAGTGCTCTAACCCCTGGGACAAAGGTTATAAACCCCTTGGTTTTTCTTAGACCCCTAACTCTCCCTGGGCATTGTATAGGCAGGCTGGGTGCCTAGTTCAGGGTGGTGAATTTAACCTGTGGGGAGGGATAGCTCAGTGGTTTGAGCATTGGTCTTCTAAACCCAGGGTTCTGAGCTCAATCCTTGAGGAGGCCACTTAAGGATCTGGGGCAAAAATTAGTCCTGCTAGTGAAGGCAGGGGGCTGGACTCAATGACCTTTCAAGGTCCCTTCCAGTTCTAGGAGATTGGTATATCTCCAATTATTACCTTTTTTATTACCTAACTAGGCAGCAGAGCATCTAAAAGCTATGTGCTATAATGCTGAACATTGCAGCAGCTACACCCCCACACACACTTGTGAAACCAACCCTAAATGTTTAGGTGGCACCAGGAGCCGTTCCATGCAATAGGTTTGGCCATTGAGAATGTAACCCATTAAATGTATGGTAGTGATTTAAAAGCAGTGGAAACTGACTCAGACGAGTGAGGTTCCCCTCATCTGTAGGCAGAGCTCAGTTGAATGAGGACCTGGTTTTGGCAAGTCCCTGTGAAGGTGCTCAACTTTGGAGGAGAGCACAAGGATGATACTGGCCCCTGTGCATGGAATGTCGCCTGCTGGGGTCTCCTGGGCTGCAAGCCACACCAAAGGGGCAGAGCTGAGTCTGGATTATGGTCTCCTTGCCCTCGCACCAGCCCATGGCGGGGAGAGTACACAGCAGGTGTACTCCTGCACACAGGGAGCTCTGGGAAGCATTGTGGTGTCCTGGGCTCACCACCTCTGTGTGTTCCAGTGTAGGGGTTATAGCTCTGCACTCTCTCCCACCAGGCCTATGCCTGTACATGCAATTTGTGATGGATGCACCTTGAAGACTTAGGACAACATTTTTAAATGTATTGAGATGCTGAACTTCCACTGACATCAATGGAAGTTAGGTGCCTAAAAATCTGGCCCTTTAAACTGCTGATCCTACTTAATGATCTTGTCCCATCTGAGTGGGACTTTGGGATTTAAAGGCTGGCAGTGACATTATTAGAGGCTGTGTCTCGTTAAACCATCAGTGCTGTCTCTGTCTTTAATTAGTCCTGGTGATTCCCAAATGAACCTGATCCCGTGGCTTATTCACAGATGTTTGTCTCTTTTCCATCGCTTGCAACTCTGCTTAACACCAACTGATATCTGCTGTATGGCAAACAGCATTTGTATCTGCTCCCTTTCCCATAGCACAGAGCACAACTGATTTTGCAGCATGGATTGTACAGTGCTATGCCCTATTCTGTTCCTTCTGGGCAGGGGTGCTAGAACTCAAGGTGCTGGGGGTGTGGGAGCACCCCCGGTCTCGAAGAGGTTTCCATCATATACAGGGTTTACAGTTTTGGTCAATGGCTTTCAGAGCCCCCACTATAAAAATTGTTCCAGCGCCCCTGCTTCTGGGTTTGTGTCTTAATCAGCTAGCTTTCTCTCTCTCCAGTGAATGACCATTCTTACCCCGTTAGCGCTAGGTCCCTGCCTGTTGTTCTCCACCAGAAAGCAGTCTGGAGGCTCAGAACCTATTCATATAGCTCCTTTTACATGATTTTATAAAAGGGGTGAGGTAGGGAAGCCTGCATTGAGGAGATGAGCTGTGCAAGAAGCGACGCTGTGGATTGGCAGCTCTGAGGCTGTAACTGTTATTATGTGTCAGTATTTCTCACCTAAAGCTTTGAGATTATGAGCTATTGCCAGAAGGGGTGTTTTACAGTTTTAGCAGTCTCGGCGTCAGGTCAAAACTGGCTAATTCACACTTCAGTAATCCACACACAACCTTACAGTCCCTACTTTACATCTTTGAAACATTTCCACAATGACACAAGATTTACTAGTGCAGTGCAGGACAAGTGTAAGTCATTACAAGTAAACTACATGTGCCTATTACTGTGTGCAAACCAAATACATCTTGTGATGCATTATCCTGGTTCTTTTCAATTGTGTGTGTTCCCTTTCTCATTAATTCACAAAATGGATCTTTAATGCATTGGAGAGGTTCTTCTCTATCTACACACCTGAGAAACTCAGATTCAAATCCCAGATGGTGTGTCATTAAATTGGGTTCCAGGAAGTTTTTTCTAATGAGATCTTCAAGGTCCTTTCTTTAAAATCCTCTGGGACAAGAGGTGCTATATAAATGTAAATGATCACTAGAAACAAACAGTCTGGATGTTAGTCCATCCTCTTAGGGAAGGAAGAGAGGCAGGTTTGGTTTTCATTGTAATGGAGAAGAGCTCTGTTTCTTGGTATATATCATAGCTGCAGGGGGAAAAAAGACCCAAGCTTCCCTGTGGCATATGTGACTGACAGCCTTGTCTTGTCCTCTGCCGCACACAGCAAACAAACTGACATCCAGTCGTTGAGCAGGTCTTCAGTCAAGAAAGGGCAGATGTCAGGTCTGAAATGAAGGGAACTGCTTGCATCCCAGATGAATATGTGGCATCTGCTCCAAGCACAGAAGCCCGAGAGAACAGAAACAACAAAATTAAAGCCAAGGAATGTTTCCTTCTCCTTCCATCTATCCCAGCTGATGCTTATACAACCCCACACATACATACAACACCAGACTGGCATCTCAGCAAGGATTCTCCCCAAATAGCCGACTGTTTGGGATAAATTGATTGTAATGTGAACTATGGAAATAAACAGAGCAAATTGGATTGGTCGTGTATGTGAAAAACCAGATCATCCAGAATCACAATAGCAAGCAAAATAAAAACCAATGAGAACCTTGGAAGGGATCAATCCTCCCGCTTCAGGGCATAAGCCAATCAATAATGATTAGGGGTTAAGATGGAACTTTCGCTGGAGACAAGTTATCCCACAACTGCCTGCTATAGCCGTGGCTCTCAAACTTTTGTACTGGTGACCCCTTTCACACAGCAAGTCTCTTAGCGTGACCCCCCCCTTATAAATTAAAAATATTTTTATATATTTAAAATCATTATAAAGGCTGGAGGCAAAGTGGGGTTTGGGGTGGAGGTTGACAGCTCGCGAGCCCCCCATGTAATAACCTTGCGACCCCCTGAAGGGTCCCGACCCCCAGTTTGAGAAGCCCTGTGCCATAGGATTTCTTTCACTATCATTTAACACATCTGGTGGTGGCCATTCTCAGAGACAGGATTCTGGCAAAGGTGGTCTATTAATCTGACCTGATATCATAATTCCTATGTTTCTCTCCCTAAGGGTAGGTCCATACTTACCGCGCGGGTCGACGCGGTGAGTTCGACTTCTCGGAGTTCGAACTATCGCGTCTAATCAAGACGCGATAGTTCGAACTCCCCACGCGCTCCAGTCGACTCCGGAACTCCACCACCACGAACGGCGGTGGCGGAGTCGACCTTGGAGCCGCGGAGTTTGACCCCGCCACGTCTGGACGGGTAAGTCAGTCGAACTAAGGTAGTTCGACTTCAGCTATGCTATTCGCGTAGCTGAAGTCACGTACCTTAGTTCGACCCCCGCCCCGTAGTGTAGACCAGACCTAAGAAAGCTCTGCCCTGTGAGATTCCCCCATTAAGATGGTGGAAATTTCATCTGTTCAGAAGATTTCAGCTTCCTCCTATTTGGGGTCAAAAGCTCATGAGAACATGAGCTTCTGAGATTTCAGCATCATCTGATGTAAACCTAAACCAAAGTCCAATTCTCAGCCCAAACCCCAAATGTTAGCCTCAGCCAGTTTCATAGATCCTGATCCAAACAGTGTTTCCTAAGCCCATCTCTAAGAGTTGTAAATATGGGTAGAATGATTACCTTAGAACAATGGCATTGAGAGAAAAATGATTTAATATACATAGCAAGATGAAGCATTGCCCCTCTAGCCAGTCGCTTGGCATAAGAACATCAACAAAAAAAATATTTTACATTTGTAACCCTTCTGCCAGGTGGAGCCAGCAGCAACCAGGGCCAGGTTCAGTATCTATGGGTTCCTTTTCAACAATACAACACAAAACCAGCTCGAGCCCCCACCCAGTGACCTGGGACAATTACACATCACCCCTGGGTACCTCTGAGCGACAATACTTCCCCTTTTGCAAGCACAGAGTCTGAGTGTAGCAAAAAACTTTTAATAAAAGGAGGGAAGTAATTCATCATTAATTTGGGAAAACACTGCAACTAGGGTTCATAAACATAAACCATGATCAAAAGACCCACACCCAAGTAAGTTGGGCAGTGTCCCTTTAACATGCCCATCCCTTCTCTGCACCACACTCACACTTGCTGTCCTGGGCCAGTGCAGCCCCAGAGTTCAGAGGTTCAGCCGCAGAGTTCATCTCCCACCCTAGGTGGAAGGAGGGGTAAGGAGGCACCTTACACCCTCCACTGCTCGGGCACTCGCTCTTCGCCCTGCTGGCCGCTTGCTGCGCCTCTCCACCAGCCGCCCTGCTGGCTGCACCTCTCTGCCAGCCGCCCTGCTGGCCACTCGGCATGCCTCTCTGCCAGCCACTATGCTGGCCACGCCTCTCCATCAGCCAAGATGTCTTCAGAGCCCACCACTTAACACAGCTCTCAGTATTTCAGCTGTTAGTTGCAGAGCCTCCCTGCTGGTGCACACTGGGCAGTCTCTTGCAATAGAGACACTGTCTAATATTTAGACCCAGGTATCAGTGATTTCAGCTCTGCAGCATGTAACAAGATTCTCAATTGAGTCTAAATTAGCTCTTTTATTATACCATATGTAAACCAAGCTGATGACAAACAAACATGATGGGATCAGCTCACATATCACTGTCAGTGGACAAGAGCTGGAGACAGTGAAACAGTTCAGGTATTTGGGGGCAATCATCACTGATGAAGGATCCAAGGCAGAAATTCGGGCAAGAACTGTGCAAACAACAGCAGCAGTGGCAAATCTAAAGCCAATTTGAAGGGATAAGAACATCTCCCTGGAATCCAAACTGAAACTGCTGCACACATTGGTCATTTCCATTTTTCTGTATGCGTGTGAGACGTGGACCCTTACAGCAGAACTTGAATGGACACCAGCCGCAAGTGATCTTTTGGGCAAGCAATCTCATCATGCTGAGCACCTAGGCAGGGTGGGTGTGTCCATGCAACCAAGATCAGCTCCTGAAGTCCTTTTCCATAGCTCACCACTAGCTGTCGGGAGAGTTCATTCTGACTCTGCTTACACAGTCAACTGTGATCAATGGTAATAAAGAAAATACAAAATGTCAATACAGTGACTAAAATGTTCCTTAGATTGTTGAGTTCTGTGATTGAGTTTATGTTTATTGTATAGACATTACTTTCAGTAGAATGGCACACTTCATGCAGGAAATCTAAGGAAAAGAATATTCTGATGTTAATAATACCTCTGGAGAATAAGCAGGATCAGCACAGCGTTTGAATATTGAATAAAAAACTATCAAAGTTCTTGGTTAAAAAGAGAAAGCCAGAGATGTAATTCTTTAGCTTATTTGGAAGTGGTTGTTGGGTTTTGTTTACTCAGAAAGGAAGTACCAAGTCAACCTGAAAAAGGGAATTTAAAGACTCTCTTAATAGCCGAAGATAGAAAAAGCCTGTGAGGCAGAGCTGGGAACAGACTTTGCAATCCTTAATCACATGCTGTAAGCACCAGACAAGCTGACAGCTGTGTAGTCTATCTAACATTCAGAGAATGGTAGAAAGGTTACAGAGGGAAATGAATGTCCCAACTTGTCTGATTACATGCACTGCTCTTCACTTTCCAAACTTTGTTTTGAGAAGCACTGATGAATCCACCCAAATTACTGAAAATAGATGGACAGCAGCATGGGGTGTAGTCATTAGAATGTTGTCCTGGAAGTCACCTAAGTTGTGAACGTGGCTTTTTCTGTAACCTGTACAAATCACTTTAACTGGTCTGTGCCTCAGTTTACTTATCCATAAAATGAATATTCTCATCCATCTCTTGGAAGTGCATGGGGATCTTTGGATAAAGGTTCCCTAGGAGTGCAAAGAATTATTGCTACTAGTACTTCAAGACTGGGATAGATCTTCAACCAGTATCAAACCTTGAACCTCCATTGAAGTCAGTGGTGCCGTGTTAATTTACACCATTTTAAGAGACAGTTTGTAATATTTGGAGGATTTAGTTCACATTTCCTACACTAATGAATCAATATTTGCACTGATTTCTAACAATGTTTTATAGAAATTATTATAAAGAACACATGGAAAAGAGCCACATTCTGCTCTCATTTCCACAGATATAGATCTGGAGTAACACCATTAGCGTCAGGGGCATTACACTCATTTTACTCCAGTGTATCTGACAGCTGAGTTTGGCCCCATAGCTTCTGTCTCTAAATTGCATCAGTAAGAGACTGAATCCCATAGTCAGGAAGCTGGTAATTCATAATGAGCAGTTAAGTAGATGATCTAGAGGTATTGGCTGTAATTACATGAAAATAACACATTTTATCATCACCTACCCAGGAATCCCTCTATGAATTTTAAATTAAATACATCAAATTTTATTACTTTATTCGCAAATCCTGTGGCCCTTAGGGCTGTGCTCATGTGAGTATTGGCCACAGCACTGGGTTCTTTGTTAACATGCATTTTCTAATCTAGTCTGAGAGATTTCACACTCATGGTTTAAATATATCTTGTTGATTCCATACAGTATGGAATAGATTGAATGTTAATGTTGTTCTCTATGGTTACCCCCAGAAGAAATGGCTCCAGATACCTGTTTCATTTTCTCCAGATACATCTGGGAAATATGATTTGTGGAGGTGTATTCAGTAGATGATAAAGAGGCTACTTGGTAAAAAGATGTCTTAACTTCTGCATGAATCAAGTGGGTATACTGTTATGTGATCATACAGCAAAGACCAAGCATACACTTTGTCGATAACCTTAATCTAAAATAAAGTTCTGCTGCACAAAGAACAAAAGTGATATATCCATGAGCGAATATATGTAGGTATGTGTCTCCTGTGTTATAAGCTAAGAGCAACTGAGACTGAAATGGCTGCTCAGCCCTGCACATGGGAGAACTCAAATCAAATGGGAGATGATCAAATATGCCATTTCCTCAAAAGAAAAGGGGATCCATTTAATAGCTACATACTAATACACCCCAAAAATGTATTTACAATATTTCTGTCCTTTCTGGTGCTTTACCCTTTTAGGGGTGAGAGTGGTGAAATTCCTGTGATAAAACACAAAGCCCTATAATGAACTGCAGAGCTACTTTAAACTGTATTTATCACACACCTTTGGCTGCCTCACATGTTGTCTTTCCACTCATTCATTTGTACCAGAACTACTTTAACATTCCTTTAAACTTTCCAACAGCACTTGTTAACATAACAACCTGCCACAAATATGTTCTTGTTTATCCCAAGTATTACACTTTGTTAAACTACAATGTTCAGTCCTGGACCAGTGTCTGCTTTCAGCTCTGATAATACATGAACAATCAGGGCTAAAAGTGGATGTTTTAAGAGTATATTAATTGAGTGAATAATTGTGAATGACATATTCTGGTAACCCTAGTCTTTCTTCTGCTCACAGACACTCTGTGAGCAGACTATGATCTCCCTGAATGTATTTGTTGCTTGAAATTTCATACTATTTTTGCAATAATAATAATAATATAATATAATATACTCTGTGTTAATCACAAACATTTATCTGCACGTATTTCCTATTCAAGCTGTCTTGCTTTGTTGTGGTTGGTGAAATAAATTACATAGTGTATTTTCTGGTTTCTGATTGGATAAGTGTTGGATAAATGAGTAATGAATATCTGCCTGTGCAAATTCACAATTTGATTCCATGGACATTGGAATATACAGTCTTCTCCAATTGCTCATTAGCTTCTTCTTTTTTAGTTTTAGCCAAAGGTTCAGCTGTTTAAAACAGGGTTTTTCTCATATTGCAAAAGTGCACAACATTTTTTTTAGTAAACGGAAAGTGGCCACTGCATCAAACAACAACCCTTCTTGCATGTCATCTGTCTTCCATTCAACAACTGTGTCAACTTCAAGGGGAAATTTCCTTTGGATTTTTCCACTGTTGTTTTCTCTCTACAAAATACATTCCTTGAAATTGTTTATGTTTAAAACAATTTTCATTAGAGATAAAGAACAAACTATGTGATCAAAACCTCGCTGCTTACTCAGCATAGTAACTGGCACTTTGCTGATATAGTCCAGCATACCATTAGCTAATTGATATGAAGTGACCTGATGCACGATAAATAACATATGGAAATTTCAAAGGGGGCTGTAGGGTAACCGTGGATGTGGCCCATTGACTCTAGAAACGGTATTATCTGGTGTAGAATACGTTCCTCAGGCTGGCCGCTAACCCTTAACATAGCATTCATAAAGTGCCAACGCAGATCTTCTTGGTGTTATTAGTGATATTAGATTGTATCAGTTTGGAGCCTGTTGGGTTTATTTGATTTGAAGGACGAAATCATAGGGACATTAAGTTACAGTTTGCAGGTTATACCAAACTGAAAGATGCTGCAAACACATGAGAAGGCAGAAAATCTCAGCGAGACTGATGATGAAATAAGCAGAAATTCATAAAACGAGGGTTAACAAATGCAGGCTAATACATTTGGGCAAGAAGAGTCTCAAAGCAGGAAGGAGGTGATTAGAGAGCTGTAATGATGAGAAACCCGGAACTGAGAGTGAATAACAAATGAAATAGGCTGTTGTGTTCTGTGACAGCTAAAAAGGGCAGTACAATATTGGGCTTTTTCCTGAGTGAGACGTCGCATCAAGGACAAACGAAGGAGGTAATATCACTTTATACAGCACTGGAGTGGCTACTGTTAGATGACAACATGCAGTTTGGGCCACCTCTGATTGTAGAAGACAAAACTTGTAGAGAGGATCCAGGGAAGGACAACAAAGGACTTGTCTACATGGGTCATTACTGCATGGCAAGCTGGTTATGACTCTACAGCCCACAAGCAATATTGTCCACATGGGATGTTACTGCCCAGTAATCTAGTGAACTGTAGATTCCCACCCTGGTTTGCCATGCCATGAAGACAAGGATGGTTTGTGAAATTATATTTTATGAAAAATGTCATGCTGAGTCACAGATTAATATTGATGGTGTGGAGACACTGAGATCAGGGTGCAAAATGTTTCTAATTCCTTCTACTGGAAGCTGAAATTTCTCTTCTGATTTAAAGGAGCAGGGTGCTGATTGTAATACTCACTTACAGAATCACAGAGGTTTATTGGAACACTGCAAGCACCAACTCCAGCACACAAGCAGTTCTGAACTTCCTGCTAACCCCCACAGACCAGATACAATAACAGAATAATACAGAAGACAACTTAACACTAAGATAAGCACCATCAATTGGACGAGGTGCTGTCTACACTGATCATTACATGATCACTTAAAATATCACACATAAACTTAGTCGCTTTGTCATCATTCTCCTCTCCTTAAAGAACAAGTAGTAATTTCTTAAAGCCTGGAAATGATTGTGCCCATACTAAGCTCATTATGAAAAGTATAATTCTACATGTCTTCAAGTCTCTTGCTCAGGGTTCTAGTCAGAATAGTCCCTGTTCATTCTCTGCCCAGGCCTTCAATTCATAAATTTGTTCATTCTCTGACAAAGCACAATTTTTTTATAAACCAATACGCTATTGTCACCACTTACTTGATTTTAAGGCACTTGATTTTGTATTTTCTCTCTAGCTAAATGTTTGGGAAGATACTAGCTACTTTGGCAAATCCCAGACCATGAACACCAATAATGTTTCCCCGTGTGATCTCAGTACAACAGCCACACCTACCACTCCCTCTTTTTCTCCTTGTCTGCATCATTGACAAACAAGTTTTCTAAACAGGAGATAGTCAGGATTTAGAGTAAGGCACGAGGTATGAAAATTCAGGCAAAGAGCAGCTCTGAAAGAAAAAAAAAGAAAAGGGAGCAAATATTTTTAGATCTTTCATGGTAGGTTTCACTGTTGATTTTTCTCCTTTCTGACCACTGACCTGACTCTGAAAGTTGGCAGTTGTATGAAGTAGGCTGTTACTAAAATCCCTGAGTAGAAAAATCAGCTTTCACTTCAAAGCAAGTGTTGAATGTGAAGCAGATTTGTGCAGCATCTATTTTAATCTCCATTTTTCTATAACTGTTTAAAGATGGACCAAGGAGAAAGAGAGGTGGGCCATGGTGAAACTTCCAGAAGTTAGTGCACATCTGCCCACTGCAGGTGAGTCTGACAAGAGGAAGTTGCCACTTTCACCTTGTCAATGGCAGGCAGAGACTGGAGCCTCCTCCTGTCATTTTCACCACTTCTGCTCTACATCTGAAAGCATTTCTTAGCAGTGAGAATACCTGGCCATGGAATACCCTCCAAGGAAAGGGGTGAAATCTCCAGAGCTTCTTGACTGGACAAATAAATGGAGACTATACTGTAGAAAATAATCGTATCCTGGCAATGGGAATGGACAAGCTGACCCAACAGGTATTTACCACTCTCATTTCTATCATTTTGTGCAGTTCCTCACTGTTTGTTCCTTTTCCTAATAATATCTCTGTAACTCTGGAACAAGCAGCAACAACCCTCTGCTACTGTTATAGATTCCTTTTTGACAGCACAGTTTACAGCAGTGGCTATGCCCGTCAATTATATTTTCTCCCTCGAGAATTGCCTTTGGGTGGGATGATGTACACACACTTATGCCAAATTGTTGAAGAGTTTGCCAAAGTCAAGGCAAGGGC
Source organism: Mauremys reevesii (assembly GCF_016161935.1). NCBI lineage: Eukaryota > Metazoa > Chordata > Testudines > Geoemydidae > Mauremys > Mauremys reevesii. Next base: position 270,603,649 of record NC_052624.1, read on the forward strand.
TATCTCTCTTCTATGTGTTTGACAGCACCTAGCACAGCGGGGTTCTGATCCGTGACTGGAGACTTTTTGCGCTACCTCTGGGCAAATAATAAATAATCACAATAACCTAGAAAAACTGTCCATTGGGGCTACATCAATACCCCATCCCAGATCAGAATGGTTGCACCTCATGCTCATGCATGTTTGGACCCAGCCACGAAGTGCCTTCATATCATGGCTTGCTGTGGGCATCAGACCCATCTGATGTTGAGGGGGAGGGAGATATGCCAAACAGGTAGATACAAGCTTGACTTTTTCTATTTCCCCTGAAGATTCAGTCTCTAACAGTTTCCTGCTGGATGGCTGTCAGTGGTCTGAGGATCTTTTGGAGTGGATGTTTGAGGGATTGGATTTGGAAGTGGCATCATTCTTTCAACATGATCCTTATGTTCTTCATAAAGAAAGCATACATCCTTGTTTCACCAGTACATCCCCATTTTTTGCCTCCAAAGAACTACTTTTGGGATACCTGCCCTATGCCAGATCCCACCTCCTTGACCTCTCCACTATTTCTAGCACCATTGAACATAAACTCCTGCTTTACATCTTGTCCTCCTTTTGGCTTTTCTGACAGGTTTCATTTGACAGTCCAGCTTTTAATCAGGGATTGTCTGACTCATTTGAATGCATAACCTGGGATACTTTGAGTAAAGATGTTGCAGGGCAAGTTCTATTATATTTCTAATTGTTATTAGTAACATAGTTTCTCTTTCCAAAAACTTTAAAGGATTGGGTTTCATCCCGCATTCAGATGAGATACACAATCTGTGTCATACCAAGTCATCAATATAACAGCTTCCTTTTTGATAAGTATTCTATCTTACAATTTTGAAAATATTAAGCTGAATTTTCCTCCGACTGTAAATCTGTAGTAATTGCACTTAAATTAAAAGAATTAATCAAGATTTCACACAGGAGTAACAGAGTAGATTTGACCCTCCTCAGTGTATTGACTTCTCTTCATAGTTAAATGTGATCAGAATATCGCATATGTTCCATTACCATTTTCTTCTAGAAGCTGGTTATTCATTCTTCTTGGTGCTCTGAATTGTACCTCTTATCTTAAAGTACTGTAGCACTCCTTTCATCATTCAACATGAGATCTTTTATGAAAGGCACAGTGCTATGTGAGTGCTAGCAGGGCTTTCCTATTGTTCTCCAGGTTTTCAATATTTTTTTTAAAAAAGAGAGGTAGGAACTTTCAACTCACTAACATTCAGAAACTTATTGTATTGTGGTTTTCAGTAGCCTTCTGCAGTGAGTAATGGCACTGGAGGTTGAACTGCCACGTCTTTTTAAAACAGGGTCAATAAACAAACAGTGGTGTATTAAAGGGATAACAGGAAGGGCACATAGTTTCACAAGGCAATAAACTAATCTGATATGTTTTTTACGAGAGTACAAGTTGGGTTGATAAAGATAATAATGTTGACATAACATACTTTGACTTTTGTAAGGTGTTTGACTTGGTACCTACCTCATGACATTTTGATTAAAAATACTAGAATGATATAAAATTAATATGGCACATGTTAAATGGATTAAAAACTGGCCTCAAAATTTAATTGCAGGGATCAGTTCTTGGCCTTATGCTAGTTAACAGTTTTATCAATAACGTGGAAGAAAACATAGATCATCACTGCTAAAGTTTGCAGTTGACACAAAAATTGGGGGAGTGGTAAATAATGAAGAGGACAGGTCACTGATACAGAGCAAGCTGGATCGCTTGGTAAATTAGATGCAAAAAAACTCTATGCAGTTTAATATGGCTAAATGCAAATGTATACATACTGTCGGCCATACTTACCGGAAAACTCTATCTTGAGACACAGTGACTCTGAAAAAGATTTGGGGGTCATAGTGATTAATCAGTAGAACATGAGCTCCCAGTGTGACTATCAGGAATGAGGGCCTGCAGCAGAATCAGTCTCTGGGCACCCTAACAAGCACAGATGACCTGTCGTTGGCTGCCTAACTGGCTAAACCACCTGATTGGTCGGAACAGTCAGCAGACCAGCTCTTTTACCCAGCAGCAGCAGCAGCAGCAGCTCAGTGGCTGCTCAAAGCATTTGCTCACAGCTGCAACAACTTCTGTGTGTTTGTGCACAGCCTTGGCCCCTGCCTTGTTCCAATGCTGGTCCTGACTGTCTCCTGCCTTGGAGCCAGCCTTCTCTTGCCTTGGACCCAGCCTTGCCTCACCCCAGGTAACCCAGTTCTGATCCTTGGCTTTCATTCCCAATCTCTGATTTGAGCTCTGACCCTTGGCTCTGGCATCTGACTCTGGCTGTCAGATCCTAGTCCAGGCTACCAACTTTTACTCTAGATATTGGCCCTGACTCCTGCTCCAACCACTAGGCATGAGTGCACATACCCCAGACTCTGACAGTGACATTGTGGCCAAAAGAGCTGATGCAAGCCTGGGATGCATAAATAAGGCAATCATGAGTAGCAGTACAGAGGTTATTTTCCCTCTATACTGGTGCAATCCCTGCTGACATACTACATCCATTCCTGGTGCCCACAATTCAAGAAGGATGTTGATACATTAGAGAGAGTTCAGAGACTGAGCCAGGAGAATGACTAAAGATTAGAAAATGTGATACTGATTAGGGTGAACAGATGTCCCAATTTTATAGGGACAGTCCTGATATTTGAGGCTTTTTCTTATATAGAAGCCTATTACTCCCCACCCCTGTCCCGATTTTTCACACTTGCTGTCTGGTCACCCTGATACTGATAGACTCAAAGAGCTCGATTTATTTAGCTTAACAAAGAGAAGGTGAAGGGGTGACTTGATTACAATCTGTAAGTGCCTACATGGAAAACTAATATTTAATAATGAGCTCTTCAGTCTGTCAGAGAAAGGTAGAACACTCTCCAATGGCTGGAAGTTGGAGCTAGACAAATTCAGACTGGAAGTAAAAAGTAATTAACCATTGGAACAATTGACCAAGTGTTGTAGTGGATTCTTCATCACTGGCCATTTTTAAACCAAGACTGGATTTAAAATCTGCTCTAGGAGTTACGTTGGGGAAGTTCTATGGCCTATGTCATTCATGAATTCACACTAGATGATCACAATGGTCCCTTCTGGCCTTGGAATCTATGAAAAAATTGGTTCACAAGCAGATAATAAGGGAGTTGGATTATGTCCAAGGAAAAACAATGGGAGAAACAGTTGCTGGCATGCGAATGAAACTGTAAATGGAAGCATAGAAACAAAAGAATCTGAAATATATAGGAGAGTAAATAGAAGAGTGAACAAAAATCAAATAAAGAGTGAACAGAAATCAAATAAGCTTACAAAAAGGCAAGGGGCAGTCACAGTCACATTTTATGCTATTACACCACAGTATTCATAAAAAGGAATCAAATCTCAAACTTAAAATATTGCTTGAGCATGTAGCCCACTCTATGTATCTATATGTCTATAGATATATATTATATTGATTACTTAAGAATCCCCAGTTATCACTTTGAGGGTTGACAGGTTCTGGTCCCAAGTTCAGCCCCAGTATTATTCAAATGATTATATAGCTGGGAACCCCGATGTGCACAATTGCAACACTCAGACTATAGGAACTCTTCTATATTTACAAACAATTGATTAATACATTTGGCATAGTCACAAACACCCCAACTCAGTAAGGCAGATAGAGACATATACTCACATCATTCCTTGTAGAACAACCTGAAATATTAGCCATCATCTTCCTCATCTTCATCTCCTTCCCCTTCATCACCAATGGTCATCATTCTGGCACCTCCCAAGGACTACATCTCCTTCTCCTACTTCCGCTAGGCTGGAATGTAACTTTTATAATATGATACCCTGATGCCACAATGTTTGATGCATATTCAGTAGGGTTATTTCCCCTTTTCCTTATTTGTAGATCCTCACCTTATTAATGTTGGAGTGTCCGTCTCCTATAAGTTAGTATATCAGTGATTTCAACTTATTATCATATACATCAATTTGTTACCATGGCCCTCTTGTGGTCAGGTATCTGAGGATGTAGCTCATGTACCTGTTAGGTATGTCAATTCATTGCCATGACACTTTTATGATTGGACTCTTGGACATTCTTGTGGTTGGTTTTTCCTGTGGTGAGAAATTCCCCTTAAACACTCTATTTTCAGCTCCCCAATCACTGGGGTTTTCCATTGGACCATTTATCTGTTCAAAGTTCATAGGCTTATTCTAACTTGCTGAATAAAATGCAAAGCAGTGAATATAATAAAGGCAAGTTAGCCCTGTGGGCTACAAGTGGGACCTTCTTTACACAGCAGATCAACTTCTAGTGTATATTCAGAGTCACATCTCTTTATTTTACTGATTAAAGCAAGTCTTTAGTACTTTTTACTCCTGATTGCATTTGTAGAGCCAATATAGCTCTGGAAGCATGAGTCTGGCTCAGGCATCATCAAGAGAATTAACTTCAAACTGCAGAATCTCTAATTACTGGTGACTAGAAATGGTTTAGGAATAGGCACTGAATTTCTATGACTCTTTCAAGTTTTTAAAATTCCTTTCACCAGATTCAGATACCTTCAGATTTACTCACCCCCTTGAGCTACTCTGATATTCTTAAGTAAGTATATCAGATGGACTTTTATTTAAAGGGACAGATTCTGATTGCTTACTCTAATATAGTTTAGTATTACTTTTGTAACCCACCTTTCAGGTGTGGCTGCAGCCTTCTCCCTTCTCTCCTCAGTGTTATGGGTCCAGGTTCACCTATAAGAGTACCTGGTGCCTCCACCCAAGGAAACCCCTTCTAGTGCGGAGACCACAAAGGGCTTGGCCCTTGGGAAAATATTTAACACACAATCTGTTACAGAGGAGTGTCAGTCAGAACACACAGAAATAAAATAACTAGAGTAATAAAACAGTAACTGGGGCTTTATTTGGTACGGGGAACTCAGGATAAGTGACAGTGGGAAAGGGTTTAGGATAATAAAAGATAGAAACAACAATACATAAACTTTACCCCTCCCAACATTTACAGCCAGTACAAAGCACCCTGTGTTACCTTCCAGCAAGTGCCTAAGGAAATAGGGAGTTTATGCTCAGTTTTTGATAGGTAGAGCAGTGCTGAAATCTGGTGGCCAGCTTAAAATAAAATAGCAAAATAAATAAACCAGGGTGGTCTTACAAAGCAACCACACCAAGGATGGTAAGATCATCTGTGTGGCTTTCTTCTCTGGATTCCTATGTACAGGTAGGCTGCCTCTTGATAGCCTGACCATAACCCTCTTCAGCCTCCTCAGCAGGAATGTGGCGGGTAGAAGGGTCCTCCCTGGCTTCAATGCTTCTATTCCTTCCCTACTCCAAACACAGCCAAAACCAAAAGTAAAACCAACACTTTGTTTCTGAGTTCTGGCTTATGATTGGTTCTGGTAGTGTTGCTAGTAAGTTCTATCTCTGTCCTGAACCTAGGCAATCTGAGAAACAGTACTGAACTTCTGTCACAATTGCTGCTGTAGTATGGAGTGAGTCCCCTAGAGGATCAGTGTGGTATTTCAAGAATACCATCTCCAAAGGGATTACACTTCAGTTCATAAGAATGGCCATGCTGTGTGAGACCAGATGATTTTGCAAAAATGGAGAAGTAGGCTTATATCCAGAATAGAGCAGCAGTATTAGGACCCGAGTTAGCAGCCAAAGAAAGTATCAGAGGGGTAGCCGTGTTAGTCTGGATCTGTAAAAGCAGCAAAGAATCCTGTGGCACCTTATAGACTAACAGACGTTTTGCAGCATGAGCTTTCGTGGGTGAATACCCACTTCTTCAGATGCAAGTGAAGAAAGATGCAAGCCAAAGAAAGAATCACATCCCAGTAGAGATCAAAGAAATGTGGACCCCATTTCTAGGTGTATTTTGCTAAAAATGTTGCAATGGTTCAAAGAATGCCAGACCATTATTCCACTGAACTCCTCCTCTGCTCCGCTTCCTGGTCCCTTCTTTCCCTCCTCTCCCTATTCATATATGTCTTCTATTTTATTACGGTTACCCTCACCCAAACATGGCCCATCTATGTAGTATTGTCTGGTTTTGATTGTCTGATTTTGCAGCACTGACAAGTTGTAAAATTGCCTGATTACAAAATGTTATTGAAGATCCCATGAAGCGTGTGTATTTAGAAACATATAAAAGCTGTAAGTTGTTTACGTTTTTGTACTGTTCATTGTTTCTTTATGAAAATCAATAAAAAAAATTAATCACAAAAAATAGATGCTTTGCTGAACTAGGGCCGTAATGCTAAGAATTGCTCAAGGGAGCTATTGTTCTCAGGACCTTACTGGCCCCAATTAGAGGTTGGCCTTTTCTTCTCCATGGTGAGAAGTGCGGCAGGGACAGCCAGTACCATGTCCTGAGCATATTAGATTTAGTAATTACACAAGTCAGAAATAAAAAGCAATTCAGAATCTTCCTGCACGTCTAGGACTTCATACAAAAGATCAAAGAAATATAACAATATATATTGCAGAACAAAAGCTAAGATTCCATCCTCCCCATAGCTCATGGTAGGATTAGTCTAAGAGGTTTTTCTCCTTTCCTATACTGCTAAAAATGTCTTACATGGTATTTTTTTGTGCATTGATGTATAGCTAAATTATACCTCCGTTCTATAAAATTATAGTACATGTGGACTGGGGATCATATTTCAATAAGTAGCAGCTTTTAACCTCTGAGATTAGAAATTAGTGGAAAATATTTGGTGATTTTAGTACAGATCAGCATTACATAACAGCACTTCTTAACATGGAAAACACATCGTTCAGCATAATTTCATTAATGAATGATCATTGGATAAAATGCTGTACAGTTTTCAAGGTCTCATGGTGCTTGTTTTAGGATCTGGTGCATTCAGCTAGAACAGCATATTAATAAGACGTAGCATTAAGCCTGTTTCACAGTCGGGAAATTGGTGTAGATAGTGTAGAGGTTCAGACTTGTGCATGAGGAGCTCCTGTTTCCTGTAAAGCAAGTTTTCACTGCATGGCAATTTACTTAATTATGTCTTATGGGATATGCAGACTCTGAGACAGGAAATCCCTGTGGTCATACAGAACATCCTCATGTCATGACAGCCAAGGTGTTAAAAGACTATCGTGTATGCCATCCCAAAGCAAAGATGTTCTATTTGTATCTCAGCAAAACTTCTGGATGTCACATTTGGAAATGCACTTGGCAAAGTAGAATGAGCCTGTGATTTCCAGAGAAAGTGTTTTCTATTCAGCAACCTTGACATAGGAACATAACACAAGAATAGCCATGCTGTGTCAGACCAATGGTCTATCTAACCCAATATCTTGTCTTCCAACTGTGGCTGGTAACAGATGCTTCAGAGGGAATGAACAAAACAGGGCAACTATTAAGTGAATTTTTCTCTGTCGTCCAGTCCCAACTTCTGGCTGTTGGAGGTTTAGGGACACCCAAACATGGGGTTGCATTCTTGACCAGCTTGGCCAATAGCCATTGATGCACCTATCCTCCATAAACTTATCTAGTTCTTTTTTGAACCCAGTTATATTTTTGGCCTTTACAACATGCCCTGGCAATGAGTTCCTCGGGTTGACTGTGCATTGTGTGAAAAAGTACTTCCCTATGTTTGTTTCAAACTTGCTGCCTATTATTTCATTGGGTGATCCCTAGTTCTTGTGTTCTATGAAGGAGTAAATAAAACTTCCTTATTCACCTTCTCCACACTATTCATAATTTTAAACATCTATCATATCTCCCCCTTAGTCATCTCTTTTGTAAGATGAACAGACCCAGTCTTTTTAATCTCTCCTCATATGGAAGCTGTTCCATACCCCTAATCAACCAGAACTACACACATTACCATGGGTTTATATAGTGGCATTATGATATTTTCTATCTTATTATCTATCCCTTTCCTAATGGTTCCTAACATTCTGTTTGCTTTTTTGACTGTCACTGCACATTCAGCAGATGTTTTCAAAGAACTATACACTATGACTCCAAGATCTCTTTCTTGAGTGGTGTCATAAATAAACAGATAGTTAAGGGTTAAGGTCTCTTTTACCTGTAAAGGGTTAACATGCAGTACCTGATGACCACCTGACCAGAGAACCAATCAGAGACAACATAATTTCAAATCTCTGTGGAGGGAAACCTTTGTCTGTGTTCCTTGTTTGCTCAGAGCTCTCTTTGGATCTAAGAGAGGTCAGTCATGTCTCCAAGTTCTCCTGGAGTAGTTTCTACTATTTAATAGTGAGTATTAATTAGAAAGGCGGATTAGTTTTTTGAGTTGCTTTCTATATTTGCAGTTGTGTGTTTGCTAAAGGAAATTCTTTATTCCTGTTTGCTGATATTGCTTTTACTGAGAAAGGGGGAGGGGGAATTCTCTCCAGAGATTGATAAGTTTAGACCTGTGTATTGTTCCAGCTTGGTATCACAGAGACAGTTACTTTCTTTTTATTCTTTAATAAATTCTTTTCTATTAAGGACTTGGTTGATCTTTCTTTGGGTGGATTCTCAGGGAAAGGGGAGGGGGAGGTATCCCTCTGTAGTTAAATCCCGGTGTCTCTCCTAGGAAAAGGGAGGGGGGAGGAAGCAGGGGGGAATGGTTTATTTCTCCTGGGTGTAAGAACTCCATGGATTTGGGGCTCTTGGAATCCCCTAGGATTTTGGGGAAGGACTGTGTCTCAATCCACATACCTGATTGAGTGGTGGCAGCTTTTACTAGATCTAAACTAGGATTTTAGTTTAGAGGGAAACCAGTGCAGGTCCCCACATTGGAACCCAACAGCTCTAAGTGGGGGTGAGACCTATGACAAGTGGTAACAGCTAATTGAGACCTCATCATTTTGCATGTATTGCTGTGATTATTTTTTCCAGTATGCATTACTTTGCACTTATCAACGTTGCATTTCATCTGCCATTTTGTTGCTCAATCACCCAGTTTTATGACAACTCTTTGTAACGCTTCACAATCTGCTTTGATCTTAACTATCTTGGGTAATTTTTATCATCTGCAAACTTTGCCCCCTCACTGTTTACTCCCTTTTCCAGATCATTGATGGATATGTTGAATGGCACTCGTGCCAGTATAGATCATTATAGGACCCTGCTATTTACCACTCTCCATTTTATATTTATACCTTTGTTTCCTACCTTTTAAGCAGTTATTAATCCATGACAGGACCTTCCCTCTCATCCCATGACTGCTCTCTTTGCTTAAGAGCCTTTGTCAAAGGCTTTCTGAAAGTCCAAGTACATTATATCAACTAGCCTACCCTTGCCCACATGCTCGTTGACCCCCTCAAAGAATTATAATTGATTGGTGAGGCATGATTTCCCTTTACAAAAGCCACGTTGACTTTACTCCAATATATTGTGTTCATCTATGCGGCTTATAATTCTGTTCTTTACTATAGTTTCAGCCCATTTGCTTGGTACTGAAAGTAGGTTTGCCAGCCTGTAACCATCCTCCAGCTTCATTATATTTCCAGAATTTTACATAAATTGCTGGACAAGATTCCCTTCTGCACTAGATCTGCTCAGGGCCATTATGGAATTGGTTACAGCTTTTTTATTTTCAAACTTTTCCAGCCCTGTCAGAAATTACAATAGTCTAGTGGGGTGGAAGGTTTCCCTGGTCATTAGGATGCTAGACTGGGACTGGGGAGATGGGCGTTCAATTCTGAGGCCCTGCCACAGACTTTTTGTGTGAATTGGGGAAGTCACTTAAGGTGGGATTTTCAGAAGTGCCTATGGGACTGAGGAGCACAACTCCCATTGAACTGGCGCTTTTAATTCACTTAGGATGCAATAAAAAACCTGCGGGGCTGAGTCTCAAAGCCTGAGTCAGTTGTGAGGCTCAGGCTGCAGGGCTAAAAATTGCAGTATAGATGTTCAGGCCTGGGCTTTGAGAATCTCCTGCCACATGGGGGTCTCAGAGTCCAAGAGCCAGCTCAAGCCCAAACGTCTACACTGGAACATTTAGCCCCATGGGCCTGTCAGCTGACCATGGTCAGCTGTCCTAGCTCGCAGGTCTTTTATTGCATTGTAGAGACACACTGAGGTACTTTTTGAAAATTCCACCTTGAGTCATTCTGTGTCTTAGTTCCACATCTGTAAAATGAGGGTGATGGTACTTCCCAATATCACAGAGATGTTGTGTGGATTAATACAGTAAAGAATGTGAGGTGATCAGACACTATGGTGATAGGCATTCTATAAGTACTTTAGACAGAGGCAGGCATTTGCCATGGGGGGATTTTGTGTAGATGCACATTCCCCAAAACCTTTTCCCCCGCCCCCAAAGAGAAGATTATTTAGACCAAGGATAGTCAATTATTTTTTTGTCAAGGTCCAGATTTCTTGGTCAAGGTATAGACTTGACCAAGAGACTCCAGAGAACGCTTTTTCATACTGCAATAACATTAATGGTAATAATAACTAAATAAAAAGCTTTTGCAGTCCATTCAACAGTGTCTGGTGTCCGGATTTGGCCTGTGGTCCGCCTATTGACTACCCCTGATTTAGACTATAATTCTTTTGATGATTTTATTCTCTTTCCATGTGATGTATGACACTTATTTATGACACCAATTAATTACTAGCATATAATAGAGCCAGGGAACTGCCAAACTTATCACATGCCACAGCTGCTGCTTCTTGTGTATGTACTACTTACTGTACAATGCCAGTAACTTTCTAAAACTAAAAAGATCCAGCATGTAACTACAATGTCTCAATCTGCCTTGTTCTTTGTACAACAGGGGCTTTGAACTATATTAATATTCCAGAGAGCAGGGCCCAGGTGCTTTCTCTGGAACGTCTTCCAAATCCAATGTGATTTATTTTTTATTAGAGGAGGCCATTTTTGCCACCACTGAAGTTACCATGTCCTTAAACCACATCAAGCTTATTTTATGAATTCAGACCTCCCATCCCTTTTGCTTGTTTCTCTCCCCCTGCAGGTGAATCTTATCCTCTGAATGAAATAGATCCCTGGGATTCATTCTCATTACCCAGGAAGCTTCAGCGCTCAGTTGTTGTTAGTGTTACTTCACCGCTGCGATTACGCCTGCGGCAGCTGTTCTATACTCAGTGCCCTGTTGGTGTAAACGTAACAGGTCTGTGGCCTCAGCCTACACCTGAGTGGGATGTGGCGGGGGCTGGGATGCTGCAGGAGCCCTCAGAAGGAATGCTTGTGGATTCAGAGTTCTTCCAGGTGACACCCACGGACCATGCTCTTCGGTGACAGCTCCGCTATCCTGGGAGAGTGCAATGGACAATCTCTCTCCACATAGCCATGTGTGTTGATCTGCTAAGCAGAAAGGCAAAGTTCTACTCCCCTCCCCACCAGCTCCTTTGGGAGAGGCTAACACTACTGGCAGTTGCTGCCTAGCCAGTGGTGTCTTTCAGCTGCACAGAGGTCTGAGCGGGAAGAGGCTCCTCCTTCCTCTTCCCCCTGTAAATCCCCCCAACCCTGCACACAGTGTGTAACAATCTGGTCAAAGTGATTCTTTCTATCAGTGTAAAACACACACAGGGACAACAGACAGTATTCAAAAGAGTGAATTACTGAGGATTTTGGCATGGCTCTGGCTGAACAACTAATGGCTGTAAAAGTGCTACAGAAGTGCAAAAAAAAATCACAAAAGATTGTGATCTAGGCACGTGACTGGGAGCTGGAAGCTCCTGAGTCCTAATCAATCTTCTCTATGACTTCCCTCTGTGAGCTTGTACATGTAACATAATCCCTCCTTCGCAGCATCCCATCTGTAAAATGTGGGTAATACTTACAGTAGTCACCTGCCTCACATGGCTATTGTGGGGATTAACATTTTTTAAGATAGAGATATAAATGGCACGTTACTAGCATTTCTTTAAGGTATTAGCTATGATGATTTCTAGAACCAGTCTTTCTCCTGGGATTCTTCAAATGAATATTGCACTGGAATGCTGCCATTAGGATCAAATTAAGCAGTGTACTCTTCTGTTGCTGACTCCATCCCTATGAGCCTCATAGGCAGGTGCATGAAACAATAAGCTTCCCAAATCTGCTGCGAACAGAAGCAGACTCTATTCCTTATAAGGACAGAGTATATGCTGGCAGGCATCTTAATAGAAAGGTCAGTTAAGTTATAATTGGCTCTCATTGGGATGCCTGCAAAAGTAACCATATTTACCTGCTGTGAAGTAGCTCTCAGAGTGGAGTGAATCTCCTTCTTGCCTTTCAACATATCAAACAATGGCATCACCAGTGTAAGAACTAGTCTCCCACCATGAATGTTCATTACAAGTGGTAAAAGTGAATTCCATTGTAGCAAGACACACCCATTCAAAAAAAATTATCACACAATTACAAAATATTGACTGACGCCTAAAAGTGACTTTGTGTGCCCAACATGAGAAACTTGATTTTTATGCGGGCAGGTGCTTGGCACTTTCTGGAAATGGTGCTCCTGTAAGGTGGTTCAGTACCGGATCCAGAACCTGAGGCACCCAAAATCACTAGTCACTATGGAAAATGTAGACGAGAACCTATGGTAAACCTTAAATTCCATTTTTAGGGCCTGGCTACACTAGAGAGTTCACAGCGGCGCAGCTGCACCAATGCAGCGGCAATCTCTCTAATGTAGCTTCTCTGAGCTGACAGGAGAGAGTTCTTCCATTGGCTTAACTACTCCAGCCCCCGTGAGCACCAGTAGCTATGCTGGCAGGAGAAGCTCTCCCAATGACAGTGCTGCCCACACCGACGCTTATGTCGGTGTAATTTACCTCGCCTGGGGGAGTGGGTGTGTGAGGGTGATTTATTCAACCCTCTGAGCGACATAAGTTACGCTGGCATAAGCTGCAGTGTAGACATAGGCTATGGCTACACTGGCGATTTGCAGCGCTGCCTGCGCTCGCTGCAATTAGCAGTGGCCAGGGCACCTTCCAGCGGCAACTCCTCCTGGCTGGCGCTGGCGCTACACCACCACTCAGCATGGGGAAAGGATTCCCAGCGCTGGTGCCAGCGCGCTGGTCATCTCAAGTGTGGCACACACCCAGCGCTGTGATTGGCTTCCAGGGTAGCTTTTATATCTCTCTCTGTTTTTTTGTGCAGCCTCTTCTCTTTGTTTTGTTGTGAGCCCGATCGATCGAGCTCGCCTACCTGGCTGTAAACAATCAAATGAGAGAGGCAGGCAGGCAGATGAGAACAAACAGAGCGGGCATCAGAAGCCCGCTTGAACTGCTTATCGAATGATCAGCTCTGAGTATCTGAGAGATGAAGGCAAGAGGCAGGCACAGGGCTGTGCAGGTGCAGCAGGTTTTTTGATTTTTTTTTGATTTTCTTTCTCTCTCTCCCTTTCACAGCTCACACACAACAGGGGAGGAGTGAGGAGGCTGCAGTGTGAGTTGTGCTGCAGGCTGTTTGAGTTTTTGCATGAACATTTTTTGAACATTCCAATTTTTTTTTCCAACACACAAGCTAACACACACAGTGTTGGCTCCAATCCACTCTCTCTATCTCCCGCTCCACCCACCACACCCCACCCTCCACCCTTTTGAAAGCAAGCAGGTGCACTTGAATGCTGGGATAGCTGCATAGCTGCCAGCACTCAGCACAGCGCTGCCTCCAAATGTGGCCACACACCAGCGCTGGCTGCTGGTGTGTGTGCCACACACCACCACTGCTGCTCTACAGCTGTGGATGACCCAGCGCAAACAACTACCAGCGCTGCAAACCGTAAGTGTAGCCATACCCATAGAGACTGTTGGCAAAATAGCTTCAGTTAGGAGTGAGCCTACTAAACATTCAGATCACACAGAGCAAGGTCTATTAAACAAAAGGGCAGAGAAAATGATATATTTTAACTGCATGTTTATGAAAGATGTATGGCTCTTAGTAACATTTGTCTGGGTAGTTTTCTGCAGCAGGCCTCACATATAGTCAGACTTGGCCCTGAGGGCGACTCCAAACGGTGGTATTGTTTTCCACTTGGCAGTTGCTTCACTAATCGTTTTTCCTCTCTTGAGCAGAATGAAGAGGACTGAAGTGTTGCATAGAAAAGTCTTTTATCAAAACTCCCCATCCTTAATCTTAACCTTTAAAGTTTGGGACCTAGCTCTTGGTTTATGAAGACTGGTGCTGCCAAAAAGAAGCCCCTACTGAGCAGAGTTGAGGATGGCTCCTTTTTATCAGGCATTTCTCCCAAAAGACAGTCACAGTTTCAAACATTACGGGGAATCTTTGAATGTTTATGAGTCAGTCATTTCCCCCAGCCACTAACTCTGAAATATACTAGATGGGCTTCATACGTCTATTTACATTCCACCCATCACCATAGTATCTGAGCATTTTCCAAAGATGCATTCAGTGATGTGTCTGGTATCTGACACATATGGTGCCTCCTCCATTCCTCTTTAGCTAGAGACAACAATAATGTGCGATGGAAGAAAGAGAAGCATCAGGTTGTAGAATGTGCATACCAAGCAGAGAGTCAGTCATTTCCCCCAGCCACTAACTCTGAAATATACTAGATGGGCTTCATACGTCTATTTACATTCCACCCATCACCATAGTATCTGAGCATTTTCCAAAGATGCATTCAGTGACGTGTCTGGTATCTGACACATATGGTGCCTCCTCCATTCCTCTTTAGCTAGTGAGACAACAATAATGTGAGATGGAGGAAAGAGAAGCATCAGGTTGTAGAATGTGCATACCAAGCAGAGAGTGAGTTTTCATATGTAACTGGCAGAAACTTCTGTAGATTCCAGTCCAAGATTGAAATGGCGCAATATGACACACACCAGGCTATATTTCCAAAATAGTGGAACAGCTTCCCTTATGGAATTAGAGCTACAGCACTGAATATGGTCAAAATAGGTGAAATACTCATATGAATGTTCCCACTCGGTAATGAATAATTAAATTTAACATCCGGCGCGGGGGGAAGGGGAATACCAAACAAGCCCAGCACAGTAACATTTAACTTCAGACAGGGGAACCACACAAAAAAGAGGAAGCTAGTTAAATGGAAATTTTAAAAGGAACAGTCACAAGAGTGAAATGCCTGCAAGCTGCGTGGAAATTGTTCAAAAACATCATAAAAGAGGCTCAAATTAAATGTATACCCCAGATTTAAAAAAAAAAATAGTAAGAGGACCAGAAAAATGCCACCATGGCTAAATAACAGTGTAGAAGAGGTGGTTAAAGGTAAAAAGGCATCCTTTAAAAACGGGAAGTCAAATGCTAGTGAGGAAAATAGAAAGGAGCATAAACTGTGGCAAGTCAAGTGTAAAAGCATAAGTAGGCAGGCCAAAAAAAATTCAAAGAGCAACTAGCAAAATATTCAAAAACTGACAGCAAAAATTTGTTAAGCATATCGGAAGCAGGAAGCCTGCCAAACAATCAGTGGGGCCACTGGACAACTGAGGTGCTAACAGAGAACTCAAAGAAGACTAGGCCATTTCAGAGAAGCTGAATGAATTCCCTGCAACATTCTTTACTGTGATGGATGTGAGGGAGATGTCCATCCCTGAGCCATTCTTTTTAGGTGACAAATCTGAGGAACTGTCCCAGATTGAGGTGTCACTAGAGGAGATTTTGGAGCAAATCGATAAATTATATAGTAATAAGTCACCAGGACGACATGGCATTCAGCCAAGAGTTCTGAAGAAATTCAAATATAAAATTGCAGAATTACTAACTCTGGTATGTAACATATCACTCAAATCAGCCTCTCTGTACTAGATGACTGGAGGATAGCTAATGTGATTCTTTTTTTTAAAAAAAAGGCTCCAAAGGTGATCCTGGCAATTAGTTTGGTAAGCCTAACTTCAGTACCAGGCAAATTAGTTGAAATTATAGTAAAGAACAGAATTATCAGACACAGGTAAACACCATTTGTTGGGTAAGTGTCAGCATGGCTTTTGTGAAGGGAAATCATGCCTCACCAACCTATTAAAATTGTTTGAGGGGGTCAATCAGCATGTGTACACGGGTAATCCAATGGATATAGTGTACTTGAACTTTCAGAAAGTTTTTGACAAGGTCTCTCATTAAAGGTTCTTAAGCAAAGTAAGCAGTCATGGGATAAGAGGGAATGTCCTCCCATGGATCAATAACTGATTAAAAGACAGGAAACAAAGGGTAGGAATAAATTATCAGTTTTCAAAAGGAAGAGAGGTAAATGGTGTCCCCCAAGCAGTGTCTATCCTGGGACCATACTGGGACCAGTGCTATTCAACAGATTCATAAATGATCTGGGAAAAGGAGCAAACAGTGAGGTGGCAAAGTTTGCAGATGATACAAAATTACTCACGATAGTTAAATCCAACGCTGGCTGCGAAGTGTTACAAAGAGATCTCACAAAACTGGGTGACAGGACAACAAAAGGGCAGATGAAATTCAATGTTGATAAATGCAAAGTAATGCGCACTGGAAAACATAATCCCAACTATACATACAAAGTGATGGGATCTAAATTAACTGTTTCTACTCAAGAAAGAGCTCTTGAAGTCATTCTCTGAAAACATCTGCTCAATGTGCAGTGGCAGTCAAAAAAGCTGTCAGAATGTTAGGAACCTTTAGGAAAGGAATAGATAAAAAGATAGTAAATATCATAATGCCACTATATAGATTCCCACACCTTGACTACTGCATGCAGTTCTGGTCACTCCATTGCAAAAAGATATTAGAAGTGGAAAAGGTACAGAAAAGGGCAATAAAAATTATGAAGGGTATGGAAAAGCTTCCATATGAGAAGATTAAAAACACTGGGACTGTTCAGCTTGGAAAGGAGATGACTAAAGGGGGATATCCAGTTCCCTTTCAGTCTTCTCTTCTCCGGACAAACAAACCCAGTTTTTTCAATCATCCCTGAGAGGTCATGTTTTTTAGACCTTTATTCATTTTTGTTGCATTCTCTGGATGTTCTCCAATTTGTCCATATCTTTGCAGAAATGTGGTGCCCAGAACTGGACACAATACTCCAGCTGAGGCCTAATCAGTGGGGTGTAGAGTAGAAGAATTACTTCTCGTGTCTTGCTTACAACACTCCTGCTAATACACCCCAGAATGATGTTCACTTTTTTTTGGCAACAGCGTTACACTGTTGACTCATATTTAGCTTGTGATCCACCAGGACCTGCAGACCCCTTTCTGCAGTACTCCTTCCTAGGCAGTCATTTCCCATTTTGTATGTGTGCAACTGATTGTTCCTTCCTAAGTGGAGTACTTTGCATTTGTCCTTATTGAATCTCATCCTATTTACTTCTGACCATTTCTCCAGTTTGTCCAGATCTTTTTGAATTTTAATCCTATCCTCCAAAGCACTCGCAACCCCTCCCAGCTTGGTATCATCCCCAAACTTTATAAGTCTACTCTCTATGCCAGGGGTGGCCAAACTAACTGACCTGTGAGCCGCATACGACAATCTTGAGAAGTTTGAGAGCCAAGGCGAACCTGCTGGGGCTCCAGGCTTCAGCCCCACTCCTGATGAAGCCTTGAACCCTAGCTGGTGCACCTTGCAAGGCTGAAACCCCAAGTACACTTCCCCACTGGGCAGAACTGGAGGTGATGCAGAGGGGGTATGTGAGGTCCCATGCCCCCCCACATATTTTTCCCAGGGTTTGCTGGCCCCACTTGGTCACATGATGCCACCAGGACCCCTCTGTGCATGGCAGCTGCTGGAGTCAGCAATCTGGGAGCTACGTGTGTGGGGAGAGGCAGCGGCAGATAGCTGGGAGCTGCAGGGAAGGGCCACTAAGGGTAAGAGAGGCAATGTGCTTGGGGGCGGGCGGTGACTCAAGCTGTTGGGGGTGGCTGAACCTTTCAATTGTGCCCCCCCCATTCTCAGCAGGCACCGGTCATCTCCCGCAGAAGCCCCTAGCCTATCACCCCGCTGCAGGTCCAGAAGCCTTGAGCTCCCTGCTCCCTCCAGTCTGGTAGGTGGAGAATAGATGGGGAAGTGGGGCCGGGGGGCTCTATGAACCACAATTTAATTGTAAAAGAGCCACATGTGGCTTGCAAGCCGCAATTTAGACACCTCTGCTCTATGCCATTATCTAAATCATTGATGAAGATATTGAACAGAACTGGATCCAGAACTGATCCCTGTGAGACCCCACTTGATATGTCCTTCCAGCTTGATTGTGAACCACTGATAATTACTCTCTCAGAACAGTTTTCCAACCAGTTATGCACCCACCTTATAGTATTGTATTGTATAGTACAGGTTGTATTCCCCTAGTTTGTTTATGAGAAGGTCATGCAAGTCAGTATCAAACGACTTACTAAATTCAAGGTATATCACATCTACATTATTACTACATTGCATTTCCATTATGCATGCCTGGTAAATAAATAACCCTAGATCATAGCGTGTGTTAATGTAAGAGTGTATTCAGGGGTTAGAACGGCATGAAACTAATGGAATGTTACTTTTATTGTTTTCATTTTATCTACTCCTATTACAAGGTAGTGGCAGGAATTTACATTGTGTTTATCCCTGTAACTAAACAACTCCTTGAATGCAAATGAAGAGTGCTAAATTCAAAGCAACTGGTCATTGTATGGGCAGGGGCGGCTCTAGGCATTTTGCCGCCCCAAGCACGGCAGGCAGTCTGCCTTCGGTGGCTTGCCTGTGCTGTGGGAGGTCCTCCGAAGCCGCAGGACCAGCGGACCCTCCGCAGGCATGCCTGCGGGAGATCTGCCGAAGGGGCGGGACCAGCGGACCCTCCGTAGGCAAGCCACCGAGGGCAGCCTGCCTGCCACCCTCACGGCGCTGGCAGAGCGCCCCCTGCGGCTTGCCGCCCCAAGCACGCGCTTGGCGTGCTGGGGCCTGGAGCCACCCCTGTGTATGGGTACAGACACTTGTCAGATTGTTGTCTGTGAAAGGAAGCTATAAGTACTGATTCAAAGAGAGATCCTTTATATCTGGACTGAACAAGAATGTGGAATAACTAAACGAGAAGACAGAGATCCCCAGAGTTATTCTGGGTAGCCCTGAGGGACTTTTGGGAAAATGGCAGATTATTACATCTCTGCTATCATTTTGGACTTACAAACTTTAACTCAACTGTTATTATATTCTATTTGATATAACCTCTCAGTAACTCTTATTCATTTTTTTTAGCTAATAAACCTATAGTTAGTTTATTATAGAATTGGCTGCCAGCATTGTCTTTGGTGTAAGATTTGGAGTACCAATTGATCTGAGGTGAGTGACTGGTCCCTTGGGACTGGGAGAAACCTGATGTGATGTGATTTTTGGGTTAAATAATCTTTTATCACAAACTTCAATTTGTCTGGGTGCAAGATAGGCAGGAGAGGCTAAGGTGTCTGTCTGTGACTCCATGGTGAGACTGGTATAGTGATCCAGCAGTTTGCATCTGGTATGGACTTGGTGAAATTTAATTCTAGAACACACCACCAGTTTGGGTTGTCTGCCCTGTTTTCTGACAATCTGCCCTGAGATAGGCACTCACAATTGTGAGCCACTCCAAACACTGTAACAACAAGAACCAGAGGTTACCACGTGAAATTAATAGGCTGCAGGTTTAAACAAACAAAAGGTAGTATTTCTTAACACCTCACACAGTCAATAATATGTGAACCTCATTGCCAGGCTGTGAAGGCCAAAAGTGTGACTGGATTTAAAAAGGAATTAGATAAATTCCTGGAAGATCGGTCCATCAATGGCTATTAGCAAAAGACGGTCAGGGACGCAACCTCATACTCTGGGTGTCCCTAAGCCTCTGGCTATCAGATGCTGGGACTGGACAATAGGAGATGGATCATTTGATAATTGCCCTGTTCCATTCCTTCCCTTTGAAACATCTAGTATTGGCTACTGCTGGAAGACCGGATACTTGGCTAGATGGACCATTGGTCTGACCCAGTATGGCTGTTCGTATGTTCACTTTTTTATGAGAGAAGATGGTCTTGTGGATAAAGCCCAGCTGGAAAAGTGAGATAACTGGGTTCTGTGCCTAGTTCTGTCAGGGTCTTTCTGTAACCCTGGTCAGTCACTAAGGTCTAAATGTTCAAACATGAGTGCCTCTGTTGACTAGTGCCCAGCTTTCAGACATCTTAGGCGTGAAGTGAATGAGACCTGTGGGTGCTCAGCACCTCTGAAAGCCAGGTGAAGGCCATCTCAAGTTGCCCTTCCAAAATTAGTGGTTACTCTTGAACTGTGGCACTACCCTCTGTGCCTCATTTTCCCATTTGTTACATGGGGACAATACGTCCAGGAGTACCTGGATTGTTGTGAGGCCTGATTCATGAATGCTCATCAAATGCTCTAAAATCCTTGGGTGGAGAGTACTCTATATGTGCCAAGTATTATTGTACTCAAAAATAAATAGCAGTAGGAATATTGTTCTGTAGGCCTGGTGCAGCGATTGGGGCATGCACTGGGAGAGAGGAGATCAGGGTTCTATTCCTGCTTTGCCATTGACCTGCTAAGTGAGCTTAGCTAAGGACTTCATTGCTGTTCCAGTTCACCCATCTGTAAAGAGGGGATAATGACACTCACCTGCCTTTGGAAAGTGCTATATTAAAAGACGCAGAACCTGCATTAGAAGACTCTGAAGTTTTAAAAGGGTAAAAGTTCTGCTACTGCAAGCCGTTTACATGCAGAAACCTTGCTGACTCCCTAGGGAGCGCTGAGCAAGGAGGGCTTTGCAGGATCAGGCTCAATGAAGCATATTCCAGCTCTGGAAACTGATAAAGACAGAGAGAGAGATACTGTAATAATTTCATTTCTTCTGGGAGCTCCCAGGAACAAGCTGTGTATAAATTCACCACTTTGGATGTCTGTACAGGACTCATATATTGCCCTTAATGGTAAAAAAATACATCTTCTATATCCTCTTTAGGGCTAGGTTTATTGAACACAGTAATCTATCTACATACACTGTTCTAAGGAGAACAACAATGTATTTCTTTTAGTTTAGATATAAAGGTGCATTAGCAAGTCCTGCCTGATTTTTAACAACACGGACTTTCATTTCGACTGTAACCAAATAAATGAATATAGCTCAATAAAGGATTAGAGATTTATATTAAGAACAGCAATTGCAGTTACACTAGCTAGGATGAAAAATATAAGGGCCACTTATGTCCATTTTTAAGGCAAACACTGATCAACAGCTGAAATTAGGAGAAAGCTTCTCCCTTGTCCTATTTAGTGTTAGTTTAATGCTTTTTTGTGTGTGTGTGAGAGGATGGTCCCGTGGTTAGCATGCCAACCTGTGCCTTGGGAGATCCATATCCACTTCCCTGCTCTTCCACAGACTTGCTGTATGACCTTGGGCAAGGCCCTTAGTATCTCTCTGGGCATCAGTTCCCCATCTGTAAAATGGGGATACAGTAATAGCACTTTCCTACCTCGCAGGGGTGTGGTGAAGATAAATGCATTGAAGAGTGTGAGGTGCTCAGATACTGTGGCAACGGAGGCCATATAAGTTCCACAGATATGGTATTCACCCCTACTGGAGACAGCATTTTCAAACTTTCACTGAGATAAGCTGGCTTCATCTCAGTGTCAGATTTACAACTCATACCCACAGGCGTTATCTGAATAATATATATTATTGATTGGCCCAAAGCATGATGTTTGGATCAGGATTCAGTTCTGAACTGAAACTTCTCCAAAGTTTGGGAGATTTGGTGCTCCAAGCTGGCCCATTTCAGAGATAGTCACATCAGTGCTTTTTGGCTGTCCTTTGAAACCAATGGCACCAAGAGTACTCTATGATTGGAAAGAAATTGTAGAGGAAAAAGCAACAAAAGTTAGTGAGTCTTGGATAAGAAAGGGGACAGGAGCCAAAGGAGACATTACAACTGGCAGCATCAGCTAGGAAAGATAGTGAGACGTCGACGGTGAAGAAGAGGGAGAGGAAACATCAGGGAAGTCCTATGGCTTGTGTTATGCAGGAGGTTAGATTAGATGATCACAGTGGTCCCTTCTGCCTTGGAATCTATGAATGAGTTTATTATTAAAAATAAGTGAAGTGAATGCAAATAGAACCCAATCCGTAAAACATTTTTTTGATTGCTATTATATTATTAGAGAATACGACCTAAAAAACCCCATTCCTGGTTAGTATAGTATTAGCACTAGTACATACACACATGGCTCGTACTGATGCACTGCTACCTGTATTCCCTACAACTTGATCGTCAGTGCTATGTTGCTAAGCGATGACATATTTCCTGAAATATACTGCCACCTTAAGGAGGTACTTTAGGTAGTGCTGTCCTGGAATTTTTTTTAAAAAAGCTCAATATGGTGAATGGAGGTTATATGCTTTTTATTTCAGTTATGCAACAAGAATAAAAAGAATTGGCTCCAGAGCCTGGAACTTTTACTCACCTTGAACCATTGTTCATTTTTTGAGAAATCCCATTGATTTCAGTGGAGTGAGGTGGTATCATGAGTGTCAGAACATAACCAATCCTCTTTATACTGTATCTCCTATGGTGCTTATTAAAGACTGCTGTTTCTTTCACGTTAGGTTCCCAACTCCCACTCAAGTTCTGACTCCTTTGAAACTCCCCCCCATTAAATTTAGAACAAAGACATCTCCAGCCCTTTGATAAGGCTCCTTGACTTTTTGAGAGATTAGTTCTGCATTACTGCTTTTCTATTAACTTGGAAAGATAGAAAATCGGAGGATCTGGCTGCAGTAGATAGACTTGAAGATGGGAATCCTAGAGTTTGAAACTGCAAAAAGCAAAGCATGTTATATAGATACTTTTTTTATCCTCTGCTGTGCTGACGAACGCATCAATGTAATTCATGGGTAGCTAAGTCACTTTACACATTTTCAGCCTTGACGAGCTAGAGTTTCTTTACATTCATTCTATCACCAAAGCTTTCTTTGGGAAAATCTCTCATTAAAAAGGAACCTGATTCAAACCCTAAGATCTGAACACCCTCAAAATATAGATATGGCTCTGAACTTTGCTGCTTATCCCTCTCTCTGTGTCTTTAGAGGCAGCAAGTGAGTGTAATCAACAAATGGAGGAAAGGGGTTGAGGGATGTACAGGAATAGAATTGTGTGATGACACACTAACAATGTGCAGATCTTGTTTGTTCCCTGTCATTTAAAAATATCTCTGCCAGTTTTAATTGTTTTTAAATCTCTGTTTCCATGCAAGTGGTTTTCAATCCCTTTTTAAAATCTCTTCCTATTTTGCATTGTTCCTGTGGCACACAAGGGAAAGGATCCTGCCCTGACTCAGAATTTCCCAGTATGAGTAGTGTCAAGTGGGTGTACTCCCAGCTAAATTGGTTCTTACATCATCCTTACTACAGCTCCTAGCATTTGTGGGATTTCAGGGGGGTCGTGTAAAGTCATGAGTCAGACCTGAACTAGCGCCTGACTAAGCCACGTGTGGGAATAAGTAATTCCTGTGTTAGGGCCAGCCAATCCACAAGCCAGGAGCTGGTTTGGTGACTCTCAGAGAAGGTGTATAAGCCTCACAGGAGAAACAGCAGCTCAGTCTGATCAATGTTGCTTTGTGGCTTGGAATTCTCCTCTGCCCAAAAGTGGTGACAGACTCCACAGGCCTCAACCTGCCCTGGCTCCAGCCTAGCTCAAATCCTACACTTGTCTTGTTCCAGCCCTGCTCTTGACTCCTGATTCTGTCTCTGATCCCTAGGCCTGGCCATCCTTGCCTCAGTTTCTGACAGGTCAGAGGAGTGGCTGGAATGCACTGCATTCTGCTTCACGCATCTGGCAAACTGTTTCTTAGCGACTGTTGCCAACTGGTGCAAATTAGAACAGCCTGGAGGCTGCTGGAGGCTGTTGGGTCCTAGGTTTGGCAGTGAATTATGGAGCTCTAACCAGTGCCCTGACACTTACCCCAGTTTTACAGAATCTGGACCCTTAGTTCTATTTTGCCCCCTTCTAAAAGCTCTGTCTATTTCTATTCTGGCAGAATTCTTTAAGGGGGTGCCAGAAGTAATGTTTTAGTGTGTACTGTAGAAACAATTGAGCAAAGGGGAGAGGTGGGGAAACAGCTGACTATCAGGGAGCATTTCCCAGTAGTGAGATTGATGAGGCTGGGGAATAGTTTGAGGAAATGGTGAAAGTGCCATCACTAGAATCCTTGCAAAACTGTGGATAACACAAACTGGAACTGTAGTCAACAGTCCTGCTTTGGCATGGGAACGGACCAAGGGGTCTCATGCATCTTTATTTTCTATAGGCCAAACTCAAGTCTTCATTCAAGCAAAACTCACTCAGACGTCAGTAGGAGTCTTGCCTCTGTAAGGACCTGGGGATTTGGCTCTAAGAGTCTATGGGCCAAATTCAACCCTGGCACAAATGTGTGCACCATTGACTTCAGTGGGGCAGGTGCCTATTTACAACGTGGCTTAATTCCGGCAATATCCCCACTACTCCTCAGTGATACACCAGCAGGTCTCATCTAGTGAAGCCAGGGGATTAGTTCTGGTTACTTTAGGGTATTTTTGTATCTCAAGCTAACAATATAGTATGTGGAATAAAAGGTTGTGAAATCATAACTTATGCAAGAGCTACTCTTAGATTCTAGGGCAAATATACTAGGGCAAAAGAGGGTGCTTCTCTGTTCTGGGTTCCAGACATCAGACATAACAACAAGCATTCCCCCGCGGAGAGTTTTTTACAAAGGGTCCTAAACTGCATTGTACTGGATGCTTCATGTCGGATGCTGAGTGCCCTCATCTCCCATTGAAGTCAGCAGGAGTTGAGGGACCTGATAGAGCAGTTAAATTGGCAATGAATACAGCTCTCCAAGTTGTTGATGCTGCTAACTTTAACAGCAGCCGTGTTTGTCTACTTATCAGGTCAGTGCAGAGATCTCAATTCTTTCTCCTATTCACGGCAATGTAAAAATAACACAATGCAGTCTTCCGACAAAAACCATTGTGGCAGAAAGAGCACGCTGCAAGTCACAATACAAATAACTGCTTGGGCTGCTGCAATTCTGCTAGTTATAAATCAGAGCCAAGAGAAAGCCCTGTCTGACCACTTTGTGCACTGGATGGCCATTTGTTATTAGAGATTGTCGCTCCTTTACATTTTCTGAATCCTCTTGTACACAATGTAAGCTATGACTTAGCATGGAATGGGGAGTATCCTGGCAGCATTCGAGGATTTGGGGCTCCCAACTAGAGAAACAACGATAAAGTATTTCTTATCTGTTCTTGCTCTTTCTCCTGGGCATCATTAATTATCATGGTCCATTTATCTCCTGGTCCACCTACTCATCAGATGATCAAAGCAGTGCAAACTGCTTTTCAGTACAACATTTGGTCACACTAAGCAGCAGTTTCCTCTTTGAACATGCAAAGAAGAGATTAAGGATTCATTGCTGTATCCATTGAAATCCATTGGAGTGCTGACAACCAGGCCCCCAGGGAGGAGCTGTGGAATCTGGGTCCTGATGCACTATTGAGCCAGTGTATCAGCAGGTGGCTGCTTGCACCAATGACTGATTCCAGGTGCAACGCTCAGAGAGGAGGTCAGGAACATGACCTCCCCTGAAGAAGAAAACAAGGTAGTCACCGCAAGTCTTTGTTATTCAGCTAGGAGTGAGCTACCCAGGACAGCTGAAATCTTCTGCAATTGAGGCAGAGTCTGAAGGTTGCTCAGCACCCTCCACTCCCATTGAATTTAATTGCACTTAGCACTTCTCAGGAGGCATCCTGAACTCTGCCAGATCAGGGCAAAAACATCACTTGTTTGTGAAACTGTTATCCTTTCTAATTAACAGTTCTGTGAGATACAGAAAGCATCGCTTTGCCGTCCATGGCTCTTTAATTCAGAACTATTTTGTTTATCTGTTTAGCTTGTTATTAATTATTATAATAACAGCTAGATCAGAGCCCCATTGTGCTACGCTCAGTACACACAGCTAGCAAGAGACAGTCCCATCCCCAAAGAGCTTACCAGCTAACTAGGCAGGACAGATAGAGGGTGTTCTATTAGCCTTCATTTTACAGATGGGAAACTGAGGCACGGAATGATTAAGTGACTGAGGATTCTGTGGAAGAGCTGAAAATTGAACCTCAGGCTCCTGAGCCACAATCCAGTGCCTCAACCACGTGACCACCACCTTTCCTGTGCATGTTATGGAGCAAGGATAATGTCATCCACTGGTTTCTATGAATTCAAACAGGAACAAGCGCAGAGAAGGGCTACTGTAGTCTCCATTCTCTTGATCCGTTCTTATGGGAGTTGAATAAAGAGCTTGGCTTGTTTAGCCTAGGAAAACAAAGGGTGAGAAAACCTTTTTTAAGCTGAAGGACAATACTGGCACAAGAACAAATGGGTGTAATTGGCATGAACAAATTAAGGCTGGACATCAGAAGGTTTCTAACCATCACACAAGTGACGTTCTGGAACAGCCTCCCAATAGGAGTAGTGGGGGCAAACAAATTAACGAGTTTTAAGATGGAGCGTGATAAATTTATGAATGGGATTATCTGAGGGGTTTATCTGCAATAGCAGCAGCTGGACTCCGTGATCCAGAAAGTCCCTTCCAGTCCTACGTTCCCATGTATGTTACCAGCTGAAGCACGATGTCAGCATTAAACAAACAAATAAATAATGATGGCAGTACTGGCTAAAATATCATTCACCAGCTGGTTTGCAATGCACCAAGCAGCACTGGCAGTTCAGCCTCAGCAAGCACTGCATGTGAAACCCTTACAGAGAAGCCTGATAACCCCCGAGTCTCTGTCCTTAATTTCACAGAACATTAAATGCAAATGACAGAGTCCAGGTAATTCTGTATTTTGCGGGGAGGGGAAGAATGTGCACTTCCAGTTATCTTCAAGAAAGTATTAATATTAAAAACTGGTATTATGGTAGTACCTACAGACCCCAACAAGTGCTGTCCAACTAGTAAGACATATCCCTGACCCAAAGATCTTACTTATCTAGATTAAGATAAGATCCAGCAAGAGGGTGTAGCAAACACATGGAAGGAATGGGGAAGGAGGAGGATGGAGTGTTCTGTTAAGCTAAGATTGACAAACACTTTTGTTCGTCACTGGGCATCTTTCTTATTAGGGACTTCCTGAATTTGTTTGTTAAGGAAAGATTTGTTCTCCTGTAGCCTGTGCTTTTCCCTTGTGCTCTTCAAACATTTTTTCTTAGTTTTTGCAGTTATGTCTGATGTGACTACTCCTTCTCCTCAAGAGTGGCACTCAGATGTACAAGTTGGTAGTGGTGGTTTCCGGTTTCTACAAGAATGTTTCCTGTAAAGCATCTTGAAATTTATTATTTTCTTTGTCCTTCCTGGAATGTTCTGAACCATGATGGGATCAGCTGGGATTGTGTGTCTGGAGACTGTTTGAGGCTTTGTTCCCTGGATCATCCTTCATCACCTTTGATCAGCCTCAATCAGCCTTGTGATCACCTTCAGTGATTAACGAGGGGGTAGGGCTGACCTAGGAGAGAAGGCCTTAGAAGCCAGAGGCGAAGCGACCAAGGGGAGCTAGCGAACAGGGGAGTTTGAGAGGGAGTGTAACAAGTTCCTCTGCCCGCCCCTCTTCCTGGGGCCCACTGGCTGCCCCAATAAAGCTCAGAGAGGCTTCTAGTTCTACAGCACCCGTGGCTTTATTTACACGGTTCTCCCACCACCAGTGATATACTATATACAGAGCTTGCAGGCCTGACAATCGTCTCTCTTACACAGAGTCTGCCCTCAGCCTGGAGACTGACCTTCCCCTGGCAATTCCCCCCTTCTTCTGGCTGCCAGCCAGCCAGCCTTTATAGCCCTTGAATCCTCAGGCCCACAGGTGCAGCCAATTCTAAAGGCCAGGCACCAGGCTTCTCCCCAGCCCCAATCTATTTTCTCTGATTGGCTGAGCAGGGGCTAATTAGGTGCCTTTGCACCAGCACCCTGCTACAGGGGGTTTGTGGGTGGGAGTCATAATATAATCGCTATGATTAGGAAGGGCCACATTGCCAGTGCCAACTCTGCTCCTATCTCCTCCACCTGCACCTGTACCCAGACAGAGAACCTAATTATGGATGCCTCTACCCAGATCCAGGTGTGGATTTTCAAGGACAGTGGCCTGCATTTCCCACTCTCAGATAGCCAAGCTGGGCAGACCAGTCAGTGTGAAAGGTGCCTGCTGGTGGAATCTCTCAGGACGCAGGTGGGAGCACTATGGGAGGAGGTGGCTAGGCTGAGGAGCATCCGTGCCCATGAGTAATTCCTTGAAAGTATTCATACGGAGACATCCAAGGCTGAGGAAGCTATCCAGCTACAGAGGACTGCTGTCACACCACCGGGGGAGGAGGATATGGCTCTGTTAGAGGCAGGACACTGGCTGCTAGTTACTTCTGTGCTCTACCAGTACTCCCAATCCACCCACCACGGTGATGGAAAACCGATATGCTGCCCTGGCAATGAGCGATGAGGAATCATCCACAAAGGTGGAGGAGAAGAAGCCATGTATCCTCAAAGCTGGGAGGATCACAGCCACCACTCCCAGGAGGAAACGTAGGGTAGAGGTGGTTGGTAACACTCTTCTGAGGTGGAAGGAAGCACCCATCTGTCACACTGACATGGCATCCCAGGAGGTATGCTGCCTGCCAAGGGCCCATATCCGAGATGTTACAAGGGATTGTCGAGGATCATCCAGCCCTCTGACTACTACCCCATGCTACTCATCCACATGGACACTAGTGATACTGTGAGGTATGACCCTCAGCAGATCAGAAGTGACTACAGGGCTCTGGGTGAAGGACTTGGGAGCACAGGTGGTGTTCTCTTCAATCCTTCCAGTTCAGGGTAGGGGCCCAGGCAGAGACAGATGCATCCTGGAGGTGAAAGCCTGGCTGTGAAGATGGTGTTGCCAGGAGGGCTTTGTCTTCCTTGACTACAGGATGTTGTTCCAGGAGGAAGGACTGCTAAGCACAGATGAGGTCCACCTATCGAGGAAGGGGAAGAGCATATTTGGATACAGACTGGCTAACCTAGTGAGGAAGTCTTTAAATTAGGTTCAAAGGGGGCAGGTGACCAAAGCACACAGGTAAGTCAAAAATATGGAGACCTGAGAGAAGGGTCAGAATCTGGGGAGAGCCTGGGTTGTTATAGCAGGGATAAAGGAGAGACAAGACAGAACTGGCGGGGAAAATCAAATCAGTATCTTAGATGTCTCTATACTAATGTGCGAAGTATGGGAAATAAGCAGGAAGAACTTGAAATGCTAGTAAATAAACACAACTATGACATAGTTAGCATCATAGAGACTTGGTGGGATAATACGCATGACTGAAATATTGGCATAGAAGGGTACCACTTGCTCAGGAAGGACAGGCAGGGGAAAAAGGGAGGAGGTGTTGCCTTATATATTAAAAATGTATACATTTGGAATGAGGTTGAGATGGAAATAGGAGACAGACTTGTTGATAGTCTCTGGGTAAGGATAAAAGGGGTAAAAAGCAAGGGTGACTTCATGGCAGGGGTCGACTACAGACCACCTAACCAGGAAGAAGAGATGGATGAGACTTTTTTAAAACAACTAACAAAATCATCCAAAGTACAGGACTTGGTGGTGATGGGGGACTTCAACTACTCAGATATCTGTTGGGAAAATAAGACAGCAGACACACATTATCCAGCGAGTTCTTGGAATGTATTGGAGACAATTTTTTTTATTTCAGAAGCTGGAGGAAGCTGCTAGGGGGAGGCAGTTCTAGATTGGATTATGACAAATAGGGAGGAACTGGTTGAGAATTTGAAAATGGAAGGCAGCTTGGGTGAAAGTGATTATGAAATGATAGAGTTCATGATTCTATGGAATGGTAGGAGGGAGAACAGCAAAATAAAGACAATGGATTTCAAGAAGACAGACTTTAGCAAACTCAAGGAGTTGGTAGGAAAGATCCCACGGGAAGCAAATTGAAGGGGAAAAACAATAGAAGACAGCTGGCAGTTTTTCAAAGAGAGATTATTAAGGGCACACGAGCAAACTATCCCACTGCATAGGAAAGATAGGATGTATGGCAAGAGACAATCCTGGCTTAACCAGGAGAACTTCAAGGATCAAAAATAAATAAAAGAGTCCTACAAAAAGTGGAAACTAGGTCAAATTACGAAGGATGAATATAAACAATTAACACAAGTATGTAGGGACAAAATTAGAAAGGCCAAGGCACAAAACAAGATCAAACTAGCTAGAGACATAAAGGGTAAAGAAAGAAAACATGCTACATATACATTACAAGCAAGAGGAAGACCAAGGACACGGTAGGCCTGTTACTCAATGAGGGGGAGAAAATAATAACAGAAAATGTGGAAATTGCAGAGGTGTTTAATGACTTCTTTGTTTCGGTTTTCACCAAGAAGGTTGGTGGTAGTTGGGCATCTAACATAGTGAATGCCAGTGAAAATGAGGTAGGATCAGGAGAGGCTAAAATAGGGAAAGAACAAGTTAAAAATTACTTAGACAAGTTAGATGTCTTCAAGTCATCAGGGCCTGATGAAATGCATCCTAGAATATTCAAGTTGCTGACTGAGGAGATATCTGAGCCATTAGTGATTATCTTTGAAAAGTCATGGAAGATGGTAAAGATTCTAGAAGAATGGAAAAGGGCAACTATAGTGCCCATCTATAAAAAGGGATATCAAGATAACCCGGAGAATTACAGATCGGTGATCTTAATTTCTGTACCTGGAAAGATAATGGAGTAAATAATAAAGCAATCAATTTGCAAACATCTGGAAGATAATAAGGTGATAAGTAACAGTCAGCTTGGATTTGTCAAGAACAAATTGTGTCAAAACAACCTGACAGCTTTCTTTGACACGATAACAAGCCTTGTGGATAGGGGGGCAGTGGTAGACATGTTATATCTTGACTTTAGTAAAGCTTTTGATACTGTCTCACATGACCTTCTCATAAAAAAACTAGAGAAATGCAACCTAGATGGAGGTACTATAAGGTGGGTGCAAAACTGATTGGAAAACTGTTCCCAGAGAGTAGTTATCAGTGGTTCACAGTCATGCTGGAAGGGAATAATGAATGGAGTCCCACAGGGATCAGTTCTGCATCTGGTTCTGTTCAATATCTTCATTAATGATTTAGATAATGGCATAGAGAGTACACTAATAAAGTTTGCAGATGATACCAAGTTGGAGGGGTTGCTTTGAAAGGTAGGATTAAAATTAAAAATAATCCGGACAAACTGGAGAAATGGTCTGAAGTAAATAGGATGAAATTCAAGAAGGACAAACGCAAAGTACTCCAGTTAGGAAGGAACAATCAGTTGCACACATACAAAATGGGAAATGACTGCCTAGGAAGGAGGACTGTGGAAAGAGGTCTGGGGTCATAATGGACCATAAGCTAAATATGAGTTGTCATAAACAGATAGTTAAGGGTTAACAAGCTCAGTAACCTGATGAACACCTGACCAGAGGACCAATCAAGGGACAAGATAATTTCAAATCTCTGTGGAGGGAAGCCTTTGTCTGTGTTCTTTGTTTGGGTTGCCGTTCTCTTTTTGGATCTAAGAGAGGCCAGACATATCTTCTAGCTCTCCCAGTTTTCCTGAAGTATTTTCTTCTATTCAATATAGTGAGTATTAGAAAGGCGGTTTAGTCTTATAATTAATTTCTATATTTGCAATTGTGTGTTTGCTGAAGAAATATCTTTATTTCTGTTTGCTGTTACTTTGATTATTCTGAGAAAGGAATGGGGGAAAGCCTCTCCAGGTTTATAGCTAGACCCTGTATATTTTCCATCTTGGTGTTACAGTAATATTACAGTAATAGTGTACTTTCTTTCTTTCTTTTAATAACATCTTTTCTTTTTAGAACTTGATTGATTTCTTCCCTTGTTTGGATTTTCAGGGGAAGGGGAGGGGGGAAAAGTGAATCCCTCTTTGTTTGATTCAATGAGTTTGAATCAAGGTATCTCTCCTAAGGACTAGGAGAGGGGAGTGGGAAAGGAGGTGGGGGAAATAGGTTATTTCCCTTTGTGTTGAGATTCAAGGAGTTTGGATCTGTGTTCCCCAGGGAAAGTTTGGGGGAACAGGGAGTGTGCCAGACACTAACAAACTGGCTGGTGGCAGCGTACCAGATCTAAACTAGGATTTTAGTTTAGAGGAGTCCATGCAGGTCCCCATCTTGTGGACGCTAAAGTTCAAAGTGGGGAATAAACCTATGACATGAGTCAACAGTGTAACACTGTTGCAAAAAAAGCAAACATCCTTCTGGGATGTATTAGCAGGAGTACTGTAAGTAAGACACGAGAAGTAATTCTTTTGCTCTACTCTGTGCCGATAAGGCCTCAACTGGAGTATTATGTCCAGTTCTGGGTGCCACATTTCAGGAAAGATGTGGACAAATTGGAGAAAGTCCAGAGAAGAGCAACAAAAATGATTAAGGGTCTAGAAAACATGACCTATGAGGGAAGATTGAAAAAAATTGGGTTTATTTACTCTGGAAAAGAGAAGACTGAGAGGGGACATGGTAACAGTTTCAAGTACATAAAAGGTTGTTACAAGGAAGAGGGAGAAAAATTGTTCTTCTTAACCTCTGAAGAGAGGACAAGAAGCAATGGGCTTAAATTGCAGCAAGGGAAGTTTAGGTTGGATATTAGGAAAAAACTTCCTAACTAACTGTCAGGGTGATTAAGCACTGGAATAAATTGTCTAGGGAAGTTGTGGAATCTCCATCATTGGAGATTTTTAAGAGCAGGTTAGACAAACTCCTGTCAGGGATGATCTGGATAATACTTAGTCCTGCCATGAGTGCAAGAGGACTGGACTAGATGATCTCTTAAGGTCCCTTCCAGTCCTATGATTCTATGATCCCTCCTGGAATAGAACAGAGCTTAATGTCCCAGCAGGTCTTTAAATCCCCTCTGGACTTGGGAGACTTACAGAGACCAAATCACCAATGCTTTGAGGGCTTTCAACTCCTATGCTGCTGGAGGTGCTGTCCTAGTGTAAAATGACCAACTGACTACAATCAAAGCTACAGGGTCTGCATCAGAATCAAACATGCTTGGGCATAAACAATATGCAGGTGGTATGGAGTGAAGGCTAGTTTACAATACCAGTTCTTTAAGGAAACTTATTCAGCTCTTCCTTTCCTAGCAAGGGCATGGCCTTGGCTCCCTCAGGGGCAAAACTGAAGGGGGAGAAAGTGGAGGGCAGGGCTGGGAGCAGACTACAGCTGCACAAGTTGCAATTCATTGGTTGCAGGAGGTCCCATGCTAAGTGTCTGCTGCTAACTAGCCATCGAGTTCTCTGTATTTGGCACTGATGCGACCACTGCTGGAATAGTTTGTCCAGTTCTGGTGTCTACAATTTGTGAATGATGATAAATTGGAGAGATTCGGAAGATCCACAAGAATGGTTAAAGGATTATAAAACATGCCTTATAGTGAAAGACACAAGGAGTTGAATCTATTTATTTTAACAAAGAGAAGGCTAAGGAGTGACTTGATTACAGTCTATAAGTATCTACATCAAGAACAAATATTTTATAATGGGCTCTTCAGTCAAGCAGAGGAAGGTCTAACACATTTCACTAACTGGAAGTTGAAGCTTGACAAATTCAGACTGGAAATAGGCGTACATTTTTAACAGTGAGGGTAATTATCCATTGGGGTACAATAGAGCTATATTCTCATCATGTACCCTGTAATTACCATTCAGGGGAAATCAAAGCTGCAATGAGCAAACTAAATCTATTGGATCCTGGTTACTGTAGCCCTAAAAAGGACAAGGAAATGTTATAAATACACCAGATACGACAGTTGAACATCAAGGGCCTATCAGCCGCAAAGCACTCTGTTCCTGCAAACACTGACTCCCGACCTGGCTCTACTAGGGCGGCTCTTCCAAAAGCACGAGCGCGCGCGCGCCCCCTTCCCAGTCCCGCGGGTCCTCTTCGCGGCCCTCCATCTCTGGGAGGGGCGGGGCATGCTGGGATGAGCTCGCGCGGCATGCCCGCGCAGGTCCACGGAGCGACACAATGTCAATGTCACCTACCTTCAGGAAACCTGGGTTATTTTCTTTTCATGTTGGGCTTCCTCGAGGTCTTCTCAATTTGAACATTGTGGACTTAGAGGCCACTGACTGGCTCAAGACTATTCATCTGTTTTCTAAATCTAGCTTTGCTTGTCTTGCCCACAAGCAATCACTATCTATCTAACAGGAGAGGGGTCACTTCCTATGGACTTCCTAACTGCTATGGACTTCCTAACTGCAGTGCCCTCTATGGTTCCAGACTGTGGAATTTCCTTGTGCTATTGCCAGTTTTTTTTGCAAGCCAGCAGATTTCTCAGTCTTGGTGGGTGAAGCGTCTCCTTTTAGCGCTTTTCTTCATGTCTGCGTATCTGTTTTTAATAAGAAAAAGCTAGGAAATTCCAGACAAAAAACTACAAGAAAAGAATGTTACAGATGAGAGTTTGGCACAAAAAGTCAGGAAATTTCTTTTTATTTTTGCTATTATGTAATTATTATTTATAGAATGGCAGTTCTCAGAGCACCTAATTAGTTGTGCTAGGCACTGTACAAGCAGAGGTAGACACAGTCCCTAGCCAAATCACTTGCAACCTCAAAAAGACAAACATAGAAAGTGTGGTAGGAAATGGAGACCATCCAACAGATACAGTTGTCTAGATGTATATACATTTGCATTCTTTCGTATTACACAAACAAGTAAAGAAGTATCCACTTCTCCCAGCTGTCCCTCAGCTAAGCCTTCCTATACTGGCAGCCTTTTCTCATAGTTGTTGCTGCAGAAATAGGGCTGAAATGCAGAGCAGCCTTGCACATCAGTTCGAGAAGGGCATTCTAAGAACAATGGGCAATGCAGAAGAAAACAAGAAGAGGCGTGCAAAGCGAACAGCCAGAGAGTTGAGGCTGGGAACACCCGGGGCCTGAGCAACGCCAGCGAGAAATAAATGATCGCTTAGCTGCAAAATAAACAAACATGCTGAGGTTGGCTCAGCCTTAGCTCTGCCCTCTGTCACATATTCATAATACAATTGTTAACTATGGTTAAATAAGATCACAGTGATGGTCCCAATCCTGTAAAAATATATGCATGTGCTTCAGTTTACGCAAGGGAGTCATTCCATTGACTTCAATGAGCCTGCTCATGTGCTTAAAGTTAAGCATGAGCAACTGGGTTTGCAGGACCAGCAGGCGTAAATTGGCTTCATTAATTACCTTAGCCCCTCAGCTGTATGTAAGGAAGGTTGCTGCTTGGGATTATCTTTCCTACTCTGCTGTACCCATATACACCTAAACCATCTACCCCACACACCTGCTTTTATCAGGCTAATGTCATAGGCCATTATTTAAAGGTGTTTATTTTTAAAGCATACTATTAATCTCCTACAAGTCTCTTCTATTAAATATTTATTTTCATTGGCTTTGTGATGTGTGATTTGTGCCCATCTCATTGCAGTGACAGACGACACATGATTGCATGTTTTAGCAAAGGGTGCACTCTTGGCAAGAACAGTGAATAATGAACTGATTGGGCCAAATTAATCTCCAATGCAATACTATTAAAGTCACAAGGGATAGAATTCGGCCTCCTCTGAGGATCTGGCTAAATGATGTATTATTGGCATTGATTTCCATTGTAGCCATCTTTTATCGGCAAATGAAACTAGCCACAGTGCCTATTGAGCTCCAGTAAAAAGTGAAGTGTAGTATTGTATGATCTATCCCTTTTCCTACCTGGCCTCTGCTGTTATACAGTGTTTCAGTTTCACAGTACACTGATGCACCAAGAGCTGCTCAGGAATGGAAAGTACACTGATGTGGAACCTCCAGCTTCAGATGTTTTCCTGCTCCAGGCTATGAGATTTGGAGCTGAGCCACACAATTTATTTCATGTCTTCACCAAACCTGATGATGCAACTCATAGAAACAGAAGACGAGAGAGACTGAGGCCCCACCATCCCAGCCCATCTGTAATAACAGCAAAGCAATCGTCTGGATACACCCTTCTTATAACAGATGAGCCCTGCTCTGTGTCCTGAATATGTAATTCCTTCCACCACCACCACCAAACACCAGCCACAGTGTTGAACAGAAAATCCCTCCCATGCTCAAACTTTTGCTTCAGTGGGATCAACATCAGGCCTCTGATCCCCGATCATCGGAACAGGTCTCACAATGAGGGACACTGATCTATCGGCAGCCTTGACAGAATTTCAATTCATAATTTCAATGAATAATATTGATCTTTATTTTCAAGCATTTTTATTTTTATTGATTTAAATTTTCATAGTTGTTAGAAAATATATGGGGTGAGGCAATTATTTTCTGAGTGAAATGTTGAGATTCAAAGTTAAGACTTTATAACCATTAAAACTCGACTTGTCAATATCTCTTGTCAAAATATACTAAGTAAATATCCTTAAATCAAACTCTAAGTTCTTAAGCAACATTTTTCTTTGCCTACCAGTAAATTTCTATTATCAGTTAAAATATATTTTCATTGGTTTGTGTGTGTACATCTACCTCTATCTGTGACTCAGCCACCACTAGAGGGGGACAAACACACTCTGCTTACACTCCTGGACTCACCTACCAGGAAATGAATATACCTATTGAAAGGTGCCCATCCCACCAGTGAAATGTTATGTTGCCAGCTCTGCTGCACTATTATTCCCTGAAATAATGGTCTCCTCAGATACGGCAGCCCAGAGCCTCAACTATATTTATACAGGTTTAAATCAATGGGAGTTAGGTTCCTCAATACCTATGAGGAACTGGGCCAGCATGCTTGGGAATGATGGTTCAACCCCACCAAACCATTGGGCCAAAAATACCTACATGATTTAGGAACACAAATCCCATTGCGAGTCAGTGCTCCCAGGTCACTTCCAGAAAATCCCACCTGGGCACAAAAATGCAACCCCAAAACACAGCCTGTCACTACAAATCATGCCCTATATATTGTCTATGCTTTCCTGTGGGGTTATGTATAGCCATCAATAAATGACCTGGTGTTTGCTTTGATTCCATCAGTATCAAAAGAACAGAAAAAATGCATTTTTCTTTCACTGGTAATAAGAATAAAATGCAAAAAGAACTAAAATGCCCTGATGTTGAGATAATTAGTGTCAAGCAAACTAAACTGGATGAAGTGTGGAAGGACATTTATAAGACATATGACACTCAAAGACTGGCACCATGTATTCAGTATTAATATTTTGGTGAGTGTTAGATGGAATTTGACTTGAAACGATGAGAAGATGCCATAATTGCTCATATTTTAAAATGGTTATTTCAGCTTATAAGAGGCTATCATGGAAATCCAAATGGAGCTGGTGATGACTGCATCCAATTAATGGGGCCTGAGCTGACTGAAGCAGCAGAGGAAACATTTGGAGAACAGAATGAGGAAGAAGGGAATATGACATCAGAGACGACATGAGAAGGATCTAAAAGCACCCTGGGGAGAAACATGGCACTAAAAGTTTGGTTGGAATTAATTAATGGAGAATTTTAATAGGAACAGTGTGAGAAAGTGACTGTGGTAGGAAAGAGAGGTCTGTACTTACATGTGTAATTAAAGGCTCCATCTTGCAGAGTGCTGAGTCCCCTCAGCTCCCTCTGAAGTCTCAGTGAAAGTGCTCAGACAGCAATCACAGGAATAGGCCCAGTGTAACTGCTGGGAGGCCAATGAGACCTGAGAGGGTAAATAGCCATTTGTTATTCCAGTTAAAGGCCAATACTGTTCTGACAGATGTGACTCTAAGTTTAGGGACAGGTTCCTGGCGGGGTTCACAAAAGCTCGTAAGCAGTCTAGGTGGCTAACTCACATTGATTTTTGAGTACCTGAGACAAAAAATGGCTTATGAGTATGAAAAACAGTCTTTTGTCTTGCCTCTCACCCTGGCTAAAAACATACAAACCAACTTGCACAGCATTTTGTGCAAGTATTAGTTAGTGAATGTGAAAATCTGAACTCCCCATAAGATCTCTAGCTAACACAGAGGCAGATTACCATTTCGTGGGGCCCTGGGTCAGAGCAAGTGGAAGCCACTCTCCACCCCTTCCGCCTGCAGTCCTCCCAATCCCGGTGCTCCTGCTGGGGAACGGGGTTGGGATGTGGAAGTAGGTTAGAGTAGGGTGGGTGGGTGCTGGGTGGGCGGAGCAGGCCAGGGCACGGGGGCACCCATTTTTATGGAACACCCCCCAATTGGCTAGGGGCCCTGGGCATGGGCCCCATTAGCCCAGTGGCGGATTAGCCACTGGGCCAGTAGAATGGCTGACTGATGATTCACTAAGACGGCAGTGCTGATGCCCTCTTATGTTATTTATAGAAAAGTCTCCACCTAGAAAAAGCTGAAATAGGGACAATAGGTTGATTGGGCCTGATTCTTATTTAGCTCTAGTGTAAATTCTCTGAGATCAGAATCAGGCTAACTAGCTCCTTTTACAAACATAATAAAGCAATGTAAAGAATGACTACCGTAAATCCAGTGTGTTACACAAAACTCTTCATTTAATAGACAATTCAAGCTCTCTTTCCTTTTTCCTCTCTCTCTAATAGAAGCAAACTTTAAATCACAAAATATTTATAGAAACGTCTCCCAGGGCTCCCCCAAGAATCTTATGGAATGAGCTACTGACTATCGTAGACACTAGTAAACTTCCCTCTCTGCTTTACGATGAGAACGTCATGGGATCTTGAAGAAAATCATCCCTGTCTGACTTTAACGATTAGCTGATACAATGAATCCAGCAGCAGATGGAATCTGTGCCAAGAAAAAGTGCTGACCCATTCCTGGGAAATGAACAAAACATTCATTTACCAAGCAGAGATTTTATATAAATAGAATGGCAGTCACTAAGAAAGTAAATGGTCTCCTGGGAAGATAAATAGGTGGTTGTGCTCCTGGCGGTAAGAACACAGAGTTGAGAGAATAGTGCTCCCATTTACTTTATTTATAACAACGGGGAAGTATTACTGAGAAGAATTGTTTTCAGAGGTGGTGTTTGCCTGGTCTGTTTGGTTGGGAAGTACGAAAAAGGGCCATAGGACAGCTAGTGCTTGTGTCCACGCCACAGTGCAGCTTAACCCAGTGCAGCTTCCGAGCAAACAGATCCCAATTCACCTCACTCCTACCCATGTGTCTCTCCATTGATTCAGTGGAGATTAACTATCTTCTAGGGGAAATTCTACAGGAAGTCAGACTAGATGATCATAATGGCCCTCTCTGGCTTTAGCATCTATGACTCTCTAAAAGACATATGGTTCTTTCAGATGGATTAGAAAGGTAACTTTACACCACTCCTGAAAGCAGAAAATAAAGTCAGCATCAATGTCATAGTATCTTGATAGACCTATAGTCACAGTTTCTTTTTAAAATAAGCACTGACTATTTACTCAGCACTATACAAGATACAATCAGAGCTCCCAGTCTTGCAAAAATTGAAATATGTCCTTTAGTTTAACTCCTGCCCTAAGAAAGTTATAAATGTCAAAGAGAACATAAGAACAGCTGTACTGGGTCAGTATTCAAGTGGGCAATGCCAGGTGCTTCAGAGGGAATGAACACAACAGGCAATCACTGGGTGATCCATCTCCTGTCATCCACTCCCAGTTTCTGGCTAACAGTCACTAGGGACACACAGAACATGGGATTGCATCTCTGACCATCCTGGCTAATAGCCACTGATGGACCAATCCTCCATGAACTTATCTAGTTCTTTTCTAAATCTTTTTTTTAGGATTTGGCCTTCACAACAGCCCCTGGCAATGAGTTCCATAGGTTATCTGTGCATTGTGTGAAGAAGTACTTCCTTTTGTTTGTTCTAAACCTGCTGCCTATTAATTTCATTTGGTGACCCCTAGTTCTTGTGTTATGTGAAGAAGTAAATAACAGTTCCTTATTAATTTTCTCCACACCAGTCAAGGTTTTATAGACCTCTATCATATCACCTCTTAGTCTCTTTTCCAAGCTGAAAAGTTCCAGTCTTTTTAGTCTCTCCTCATATGGAAGCTGTTTCATACACCTAACAAATGTTGTTGCCATTCTTTGTAACTTTTCCAATTCTATGTTTTCTGAAATGGTGCAACCAGATCTGCACACAGTATTCACGATGTGGGTGTACCATGGATTTATACATAGACATTATGATATTTTCAGTCTAATTATCTATTCCTTCCCTAATGGTTCCTGCACATTGAGTGGATGTTTTCAGAGAACTATCCACAATGATTCGAAGTTCTCTTTCTTAAGTAGTAACAGCTAGCTTATACCCCATCATTTTATAAGTATAGTTGGGATTATGTTTTTCAGTGTGCATTACTTTGCACTCTGAAAATTTAATTTCATCTACCATTTTGTTGCCCAGTCACCCAGTTTTCTGAGATCCCTTTGTAACTCTTTGCAGCCAATATTGGACTTGACTAGCTTGAGTAATTTTACATCCTCATTGTTTACCCCTTTTTCCAGATCATTTAGGAATACGTTGAATAGCTCTGGTTTTATTACAGATCCCTGGGGGACAGCACTATTTAACTTTCTCCATTCTGAAAACTGACCATTTATTCCTACCTGTTGTTTTCTATCTTTTAACTAGTTACTGATCCATGAGAGGACCCTCCCTCTTATCCCATGACTGATTACTTTGGTTAAGAGGGACATTATCAAAGACTTTCTAAAAACCCAAGTACACTATATCCACTGGACTCTCTGTTGCTTTTTACAGATCCAGACTAACAGAGCTACCCCTCTGATATATCCACTGGATCACCCTTGTTTGTCGACACCAACCCCTCAGAGAATTCTAATAGATCGGTGAGGCATGATTTCCCTTTACAAAAGCCATGTTGATTCTTTCCAAATAAATTGTGTTCATCTATGTCTGATCATTCTTTTCTTTACTGTAGTTTCAACCAATTTGTACTGAAGTCATGCTTGCCAGTTTGTACTTGCTGGGATCGCCTCTGGAGCTTTTTTGAAAAATTGGTGTCACATTAGCTATCATCCAGTCATTTGGTACAGAAGCTGATTCACATTTATCACAGTAAAGACTGATGCAAAAATTCATTTAGTTTCTCTGCAATGGCATTAGCTTCCTTGAGTGCTCCTTTAGCACCTCTATCATCCAGTGGCCCCACTGGTTCATGTACATAAAAAAAGTTTTGCTGTTAGTTTTTTAATCTTTTGCTAGTTGGTCTTCAGATTCTTTTTTGGCCTGCCTTATTATATTTTTGCATTTCAATTGCCACAGTTTATCCTCCTTTCTCAGTAGGATTTGACTTCCAATTTTTAAAGGATCCCTTTTTGCCTCTAACAACTTCTTTTATTTTGTTGTTTAGCCACGGTGGCACTTTTTTTGGTCTTCTTACTATGTTTTTTTAAGAGACTACACAAGCCATTGGGAAATCTAAAAAGAAGTGGTTACTTTGGAATGTATTGTTATTTTAATCTCTGTCTCTTCCATTACCTAATGTTGAAGTGGAGAAGAGAGCTGATTTTGGCTGAGGTTTGTGAGCCTCGTGGAAGAAATAATGACGATGATGATGACCTATTGTTTTATACTTTGCACTTTTATAGTAACTTTTAGCTGAGGTTCCCAAAGTGCTTTGCAACACTGCACAAAGATGAGCAATTGGCCTTTCCAGAGAGGCATGCATGGAGCCATCAGATAATAACAGTACCTCGATCTTTTCATCCATGCAACTCAAAGCACTTTACAAAGGAGGTATCATTATCTCCATTTTACAGATGGGGAAACTCTGGCAAAGAGAGGGGATGCAATTTGCCTAAAGTTACCCCGCAGGCCAGTGGCATAACCAGGAATAGAATCCAGATATTCTAAGTCTAGTGCTTTAGCCAGTAGTCCACACTCACTCTGTGCAGACTGGTGAATGACAGCAGATGTGTGAACAAAATCTTGTGATCAACAGTATCAAAGGTACCTAAGATATCCAATAAAATCAGCACAGGTGCTTTACTTGTACCCATAACTAAGAGAAGATCAACTAATTGCAATCCATGCATTTTCTGTTTGATAGCCAGGCCTAAAGCACCACTGTCCTCAGAATAATCTAAGGATGCTAGAAACCCCAAGAGTTGCTTTGATCCAATCTTTTCAATGACCTTTCTCTCTTCACTTCTTCTCCTCCTCCACCCCCAAAAGGAAAGAAATTAGATAATGGTCTACACTTAGCAAGACTGCTGCCATCAAGAGATGGCCTCTTGAGCAGAAGCCTCACCACAGCTTTCTTGAAGAGAGGTGGGTTCTTAGGTTATAATGTTAAATGATCCTTTTCAAGAAAAGAAAAATGCTGAGGTTGATGGAAAGATAGATGGAAAGATGTTCCACAGAGTCAACACATTGACACTAAATTTTCCATGATATTAATAAGTGACCCCATTAATCAGATTAAAATCACTGGAGTCATCCTAATGGTAAACATGGCCCAATCCAGTGAAAGAGATATGTTAAAAGACTTTATATGAGATTTCTCCCCATTCCATACTCACTCAAAAAATGGTCCAAGTTTGATTAGAAGATACAGAACTTTAGCCAATCTTCTGATGAACTTGTTCTGATCTTTGATTTGGAACAAAACCAAATGAGTTTAGCATGTTTTGAGGTTTGGTCGGGAATATTTTGTACAGTTCTTGCACTGATTCTCATTAGTTATACCAACTACAATTCAGTATTTGTAAACTAGCCCACTTTTTAGTTGTTTCACCCTTTTCTTCCAACATAGCTTTGGGGTACATTACCATCCAGTGTAACTGTATTAAAATCTGTGGAGTTACAGATGCAATTTATTTGATCCTTTGCGTGTCTTCTTGCTTGATGTTGGAACATTATACTCTGCCAAAACACTGATCCAAATTCAGTGGTGTTAGCAAGCGCATTTCCTTTCAGCTCAGTGGAGTTTCAGTCACTTACAGCACATGTGAATCTGGTGCAATGAATGAATTGCTTAAAACAGTATGTTTAACTTTCTTTACAAGTAGAGTTGAAATTAGAAAGCTCATCTATGGAGGCAAAATTAAGAGGTGAATTTTTATGACCTTAGTTGCACACTCAGCTGAAAAACTTCCATTAAAAGTAGTGATCTTTGCTTGACTACTATTAATTAACCTAAATTAAGTTGTTTTACATGCAGTAGACTTGGAAATAACACTCCTGAGAATCACAAATGGGTTCTTATTACTGGTAGATAAACTTAAGGGCTCAGTTGGGATAAGCTATGGAAAGTTTGGGTGCCTATCAGCACTTTTTTTCC
The DNA here is from genome assembly GCF_016161935.1 of Mauremys reevesii. Lineage (NCBI taxonomy): Eukaryota > Metazoa > Chordata > Testudines > Geoemydidae > Mauremys > Mauremys reevesii. Next base: position 270,646,925 of record NC_052624.1, read on the forward strand.
CCTCAACCATACTTCTCATACTCTATCCTCTTCTTCCTCCAAATTGTCACAGCTGGGTCATGGGCAACCAAACCTAGTAGTTGAAACCAGAGTCCGCCATCAATTGTGCCAGGATACCAGGAGATAAGCAGCAGAAGACAAACTGGAGATCAGAGCCATGAGTTAGTAATCAGAGTTAGACTAGGTCAGGATACCAGGGGTTCAGAGGCAGGAGACAAACTGGAGGTTGAGATCAATAAGTCAGAAGCCAGGAGTCAAGCATACAGCAGAAGCAGGAAGCACAATGTACACAGTCCATGTACACAGTCTGTGTACACAGTGTACACAGGAAGCACAATGTACACAGTCCATAGCAGGGTGGAACCCAGTTGGTTAGATAGCTTCCTGTTCCTGTTGCTAGCTTAAGTAGGGCCAGCAGGCCAATCAGACACTCTGGAACTCCACCAATGGACATCTGCAGTGGAGCCACACAATGGGGCTGGGCTTCATGGTCCTAGGTCATCTATTGTCCTAGGTCATCTATTGTCAGCAGGCTGCCATATGGAGGGATGGAGCATGGCTTTTTCCCATGAACCTTGCAGGCCTGGATCCAAAACCTGTGGGTCATGACACAAATCTCTTCTTCCATTTTTTTAAACCCCAACAGGCCTCTTTGGGGAATTTTAATGAGGGCAGAGGGAGCAGAGGGGGCAGTGATAATTTTAGAAGTTAGTATACCACTCATCAGGTACAATGCTTTGAAACTTTATGGCACCCATTAATCAATTGCAACTTATTTGACCTAATGACTGAGCAACTGCAATCTGCATAATCTCAGACATTTTCTTAAGCAATCTCAGTTTCCAATAAATGGGCACATCTTTTCTCCCACCCCTCAAAAGAGTGGATGTATTCCATATACCTGTTAGTACTTTCCACTCATTCTGACTTTTACTCTTCTTGGTTCTGGACAGTTGCTGTCTTAAAATTTTGCTGGTTCTGGACCTTCTTCAAGTCAGAGAAAACAGAGAAAGCAAGGCCCTGAAATTCACCAGGGCTAAAGACTGTTGCCAGCTCTGCAGATTGCCATAATTCTGGTATCCAGAGGCAGTTTGGTCCTTTGGCAACCCTGTCCCTTCTCCTTGACCTTCAACAGCCTACTTATCATTGATAAAAACTAAGGACCTTGAACAGGATGGAATTTTGGTTTGAGGCTGGGTTTAGGTTTGGACTGTTTTTTCCTAAACCATTCTCTAATTTTGTGACAATTCAAGAGGAAACTAGAATGTGGACCAGAGTCTACCCTCGTAACCCATGTAAAAAAAACCTGATGTCCAAGAGGGGCTGTACACAGGGCCAGATTTAGGGGCAGATGACCCAGGCAACTGCCTGGGGTGCCAGGCTTCAGGGGCACCAGGTTTGGGGTGCAGTTTTTATTAGCAACAAAGGAGAAAATAGAATGTTTGATGTAATGTGTTTCAGGTATTCCGTATGTGGATTCATTTTTTACAAACCTCCTGGAATGTTCTGGACCTTTGTAAAAATTTCCTGGAACCTTCCAGACTTTCTGAGAACTACATTTTCCTTGAACCTCCTAGAATGTTGTCACCCATGCCCTCACGGGTATATAAGGGCAAGGCGTCGCCAGTCAGTCAGTGAGATATAAGAACAAGGTGAAGTGAAGTGAGAGTCCAGCTACGATATTGAGAACCTTGTTTCATCGTGTATGTGTGAAAGTGTTCTTGTGTTTTAAGACTTGAAGCGAGTAAGTAGCAACTTATAAAGGACATATTTAATAAGAAGCCACAGATATCTATCAAACCCCTATTTATGCAATAGTACAAAAGAAATACTGTTACTTCTTTTGGCAGGCTTAACACATAATGTTTGATGACTTTCTAAGACTGTGGAACATAGACTTTTGCTCTCCCTAGTACTGTCTGTTTTCCTCCAAAGAAAATAAATGATGACTAAGTTCTTCATCTGAGCTGATTTGGCTTTGTGACCGGGTGTGCTATCCACACTGGCTCGGCAAGAACTGAAGTAGGCCAGGTGAGCCCAATCTGCTAATTAGGCTGGAGGCAAGTAATTAGAGAGAAGTTTGCCTGTGAAGGACAGGTGGGGCATCTACAAAAGACAGGATATGGGAAGCAGATGGGGCTGCAGGGAAGGAGTCTGTAGTCACTCCTTGGGGAAAGGGAGGTGTGTTTGGGAGCTGCAGAGATGAGTTGTGTAAAGTTACTCCCTCGGAGGAGGAAGTGATGAGACTGGCAACCCCAGAAGAGTGGGGAGGGCCAGAAGATGTGGAAGCAGCTCAGGAAAGGCGCAGGGAACAGACCTTGGCTGTTGTGTAAAGGGTCCCTGAGCTGGAACCTGGAGTAGAGGGTGGACCCGGGTTCCCTTGACAGCCGCTGCAGGAATGGCATTGGGAAGCAGAAGACTGCCTGAGGCTGCTGGAGAGCAGGAACACCTCCCCACTTGGCCAGAGGGCTGAGTCACGAAGAGGGCAGCTGCGGCTCCTGGGAGTGGCTGCATAGGAGAAATTGATGGGATGTAATGGTTGAAAGGGGCATCAGCCTGACCGAGCTAATCCCCAGAACTGCCAGCAGGCGGCACCATCCAGCAGTGAGTCAAGCAATCTGCTTTCAACTTTTTATTGTCCTTGCACATTATAAATGCGATCAAGACACAATTACTTTTATCTAAGGTACCATTAATTTTTAGTTCTGTGATCAGTTCCTCTTTCTGTCAAGACAAGGTCTAATATAGAATTCCCTCATGTTGGATGAAACACGTTTTGCGTTAGGAAATTGTGATCTATAATATTTAGAAATTCCAAAGATGTTTTAGTACTGGCAGCATGAGACCTCCAGTGTATGTCACTCAAACTGAAGTTCCTCATCATCACATAGCTTTTATTCCTACACATTATAGATATGTGCAAAAGGAAGCAGTCATCCTGTTGCCTACTGTGATTTGGTGGTATGTAGCTGACTCTAATACCCCATCTTGTGATTTACCTGGTAGGACACTGATCCATAAACATTCACAATCATTTTCCTCCAAGTTATCAAAGAGTCAGAAACAGGTAATGCCATTTTTGACATGGAGTGCCACTCCCTCTCTCCTTTTGCCCACTCAGTCCTTCCTAAATAGGTTATAACTATTGATTTTAATAATGTGAATCATCCCTCCAGGTTTCAGTCATACCAACTAGATGAAATTTATGCTCATAAATGAGCAATTCCAATTCCTCTTGAGTGTTAGTTACCAAGGCTCCTGGCATTGATGTATAGCCAATTCAAGAACTTTTCTTTTTGTCCTTTGGTTCCTTGCTTAATTTTATTCTCAACATCTTTATTTTGGGGCTAACTACAATCTGAAAGAAAAAAGAAAAAACAGTGAATTCAAACCCCTGGGTTGCCTGAGACATCTTCAGCAGAACCCCACCCATCAGCTCAGGGCTTGTCTCCATGCAGCCAGTCCTTCTGGTCAATATTCCTGGGCCTACCTAGCCTATCACTGGTAACAAGCTGTCTCAGGCTCTTGGCTGGAATCAGGCTTCCCTCGGCAATGAAGAAGCAATGCTCTTCTCTGCTTCCTGGTCACCCCTGACTGAGTTGGGCCTCTTCCTTTTAAGTCCCCTCTCCACTCCTGACAACTGCTGCAGAGGTAGCAGGATGAGGTAAATTGTGTCCTTGTTATCCCCCTCCCTGCCCGCGTGGGGCATAACTAGCCAATACCCAGATTGGTACCCTTTGGGAATACTTTGCATTTAACAGTTTGTTTTTCCTCAGAGCTTCTCATCTTATATTAAATTAGCCCAAGGATGATATATGGGCCTTTAAAAAACAAAGTAGAAAAAACTTAAGAGTTATTCTTTTTATTTTAAGAGCTTACAGTAGCTGCAGCTGAATGTTGTACTTTAGGTTTTGCACCAAAAGAAAAGAGGAAAATAAGTCATTTTATAGATAGAATAGGTCAAAAATAAAAATTTTCAAGTTTGTTTGCCATCTTCAGAGTTCAAAATGGACCCATTTTTTGTTTTTCACTGAATATTTTCCTAAACTTTTTATTGCACTATTTCTCTAAATGTTGAGAGACTTTTTTATTTACTGAAAGCTGGGTTAAACAAGAAATCTGATAATCATTTCAGTACTTCTGATTTTTTTTTTAAATTTATTTACCCAGTGTTTTTGGTAACCAATCATGGTTTCAATAACAATTTCAAGTTTAAAATGAATGAAAAAGAAAAAAGGTTGATAATGTCAATTTTTCATACACAAAAAATCAATTTTTAAACTAGACTTTTTTGCAATGGAAAAAATTCTTTGGTCAGAAAAATGTCAACCAGCTCTGATTGTTCAAGGATTGATCATGCACCCATTGGAATCAATGGTGCAGCTCTCATTGACTTCTGTGGTGCAAGATCAGGCACTAAGCCTGGCAATCTGTGGAGCTACTCATCTGAAAAGATATCACATAATGTTGAAAGTTGCAAGACCACATGCTTCCCTCCTATTTGGACCTGAGAGGAGAAAAATGATTCAGAAACCCCCCAAACCTGCAGGAGAGTGGGAACACTGTCTCCATGGCATTCTCCTGCATGCCTCCAAAGACTGCAGAAGCTTCTCTAGAAGAGAAACATGGGGTAGGCACTCTGCACGTCAGGAAAGGTTGGAGCTCAAACATGAGGGATAAAGACAGAGGGAAGAGTGTCTCTCTCCATGATATTGGCTCCCTGTGAATTTTATACTTACCTGTGTAATATAATGCTGGCCCATTCCTGTGCAGGTGCCTTTCCCAATGTAACTCAAAAGGAAATGTTCATGGAGAGCCATAGGGACCATAGGTACATGGTCAACTACGTAAACCAAAGGAGCAGTCTGAAGGAAGCTTTAAGAGTGAGAACTCAGGGGATTCCTGTCCCCTTTCCTGCAGAGAAGATAACTTGACTCTTAATCATTACACAGAAAAGATATATAATATGTGTGATGCTCTGAACCTCAGGGGAACACCCTGCACCCCCAGGTTAATCCTTATAATATGATTGTGTGGTATCCAATGCAAAATTTGTCATGTCAGGTGTCTTCGGAAGGCTCATGACGCACTGACCATTGTTGTTACAGTGATGTTATAGGTTGTAATTTCATGTATATAGGGTATGAGGATGAAAATGTATCCTCATGGCTTAAAACAAGCCCAGGCAAAACTCTCCAGGAGCAGAGGGGCAGTTCACACCTCATCAGGGCATGTACAGGACAGACCCAGCCCAGCCTCACAGGAACAAAGGACACTGGCCTAGGCAGCAACAAAGGATCTGTTGGACTCTCAGGTGAGTCACCCCCCTTCCCTTAGTCAGTTCGGAACTACAATGAGGTAATGCTCATCTGATTCTGAAGCAGGGGGAGCCAAGAGGGAAGAAAGAAGATGATAAAAGGGGGAGACATTTGCCATGCTCTCTCTCTTCCACCTCCATCTACAGACATCAACACACAGTGACTGAAGCGCTGATCAAAGGGGAGAGCCTGGCTGAAGGGCAACCAACCAGCCTGTGGTGAGAAGCATCTAAGTTTGTAATGGCACTAAAAGTGTTAAGATCAGCTTAGAATGCCTTTTTGTTTTTATTTCATTTGACCAAATCTGACTTGTTGTGCTTTGGCTTATAATCACTTAAAATCTATCTTTTGTAGTTAATACATTTGTTTTATTCTACCTGAAGCAGTGTGTTTGGTTTGAAGTGTGTCAGACTCCCCTTGGGATAACAAGCCTGGTATATATCAATTTCTTTGTTAAATTGACAAACTCATATAAGCTTGCAGCATCCAACGGGCATAACTGGATACTGCAAGATGGAGATTCCTAGGTTGTGTCTGGGACCGAAGATATTGGCTAGTGTCATTCAGTTGCACAATCCAAGCAGCGGCTGGCCAAAAGTGCTACTCACTTAGCTGGGAGCAGCTTACATGCTAAAAGCTGTGCATGAATAGCCCAGGAGAGGGGGCTCTCACAGTGGAGCAGGGTAAGGCTGGCTCCCAGAGTCAAGGATTGGAGTGACCTAGCAGATCACCGGTCCAGATAACACCAGGGGAACATTACAATATGGCATGGGTTAAACATAACTAATTGCTGGTGTAACTCCATTGAAGGCAATTTTCCAGGAGGAATTTACAGCCAATGTCCTAAAATGTTTAATATCATTTGAAGTTCGCTTAGCTAGACAAATCATTAATAAAATGTATTATAGTAAAATCAAGGATTCCTTAGACTGAGTTTTTTAAATCCTGCTCAGGTTCAGGGCTGGATGTACATTCTACTGTCCAGTCAAATCCATGTTTTTCTAGATTTTTGTCTCTGAAATATTCTTGAAATTCTATGCACTGATCATCTTAGCCACGGTTGTTCTTTCTTGTAACATGTAAAGAGACTGATGTGTAAGTCTAAATGTACCATACAGAACCCTTAGTGATGTGAGTAACCCCTGATGATACAGGTAGCCCCACTGAACGCTAATAGGATCAATAGGGTGAGTATGGATTGCTGATGCAAATAGAAGCTGCAGGATCAGCTTGTCCCTGGCCTTCATGCCAGGTCCTAACAGACCCAGAAAAGTTCTGTGCTCAGGGGATGGCAAATCAAGTGCCTGGGAGCACAGCTGAAATATTTATATATTCAGCCTAGTTGCTAGGAAACATAAAGTATTTTAAAGTATGTGAGGTTACAAGGCTACCCTAAAGTTAGACTAATCCTGTGTAGCATCTCTATGGCAACCAGGAGTGAACGGCATGTGAGGTGAAAGTAGAAGGGAAGATAGCATAATCATCAGCAATAAATAAAGCTTGACAGGGCTTAGTCCGATTATGTTGTCAACCTGTTAAAGAATGCGAGTGCCCTGCTATAGTTCAACCACTTGGCTGGGAACAAAATTTTCCCTTTGCAGGTCCTGAGGAAATGACATTTTAAAAGTAGAAAGATAATGTCTGATGCTGTGGATTCTGACAATTGGAAGGGTCAAATGAGGGAGGGATGACATGAGAATAACCCCTATGCATGCTACATAATAAAAGCCTTCTTCCTTAGTACTTACTAGCTTGAACCAAATTTCCATAGCAGATCTAACTACATTGCCCACCCTGGAAACCTTTCCAGTTTCGCCTGGGATAATGAGATGATGTTGCCATATTATTTGCAGGGTTCCCTATGAACCATTTAAACACTGTGTATGGAATTCAACCAATGCTGTGATAATATTAAAGTAGTTAAGCTAACTCGATATTATCACCCTGTAGACAGGGTTCACCATTAAAAAGTCAGTTTTGCCAACAGTTAATTCATAGTGACATATGGTATTTATTATACTGTATTAGTGCTCACAGACCCTAACCAAGGTCAGGCCTCCATTGTGCTAGGTACTGCTGAAACAGTCCCTGCCCTGAAGAGCTTACTGCCTAAATACCTGGGCAACAGAGGTACAGAAAAATGAAGCATCATGCCCCAGGCCACATGGCAGGTATGGTGGAGTCACCATCACTGGTGGTTTTTAAATGAAAATTGCTGCTCTGTTCAAACAAGCATTAGTTCAGGGAAATCGTATGGCCTGTTCTATTCAGGAGGTCAGACTAGACGATCAAAATGGTCCCTTCTGGCCTTATAATGTCAGGGCCTTAGCTACAGGACTATATGAGATATCACAGGTTTCCCGTCTGCTCTGAACTTCATAGAGTGTGAATGATTAAAGACCATTCGAGTGAGTGAGAGATCACAGAATTGGGCCCCAACTTCTCACGTGCGCTTATTCAAGGCCTGGTCTTGCACCACTGACTTCAATGGGAGTTTTCCCCTTAAATTCAGTTGGACTGGCTGGTAGTGCAAAGTACCTTTGGAAGTTCCCCTCAGTCTTCTGCACTGGTGGCCATACTCGTTCTTGACTCTGCCATCTCAGTGAAGATTTGCTGCTGCTTTGCAGACCCCTGAAGGAATGTGCACTAAACAGTTGGGGCTAGTCCTCTGCATCATGAAAACACAGCGGGGTTGCCCCAGATTTGCAAGGAGGCAGTTAATGGGGGCAAAAATTGTCCCTTTTAATTTATTTTTGTTTCAGAACAATTCTACCATAGCTAGAACAGCCATTAGAGCTGGCGTCGGCTGAGCTAGCTGTGTGGTCTATCTATCTAATGCACTTATATGGCCCCTATTGTCAGAAGTATCTGAGTACCTCACAGACATCTCTGTATTTATCCTCACAACACCCAGTGAGGTGGGGAAGTGTGATCATTCTCATTTTATAGAGGGGAACAGAGGAGACTGAGATGCTAATTGACTTGTCCAAGGTCACAGAGTAAGTCTGTGGCAAAGCAGGGACTTGAATCCTAAGCTGAGGTTCTAACCACTCTACCATCCTTCCTCTCGGTCATGTTCTTCTATGAAACCACCAGGGATGGGAAGATCACTACTGTTCACCACAGCAGCTTTGCCTTTATGACAGAGTATGGACATCGCAGTGGACTCCACTGCCCTTGAGACAAATGAAATAAAAAATAATCCAAATTCTGACAAACACTGAGCCTGACTGAAAACTCACTGAAGTCAATGGGACTCTTACCATTGACTTCAGCGAGCTATGGATCAAGCTCATTGTGAACCGCAATAAAATATTTAACATTCACATAGAGAGTCAATATGCCATAGTACTGCATGGAGAAGTTCTCATCATAGACTTAAGCTAATATGTTACGACAGTCAAAGTATTATCTGAACTGAGGATGCAGAACTATTTTGTGCTCAAATCAAGATATGCCAGTTCTTAAATATATTTATCATATTTATGTTATAATTTACATTTCCCATATTAACATATTTCATACTTTGTTTACTTGGATTGATGGTGAATTTTTTTCTGAACTAAATCCAAGGATCTCACTAATTAAAATAATTTTTTTTCCAGATTAAGTTGCTCAAAAAAAGCTCTTAGTTTTGAATGTAATTGGGCAATTATGATATGTTAAGTAAATAAGAACTGACTGTTCAAAGTGCCTAATTATGTTGGTTAATTATAAGTTTAAATCCAGAGGAGCTATAATTAACAAATTACTGCATATTTTTATTAATATATTAAAACTTGGAAGAAATGTAGATAGGACTTGATTTGAAGTCTATAGAAAGAATCCCATTGACTTCCATGGGCTTTGGATCAGGCCCATGCAATAAACAGGCAGTGCTTTGGGATCCAGGATTGAAGGCATTGTATAAAAAAGATTATTTGTTATCTTCAAAGGGATACAATCCAAAATTGCGGTGGGTGAGCAAGATGCTATCAAAATGAAGAGGGTAGCTTGAAAGTATTTCCAGTCCGGAAGCTTCATTGCCTGCAGATCTTTTTTTGTGGCGCATAGCATCGGCCTTCTAGGGGAAGGAACAACTTGCTATTTTAAGCCTGTGAAGACTGTTATCAAAACATTTCCAGCCCTTAATTGGCTCTCCGCTTTTAAGCTTCCAGTTAGGCTTCAGCTACAGGAAGAGCTTCATTTTTTAATAAAAGCTGCTTTACAAAAAAAATCCACCTGCGTCTTTTAATTAATTAATTTCTAAAAAACTCAGATTTAGGAGAGATTTCATTCCACGGTGTGCTCATATCCCCCCTCCCTATGTCACCTTTGTCGGGGGGCTTTTATGTTTTAAATACCTGCATGTCGTGCTGTTTTCATTCAACGTGCAGTGTTGGGCAAGGTTGGTGGATTTTTTTTTCCTTTTTGCTTGCTGCATTAAAATGTTCTCCAAGGATGAAATTTCTCATTGTGCAGAGTGGAGGGGCTGGGGGGCAGAGGACAGCCCAAGGTCCTGGGGAACATAGGTCTCATGCTGGGCTTCTACATGGGGCCGAATTTCACCATAAATGAACTGATATTAATGAAACTACCTAATGGAACTATATTCTGATGAGATATTTACAGAAACCTTGAGTTATTCTACTTTAAGAATAAATATTCTTTAATGCCTAAAGAGTTAGACTAGATGACCCTTGTGGTCCCTTCCTGTCCTATGATTCTAATTAATCTCAGGACAGATTGTTTCTGATGCTAGCATAGTTGCATGGATTGGGAAAAAGCACAAGACCACCTCCCGCACAAACACCCTGAGTGGAGGCTGTGGCACTACACCTCATATTCTTTACAGAGATATTGTTATGATGTCAGTATGGCATAACTAAGAGTGGTTTATGCAAGATGGGTCTTGTGAGATATTGGAAAGGTTACGATTTACTGAATATGATTATCCTATTTGTATGCATCTATCATTTTTGTATCTAAATTTAGGAAGATTGACTATACATCTGTACTACAAAAGTGTTTGCACCTGGGGAATGCCCTCCAGACAAAATACAGTCAGTCTGGCTGGTTGGAAACAAGTCAATAGACCATTAGGGAGAACAATAGGTCTTTGAAGGTGCTCATCTCCCACCTTCCTCGGATGCTACAAACAGCCTTTGACTCATGGCTGCTTTGAATGTATGGCTCCCAAGGGACATGAAATACGTTCAGTGTGTGTGGGAATTGGGGCAGGATGTGTTTATCATTATAGAGCCAAAGAAGGGGCTGGGGAAAAGGTATGAAGACAGGCAGATGCTAGGAAAAAGCAAGGATGCAATGGCAACATGTCAGACAAAGCAGACCTTGGCTCCTCATCCTCAGGAACATGGCCTGGAACCCAGTGTAGAGGGTGAGCCTAGGTTCCCCTACTAGCCACTGGGATGGTGGTGGGAAACCCCCTGATGCAATGGGATAAAGACAATTAAAAGCCCTGAGAAAAGGGTGTGAGGAACATGGTACCCAGAGTTGAGGGCTGAAGACCGGATATAAGTGTTGGGACTATTATTTGTTTGACGTTTTGTTACCCTGGAAGGGGTGGAACTGGAACAGAATGTGTCCAGAGGGCCAAGCCATGAAGAGACAGACAACCAGAGTGACCGTCAGCATGGGGTGCTAGAGAGGAAAGAGCTGCTATGCCACACCCTGCCATGAGAGGGCGCACCAGCAGTGAGTTTACTCTTCTGCACTCCCCAAAGCTCAGCCCTGAGGTCCATGTCCATAAGCCTACCCTCACCATACACTAGAAATGCCCTTCAATCCGTTCCTGCTATGCACTCCTCACGGCTGGCTGCCAAGATAGCTGACACCTTCCTGAGCATGCCAGGGAGGGAAAGGGCAGCAACATGGGCAAGGTCTCCTCTCCCTTGCCCACAGTGCAGCCATGCTGGAGCAGCCTTAGACTTATCAATGATTTGGGAGCATGTAACTCAATCCACAGTAACTGGCTGGGACCAATGAACTAGTAATATGCCCCAAGCTACTAGGGCACTACTAGTAATGCTAGGGGATGTTAACTCCAGCACCTTGGCCAAATTCTAGTTGGGGTATTACATTACACCCACCTTCAATTTCCATTGGCTGGAGTACAACATTCTTCTTCACTTGGGACCTGATCCAGATCCCCCAGGCTGAAAAGTACTGTCTGGACTTAATGAGAAAGGGATTTACAACTGGGCTTCATTGACATATCACTATGACTGAAGTCCACAGCATTTCACAAGTTGCTCCTCAGTTTAAATCCTTCCAACCTGTGCTCTTTTTTTTATTCATTATGTGCTAATTGTACCATAAATGGAAACTCAGATTAAATTTTCACATTTCCTTTTTAGGGGGCATGATCTGCAATGCATAGGTACACATCTTTATGTAGAACACTACCAATTTCATCATTCGTTTCACAAGTAATTCCACTGATAAAATTCACACCAGGCTTAAACATTCCTCATTGTGTGTTCCATTCATTGCTTAACTTCTTAGCCTTTTACAGTTTTCACTGATTTATTGTATCACTGTTGGACAGTGAAATTAGAGTATTCACTAAGGAACAAGCAACTTTTTATTGACCTATTATCCTTCCATCTGAGTTGAGTGTTGGTCTGCTGGTGGTTAATACTTACACTATACATTATCCCTCAAAGAAAGAAGTGCTGTTTTGATTAGTATCTGTTGTAGTCTTATCAAGGAAGACTAAAATACCAAGGTCATATTTCAGCAATAGAGTTTACTCCTACAAATAAGTGGCAGATATTTTCTTAGGATCATTCTTCCTCTGCAATGGAGTTATCCTTGATCTTCCCATGATAAGAAAAAAATCTTTTGATCAAGAAGAATCTGTTAGAAGTATTCAAACTAGGCCACTTTTTTGTGGTTTGCTTAAACTTTAAAGAATTTCAATAGTCCATTTTCATCTGACTGGAATTGTTCTATTAAACTGAACAGATACACAAAGTTTATGCAGCAACCCTTCAAGATTTAGCCTTGTGATTAGTTAAGGGATCTAGAAGTCATGACCTTTGGGTTCCAATCAGTGGTTCTCTGCCACTGATTTGCTGTATGACCTTGGGAAAGTCACAAAGGTGAGGGAGGAGACAAAAGCAGAGAGTTATATCATCATGTACAGATCGAATGAGCAACTACAAAATGGGAATAACTGGTTAGGTGGTGGTACTGCTAAAAAGGATCTGGGGGTTATAGTCGATCTCTAATTGAATATTACTCCCAGGGGACTTCTGCACAAAAAAAATTAAAAATTCTGCACAGAATATTTTCAAATTCTGCAAAATTCTGCATATTTTATTTGTCAAAGTAACACAATATAATCACACCAGTTTTGATTATTTTAGTCATTTATTTTACAATACCTGTCAGCAAGTATGTTACTATCAATGGAGACAACAAAAAAGATTCAGAAAATGTTTTTTAACAAATAGATTCCTTATTAGGAATGTTAATACAGAACTCTGAGTAATAATTTGTTTAAATGACAATACAGAACCATATTTCCTGCACCCCTCAGAGCAGTGCAAAGGCTTGTGGGAGTCAGGGGTAACAGAGGAGCTGAGGAAGAGGGAAATAATTTCTGGGAAGGAGTCTGGGTGTGAACTTGAAAGTTTGTTAGCTACAGATGGGAAAAGTATGGAACAGGTTTTTTGAGGGGAGCAGAGTGGGACAGTTAGGAAGTTTCCCCCATAGAATCATAGAATCTCAGGGTTGGAAGGGACCTCAGGGGGTCATCTAGTCCAACCCCCTGCTCAAAGCAGGATCAAACCCAACTAAATCATCCCAGCCAGGGCTTTGTCAAGCCTGACCTTAAAAACCTCTAAGGACCCTGCAGACCCTGGCTGACCCCTAGCCTCTCCCATTTAGTCAGGCACATCTGCCCCTGTCCCTATACCCCTATGTGTCCTTGCACCCTCTGGCCACTTTTATCCCTCTACCCCCACTCAGACAGCCACTCCTCCATCCCCATGTGGCCTTTCACTCCTTTTCCCCGTCCCCATGTGTCCTTGTGCCACCTGTCCACTTGTATCCCTCCACCCCACTCAGACACCCACTGCCCCATCCCCATGTGGTCCTGCACTCCCTCCTCCAGTCCCCAGGTGTTTGTGCCCCCACTCAGTCACCCCCTGTCCCCATGTGTCCCTGCACTCCCTCCCCCACTGGCCCTGCACCTCCACTCCCATTCAGCCTCTGACACAGTCTGTCCTCCCCCACTAGCCCTTAAGAGCCCATGTCTGACCCCACAGCAACCCCATGCTGTCTGTCTCCCCATAGCCCCTGTCTCCTGACCTGGCCCAACAGGTGCTGTGAAGAAGGCAGGCTCTTTCTCTTCCCTAGGTGGCTGGGAGCTGCTGCTGTGTTATAGTGCCACAGTGCCCTCTGGTGGGCAAAAGGCAGAACTGCAGTAAAATTCCAGCAGAAGCTTTTTTCTGCAGGAAAAAAAAGAAAAATGTGTGGCTAATTAATTATGTTAATTATGGCACAGAAGTCACCTAGAAGTAGAATATAAATCAACAATTCAATCCACTTGCTAAAAAGGCTAATATAATTCTAGGATGTTTCTGCAAGAATGTCATATATAATATGCAGAATATAATTGTCCCACTTGGCACTGGTGAGGCCTCGGCTAGAGGATTTTTTCCAATTCTGGGCACCACACCTTAAGAGAGAGATGAAAAAACTGGAGAGAGTCCAAGGAAAGCAACAAAAATAATAAAAGGTTTAGAAAACCTGACCCATGAGGAAAGGTTAAAAAACCTGGGCATATTTAGTCCTGAGAAAAGAAGACTGAGGGAGGAACCTGATATCAGTCTTCAAACATGTTAAGCACTGCTATAAAGAGGAAAGTGATCATTGTTCTCCATGCCCACTGAAGGCAAGACAAGAAGTAATGGGCTAAATCAGAGATATTAGGAAAAACTTTCTAACTATAGGGATAGTTAAGCACTGGAATAGGTTAACAAGGAAGGTTGTGGAATATCTGTCATTGGAGATTTTTAAAAACAGGTTGGGCAAACACCTGTGAGGGATGGTGAAGGTACACTTGGTCCTGCCTCAGCAGAGCAGGGCTGGACTAGATGATCTCTCAAGATCACTTCCAGCCCTACATCTCTATGATCAGCAGCAGCCTAGAGTAGCTAGTTTGGGTATTTTCAATTTTTTGGTTTGGATTGCCAAAAGAGACTGAAACCTTTTCCCCCTTTTTCAGTCCTTAGTGGATAATCACATAAGTCATTCTCTGAATGGGTTTCTCTTGCTGCCTACATTTACTCTGGTAAAAGTTATTGCCTCCCACCCCCCATTAATAACAGGAGAGATGGAGATGAGTAGATTTAAGAAAATGAGGCACTTTTTGGGGGCAAGATAATGAGTAAAGTTTATTCTGCCTGGCAATCCTCATTAATCCCAAAGGAGGCCAGTTCATCACTTCCCAGATGACCTTGAGAGTTTTTGCTTAAAACTTGTCCAGTAAATTATTATACGAGCCACAATTATAATTCTCTGCATAGTCCATCATTTAATCACAGGATTCCCCACCTGCCCCATCTTCTATTTATGCTTCCCTGTTCTGTCATCTGTAGAAAGCTGAAAAGAGAAACTTTCAGACCATCCACCCAAGAAGGATAAAAATAAGAGCCCCCGTGGGACTGTACAGAGGAAAGCCCTTGGTGGAATGGACAAACCTGTTCTACCTATAGCACAGCAACATCAGACAGGTGTGCAAATGGAATGATTAAGACAGAAGGATGATCTCATGGTCAAGGAACTGGACTGGGACTCGGGAGAGAGTCACTTCTTGGCTCTGCCAGAGACATCCTGTCTGGCTGCAGGCTACTGTGTAATCTCACTGTGCCTGTTCCTCATCTGTACATGAAGGTAACGCTGCCTCCTTTCTCCCATGCATTATTGGTATAGATTGTAATCTCTCCTGGATAGGGACTATCTCTAACTATGTGTGTGTGTCAACTGTCTAGCACAGTGGGGCTCCAGTTTTGGTTGGGGCTCTCTAGCCAATATTATAAAGCAAACAAAGTAGTAATTTTATTGAACTTTATATACAGTTACAGGGTCTGATCCTACACACATGATGAGTAACTTTAGTTAGGTGAACTCAACAAGACTGTTCATCTGCATAAAGTTACTCACAGGCAAAAGAGTTTGTTGGACTAGCCTCATTTCTATTTATTCTGTCTTAATGGAGTCCAGGTCAAGGCCCTGATCCTGTGGGGTCCGGACTACTCTACACCTGCCATTGAACACTCTTGGTATGGGACACTTGGGATTTATCCACATGCGTCCTTGGTCCATATGCATCCATTTTCACTTCTCTTTTTGGCCTTGGGCACCTTGGACTCTTACACTGAGCCCCTGGATCTGGGATCTGTTGAAAGAGAATAAATATAAATCTCATGTGATTTGAACAGTTACTTTATAGATAGTAGCTCCATAGGAGGTGTGGCTCCTCAGCACTGCTCGGATTTGTGTCTCTGTAGCTATAATACATAAGAATTTCTAAAGCACCTACCACAATGGTATCTAAGTACCTCAGTTCCCAGTGATAAAGATTCTGCAGCTGATCCTTAACTGACAATTCTATCGACTGAGAGACAAATCCTGAAATCTTTACTAAGGTTTAATCAAATCCTAATCAGGCAAAGTCTCAATGGTTGTACTCAGGTGAGCAATTTTTATTCAATGTTTGTAAGGATTCTATACTCGGGCTCTAAATATGGACCTCGGAATTTGGCCCAATAAGCCAAATAAAATTCAGCTCATTCTCTCACAGGTCAATAGGCTCTGCAGTGGTAATAGTAAGAAAAAACAAAGAGGTGACTCACAAGCAGTTGAAGTAACATGGGATCATTTTTACAATCACTTTTCTCACTGTATTTTATACATTCCACGAATGGATTCTCAGTTGCATTAAAGTCCAGTTCAGTGATCCCTAATAGAAACAGAGATGGCAGGGAAGGAAGCAATGAGCTCATACTGCATACCTGGGATACACATTTCTGCCACCTCTATCTTTTTTTACAGATTACAATATCCTATACTGGAATGTTAGGGGTTCTAGGTTCCAAACCTGACTGTGAAAATTCACAACCCCTTTGGCCTCATTTTACCCATCTGCAAAATGGATTTGCCCACCCCTGTTGTGAGGCTGAATTAATTCATATTTGTAAAGAGTTTGAGAGCAGTGGGCGAAAGGTGCTATAAAAATGCAAACGGTTTTTTTATTATTGTAGACGAGTTCTCAGCAGAGTAAAATGCAAAACAGCTTAAGCATGAATAAATCTGTACTTTGCAAATGCTGCATATATTTACTGTGGCTAGTAAGTGCTGGTCTGCCTCATCCTTTCAGCTGTGGAAATAATCACTCGGCACTAATTACAGCTTTTCTCATCTGAAAACAGGTGTGCTGCGTATCTGTGCAAGTTCTAGAAAGCTGGTGGCAGTTTGTCATTTTGGTGTTGACACATTGGTACATTAGGCTTCACAACGTAATGACACGATACCATGAAATGATGACGTGAAAATTAGTGTGTTCACTTCTCTCCCCTAATTTGGTGCCATCAGTAAATGTAACTATCTTACAGATTTGTCCTTCGCTCTAGGTCATTTTCTACACAGGGCTTTAAACAGAATGCTTCAATGGATTGACTTGAATGTTTTCCTGAATTGGATACATGCAGATCGCTTTGCAGACGATGACCTGGCCTTAGTTATTCAAGCTTTTGTCACTTCTTATCTGGACTATAGCAATGCTATATATCTGAGCATGAAGATAACAGCCCTTAGCAAACTCTAGCTATCACAGAATGCTGCAGGACATCTCATCAGCAAAAGAGGACATCAGATCGGTCCTCTGCCTCTCTATAGAGTCAAGTCAAGTTCAAGGCCTTGGTCCTTATTCTCAAGGTACTTCATGCTCTAGGCCCAGGATATCCAAAAGATCACTGGAAAGTCTAGGATGAGGACTGTGGTCAACAGATCTGCTGTTCAGGTACAATGGAGCTGTCCACAGCAAGGTTAAATCTCCAGGGCTGCCCAGGGGTGGGGGGGGGTCCCCACAAGAATATAGTATTCTATGGTATTGCAATTTTTTTTATGGAAGGGGCCCCCGAAATTGCTTTGCCCCAGGCCCCCTGAATCCTCTGGGCGCCCCTGTAAATCTCATTAGTGCAGGCTGTGAAACACATTCCAACAGGATCTAAGACCTGCCCGAAACATCACCATTTTCCATTCCAAGACCCAGGGGCCTGACTCTGACCTGCCTGCATATTACAGCAAACATTATATAGAACATCCTCACAACATTCCTACTGGGGAGAAAGAACGACAAATGCTAATCATCTTGCTCATTGCACGACTGGGAGGCCCTCGGATACTGTGGTGATGAGGGCGAGTTAAGGACCGGAACAGAATAGACATAAATCCTCTAACAAGCTCCCGGATGTGCCTCTAATCCGTTCATTATGCACTCCCTCTGTAGCCTTTCCTGTCTGATCAGGTGAAGGAGTTACCAGCGAGGTCTTATACCACTCTCCAGAACTCTCACAGCCCTCTCCCCACCAGCATATGGGGCATGGGAGGAAGGAAAAGGGTAAGCCCAGATCGCTGTTGCACCCAGCTATTCCCAGCTGGCTTACCAGGCCATGAAGGCCTCAGCCAGACAATGTAGATTGGAGTATACATGGAGTATAAGGCTATTCTATGCTCTCCCAGGACCAGCACACAAAAACTGGTCAGCACTACATCCTCACAGCAGGATGTAGTAAATGGCTATTTAGCACATGCACACCTATTGGGTAGAGCTGGGTGAAGACTCATTTCCACAGATATACAACTCTGGGAAAAAGCTGGCCTTTCATATTTCCGTGGTCTGTGCACAACTCTCCTGTAACAGCAGCAACCGGCTGCGGTCACTAAACGTAATGAAATGTCGAGGCTTTGTTGCATCTCTCCCCAGTAGCCTGCCTGAGGCTGGATGTTCTGAGGAAATATGATAGGGCAACAAATGTGCGGTTAGCGTTCTTGGGTTTCATAAGTGGGCTGGAAAGTGCCAGTGGACTAATGACTCATTCTCTCTCTCTCCAGAACATAGACAGGAACAGCAGGTGTTTATTTTTTTTCCTGCTGCTGCTGCATTTAGGAAGAAATATGTGTTGGAAGATGGAGAGAATAATAAAAAGATACATTTTTGGACATGACACAGATAACTTGTGATGAGTTGATCAAGAGAGACTAAAGCAACTGAATTTTCAAAGCAAACAAAGCTCGCTGAACAGTCAAAAAGAGAAACAGCATTTCATACAGGCTGTTTAACATTAATATATGTTTGAACCAGCATCTGTGAGTCCACAGAGGCACAAAAATCCAGCCCCCAAAATCAGCTACAGTGGGTCAGGAACATGCAAAAGTGCATAAAAGAGATTGTTTAATAACCAAATGTTTTGAGCAATTCATAATAAAACAATAAGAAATACTAGAATAATAGGACAATTTAGCACTTTGGCCCAGAACCTCAAAAGTATTTAGGTGCCTAACTTCAACCAATGGGGCACTGAAGCACAGAAAAGACTCACTCAAGATTGCTCAAGAAGTCTATGATGGAGCTGAGAACTTATCCCAGATCTCCAGAGTCTATTCCAGTGTGTTAACCACAAGACCTTTCTTCTGCCTCCCTATGTAACTGCTAAGTATATAATTAGGAGATTACATATATATTTAGAATCAGACTTGAACTAAGATTAAAATGGAGGCATTGACAAAAAACCATATGGAGGCATTTTGCATGTTCAGTATACTGTATCTGCACATGCTAATCAGGTAATTGCATACAGAAGTAACTGTTTGCACACTCAAATGGTGCAACCACATTTTTGCAGATGCCTTAATTATATTCACTTCTGATAATCTAGCCCTTAACATCTTCCTCTTCGCACTCTCACCTCTTCTGTAGTTAACTATGAACAGCTATAAGCTTGAATAATAGCCCCTTTCTCAAATATACTTCTGTATCAGGGTCATCTTTATACTCCCTCCCTTCCTGCAGATCTTAATTCCTTTTCCTAAGTTGAGAAACTTGAGAAGGGAAAATGCCCTGTTCTCTTGTTGTTGTTACCTTTGTTTATGAACTGGTTACCAATGCTCCAAATTAATTTCTGCTCCAAACTAATTTCTCTCATACATTTTCCACATCATTAATTGTGTGAATTTTCTGTGCTTGGAAGGCTGTTTATCTGTGTTAAAATGCAGAATCTGTTAGCCAGTCAGAATAGGAAAAAAGACCAGATGGCATCAATAACTTAATATACTCCCTAGCTTATGCTCCTGCATGCATCTAATAGCTGGCTTAAGTGTTAGCCAGTAATATTCTTTCTGTGCAATTGTTTGTATAGTTTACATTTTAATTAACCATATGTCCTTAGGGAGATACTGAAAGTATGAGATTGCTGCATATACTCTCCCCACCACACACACAAATACCCAAAATAACTCTGACTCAGAAATTTAGATAAGAAATGAACAGAGTTTGGTAACACTACATTTTTTTTCCTTTTTAAAAAGGAGTTTTTCAAGAGCTGTTTTTAAAATGGTTCATCAGCGAGTCACTGGGGTCTAGTGGATAGGAGTCCGACCTGGGAATCAGAAAATGTAAGTGCTGTTCCTGGCTTGACCACTGGGCAATCCTGGAAGTCATTGCTCTCTTTGTGCCGCGTGGTTCCCTCTCTCTAAGAACAGGGTTGTGTTACTTACCTTCCTTTGCAAAATTCTCTGAAATCTACAGGTAAAAAGTGCTCTGTACGAGCTAAGCATTATTACTGTGCTGAAAATAAAGCCAGTCTTTAGGGCCTGGGATTAGGATTCAGAAGACACAGAATCATCAGGCCTTGACTTTGAACAGCTCTCCTGGAAAATCTAAAACATTTGCTTATAGATTAGATTAACTGATTTTTCCCTAAACTCACAGGTTACCTGGGCCTTTGGATCCAAGGGTCAAAGTCCCTGATTTTTGGCAGGACCTTTTTCTGGCTGGGAGACCCATTGCTATCCAGGCTTCTGCTGATGGTGGGAAGCAATTCCTCAATCTAAGAAGCAAATAATCAATTTGTTCCAATTTGGAACAAACTGGTCAACTAAACAGTAAGACGTCCCCAGGACCAGATACGATTCACTCGAGTTCTGAAGGAACTCAAATATGAAATTGCAGAACTACTAACTGTGGTGTGCAAGCTATCACTTAAAATCAGCTTCTGTACCAGATGATTGGAGGATAGTTAATGTGATGCCAATTATTAAAAAAGGCTCCAGAGGCGATCGTGGCAATTACAGGCCGGTAAATCTAACCTCAGTACCAGGCAAATTGGTTGAAACTATAGTAAAGAACAGAATTATCAGACACCTAAATGTACACAACTTGTTGGGGAAGAGTCAATGCAGCTTTCATAACAGGAAATCATGCCTCACCAATCTATCAGAATTATTTGAGAGGTCAAAAAGCATGTGGACAAGGGTGATTCAGTGGATATATTGTACTTGACCTTTCAGAAAACCTTGCAAAACCCTTCCTCAAAGACTCTTAAGCAAATTAGGCAGTAATGGAATAAAAGGAAAGGTCCTTTCATGGATCAGAAACTCGTTAAGAGAAAGAAAGCAAAGGGTAGGAATAAATGGTCAATTTTCAGAATGGAGAGAGGTAAATAGCGGGGTCCCTCAACGGTTTCTGTTCCAGGACCAGTGCTGTTCAATGTACTCATAAATGATCTGGAAAAAGGGTAAACAGTGAGATGGCAAAGTTTGCAGATATTATAAAATTACTCAAGATAGTTAAATACAAAGAGTTACAAAGGGATCTCACAACACTGGGTGACTGGGCAACAAAATGGCAGATGAAATTCAATGCTGATAAAAGCCAAGTGGAAAATGCATGCTGGAAAACATAATCCCAACTATACATGCAAAATGATAAGATCTAAATTAGCTGTTACCACTCAAGAAAGAGATCTTGGAGTCATTGTGGTTACTTCTCTGAAAACTCTCAAAGCTCAATATGCAGCAGCAGACAAAAAAAGCTAACAGTATGTTAGGAAACATTAGGAAAGGGATAGATGATAAGACAGTAAATATCACAATGCTACTATATAAATCCATGGGATGCCCACATCTTGAATACTGCCTGCAGTTCTGTCACCTCATCTCAAAAAGATATACCAGTATTAGACTTGGAAAAGGTACACAGAAGGGCAACAAAATGATTGGGGTATGGAACTGCTTCAATATGAGGAGAGAATAAAAATACTGGGATTGTTCAGCTTGGAAAAGAGATGACTAAGGGGGGATATGAGAGATGTCTATAAAATCATGAATGGTGTGGAAAAAGTGTTATTTATCCCTTCACATAACACAAGAAACATAGGCCACCCCATTAAATTAATAGGCAGCAGGTTTGAAACAAACAAAAGGAAGTACTTCTTCACCTAACACTCAGTTAACCTGTGGAACTCGTTGCCAGAGGATGTTATGAAGACTAAAAGCATAACTGGGTTAAAAAAATAGATAAGTTCTTGGAGGATAGCTCCATCAATGTCTATTAGCCAAGATGGTCAGCAATGTAATCCCATGCTCTGGGTGTCCCTAAGCCCCTGACTGCCAGATGCTGTGACTGGATGACAGGAGCATGGATCACTTAAAATTCCCATGTTTTGATCATTCCCTTTGAAGCATCTGCCTCTGGCCACTGTCAGAAAACAGAATACTGGGCTAGATGGACCATTGGTCTGACCCAGTATGACCGTTGTTATGTTAAATGTGACCTCTGGCCAGTGGGGCAGCCGTCTTGATAGCATGAGAGGTAGCCAATTCTAGTGGACTAAGCATATGACTGAAAGCAAGTTACCCCTGTATTCTAATCCTTGCTCTTACACTGACTCCCTCTGCAGCATCAGTCAAGTCATTTAACTTCTCTGCCTCAGTTTTCCCCTCTGTAAAATCAGGATAATACTATTATTTACCTATCTTGCAGGAGAATGGCAATGATAAATGAGTTAATCTTGGCATAGTGCTATGGAAATGCCAAATTCCATATGCTATGTCTCAAAGGCATAGCTCACACACTCCATGATGAACATGGTATCGATACATAAATGGAGAGAGAGAACCTGCAAACCATACTCACATGAGCAACATCACTTAATCAAACTAGTGCCACTGACTTCACTTGGTCTCACTGAGTGAGTAAGGGTTGTAGGATCAGGCAATTTGCAGACAGGGAAACTGAGGCACAGACATGTGAAATGACTTGCCAAAGGTCACACAGAAGGTCAGCAGTAGAGCTGAGAAAGTACAGTGCATTCTTGGGTAGAGTTGCTGTGAATTGTTAAACAGCTGCTACACTCCAGCTTAGCCCAGAGAAGGCTGCATATCAACCATGAGGATCTTTATGTATCATTTTCTATTTCAGTTAGAAGTGCCTTGGAATCCTTCTGGATGAAGGGAGCTCCATAAATGTTAAATATCACTGTAGCTAAGATAATTTGTTCTGAAATCCCCAGAGTGCTCATGTCTCTGATATAACAGGGCGTTTTATAACTCGTCAGGCTGTAGTTGCTGTTTTATGGCTTGCTGATGTCAGAAGGAACAATGGATTATGGCTGCTAAAAGCATGGCTCAGTACAAAAGTATTGTCATCACCTGTATGTCATTAGAGCAAATCTTAGTTATACCATCTCACCAAGGCGAGTGTGATAAATCAATGCCTTAAGTCACAATTGAATCTGGTGGTATCAACTGACAATAATTTGTCAGGTAGAACAAGCGACTAAATTGCTCAACAGCAAAGAAATTGAAGGGTAGCATAAGATACTTTACATAATGTAGATAGGAGACCATTCTGAAGGTAAAAAGCATCAAAACAGCAGACTTATTGTAATAGCCATCCAAGTACAGACTAGGTGGATGGGGGGAGGGATAGCTCAGTGGTTTGAGCATTGGCCTGCTAAACCCAGAGGTTGGGAGTTCAATCCTTGATGAGGCCATTTAGGGAACTTGGGTAAAAATGTGCCTGGGGATTAGTCCTGCTTTGAGCAGGGGGTTGGCCTAGATGACCTCCTGAGGTCCCTTCCAACCCTGATATTCTATGAATCATCACTCTACTGGACACATGGCATGGCAGCACTAA
Organism: Mauremys reevesii; assembly: GCF_016161935.1. NCBI lineage: Eukaryota > Metazoa > Chordata > Testudines > Geoemydidae > Mauremys > Mauremys reevesii. The sequence goes on from NC_052624.1 coordinate 270,670,451, forward strand.
CTTCACAGATTGTGTTTTAAGGGCCTGTTTTGAAATACAAGTTATGAGTGCTGCAGTGGAAGCCCCAAGAGGAAAGCTGGTGGACTCAGCCAGAATACTACCTGGAGGTCCCAGGGTCCACATGCCAGGGAACCATAGCCCCAGCCAGCCTGTTCCTTACTCCATCCCTACCTCCAAGTAATGGAGGCATGATTCTGCTCCTCCAATAGATCACAGTTGTACCATATGCTGAGGCACAAGGAGCAAAGGAAAGGCATCTGCACAATACCAGCCACAGTCTGGCCTCTGAGGGATCTTTTTGGATATGCAAGTGGGCCAGCTCTGTCTAGCACTGCTATTCAGCTCAGGTGGGTTGGACTGAAGAATGGGTATCATAAGCAGAGTTAACATTTGAGCCAGAACTAATAGAGACTGGGGTAACTATTCCCAGAGTTTCCTAAGTCCCACTCTGATGCTAATCTGAGGCCTTTCTCACTGCATGGGGGCAGGAAAGTAGGGAGGATTTAAGATTTACCAGGCAGGTAAAAGATTTGCTACTAAATTATTCCAGGACCAACCATTTAAGTGAGTCCCTTCTGCCTGACACTAGTTTAAGGGGCAACTTTCTAACTGCAGTTAGACATGCAACTCCCATGAACATTCAGTGGGAACTGAGGGCCTCACTGCCCTTTGTGCCTTCAAAAATCTCAAACTTTTAAGCACCATCCACCTGAGACAACACGCTCTGACTCCCTCAGACTCCTGAGCTCTTCCTCCCACCCACTTAGCCTTCCAGGAACCTACTGCAGAGCACCCTGACCTGCCTACTACTTCCCGGATCCCCCTGACTCCTCTGGAAAGAGTCCCATGCCAAACCTCTCCTCTCTGAGATCTATTCACTCCCACCCCTGACTGGGTTTAGCCCACCTTCTTGCTTGGCCTGCTCACTTATTCTCTCCCCTGAGCCCACTGGCCACAAATCCTGAGTCTTTCCCTGTGGGAGAGCAGTCACTTCAGAGCCAGGAGCACAGCTGGGTCTAATTGTATAAGGGACCTTGTTGAACCTAAATGGGGTGGAGCAAGAGAAGGGCTCAGTTCAGCTGGGGGTTGTTTGGGCTCTGCCTGCAGTTATAAAAGCCTTGGTTTGGGAGCAGCACAGCTAGTAGGGAGTTTGCCTACAGAGGCAGTTGGTCCCTTGAGGCAATTTATTTAACAAAGGTTTTATTAACAAAGATATTCCTCAGAAGCAATCTCCTGTTCAGGGGTTTTGTATGAGGGAGGCCATGTGATCTAGAGGATAGTGCCCTGGAGTGGGTCTTAGGAGATATGGGTTCTGCCCGGTGCTGGGTATAACCCATAGCCAGTTTGATAAGGGTTAAAGGCCGTCTATTAATCCCCCTAGTGTGTGAGACAGGAAGCATATAGGTATTAGTGCTAAGGGGATTTTTCCTCCCCTGCCTTACCTGTATCCTAGCTAGAAAGGAAAGAGAAATCTACTTTCCAAAGTGCAGCCCTTGATAGACAATATATCTCTGCTCTTGAGAAAAAGCCCCTTTAAAGTGCAAACAAAGGTGTTGCCAAGACAACCAGTTCCAGAACTAGAAGAAGTGAAAAACAAAATGGACCCAGCGAAATCCTGTTCTAGTCCTTCGGAGAAGAGGGAATGGGAGGAAGCACTGCTGGGTTGGTAGGCAAATGCTAGTAGCAGGAGTGGTGCTTTGTGAGATGTACATTCTGATACTTTCTTACAGAGTTAAACAGGCATGAGGTTTTCTAGTCCCAGCGATGGGTTAAATTCCTCTATCAAGTGTCTAATAAGACAGGACCTAATGGCTCATAAGCAGTCCAAGAATTTAATATCCTACCTATAGGATTCAGATGGCCAATTTGCTAGGGAAGTTTCCTCCAAATCTAACTACCTGCCACATCTATCTAATTTATAAGATGCCCTATTGCTGGGATATTTAAGTTCTCTAGTACAGCAAGTATATAATATTTGTTTTCCTCAGATGAAAAATACTATAGAAGAGAACTCAGACTTACAAACCTAAACAAATTAAGCCTCCCAACACCTGAAGCAGATCAGCATTAGATACGTTTATTGACTTGCTCAAGGTTTGGGTCTGTGAGTTGAAACCAGAACTTTGAATTCCCAAAAATAAGCTTGAATCACTAAATCATATCTCTTCTCATAAGCTCAACAATAGAACAAACGTGGAACTCAATTATGGACCTTTTGGAAGGCTCTTTATCCTATTAGAATGGAAAGGATGATTGCTCTGTTCTCTCTCTTGTTTTTATCGAACCTTGCTGTCACCAAGTGTCTTGTCTAAAGACATTTTTTTTTTGCAGCAAGAAATATTGTCAATGAATATTATGTGAAAACTTTATCATGAGCTTCACATTCCTGAAAGGCAATAGAGAATGTCTTAACTATGGAAATTGCAAGTAGCACCTAGAGATCTTAATCAGGTCAGGGCCCCATTGTGCTAGAAGGATGTTAAACATTATAGTAAGTGACGGTCCCTGCCCCAAAGAACTTACAATCTACTACAGGGGGGGGGGGCAGGTCTACTAAGTCAGGGGGTGAAATAGTGATAGTTCAGCGAATGAAATAGTAGGCTGAATGAAGAGCCTAGTTAGACGCCTCCGACACCAGTCAGCGCCGGGGGAACGGTCCCTCTGCCTGCCTGCCGGGCCTGTGGTGGTGTGGTAGGAGTGGTCGACCCGCACTTTCGGGTTTCGTCGATCGTCCAGATTAGCGCGATAGTTAGAACGAAGAGAACTCACAACTCACCCGCACCGTCGTTGACTTCAGAGTTCGAACTTCTCGAACTATAGATTAGACCGCGATAATTAATTCCTCTCAAGAAGTCGAACTCACCGCGTCGACCTGGCTGGTAAGTGTAGACTAGCCCTAAGTGTCTGATCCAACTCCCAGGGAAGCTAATGGAAAAACTCCTATTAACTTCAGGTAAATTTCAATGGTAAAACTTTCGCCCTGATCCAAAGCCAGCTGAAGTAAATGAGAGACTTTTCATTGACTGTCAGTGGGATTTGAATGGGGTGCTAAAAGACTGAGACATAATTGTTGGATAACCAACAAGTGGTAGAGGGGGCTATAAGGGAAGCCAGGGTATCGATTATCATAGAATGGTCTAGCACAGCATAGTTGGGTGCATTATAATTTGCTCTGCATAGTTGTCCAAAGTGCCCTCGTGAATGTAGACAGAAGGACACAGTTCATGCTAAAGCACTCTGGGGTGTAAAGGGGGCAGGGAGGTTGTTTTCTCTTAGTGATAGAAAGAAAAATCTTTCCTCTCAACTTCAAATGTCCTCTGACAAAACTATTGACTGCTTGCTGAAAAATTAGCTCTATGGGGAATGCTCTACTTCTCTTTTCATATACACCTGACACACAGTGAGCAGAGGGATGCAGCTCGGTCTTTCCCTTTGTGCATCCCTTGTTACATTTTCTCTCTCTCTCTCTCCTTTTGTCTTTCCCTGGCCTGGATCAAAGGCATCTGTTGCCTGTACACAGACCAAGTAACATTCTTATCTGTCATGCTAAAGTGATCCAAGGCCAGCCCATAAGGACAAGCCATCTTCATCAATCTTTGTCAGAGCGCGCTACAGCTGCCCTCGCAATCACTCCCGACACACTTTTTGCTCATCTCTCTGTCTCCTGTCACTGGTCCCCATCCTGCAGTGAGCTACTGACTAGGCTCTCTCCACCTTAATTTGCTAGTGTGATGTGACAGATGGCAATGGATATTGCTGGCTGCCGAGTCCGCAAGGAGAAATGCAAAGTTAATGGGATAGAAGGATTCATCTTAGAATACTACAATGGTGCTTGCAGTTTCCCCTAAACCCGAAATGTATCAAAGACCACTCCTCTCTCTGGAATCACATTTTAACATTCAGCCAATGCTCAGCCAAACACACACACTGAAAACTATGCAGAGAAAAGTGGCTGTTTTGCTAAGATGTCAGATGAAGTCCATGTTTTGCATAGGACTCCTCCAGACCACATAGCCAGAGTGATCGTTTTTACTGTCGGTCAAACTGCAAGATAAGAGTCTCATTTTTCTGCCAAACTGCCCATGTGGTTACCTGATCATCCCAACCCATTTATCTCTTTTGTCCATTTGTCACTCCCTTTCTGACACCTAGACTGTAAGTTTTCTGGGGGAGAGACTGTCTTCTTTATTCATCTGTGCAGCACCTAGCACATTGGGGCTCAGCTCCTTGACAGAGCTTCCTAAACATTACTGTAATACAAATAACTGATCATAACAATACCTTCATTGTAGTGTTCACCACTGAACCGACAACATATAACCAAAGTTATCACACAGTGACATCTGAGTTATTCTACATTTATGGGAATACAGCTCTATCTCTGATGTAACAGCGGCTGAAAGTGCTCTCACACCTGAAGGATCATGATTCCAAATGGCCTGAAATAGGAATTTTTGAGCATGCAATTTATTTCCCCGCTGTACTATCAAATGCAGTTACTCTCGGTAACTTTTTCACAGGTGACCGCGCACCTTTTGTGACGTCCTTTTTCACAGCGCCTTTAAAGAATGCAGTGTGTGGCTTGCTATACAGACTCCTTGAGTTAATAATGGTCAGAGGTTTGGGTGGAGCTGGCTCCAGCTATCCTCTTTCATTTCTAGAACCTAGCAAGAAACCATACCAGAAATGCACCCCAGATTCTCTCACGCTGTTGTGACAATAGGAACTCCTCTGGGCATAGGCACTGACTTTTGTTTTTGCCAGCAGGTGCTTTTGAAGAGGCGTGTGTGTGTGTGTGTTTGGGGGGAGGCTGTTTCCAATGTATTTATACACTTCTTTCATATTCTAGTCATTGAATATGTGCCTATCATTGGTATCTTTACTATTTTAATAATGATTAAATTGCTATGAACTACATAATTACATTATCATGAATTACAGTGTGTTAAAATTCATTATCATGAATTACAGTGTATTAAAATCATTGCAAACACCTACAAGCTGTCTTCACTAATGTCTCAGTTTAAAGGCATTATGTCTCACTGTAGCTTTCTGGATGAAACTGTCAGCAAAGTTATTTACATCTAGTTCCCTGGTATGGTGAGCATAGTGCTTCCAGAGTACTGCAAATGACTCCAAGATCTCTTTCTTGACGGGTAACAGCTAATTTAGACCCCATCATTTTGTATGTCTAGTTGGGATTGTATTTTGCTAGGTGCATTACTTTGCATGTAACATTGAATTTCATCTGCCATTTTGTTGCCAATTTACCCAGTTTTGTGAGATCCCTTTTTGGACTTAACTATCTTGAGTAATTTTGTGTCTGCGACAGGTTGGATCACAGAAACCCCTTTGGGGCTGCCAATTGATGTGTTAAGACCACTTCTGCCCCTGCTTTCCCTGCCAGCTTGGGACTTCAGTGCCCTGCCTTGTTTGAGCCAGACCTGCTAGCCTGCTGCAAACCCAGACCCAGGTCTGAATCACGTCCCCTAACTGCTGTAGGCTTAACTGAAAGCAGCTTAAGAAATGTTTCTGTCTTTAACACTTAGATGTTCAACTCCCAGTGGGATCCAAACCCAAAATAAATCCCTTTTGCCCTGTATAAAGCTTATACAGGGTAAACTCATAAATTGTTTGCCGTCTATAACACTGACAGAGAGATATGCACAGCTGTTTGCCCTCCCCCAGGTATTAGTACATACTCTGTGTTGATTAATAAGTAAAAAAAGTGATTTTATTAAATACAAAAGATAGGATTTAAGTGGTTCCAAGTGATAACAGACAGAACAAAGTGAATTACCAAGAAAAATAGAATAAAACATGCAAGTCTATGTCTAATACAGTGAGAAAACTGAATACAGATAAAATCTCACCCTCAGATGTTTCAATATGTTTCTTTCACAGACTGGATGCCTTTCCAGTCTGGGCACAATTCTTTCCCTGGTACAGCCCTTGTTCCAGCTGAGGTGGTAGCTAGGGGATTTTTTATGACTGCCTCCCACTTTGTTCTGTTCCACCCCCTTATATGGCTTTGGCACAAGGAGGGAATCTTTTGTGTCTCTGGGTCCCCACCGCCTCCCTTCTAAATGGAAAAGCACCAGGTGTAAGATGGATTTCAGTACCAGGTGACATGGTCACATGTCCTGTGAAACTTTAAGCCTTTATTTCTCCTAGCCTGACTCACAGGAAGGCCTGCCTGCAAACAGAGCATTCACCGTCAATTGTCCTGGCTGATGGGAACCATCAAGATTCCAAACCACTATTAATGGCCCACACTTTGCATAATTACAATTGTCCCTTAGAGTTATATTTCATATTTCTAGTTTCAGATACAAGAGTGATACATTTATACAAATAGGATGACCACACTCGGTAGATTATAAGCTTTGTAATGATACCTTACAAGAGACCTTTTGCATGAAGCATATTCCAGTTACATTATATTCATACTCATTAGCATATTTTCATAAAATCATATAGAGTGCAACATCACAGTGTCATCTGCAAATGTTGCCACCTCACTGTTTACTCTTTTTTCCAGATCACTTATGAATATGTTGAACAGCAGTGGTCCTAGTACAGGCCCGTGGGGGACTCCACTATTTATTTCAATCCATTCTGAAAATTCAAGTATAAGGGGATAACCGTGTTAGTCTGTATCCACAAAAACAACAAGGAGTCCAGTGGCACCTTAAAGAATAACAGATTTATTTGGGCATAAGCTTTGGTGGGTAAAAAACCTCACCCACGAAAGCTTATGCCCAAATAAATCTGCTAGTCTTTAAGGTGCTACAGACTCCTTGTTGTTTTCATTCTGCAAATGGACCATTTATTCCTACCCTTTGTTTCTTATCTTTTAACAGGAGTGCCTGGCAGTGTTTCCAGGATCATCTAAGTATCCTTAATTTAATTTAATTTAATGACAAGTTTTTAATCTTAATCACCCTGCCTCTGTTTCTAAACAAACTCCCTGCGCCATGGGCAGAAACTGGGAGCAGCACAGAATTTATCACATTCCACACTCCAACTCCATCTGGAGCTAGGGCCCGCACTGTGAGCAGGCCTTAAGTATGAAACTCAGGAGGGGCCATGAACCACTACGGTTCGGTGGTGCTGAGCCCCCCTCCCCTTTTTTTTTTCTGTGAGTGTTTAAGTCCCAGGGCACCCACAGAGTTGGCGCCTAAGCTGCTGTTACCCAAATCAAAAGCTACTAGAGTAAATTCTCAGGGTATCCTGATAAAACAAAGAGAAAGGCAACTGTCTGCAAAACCCACAGAGAAACCATTGCACACTACTGTACCTTACCAATATCATGTTCATGACACTTGGCCTTTCTGAACTACAAAAGAGAAAATTGATGTCCTCATCCTAAACAGATCCAAAAACCGCAGAACATACTGTTTTATAGACTAGACCCTCAACACATTCCCCAAATGATGGTCATATCTCCATATCAGCTTTAGTTAAAGCCAAACATGCATTCCTTGTCCCATGTGAGCCTAAAATGTAGAGATGTACATTCAGCCTTACAGCAGCAACCTCGTATGGATGAATGTTGAGAAGGCGACTGCTCCCAAAATAGGAGATTGAAAGGAGGATGAAGAATAGACTGCCTGAAATCTAGCAGATCTGTATGAGAGGCAAAAGCAAGAAAGATTGGTATATTATTTGTATTGTTTTCTGTTGCTTTTGCTCCAAGAACTGGGTTTCTAACAGAAAGAATTCTCAGCAAATATTTGCTTGAATTTTCAATGAATTCATTCCCACTGTGTTCAGACGCCTTCGTGTTTCTTTCTGCAAATGTTCAAGCAATTGAATTTTACTGCTGGTGAAAAGCAAATTTCAGAGTTTCATGCATTGGGTTTTCATGGACATTGAACTGTCCATTTGTATACACCAGTATTTGTGCCTGATATGATAGAGCGCCTATCCAGTCAGGGATCAGAAACACCAGTCACAACTTAGCAACACAGCTCACATTTTGAATATTTATGATCAATCCATACAGTAAAAAATTGGAAAACATAGCCATTGAATGAATTCACAGAATGAGTAAATGTGAAAGTCACAATCTGTTCGCATATATTCCAGAAGCAGAAAGAGAGGCTATATTAGCAAAATATATTATTCATGTGAACTATCCTCCAATTGCTCTCCTCTTTACACATCTGTAAAAAAAGAGAATCTGTTGCCTCAGATATACTACGGGAACATGATTACATGACTTTAGATCCCATTTCCTTAAATGAAGGAAGAGTTGGCAGAATGAACTGTGTTCACTGCATACTAGCCGTGTTCCTTCACACCATTTGGCAAAGCACTTGAGGAATGTTTCCCCATGCAGCATCCATCAACACCCCACAGAGTTTCTGGAAGGGAATCTCACTGCTAGAAAGGATTCCATTTGAAGAGTACCACAGTGGCATTTCATAATGGGGTATGTCAGGTCACATTCGACATCACACTTGATCTGGTTTTAGGGGAGAGCTACATTATGTTTGAGATGGGGAATATACAGCTGATGCCATGAGTTACATGCAAGACTTGGGTACTCAAGTTACATGAGACTTGGGTATTTCCTTTTCAACACTGTCACCTACATCATCCGTTCCTGCCATTTGCTTTCCTCCAGTTATATGGCCTGGCAGTTGCTCTGAAATTCACTTGTCTCCATAAACACTGAATTCCCTAGGTAGGACCTTATCTCTCACATACTTGACAAACCCCCTTAGTCATTCCACAGGGGTATTATTGGTGGGGGAATGTCTATTACAATGTTATCATCACAGGATGAGTGACCTAAATAATTTATACTCACAGGTGTAAGTGATATTGTAGATGACATTTCTCTTATCAGATTCCAGCAGAGGGACTTGCAACGCTTTTCAGTAAACAAATTCTGCAGCAATCAGATAGTCACCCTAAATAATTATCAATGTTCATCATTATTTATCTTCTATTAGTACAGTGCCCACCATGTGCTAGGATCCTTACTAATGATGAGGCATTTGGGCAGAATAGCTGAAAGACAATTAAACAGATTAGACATATAAATAATTAGAAGGCAATAAGGCAGGTTTGCAGCTTTCACAAGCAACTCTAGGCTAGATTGTAAGAGAACAATTACATTTAAGAGATGTAAATCATGCCAGTGTTGAAGCTAGTGTTAACAGCAATATATTATAAACCTGAAATTAGGTTACACAGATTGTGTTTTTATTCATCTGGGTAGTTGTCTTTTGTTGTCTATAACAATAATTTCAGGCATGATAAAGATGTCTTCAGCAGCCTACACACTTCATCACCCTCCACAGTGCCACAAAAAAAGATACAATTTTAATTCATATATATGAAAACGATAGCAGATATACAAGGATTTTTAGATGTGCACAAGATATGCAAGGATTACACTCGTGAACAATATTGAAACTATGTTCAAGAAAATGTTGCACACTTGGCAAAGAAGGCTAAAATGTGCTATTCCGGAGCTGATCAATGTTGGAGGCAATACAAAGGTGCATGACTATGGGGGTTATTAATTAATTTTATTTATATATATAAAAAATATTATATGGAGATATATATATGAATAGTGTGACAAAGTCCCTCTTCTACCTTGGTGAGTCCTGCGCTTCTTGGCGGATTTGCTCACCTCAGTGATCTTCCCCTCTGGTGGAACCCACAGTCTGGATCAACTCCTCCTGTGTCTGATCAGGAGTTGGGAGGTTTGGGGGGAACCCAGGCCCACCCTCTACTCCGGGTTCCAGCCCAGGGCCCTGTGGAATGCAGCTGTCTATAGTGCCTCTTATAACAGCTGCATGACAGCTACAATTCCCTGGGCTACTTCCCCATGGCCTCCTCCAAACACCTTCTTTATCCTCACCACAGGTCCTTCCTCCTGGTGTCTGATAATGCTTGATGGTATGATAATTCCTCAATCCTCCAGCAGCAAACCCTCTCAGTCTCAGCTCCTTGTGCCTCTTGCTCCCAGCTCCTCACATGCACTTCTCTCCTCTGGCTCCTCCTGCTTGACTCAAGTGAGCTCCCCTTTTTATACCAGGTGCCCTGATTAGCCTGCCCTGATTGGCTGCAGGTGCTCCAATCAATGTAGCTCTCTCCGGTGCCTTCTAGAAAGTTCTTAATTGGCCCCAGGTGCCTTAATTACCCTGGAGCAACTGCCATTTTGGTTCCCATGGTACTAGGGATTTGCTTAGCCTGGGGCTAACATACCTGTTCCTGAGTACTTTCCTGTAGCCATCCGGCCTTGCTCCATCACAGTAGCTTTACTCATATGAATAGTCAACTATCTGAGTAGTTATTCGTCCCCCATCACCACAGCAGATGAGAGCCAACCTGGTCATTAACATTCCATTGGGACTATTTATGAGATCAATTGTGTAAGTGTTTACAAGAGCGAGCTATAACAGTCATAATTTAACTAAAATTAAATATATGTTTAGTTCATTTCATCTTAACTCTGAGTACTTTTTTATTGCTTTCTTTCAACTCGCTAATGAGATGTCCAGAAATGAATGTAATGTCCCTAAATGTGTCCTGTTCTAATGAGGGTTAGTATAACTGTGAATTTGATTGCTAGACAAGGTATGTCAGTTGTCCCTGCATGTATGTTTGAATTCTGGGGATCCTTCAGAGAAAATTCTGCTTTCAGTTCCTGACAGAGGATTTCTACTCAGACATGCTACGTTCCCTCCATAAATGGGACTCCTACTCACAACAGTTTACGTTCTCTAGATTCATAGATTCCAAGGCCAGATGGGAACATTGTGATCATCTAGTCTGACCTCCCTGTATAGCACAGGACCAGTGGTGGATTAATGATTTTGCTGCCCCTAGGCCCTGAAATAATTGCAGTCCCCAGCCCCATATGAACTTATTAAACATCAATATTTTCAATATCAACACCAATATTTTCACTTTTTACTTCACTACTGCTTTTAACTATTTTTTCTGTCTCACTGTCGGCACTAACTGATACAACAAAGGAACCTATTTTGCGCATTTTTGCTATCATTTCATTTTCCCTTTCTTTCTTTTGTATAGCTTTTTTTTAAAGCTGAGAACCACTTAATTTCTTCCTTATGGTCATATTATTAACGTTTAGAATTCTCACGAGTATGTTTACTAAATAGCATCGTGCCGTCATTGGTGGTTTCAATACGCACTATGATTGGTAGAATTGCGGCATCACTGATGCCACGATTACAAAAATGCTGCTATTATAAATTTGCTGCCCCTGCAAATTTGCCGCCGTAGGCCTAGGCCTTGTCGGCCTAGGCAATAATACGCCGCTGCACAGGAAACAGAACTTCCCCCAAATAATTCCTAGAGCAGATCTTTTAGAAAAACATCCAATCTTGATTTTAAAATGGTCCGTGATGGTAAATTATTCCAATGGTCAATTACATTCACTGTGAAAAATTTGCACCTTATTTCCAGTTTGAATTTGTCTAGCTTCAACTTCCAGCCTTTGCATCTTCTTATACCTTTGCCTACTAGATTGAAGAGCCCAGAGAAGCAGGGAATAAGTGCACTTTGACAAGGTCTCCCCCTTGGTACAGTCATTCCTCCTTTTGTTTTTAACTTGTGTATGAATGTTTAGCCTGAAAGACCTCTCTAATTGTTTGCATTCATTCACTCATGAAAAGCACTAGCACTCATTGCACTTTTCTTCACTCTTTAAAAGAAATTTTTTTAAAGGAGGCTGGTGATTTAAGATGAGAAAAACATTCACTTGAAAAGATATCAGCAAAGAAGTCTTGGAAGACTTATTTGGTAGTTAAACTTCAATGTGTTTTCTCCTTTCTCTTCTCTTGCAAACTTTCGAATGCAAATGTAGAAATGGCTGTATTCTAGTTCTTCAAGTCATGTACTTGTTTTTGAGTCATTGCATTTCCATAGACATATACTATAGTTTATTTTCACTGAAAGATAGACTAATCATTCACATTCAGGTTCATGCTATGAATATACAAACAAACAAAAGTGGAGGGACACCTTTAAAATCATCCATTCTGCAGCTGCATAAACAGGATAACTGTGTTGGTAACCTGGACCTTATCTACATCAGAAAAATGTCCTGTTGCTGACAATGGGAGTTGGCAATGGATGCAGGTGAACTGGTGCTGACCCCGACTTAGGTGCAAGCAGAGGCAAAAGGCAAACATATTCACTCCTGTTTCAAAAGCTGAAGTTTATATTAGTCCCAATGAGGTGCTGGAAATTGTTTCTTTTCTCTATACTTGCAGATATACCACATTGATGATTTTTCTAGCATAACAAGCTCCGGAAGAGCAAAACTTTCATCTCAGATTCACAGATGGGACTGGGAATTTGACATTCTGCTTTCCTTACATGCATTTGGACAAACACAATAAAGTCCAGACTACTTATATATACTTAGTGCTTTACAAGGACCAATTTCACATAGCTGAAAATAATTGAGCCAAATCAGCTGGGAGGAAGAATTTAATCAGAAAAATGTTAGTAACAATTGGAAATTGTTTAAGAACACTTTAGTAGATGTGCAAAAAGCCACAGTCAAGGAAGAAGGCTGTACTAAAAAACAAAACAAAAAACAAAAAAAAAACCTGGTTTAGAGGGGAAGTGAAAGCAAATGGCAGAAAGGGAAAGCTGATAGTAATAAATACGAATTGGAAGCTAGGAATTGTTGAAAATTCATAAGGGAAGCAAAGGGACACCAGGAGAAATCTATGGCCAGCAGAGTTCAGAACAATGGAAAGGAGTTTTTTCAACATATTAGGGTGATGGGGTATACAAACCATACACTGGGATGGAAGGAGTTAAAGGACTATACTGGGTCCTGCCCCTCTAAATGTGCAGAGCATGGTCCTACTGGAGACAAGGTTGGAAAGGGAGCAACCCAGCTCAGAAGGAGGAGGCTGGGAAGGAGTGCAGACCTACTCTGAAGGTTCTTGCCAAAAGGGACGGGAGAATCCTCCCTGAAGGAAAAGGACTGTATGCGGAGCCCAGCTGGGGTTGGCAGTTTGGTTTTCTTTTCCATTTTCTTTTTTCCTTATCTGGGACCAGAGGCTGAGGGAGGGAAGCAATGGTAGGAAGCAACCCAGGGAAGGTTATTCAGAGGGCCCTTCCCGAAGGCCAAATGTTGTTGACCCACCTAGAACCCTGAGTCAGAGCCTGGTGGAGCATGCGGGCCTGGGCACCCCGCCACTGCCCCACAACTGAGTGGGCACTAACCACTAGGACCCTCAGCCCACCGAGCATCCTATTACAATTAGAAACAAAAAGAACCCTGACAATGGTATTGGTCCGTTACTAGATGGAAATGGTAGAATTATTAATAATGCAGAAAGGGCAGAAGTTTTCAATAAATATCTTTGTTCTGTATTGGGAGGCGAGGGGTAGATGTAGTCATATCATATGATAATACTCTTTCCATTGCACTAGTATCTCAGCAGGATATTAAACAGCAGCTACTGAAGTCAGACATTTTTAAATCAGCGGGTCCGGATAACTTGCATCCAAGACTTACAGCTAGCTGAGGAGTTCACTGGACCATTAATGTTGATTTTTTGATAAGTCTTGGAATACTAATTTTGAACATCAAACAACACCAGTACTCAGTAACCCGTTCATGAGCAATCCACAGGATATAACGAAAACCACAAGGAAAATCCACTGAGTGCATTCAAATAATGAATAAATGTGTGAAATTGTGATCTGCTCACCGGTAACCAGGAGCAGACAGAGGATGAACACACTGACTACACCAGGCCCTGCAAATAATTCACTCAGCTGTATTATTTACATTTTCACAGGTTTCCCTTCCTGCCTCACCCCCCACTCTAATCAATCTCTATATCTGCCCTGGACATTACCTGGTGTTTGGCTATCAATACTGTTCTTCACTTCCTATCCTAAATAGTATTGTTTAGTGAACTGTTTGTTAGCAGGTGCTGCACTCCATGCCAGCAATAAAGGCACTTTGGTTCAGTGAAGTGATTCTTGTGTGCAATTTGTAAAGAGCTTTGGGATAAATGCAGGACATTTTATCATTAATTATTGAGGCCTGTCTCTGCCCTTTTTTCCAGGCACTATAAATACCTTTACTTGTAAGTGGCTTAGAAAACTTCACCAGATGAATAAATAACTGCAGGCTGAGTGCAATGTATCACTTTGGTCTATTTCTGCCCACAAACCTCTTCATCAGCACATAGCAACAAAATCCCCAAACTGTTTTCAGAACTGCCTCTGCTCACACCAGCTGCTGCACAGGCCTAAGCGAATGGACTTTCTCTTCCAGTTGTTGAGTAAGATCCCTTTCTCGTCTCATTTTATAGCTCTATTCAACTATCATGCCATTGCATCGCCAAGCCAAGGACTTCAAAATGGGAACCCTTTCAGAGTTCATGCCTGACATCATGTGGCAGGGCCCAGATTCAGCAAAGCATTCAAACATGCTGAACTTTAAAGATGTGATTAAATCCATCCTTTTGTAGAAAAGGCATATGTTCAATGGGACTTTAAGCAGGTGCTCAAAATTAAGCATGTGATTAACTGCTTTGTGCACTATGTCCTGATGGACTCAAGGGGTAGGATGATTTTAATGGCAGCATACTATTATATTGGTTTTTATACATTTGAATTATCCATGGATGTCTATATCATGTGCTTATATGGCCACCATCACTCTAGCATCTAGGCAAGCAGAATACAGAGCTCTCTCAGAGCAGGTCTACACTACGGGGCTAACTCGGCCTAAGGTACGCAACTCCAGTTACATGAATAATGTAGCTGGAGTTGACGTACCTTAGGTCGACTAACTGTGGTGTCTGCACTGTGCTGGGTCGACGGGAGAAACTCTCCTGTCAACTTACCTTATGCTTCTCATTCCAGTGGAGTACCGGAGTCGACTGGAGAGCGATTGGTGGTCAGTTTAGCTGGTCTTCACTAGACCCACTAAATCAACCCCTGGTGGATTGATCGCCACGCATCGATCCCCCCGGTAAGTGGAGACAAGGCCTCAGGAAAACCAAATACTGCAAAGCCTCCACTGAATGGTCTTTATCAGAGTTCTACAACACAAGGGTTTCTTGGGATGCCCTTCCCCGAAAATATCCCTACCACCCCTCTGGCATAAAATTGCAAAGATTTCTGTCGTTTTTCTCTAGATCATGAAGCTACCTCATACTGACATCATTCAGATTTCCTAGACAGCAGATTATGTACAATAGGCATTAGTTAAAAATAAAACCAGATGTTCCTGTAGAAAAGTCACGTTTCTTAGGAGCCAAGATCAGTGTAAAAGAGCTTCAGTAAAAGAGGAGTTTTCCACTTAAGAGAAATAGAGTTGCGGATAATTTACCTTTTCATTACAAATGAACTAATTTGTACCTGAAATGTTTGTAATGCTGCGTGTAAGGATCTTTTATTATTCAGAATGATTAATGTTTAGATCAAACCTGAAAAAACTAAGTCATTTTCAGATTGAGCTCAAGCATCCGTTTAATATTATAGCCATTTCTTCTGACATGAGCATCATCCTTGTGCTGAGCAGTAGCTTACAAGTCAGCTTCCCAGTAGAGGAGAAATCAGCGATGCAAAGTCTGGGTATAATCTAAGTGTAATTTTCTTTATTTACACATATACACCAGTCCTGAAATGGGGCAGTCAAACAGCATGCAGGGCAATCCTTTCTCCCAGGAATCTCAGCCCAACACTAACACCTGCTGTCAGGGAGCAACTCTGCCTCCAGAATTGACTCTAATCAGAGCCCAAGGCAGAAAGCAAACTCTCCTACTTCTCGCACAGCTCCCTCCCCTACAAAGCTGCTTCTGCATAACCCGAAAATGAACATAGCAGGCTAAGCAATGGAACAGGTTGCCTAGGGAGGCTGGGGAATCCCCATCACTGGAGGTTTTTAAGAACGGGTTGGGAATGGTATCAGAATTCTGCCTCTGTGAGCAGAGACAAACTAGGTGACATCTTAGATTCACAGATTCCAAGGCTAGAAGGGACCACTGTGATCATCTAGTCTGACCTCCTGTATAACACGGGTCATAGAGCTTCCTCCAAATAATTCCCAAACCCTATCTTTTAGAAAAAAAACATCCTATCCTGATTTTAAAACAGTCAGTTATGGAGAATCCACCATGATCCTTGGCAAGTTGTTGCAATGGTTAATTACCCTCACTTTAAAAAATGTATGCCTTATTTCTGGTCTGAATTATTCTATTTTCAACTTCCAGCCATTGGACTGTTTATTTCTTTCTTTGCCAGATTGAAATGCTCATTATCCAATATTTGTTCTGCATGTAATTACTTATACACAACAAACAAGACACCCTTAACCTTCTCTTTGTTAAGCTAAGTTTATTGAGCTCCTTGAGTCTATCACTATAAGGCATAGTTTCTAATCCTTTAATCATTCTTGTGGCTCTTCCCTGAATCCTCTCCAATTTATCAACATCCTTCTTGAGTTGTAGACACCAGAACAAGACACAGGATTCCAGCAGTGGTTGCACCAGTGCCAAACACAAAGGAAGAACAACCTCTCTACTCCAACTCAAGATTCCCCTCTTTATGCATTCCAGGATCATGTTAGTTCTTTTGGCCACCGCATCACACTTGGATCTCAGATTCAGCTGATTATCCACCATGACCCCAAATCTTCTTCTTGAGGTCTTTTCCAGCCTTATATTTCAATGATTCCATGTCTTCCCAAGAGTCAAAATTTGCTCGAATGCTAAAGAAAAAGAACTCAGAAGATGACGTGTAACAGCATTACTTGGTAATACCTCCTTGTAGTCGGTTGCGCCGGGGCTCGACCCTCCTGGGGCAGGAGGGGAGCCACACCGACTCCTTACGTGTCCGCTGTCACCGTTGGCAGTGTAGCAGAAAACGGTATAACAGGCTCAGGCCCTTGGAAGCAGGGGCTGAGCAGCAAAGCAGTTCAATGGGCTCAGGCCCTAGGAAGCAGGGGCTGAGCAGCAAAACAGTTCAATGGGCTCAGGCCCTTGGAAGCAGGGGCTGAGCAGCAAAACAGTTCAATAGTAGGCGTATAGGCCCAGGTCCTGACACCTGGGTGAGAGGGAAAACTGCCACCCATGAGTGGGGTGGCAGGGGGGACACAGGCCCGCCCACTCCACTGTGTCCCAGCCCAGGGCCCTAGCAGCGGCTATCACTGCCGCTGGTCAGTGGTCCTGACCGCAACACACTGACATCGGGACCTCTGCTTCTGTAGCCGGACAGGGGTCGGCTACCCCCGGGCTACTGTCCATATCCCCCTTGGGGCCTACCTCGTTGGTCGCACCGGATGCAGGCCAGTCTAACTGCATAGGTTACTCAGGACCAGGGCTTGGTGGCAGGTCCGGCAGCTCCTCCGGGAAGTCCGACCTGGCGCGGTCAGGCAGCTTCTCCGGGTAGCAGCAGGGACGGGGAAGCTCTGGCGGCTTCTCTTCGTACCGGGCGCGGGGGAGTTCCAGCGGCCTCTCTGGGTACCGGTCATGGGGAAGCTCCAGGGGTTCCTCATCGTACCGGGTGCGAGGGAGCTCCGGCCAGTCAGGGCAGCTGCCTCGGGCCCGGGAGGGTTCCCAGTCAGGAGCTCCCACCGGCACATCTGCTCTCGGCGGTGGCTGGCCTCTGACTGAGCTCTGGCTGCCGGCTTTTCTACTTCCTGTCCCGCCCCTTGACTTCCGGGGGGCGGGGACAGGTGGCAATAGCTCCGCCCACTTGGGTGTCTGGGAGGGAGCTCCCTCTGCCGGGCAGGAGGGGAGCCACACCGACTCACTACACACACACACCCCCCCTTAAGTCTGGCTCCCGCCTGTCGGGGCCAGGCTTTTCCATCCCTCCAATGCGGGACAAGAAGTCCGCGTTGGCATGGTCCTTGCCAGCCCGATGCAGGATGGTAAAAGCATATGGCTGTAAGGCCAAGTACCACCGCATGATGCGGGCATTATTGTCCTTCATCTGCATCAGCCACCTGAGGGGGGCATAGTCTGTGACCAAGGTGAAGGGCGCCCCCAAAAGGTAGAAGCGGAGGGCTTCGCAGGCCCATTTGACGGCGAGCGCCTCCTTTTCTACCACCGAGTAGTTCCTTTCTCGGGGGAACAGTTTGCGACTCAGGTATAGCATGGGGTGGTCCTGCCCATCCACCTCCTGGGACAGGACCGCCCCCAGCCCTACCTCAGAGGCGTCGGTCTGTAGGACGAACCCTCGATGGAAGTCCGGGCTGTACAGGACCGGCTCTCAGCAGAGGCATCTCTGGAGGCTCCGGAAGGCTGTCTCGCACTCCGGGGTCCACGTCACCTGTCGGGGACTGTCCTTCGTTAGCAGGCTGGTTAGGGGTGCCGCTATGGGCAAACTGGGGGATAAACCTTCGGTAATACCCGACGATGCCCAGGAACTGCCGAACATGTCGCTTAGTGGTCGGGGTCGGACAGTCCATCAGGGCTTGGACTTTTCCCACCAGGGGCTTTACCTGACCTCCCCCAACCGTGTAGCCGAGGTAGGTAGTCTCCTGCCAGGTGATGCGGCACTTCTTGGGGTTGGCTGTCAACCCCACCTGCCTCAGGGACCTCAGGACCGCTGCGACCCGGGGCAGATGGTCTTCCCACTGGCGACTATAGATGACGACATCATCCAGGTACGCGGCAGCATAGTCGTGATGGGTTTGGAGCAAGTGGTCCATTAGTCTCTGGAAGGTCGCGGGGGCCCCATGAAGACCGAAAGGCATCCTGGTAAAGTGATATAGCCCCATCGGGGTGGCAAAGGCGGTTTTTTCCTTGGAGGCCTCGTCAAGGGGGATTTGCCAATACCCCTTGCTGAGGTCGAGGGTGGTAATGAATCGTGCTTCTCCCAGTCGGTCCAGTAGCTCGTCCACGCGGGGCATCGGGTAGGCGTCAAAACGCGAGATGGCATTCACCCTCCGAAAATCGATGCAGAAACGGCGGGTGCCATCTGGCTTGGGCACCAGGACTACTGGGCTACGCCACTCGCTTTGGGACGGCTCGATGACTCCCAAAGCCAGCATTGCTTGCACCTCTTCCTCGACGGCCTCACGCATCCTGTAGGGCAGTGGCCGGGTGGTTTCCCGGACCACCTTCACGGGCTCGGTCTGAATTACGTGACAGACCAGATTGGTGTAGCCCGGGACTGCTGTGAAGGTCTTCTGGAAGGCCCGCAGGAGGCAATTGGCTTGCTTGTGCTGGTCTTCGGAAAGCGACTCGCCCAGCATGGGGGTCGGGGGGTCCTCCGTCTGGGGCACGCGGGGGCCCAGTTCTGGCTCGGGTGGGTATGGGTTGATTAAGAGGCCCTCCCAGTCACGCCATGGTTTTAGCAGGTTTACGTGATACTGTTGGGTCCCCTTGCGCCTATTAGGTTGGCGCACTTCATAGTTGACCGGTCCCACCTTCCGGACTACTTCGTACGGTCCCTGCCAGCGAGCCAGCAACTTGGACTCACTGGAAGGTAGGAGGAGTAGGATTCGGTCCCCCGGCCTGAACTCCCGGACCTGGGCCTCTTGGTTATAGGTCCGCTCTTGCCACTCCTGGGCCTTCTTCAAATTCTCCCGGGCTAGGGTCCCCGCCTGGGACAAATACCCCTGCAACTGTAGAACGTAATCCAGGAGGCCCTGGGCTGGGGAGGCCGACTGTTCCCAGGTCTCCTGCATCAGGTCTAGGAGGCCTCGTGGCCGGCGTCCGTACAGCAACTCGAACGGAGAAAACCTCGTTGAGGTCTGGGGGACTTCCCGGATGGCCAGTAGCAGGGCCAGGAGGAACTGGTCCCAGTGGCGGAGCTCCTCCGGTGGGAACTTCCGCATCATTCCCTTGAGGGTCCAATTAAAACGCTCCACCAGCCCGTCGGTCTGTGGATGGTAGACCGACGTGCGGAGCTGTTTTACCCCTAAGAGGGTGCATACTTGTTTCAACAGTCGGGAGGTGAAGTTGGTCCCTTGGTCCGTTAAAATTTCCCTAGGGAGCCCTACTCTCGCAAAGATCTTTACTAACTCCCCGGCAATAGCCCGGGCCGTAGTACTTCGCAGTGGGATGGCCTCTGGAAACCAGGTGGCGTAATCGACGAGGACCAGAACGTACTGGAATCCGGCCGCACTTTTCGGTAGAGGGCCCACAAGGTCCATGGCGACCCTTTCGAAGGGTATCTCTACCAGGGGCATGGGGACCAGGGGCGCTCGAGGCACCCCGGGCGGAGCAGCGAGCTGGCACCCCGGGCATGAGCCGCAATACTTTTTGACGTCTTGATAGATCCCCGGCCAGAAGAACCGTCCTAGGATCCGCGCCAGGGTTTTGTCCTGTCCCAGGTGCCCGGCGGCCGGCACATCATGGGCTAATTTCATTACGGCCCGCCGGTGACACTGGGGAACTAACAGCTGAGTCTGCGATTCCCGGGTGCGGGGATCCCGGTCCATCCGGTAGAGGCGGTCTCAGCGTAGTTCGAAGTGTGGCCATTGGGCAGCCCGCTGGGGATCAAGGACTGCCCCATCCACTGCCGCGAGTTGCTCGTAACAGTGGCTGAGCGTGGGGTCTGCCCGTTGGTCCCGGCAGAAGTCGCTATAGAGGCGGGGTTCCCGGGTGGGTCCTGGCCGTCTCTCTGCTACGTCTGTATCTTCTGCCTCACCCTCCGTGACATCCCCGGTGGGCTCGGGTAGGGGCTCCCGGGGTTCCGCTTCTAAGGCTGGCGTGGCTCGAAGGACTTCTTCGAAGGCGGGCCAGTCCCGACCGAGGATAACGGGATAAGCTAGGCGGGGAGCTAGGCCAACTGTCAAGCTCCGGGTGACCCCCGCGATCGTCAGGGAAACCCGGGTGCTGGGATACGGCCGGACATCCCCGTGTATGCACTGCAGATGTATTGGCTGTAAACGGGGGTCTGCCCGCGGTCCCAGGTCCTGGCGGACGAGCGTCTGACCACAGCCGGAGTCGATCAAGGCCTTGATGGTCCGGCCCCCGACGACTGCTGGGACCGTGAGTTTGGGGTTCAGGGCCGGCCGGGCCCGGTTGTGCCCTGCCCAAACTTGCCCGTAGCTGCAGTCCATGTTGGGGCAATCCCGCTGGAGATGTCCCATTTTCCCGCAGCCGAAGCAGGGGCCGAGCTCAGGCCGTTTACTCCGAGAGGCCACTCGGCTCGGACTCCGGGGCGGGCTTCGTCGGATCCCCGGGGTTCCTTGGCGAGGGCCTGTTGGTCCAATTTGAGGGGCTGCATCTAGACCCCGGGCCCAAGACTCCGGGAGTGAGCTGAGTCTGCGACTTGAAGGACGCCCCTCGCTCGGGGTGTTCCCCTTTTTCTCCGCACGGGCGGCTTCAGGCCTTGCGCTGGGACGAGGAAGGGTGGGGCCCATCGAAGTTTCGGCGGCGAGGAAGTCCTCCATGAGCGACACAGCCGCCGCGAGCGTCGCCGGCCTGGTGGCAGAGCACCCAGACCCTTCCCCGAGAGGGCAGGGTGTGTATAAATTGTTCTAAGATGACCTGCTCGGTTACTTCCTCCGCCATCCGGACGTCAGGCTGTAGCCACCGCCGGCAGGCCTCCTTTAACGTCTGGGCTACTGACCGCGGCCGAGCACCCTGTGGATAAGTCTGGTTCCGGAATCGTTGTCTGAACATCTCGGGGCTGACGTCCAGTGCGTCCAGTATCGCCGCCTTCACGCTATCATAGTCCATATCCCCCTCGGGGCCTACCTCGTTGGTCGCACCGGATGCAGGCCAGTCTAACTGCATAGGTTCCTCAGGACCAGGGCTTGGTGGCAGGTCCAGCAGCTCCTCCGGGAA
Source organism: Mauremys reevesii (assembly GCF_016161935.1). NCBI lineage: Eukaryota > Metazoa > Chordata > Testudines > Geoemydidae > Mauremys > Mauremys reevesii. The sequence continues at coordinate 270,692,233 of NC_052624.1, forward strand.
GTCCGTCCTGGCGTGGTCAGGCGGCTCCTCCGGGTAGCAGCAGGGACGGGGAAGCTCCGGCAGCTCCTTGTCGTACCGGGCGCGAGGGAGCTCCGGCCAGTCAGGGCAGCTGCCTCGGGCCCGGGAGGGTTCCCAGTCAGGAGCTCCCACCGGCACGTCTGCCCTCGGCGGTGGCTGGCCTCTGACTGAGCTCTGGCTGCCGGCTTTTCTACTTCCTGTCCCGCCCCTTGACTTCCAGGGGGCGGGGACAGGTGGCGGTAGCTCCGCCCACTTGGGTGTCTGGGAGGGAGCTCCCTCTGCTGGGCAGGAGGGGAGCCACACCGACTCACTACACTCCTATCACAATATCCTTTCTCTCTGGGGAGGTACTATTTGCTGCACTGGCACTCAGCAATCTAGTAGATGTTTTACTTTTTTAACTTCTGATAATTGTGATCCTCAGTTCAGATCCAGCTGCCCAAAGGTGGCACTGAGGATTGTCCATGAGTTCAGTTCCAGCTATTTTGCAGTAAGTAAAATGATGTTTTGGTGCTTGGGCATCTGAGTTAGACTCAAGCTCAGCTTTTGTGAAAGTGCCACACCTCACTTTGTAGCAAACTCTGCAGTCAGTTCAGCAGTGATGCTGATGGACTCCACAGGAAGACAAATCCATCCCATATCAGCAAGAACCACAGACAGTGGGACAAAGACCTATTCTGGTCTTCAGCTGTGGGCACAGCTGACTAGCAACTCAGTGAGCTCATCTGAGCCCAATAAACCCTCACTAAGTGACTGTGCTCCCTGACTGGACAGAAGGGCCAACAGATCACCATTTAAGCCTTGTAGCAACAGCAGCACAGCCTGCAGCTACTGCCGGACCTGCTTCCTCCACCGGTCCTTGTTCCGACCCTGGGTTGCTGCTCTCCAGCTATAGTCCCTGCATATCTCTGAGCTCCTGACTCCTGGCTCCGACCACTGGCTTGTCCCCTGACCATGTCTCTGGTTCTGCATTCTGATTCTGTCTGATCACTAGACCCTGGCTTTTGCTCCAACCCCTAGGTCACACTGCCTACACCCTGATGTATGAGCAGCCCACCACAAGGAGGAACTTCATCCTATGACATGGCGCTCCCCTCCAGAAGGGCCCCAACAGGAGCCCAACCCATCTTCTCTGATGTTGTTGGGGTCCCGCAGTAACTGTGGGCTCAGGTCACTCCACAACATGACCAGAATGCAGCCCTCCAGGCCCAGGTAGCATTTTCTGGCCCGACAACTCCCACATCCACTTTCCATGAGGCCCAAGCTGTCCCTACCCAGTAAGTTTGACAGTGGTTACGCAAAGTTTTGTGGGTTCCTTAACCAATGTTGGCTCCAGATCATACTGCAATAACAGTCGTACCCTACAGATCAGTCCAGAGTGGGTTTAGTACTTAGCCTGCTCACAGAGAGGCCTTGAAGTGGGTGTTCTGCTCCTAGAGGGGTCGAGTCCTCTCCTTGAACACTTTGAGAGCTTTGTACAGCTTTGTACAAGCCTAGTCAAGAAGGTATGGTAGAAGCTGCTCTCCATGCCCTCTGGCAGGGTCCCAGGTCCATTCCCAAACGCACAGCTAGGGTGACCAGATGTCCCGATTTTATAGGGACCGTCCCAATATTTGGGGCTTTTTCTTATATAGGTGCCTATTACCCCTCCTTCTGTCCCAATTTTTCACACTTTCTATCTGGTCACCCTATGCACAGCGCAATTCCAATGTCTGGCTGCAGACACCCACGGGAATGAGGCTGTTCAGTGACACCATTTCAGGTACCTACCCTGGGAGCCTTAATTAATATTTGTATTAGGATGGCTAATTGGCTAACAGAGGGAGCCCAAGAAAAACGACACGCTACCTGACCTCCGCTGGTTAGAACTCTTCTGTCTCCTTAGGCCTCAGCTGCCCTGCCAGACCCCAAACTGGTGTAGGTCAACTGAGCCTGTCCCCACCTCTCTGCTGATTAAAAGAATCATCACCGAGCATTGGGGTTGTGCCTGTATTGTGGGATGCTTAGGCATGTTGCAGCAGGGTGCCAGGCAAATATCTGGCTCACCCTCAGGTTGTCTCCTGGCTATGGGTTGTTCCCTGACCACACTTCTAGTTCTGCCCTCTGATTCTATGTCAACTGGTAGGACAGACTCCTGCCCCAACCATTAGGTCGCATGGCCTAGACCCCTACACAGCTGTCACTATCTCCCTGCCATTGCACAAGTACAGTGATGGATCCCATAGAATGGTGTTCCTTTCCTGTGTGTGGATCTGTTGTAATTTCCTCCAGTAGTGGATAGTTCTTCCCTACTGCCCACCAGGTGTCTTGTAAAATCATTTGGCCACATCTACTTTGCCGAGTTGGTATTTGAGGGTGGTTTCCAGTTTCTCCCAAAGATACAGAAAGGAATTGAAAGGTATACATTGGGAAGGGAGTTTACCAGGGATACTCCCATTGGAGCTAGCAGACTAAAGGCTACTGAGGAGGGCTGGCATTAGGCATCCTACCCCTTACTGCATTTGATTCCAAAGATATCGCAGCTGCTTCATTTCATGTCTAGATTCCTTACATCCTGCAGGGTTTTATTTGTACTTTAGAAGCAGAGCAAACTCAAAATAACTACTCCTCAGAGTAATGTATTCAAATTACTGCAGAACTTCAGTATTCCCATTTATAAAGGAATAGATAGATGGAATTGATTTAGTCACACACCTGGGGGAAATCATTTGCCAAACCAGAGATCCCAAAGTTGGAGATAGTATGGAACAGTTGCTTGGATAATAATTATTGACTCCTACCCTTCAACAAAGTCCAGAATAGGAGACATTCCACAGTGCAGCTGCTCAGCATTAAAAACTCTGCATCAGGAAGCCTTTCAGATGCATCGCCGCAGCAAATTCAGTGGCTTGTTCCACCTCACTCATCTCACTGGCTGTAGCTGGGGGAATTGCCACCACATGAGCCCCTCCTCTTCCCACCACAAGGCAGGTGAAGCCTTGACAGTACTCACTGACAGAGAACATTTTGCCAACCTAAAACAGCTGTTTCTGCCTCTGCTATAGAAATAAACAGACAAAGAAGAGCTGATCCCACGTGTCCAGTCATGGCAACACCACATAGAAACTGCATTTCACAAGTCATGGTATACATTTAAAACTATTATCGCCATATTTACATTATGCTCTACTTGTGGGTGATACCAGCGCCACTTGTTCCATTGCCATTATTATTTTCACTAGGGTAATCTGCCCAACTCCCTGCTTTTTTCCTTGGCAAGCCAAGCCAGAACGTCAGTCACAGGTACAGTCCCATGTGAGGGATGAGGAAGAACATGGGGGCCCTCATAAGTGAGTTTTTTGGGGGGGGGTGGAGGGAGAATCTGTGTTCCATCCACCCAAACAGGTGGGTGGGTTGTGGCTTATGAATCCACTGGTAGATTCACTGGCCAAACATATCCACCTGGGCAGTGGTGAATTCGGGGGCCAACTCCCAGAAAAATGGGCGCCCTTATGCCCTGACCCGCTTCGCCTGCCCGGTAGTTCTACTGGGGAGCAGAGTCAGGGCACAGGGGCTTGCCCCACTCCACCCCACTGAGCTCCTGCCAGGGAGTGGGTGAAGCCCCCGTGCTCTGACCCCATTTCCCCAGCTAGAGCATGGCGGGCATGGGGAAGGAGTGGGAAGGGGTCCCCACTTGCTCTGGCTCAGGGCCCCACAAAAGCTTAATCTGCCTCTGACCTGGGAAAGCTGAAAAGGTCAGAGGCTGTAACAGAGGCTGCAGTGTGTCTCTGCTACTGCTCCTCAGGCCAGAGAAAGGGCTCCACTCCCCATAATTCTCCTGAGCTGGATTTGCAGAGGGGTTAGGACTAAGGCCATAGTAACAAATGTCCCTTAACAAGGGGAAAGCGAAGAGACTAAAAATGTTGGAATGAAAGGACACAAAGTAACATTTCTGGGTGCTGTAGCGGTTTCTACTGCCTTATGTTTGGGAAGCCCGGCATAAATGACCTATGGTTCCTGCCAGTCATGAGTGATGACTCCCATCCCAAACTCATGGCAATGAAACATGCATAGCAGCGGGCACCATCACATATTCACAACACACACATACAAACTGCCTTTTTATTTTATTACAACAACCTTTAATGCACAAGAATAAAGGAAAATCCAATCTGGCTTTCCATTTTCAGAATGCTAATAATGGGGCCATACACTTGAATAGCTACAGGTCACTGGAATTGTTGCTTGCTTCTTAGAACATCAATTTCTGCCTTCGTGCTATATTTTATGAGAAAGAAACTCCCAGATGATGGGTAGGGAAGGAGAATGAATGAATTAAAATAGATCCACTTAGCAGCCCTGTTCCATTTGAGAATACAAACAATGTTTTTAAAAGATTTGGCAAATGTAACTCTCTCTGATCACACTCTTTGTCACTCATCTGAGGGAGGAATTTATATCAGTGTAGAAATATTTGTCATGCTTCTTTGTAACCCAGAGTTGCTTTGACACATTGTGCCATGCACACTGTGGAAATCCATTCATTTGCCAAGCGCAAATATCTGTTAAAGGCAATTGATGACATGCTGGAAAGAATAAGAATGTACATCAATCTCCCAAATAACTTAGTGACAATGGTTTACAAAAGACCAACTAGCACTTATGCAGCATCTCCAAATATCAGTTATTCAGCTTTATGAAATACTCTGGGGAGCCGTTTTTGTTTACTTTCATGCCACTTGTGTTTCCTGCAGTTTGGAATTATTTGCCGCTCTTTACACTGTTGGTATCAGGGAAACATCATATCACAGCAGTTAGAGAGATGAGAAGTCTTATTAGATTATCTAGATGCAGAGCCAAAGCCTTAGTATGGGGGTGGCCAACCTCTTCAGCTCTTCAGAAGTCAATATGCAGCTCCTTGTATAGGCACCGACTCCGGGGCTGGAGCTACAGACGCCAACTTTCCAGTGTGCTGGGGGCTGCTCACTGCTCAACCCCTGGCTCTGTCACAGGGCCTGCCCCCACTCCACCCCTTCCTGCCCCTTCCGCTGAGACTGCCACACCCTCGCTCCTCCCTCCTTCCCCCCCATGCCTCCTGCATGCCACGAAACAGCTGATCAGGAGGTGCAGGGGTGGGAGGTGCTGACTGGCAGGGCTGCCGGTGCGTGGGAGGCACTGGGAGTGGAGCGGGTGCTGATGGGAGGCTGCTGACATATTACTGTGGCTCTTTGGCAATGTACATTGTTAAATTCTGGCTCCTTCTCAGGCTCAGGTTGGCCAACCCTGCCTTAGTATATATAAGAGGGCCTACATTTTTTCCCATCCTGCTCCCCGTCAAATGTAACCAATTACTGTCCACCATAAAAATAGTACTATGTGCAGGGCCAGCCAGAGATTTTGGGAGGATCAGTGAGATTGTTCTATCCAATATACCTTTATCCACCCCACCTTCTAGCTGCAGAGGTGTAGCCCCGGTGATTGTTTCTTTTGACCCTAGCGATTTGCCCTTGGTTGCCATTTTCAAGGATATTCTTACAAGGAGAAGGGCTAGAAACTCACTCCCACTGAAAGCTGAAATTTCCTTTTCTATTTCTAGTTTCCCTCAAATCAGTCATGACCACTGGCATCACCAGGCAAAAACAGGCTGACATTGAGTCTGTCCCCTGCCAGTGCAAGACTGCTCCATACAATATATTCCCCTGAGTGCTTTATCTAATCTGGTTTTAAATGACTGCTGCACATTTCAAACACAACCACTCATTTGCATTAGCCTGTGTAGCTGGCCCCATACAAAAACTGGTTTAGCACCCACACTTGCTCCTCATTCCTGGAAGCAGGAAGATCTGTACCTAGAACTCGTCAGAAATTAGTGGTGGGGGGTGTGTGCATGTGGGGGAGGTGCCAGGCATGCTCAGGTTGGAGGCGGGGTTTAAAAGTCAGCCAGGCAGCTCAGTCAGGGGCTGGCAAGAAAGGGAGGACGACGTGCCCTGGGAGCTCCAGGGGAAGACCAGAGCTGAGCCCACACCACGGTGGGAAGCAGAGGAGACACAGCACCTAGTAACTGAGGTTAGGGCTGAAAGCCCGGAAGGCGATGTTCCCCGCAGATGGGTGGTGGCCGGATGGGGTGCATATAAAGGTAGGAAGTGACCCAAGGAAGCTGACTTGAGGCTGACTCCACATGCTGACAGGTGAGCAGCCAAACCAGCCTCCCAGAGCCCTGGGTCAGAACCCAGTGGAGTGGGAGGGCTTGGGTTTCCTTATTCCCTGCCCCGGCACCATATCCACTAGGTGGAATTGCCATGCTGAGGACCGTATCCACTAGGCAGAGTTGCTGCCCCTTGGACCGTACCCATTAGGGGAGACTTCCACCATAGGCGATAACCACTAGGCAGGAGGCCCTGTCCCCCCAGTCATAGGGGGGTTCCACAGAAAATTTAAATTTTTCAACAAAAATGCCAACTCTAATTTTGGGTGCTTTTCATTAACAAATAGTCCCCTAAAATCAATGACAGTTACTTGGTTTATAGAAAACTTCTGTATATAACAACCAGGATTGGCAAATACATCTTTAGCAAGAGACTACTAATAAAAGCATTACTGAAAAGCAAAGAGCCATAGATTTAGGCCTGTACGCCCACTAGAAGTATAATGTCTGTCCTCGTTTGAGTGGGAGCTAAGTGACTCTCCAAAAAGCGTAAATTAAACAATACACTTAGCACTTTAATACTTGTAACATAAGCCCCCTTCCATGCTCAGGGGCTGATTTTCAAAGAGGCTGATCAGCCCCCACTGACTTCAGATACCAATCCTACACACTCCCAACAAGCTACATGGCAGCAATGTTGTTAGGAACCACATGACATACCCATAAAAACAAGTAAGGCAAAAAGAATCTTTACAAAAAAGAGAAAACAAACATTTTGGAGTCAGTTTGCCTCATTCAGTGCACACGAGGGACCTGCTCTGGGGATGAATCGGGGTTGTGCAGTGAAGGAAGCTGTCCTCTCTGGGACATTGGCCTCTTTTGTTGCAGAAGTTGGAAGCCGTTCGGTGAGCGAAGCAGGGGATTGCCGGAAGTGATGGACGGTTGCATGGTTAAGGCAGTTCAATGCTGCCTCTGCCAGAGAGTTCCTATGTGAGGCTGGGCAAGTCATTTAAATTAAACATTTCATGGGTGGTCACTTCATTTTCTGGGTGCCTGACTTGAGACCCTGGGATCTGATTTGCAGAAGTGCAGAGTGCTCACTGCTGCAACTGAATTCAAGAGGAGCTGTGCTTTGAATATATATAGTGCTATATAATGCTAAGTACTCTGAAAATCAGCTCCTAGAGTATTGGGCACCCAAAATTAAGACACTTTTCATCTAAAACGCTGTGTCCTTTCAATTGGCCAGTAAAGTGAGAATAATACTGTCCCTTCAATACTGTCCCTTTTAGTACTGTGAAGACAAATTAATTAATATTTGTGAAGCACGCAGGTACTATGGTGAGAGCACTACACTTTCTCTGCTCCATCCCCACTCCTCCCAGAGCTGAGGCTTGTCCCCTTTGTAGTCCAGTCAGCCTGCTTCCTTCTCCTCCACACTGACTGAGTCCATTGGGAGACCGTTAAAGGCACAGTCCCCAATACCACACACATCTTCTAGTGTCCCAGGTCAAACATAAGGGAAAATGTGCAGGAGGACAAAAGATATACCTGGTCCCTAAATGTGTTGAGAGACTATTGTGTCTCAGAAGAACTACCATATGTCAATTAACATGGAATATGGTACCCAGTTACATAGACATAGACAATAATAATTGTCTGTTTTACTACTTAATTAGCACAATAAAATGCTGGCCGTGTGACAAATTCACCTTCCACTCCCCCTGCGGTGGAATTTCCCATTGTTGTGCTGAACACTGGAGAGGGGAAATTAAAAAAAGCCAGGTTCTAATTCCACAATGATCTACATCTTAAATAATTCAGAAGTGGTGATTACTGTATGCCTGTAACTCTTATTACAGGGGAAGACAGAAGCAAAACCAAGCAGCTCACTGATTTAAAAGCTTTCTGGAGGCACCCTATTTATATCACACAGACCTGAAGGAAAAAAAATGCAGTAAAACTTGTAAATCTTCTTCAAACATCATAAAAATGATGAGAGGGGAGACTGACAAATTACCAGCACAGTAATTCAATCTCACTGTTCTAATGATCTCATCGATCAATCAGGCTTCACTGCTGCGGTTCATGAGATCGTCTAGACCCCCTCTATTGAATTATGGCTTTGTTATAAATACCTCCTTATCCATTGTCCTTATGCTGAATATACTACCTTATTACAGTGGCACTCAGCACCATCAGAATTGAGGGTTTGTCAGCATTCCCATTAGAAACCCTGTTTTTCAAAGGATTACAGTGCAGCCATGAAAATAAACTCCAAGTTCAGATTCACCATGTGAGCTGGGAGAGAGGGAGAATGGACAAGTGGTTAGAGTTAGGGCAATTAGGATGCTAGCCAAGGACTTGGGAGAGTAGCTCCCCCACAGATTTCCTGTGTAACCTTGGTCAAGTCACTTAGGCTACATCTACGCTGCCCCACAGTTTGGACTGTGGGGGAGTGAATAGCAGTGCACACCAAACTGCTGTTCCGTAGGTCCTCTATGTGGATGCTGAAGGCATGAATTAAAAGATTCCTACTTTGCATTAAAGTAGTTTTGTTTGAAGAGGATTATGTTTACGTGAACCAGGAACCTTTTAGTTCATGCCCGCAGTGTCCACACGGGGGAGTTACAGTGCAGCACTTTGGTGCATGCTGCTATTCACTCCCCTGTAGTCCGAACTGTGGGGCAGCATAGACAATCTCTAAGCGTCTCTGGGCCTCAGTTCCCCAACTGTAAAATGGCAGTTTTCTTGCCTCAAAAGGGTATTGTAAGGATAACTACGTCAAAGTCCGAGAGGTTCTCAGTACTACAGTGACAGAGGCCAGACAGACAGTGGTGAGATTCAAATATATGGCGGGATTTGGGATTGGATGATTTAATGTTTTTTTAGGGGGGAGGTGCAGTTTTTAATGTTCATTTTGTAGGTCCTGATTCAACAAAGCACTTAAACAGATGCTTAATTTATACTTATATTGATAGTTAAGCACGTGCTTAATTTGCTGATTTGGGGCAATAATTCATAAGTGAGATACACTCAGAGTGGGGGAAAAACATGGTTGCAGTTGAATGGAGCAGATGATTTGGAACTCAATTAATAAAGAATTAAAGGGGCGGGATAATATAAGTCATGCCAGTTCGTATGTGTTTCTGGAAAATAATTCCTGTCAAACTAACTTGATATCTTTTTTTTTTAAATTAGATTACAAGGTTGGTTGATAAAGCTAACAGTGTTGATGTAATATACTTAGTCTTCTGTAAGGCATTTGACTTGGTACTACATGACATTTTGGTTAAGAAATTAGAATGATACAAAATGAACATGGAACACATTAGATGAATTAAGAACTGACTAACTGACAGGTCCCGAAATGTAATTGTAAATGGGGACTCATTGTCAAATGGGTGTGTTTATAGTATGGTTCTGTATGGATCGGTTCTTGGCCTTGTGCTTTTTATTAATGAACCGGAAGGAAACAAAATCATCACTGATTTGCAGATGGCACAAAAATTGGGGGAGTGGTAGAGAATGAAGAGGATAAGGCATCGATACAGAGCGATCTGAATCTGTTGATAATTTGGGCGCAAACAAACAATATGGCTTTTGATACGGCCAAATCTAAAATCATACATACAAGAACGACAAATGTAGGTCATACTTACAGGATGGGAGACTCTCTATCCTGGGAAGCAGTGGCTTTGAAAAAGACGTGGGGGCAGAGAGGGTAATCAGCTGAGCATGGGGTGTGATGCTGTGTCCCAAAGGGCTAATGCAATCCTTGGATGTATAAATAGGAAAATCTCAAGTAGAATTAGGGAGGTTATATTACTTCTGTTTTGGCACTAGTGAAACTGCTAATGGAATATTGTGTCCACTTCTGGTGTCCACAATTCAAAAAGTATGCTGATAAATTGGAGAGGGTTCACAGAAGAGACACGAATGATTAAAGGATTCGGAAACATGCCTTATAGTGATAGACTCAAGGATAGACTCATTCAATTTAGTTTAACAAAGGGAAGGTGAAGGCATGGTTTGATCACAGTTTATAAGTACCTGGATGGGGAACAAATATTGGATAATGGACTCTTCAGTCTAGCAGCCAAAAGGTATAACAACATGCAATGGCTGGAAGTTGAAACTAGACAAATTCAGACTAGAAATGAGGAACAGTTTTTAACAGTGAGGGTAATTAAATATTGGAACAACTTGGGTCAAGATGGATTCTCCATCACTGACCATTTTAAAATCAAGATTGGATTTTTTTCCCCAAAAGATATACTTAGTTTTGAACAGGAGTTAATCCAGGGAAATCCTATGGCCTTCCTACACAAGAGGTCAGACTAGATGATCACAGTGGTTCCTTCTGGCCTTGGAATCTATTAATTTTATTTCAGTAGTTTGGTTTGGGTTTATATTGTATGGTGCAGGTTTGTAAATTGTAATGGTCCCCCAGAACTGTCATGAAAATGGGACTTAATTGAGGTTTGCATCCTCTTAGGTGACCATCAGAGAGCTCAGAGCAGCGAGGGAAGTGGTATCTGAGAGGGGAGTGGAGTAGGCTGTCACTGCCTCACCACTCACCCAAAAATCTCCAGAGATCAAAACTGACAATATGGCTGACAAGCCGCTCGGTTTGTAAAGCACTCTCTGCTGTAGTCTGTTGGCCTAACAGCACCTTCCTGAACAACAATGAGGTGGGCAGGCAGGTAAGCTGTTGAGTTGTCAGAACTTACCTGTTGTTTCATCATGTACATTGTCCAACACTGTAACTCTTCATTAATCCTAATAATTCATTTAATCCTGATCCTGCAAAACTCTTAGTCATGTGCTTAACGTCAAGTACTTGACTAGTACACAGTGACTTCAAGGGGATACGCATGTGCTTAAAGTTAAGCATATGTTTAAGTCCTTTGCTGGATAAGGATCTGGTGAGCTCTCTAAGGGCTTGAGCCCGAGCCCTCTGAACTCAGAGGGTGTTTTTCCATTGACTACAATGGGATCTGGGTAAGCCTCTAACATTGAAGACAAGGTGGACAGTGATCATATGGCATATGTTGAAATCTTCTATAAGCACCTTTAGAAAAGCAGAAGGTTGGAAGGAGTGAGGGTCTTTCTTGCTCACTATGTTGACATCTCTGGACAAATCCTCAATGTGCATGAATCTATATTTGAGCTGCTTCTCTGCTCCCACAGAACAGTGAGGTACTTTCCTTCTAAAACCACAATGATTAATTAAGCTTGTCTAAATCAGTTTAATTCCTTTTACGCTTTTCCTCTATTTTTAGAACATATAATTTTGGAACAACAACATTTTAAGATTCAGTGACAGTTTCAGGAGTCTGCTCCAGAGTGTCAAGGTGAATTTGCAGTGAGCAATACAATGTGGCGTCACAAAATCTTAACAAAGGAACAAAAAAAAACCCAACTGAAAACATGAGTAAAATTAATCCCCTTGCTTCACCCACCAAAAACATCTATAACATCCAGGGAAGAATCCGGCCCTCTACTTGGGAAAAACCTCCTATTGGGTTCAATAGAAAAAAATGTGGAGCTATATCATCTAGTCATAGAAGTCAGAATTCATCCTGGCCTGTTCTCTGTTGTTTTAAAAAAAATGTTTGCCAGAATGTATAATTAATGATTCGCATAAAATTCACTTCCTGGTAGAATCCATGTTTACTCAATATGTCTCCATCTAGTGGGTGGATTTATAGAGATTTATGAGTCCATTACGTCATTTGGCAAACAGAGCTGAGTCTTTCAGCTGAAGCAGTAGAGGACTCATGCTTTTAGCTCCAGATACCCCAGGTTCAGTCTTCACTGATGCCAAATCCTACCCCCAGGACAACACATTACTTTGGTTCTAACTGATTTGTTCCTCTTAAAACATACACTGAATTTGCATGAATGTGAATCAGTGACACGGGGACCTCTTAGTCTTAGTTGAGAATAATAAACCTGTGGGTGTTCCTCTAGCTATGGAAAAGTGAAATATAAATTTCAGAAGGTTTGTAGAGTCTTTTTCTTAACCAATACAGTTCATAGCTGCTAAACACAAAATCTGAATAAACCTTTGGGGTTCCCAGCTAATCTGTTTAACCTTCTCTATTACCTTATTTCCCTAGACTTTCTGGCTGCTTAGACTAATTCAAAGTTCTCTGAGGACAGAGTGGAAGTCTGGTGCTCTACAGGTATCCTAAATTCCATGACAATCAGACTTAATAAGAACAGGAGTACTTGTGGCACCTTAGAGACTAATAAATTTATTTGAGCATAGGCTTTCGTGGGCTACAGCCCACTTCATGGGATGCATGCAGTGGAAAATACAGTAGGAAGATACATATATACACAGAGAACATGAAACAGTGGGTTTACCATGCACACTCTAAAGAGAGTGATCAGTTAAGGTGAGCTATTATCAGCAGGAGAGAAAAAGAACTGTTTGTAGTAGTAATGAAAATGGCCCATTTCCAGCAATTGACAAGGAGATGTGAGGAACTGTAGGGGGGAAAGATAAGCATGGGGAAATAGTTTTACTTTGTGTAATGGCCCATCCACTCCCAGTCTTTATTCAAGCCTAATTTGATGGTGTCCAATTTGCAAATTAATTCCAATTCAGCAGTCTCTCGTTGGAGTCCGTTTTTGAAGTATTTTTGTAATATTGCGACTTTTAGGTCTGTAATCGAGTGGCCAGGGAGATTGAAGTGTTCTCCAACTGGTTTTTGAATGTTATAATTCTTGACGTCTGATTTGTGTCTATTTATTCTTTTATGTAGAGACTGTCCAGTTTGGCCAATGTACATGGCAGAGGGGCAATGCTGGCAAATGATGGCATATGTCGCATTGGTAGATGTGCAGGTGAACGAGCCTCTGATGGCGTGGCTGATGTGATTAGGTCCTATGATGGTATCCCCTGAATAGATATGTGGACAGAGTTGGCAACAGGCTTTGTTGCAAGGATAGGTTCCTGGGTTAGTGTTTTTGTTGTGTGGTTGCTGGTGAGTATTTGCTCCAGATTTGGGGGCTGTCTGTAAGCAAGGACAGGTCTGTCTCCCAAGATCTGTGAGAGTGAGGGATCGTCTTTCAGGATAGGTTGTAGATCCTTGATGATGCGCTGGAGAGGTTTTAGTTGGGGGCTGAAGGTGACAGCTAGTGGCGTTCTGTTACTTTCTTTGTTGGGCCTGTCCTGTAGTAGGTGACTTCTGGGTACTCTTCTGGCTCTGTCAATCTGTTTCTTCACTTCAGCAGGTGGGTACTGTAGTTGTAAGAATGCTTGATAGAGATCTTGTAGGTGTTTGTCTCTGTCTGAGGGGTTGGAGCAAATGCTGTTGTATCGTAGAGCTTGGCTGTAGACAATGGATCGAGTGATGTGGTCTGGATGAAAGCTGGAGCCATGTAGGTAAGTATAGCGGTCAGTAGGTTTCCGGTATAGGGTGGTGTTTATGTGACCATTGCTTATTAGTACTGTAGTGTCCAGGAAGTAGAACAGGAGTACTTGTGGCACCTTAGAGACTAACAAATTTGTTTCAGCATAAGCTTTCGTGGGCTACAGCTCACTTCTTCGGATGCATAGAATGGAACACACAGACAGGAGATATTTATACACACAGAGAACATGAAAAGGTGGAAGTATGCTTTTCATGTTCTCTCTCCCCGCAGTAGCCCCAGAGCACCCTCCTGCACTCCAAACCCCTCATCCCCAGCCCCACCCATCCCTCCGCCTTAGCCCTGAGCCCCTCATCCCTGGCCCATCCCAGAACCCACACTGCCAGCCAGAGCCCTCACACCCCTGCACCCCAACCCTCTGCCCCAGCCCTGAGCCTTCCCCCCCACAAAAAAACCCCTCAGCCCGATCCCCACCACATGAATTTTGTTATGTGCACCAGTATGAAGGTGATGTGTCACAGGTCACCTCTATATTGGTGCACATAACAAAATTCATTCTGCACATGGGTGGGAAAAATAAGAGGGAAGACAGAGAGCCTGTCTAAGTGACAGCAGCCCCACTGGGCTGACCTAAGGGCTGCAGTGCTGAGTACTAAGCTTCTACTCTCGACCCACCCCCTTCCACCTTCCAGCATGCACCCCATGCCAGCTCTTGCAGATGGATACTGAGAAGCCAGCCTTATCATTGTCTTCTCCAGTTCCTGTCCCAGGCGATTCCTTCCCCCTCCCTTCCCCAGCTTGATACCTAGTCATTGGAGCCCATTTGCATCACTCCGACCCTTTTATTTGTGAAGGGGATGGCAGGAAGGTGAGGATCTCACCCAAGAAAATTGAGGACCAGGGATTAAGTGACTTGCTGAAGTCACCCAAGGACAGAATATTGTTCTTTGGACTGTTATCCCTGTGTGATAGCTACAGGGCCATTTCCAGTCTCTCCTTTCCCCCACCCCGTTTAAATTTACTTCTTGTTTCTCTGTTTCAATAGGGGAGCAAACATTTTTTGTGCTTTCTGGCTGTGCAGTGCACAGTACTTTTCCAAAACTACTATCACTCACTTTTTTCGGTACTTAATCCAGTTCCATTAAAATAGAAACTGTCTCCTATGAGAAAGAACGTAGGATGGCCAGTAAAATACAGCACATTGCTCAGAATGAGGTCTAACCTTTGCCATGTACGTTACATCAAGGAGATATAATTTCTTCTTAGTAACACATTACCATTTTAGAAATGTAGTCTAGCATTCTAGACACCGACTTCACAGCAGCTGCACGCCTCAAGGGATTTGTCTGTAATGATTTGCAAATCTCCTTCCTGGCACATCTGCTCCATCATTTTACCATTTGGGAGAATATTCCTCTTCTTAATTCTGCGCTCTAGGAGTCATTATTCTGCATTTATCTGCACTGAACTGCTTTTGATATCTATTAGCACAGTTCTGCTGAGAAAGTTCAAGTCCACCTAGAGCAGACTGGAACATTCCTTGTTATTTACTATTCTTTCCGAACCAATCTGTGAACCTATAACCCTCTGAAATACTCATGCCTTGTTATCAAGTATACGCAATAAGGAAACCATAGGAGCCACTTTTCATGGTCACTGATGACAGGTGGTGTTATGCATAGTGAGATAAAAGTAATCAGATCAAATGCTTCAGGGTATGTGCTGATCACAGTAGAGATCAGGTAGGAACATCCCTACACATACAGCATGGCACTTGGTTAGGTGAATTACAAGGAAGAGGTAGACTTCTGAAATTTCAGAAATTAGCATCCTGTGGAGACAGGGAAACCACCTTGGTGGATCACGGATCCACTGAAACAAAACCTGAGGTTGTAATAGTATGAATGTTCTGTTTGTGGTCTATTATCTTTCCCTCTACCTGGAGGCAGAATTCTCAAAGCAGAGCCCTCTGTCTCCAAAACAGAGGTGTCATGGGCGGTGGGTGAATCCTGGGCTTGGGGAGGCTAGCCCCTGGCTCGGCCCACCCCTTCTAGCCAAGGCTATGCCACTCCCACCAAAGCCCAGAGCCTCCCTCTCCCCATGTGGTCGCCAGCCCTACCCGGCCCCCCAGCCCCAGCCTGCCTGCCCCCCCAGTACGCTGCATGGGTGGCATGGCCCCCCTTCCCCAGTCCCAGAATGGCAGGTGGGTGGCAGGGGCAGGAGGGCAGCACAGCCCCCACCAGCCCTGGCACACCAGGCTGGTGGTGCGCTCCCGTCCCGCAATCCCGGAGCACTGGGCAGTCTGTGTGCACCCCCCTCTGCATGCTGGGTGGATGGCACAGTCTTCCATCCCCAGAGAGCAGGCCAGCCCCCATTAGCCCCAGCCCCAGCCTGGGGCGACGGCGGGAAGAGCCCCCCACAGCACAGCGCTGGGAAACAGGAAGGGGCCTGGGGGAGGAGCGTGGGCAGGGCCACGCAAGGCTTAGTGGGGAGGCTCAGCCTTCCCCTGCCTTCTATACCGGCCACCCATGAGAGGTGTAAATAGCACTGGCTGAAAATTTTCAAATCTTTTAGGGAAAAAAGGACACAGTCTTCATGAAAACTTCCCCCAGATGTATTTTCTCCCATTTTCTCTCCCTTATGCCCAAATACATTTGTTAGTCTCTAAGGTGCCACAAGGACTCCTCGTTTTTGCCGGTACAGACTAACACAGCTACCCCTCTGAAACCTTTCTCCCATTTGCCTCCACTTTGCCACTTTCCCCATATCATGGCCACCAGCCCCAGGTGAGGAAGAATGAACAGTTCTCGCATCCCGAGCCCATCAGAACCATTCAGTAGATCACCTGGCAATACTGATTTACTGTAGATTGATGTAAGGTCCTCTCCATCCACCCATGGGTGTAGGATACCACCTCAGCTTTGCGCCCAGACAAACCAACCAGAGATCAGACACCGCTTTCCTGCACTGCAGTGTGGAATTCTTCCTCCTCTGAGAAAAGATAATTCCCTCCACTACAGGAACCCCTGGTGAAATTGTCAGGGCCGATTTCTGTAAGAGATCAGACTGGATGATCATAATGGTCCATTCTACCCTTAAAAGTTAAGAATCTGTTACTGGCTTCTGCCAGACCAGCCCCTTTCTAAGGTTTTTAATAATAAATAAAAACTGTTATTGACTCAAATGAATTACTACTACCAGCGTTATATCACCGGTGATGATGTCTGAGCCAGAAAGAATACAGCTTGACTCTCAGATCCAGAGTAAGTTTACAGCACTGTTAATTAGAAGAACCCCCTTTTTTTTCTCTCTCTGCACGCTAAGCCCATTTGATGTGGTGTCACTGAGACAGAAAAAAAACTAGAATCCCACAATGCCATTTTTACTCAATCACATCCCAGAACATAACTACACTTTACGAGCCTAATCCAAAGTCCACAAGCAGCTTTTGGATCAGGCCATAAGAACTCACTGTAGAAGCTATTCACCTACAATGTGCACTGTGTGTTTTAACGCTCCAGACTCAAGATTCCAACCTTGGAGCAGAGGAGGTGGAGCAGAGGATGCGGGTAATGGGCAGGACTCGCTACCTTACAGTGCACATGTAGACAAGTAGCCAGATTACCTCGGGTACACTGGTGACATCCCTTATTTTCATGCCACTGTCCCAGTTCCTAATGATGGTAGCTAAAAGCAAGGACTATGTAAGTGTCATAAACGGACAGTAAAGGGTTAAGAAGTTCACCTAGCCTAGCTGACTCCTGACCAGAGGAACCAATGGGGGGACAAAATGTTTCACTCAGGAGGGAGGGAAGAGTCCTTTGTTCAGGCAGTCCTTTAAGCTCTGTGCCGGAGTGAAAAAGGTCAAGGAATCACCCAGGGTCGTGAGTATTAAAGAAGAAATAAATTAGCTTATGTTTATTTCTTTTTGTGACTTTGTCTTTTTGCATTAGAGGGATAATTAAATTGGGTTTTCTTTTGTGTAACTAAAGTTTTGCCCAGGGGAACATCCTCTGTGTTTTGAATCTGTTGACTGTTGAGAGTAGCTTGTATGCTAATCTCTGAGGTATTTCTTTTACACCTTTTCCTTAATTAAAAGTCTTCTTTTTAAGAACCTGATTGATTTTTTTCCTTGTTTTAAGATCCAAGGGGTTTGGATCGGTGTTCACCAGAAAATTGGTGGAAAAGTCTCTCAAGGTTACCCAGGGAAGGGTTACAGTACTTGGGAGGGAGAGATTTTGTGGGGGGAAGACAAAGTTTCCCAAATGACTCACAAACAGCTGTTGGGTGGTGGCAGTAACCAGATCTAAGCTGGTAATTAAGCTTAGGGGTTCTCATTCAGGTCCCCACATCTGTACCCTAAAGTTCAGAGTGGGGGTGAAACCTATGACAGGAAGCATCAGCATCTGGTGTTCTTCATAGTGAGATAAAAGCAACCATATGCTTCAGGGTGTGCACAGTAGGGGTCAGGAAGGCATCTCTCTTCCACACACAGCATTGCACAATTGGTTGGGAGGGGATTCACGTCTTCTGAAACTGCAGGTGTTATTTTCTTCTGAGGGCAGGGTAACAGGCTTAATGGATCAAGTGTCATTTTTCGCCAAAGACTCATTTCATGTGCTGACTTGAGTGTGGGGAGACCCTTTAGACATCATTCATCTGATTTCCTCCAAGACAGAACTGTTATGAAGACAGGCTCCTTCCAGTTCTGTATATTATGTACATAAACAGAAATGTGTTGCTTACCAAACAGGCCCAGTGGCCAAGTAATTGAATAGCTCCCAAAGACAAGAGTTGATGTTACACACTAGCCCTTTATGGACTTGAACATCCAAACCAGCCAATGCAAACACTTTTTGACAGGCAAACATCATTAATCACCATCACAAAACGTAGACATTGCTGCATATTTATCTGCTGCTGACAAGCTGGATTCACATCCTCTAGTTAGGAACATGTTGCATCGCCTGTTTCAGCAAGATAACAAAATGCCATAAGGACCCGTAAGACTGCACTGTCCTAATTATCTATTCACTGTCACACACTGGGTATTTGTTATTCCTTGGAGACTGGGGGCTTGTTGGAGAGAGAGGGGATAAGGAAGATATATATTTTGGGTCTGCACTGAAATTGAAATTAACTGCAGTGGCAAGAAGAAATATATGTGGCACATGTAGCATATCTGCTTAATTACTCATGAATATAAATCAAATAATTTAAATTGCCCTTTAAATAAATATTTGGACAATTACTTGTCATCATAATAAATTACATAACTTGCCTGATGGGAAGCCAAATTGTAGGAGATTATTTCACACATGGAATAGTTCCACTGAATCACTGACGTTTTTCTCAGTACTGTAAGTACTCATGAAAGCCGTGATGGTGTGAAAGGATCTGTGTGAATAGACTTTTGCATCCATTGGGCTCCATGTGGACACAAGGGTCCATTGGCTCAGGTCCAGCTACAGAATCAGGGCCAAAATTACATCAGGTTGATTTGAACACACTATCTTCCCTATAGTAATGGAGTTTCGTTTGTGCTTCTGTTTAAGTCAGTTGAGTCCTTTCAGTTCACCCCTGCACCATCCCAACCTGTACTATTAGTATCTGAAGGTTTTGCTGCCTCTGCATTAGACTGTAAACTCTTTGGAGCAGGGACTGCAAACCCAGTCCTGCTCCCACCAGAGTCAATCAGACTTTTGCCTTTCATTTCAACGGGGGCAAGAGAGAGGCCCTGTTTCCTCCTCTGGGCCTAAGCCTGGAAACACTCCCAGATGTAGTACCAGAGCTACCGTGGACAGCACCCCTGGCTACTCACTATAGTAGCACTATAACCAGCAATATTTGAAGCATGAGGACCTATGCCTGCATTGCAGTGAGCACACTGTCAGTACTCAGTGCATAATACATTATAATTCATATTCGGTGCTACATAGGTTCTTATACAGCCCTCATCACTGTAGTATCTGAAGATCAGCTTTGTAAAGTTATTTAGATGCCTAAAGATGTAAATAAGTTCCTGGGGGATTTTCAAATGCACCTGATTCCTATTGAAATCAATGGGAGATAAGTGCCCCAGGCTCATTTGAAAATGCCAGTAGGTGCCTACCTGCAATTTTAGGTGCCTGAATACCTTTAAAAATCTATCCTTGAGTGCCTTCCAGTAGTGCATGACCATGACTGACAGCTGTCATCTGTGGTTCTTTCTTCATCTCCACAGGAGAGTTCAACTGTTAGGCAATTCAGCTTATGTGGAGCATAATCTGATCTACTTCAAAATGCACAAAGAAACCTTTAGAAGAGCAGAGTGTTACAGCCAAACAACACAGAGTGGTTTTAAGAGTGACCATGGTAATTCCTCAGAGTGGTGCAATAGTTGTAGTCAAGATTACAGATCAGTTTTCATAGCGCCAGATTCTGATAACCTTACTCTGGTTCAGAAGCACTTCACTCCCCAAACAATGCCAGTGGCAATAATGGAGTAATGTACGATTCAGGTGAATTAACACAGCAGAATCTGGCCTACCTCAATTTCACTTGCTCAAACCTTTTTTTAAAAAACAAAAGAAAACACCTTGCCTTTGGGATGAATGTTTCGTGCTTGATCTCAACCAAAAGGTGATTTATGTATGTATTTATTTACCTATTTGAGCAAAACTTGTTCAGTCATTTGCATGCTAGGTTAGTGGGTAAGGAAATATTGGTATGTTTTTTCTCCTTTAAACATCATAAGACTTTTTTATAAACAGCTCAGAAATAGCTGAATTTTAAGGGATCTATTTTCAGACGGTTGAGGTGCAGTATTGCATGCCTAATTTTGTGCATATATTTCCCAAATTGGGTGTCTCTGCACATAATGAACTCAGCACACCAGCTGACCAGATGTTATCATTTTTTTTGTAGGCATCATGAAAAAGGAAAGTTTTAAGGAAGGATTTGATGGCGGACAATGAGGTCACTTGGCATATGTTTACAGGGACCTGCTCCCATGTGTAAGGGGCAGCACAGGAGAAAGTATGAAGTTGCTTATTTGAAAATTTAAGTGAGCAGTGCAGGCTGGCATCTTGGGCAGAGCAGAGACAGGACTTGACATAATGACAATAGAGGAGATTTTGGAACAAATCAGTAAATTAAACAGTAATAAATCCAGGGGCGGCTCTAGGCATTTTGCCGCCCCAAGCACAGCAGGCAGGCTGCCTTCAGCGGCTTGCCTGCGCGAGGTCCCCGGTCCCGCGAATTCGGCGGCAGCCTGCGGGAGGTCTGCCGAAGCCATGGGACCAGCGGACCCTCCGCAGGCATGCCACCGAAGGCAACCTACTTGCCACCCTGGCGGCGACCGGCAGAGCGCCCCCCGCGGCTTGCTGCCCCAAGCACGCGCTTGGCATGCTGATGCCTGGAGCCGCCCCTGAATAAATCACCAGGGCCAGATGAAATTGCAGAACTATCGTCTGTGGTATCTAACCTATCACTTAAATCAGCTTCTGTACCAGATGACTGGAGGATAGCTAATGAGACACCTATTTTTAAAAAAGACTCCCAGAGATGACCTTGGCAATTACAGGCCAGTAAACCTAACTTCAGTACCAGGAAAACTGGTTGAAACTATAGAAAGAACAGAATTATCAGACACATAGATTAACATGATTTGTTGGGGAAGAGTCAACGTGGTTTTTGTAAAGGAAAATCAAGCCTCGGTAATCTATTAGAATTCTTTGAGGGGTTCAAAACATGTACACAAGGGTGATTGAGTGGATACAGTGTCCTTGGACTTTCAGAAAGCCTTTTAAAAGATCCTTCACCAAAGGCTATTAAGCAAACTAAGTAGTCATGGGATAAGTGGGAAGGTTTTCTCAGGGATCAGTAACTGGTTAAAAGGCAGAAAACAAAGAGCAGGAATAAATAGTCAGATTTCAGAATAGAGAGGTAAATAGCAGTGTCCCCCAAGGATCTGTACAGGGTCCAGTGCGTTCAACGTATTCATAAATTATCAGGAAACAGGGTAAACAGTGAGATGGCAAAGTTTGCAGATGATACAAAATTACTCAAGGTAGTTAAGTTCAAAGCAGACTGCAAAGAGTTACAAAAGGATCTCACAAAATTGGATGACTGGGCAACAAATGGCAGATGAAATTCAATACTGATAAATGCAAGGTAATGCACATTGGAAAACATAATCCCAACTATACCTACAGAATGATAGGGTCTAAATTAACTTTAACCACCTAAAAAGCTGATCTTGGAGTCATTGTGGCTAGTTCTCTGAAAACATCTGTTCAATGTGCAGCGGCAATCAAAAAACCTAACAGAATGTTAGGAACCACTGGGGAAGGGTAGACAACAAGACAGAAGATATCATAATGTCACTATCTGAATCCATGGTACATCCACACCTTAAATACTGAATGCAGCTCTGGTTACCCCGTCTCAAAAAGATATATTAGAAATGGAAAAGGTACAGAGAAGGGCAATAAAAATGATTAGAAGTATGGAAAAGTGTCCATTTGAGGAGAGATTAAAAAGACTGGGACTTTTCAGCTTGGAAAAGAGACGACCAAGAGGGGATTTGATAGAGATCTATAAAATCTTGATGGGTGTGGAAAAAGTAAATATGGAAGTAGTATTTACTCTCTCACATAACACAAGAACAAGGGATCATTCCGTGAAATTAATAGGCAGTGGGTTTAAAAAAAACAAAAAGAAGTACTTCTTCACATAATGCACAGCCAACCTGTGGAACAACTGCCAGGGGATATTGTGAAGACCAAAATCATAACAGGGTTCAAAAAAGAACTAGATAAGTTCATGAAGGATAGGTCCATCCATGGCTATTAGCCAAGATGTTCAGGGACGCAACCCCATGCTCAGGGTGTCCGTGGCCTCTGTCAGAAGCTGGGAGTGGACAACAGGGGCTGGATTATTTGATGATTGCCCTCTTCTGTTAATACCCACTGAAGCACCTGGCATTGGCCACTGTCACAAGACAGGATGTCACAAGACTAGGCTAGATGGACCATTGATGTGACTCAGTATGGCCATTCTTATGTTCTATGTTTGACAGTAAATGAAATGTGATGGATAGGCTGGGAGTGAGAATAAGCTATGAAGGCACTGAAAGTGAATATAAGTAGTTTATGGTTTATACAATGGATAATGGAGGGCTGATGTGAAAATGATGAGTTGAGATAGGGAAAATTATCTTTGCAGCAGCATTTTTAATGGATATGAGCAGGGCAAGGTTGCATTTGTCAAGGCCAAACAAGAGGATGACACAGTAGTCAAGATATAAAATGATGAGGGCCTTGTGTGTCTGAACAGAACCTGGCACAACGGATCCTAAGGCTCAGGGCCCTAGGTACTAGGCAATGTAAATACTTAATAAATACTAATGATAATGATGACATGTCACAACACAGTGTGAAATCTTACCTCCTCAGAGGCCTCTGTGCTCTTCAGTTACCAGGTAGTTGTTAAAATAGGTTATCCAGGTTCTGGTTGGCTGCCTGACTGGGCTTTCGATCCATGGCCCTGTTTGTTCCTCCAATCTATCTATCTATCTATCTGGCTCTGATCACTGTAGTATCTGTGCAACTGTGTGAAATCTGAGCCAGGAGTTAACAATTTGCTTGAAAGAAAATACATGTATGTCAGGACTATCACCTTGGTGTCAAGCCATCAAAATCAAGCAGGGTTATTTCATTAGCAAAGCTTCAGCACTCACACTGTGTAACAGCCTCTCACTTCACTTGCCTCTTCAGTCTCATACTTCGCAACAGCTTGTGTACAGCTTGTCTCCCAGCCCTGGAGAGCTTACCGCTGTATCATAGCCTCAAGGGGAAACACTATTACACCACTGGCACATTAAAACCCCCTGGAACATACTGTCACTGCAGCAGGATAACTGCAGTCTTCCTTTCACTGGGAAAAACTGGCTCATTACCAGTATAACTGAGATCATCTGAGGGAAAAGAAACACCTGTCAGTAGATTTTTATTTTTTTTTACTCCTCCCAGTGGAATTTGAGAAAGAAAAGTTAAGAAAGAGGGAAGTAGATCGCAACATCTGCAAAGGGTAAATCTTGCAGGATCCAAACAATCCTGGGGGGGCAGGGGAAAATCTCAGCACTGAAACTTTCCTGTGATGGCTTGAGACCTTCTCTACTTCCACAAAGATAGGCCGAAAGCCACAAATGAAGTGTCAGGGAGGCCACAGTGAATACCACCACATCATTTACAAGTGACTCCAAATGTAGAGGAATTGGATATTCTGTTCTGACCATCTGCCACACAACTCTTCTACAGAGGGCTCTTCAACCTAGCAGAGAAAGGAGCCGACCCAATGGCTGAAAGTTGAAGTGAGACAAATTAAGATGGGAAATAAGATACACATTTTTAGGAATGAGGGTAATTAACCATTGAAGCAATTTACCAAAGGTCGTGGAGGATTCTCCATCACTGGAACGTTTTTAATCAAGTTTGGATGCTTTTCTAAAAGATCTGTTCTAATTCAAACAGGAATTAATTCAGGGAAGTTTTATGGCCTGTGTTCTACAGGTGGTCCGACTAGATGATCACAATGGTCCTTTCTGGCCTTATAATCGGTGAATTTACCACTGCTGCATCTGCTTTCTTTTCATGTTGACACCTCCACCTTCTTCTTTGCCTTCTATGGCTTCTCTCATATGGGCAAGAATGCAAACCAGACCAGAAGAACAATGATAATGGCTTCTATTTGCCCTGAATTCAGCAAAGAATCCCTTTTCAGCAAAGGACTTAAGCATGCGCTTAATGCTTAAGTACATGACTACATCCCATTTACTTCAAGGGGATTTATGCATGTGCTTAAAGCTTAGCACATGCTTAAGCACTTTGCTTAATCAGGGCCTAGAGAGAGAGAACTCCTTAGTATTGATGAAGTTATTGGGACAAATTCTGTTCTTGGATACCCCGATTGTAATCTGTACTATCTCCATTGAAATCAATGGAATTAATCTGTATTTACAATGGAAGAATTTGGCTAAGTGAATTTACCGCAGCATTAGTGAGATTCAGAGGCGGCCCCAATATGTTCTATTGCATCTGTCTCTGTTAGCTCCAGATAGTCATACGCACACAGAATTTCCTTGCCTCACACAGCACCCCGGGCATGATTTCCAAATTCAGCTTTACACATGACAGTTTGCTTCATTATTATCTGCACACGTTATTTGTGATTGTCAGTTCCTGCCCTGGGCCCCCTCCTGTGTTCTGGCACCTGACATCAGTCATACTCATTGCCTAGGGCTATTATAGCTTCTCCTGGCTTTTTTTTTTTGAATTAGCAAATTCCTTAGGATTATCATCCGGTTAACACAAGGAATGACCCATAGGAGATAAGAAATTATTATACTCTTGGAACTGGCTACCGCAATGAGACTGGGGCCAGGGTCTGCCCCTTAAGGCGTGGTTTGAGTGCACATGGATGGAATGCTCTCCTCTTGATTCTGTTCTCATTTCTGCACCAGCCTCCTGCTTGTGTCTGGGCCATGGGAAAGAGGCCACATAAGAGCAAATGCCAGTCTGTGCTGTTTCACAAATGTACAAAAATATTCTTTAGAAAAACAGGAATATGCATTGCCCTGTACATCGGCCTGCACTCTGCCTACTGCTTCATTAGTTGGCCAAGAGTGAAATAAAAATAAAGGGAACATGCCACACACTGAGTTCTAAAACAGAACACTTGACGCTTTCCCTAAACAGTGACATATGACACTGTACACTGCTGCTGAGAGCTGAGAGCCTCTCCTCTCAAATCTGTCTCAAGGACCAGACAGGAGCTCTCCATTTGTGATTGTCCCAATTTCTGGCTTGTTCTGAGACTTAAAACTCAAATAAGTGTTTTTTTCTGGGTAAAAACAAACTCATGTCTTTGCACCTGCTAGTGTCTCATGTATTTTCAGTGAGGCTTGCTTACAAGGAGGACAAAGACCCTGCCACTTGATGTGACTCGCTGCATTAACTACTCTGCTGTAGTACTTCCACAAACTGTGATAAAAGGACCAGACAAGACAGTTGACTGACCCACAGTGGAGGGGCCCTCATGACCCACAATCCCGTTGCAGCTGTAGCACTGGCTGTTTGTGTTGTTGACTTCGTGTTCCCAGATGATGATGCAATGAAAATATGCTTCGGGGCTCTACTGTCAAATACACTATTTCCTTTTAAGACATGATTTCTTTGTGGGTTTGTGAACCTCTCACAC
This sequence comes from Mauremys reevesii, assembly GCF_016161935.1. Lineage (NCBI taxonomy): Eukaryota > Metazoa > Chordata > Testudines > Geoemydidae > Mauremys > Mauremys reevesii. Next base: position 270,718,001 of record NC_052624.1, read on the forward strand.
CAATATATGTCTTTAAAAAGCAGAGTACTCAGCTTATCACAAAATGCAGCACTTGGCAACATGTAACAGCTCATAGCCACTGACTTCTTGCCTCCCCTTCCCAACCAGCCAGTCCATTCCCACTCAACCCCGATCCTACCTGAATTGTTTTTTTCCTTTAAATTTTCTTCCACATCCCTCCTGGGTCTGGCTGGCAGCCAAGCTGAACCTCTGTCAGAAAAGATGCTGCTGCTGCTGTGATACTCAATTCTTTCCAGAAAGATGAATCAGCTAATCCTTTATTTGCGGTTCACTTGTACGGATCTTACGTGCAGCGGCGCTTCTCCTCTAAAGCTCTTCTTCCAAATGGCATCAGAATAACTTCTTTATTTCTCTCTACCTGACTGACCATGATTGTCTCTGACCCATATGAAAATTAGGAGCATATGCTATGTTCAGATTTCTGATTCCCCTGCAGTGAAGCACAATCATCCCATTTATTTTCCAGCAGTCCTAACATATGGAAGCAACCAAATAGATACTTGAGTTTGAGTAAGAATTCAGTCCAAACACACACAGTTAAGAGGCCTACATTCCCACAGAAATGAATGCTATGCATCTGATGAAATCCACATAATCATTATGGTAAGGCAGTCCAGCACACCAGCACAGCAGTTACAATTCCATATGCTGCTGCCAAGATATATATTTACTATTTACATCTTGCACACACACATAGGGAGTCAGTCTAGAATTAAGGTCCTTAGCTCCAAAACGCATTCTTCTGCCACTTGAGCTTCAGAACTCCTATAACTGCTAGCAGTAGTAAGTCACTTATGCACTCTGTGGGTTGACCAGTAGAGGGCAGCATCACATACTCATATACACCAAGGCAGTTCATTGCAAGCCGTTAACTAGATGGAAGAAATTGCCAGCTCTAGCCCCCCATCAGATTCCCTTGGGTTACGCTGTTGTTTTTTTTATGGAACACATGAGACAAATCCATCCAGGGTGTAATTCCATTGGCTTGGTGGAACACAGTTAGTGCCACATGCTTTGCTTCTATTTGAATTTTGTATGACAACATTTGATTCTCTGATAATCCAGCCACAGTTTTGCCCACTGTACCTTGGCATTCATTGTCTGATCAGGGCCTTTCAGTGCTACAACAGGACAAATACGCAATAATAATAATACATAACAGCTTTGGTTCAAGGGAACCGGTTGCTGGCTGAGTAATTCACAGGTAAGTGTGTATTATTTTCCATCTCTGTGGCTGAACATTTCCTGCAACTTGCTCCCACTTTAAGGATTTAATCCTTTAGCTAAAGCAGTCGACGTCTGGATTGTAGTGACGAATGTCCAGAGTTCAAAGCCTACGATAGGGGGCCAATTCAGATCAAGGAACAGTGTGTAAGCCCCAGGGCCAGAAGAAATAGGCGGATGGAACTCTCTGCTCCCTCTATATGGGAGAAGGGGAAAAGTCATTTCTGGACAGCTTCATTTACATGATTTTAATCTTGCTTACCCATAATTCTAGCTATTGAATTGCTTTGGAATCGGTTTATGTTTTGATTGCATAAATATTAATAAATTTTAATTATAATAATGTATTATTACTGGCTGGGGCATGTGTTGAGAATGGATGCTGACAGACACCCTCGTATTGCTCTACGATGGACACCACAAGGAAGAAGGAGGAGAGGTAGACCATTGGGGACGTGGCGAAGGACCATTGAAGAGGAAATGAAAGGTATGGGAATGATGTGGGGTGAAATCTGCTGTCTCGCTCAAGAACAAAATGAATGGAGGAGAGTGATTGGCGCCTTATGCTCCACAGGGAGTGAATAAGAAGAAGAGAGAGAAGATTATTACTGTACTTCTTCTTAGCATATGCGCAACATGCCTCAGGTGGCACGTGACCAGGATTCATCACCAAATTTGGTCCACGGCTTGGACCATTAGCTTCCCTGGCGTGGGCTGGGTACTGACAGGGAGTGCGCTGTGAACGCTGATCCAGACCCCATATTTAACATACTCATGGAAGGGCATTGGAATTGTGCAGGATATGTCCTGGAATGAGTGGGTCACCCTGGCAGCATGTTTAGTGGACTCTAGCTTGATATCAAAACTCAGGTTCATTAGAAAAAAGATTCTGTCTGACAGAATAGAAACCATATCCCAGCGAGCAGGGATTATACCCAAGTGTTCATTTTTTGGTGGGTATCCTGCATGGCGATTCTGCTTCCTGTGTGGAGTGAATCTGTCCTGGGGGTTGGACAGAGCTGGCTTTCCAGCAAGGTCCACTCGGACCAATGGCAGTACACAGCGGGCTGAGCAGTGACCCAACAGAGAGTGGCAGTGCTGAGCTGACTTCATAGCACCCAGGCCAATGGAAGCTGTGCTGATATCACTGAATTGAAACAGGTCACTTTATGTTGGAGTGGGACCTGGTGGAGCAGACCTCTCTGAACTGGAGCAGACCACCCAGGACAGCACCTTTTGACTATCACCGCACCTAACAGGACCTGTGAGTGACGTTTTAAGAGGGTTGGACCTCCATAAATCAGACAATTACTACTTGGATATGTGGGGTTGGCCAAGTTCTTCATTTTTTTTAGGTGTGCGTGTAATATTGTTTCACTCTTTTGTTTGTTTTCCATGTTCCTCAAATGAAAAGTTACTTGTGGTTCCATGTTCACAAGGACTCTGAATGCCTGTGGGTTGGGAAGGACCACCTGGAAAAGTAACATGGTAATTTTCCAGAGTATTTTCTGGGTGGAGGACTGAGCCATTGGTTTATTTATTTTAGAAAAGGAGCCATACACAGATTGAACCTGGCCCTTGTTGTTGCTATTGGTACCCGGAAAAGGGTTAGCATTAGGGAGTTTTGTTTGCTTGTTTTGTTGCTTACAATCAACTAGAAATGTTTAATGGATGTTACTGGGACACTGTGAAGATGTTTATAGAGTTTCTCTGTATAAGAAAATGAGTGGATCTCTGAAAGTACCAGACCAGTTAATGTAGGAAAGGATGGGTCCATGGCTAAGAATTTTCTGGTGTATTAGATGCCGTGGCGGATTAGCCACTGGGCCAATGGGGCCTGTGCCCAGGGGCCCTGGCCAATTGGGGGGGCCCTGGAAAAATGGGCCCCCCTTCACCCCAACCTGCTCCGCCCACTCGGTGCTCCTGCCAGAGAGTGGGGTCGGGGCACAGGGGCTTGCCCCACTCCGCCTGCTTGGTGCTCCTGCCGGGGAGTGGGGGAAGCCCCCGCGTCCCAACCCCACTCCCTGCCAGAAGCACTGGGCAGGCAGGGCAAGCCCCCACACCCTGACTCCACTCCTAGGCAGGACCGCCAGGCAGGGGAGTGGGGCAGGGCAAGTCACCATGCCCTGACCCCACTTCCCTGGCAGGAGTGCCGGGGGGAGACTGCAGGCAGAAGGGGTGGGAAGGGGCCCCCACTTGCTCTGGCCCAGGGCCCCACAAACCCCTAATCTGCCTCTGATTGGATGACTCTAGGCATTATATGCCAAATTCAGACATGATGTAAGCAGTTGATGGAATCAGTCTATGGTGATAAGCATGGCATAAATGCTTAGAGGGATGGATGGATAGAATCAGCCTACTGCTGAGACATCTTAAGGCAAGCCAGTAGTAAGCTATCTTTCAGAAACCAATCAGTAAGCGTCAGCTTGTTGTAGTGTGGTGGGTGCAGGCTGAGCAATTGGAAGGTCTGGGTTCTATCTCTAGTCTCAGTTCTGCTACTGACCCAGAGGAAGTCATTGCATTTCCATGTTGCTTCCCTTCCCACCACTGTCTATCTTGTCTGTTTAGATATAGGACCAGATTTCCTAAGAAGTTTAGGTGCCTAATGGGATTTTCCAAAAAGCCTAAACAGGTTAGGAACCTAAATCCTTATTCAATCAATGGGAGGTAGGTGGGAGGTAGGTAGGCCTTAAATATTTTTGAAAGTCCCACTAGGCGCCTATCTGCATCTTTGGGCACCTAACTACCTTTGGAAAGCTGTCCCTTAGTGCAAAAAGACCCCACTATGCTAGACACTTTACCAACGCAAGCAAGCAACAATTCTTCAGTGCAGGAACTGTCTCTATGTGTTTGTACAGTGCTCAGCGCTATGGGGTCCAGATCTCCTCTGTGGCCTTTAAGCATGATTGTAATCCTAATAATTACTATGACTGCATGGGTGCAGAAGGATTATTCACCTGTGCCAGTTGGCAAGGTCTATCTATCCATCCAATCTTAAGTATTTCTAATTCAGCCAATATAAGCCCATGGTGAGCCATGTGAATCTCTTAAGAAAAGGCTCTGGGTTTACATTCGGAGGGCCTGTCAAATTAGGCTCTTTTTCAGTTTCCCAAGATTATGTTCAGGCATCTGCTGATTACAGGCTTCTGAGCAATAGTGGACCTTAAGTGAGTCATGGCATTGAGATGGCTCCATGAATCATAATGTTGAAACAACTTTGTGAGTCATCCTGGTACTTCAGTAAGTACGGCTGACTTTTCTATAGAGCTACAATGCTTATAGGAAGAGGCTGTCACTGGAGCTAATCCCTAGCCCACTTGTGCTGCTTCAGGCTCAGCCTGTGGCAGGGGTATTGGCCAGTCCCACTGGTGTAGCATGGGAAGGGCACCATCATTTTCACAACCTTTTTGATGTGTAATACTCATTGCTTTGGGAGGATTATGATCATCTGGGGAAGCATATCCAGGGACAGGAGGGGACGTGGGCCTCGGGGGGTGTTTCTAATGACATAATTTACAGCAGCCTTTAGGCTAAACCCACAGAACGAGGGGAGCAGAAAGGAGGATTACAGCCATTTTACCCTACCTCCACCCCCCACCCCATTCCACTTCTGTGCTTGGTGTCGCTCAGCTAGCCCCAGGGATTTGCATCTTTATCTGCCTTTCTGGGCATGCCGGGTCGCTACGTGCAGATGAATTTACAATATGCTAACAGTGTATCAGAAGTACGCTGCACTTGCTCTTCAAGGATGGCTGGTGGCTTGGGATTCCCAGGGAGACTCAGGTGTGCCTATGGTTCTGGAGTGAGACCCTGGTCCACAGGACTGTCTGGAAAACAAGAATTCAGTTTCACCAAAAAAAAATGAAGGTTTTGGAATTTGTTTCTGTTCTGCATCGGAATGAAACCTTTCAGAAACATACGAGACTGGCCAATAGCCCAGTGCACTCCCCTAGGATACGAGCAGAGCAGAGCAGAGACTTGAACACAGCTGTTCCACCTCCTAGGTCAGGCCACTAAGCACAGGGCTATAGAATCCATCTGTTCTCTTTTGTCAATCTTGCCTGTTGGAGCTGTTCCACTCTTTATATAAATAATTAAATAGAGCTAGAACTAGTGAGAATATAGCCCCGTGGTTAAGATACTTGCCTTGGATATAGGAGGCCCAGATTCAAGCCCCTGATTTGTAGGTAGAACCTGAACACAGGCCTTTCAGGGCCCAGGTAAATACTTTAGCTAGTGGCTATTCTAAGATGTGAGCTCTCTGACCAAAGTTCCATTCTGAACCTGAGAAAGTTTAGAACAGACTGATACAGTTCCATTTTGACTAATAAGCATTTTTTGACCAAAAATGTTTAATTGAAAAATTCCAGACCAATTCTACTTCTAGGAGACATGCAATATAAATCACAGCCTAGAGGGGGAGGTGATATAGTGGCTTTAAGCCACCTTTGTGCCACCCAGGCTGAGCTACTTAGGGATCTGGGAGCCTGTCTAAGGCCTGGTCTATACTATACAGTTAGGTTGACAACTTCTGTCAATGTAGTAGTGCATATGTCTATACTCAAATTGGTCTCCCACCAGCGTAAATGCCCCATGATGGCGACATAGTAACATCACCTGCCCAAGTGGCACAGAGCCTCAGGTCAATGCAGTGCCAGTGTAGACACTTGTTAGTTAGGTTGAACCTAACTGTCCCACAATGCCCGGTGTGGTCAGCATTGTGAATTCCCCTGCCCATGGATCATGGGGATTGGAAGCTCTCCCTCCCTTTTAAAGCCCCACAAATGTTTTAAATTCCTTTTTCTGATTCCCCAGCTTGGTGAGCACACCTAGTAGCTCTCCAATGTTAAGAGCAACTGTCCAGCTGACCATGGTGGCTACACGCTCCAGACTTGCTCCTGCCTGGAGCCAACAGGAGGTATTGGATCTTCTGGGCCTGCAGGGAGAAGAGACTAATAATAAATAATAATAATAGGAGATATACCAATCTCCTAGAATGGACCTTGAAAGGTCATTGAGTCTAGCCTCCTGCCTTCACTAGCAGGACCAATTTTTGCCCCAGATTCCTAAGTGGCCCCCTCAAGGATTGAACTCACAACCCTGGGTTTAGCAGGCCAATGTTCAAACCACTGACATCAATGAGCAGATTGCTCAGGAAAGAGCTGCAGCAGGCATACCAGAAGGCTAGGCTGACTTATTTCTTCATCCATGCTCAGTGATAACTTCAGCAGACATCATTGCAGCACACGGGCTAGCAGCATATGGACCCAGATGGCTTTGGGACACCAGCAGCAGCTGTGCTCTCCAGTATTCAGTGACATTTCCCTATAGTACTAGAATCATGCAGTAGGCAGTTTGTTCCATTGTCCTTACAGTTAGAAGTTTTTCCTGAGATTTAATCTAAATCTGCTGTGCTATAGTTTGAACTCATTGTCTCTTGTCCTGACCTCTGTGGCAAGAGAGAACAATTTTTCTCCATCTTTTTTAGGGCAGCCTTTCAATATTTGATACCCCTGGGGGAATTCTGTGCCAAAAAAATAAAAAATTCTGCACACAATATTTTAAAATTCTGCAAAATTCTGCGTATTTTATTGTAAAAATAACACTATATAATAACTCCAGTTTCAATTATCTTGATAATTTATTTCAAAATACCTGTCAGCAACTATGTCTGTAACAATATAGACATAAACATTTTCCCCCAGGAGTAGAGAGTTAAAGAAATGGCTATGACAACCCAGTTCCTGTTTCTCTGACCCCTTCCCTCCAGAGCCCAGCAGCAGGGGCCAGACACTCACACTCCCTCCCCACCAGAGCCCAGTTGTGGGCCCCCCACAACCCAGACTCTTTCACACACACACCCTAATCTTCAGAGCCCAGCTCCCCCAGCCCAGAAACTCATACTCCCTCCCAACCAGAGCCCAGCCACAGGGCAGCCCTCCACCCCCAGCCCTGATGCTTGCATCCCTTACCCCCCACAGCCCAGGAATCCAGAAGGAGAAACAGCCTGATGTTGGATCCCAGGCTTGTGTGGCGTTTTCTGCATGCCACCTCCTTCCTTCAGGGTGTGCTGTGTACTGCAGCTGCTGGGAACCCTCCAGATCCCTCTCACTCCCCATGGCAGTGTCTTTCTATTTGTGAGCTGGGCTCTGCTGGGTACAGCGACCCCTAGTGTCCAGCACCTGATTTCAGGGGAGAGGGAGGAAATCCTGCACATAGTATTAATTTCTCCACAAATTCTGCATTGCGCAGTGGCACAGAATTCCCCCCAGGAGTAATTTGAAGACTGCTATCACGTCATCCCTTAGTCCTCTTTTCCAAACTAAACACAGCAGTTCTTTGTTCATATGGCTTTCATTCCATTGGATCATCTTTGTGGCTCACCTCTGGATGTGTTCCAGTTTCTCTACATCCTAGATAGATAGATAGATAGACACACATACACACACAGATTTGGATTTGTGATGACCGAGAAAACTACATGGTGAATTGCCTGCTGGGTGCAAACGTTGCAAACATCTCAAGATATCTAAATACACATATGTGTAGTATTGGGGAGGAGCCAGTGGTCATGGTACATGTACGTACCAATGACATAGGGAAAGGTAGGAGAGAGGTCTTGGAGGCCAAATTTAGGCTGCTAAAGTCTAGGATCTGCATAGTAACATTCTCTGAAATGCTTCCACTTCGATGCACAGGGCAGAACTGCAGGGTCTCAATGCGTTTATGAGATGTCGGTGTTTGGAGGAGGGATTTAGGTTTATTAGGAAGTGGGGAATGTTTGGGGAAAGTAGATGCCTATACAGGAAGGATGGGTTAGGGTTAGGGTTAGTACACCTACACCTTGAAGACTGAGCACAGTTCTGGCCACCCCAGAATTATACCATCTTGCCACCTAAACCAAAATGGAAACAGAATGATGGCCTGTAAAATTAAAAAGGTCACAGAGGAGTTTTTAAACTAAGGGCAGGGGGAAAGCCAACAAGTGTGGAGGAGCATTATGACAGAGACATCCCTTAGGGGAAGATTTATTAAAGGGGATACTGTATATCCTAGTAAAAAGGAGAGCGTATAAATTGAAAAAGTACAGGTAACTGAAAAGAAACAGTGAAATGAAAAAGCATCCCATTCACGTACATCACATGAAGGCAGACTGACAAATTTTATAAGTGCCTGTATACAAATCATAGAATCATAGAGTATCGGGGTTGGAAGGGACCTCAGGAGGTCATCTAGTCCAACCCTCTGCTTAAAGCAGGACCAATCCCAACTAAATCATCCCAGCCAGGACTTTGTCAAGCCTGACCTTAAAAACCTCTAAGGAAGGAGATTCTACCACATCCGTAGGTAACCCATTCCAGTGCTTCACCACTCTCCGAGTGAAAAAGTTTTTCCTAATATCCAACCTAAACCCCCACTGCAACTTGAGACCATTACTCCTTGTTTTGTCATCAGGTACCACTGAGAACAGTCTAGATCCATCCTCTTTGGAACCCCCTTTCAGGTAGTTGAAAGCAGCAATCAAATCCCTCCTCATTCTTCTCTTCTGCAGACTAAACAATCCCAGTTCCCTCAGCCTCTCCTCATAAGTCATGTGCTCCAGCCCCCTAATCATTTTTGTTGCCCTCCGCTGGACTCTTTCCAATTTTTCCACATCCTTCTTGTAGCGTGGGGCCCAAAACTGGACACAGTACTCCAGATGAGGCCTCACCAATGTCGAATACAGGGGAATGATCACGTCTCTCGATCTGCTGGCAATGCCCCTACTTATACAGCCCAAAATGCTGTTAGCCTTCTTGGCAACAAGGGCACACTGTTGACTCATATCCAGCTTCTCGTCCACTGTAACCCCTAGGTCCTTTTCTGCAGAACTGCTTCCTAGATAGTCGGTCCCTAGTCTGTAACAGTGAATGGGATTCTTCCATCCTAAGTGCAGGACTCTGCACTTGTCCTCGTTGAACCTCATCAGATTTCTTTTGGCCCAATCCTCTAATTTGTCTAGGTCCCTCTGTATCTTATCCCTACCCTCCAGCTTATCTACCATTCCTCCCAGTTTAGTGTCATCTGCAAATTTGCTGAGGGTGCAGTCCAGTCCAGATCATTAATGAAGATATTGAACAAAACCGGCCCAGGACCGACCCTTGGGGCACTCCACTTGATACCAGCTGCCAACTAGACATGGAGCCATTGATCACTACCTGTTGAGCCCGATGATCTAACGAGCTTTCTATCCACTTTATAGTCCATTCATCCAGCCAATACTACTTTAACTTGCTGGCAAGAATACTGTGGGAGACCATATCAAAAGCTTTGCTAAAGCCAAGGAATAACACGTGCACTGCTTTCCCCTCATTCACATAGCTAGTTACCTCATCACAGAAGGCAATTAGGCATGGCTTGCCCTTGGTGAATCCAGGCTGACTGTTCCTGATCATTTTCCTCTCCTCTAAGTGCTTCAGAATTGATTCCTTGAGGACCTGCTCCATGATTTTTCCAGGGACTGAGGTGAGGCTGACTGGCCTGTAGTTCCCCAGATCCTCCTCCTTCCTTTTTTTAAAGATGAGCACTATGTTAGCCTTTTTCCAGTCATCCGGGACCTCTCCCAACCGCCATGAGTTTTCAAAGATAAGGGCCAATGGCTCTGCAATCACATCCACTAACTCCTTTAGCATCCTCAGATGCAGCGCATCCAGCCCAATGGACTTGTGCTCGTCCAGCTTTTCTAAATAGTCCTGAATCATTTCTTTCTCCACAGAGGGCTGGTCACCTCCTCCTCATGCTGTGCTGCCCAGTGCAGTAGTCTGGGAGCTGACCTTGTTCTGGAAGAGAGAGGCAAAAAAAGCATTTCCACATCCTCTGGCACTAGGTTGCTTCCCTCATTCAGCAAGGGGCCCACACTTTCCTTGACTTTCTTCTTGTTGCTAACATACCTGAAGAAACCCTTCTTGTTACTCTTAACATCTCTTGCTAGCTGCAACTCCAAGCGTGATTTGGCCTTTCTGATTTCACTCCTGCATACCTGAGCAATATTTTTATACTCCTCCCTGGTCATTTGTCCAAACTTCCACTTATTGTAAGCTTCTTTTTTGTGTTTAAGATCAGCAAGGATTTCACTGTTAAGCCAAGCTGGTCGCCTGTCATATTTACTTTTCTTTCTACACATCAGGATGGTTTGTTCTTGCAACCTCAATAAGGATTCTTTAAAATACAGCCAGCTCTCCGGGACTCCTTTCCCCATCAGGGGATCCTGCCCATCAGTTCCCTGAGGGAGTCAAAGTCTGCTTTTCTGAAGTCCAGGGTCCATATTCTGCTGCTCTCCTTTCTTCCTTGTGTCAGGATCCTGAACTCAACCATCTCATGGTCACTGCCTCCCCGGTTCCCATCCACTTTTGCTTCCCCTACTAATTCTTCCCTGTTTGTGGGCAGCAGGTCAAGAAGAGCTCTGCCCCTAATTGGTTCCTCCAGCACTTGCACCAGGAAATTGTCCCCTACACTTTCCAAAAACATCCTGGATTGTCTGTGCACTGCTGTATTGCTCTCCCAGCAGATATCGGGGTGATTGAAGTCTCCCTTGAGAACCAGGGCCTGTGTTAGTTGCCGGAAGAAAGCCTCATCCACTTCTTTCCCCTGGTCTGGTGGTCTATAGCAGACTCCTACCACGACATCACCCTTGTTGCTCAAACTTCTAAACTTAATCCAGAGACTCTCAGGTTTTTCTGCAGTTTCATACTGGAGTTCTGAGCAGCCATACTGCTCTCTTACATATAATGCAGCTCCCCCCCACCCTTTGTGCCCTGCCTGTCCTTCCTGAACAGTTTATATCCATCCATGATAGTACTTCAGTCATGTGATTTATCCCACCTGTTATTCCAATCACATCATAATTCCTTGACTGTGCCAGGACTTCCAGTTCTCCCTGCTTGTTTCCCAGGCTTCTTTCATTTGTGTATAGGCACTTAAGATAACTCGCTGATCGTCCTGCTTTCTCAGTATGCAAGAAGTCTAACTATTAAGCTGAGTGAACTTGAGTGTCTGGTATTAAAATTGATATAATAGGCATCATAGAAACTTGGTGGAACAGGCTTCCAAGGGAGGTTGTGGAATCCCCATCACTGGGTGTTTTTAAGAACAGGTTAGACAAACACTTGTCAGGGATAGTCTAGGTTTACTTGGTCCTTCCTCAGCTCAAGGGGCTGGACTTGATGACTTCTCAAGGTCCCTTCCAGCCACATATTTCTATTTCTATGTTTCCCCTATGCTATTTTTACATCTGCATAGTTACATTGATTTCTGTGCATTTACTCCTGCTTTATACTGGTATGAATGTGAGAATCATGCCTACTCTGCCCAGATCCACCCCCATCTTCCAATCCCTGGTTGTTACCTGCCTAGCTACAATTTTATTTGTTGCTGTTGATGGAGTGGACCATGCCCAACTTGACATATACATTATGTCAACTAACTTCAGAACTGACCTTCCTTTGAAATCTATCTCTTCATCCAGAATCTGATGGAGCTTATGCACTGTGATAGGTCTTAGAGACCCCACACAGATGGAAAGAGAAGTACTGGGCCAAGAGGGCCCCACACCTTAGCAGCTGCAGAGCATTCTCCAATGGAGGATCTGCTAAAAGTGGACTTTGACAATTAAGGAGGGAGGGAGAGTGAAGGAGGTGCTGTCTGAAAAGAGAAAGCCAGTTTGCAGCTTCTGGGGACAAAGTGATCCACAGGAGGAGGATCTGGACTGTGGGTAAGAATCAGGTGGGATGGTTAGGGCCTGTTCTTTTCCCCTCCTCCACTCCTTGCTGAGGGAAAATAACTGGACCCTATGAAGAGAGCTGGAGAATGCTTATTTGATTGATGAGCTGCTGAGACTGTTTGGGAACTCCTCGCTGTGAGGGAATGGAAGGGGGCTATGACCGTGCCCCAATCCAAAGAGAGAGCATGGAGGTAGGAAGTGGCCCACGGGAGGCTGGACTGGTCATCTAAAAAGACGTGACCAAGACACTCCACGTCTCTTCCCTTGGGCCATGGGCTGGGACCTGGTGGAGAGGGGGGGCCTGGGTCCTCCTAGCTTTCCCCTCCCCCTCTGTCCATCCAGAAGAACTATGGAGCACTGGGAATTGATGGGCTGCAGATTCACCACTAGGCCTGCTGACTGCCAGGCAATCCCATCCCAGTGGTGTATCGGGTAGGGTCTATTCCTCACCCACATATTGTGAGTTGACCTGCCCTTCCTGCTGGGACTTTGGGAGTGGAAGGACTGTTGAGTCGCAGCCTACCCACTCAGCAGGCTGGCCTCTGAGTAAAATCCTCTGCACATGCCTTTTATTTTTCACTTCACTATTGTTATATAGAGGGCCCCTAAATCCCCCAGTGTGACTGTTTTGCACTGGTCTGATGGTACAAAGCAGCTTCAAAACCAGCTTAGTTGGCTACCTGAGGATTCACCCAGCACTGGAGAATTCCCCAGGAGACATAAAACCAAACCTATTGCAGAGGGAGCATGGCCAGGGGTAAGGTAGCCACTGTAGCTGGGCACAAGCAACAGTATCCCTGATCAGGGTATGATGGATTCCCCCTGGGATGCCATCTGGAACTGGGGTACCACTGAGCCCTCTGACCCACCAGCCTGGGCTTCCTCTCTCACTATGCTCCCATGACAAGCTGCAGACCCACTCTTGGTCCTACACTTCCACCAGCATTCACACAGGTAGGGACACACCCTGCTACAGTTACCTGCAGGCTCTCTGACCAGCCACTGCATGAACCAACAGTAGAAAGGCTACAGCCAAGATAACTCTCAACTTCCCAGGCACTCACCTCCTCTGGAGTATAACCCCAGAATTATACTGTCTTGCACTGCACAGGAATTTATACAGTGTAAGCTCATAACAGGGGGGCAGGATAGCTGAGTGGTTTGAGCATTGGCCTGCTAAACTCAGGGTTGTGAGTTTAATCCTTGAGGGGGCCACTTAGGAATCTGGTGCAAAAAAATTGGTCCTGCTAGTGAAGGCAGGGGGCTGAACTCAATAACCTTTCAAGGTCCCTTCCAGTTCTAGGAGATTGGTATATCTCCAATTATTACCATTACCTTTTATTAGTTCCACCCCCCCCCACACACACACACACAATGTGGAAAGGAATATGCAACAGCCTTTGCCCCTGTGAGCTATGATTTCCCATGTATTACACTCAAACTCACTGGTTTAGATAAAGCAAAAACAAGTTTATTAACTACAAAAGATTGATTTTAAGTGATTATAAGGGATAGCAAACAGACCAAAGCAGATTACCTAGCAGATAAAGAAAAATGCAAACTAAGCTTAACATACTAGAAAGATAGGTATATCTCCATATATTAATTCAAATCCTATCTCATAGAGCTGGAAGGAACCCTGGGAAAGGTCATTGAGTCCAGCCCCCTGCCTTCACTAGCAGGACCAAGTACTGATTTTGCCCTAGATCCCTAAGTGGCCCCCTCAAGGATTGAACTCACAACCCTGGGTTTAGGAAGCCAATGCTCAAACCACTGAGCTAGCCTTAAAATTAGCAGTTTCTCACCCTGATTGATGATACCAGCAGGCTAGCAGATTCTCAAGGCACAAGCTTTACAGCTTGGGTTTCTCAGGTTTCCATACACAGGCTGGGTCCAGCACTTCCCTCAGTTCAGTCTTCGTTCCTCAGATGTTTCCAGGAGTCCTCTTGTGGGGGAGTGAAAGAACAACGGAGGATGTCACTCCCTGTCTTATATAGCTTTAGCATATGGCAGGAACCCTTTGTGCCAAACCTCATTGTGTGGAAAAATACAGACATCCCAAGATGGAGTCCAGAGTCATGTGGCCTGGTCACAGGGCCTTGCATACCTTGCTGAGTTATAGCAGCTATTACAGGCTATCTGGAACGTTTTCAGGAAGGCTCACCAGGTTGATGGATAAGCTTCTCCTAAGACCTATTGTTTTCCCTAATGGCTCATTACCCTGAATAGGCCCTTCCCCACCCACTACCTAGACTGAAAGCATTTTACCTAGTGGGTGTCACCCAGATGTAACTTACATTTGAAATAAAGTTACGTAGTCAATATTCATTACTTCAGATACAAAAATTATACATGCATACAAATGAGATAATCGTACAGTAACTCCTTGCTTAACATTGTAGTTATGTTCCTGAAAAAGCTACTCTAAGGCCTGGTCTACACTAGGACTTTAAGTCGAATTTAGCAGCGTTAATTCGAACTAACCGGTCAACCGTCCACACCAGGAAGCCATTTAATTCGAACTAGAGGGCTCTTTAGTTCGAATTTGGTACTCCACCCCGACAGGTGGAGTAGCGCTAAATTCGACATGGCTAGCTCGAATTAGGCTAGGTGTGGATGCTAATCGAACTTAGTAGCTCCGGGAGCTATCCCACACTGCACCACTCTGTTGACGCTCTGGACAGCAGTCCGAGCTTCGATGCTCTGACCAGCCACACAGGAAACGACCCGGGAAAATTTGAATTCCTTTTCCTTTCTGGACAGTTAGAATCTCATTTTGTGGTTGGACATCGGGGCAAGCTCAGCAGCACCGGCAGCAATGCAGAGCTCTCCAGCAGAGGAGTTCATGTAATCTCTGAATAGAAAGAGGGACCCGGCATAAACTGACCGGGAACTCTTCGATCTGATCGGTGTGTGGGGCGAGGAGTCTGTGCTTTCGGAGCTGCGCTCCAAAGCATGGAATGCAAAGACCTACGAGAAGGTCTCCAAAGCCATGATACAGACAGAGGATGCAGCCGGGATGCAACGCAGTTCCGCGTGAAAATCAAGGACCCCAGACAAGGCTACGAAAAAATCAAAGCAGCAAACGGACACTACGGAGCCTGCCACCAGTGGCCCGCCAGTGACCATGGACTCTGATGATGGGACAGTGTCGACGGACAGTTCCTCGACGATGTTCACGGACGGGGAAGATGAGGAAGGGTTTGTGGAGGACGAGGCAGGCGACAGCGCTTACAACGCTGGTTTCCCGGAGAGCCAGGATCTCTTCATCACCGTCACGGAGATCCCCTACCAACCCTCCCCGGCCATGAACCCGGATCCTGAATCAGGGGAAGGAGCAGTCGGTAAGTGCTTTAACCATGTTAACTTTTATTATTAATGTAACAGGAATCTTAAGTGTGTGAAAAGGAGGTCTCTCTATATATGGGGATAAAACAGAAATCCTCCAGGGAGATCTCCACAAAGCTCTCCTGGGGTTACTCAAAAAGCATCAGCAGGAGGTTCCTGGGGAGAGCTGCCTTATTGGGTGCTCCGTGGTAGCACACTTTTCCGCGCAAGGCTTTCATTAATTACTCATGGAGCACTGCCTCCCCGAGCACGGCTGCATCGGGCCCTGGTTCGTGCTAGCTTTCACGCAGCATGCGCTCTCTATCTCCTTCAGTGACCGTCCTCAGGGCGATCTCGCTCGGAGACTCCTGCATCTATTTAGGGTAATTACTGTAATTTTACGCCTGGTCCAAAGTATGTTTAAAAAATCTCCAGACAGACGGCATAGCAGAGACTCAGCATGCAGCTGCGTGACGAGTGTAACGGAAAGCCAAAGAATATCATGGACGCTCATGGAGGGAGGGGGGAATGAGGACGCAAGGTATCCCACAGTTCCTGCTGTCTCCGCTAAGCATTTGCATTCTTGGCTGAGCTCCAAATGCTTCTAGGGTCTAACACAGTGTCCGCGGTGGCTCAGGGCATAGCTCGGCAATTTATGCACCCCCCCAACCCCCAGAAGTGAAAGGGGAAATGGTCCTGTGTTGACTCTGTTACATGTCACCGTATCCGTAATGAATGCTGCAGATACATGCGATGCTGCAGCACTGAACAACGACATCCTCACTCCCCCCTCGCCATGGGTGGCTGACGGTGCAGTACGACTGATATCCATCGTCATCCTCAGCCCATTGGCACATGGGGCAGTGCAAAAGGACTGGTAACCATGCGTACTAGCATCGGTTAGGTCGATCAAGGGCGCCTGGCCCTAATTTTTCCTGGTAGATGGTGCAGTATGGCTGGTAACCGTCCTCATCGTAGCAACAGGGGGCTGAGCTTCATCAGCCCCCACCCTTCATGTGTAAAGAAAAGATTCAATTGCCCCTGGACTAGCAGCAGGATGATGGTCTCCTTCATCCACAGTAATTAATGTCCTGCCTGGACTATCATTGCAGCTGGAGGCTTCCTTCCACTCATTTCTCACAAACAAGTCCCTGTGTCTTATTCCTGCACTCTTTATGACTTCATCACACAAGTGGTGGGACAATGGTATGGTAGCCCAGGAAGGCTGCGGGAAGGCCGGAATGAGCAGGTGGGGTTGTTTCAGGATCACCCACTGTGAATAGCATTCAGCTCAAAATTTATGTATTATCGGACACAGAGCAGCTGTGCTCTCTGGTTCTATGATACAGAGGTTCTCTAGTACACTTGCCCATATTCTAGGCAGGACTGATTCTATTTTTAGATACCAAAAAGGAGGGATTGACTCAGGGAATCATTCCCAATTTTAGCTTTTGCACCCCTGGCTGATCGGCCAGGGGCACTTATGACAGCACCACATGGTGCAGTGCAAAAGGACAGGTAACCATGAGCATCTTATTACCATCTTCTTACCAATTCATGGTATGGTAGACGGTGCAGTATGCCTGGTAACCATCCCTGCTGTCATGCAAAAGCAAAAGCATGCTGCTGTGTAGCGCTGCTGGCCCACCTCTGTCAGCGGCATCTAGTACACATACGGTGACATACACAAAAGGCAAAACAGGGTCCATGGTTGCCACGCTATGGCGTGTGCAAGGGCAATTCCGGGAAAAGGGGCTCGATAAGATTGTCTGCCGTTGCTTTCCCGGAGGAAGGATTGAATCGCGACATTTACCCAGAATTCATCGCGAAAATGATTTGTGCCCCACCAGGCACAGGGGTCTCAACACAGAATTCACAGAGACAGCCTAGACTCAGTTATTTGTTCGCAAAAATGTATCTTTGCAAGGAATTCACTCGCTGTTTCCCATCTCACAGCTTCCACTGTCTCCAGACCTGCCACGGCATCCACCTCGCAGAGGCTGGCAAAGATTAGGCAGAGAAAGAAAAAGACAAGGGACAAGATAGTCGATGAACGTATGGGCTGCTACCTAGCCAAGGCGGACCAGCAGAGCCAGTGGAGGGAGACCGTCTCTCAGTACCAGCGATCACACAGCGAACGGGAGGCGAGGTGGCGTGAGGAACACAAGCAGGCGACTCAAACGCTGCTTGGACTAGTGAGGGAGCAAACGGACATGCTCCGGCGCCTTGTGGATGTTCTGCAGGACCGCAGGAGGACAGAGCCCCCCTGCAGTGTATCTTCAACCGCCCTCCCCCGCCACAAAGTCACATACCCCCCTCACCCAAAATAACCAGGAGGAGGGGCACCCGGGGCCGTCAATACTGTCAGTGCACCCCAGCAGAGTGCTCAAGTACCCAAAAGCTCTCATACCCTACATTTTCAGAAGTCCTTCCCTTCCTGACTCACACAAGTCCCAATCCCAGTCTCATCACCTAACTGTCTATTTAAGTAATAAAAATACTTTGCAGTTAATTAATGTTTCTGATTTTTTTTTTCACAGAAGACTGTGTTCCAATGGGGGGCGGGGGAAAGGGGGTTGTTAATTGCATAGGACAGGCACCTTTCCCACGGTACAGACACGGGGGAAGGATCAGCAGCGGGTCACACACACAGTGCAGTCAGTAGGCACCATGGTCGGTATGGGAGGTGGTTTCCAGGTTCTGAGTGGGCGGTGGGGATGTGACTTTGTAGCGGGGGAGGGCGGTTACAGATCTTATACAGCGGTCCTTGTCCTGGACCGCAGAGTCACGCAGCAGAGGAATCTGTATCCGTCCTCCTCCGCCATAAGGTCACATCCCCACCAAAAAAAAAAGAGGGCAGGTTGAAAAAGAAGAAGAAGCTGCGGACCACTGTAGGAGCAGAGCAGGAGCTGCCTGTCATTTTTAGAGAGAGGTTCATCATCAGCGCAGCACAGCCACAACAACACAGTTCATCCCCCCAGTGTCAAGCCTTAAAGAAAAGAATAAAATAAAAAAAAGTAATTAAGTAACAGTGTGACATGTATTTTTTTTTTGGTGTTGGAAGTGGGGGAAAGGGTGAGCAGGGTATGTAAATCAAGAGGAGAGTCAACAGTAACTGGGTAAAGAAACAGGGGCACGTTCAGCTTCTCTGTAAAAAAAACTGACCAGCCACAGGTCACGCTGATCGCTGATCGCTGGGATTAGAAGAGTTCCTTGTCGCTGTCCCAGGCGCCTGTATAGGGCTTCATGAGCAAGTGCATTAGCGGGCAGGCTGGGTCACCTAGGATGACTATAGGTGTCTGCACATCCCCAACAGTTATTTCATGGTCCGGGAAGAAACTACCTTCCTGCAGGCGTCTGAGCAGCCCACAGTTCCTGAGAACACACGCATGACGAACCTTGCCCGGCCACCTGACATTCATGTTGGTAAAACGTCCCCTATGGTCCCCCAGTGCTTGCAGCACCATTGAAAAGTAGCCCAATTGCTCAGCAGCTGACTGTGGAAGAGGTGGATGATAAAGTGCGAGGAGGAGAAAACGGCGATGATAGCAGCGGGCTCCATGCTTGCAGTGATGTGGCGTCCGCGCTATCACTGACCAGAACAGTGCACGAAGAGATTGCCCGCAGGCGCTTTAAGGGAGGGAGGGAGGGATGGCGTGATTGACGGTTCAATGACAACAGTTACCCAAAACCACCCTCGACACATTTCTCCCCCCAGCAGGCATTGGGGGCTCTACCCAGCATTCCAATGGGCAGCGGGGACTGCGGGAACTGTGGGATAGCTTCCCACAGTGCACCGCTTCCAAAGTCGATGCCAGACCCGTTAATGTGGACTCAGAAATTCGAATTACTGTATTTAGTGTGGATACACAAATTCGACTTCATAAGGTCGAATCCACAAATTCGACTTAAGTAGATTCGAAATAGTCTTGTAGTGTAGACAAGGCCTAAGCGAAACGACATTAAGCAAATCCAATTTCCCCATAAGAATTCATGTAAATGGGGGGGTTAGGTTCCAGGGAAATTTTTTTGCCAGGTAAGACTAGAGAGAGAGAGAGAGAGAGATACACAGTATAAGTTTTAAACAATTTAATACCATACACAGCAATGATGATTGTGAAGTTTGGTTGAGATGGTAAAGTCAGAGGGTGGAAGGGGGTGGAATATTTCCCAGGGAATACCTTACTGCTAAATGATGAACTAGCACTCGGCTGAGTCCTCAAGGGTTAACACATTGTGGTTAATGTAGCCTCACACTCTACAAGGCAACACGGAGGGAGGGGAGACAGCATGGCAGAGAGAGACAGACATACACTGTGTATGAGAGAGAGAGAGAGAGAGAGAGAGAGAGAGACGTGCATTGTCCCTTTAAGAACGCTGACCCCACTCTAAGTACACTGCCTTTTTAAGTAGATCAGGAAGTTGAGACAGCAGCTGTTGCCAGCAAGCTCCCTCCATCCTGAGCCCTGTCGTGTCCCCCCTCCCCCTGGTTCTGTGGAGATGGCCCGATGGGGTAAAGGAGCGGGGAGTGAGGGAGACACCCTGACATTAGCACCCCTCTTCCCCCCACCCACCCACACCGCAAGGAGGAGTCTTGGGGAGCAGCTCCAAGGCAGAGGGCAGGAGCAGCACATGGCAGTGGGGGGAGGGACAGCTGAACTGCCAGCAATTGATAGTGGGCTGGGCAGCTGCTGCACAGGGAACCCTGCTTCCAAGCCCACCAGCCAGCTCCAACGGAGCTGCTCTTCCTGCAAGCAGTGGACAAAGCAGGTGGCTGCCAAACAACATTGTAAGGGAGCATTGCACAACTTTAAATGAGCATGTTCCCTAATTGATCAGCAACATAACAATGAAACAGCATTAACCAGGATGCCTTTAAGTTAGGAATTACTGTATTCAGCAAATCATAACTTTTCCAATGACATCTTACATGACCCGTCTTGCATAAAATGCATCATAATTATGCTATACTCACATCACAATAATATCACTATGAAGAATATGGAGTGCAGTGTCACACAGGGGGAGTAAAGGGGATCTATAGCCATATTTGTGTCTTCCCCTGGCAGGGCCTGCATCAAGCATAGCTCCATCAGACCAGAGGAACTAGCCCAAGCGAGCTAGCAGTGTAGTGATTTCATCTTACCAGTATGGAGCATTTTTAGATCAGTGAAATGTCTTACAGGCACTCACATGAAAAAATATATATACATAAAACTCATCTATAATCTGTGTGATAGGGAAAGAAGAAGATAAAAAGTAGAATTCCTATTGAAGCACCACTGAACCAGAAGGTCAAAACTGCTTGTTAAATGACTTAAAAGACTAAGACCAAACCTCCCCAGATAAATTTGCTGAACCCACTCGCCTTCCTCAGCCCCCTGCAGAAGCTTGCATCTTAGTTAAATTTAACTCCAAGGAATTCTTACACTGTCAAGCCTTTATGAAGCTCTTCTTTGATTAGAAGTGTCAGATAATAAGGATGAGTACCATGGGAGTAAAAATGAAAATGCAGAGATTGTGAAATGAATCAGCCCAGCAGAAGTATGGAAGCTAAAAGCAACCAGGAACCCAGAATAGCTCATTGTGAGACAAAACATCCCACTGGCTGAAATCTATCTACACTGCCATCAAATTTAAACTGTGGGAGACTTGACAAGCTTGGGATTGCACCTAAAATAGTCTGTGTCAGCTCTGGAAGCCTCTTAGAAAATTAAAGTGAAGTTTTGTATTCAAACGCACCAACTGTAATGTTAGATGATGAATTAAAAATAAATGAAAGAAGCCTTCATCATTTATTTATAACAAAGGAATTACAAATCGGGCCACAAACAGTTCAGCTCCCTGTCATGATTCAGCATATTATTTTCTCTTCGTGTAAAAATTACCATGTGAAATAATGGAGAAATAATAAGAGTGAGGTAGTATCTTTTATTGGACCAAACTTCTGCTAGTGAAAGAGACAAGCTTTCAAGCTACACAGAGCTCTTCTTCAGGTCTGGGAAAGGTACTCGGAGTGTCACAGCTAAATACAAGGTAGAACAGACTGTTATAATATGTGTTAAAAACTTATATTAAAGAGACCATTCAAGGTGAAGTGGCCAGTTAACACCTTCTCAGTCATAGGGGAAAAGGATGGGGGCGGGGGTAGTGGGTTACAGATTGTTGTAATAAACCATAAATCCAGAGTCTCTGTTCAGTCCGTGATTTTTAGAGTTATCAAAGTTATGAATTTAAGCTCCCAGGCTTTTGAAAGTGTTGTGCAGGTTTCCTTTGAGGATAAGGACAGAGAGGTCAGATAGGTGATAAGGTATTTCTGTTCTTTATCATTTTTCTGTGTGAATTCATAAGAGTGTGTTGATTGTCTTGTTTCACCCACATAGTTGTTATTGGGGCATTTAGTGCACTGGATGAGGTACACCACATGTTGCAATAGGCATGTGGAAGACCCATGTTCAGCATAAGAAGCAAGTTCTCCATAGACCAGGACACACCATCTCAAAGCAGCACCAGACCCTGCCAGAACAACAGATGCAAAACCTGGAGACATATCTCCACTTCTGTGATGATCAACACCCCATGCAATACATCTTTCAAGATCCGCAGGTCCTACACATGCCTATCACACCACGTGGTGTACCTCATCCAGTGCACTAAATGCCTCCAATAACTATATATAAAATGAGAAACACTATGCTCTTGAATGCATTCATCTAGAAAAATGATAAAAGACAAAACCACCATCTCACCCACGGGAAAACACTTTTCACAAAGTGATCACTCCATATCTGACCTCTCAGTCCTCATTCTCAATGGAAACCTGCATAACACCTTCAAAAGATGAACCTGGGAACTTAAATTCATAACTTTGCTAGGCACTAAAAATCAGGAATTCAATAAAGACACTGGATTTATGGTTTATTACAACAATCTGTAACCTGCTAATCCCCAGCCCCTTTTCCGCTATGACTGCAAAGGTGCTAACTGACCACTTCACCTGGAATGGTCTCTTACAATATGTGTTAACTCCTTATGCTAAACAATCTGTTCTACCTTGTATTTAGCTGTGACACTCTGAATAGCTCTCCCAGACCTGAAGAAGAGCTATGTGTAAGCTCGAAAGCTTGTCTTTTTCATCAACAGAAGTTGGTCCAATAAAAGATATTACCCAGCCTACCTTGGTTCTCTGATATCCTGGGACCAGCACAGATACAGCAACACTGCAAATGTGAAATAACAACAGATGTGATTTTTTATAGGGGGAAAATGCTTTTAGCTATTCACCTTCACGGAACAAGCTTATTCACTAAATTGCTTGATAGGTACAGATAATTGATGGATCAGTTAGGAAATTCCACATTGGCACATACCATATGCCATGAGACTGAACACAACAGGAAAGGTTTGCCAAGCAGCTTGGGTAGGAATTTGTCTAAGTTTTGGCAGCCCCCAGCACAAACTATTGACCTTCATAAAGCTATGTAAGTCTCTACATAAATTTATCAGAGGGGTAGCCGTGTTAGTCTGGATCTGTAAAAAGCGACAAAGAGTCCTGTGGCACCTTATAGACTAACAGACGTATTGGAGCATAAACTTTTGTGGGTGAATACCCACTTTGTCAGATGCATGTGGATGGAAGTGGGTATTCACCCACGAAAACTCATGCTCCAATACGTCTGTTAGTCTATGTATCATCCGTAGATCCCGCGGTAGCGCGATCGATTCAGGGATCGGATCGATATCGCCTCATCTCTCTCATCTATAATGATATCCCGAACTTCGCTCTATTTCCGAACTCCACCGCCGAGCCCGCGCGGGCGGGCATGCGGATGGAGGACACCGACATCCGCCGCCGCAGGGAGGGGGACGCGATATATATAAGATACTTGACTTCAGACTTCATATTTCACGCGTAGCTGAAGGCATCTATATATCGATTTTTCCCCTTAGTGTAGACCAGCCCTATAAGATGCCACAGGACTCTTTGTCACTTTTTACATAAATTTAGTATTGGCAACACGTTGACAACAAGTGTCCTGGCTAATGCCACACAACCACATCTTTTTCTTTCAGAATGTGGTGTAATCATTTGGCACTGCATAATATTGAAAATAATATCGCCACTGTTTCGTCACAGAGGCTTAATTATTACTTTCTCTTTCTTTAAATTTCAGGTAGCTGCTGAGGAATGTAATGGGTCAGGTGCTTAGCTACTGTAGATCTTTGGCGCAATGGACCATTCCCCATTTGAGTCATATAAAACTGCAAACAGACCAGGAAAATATCAATTCATTTTGTTGCTCTCTCTTCGGGTCAATAAAATCTCTCTTAGATTAAAAAAAATATTCCAGTGCTAGCTGAGTCTCCTGACATCTCACAGAAAAATCCTCCATAATTGCTTTTTACATTTTGCTACTCTTGTTCCTGAATGAAATATATTTTAATATCTCTTCTGGAAAATAACAAACAAGACAGAACCAAAGTAAAGAGAGAGCACAGAGTGTTTCTCCTCTGTAGCAGACTGCAGCAACTCTGAGAACAAAACGACAGCTTCCTCAGAAGACAGAAGATTTACAGTCATGTTAAAAGTGCAATACCTGAAAAACATGATCATAATAGAAGCAAAGAGGCCTGTGGCACCTTATAGACTAACAGACGTTTTGGAGCATGAGCTTTCATGGGTGAAAACCCACTTCTTCGGATGCATGTATTCGCCCACGAAAGCCCATGCGCCAAAACGTCTGTTAATCTATAAGGTGCCACAGAACTCTTTGCTCTTTTTACAGATCCAGACTAACACGGCTACCCCTCTGATACATGATCATAATAGTTGTGGTCAGGACTTCAAAAAAGCAGCTGAAAATCCCAGCCCACATAGCTACAAACCCGAGGCGAATGTAAACTACACTAATGCAGTGTGGATCTTTGTTACCCTCTAGCGGCTGGTGCACATATAAGGTTAATGAATCTGACACAGGCAATAGCTGAGGGAGTCCTTTAGCTGAGCTGCTAAGGGCTTGTGATTTTTGCACCAAAGGGACTCAGCCCAAGCAGAGTTAGTTACACAAACATTAACCAAAAACAATTCCCAATTTTCTATTAACCTGCTCCTTGTTTTACTGTATAATTCACCAGCTTCATTTTTCAATCTGCAGGAGTGCAGTAACTATAGAGCCACCTGCCAAGCAACCAAATGAGCCCCGTGCCGATCTCTGTGCAGCATGACTGCACTTCAGCTTGCAGTATGTTCTTAATTATTTAGTTGTTAATAATAATAATTAATTATGAATTAATAATCAGTCCTGCAGAGCAAGGGTTTCAAGCTGGCCTCCAGTACTGCAGGCACAATTTTGCACTTGCAATTAATCACAGGCGCAATTTAGAGCATGTATAAATCAGCTGGCTGCCTGTGCTGACAGATCAGGCTTTTAAACACAGAAACGCTGTCATTTGTGCCCACAGTTAATAACAGATGGAAAATTCTCTGTGTATTTTTGTGGGTGTAAAATTAGAAGCTGTTTCTGAAAATCAGATCCTTACTGTTGTTGTTTACTATATTTATTATTATCTATTTGTATTACAGTAATGCCTAGAGCTGAGATCAGGGCCCATATAGTGCTAGGCAATATACACATATAATGAGATGATTCCTGCCCTAACATAGACAAAAGATGGGGGAAAGGCAGATTATCTCCATATTATAAATGTAGACTTGAAACACACAGAGATTTGGTGATTTGCCCAAAGTCATACAAAACATTTGTGGCAGGGCTGGAGTGTGACCATTATCTATTGAGTCTTATATGAAAGCCCTGAGGCAAAACCATCCTTCCCCTATAAAATTGTGCTAGTACTGTAGGCACCTTGTAACAATCCTCCTGTATATGTCAGGGATGTTGTGTGCTTAAGAGAAGAGTTTTGTTTGGTACCGTAGGCCCAACCTTGCCTGGTGGTAAAATTCACTGACTAAAGTTTATCAGAATGTCAAAAGATAATCTGGCATTATCAGGGAATAGAGGAGATGACCATAGAAGGCCTTTTCCATCTGTGATTTCTATCATTGTGAGAGTGAAGCCCTCTGACCATAGAGGTGCTACAAAGTCTGGTAGCACTCAAGCAAATACCAAGCCTGGGGTAAACCTCAGTGTATGCAGAGTGGCTGGGTTCTGACCGTCCCTGAAGCTCTGAGGGGAGGCAGATCGATGGCCACAATTACCTCTTTCTTTTTGTATTTCTTGAAAACTTAAAGCTGGGGTTGAAACAACCCCAAAGAGAAGGTTGAAGGAGGGACTGCCCAGATTGTGTGTTCAGATTCAGAAAGATAAGAAAACTCAGCTGGGGATATTTAGCCTGATCCCTGCCTTTTAATATATATACATATGGCCCTTTTCAACACAAAGGATCACAAAGCACATTATAAAATATCTACTAGAAATATAGAACCACTGAAATGCAGCCATGGCTGGAAAGGCAACAACCAAAAACTGTGAGAAAAAATGAAAATTTTGGCCAAGGACACTTAAACAAAACTCCTACTTTAAAGAAACACCCTGGATCTTTAGGTTATTCAGTACATCATTCATGCGAACCTTACCTGTTCTTGAATCTCTGTAAAAATAGTGTTTCGGCCATATTATTAAAAATCTATTTCCTAATGTCTACCCTAAACTTTTCCATCCCTAGTTTAAGACCATAGCTCCTTGTCATACCATCTTCTGAGACCACAGAATTCTCTTCCTTTATTTTAATGGTTACCTTGAAGTTATTTATAAGTGGTGATCATGTCCCTCCTGCATCCTCTCTGTAATAGGCTACATAAATTCAACTCCCTCAGTCTGTCCTCATATCATTTATCTTCTAACCCTCATATCTTTCTCGTTGCCCTTTGTATTTCCTCTAGCTTCTATATACCCCTCCTAAGTAGTTCAGTTTTTTGCTGATATTAAAAAATGTGAGATTGCACTAGCAAAGAAACAGCTCCTTTTTCATTAGTTTTATATTTTTACCTTTAAAACACCAAGGGTAAAGAAGTTAAAATCACCAGTTCAGTTTCTATATGAAGCCTTTCTCATTGTTTGATCACTGAGCAAACTGTTAAGTAACCAAGAGCAAGAGGCATTGAGCCCACAAGAACTAAAGAAGTCATAGGTGCTGGCTTTTCGTTTTGCCAGTGGGTGCCCCACACTGGATCCCCCCTTCCCTGGGGCCCTGCCCTCACTCCATCCGTAGAGTCTCGCCCCCACTCTACCTCTTCCCAGCCCCGCTCCACCCCCTCCCCCAAGACCTTCTCCCCTGAGCACCTCCCACTCACCGCTTCCTGCTTTCTGCCTCCTCCTGCCTTAAGGCCAGTGAGGGGGGTAAGGGGCAGAGAGGAGCAAGTGGCAGGACAGCCCTCTCAACACCTGATTGGTGGTGCAGCCCCACTGAACAGCTGATGGGGAACAGCCACTGAGGAGCTGCTGGGAGCATAGGGCCAGCTACTGAAAAGCTGATTAACAGCCAGCCCCATGGGCACCAGAGCAGCAGCCCTGGCCAGCCTTGGGGGTGCTGAGCACCCCTTATTTTTTCTCTGTGAGTGCTGGAGTCCCTGAGCATCCACAGAGTTGCTGCCTCTGAAACCTCCACTGTAGTTACTATCCACAGCTGTTGGTATGCCAGCCATAAAAGTTTTCCTCCCTAGAGTTCTTCCCCAGTGATAAGGGTGGGGAATCTAATGTTAATCAGAGACATTGTGGGAAGAATTAGGACTAAGATGCAGCATCTTTTATGGAAGTTGAAGGTTCAACTGCAGCATACGTCACAAGTAAACAAAAGTCCTTACTGTCAGATGGGTATTTGGCTGCCTATTTGACATGAGCTGGGTGCTCTCAGTACAGTCTCCAATGGACAGATATTCTTCAGGTGAGTCACTTTCTTCCCTGAACAAGGAACTTTATAGAAAGCAGTTGTGACGGGTTTGGTCACAGAGACCTCCTTGGGACTGTCACCCGACATGCTGAAACTACCTCTGAGGCTGTTTTCTTTGTCAGCTTGGGACTCCAGAACCCCGACTTGTTGAGCCAGACACCCTACCCTGCTGCAACACAGACCCAGGGTCTGAACCATGCCCCCAAAGCTGCAAACTTAACTGAAAACAGCTCAGCAAGTACTCCTGTCTCCAGCACACAGATACCCAGTTCCTAATGGGATCCAAACCCGAAATAATCCATTTTACTCTGTATAAAGCTTATACAGGGTAAACTCATAAATTGTCCGCCCTCTATAACACTGATAGAGAGATATGCACAGCTGTTTAGTACCCCAGGTATTAAGCACTTACTCTGGGTTAATTAATAAACAAGAGTGATTTTATTAAGTATGAAAAGTAGGATTCAAGTGGTTTCAAGTAATAACAGACAGAACAAAGTAAGTTACCAAGCAAAATAAAACAAAACACACCAGTCTAAGCCTAATACGTTAAGAAACTGAATACAGGTGAATCTCACCCTTAGAGATGTTCCAGTAAGCTTCTTTCACAGACTAGACTTCTTCCTAGTCTAGGCCCAAACAGTACAGTACAGTTCTTCCCCCAGTACAGTTCTTGTAAGTTCAAGCTCAGGTGGTAACTAGTGGATTTTTCATGACTGGCCACCCCTTTGTCCTGTTCCACCCCCTTTAATAGCTTTGGCACAAGGCGGGAATCCTTTGTCTCTCTCTGGGTTCCCACCCCTCCTTCTAAATGGAAAAGCACCAGGTTTAAGATGGATCCTAGTATCATGTGACATGTTCACACATCCTGTGAGACCCCCTAGTCTCCATTCTTCCAAGTCTGGCCAGCACATACCCCAAGGTTTGTAGATAAACAGAGCCATTTACAGGTGATTGATTCTGAAGCACCCTTAATGGCTTGCACTTAACATGCTTACATCAGTAATATAAGTGTATATCTTATCCTCCTAACTCCAGACATAGAAATAATACATGCAAACAAATGGCATGAACACACTCAGTAGATCATAAGCTTTGTAATGATACCTTACAAGAGACCTTTTGCATAAAGCATATTCCAGTTACATCATATTTCCACTCATAAGCATATTTCCATAAAGATGTGGAGTGCAACGTCACAGCAGTATTGTTCCTAAAGCTATTCTGCCTCTTCTTCCCCCTCTGTGCTTTGCTGCACAGCTTCTGCGGGAAACTTCCCCTTCCCGGCCTCCCCTCCTTGCTGCTACACTTTAAAGAAATAGTGCCGCATCTATCCTCACATGTTCTGCGCTTTTGCTCTCTCTTTTTTCCTCTGTATGAAATTTTTTTCTCAAGAACTAATAAATAAAAACAAATGATAGTTCTAGGTGAGTCACCACGAACAACCCCATTCATCTTCTAGCTTTCAGAAGGGTTTTGACCAGTCAGTTCTCTTACATGATCAAATTTCAAAAGTATTGACTTCTGTTCTGTGTTTTTAATAAATAATAGGCTTCTTCTGAACAGCATGATTTCTCATACCTCTGGCAGTGCTGCAAGTACAATAGCTATTCGAGTCACATGGCAATTTACCTGAGGCTGGAAGCAGCTCCTGAAGACGTTCATTTCCTCTGTACACACTACAGCTTACTTTGGTATAACTTAAGTCACTCGGGTGTGAAAATGCCACCCCCCTGAGCAATGTAAGTTACAACGACCTAAGCCCCTGTATGGACAGCGCTATGTCAGTGGAAGAAGTTCTCCCGCCGACATAGCTACCACTGCTTGGGGAGGTGGAGTAATTATGCTGACAGAAGAGCTCTCTCCCATCAGTCTAGAGCATGTATACTAGCAGTATTACAGCGATGCAGCTACATTGGTACAGCTGTGCTGCTGTAGTGATTATAGTGTAGACTAGCCCAAGGAATCATACCCCACAACCTGCCAAGGTCCAAATGCAGCATGTGACAAAGACCCAAAGTGAACGATACACATCCTTCCTTCAGTGTGAATAACTCTATTCCTTTAGTGAAAGTGACTCTTTCTCTACCCTCAGTGTCCCGGTTCTTGATGTCTGAGGAGATGTTAAATTAGTGTGAATTGTAGGTAACTTTAGGAGTGAATGAAAGACATCCTTCATAGTGAGGTATATTCGAGACTAAGTTTAGTACCTTGCTCAGTCTTCCCAATGTAGGATCTTGAGTTTTCAGCTATGTCCGGTGACAACTGTTGGTGTTGTCTAGTATTTTCCTCCTCCAGTTCTATCAGAATTGGATCTCCTTGGATAAGCTGGGTAAGTCTGCATCTTCATTACAATACTTAAAGAAGAAAGCCCAAGCAGGTTTAAAACAAACAAAAGGAAGTATTTCTTCACACAACGCACAGTCAATCTGTGGAACTCCTTGCCAGAGGATGTTGTGAAGGGCAAGACTATAACTGTGTTAAAAAAAGAACTAGATAATTCATGGAGGATAGATTCATCAGTGGCTATTAGCCAAGATGGGCAGGGATGGTGTACCTAGCCTCTGTTTGCCAGATGGTGGGAATAGGCGACAGGGGGTGGATTACTTGATGATTACCTGTTCTGTTCATTCTCTCTGAAGCACCTGGCATTGGCCACTGTCAGAAGACAGGATACTGGGCTAGATGGACCTTTTGTCTGACCCAGTACAGCCATTCTTGTATTCAAGACCTCTCAGGTTTGGAATCTCTCAGCCTCACATCCTTTATGCAGAGCCACTTAAGATTGGCAATGTTGTTCTGCTCTATTGCACTGTAAACAACTGAGCTGGGCTTACAATCATGACTGACATGGGGCTTAGCTCAGCAGAATGAATATGGGGTCTTGTGGTAGCAACCTGCTCTGCTCTCTCCCAGTCCCTTTCTTAAAGAGCAGTTACTCAGAAGTAGCTGCAAAAAGAACAGGAGTACTTGTGGCACCTCAGAGACTAACACATTTATTTGAGCATAAGCTTTCATGGGCTACAGCCCACTTCATCAGACGCATGCAGTGGAAAATACAGTAGGAAGATATATATACACACAGAGAACATGAAACATTCCACTGCATGCATCCGATGAAGTGGGCTGTAGCCCACGAAAGCTTATGCTCAAATAAAGTTGGTAGTCTCTAAGGTGCCACAAATAAGCACTCCTTTTTGAGGATACAGACTAACACGGCTGCTACTCTGAAACCTATCAGAAGTAGCTGTTCTTCCAGAATTGTCTCTGTGTATAGACATGGCTTTTGAAGGCAGCTGGACACCAGAGAGTCAAATCCCACCAGTGGGAATATCCAGAGGCCATGGACAATGGAAGTTTGAAATCATACTGTATCGATACACTTGGAATTCAGAGATGGAAAACTCCAGCTTTTTGATGGCGACTATTATTGCATAAGGTCATAAATGAGAGTATATTTTACAACTAATTAAAAAGTTGGATTCTCTGTGACTTGCTGACCTGTGAGAAGCAGAATTTTTACCAATCTATAACCTGGTCACCCAATAAATAAATCTATTTTCCTCATGCAGGGCTGGGACCGTTCCTATTTAAGCCCTGTTACTGTGGGGATGAGAGGATCTTGGGGTTTTCTTTCCCCTCATTCTGTAAGACTCAAATGACTCCACCTTGTGTTTTAGGTCTTGCCCTATGTGAGGGCATCACACAGACATTTGGGTTTGCTTCTTGCATTTTGTGGCATCCCAGTGCCCCTTTATGTATCCTGTCCAAGATCTGTGGGCTTGCCATATGATTGCCATAGGTAATTAGAGCTTCATTGCAACACAAGATGCCAACATTTACCCCTCTATTTAGAACAGCAACTGCTGTTGTATCTCCAGTACTACAGTGTGGTAATCGTTGACCTTCATGGCAATCACTATATTCTAAAATAAGGTGCCATTCATCTGAACCCGGAATGAAGATTAGATCTGTTGATTAAATCAGCCATTAAAAAATAATTAGTTCCATTTCGTAGGCTTGCAGGAAATTTCTTTCTCTAGAGAGGCATTCTTCTCAAAAGAGAACCTCCCACTTG
Source organism: Mauremys reevesii (assembly GCF_016161935.1). Taxonomy (NCBI): domain Eukaryota; kingdom Metazoa; phylum Chordata; order Testudines; family Geoemydidae; genus Mauremys; species Mauremys reevesii. The sequence goes on from NC_052624.1 coordinate 270,749,317, forward strand.
GAAAGTAAAACTCTCAGCTGGTCACTGTCCATGAATGGAATGAAAAAAAAATCCATGTTATTTTTTTTTAACTAATTCTCTTTTGAATAGCACTGACCAAACACCGCCTTGGATCCAGATAATAAAAACTATCTTACATTTTACACTTTATCTACTGTATTATGTTGTACAATAACCAGCAATTCATCTGTGAAATTCCTAAATGGGAAAGACATTATAATATTAATCACTTCAAAGGACAGTATAAACATTAATTAATTATGAGATGAGCTGGAATCCTTTATTCTCTGGCTAGGAAATTTATGTGAATTACTAAAATTCAAGGAAGAATTTAGATGTAGAGAAAAATGTTCTTATCTTTACTATGCACTTATATACCCATTACCATACTATATAAGCACCTCATGAGGTAGGTATGTTCTATAATCTGCATTTTACAGAAGAGAAACTGAGGCACAGAGGGCTCACAGGAAGTTTGTGGCAGAGCAGGGAATTGAACCTACATCTCTGGAGTCCCGAGCCAACAATACATGTCATCCTTCCTCTTGCTTCGCCTATCTTCATACAAATGGATGCATGCTGCCATTACTGTTATTTAGTTTGACTGACTATAACTTACCTGGTAAAAATAATGATTTTGTAGTGGGTTGATTAAGCAGTTTGGTAAAGGCAATAGAACTGCATGTGCGTATATCCAACAGTTCCAGTGCACTGCACTCCCAGAAACTGATCAGTGCAAAGGCCTTAAAACTGTAAATACTGAAGCAATCAGAGGTGATTTTCCCTAAAGAGTAGGAAGTCACAGATTGCTGACTCCTGTCAGTTAGGAGGCAGGAGTTGTTTGCAGAGGCCTGTACTCTAAATTGTCTGACTTAAAATTATTCCAACTCAGACAAGGGTACAAAACATACTGAATTAGTCCAAACAAAAAAATCTACTGATAGCTCCCAAGGATTGTGTTAAGTTCATGACTGGTAAACAATGGGAGAATGGAACCAGAAATTAATAAACCAAAATTGTTGTGTCAAAAATTAGGCTCAATTTGTCCTAACCGTGGACAAAATAATGAGGGGATGAGCTATTTTGCCAATCTCACCCTTTTGGGGTCCTTAAAAAAGAATCTTCAGGAGAATGAAAATGGCTGGGAGATGGGTGGACTGAACACCACTCCCACCACCTCCTCGGACCCTGAGATTCACCGTGACACTGCTGGACCTTTGCCGTCCTGAGAGCTGGTTTGACCAGATCTGGCCAGAGAGATGGACCCAGATGACATGACCACTTCCACCAGCTCCAGCTAAATTCCAAACTCCACTTGGGATGTGAGACTTTGGTTACTGCTGTGATGCGTCCCTCCTCCTCTTTTCTGTGTCATTTTCCTTCTCCATGTTATTTCTGCTCTTTCTTATGTCTCTCTTTTTGCCTTCTATTTAATACAAGCCTGGCTCAGCTGACTCAGACTTTCTTTTGTAACATTGATGTGAGTCTGTGACCAGTGAGGCAGCTAAAAGCAAAACTCTGAACAACCCAAGGCCCACGTTTTTCCAGTGGTGAGAAATTTCTCTTGCGTGTAAGGAGCAGCACCAGAGACAGAAGCTGTGTTTTCTATCTCAGTTATTCATTTTTCTCCCCTTTTGTGCGTTTGTCTTGTTTTCTCTTTAACAACAGCACAATAACAGCTCCTGATCTTCTCAACTCACTTCTCCTCATTTCCCCCAAAAAAAACAGTTATTACCATTTTTCATATCATCTGAACAATTGTCAGAAAAGGGAGTTCTTTATCAAAACACTCTACTGTTAAAAGAAAAAGGAACTAAGGGATATTGTTTAAAAAATAGCTTTACTTAACATTTTACATTTCAAAATGCTTTACCTGGTTTTCCCTTTCTTCTGTAACTTTAACAAAAGGTTAAAACAATGGTAATGGTGTGTTTGCCAAGGGACTAAGCAGACTGAGGTCTGTGTATTTGAAACCTCAGATCGTGTTTAACTATTTAGTTTTGTAAAGTGACATTCATTTTCATAAGCAAACTAGGGCAATATGTTCTAGATGGAATTATTATAATGTGGGTGCACAACTGGTTGAAAGACCAAGAGCAGTTATCAGTGATTCGGTGTCAAGCTGGGAGGATGTATCAAATGGGGTCCTGCAGGGATCTGTCCTGGATCCTGTGCTAGTCGATATTTTCATTAATGACTCGGATGACAGAATGGAGAAATAAGCAACTTAATTTGCAACAAGGGAGATTTAGGTTGGATATTAAGGAAAAACTTTCTAACTAGAAGGATAGTTAAGCACTGGAACAGGTTACCTCGGGAAGCTGTGGAAACCCCATCCTTAAGAACAGGTTAGACAAATATTTGTCAGGGGTGGTCCAGGTATACTTAGTGCTGCCTCTGTGTGTTGGGGTGGGTAGGACCAGATGTCCTTTTGAGATTCCTTCTAGCCCTACCTTTCTATGCTTTTGTGTTAACACCTTTGTCTCTCTGTGCCCATTTAGTCCATCAAAATGAACACAACAAACATGCAGGCAAAGAAGATGAAAACAGCAGATTAAAAAATGAAGCCATTTGTGAATTGCATTGATACATTTTATCATCTAAAAGAGGACAAACATGAACTCCTGCCTCCCAGCTGGTCTGTAGAGGAAATGAAACCTGATGCTATGTTGGCAATTGCAAAGCGAAGAGGAGAGAGGCGGAAGCTTCTCTAAATAAACATAACTCAGAGGCGTCTTTCGTCCTGATTCTGCAAACCCTTGCGCACATGGGTCATCCCATTAACCGGTGTGATCCAGAATTTTTGGACCAGGCCCTTTGTCTGGCATTTAAGAAATAATGTTTGTTGGGGTGATTGGACCCACTACAAAAACTGGCTGCTCTAGACACCCTGCCCTTGGAGCAGAAGGATGTGAAATCTGCTGTGTACTTCTGAATGGTCATGCGGTGCCGCATTGTATTAAAAGCTGCCAGAAGTACAGTAAAGTGGTCCAGTGGATAGGACACCATTTTGAGAGTCAGATGGTCTGGATTCTATCACCAGCTCTGCTGTTGACTTGCTGTATGACCTTGGCCAAGCCACTTCACCTCATTGTGTCTCTGTTTCCCCTCACACCCTTTGTCGTCTTGTCATTTAAATCACAAGTTCTTTGAGGCAGGGACTGTTATACTGTGTGTCTGTACAGCACCTAGCACAATGGGGCCCTGGTCTCTGTTGGGGAATGAAGGTGCTATTACAATACTAAAAATAAAATGGTGCCACTTGATGACATCATCATGGCTGCCTGCATTTTAACAAGGGGTGGTAACTCAGTGAAGGTAAATGAAGAGGACCCCAAGGGGGATAGACAAGCACAAGTATCTGACTTCTCCTTTCCACTCTTTTAGGTGCCCTATGACGGGTGTAAGGTAGGGGTGTGCCCTGTCTCCTTTTTTATTTATGCTAGTCATCGACTATGGATTAAAACAATGCGACAGTGATACATATGGCTTAAAATGGAACAATTCAAGGCTATTTGGTCTAGACTTTGCTGATGATCATCGCTCTTATCAATGAAGATGCCAACAGAGTACAAAAATGAACAGACCAAGAAGTAATGGAGAAGATAGGTTTGAGATACAATGCAAAGAAATGTAAAGTCATATTAATGGGGTCTATAGGGACAAAAATCAAAACTGAAGAAGAGAAACTGGAGAAGGTGGACAATTTTACGTATCTTAGAAGTACCTTCAGCCAAGACGGTACTAGTTCTGAGGAAATAAGAAGAAGAATCGGGAAGGCAAATGCTGCATTTGGAAGACTCAGAAACGTCTGGCAACTCAAAAACATCTCCCTCAAGACTGAGTGTGTACAAAGCAATTGTTATCGCCATCACAACATGTAGCAGTGAGACATGGCAACTTACCAAGAAAGATACGCAAAAGCTGGATGCATTTCATCACAAATGTCTGAGAAAAATATTGGGAATAACATAGAGATAGGAAGACGAATGAAGAAGTCAGAAAAATTACTGCACAAGGTACCATCTCACAAATAATCTACAAAAGAAGACATCGGTGGCTGGGACATGTGCTGAGAATGGAAAAAGAATATTTACCAAATACTGCCCTTGAATAGGAGCCAGAAAATGCAAGGAGAAAGAGAGGAAGACCATGAATAATGTGGAAACAAACAGTTCTGAATGACATCAAGCACCTCAACATGAAATGGGAAGATTTGGAGAGAAGGGCAGTTGACAGGCAGGGATGGCAAATGTGGGTAGCTCAATGTGTAGCAAAGCACGGGATGGACTAAGGTCTAAGATAATGCCCCAGGATAGCCCATACTCTCTTTAGGGACTACATGTTGCTCTGTGCATCTCACGTTGACAGAAATAGGAATAGACTGTGAAGACTCAGGTCACTAGATGGCTCCACATTTTAATACTAAGAAAAAAGCCCCCATTTGGTCTTGGACCAAGAGGCTTCAACAGGAAAAGATAGTTTATCATATACCAATAGCAAATAAACTGCACCTTCACATTGGTTGAACTTCTCCCTAGCCACGCAAATTCCTTTGTCTAACTGCCTCTGCTCTGATCAGCCCATCCTACTACATACAAAATAGAACTGCACTCTAATCTCATACTTAATTCTAAAAGAGTCTCTCTCAGCTGTTTTGGGCTGTTGATTCTAGCTCTCTCTGATGCAGTAAACTTAAAGATAGATTTAACTGTACCTTTGACTGTCTTCCAATTCTTTATTTTTGGTTATAGGGAGAATCATAGAAGATTAGGGTTGGAAGAGACCATAGGAAATCTAGTCCAACCCCCTGCTCAAAGCAACCAACTAAATCATGCCCATGCACATCATGAATGATGCACAGAACTGAAAATGGTGTATGTTATCACCATTGGCCTCTCTTGGGTAGAATTAGAACTGTTCAGTTTTGTGTCATAGGCCCCAGAGAGCCTACAGAAAAAGTCTTAAGTCTAGTCTCCCTTAAGTCTAGTGTTTAGTGGAGCTGCACTTTTGGAGCAGGAGGATCTGAGTTCTGTTGCTGTGTAGATCTGAATAATCATGCTGTGAAGAATTGCATAAACAGTGAAGTCATAAGGGTCTGTGGATTGGTTACAACATTCATCTTTGTGAGCAATGGTCTTCTCTTCTAACAGCCAGACCCTGATCTGCCTTACAATGGTTCTGTGCCAGGGTCATGCCTGATCTATATCAAGGGAGGTCAGAATCCAACCCTAAAACAGGTATCACTGAGTGAGAAAACAAGTTGATAGTTGCTTGTATTGTTCATCCTCCATGGCTTGACAAATGAATCCAATGTCGCTATCATCTCTGAGATCAGATAATGGCAAACCACAGCAGTGTTTCTTCATGATCATTCTTCCTGAAAGAGAAAAAGGAGCTGGAAAGCAAAAGCTGCAATTTTGCAGAATGCCATTTTCAGTTAGCTACGGAATATGGGAGCTGGCAAGCATCTCTTTCTTAGTGGGAGAGTGAAATGCTTAGCTAGTGCTGGGAATGGTTTCATGTCTGTGATAAATCATCTGTGGGAGATAGGGAGAAAGGAAAAAATTGCCTCGGTGTGCAAGCATGGAAACATGCTTGGCAAATATGATTTAAATTCAGAGCACTGCCTCCTCATCCATTTTAATACTATGCTTTTCACGAGATCATAATTCAGTCGCCACATTTTGCTCTAAACTGAAACTCAGACCCCTCAAAAAATGTGAAGCCAAATTTTCAGTCTCCCAAAACCCCAGTCTGCATGGCCTTTTTGTCTTCAAGCATCATAAAACACATGCAATAGCCACCTCCCACAAACCGGGTCATTTAAACATGTATGGATTTAGGATGAAGGACTTTCTTTTGCTGACATATAATAGAGACTGGATGATAAATCAAGATAACTAAAGTGATAATTCAGCTGAAGAAAACAACTTGTGACAAAATTGCATCCAGATCTGGAAAGGGAAGACTACCAGCAAAGGAGCCTTTCTGCTTTTCTGTATTATTGTGTTATATGAGAAAAGGAAGTAAATACAATGACAAACATCAAAGTATAGTGCCCCTCTCCATCTGGTTACCTCCTTTAATGCCAATCCGCTTACAGGTTTTGATGGACAGGTCTGGGTTCTTTTGGATCCCACCACCCACTCAGCAGGGTGAATCTTCTTTCTTTTTTTCTATGAAATTATTTGGTGGTGCCTCCACCCCCATCGCTCCTTCCTGGCAGGATCACCAGGGCAGCTTGGGTGGAAAATTCTAACTACAGAGTAATCCCCACTTACTTGCCAGATAGTTGGAGAGTTCCAAGAAATAACACAAACACATAAAAATATACTCAACACAATAATTATATTAAACAGGAGACAAATACAACATAACAGGGTGAAACATTTTGTTTTAGGGTCACCAGTGCCCACACTGAAAACACCCGTGACTTGATGTAGCAAATGTAAGATTAGTGTCCCGTTGGTACACGTACTTTGCTGGGGCCCTTGATGACCTATAACCACAAAATTCTTCTCTGCAGTGGTTTAGCAGCGTGGCTGACTGGGTTCCGTACAGCCCAAAGGACTCACAAGTGGGAGGAGGTGGTAAATCCCTCCACAGGTGTAATATGCAGCAGGTTATAAAATCCCCAAACCCTCACTCCCTGGCTTGAGGACACAGTTCAGGGAATAGGGGGTCCCCAAAACAAATTCCCTGACTGACTAACTAAAAGATGGTGCACTCACAAACTCCATGAATGATCCTCAGGTTCAAAGATGACTCTGGACTACTCAGTCACTGCACAGGGGCTGCTGTCCACTGGCAGGGATCCTCCTCAGGCAGGAATCAGGCTGCGACGGTCCCAGGATTTCCCCTCACCACAAAGGGGCGCAGGGCTCAAGGTGTAGGTTATACAACTACACTAACATCCAAACTGTAGCCCCCAGTGACACACTTGGCAGGCAGCTTCCCTGGACTCGCAGCCAGAGCAGAGCTGACCATGTGGGGACTGGTCTCACCTAGGGAGCTGGAGGGTGAACCCAGCCCGGCTGGGGAAATTTCCCAGCAAACGCTACAAATTGGGAATCATCAGTGGAGAAGGAAAAACCCAGCTGAGGGATCTGCTGGCAGGTCCCTAGAGGGCAGTTCTCAGGGGGAACCCCGCATGCAGGCCTGGGACTCACCAGCTCCCCGCACAGCCAGTCCTGCCCTTGCCCTGGCTGGCTCCAGACTGACTCCAAAGTGGCTTCTCCCTTTTCCTGAACTCCCTGGGAGGGGCATCTCACTTCCTATTGGTTGCCAGGCAGACTCTGAGTCTGCCGTGGCTCCCCCTCCCTGAGCTGCCAGCAGACAGAGCTCCAGGAATCTAGGTCATCTCCTTGGGGGTTACAAAAGGTAACCACAGACCCAGGATAACAGTGAGATCAAGGAACCGCTCAGCACTTTGAAGAAATCATTCAAATGACCTTGGAAAATTGAAAGCCATCCGGGTACATGACATGAGGATCTATGACCAAAATTGTTACAAAGAGTGTAAGTAGCTTGGTGATGCTGGTTTGGGACAAGACTGCCAATTGCCGTGTGTGCCCAAGCAGGAGAGGAAAGGTGTGCAAGGAGCTCCTTAACTCCCCTTTGCTTATTGCCCAGATCATGAATCACCGCACCGGGAAGAGAGCAGCCTCTGTGGGGCCAGGCCCCCTTCTACTCAATCCCATACACACAGGCAAGGATTGAGTGGACTGGGCAGCACAACTGCGCCCACGTGGAGCAGGAAGGAAGCTGGAACAGATTATTTCCCCCCACTACACCATGAAGCCTGCCCCTTACTCAAGACAGGCACAGAGTGACATTCCAACCCTCAGATGTTCCTCCTTCCATGTGTGGGCAGAGGTGTGGCCCCAGATGTCTTCAAAGAAGGAAAGCATCCAGCCCCACTCTGCAGATTGGATCCTGAAGATGGGGCAAATCTCAGCTATGAAACCACAGTCATATGAGCAAAACTTTACAAGAATACATTTTCAGGAAAAGTGAATACAAAAAGAGAACAAGGACAGAAAATGAGATTAAAATGCCAGCTCTTAGGCTGACATGTAGCCCTGTTGACTTGATCTAGTCCAGGGTTTTTAATTTACCAAAATATCCACTAACAATGTTTCCCGCTAGTTGCTGAGCTCTCCTTCAGATCTTCTCTTATATAACTGTTCTATAGGATTTTAAATCATCCAATGGAGTGTCATAGTTATATCCATGCTAAAGAATTCTATAGGACTGTTCTAAAAACCTACAGAAAGGACATTCAGTTCTGCAAGCCAGATCCCCACCTGGTGGGAAGGAACATAGATCCATTTTTTTCAATGTTGTCAACATACTGGCCCTAGAAATTTCTATTTCTAGAGTGTCTTCCAAGGAACCCTATTAATTTTCTATAGGATCATGTTGGTTTAATCATTTTTAAATTCTATAGGATGCTGGATGTAGGTACAAAGTATTATTAGTCCTTTGAGATGGACCCACATGGCAAATTTTGTCTCTAGCTCTGAATCCTTCTCCACTTTGATCCTGGAACTTTGGATTGGCCCATTATTGAGATAGGGATAGCCACCAAGATTGGCTCTCTGAAGTTGTGATATGGTCAGAGCTTGGGATTTCATTCAAGCCCCATTTCTATTACTACCATTTGTATTTGTTTTTGTCTTTTAAGAAATAATATGAAAATATCCAAGGGCTCCTAACTACATTACAGATTATGAGTCTGATACACAAACAAACATGGAAGTAGCTTCAAGTATGTGTGTGGTCCTATTGAACTCATCTCTGTAAGTTCTCAGGAGTGAGGTCTAAATTACATGTGAAACAAAACATTGGGGTCTGGGAGCATGTTTGGAGATGGGGGACTTCTTGTTTTTAATTGTAGATGCTCACAGTGCTGGAACCTTTTGTACTCCCCCCGCCCCCACCCTGCTTGCACTGCAGATGTTCAAATGGATGTTTCTGAAAATTTCTGTTCAATAAAGGATATGAATGAACAAAAGACACCGAGGATCTGCTGAGGTGACTTGGCTTTTGTGTTGTTGATTTAGAATAAAGATCTGTTGATTCAAGCTTACGGGGATGACACATTAGAAATGAAGGTTTTATATTTATCCATAGATCCAGTATTGCTCATTCTTCTGTATTCTTTCCTGAATGCTCTTCTGCCTATTATCTGAAGTTTATCTTCTGTGAAAGTCTTTGATATTCACATCCTGTTGCAGGTTCTAGTCTTGCTGATGACCTGAGCAGTGGGTTTCTTTGTGCATCAGGAGAGGAAGAGAGTTTAGATAGACGCAATCAGGTTTATTTCTTTATTTTGGCTTGTGGATTTCCTCTGTGCTAAGCTCAGTTATTTTTGGTTTCTTTTGTAACATTAACTTGGACCCCAGGGAGCCATTCCTGGTGTTTAACCCCTTTTCAGTTGCTCTGTAACATCCAGCAATAGCCTGATTTTCCAGATGTGTTTCCTTTCTTCTTTTTTTAAATAAAATTTACCTTTTTAAAAACCTGATTGGTTTTGTGTCTTAAAAGGTCTGTGCATGTTTTTCAATTAGCTGGTGGCAACAGCTGGGTTTCCTTTTTGTTTGTTTTCTTTCTCGGCTTCCCCAAGAGTGGGGTGGAAAAGCCAAGAGGCCTCAGGGAACACTTCCCAAGTAAATTTTTCCAGGATTTGCAAGAGGCCGTTTTTCACGTGGGTGGTGGCAGTATTTACCAAGCCAAGGTCAGAGAAAAGCTGTAACCTTGGGGGTTTAATACAAGCCTGGAGTGGCAAATATTAATTTTTAGAGTCCTTGAGGGCCCCCACCTTCTGCGCTCGAAGTGCCAGAGTGGAGAATCAGCCTTGACAAGCACTGATGCATCCAGTTCCCACTGAAAGGCAATGAGAAGTAGGCAGCTAACTTCCATGGGTGCCTTTGAAAGGCTCCCCACTAGTAAAGAGGGACACTTCAGAACTAGTGAGAACATTTTTGCTATTGAAAGTGCCCCCTGCCCAGTGAAAAGCTGAGACATCCCTGTGATAGTTTCCCTATTCTGTTCTTTGTTACACTTCCCCCAGCTTAACAAATACACTTTGCCTTTATGGCACCTTATAAGCACAGGAATGTTCCCTTTATAGATGGTAACGTGGATTGTTCCGGGGATGGCGTCATTACTGCCATTCCCCATGTTGTATTGCTAAGCAACACTAAGGAACATTTATTGCACATTCTGCTATTTATGTTTCTTGCTTCACACATTTACTTTCAATTCTGCCTCCAAGTTCCAGTCATGGTGTTGCTATGTTTTAGATACACCATTAGTGAAGAGGCGGCAAATTCCCCATTAGAGTCCATATAAGTTGTTGGTGTTTAATCAAGCCTACTGTTTAATTGTCCTCTGCTGTGGCAATCCTATCTACTCTACCCATATGTTGTTGTGGAAATTTCCAGCACTAATTTAATATAGTGAATATGAGACTTTCCATCCCTCTCTAAAATAGCTATATTGATTAATAAAGGTGTCAACAAGCCCTAAAACTCATAATGATGAATCTCTAGTTTATTGCACGACACCCACATGTACCCTGAAAATACTTAAATACTGGCCTCATTGTACTGTCACTCATCGTGGAAATCTCATCTCCTATTATTTTACACCACTTACTCCTAGGGGAACTCTGTGCCACCGTGCATGCGCAGAATTCATGTCCCTCGTAGATTCCACACACACCCTCCCGAATAATACAATATGCTGGGAGGCACTGCAATTACAGATTTTGCTCCTGTGGTGCCAGGAGAGGGCAGCTGGCTCATGGGCTGGAGCAGCCAGCATCAGAGAGGGAGTGCCTCACAGTGTCCTGCCTGTAGGGCCAGGTGACAGGGTCCGGATATTGGGGAACAGACAGCCTGGGGCACGTGGGCTGCCAGGGGGTCACATAGACTGGGGTTCAGAAGGCTAGTGGGGGGGGACATAGACTGGGGTGGGGGAATAGGAGCTAGTGGGCTGACATCACTGAGCCAGGGGCTTAATGGGAGTGGAGATGTAGGGACACATAGGGATCGAGGGGGGGAGGGCGAGTAGGTGTGCAGGGACACATGGGGACGGGGAAGGGAGGGTACAGATGTAACCTTTGGGTGGGCTAGAGTTCACTTCATTGCTCTTCTCAAGTGCCTAAAAAAAACCAAATCCCAACTCCCACAGAAAAGTAGCTGGAGACCCAGAGTTGTCTCTAAGGATTTTCAGCAAGGATTGCACAGGGTCAACCTCCCCACATTTAAGACCCAAAAGGACCTAAAGAAATGAATTTAATTAAATATCTTTATTATTTGTTTCTTTATCATAAGATTTTATAATCTAATTATTACAGCATATCATGGCTATTTTATAATCCACAGACATTATCTTCACAGTTATACCTAAACATAAATAAAGAAAACAAATTAAAACCTGAACAGTTTGGTCCCTACAGAAACACAGTGAGAAGAAACTGAGAGTTCCCAAAAGCTTAGGTTTAGTTCACCTAAGGGTATGTCTACACTACGAAATTAGGTCGAATCTATAGAAGTCGTTTTTTTAGAAATCATTTTTATACAGTCGATTGTGTGTGTCCCCACACAAAATGCTCTACGTGCATTAAGTCGGCGGACTGCGTCCACAGTACTGAGGCTAGCGTCGACTTCTGGAGCGTTGCACTGTGGGTAGCTGTGAGTAGCTATCCCAAAGTTCCCACAGTCTCTGCTGCCCATTGGGATTCTGGGTTGAAATCCCAATGCCTGATGGGGCAAAAACAGTGTCCGGGGTGGTTCTGGGTACATGTCGTCAGGCCCCCCTCTCCCTCCCTCCCTCCGTGAAAGCAACGGCAGACAATCATTTCGCGCCTTTTTACCTGAGTAGACGCCATACCATGGCAAGCATGGCCCGCTCAGCTCACCGTCACCGTACATCTCCTGGGTGCTGGCAGACGTGGGACTGCATTGCTACACAGCAGCAGCTCATTGCCTTTTGGCAGCAGACGGTGCTCCTGGAGGCCAATACTGTCGAATTGCATCCACACGATCCCAAATTCAACCCAGCAAGGCCGATTTCAGCACTAATCCCCTCATCAGAGGTGGAGTAAAGAAAATGATTTAAAGAGCCCTTAAAAGGGCTTCAGTGTGTGGACGGGTCCAGGGTTAAATTGAGGTAACGCTGCTAAATTCAACCTAAAGTCGTAGTGTACACCAGGCCTAAGTCTCAGTTAGAATCTTTGATCACCAAATCTATACAATCTGCGGAGTCTAAAATAACATCTTCCCTCCACGTGCTCGTAGGAATCTTCAGCTGGAATCCATGCAGACTCTTCCTCTGTTGAAATCACTGCTAGCCAGTCAGCAAACTGATTAACCAATCACTCAGTTAAGTCACAAGTGCACAGATCTAAAGAAAACCCTGTTACAAGAAAATACAAAACTGAGAATAGCAAAATAAAAATGACTCTTTCCCCATTACCACATTTACAGAAAAGTTGGTGACTCAGACTAGTTGAGATAATTTATTTAGAACAGTTTGGCTAAAATCGGGGGTGAAAATAACTTAAAGGACTTACCGGTATGCCGGAGTCCTGAGCAGGGGGCATGGCCTCAACCAGAAGAGGCGTGGCCTCAACTGGAAGAGGCAGGGCCTTTAAATACCCGGGCCCTTTAAATTAAGGTTTAAAGGGCCAGGAGCTCCAGCTGCAGCTGAGAGCCCTGTGGCCTTTAAATCACCCCCGGACCTACCAGCTGCAGAGGCGGCTGGGTGCCCCGTGGCTCAGGGGCAATTTAAAGGGCCCAGGGCTCCAGCCGCCACTACCACAGTGGAGCTTCGGGGCCTTTAAATCACCAACGGAGCCCTGCCACCACTACCCCAAGGCTCCGGCAGCAGGGCTCGGGTGTTACTTTAAAGGGCCCGGGACTCTGGCCGCTGCAGGCAGGGCAGGCTCCAGGCACTAGCCAAACAAGCTCGTGCTTGGGGCGGCAGATTCTAAGGGGCGGCTTCCCTCCAATCCTCTTTTTTTTTTTTGGTTTGCCGCTCCAGCCGCCCCGCAGGGTTTTTGTTGTTGTTGTTGTTGCTTCGCCGCTTCGGTCGCCCCGCACATTTTTTGTTTGTTTGTTTGCCACTCCAGCCGCCCTGTAGGGGACAGCAGCGCAGAGGAGGAGACCGCCCTGCTGGGAGTGGGCTGCACACTCCGTCTGCTGGCGGCGTGGCGGGAGGGGCCACGTGGCGAGTGCCCCAGCTGAAGGAAGCCCTGGCTGCCCCCTCTTCTCTCTTCCCCCTGGCTTCCTCCCCTTCCCCCTGCTAGCCAGGGTGCGCACTCTGCTGCCTGTCACATCTGCAGCACAGGGAGTCCCCCTGTACCCTGGCTCCGGCCGCCCCGCATGTTTGTTTGGTTTTGTTTTTGCTTGGGGTGGCAAAAAAGCCAGAGCCGGCCCTGGCTGCAGGGAGCCCCAGGCCCTTTAAATCGTCAGCCTGGGGAAGCCGGTCAGGTCTGGCCCAGCATGCTGGCTCTTGCCGGTATGCCGGACCAGACCAGCTTACTTTCACCTCTGGCTAAAATGAAAACAACATTCAAACATACAATTAAAATAGAAGTTATTTTCCCCTCCCAATTTCCCCTGGCTATAATTAGCCCAGGCTGCCCTGCTAGAGGGTTAACAATATCAACAACCTACTGCAAAATGCTTCAGCATTAGGGACAACAGCCTGCTTCCTGCTCCTGGGATCAGCTTCTCCCAGCTCACACAGGGCACATGGCCCCCTGCAAAGCAGCTGCCCTGACTGCTCCCCCCATGGAGTCTGACCCCAGCAGCAGGAAACCTATTGGAGCAGACCCAAAACTACCACACCCAATTCCAGCAGCTGCTGGATGTGGAATGCTAAATCTGCCTAGCAACAGTGACCCAGACACAGCTCACTCCTACCTCCCGCCAGTGGGTCTCTTAAAGAGATATCTCCCTCTTAGGCACATGGGTTACACAGGAACACATGGGACAAGGGAAGTGGAGGGGTGTAGGGACACACAGAGGCAGAGGAAGATGTGCCTGACTAAATAGGTGAGGTAGGGATCAACCAGGCTCTGCATGGGGGAGGCATCCCTCCCGCCCCAGCCCCCCCCCCCCAAAAAAAAAAACCTGTTCCATACTTCTCCCACCCACTCCAGGTTCACTCCCAGGCTCCTGCCCACTAATTACTTCCCTCTCAGCTCTCCATTACCCCTGACTCCCCCAAGCCTTTGCACTGCCACTGCTTCTGAGCGGTGTGGGGGATACCTTTCTGTATTGTCGTTTAAATGAATTATTACTCAAAGTTCTGTTTTAATATACCTAGTAAGGAAGCTATTTGTCAAAAAAACATTTCCTGAAACTTTTTTGGTGTCCGTATTGTTACAGACATACATGCTGACAGGTATTTTGAAATAAATTACCAAAATAATTGAAACTGGCATGATTATATTGTGTTTTGACAAATAAGATATGTTGAATTTTGCAGAATTTTAAAATGTGGGCAGAATTTTTCATGTTTTGGTGCAGAATTCCCTCTGGAGTAGCCATTTCAGTGCTACTTCTGTGTTTCTATAGTGACATTTCTAAGTGGACCTCTTCAAAAGAATCAGAACTGATGAGAAATGAGGGAGGATCTGTGCACACAGGGCTCAAGTCACTAATATCAAAACATCCACCCTACCTGCAAGGAGATGGTGATCTCGTCTGCTTTTCCTCATGATTTCTTATCTTCAGAGGAAAGACATTTCGCAACCCCAAGCTGGTGTCATAATGTGCCATGTTATAATAATGCAGTTCAAGTGGGACAGGTAAAACTCATATGGAATAAGTTTTTACATATGAGGGACTTTGCCTTTTAAAAGGGTGTCTGTATTTGGAGACAATCAGAGATGAGCTCAGCAGCATGATATTTTTGGATTTAATACCAAAACTCCTGCACCATAAGCCCCTGAATTAATATTTCTCAAGTTGGGCTCCATCTAATTTCCACCTGAATTTATTTACAGTGAATTAAAATGTACAGTAACACGGAAAAACTGTAAATACTGAATATAAGTGAGAAGTTAAACACAGGGACAAGCATTGCCAATACAGCTGTCTGAAACTGGATGGTGTGGACTTACAGTGGCTTGCTCAAACCTCTCTTTGTTGTCACTTTGAGTTGTATTCCTTGAACTTCACTTTGAGATTGGGGGCTCAAGCTTGAAATATCTCTATGCACACAGCCTACCCTCTTATCCCAGTAATTTAACACAAACATAAGCCGTGACTGCATGCCATGAGATGGACCTGATGCAGCATTAGACTTTATTTGTGCATTGGACTGGAAAGAAGATGAGAGAGCATCTTATGAAAATATTTGATACTCAAGGAAACTGGCAGTGTTAAAAAAAAATCAATTTACAATATGAGAAGTATGACTGTAACACAAAGACTCACTTTGATTCTAGATGTAGATGGCCTGGATACCATCTACATATGTAGTCATATACCATGTTTCTAAAGAAGGAGATGGAATAGACTGTGGAATAAGAATTAATTTAAGAGAAGTTGATTTAACACAGTGGGGAATATAGTGAATTTCAGATTAAAATATTAAATGAATTGCACTGGAATCAAAACAGGTCAGTTTTATACCATTACAAAAAGAAATTAAGGGATAACAGTGAAAAGAAAGTCCATTGAGAAATTCAAGAAAGCACAGTGTCAGTGCTGTGAATTGTTGCATACACACAAAAGACATCTAGCTTTTCTGCAGAAACTGCAACAAAATTAATCATTTTGTTTCTTCTCCTCCTTGACCCAGTTCAAGGTCCTTTGGGCTCTGAATAACCCATATGTAAACCAGCCCCAAACATACTTTTGCTGATAGATTGCTGCATCTGGTGGGGACACAGCAAGCTCCGCCAATTGCTGTCATCAAATTTTGCATGCTCCCAGGCTTTCCCATATTAGAGTCATCTGGGGACGCACCATGTTCTACTGAGCCAGGAAAACCTCAGAAACCATTAAAATTTTAAACACAGCACCTGGATCACCAGACGCTATCAGCGCTGCTGAAACTCACGTACATATCAGCAAAGGTATTTTGGTGCATAGGGATTTGGGATTGTGTGGAAAGCTGTTGGAACAAGAGACTGGATCTGGGTGGGTTAACATTTCTGACTATTTCTAACCCTTCAGAAAGTCCTGCGTTCCTTTTTATCTGCTCTCCAAATATTTCAAAGAGGTCAATCTATGCTTATTGGTGCATATTGTGCACAGGGTGGTCTCTTTCCTCCCCCTCTGCCCCAAACATTGCAGACCACACAAACTGTTGCGTGACTGATTCACTGCCCTTTTGTTCACAGGATTCCAACTATCTGCTGACACCTTCAGGCAGAAAAATGAATCTTTCCAGTTTAAGTGTGTGTGTGTTTCTCACTGTTATAGATGCACAGTGACTGAAGTAATGGGGGAGGAGAGTTCTTTCACTTCATCTTGATTTGGTTACAGCAAAAGCACAAAGATGTAGCCCATAATTGCTGAGTAACTATTGTATTCTTAGGAGCTGTGAATAACTGCCTGCAGTTCCTCCCCTAAGAAGGCTGGACTCTGAGCTAGCATTTATTTGCTTCGATAGGCCTTGCTTTATCCAGATGCGTATGTCCTTTTGTCAGATTTTTCTCTTTGCAGATTGTAAAAGCTTCAAAAGCAAGGTTAGTTTATTCCTGTGGGTCTGGCAAGCTCCTAGCATGTTTGGGGCACTGCTCTAATCTTAATGACAAAAAATAATGGTATATACAAATCACTTAATGAGAAGGATCAGAGGGGTAGCTGTGTTAGTCTGTATCCACAAAAACAATGAGGAGTCTCGTGGCACCTTAAAGACTTAAAAACAGATTTATTTGGGCATAAGCTTTCGTGGGTAAAAACCCCACTTCTTCAGATGCAACTGAAGTGGGGGTTTTTACCCACAAAACTTATGCCCAAATAAATCTATTAGTCTTTAAAGTGACGCGAGAATCCTCATTGTAAATGAGAAGGTTAAAGCAGGGCAGGAGAATAGTGAGGAAGCAGAATAGTTCTGGGCTCAGACCATAGTTATGGTGTTGCATTCAGCATTTCCATGTGAAAAACATGAAGGTTGGGCTCAGTGTTGCCAATTCCCAAGTTGGTATCATGGTATCATGAATCTGATCATATCTAATGTTTTCCAAAAAGCCCCAGCTCCTGGATTCATGTGATTCTATGCAAATATCAACTTTCATTTAAAAATCAAAGGAAGTTTCTAGCCTTAGGGTTGTTGAAAAAAAAGCTTGACAGCATAAACTCTAATGGCTCAGAAACTAGAAGGCAAATAAAAAGAACCCAAAATGTTGGGATTTTTTAGAATCTCATGATTTTTGAATGCTTGCAATTGTCTGTACTGAGCTTAGGATAGGGGTTCAGCATGCAATGGGAAAAGGGAGATCCACGAAGCAAACAGTGAGCACTGTATTCTCCCTTTAGAAGCAGAAGATTCCAGGTGATTGGGTTGTGTGTGTGTGTGTGTGTGTGTGTACACATTACTACTGTTTCGACCAGCACTCACTCCCTCTCTCTGCAACTATACCCTGAAGAGAGGGTGCAGAACTAAATGACTAAATGAGAAGGTTTAGTTTAGGAGATCCGAGACTGTCCCCTGTGATACCCAGGATTGTGGCTTGATTTCTAGAGCTGGCTGGGAAAGGATTTTCTCCCCATGATAAATTTTAGCAAAAGCAAAACATTTTTCATTCAATTTTCTACAGAATTGTTCAGCTTTTTGTCAAAAAATCAAAAACCAAATATTTTTGCCCACCCAGCCAATTTTTTTCTAGAAAAATTCTAAAATTATCCTTTTTGAGTTTTCAGTGAAAATCTTTAATAAATCAATCTATCCATCAATACAAAGGGACATTTTCTGAGAACAGTCCATATGAACAAAATAACATTTTCTGTAAAAAAAAAAAACCAAACAACTTTTCAGCAGAAAATGTTCATCCAACATTACATTTCTCTACAGGTGCTTATGTTCTGGGGGGATGCAGCCCCTTCTGCTACCTCATCCAAGGCTCTGCGATTCCTTATTCCTCTCTTGCTAGAAGGAAGCATGAGGTGACCACTTTAAGTTCTAATTCAAGGGGGTTGGCATATTTTTCTTCTGCCGGATGATTTTTCTGCAGAGGGAGGTTATGTAATTCCTACAAGGAGAAAAGTGGCTATTTATAGATTTCTAAAGGGTTATTATTTTGCATCTGTACTTAAGTGGAAACTGTTCATTAATGTGCATAACAGGAGTGAATTAATACAGATGTGATGGAGCTAGGTCCATGCTCCAGCATACAATCATTATACAAGAAAATTGGTTGCTATAGTTTATGGAAAATGTAATTCAGCATGACAGCTTCCTCCCCCCTGTTTCCAGCTTAGCCACTAAAAAAATCCCTCTGGGGTGGAATTTGGCTCATAGGGGCAGATTCAACTTGCGAAAGCACATTGAAATCAGTGAGGTTGCCCAGTGCATGAAAACAGAATGTGGCACTCAAGGTCTCAGGTCTAAGGGCAGCCCCTAAATCTTCTGAATAGAAAAGAAACATTTATATTGACATTTCAGTGTTTTTCAGTGCCAAAATATAATGTAGGTAAACGTGCATTTTTCAAGCTTCACCAGCAGTGGGCACTCAATTTAGGTTATCTAGAGCTTTTTTAATAAGGCCATATTTGACCTGACACTGTCCCTCTAATTCTTTATAGTCCCATAAGGTGAACATGGCAAATGTAAAGCTGGTGCCTGCACCATGACAACAGCATACACTTCAATGCTACTGTAATGTTCTAGCCACTGTGTGTATGTACAATTGCACTCTGGTTGAGGAAATCAGAACTGCTGAGCTGCTAATTGCTGAAGCTAGTGCAGAATGTGGCAGCTGTTTTGGGACTGTCTTACTATGAGTACATGAAATGGGTGCTTTGGGATGTGTGCTGGCTGGCTGTTGGCTTCCAGGTGGAGTTTAAAGTGTTGATTCTGACCTTTAAAGCCATAAATTGCCCAAACTCTTCATTAATAATGATGTAAGCAGGGTCTGAATGAGCTCTCCCCTGACATCTAGTGAGGAGCTGGGGAAAAAGATTTCAGGAACAGACGATATTTGCATAGACGTGCCTACTCTGCAGGTGCAGTTGCTTTGCCAAGGTGATCAATTTTGGCTGTGTTTGGGTTACAAATCACTTTCTATTTGAATGCAGAGGTAATGAAATGTTGTTATCCTTATTGTATGAGTAAAGGACAGCAGAACTGCACTGATTGAGGGGAGACACCTTAAATGTAACCTCACTTGTTAATGCCAAAACCCAGTGAAACAGAGAGAGGTGGGGAATTGTTTTTTGTTTTATGTGGTGCTGTCTAAATTGTCCCAGACACAATTTGATCCTCTACTCTCCAGTTTTTAAAGATAGGACTGATTGGGCTCAACTGAACATCCTTGTTTCTGTTCAGGGATTAGTAGAGTTGATATCACTGATGAGCAGATCTAGGGGCTGAGCCTTAGACTGGATATGGGGGAAATGTTGTAGAGAAAGACAATGCAAACCCTGCACTAGCAGTGAGGTTCCCCACTACCTGCTGAAATCACTAAGATCTGGGTTAAGTGGTGGAACCTCAGAACATGATGTTGCAGAAGTAGCAGGGAGCAGCAGGTGGCAGCCAGTGGTGGCAGAGGAAAACAATGGCAGCTGTGAGCCAGTTGCAGAGGCGGTAGCAGCAACAACAGAGGCATTGCTTGATGCCCCCTCCCATGTGGTGGGAGGTGAGCCCACATGAATGCACCTCTGGGTCTAGGCTACTGTGTTCAGAGAAACAGGATTTTATGTTCATTTTTTGTTTACACCCAGCATATATATGACCCATATTCAAGAGGAGCCCTAGGTGTTTTTCTGGCCAGGGTGGAAAATGTTTTCATTGCCTGTTGGAGTGGCCAAGTCTCATCCCCCAAGAAAAGCAGGCCAATCAGAAGAGTGGAGGGGGGTGGGGAGGAAGTCCAAGTGGTATGGCGACCCCAAGCAGTTAGTACCTAGGGTGACCCTGCTACTTGGCCACCCCTACAACCAGCCCTGCTTGTATCTCCAATTTCTCATCATACAGAAACAAATCTCCAAGGCCCCAAATACTGTCTAATCACTCGGCTCAAAGGGGAAATGGTATTATTCATCATGGCCAAGGGTGGGTCCTGAAAAAGTTGTATATAGCTCCTTCAGAGCCCAACACTGGTGCTCCTGTGACAAACTTACCCATATGGCAGCAAACATTCAAGACCCAATTCTTCCCTCAGATATCTAGTGGCCTGGTGGGTGGTGACAAGACTTCCAATGAATGCTAGTACTATACAGAGATACAAGACAAGAATTTTATCCAAGATTCCTTCATGTCAATCGCTTTATTACTGAAAAAAAGAGAGGAGTTTCTGTTGACTCTCCATAGATTAAAAGATCTGCCACTGTTGGGATGGAGAACCCAGAGAAAGTTCTAGCCAGAAAGTCCAGCTCCAGGTCCGAACTGCCCCTCAAAATTCAGTGGTGTTTGGATCCAGGGTTTTGCCTTGGGCTTGTTTCTACAAAAAACACAAACTTCAGGCTGATGCTGGTAAACAGATCCATAAATGTACACAAAACTTCCCAGGCAAGGTTGTTGAGGTAAAAAATGGGAACATTCAGAAAACAATTAGATGCTGCCCTGAGGGTACAAAAGCAGGATAAGTCTTGATGGGCTGAGGGACCTTTACTCATTCCCAAAACAACTATTCTGTTTCCTTCTAATAAGCCATTAAGTTACAGTGCTGACATTATGTGGCTTCCAAGGTCTAAAAGAAGCTATTATTCATCTCTCAATAAAACTGGAAGTGAGTTACAGTCAAACTCTAAACCTCAGCTCCCTGCCTGAAACAGAGGGTTATTTTATGTTTAAAAATAAAATCTTTAAAGAGTTTACAAACAAAAAACCCAACCAATCAAAAATCAAAGCCATATCAACCAACAAACAAAACCTAGGCTGGACAGCCAGTGCAAAAACCCCACCGAGTGAAGAACAGGAACAAGCATTTTCAAGTTCATTTTATCTTTCCCAACTCCCACATCAGCGAAATGACACTGAAAATGAATGTGGTAATATTACACCATTATGTCAACTGTGCCCCTACTGTGGCTATTGGGGGTTCATAGTTTTCCTGTTATACTGACAGTTAAGGAGCGTAGCCCCCTCATGCTCTTTTCTCTTCATTATAAAGGAGCATCTGTTGCCTTCCTGCTCTGTGTCCTCACCAGAGAAGACGAACGTGTGGGAAGGATTTAGCTCTCGGATACCGAGTGAGGTGGTAAACAGTGTTTGTTGAAAGACAAAATGTCTCTTTAGGCTGATAAAATATTTGCTCTCCAATTAAGTGCTCTGTTAGCAATTCCATAGTCCCCCTGTATGAATTTTTAGGCAAGACCAATTAACATGTGTGATTTATTTTTACTTTAGATATGGCTTTTGTCGCAATGAAGACTGGTGAAATCATCTGCAGTGTGTTGTTAAAAACATAGCCTCGTGTCCAATTAGATGCAGCAGAATAGTTGGCTTGGCTCAGAGAGACAGTTCTGTCTGGGTGGTAGGCATGATTGTTGGCATTTTGAGAATGTTTCCAGAATGAGCTTTTAGCAGAAGATAGCATTAAGCAAACAGTGTATTTTAATTAAGTGGATGGGCAGGAAACGTCAGGAATACTTGGCGCTGATGCTGCATTATAATGAATTGTGTAAATGGGCACTATAGTGGTGACAAATGCAGAGCTCCAGATAATAAGAATTTCCTATGGAAATTGCTGATCTTTGACCAAATGCAGTAGATCAAAACATCACACATGATATTTACAGTGTTCTCTTGATCATAATCTAGGCTGCTGCTCAAATCGCCTTTCTGGTTTGTTGCTGAGTCTGTCACCCCTTTCTTTAAGACCCTCTTTCACTGCATCAAACAGCAACTCTTTTTCCTAATCTTAAAAGCCCTCCACAATTTAGCCCCACTCCACCTATCCATCCTATCATTTTACCAGAAGGTCCTCTCCATTCTTTGCTCAGCCAAAGATGCTAGCTTCTGTCATTCACTCAGAAGAACCTTCATGCTCTCTCTCATGCTATCCCCTATGTGTGGGATAATCTCCCATTTAAAATCTGTAAAGCCACCATCCTGTCCTCCTTCCAGTCTCTCCTCAAATCTCTCCTCTGCCATAATGTCATAATCTCTTTGTATTTCAACTTCCTCACCTGTGAAATGGGAACAATTCTTCCCTACCTCAAATGGCAGTTGTGAGGATCAATTTGTTCAAGTTTGCAAGGTGCCACAGGTAGCCAGATAGCTACCTAAACAGAGATATATATCTTGATATATTGTATTTAGGCAAAATAATCCATATTAAACATGTAACCTTGGGCCATGTCACTGGCCAATGCTGATATTTGGAATATCGCCACTGTATTGTGTGTGAACGTAATGTTGCCAATCTTTGTGGTAGCATTACTGCAAGTAAAATCATTCTGTTCTGCATGACATGGAGACCTCCAGATTTTGAAGAACAGCAAAATGATGCAATTTCTGAGCACATCCGAAAGAAAGAGAGGAAATCTGCTTTCTAGTTAAGGACTGTAAATGGGTCGACTCACCCCTGCAGCGCCTCCTACTGGTTGCTCTGGGAATTAGCTCAGTCCAGCCCCGGAGCACCCTCTGCAGGCTGGTGATCCACCTGTTCTCAGGCCCCCGTGTCCCTCCCTAGACCCGGTGCCCCTTTTCTCCAGGGTGCCCCTTTTCCCCTGACAGTAACCCCTTTTCGCTCTGGACTTCCCCTTTTGTCTCAGGGAACCCCCACCCGCTATCCCTACCTTGCCTCAGTACATGGCTACTGTCAGTCATTGTCTAGCCCCACACCCTGGGGCAGACTGCAGTATCAGCCTATTCATCATTGGCAGGGTTGGGTTTGGACCTGCTGCTTTGGCCTACCCCTGGGCTGCCCTCTGCAACCCCCAGTACCCGTTGGCCTCGTGCTAGGCCGCAGCCTGGGGCTTTCCTGGCTAGAGCTCCTCAGCCTTTCCCCAGCCCTGCTTCACCCTAGGTACTTATCTCAGCTCCTAAGCAGCCAGGCCCATCTCCCTCTGAAGGCAGAGAGAGACTGACTGCCTTTGGCTTCCCTGGCCTTTTATAGGGGCCAGCTGTGGCTCAGTTTGGGGCGTGGCCTCACCTGCAGCCACTTCCTCAATTAGCCCAGTCTTGAGCACCGCCGCTCTCAAGCCCTGCCAGGCCGCTTTTAAACCCCTCTGGGCCGAAGCAGGGGGTCACCCTGCTACAAGGACATAATTGCATAGACTCATGCACATGATCAACTTGATTTTCGAGAGGTGAATTTGGTAACTCATGTGAGTAAATTTGCTCATAAACTTATCTGTTTGCAGGAAAAAACTACATTGCAGGATTGGTCCCAAAGGCCCTTGGTAGTCAAACCAAGTTCTGTGATAATAATTAGTAAAGCTCCCAGATAAAATAAACTCTATGGAAGATTTCTGTACAGAATGATTGACATCTTGGAATGGACTGATTGAGATACATGTAGGTTTATCCAAGATATTTTCAAATACAATTCAAGATGTGCTAAATTAATGATCACAGACATAGATCAGACATTCAGTACAGGAAACTGAATCCACGCGCCATGTGCCTGTTTCTACTGTAATGTATCAGTAATTAGTTTAAATATATCTGTTACATCTGTTGATTTTGCTTCTACTGCTGATTAGAATCAAATCTGCATCTTTATTTATAGAAGATCCCATATTGTAATAGTTTAATAAGCCCAAATGAAAATTGCCGGAGTTGCAGGCAGGGGCGGCTCTACCTTTTTGGCTGCCCCAAGCAGTCATGCGCGGGAGGCGCCCCGGAGCCGCGGGAGCAGCGGACCTCCCGCGGGCATGACTGCAGAGGGACCGCTGGTCCCGCGTGGCTCGGCTGGACCTCCCGCGGCTGCGGCGGACGGTTGCGAGTCGGCGGCTCCGCGAGCTGCCGCAGTCATGCCGGCGGGGGGTCCAGCCGAGCCGCGGGCCGAGGGCCCCCACCGCAGTCATGGCTGCGGCAGGTCCAGTCGTCCCGGGGCTCCGGTGGACCTCCCGCAGGCATGACTGCGGCAGGTCCGCCGGCCCAGCCTGCCGCCCCCCCCCCCAGTGGCAGGGGACGGGCCGCTCCTCGGCTCGCAGCGGCAGGATGAGCTGGGGCCCCAGCCTTTTGCCACCCCCTAGATTTTGCCGCCCTAGGCACCAGCTTGTTTTGCTGGTGCCTAGAGCCGCCCCTGGTGGCAGGACTCGAACAGCTTAAATTAGAGTAGAAAAACACACATTAACAAATAAATATTTCACTTGAAATGGAAATTTATGGAGTTTCTTTGTACAGTTGCAAGCCTTTAAGGCTTTATAGTGGCTGTAAATTTATCACTGAATCTATTCATGCTTAAGAGTCTTTTGGTGGAAGCAATGTCTTTTTCAATACCTCACCTGTCAAGTGTAGAGAGAGTATATGTATCTGGCAACAGCTGACTTCCACCTTTGATTGCAGTTTCCACTTGTGCTGAGAATGGGCGACAGGGGATGGATCACTTAATGATTACCTGTTCTGGTCAGCCCCTCTGAAGCACCTGGCATTGGCACAAGATGGACCATTGGTCTGCCACGGTATGGCTGTTCTTATGAGAAGCATGTAAAAACTGAAGTGTACATCAAATAAAGCTAAAGGTGTGATTCTCTTCTTCTTCACTATAAACAAAGTCCTCATGTCCTGTGTAGGCTCAGAACCAGGGGCGGCTCCAGGCCCCAGCACGCCAAGCGCGTGCTTGGGGCGGCATGCCGCGGGGGGCGCTCTGCCAGTCGCCGGAAGGGCGGCAGGCAGGCCGCCTTTGGCGGCCTGCCTGCGGAGGGTCCGCTGGTCCCGCGGTTCCGGTGGACCTCCCGCAGGTGTGCCTGTGGAGGGTCCACTGGTCCCGGGGGACCGGCGACCAGCAGAGCACCTCCCGCGGCATGCCGCCGTGCTTGGGGCAGCGGAATGTCTAGAGCCGCCCCTGCTCAGAACTCACCCCTTTCCTGGGGATTGACTGTCTTAATAAACAAAGGAACAATAAGATGCCATAAAGTCTATTCCAAGCCTTCTTCCCAGACTGTCTGCCCATAGACGTCTGGCTTCAAGAAAGTATCCCTATTTAGGAAAGCACTTAAGCACTTGCTTTACATTAAGCGCATGTTTAAGTGCTTTCCTGATGACTGAGATGAGGGCTGCTACCCACTCCTTCAGAAAATGGGGGACAGTTAATGGAGGCAGGCCTTGTTCACTTGTGGTAGGTGTCATAAATTGTACTGCACTGTACTTAGGTTGTATTTTAAAGTTTTTAAAGTCAAACTCCCATTGACTTCACTAGTTCAGAATCAGGCCTTGAAAGATCAAGTCTAACACCTGCAAGCAAACCCGCATTATTTCTGTGGGAGCTCTGTCAAACAGAATGAAAATACTGTCTGAGATTTGTAAAAATAAACGGGGATTGTCACTGAACACTTGTTATTGCCAGCTGGGAGGTTGGCTTCTAAAACCATAGCAAATAGGATATGAACTTGGTGTGTGTATATTTTATTAACATTTTGGAAACCAGATATCATAATCCACTTAGGTTTTTTCAATAAACATCTGCTTTATCTGTTTCCTGGATCTATTAGTATTGCTATTCTTTTTTTGCCTGGTTTGAAATGACTGATTTTTTTCTCATATGTTTACAGAAAAGGTTTAGTGGAAGGACTGCTGCTTGCTTTGTGTGGAAGAACGAGCACTCACTTGAACTTTATAAATTCAGTGCAAAACCAGCAAAGAGGCAAACTTTCTGCACTCTGAAATGCAAAGTATCCGCCTTTTTTTTTTTTTTTTTTTGCGTGTTTCTGTGAAAAGAAACAATACTTTGGCTGGTGGGTTTATCTTCGATATAAATTGTAGTTGCTTTTCATGAAAACCACAGTGCAATCATGCTGTTTTTAATGCTTTTTAAATTTAAATTTTAAAACTTGTTACATGGCATGAAAATAACTTGGACTGATTAACTTCTAGGTGAGTAGTCAGTGAAGTAAAGGACAGTATGATCCGATGTTTTGAGCCCAGGGCCTAGAAAACTGGGTACTGCTCCCAGTTCTGCATGTGACATTATAGAATCATAGAAAAGTAGGGCTGGAAGGGAGCTCAAGAGGTCATCTAGTGCAGTTGTTCTCAACCAGGGATACGCATACCCATGGGGGTACGCAGAGGTCTGCCAGGGGCCACATCAACTCATCTAGTTATTTGCCTAGTTTTACAACAGGCTACATAAAAAGAACTAGCGAAGTCAGTACAAACTAAAATTTCATACAGACAATGACTTCTTTATACTGCTTTATATGTTATACGGTAGCCTAAAGTGTGTATACACACTGTTTTAGACAGGCGTTTTATATCATTTATGGATGCGTGCAAGCACATTAATGACATTGAAATTGTCCTGGTGTATATGTGGTTGCAATGTAAAAATGGACAATTGTTTTAAATGAGGAGCGGGAAGCAGCGGTAGTGGCAACAGTGAACATTTTAAGAAATTGAAAATGACTGGGGAAAAAAAACATTGTCAGGTCTGTGAGGAATATATTGCTTTTGTACATCTACAAATAGTGATCCACCTAAAGCTTTGTGTTTCCTTTCTGGAGAAACTCTATCAAATAACTGTATGAAGCCAAAACAACTAGGAGTCCTTGTGGCACCTTAGAGACTAACAGATTTATTTGGGCATAAGCTTTCATGGACTAGAACCCACTTCATCAGATGCATGAAGTGAAAAATACAGGATATAAATACATGAAAGGATGGGGGTTGCTTTACCAAGTGTGAGGTCAGTCTAATGAGATAAATCAATTAACAGCAGGATACCAAGGGAGGAAAAATAACTTTTCAAGTGGTAAGAGAGTGGCCCATTACAGACAGTTGACAAGAAGGTGTGAGTAACAGTAGGGAGAAATTAGTATTGGGGAAATTAAGTTTAGATTTTGTAATGACCCAGCCACTCCCAGTCTTTATTCAGGCCTAATCTGATGGTATCCAGTTTGAAAATTAATTCCAGCTCTGCAGATTCCCCTTGGAGCAACCCCCATCCTTTCATGTATTTATACCTGCTCCTGTATTTTTCACTCCATGCACTTCTAGCCCATGAAAGCTTATGCCCAAATAAATGTGTTAGTCTCTAAGGTGCCACAAGGACTCCTCATTGTTTTTGCTGATACAGACTAATACGGCTGCCACTCTGAAACCTGTATGAAGCTAGCGTATTTGCAATGACCTTTGAAGACAAAATACCCTGTGCATGCAGGTAAGCCAGTATAATTTTTTCGAAGAAAGTTTTCTGAGTTCCGGGCTTGAGAGCTTAAAATGAAAAAAAGCTCCACCTATTTCTACAAAAGCAATTGAAGCTTCATATGTAGATCATTTGGCCCACTTGACATCTAAATTCAACTCGTATTTCCCCAGTATTCAACACAATTCAGCTCACCTCAGCTGGGCAAGCAACCCTTTCCTTTTGTCAGATGTAAGCAGCAGTAATGTCTCTTACCAATCAGCAAGAAAATCTTCTTGAGCTATCCTCAGGCCGTGGTCTGCAAATGAAGTTTAATGACTCCACACTAACCCAGTTCTGGTGACCTTCGGAACCAGGCTTTCAATGTTCTGTTACCTTTTGCATCAACATATCTTGGTGAAGTCTCATTTTCTGCTGTGACTGCCATCAAGACAAAGAAATAGACTCAATGTGGAGAAAAACTTAATTGTTGCCAGGGGCGGCTCTAGGAATTGCGCCGCCCCAAGCAGGGCGGCACGCCGCGGGGGACGCACTGGCGGTCGCCGGTCCCGCGGCTCCAGTGGACCTCCTGCAGACGTGCCTGCGGAGGGTCCTCTGGTCCCGCGGCTCCGGTGGACCTCCTGCAGGCATGCCTGTGGATGCTCCACCGAAGCCGCGGGACCAGTGGACCGTCCGCAGGCATGTCTGCGGGAGGTCCACTGGAACCGCCTGCCGCCCTCCCGCGGCACGCCGCCCCAAGCGCACGCTTGGCGCGCTGGGGTCTGGAGCCGGCCCTGATTGTTGCTGTTGCTTCACTGCCTCCCAGAATGACAAGGCTCAGAAGTGGAAAACAGGCTCAAATATGAAATGTAAGCACAGTATTTATATTCCAAACAATTTATTTTATAATTATATGGTAAAAATGAGAAAGGAAGCAATTTTTCAGGAACAGTGTGCTGTGACACTTTTGTATTTTTATGTCTCATTTTGTAAGCAATCTGTTTTTAAGTGAGGTGAAACTTGGGGTACGCAAGACAAATCAAACTCCTGAAAGGGGTACGGTTGTCTGGAAAAGTTGAGAACCACTAATCTAGTGTGTCCCCTGTGCTGAGGTAGTATATCTAGACCAACCCTGATAGATGTTTATCCAATCTTTTCTTAAAAACCTCCAATGATGGGGATTCCACAGTTTCTCATGGAAATCATAAATGACAATGGGAATATATTTTCAACTCGCTCAAATATGTTTTTTTTCCCAGGGGGAAGGTTAATATAATTTGTTAACAATTATGGAGAAATATTATTGTTTGTGTTAAATATTATGTAGTCACTTCATAGTCAAAACTGTATCTAATTTTCTTATATGCTCAATGTTGACACACCCTACATAGTTTCACCAAAACTGAACTATCCCAGTTAAAGTTTCCTCTGCCAGAGTTAGGGTGACCAGATGTCCCAATTTTATAGGGACAGTCCTGATTTTTGGGTCTTTTTCTTATATAGGCTCCTATTACCCCCAACCCCTGTCCCAATTTTTCACACTTGCTGTCTGGTCACCCTAGCCAGAGAAGAATATTTTTTTTTTTATTTTTGCCACACACATAATGCGATGTGGCTGCACACATACAGCTGCCAACACCTTTACTGTTGGGATTGTATGTAGAATCTTCAGCACCAAAAGCACACACATCTATCATCTGAACTAAAACAGTAATGCTGTTATGCATGGCGAAGTATCAAGCTGTTATAGTCACTATTACCATCAGCCACTAGGAGGAGACATGGTCACATGCACCAAGGCCCAGATTTTAACAGTATTTAGGTAGTGTTGCACTCAGTGTAGTAATGCTTAATTGATTTAGGAGCTAACTCTCATTTTCATAAGGGATTTAGTCATTTAGGAGCCTAAATCACATTGGCAGCTCATGGCTCTTAAGTACCTAAATCACTTCTGAAAATGAGATTTAGGCTCCTAAATTAGTTAAGCATTGCAAAGCTGAGTGCAGCAACACATGAATGCCTTTAAAAATCTGGGTTTAACTGACTTAATATTCTTTAACATTAAAAATTGATATTAGCCGATTAAACAGTGTCACCCTGTGGTCAACACTCTGCTTCTTCTTCTTCTAGCCTTAGTCACATCTATATGGGATCAGCTCGAGTCCTTTTTTCCACTTCAGTCTATCTTGAAGTAGTTCCTTGGAAACTCTGCAGCTAATCAGGGGCGGCTCCAGGCACCAGCACGCCAAGCACGTGCCTGGGGCGGCAAGCCACAGAGGGTGCTCTGCCAGTCTCTGTGAAGGTGGCAGGCAGGCTGCCTTCGGTGGCATGCCTGCGGAGGGTCCACTGGTCCCGCAGCTTTGGCGGACCTCCCGCAGGCTGCCGCCGAATCCGCGGGACCGGGGACCTCCCGCAGGCAAGCCACCGAAGGCAGCCTGCCTGCCGTGCTTGGGGCGGCAAAATACCTAGAGCCGCCCCTGCAGCTAATCAAATCCTTTGGTATGACATCCATCCATCTAGTCTTCCAACCCTTCTCTTACCCTCCACTTCTAGATTTAATACCCTTTTTCCTATGCATTCTTCCAGTCTTCTTTTCATATGGCCAAATGATGTGCCTTGTAGTATAAAGTGAATAAAGGAGGATATTGATAATAGGATAGGGTGGTGAGAAAACCTGAATGAAAGGGAAAATACAGGGCAAGCAATAAAATATGAACATATAGGACGGAAGGACACAACAGGCAGAAAGGGGGAGTGTAAGAAAGTACAGGTTCAAAAGTAGAAAAAAATGAAATAAAAAAAACAAATAATCCAAAAATTCCATAGAGTCTCTATGATATAAATTTCATGCTCTATAAAAAATATAACAGTAATCTAAGATTATGGAAGACCCAGTGACCACAGTAATAGTGATGAAATGATGCTATATAAAATTAATAGAAAAATGAAAATTAAGAACAGAAAATAAAGAGGGATTCAAAATATAGAACTATATTATTTCAAGGAATTAAATTTCAGGACGAATGCAGAGAAAATTCGACTATTATTGACTTTAAAATTTTCATAAATGGTGGGAACACGGACTGGCTGCAGCTGGCAGGAACTGCAGAAGGAGCACAGGAGTGCAGAGTAAGAGCAGAGCTGGTCCAAGAGACTAACATATTCAACATCCCTGTGGTGGGATGAACATAATAAACATTAAACACCAACATCCCTGTGCATTAAACATCCCTCCCATGGCCCACACTGTGGCCTTTAATTTTAGACAAAAATTTAAAAAAAAAAAAGGGGGAAAAAAAAAAAAACAAAAGTTACACATACAAAAAAAGTGAAACCCAAGAGGCCCAACCTTTAAAAAGCACTTTTAAAGACAACTAAAAAAAATAACAAAAAAGATGTAAAACTAAAAAAAAAAAAAAAAAAAAAAAAAAAAATAAAAAAAAAAATTGTTTTTGGAACAAAAAAAAAGAATAAAAAAAAATATTAATAAAAAAAAAAATATTAAAAAATGAAAAAAAAAAAAAACAAAGGAGCAAAAAGAAAAGCAAAAGCAAGAGCACAAAGAAGAATCAAAGAAGAGCCAAAGAATGTAAAGAGAAAAAAAAGAAGCAAAACTAAAAAAATAAAAAAAAAATACAAAAAAGTTTAAAAACTACAAAAAATCAAAAGCACAAAAAGAACAAAACTTAAAAATGCATGAAAAAGCTAAGAAAAGAAAAAGGAGTCTTTAAAAGAATTCTTTGCTTGGATGGATTCTTTGATTCAGTTAGAAGGGCTGAGCTGCTGAGACAATGCTGGTGACAAATCTGAGGAACTGTGTGTCATTGAAGGTCTGAGGAGGATTGAAGTTAGGAGAGTAAACATTAATTTAAACATAAACTAATACTCACTCACCACCCAAGATTTCTAGAAAGAATTCAAGCAAAGAAAGAATGAAAAAGGTAATTAAAAAGTCCTTTAAGGTTTAAAACTAACTATTTAAATCTTAATGTCCTTAGCTATTTAAACTTAGAAATTAAAAGGGCATTTAAAAAGATAATAAAATTACAAACCGTAGGATCACAATATAACAAAGCAAAATTATAAAGTGTAATAAAAAGTCAAAAAAAACAGAAACAAAGAAAAAAAAAATAATAAATAAAAAAAACAAAAAACATCAAAAATACGTCTCTGTAATACTAATTTTCATATAGGTCTATGTGGACATTACAGTTCAGGGAAGGGATCAACACAGTGGACATGACAATAGTGGACATAGTGACCTTGTAAATTGAATTAAAGTTTGCTGAAAAGGTCCTCACCAAAGGCTCTAAGAAAAAAGGAAAGTGGGATAAATAAAGGATCTCCTTCAAGGAAGGGAGAAAGGAGAAGGACAGGGGACAAGGGGGGAAATTATCAGAAAAAAATTAATGGAAAGAGAGGTAAAGAGAGGGATCCGGTCAAGGGTCAGTATTTATCTTCTCAATGGATTCAATATTGTAAAATTGATCTAAGAAAGAAACAGTGAGGTAACCAAAAGATGATAGTAGACTAAAAACAAGAAAGAAAGAAGAAAAAAAAAGAAAAACAAAAAATATAAATAAAAAAAACTAAAAAAAACAAAAAAAAATAAAATGAAAATTAATATATAATGGAAAAAAAAAAAAAATAAAAAATAAAAAACAAGAAACATACTATATATACACACATAATGGGGTCAGAAAGAAAGAAAAAGATCTTATCGTGGATGAAGATCTTGGAGTTGATAGTTCTGTGCAGAATGTGCGGTCAAAAAAAAAAAGGCAAAAAAAAAAAAAAAAAAAGGGGAAGAAGAAAAAGGGATAGATAATAATATTATATATATATATAATATAAATATACATCCACAGTACTGTGTACAGATGTGTGTGTGATGAGATCTCAAACTCTATTCTAAAAAAAAAAATCAAAAAGAAAAGAAAAAAAAAAAAAAATTAGGGGTTAGGAAGATTTAGAGAAGGAGAAAAAGAAGAAAAGATTAAAGAGGCTAGGAAAAAAGAGAGAAGACTAAGGGGGATGGGGGGGGATATGATAGAGGTATATAAAATCATGAGTGATGTTGAGAAAGTATTATATTATTTATTTTAATACATACATACAAGAACTCAAATGAACCAAATTAAAAAAATATTAAAGCAAAAAAAAAAAAAAAAAGGAAGTTTTTCTTTCTCGCACAGCAAAACTCCTTAACTACTTACCTGAGGAGGAGGAGTGAAGGCTAGGACTATAAAATGTTTAAAAAAAGGGGGATGAATTCTGGGTGGCTAAGTCCATAATGGCTATTAGCCAGGATGATGGGTATGAAATGGTGTCCCTAGCCTCTGTGGAGGAGAGGATGATGGATGATGAGAGAGAGATCATTCATTGTCATTGTGGTTGTCTCCCCCTCAGGGGGGCCTGGGGCATGCCACTGTCGGTAGACAGATACTGGGCTAGATGGACCTTTGGTCTGACCCGGTACGGCCTTTCTTATGTTCTTATGTTCTTATGATCTGAGCCTGGATTCCCTTAGCTTTTCTGTAACTGGTACCACCTTCAGACTTCCTCTAATTCATTTGTTCCAGATATGGTCCATCCTTGTAACTCTAAGCATCCATCTTTGCATTTTCACTTCCAGTGCATTCAAGATCTGCTCCTAGCTCTTCCTTCGTGCCCAGCATGCAGAGCCATATAAAAGTTAAGGCTTAATTACCATCTCGGAAATCTTATTTTTAATAGATCACTCTGCTCACTTCTATTTAGTCAATGCCATTCCTGTTCTGCTTATAAATTCTATATAACCAACTTTACTGAGCAAAATCAGGCTTTGTGTAAAGAGCCATGTTCACGTATTTGGTTGCACACCAGGTTTTGTCCTGTTCATTTCCCAGGATACATTACAGCCATTAATTAATATAGCTCTGTTATTGAAAAACAGACTCGAAGAAGGAATTACAAATCAAATAATCCATGCTTCTTTGAATTTTAAGAGGCTAACTGTACTACATATATTTTCTGAAAGCCCAAATTTTCATAGAATCATAGAAATTACCTCAAGAGGTCATCTAGTCCAGCCACCTGCACTGAGGCAGGACCAAGTAAACCTCAACCATCCTGGATAGATGTTTGTCCAAACTGTTCTTAAAACCCTCCAATAATGGGGATTCCACACTCTCCCTTGGAATCCTATTCCAGTGCTTAACTATCTTTATAGTTAGGAAGTTTTTCCTAATGTCTAACCTAAAATCTCCCTTGCTACACATTAAGCCCATTACTTCTTGTCCTACTTTCAGTGGACATGGAAAATAATTGATCACTTTCCTTTTAATAACAGCCCTTTCACATATTTGAAGACTGTTATCAAGTCTTCCCCCCACACACATCCTGTGTTCTTTTCTCAAGACTAAACATGCCCAGTGTTTTTTTTAACCTTTCCTCATAGGTCATCTTTTCTAAATCTTTTATCATTTTTGTTGCTTTCCTCTGGATTTCTCCAATTTGCCCACATAGCTTTTAAAGTGTGGCATCCGGAACTGGACACAGTACTTCAGCTGAGGCCTCACAAGTGCCAAGTAAAGCAGGACAATTGCCTCCCATATCTTATGTATAACTGGCTATTATTTATAACCCTCTGATCCTTTAGGTGCTCACAAATTGATTGTTTAATTTGTTCCAGTACCTTTCCAGGTATCAAAGTTAGGTTGACTGGTCTATAATTCCCCAGCTCCTCTTTGTTCCCCTTTTAAAAGACAGTTACTATGTTTGCCCTTCATTCCTCTGGGACGTCACCTGTCCTCCATGAGTTCGTGAAGATAATCGCTAACAGTTTCTCACCAAATAGCAGTAAAAGCTTAGTTATATACAGTAAAATTGGCCAAAGCTATCCACAGAGGGAAAACCCTGCTCTTGAAACCATAAATGCTGTAATGAAAACAAGTGTTCTTCTCTCAAGTCTGCCCAGGACGAAGTCTTGATTTCAGGGAGAGGCTGTCTGGAAATGTCTGACAAATAACGTGTTGTATTGACATTCCTTCAAAGCCTTCAGGAGGTGAGCAGATACAGAGGTGAAATGTTCACATCTCTTCATGGTGTAGCAAACAAGCATCGGTGGGTCCAATAGTGTTTCTGAGGTCATCGCTGAGATTTCTAGAGACAGATCTATACTCTATACTGTTGTAACAGCTTTGTGGAGACAAAGCCCACAGTTGATTCAGATGCCGTCTGTGCTGACAGCAGATATTACCACATGGAAAGCTTAATAATAAAAGGCACTTAATGACAAGCTGTATTGTATACAGTTACCCACCCAATAATATGAATCATATGGCAGTGTGTAGAGAGAAAGATTAAACACTGTGGAGGGAAAATAATGAATAATACTCCCGTTCTGTAGGGAGAGGTGTTTGGAAATCATGCTCCTCCTTGCTACAAAGAGGTGCAGGCAGTTTTTAATACAGCCCCAGCCAGATATATTTAGCCTTATGACTGTAGGGAATTTCTCAGGCCCTTCAGGGCTGCCTCCTGCCTTTCCTCTCCCTTAATCAGGAGATGACTGGAATTTCAAAGTGAAAAAATGTACCCTTGTCTGAGAGAGTTGTTGGGGGAGGGTCTGATACAGTATAGAAAAGTGCATGTGGGAGTGACTCAGCAGCTGTCTCTCTTGAATCAACACACACACACTTATTTCTGTCTCCCCAATCCTCACTCAGTGACTTCTCCAAATAGTCACCCACAAGGAGGCAGCCACTGCGCTGAAAGAGGGAGCGGCCACACCACACATGGCCACATGGAGGCGCCCTGCGCTGAACTGACCTCCCCAGCACATCTCCTGCCACAGATGGCGAGCTGAGGACAATCGTGGGGTCGCATGAATTGGCGCAGAGAGGGCAGCCTTAAGGCACCTCTGGCAGTCAGACCTTTTATAGCCCTCACATGGCCCTGGGCCTGAGCTTCGTGGAGTGCGAGGGCCCAGGCTCCACTAGCAGCCCCCCACCCCCTAGGCAGTTTGAAGGGCCTAAACCCTGACTACTAGGCAACACTTCCCGCAAGTGAAGGCCATCACAACTTGGTGGAGAACGCAGGCACTTTTACGCCCCTGGAGAGAGGGGAGGACTGACCAACACAGATAGTCAAACAACCTGGGATTAAAAGGCATAAGATCATAATCAATCAAGAAGAGAAGAGAAGAGACCACCATGATCATCATCTGACCCTCCTCAAGATGCAGCCTGCCCCCACACACCATCCACCCCTCCACTTAAGCAAGCCCCCCCCCCCCCCGGGAGAGGAGGAAAAAAAACCCAGCCCCTGCCAATCTACCCTGGAGGAAAAAAAATTCTTCCCCCCCCAAATATGGCGGTCAGCTGAACCCCGAGCATGTGGGCAAGACTCTCCAGCCAGACCCTCTGGAAAAAGGCTAACAATATCCTATCATTGACCCATTGTACTAATTACCAGTACAGATGGTAGGTCAGACAATATGGACATAGAGTGCCTGCTGAAGTGGTTGATGGTGAACCAGTAGCAGCAGGCAGGCCAGCAGGAGCAGCAGCAACAATTCCTATAGCAAATGTCTGCCCAGCAGCAACAGCTCCTCAGGGACTTAGGGCACAACAATAGGAACAACTGCAACAATTGGTCCAATAGCCTTAATGCAGTGTCAGCATCCTCCCCCTGGGGCTTCATCTCCAGCGTCTATAAGACTGAGCCTGGGGGTCTGCTCACACCCATGAAACTCACAAAGATGAGGCCTGAAGATGACCCAGAGGACTTCTTGAGAACAGTTGAATGAGTAGCAACAGCAGCCCAATGGCCACGTGACCAGTGGACCACCCTGTTGGCACCTTACCTGACAGGACCAATGCAGGCCACATATCAGGGGCTAGATGCTGTCACAGACAGTGAGCTTTGGACAGTTGTGGAATGGTAAGAAGTGGCCCAGAGAGGGCAGCCTTAAGGTGCCCTTGGCCGTCAGAGCTTTAGTAGCCCTCACAGGGGGCTGGATTGGAGCCTGGTGGAGTGGGAGAGCCCAGGTTCCCCGACCAAGCCCTTTTTCCCCCATCTCCACAGTTTGAAGGGCCTAAGCCCTGACCACTAGGCAATGCTTCCCCTGAGCGAAGGCTATCACACTGGACAACGTGCATCATATTTGAAAAGGGTGGGGTATCTCACTACATAGTGGTTCAAAACTGAGATTATAGAGAGCCCGGCACTGGAATCAAAGAATGAAGCCACAGATTCTACCCTCCCGGCAAGAGTATGGTCACAATGGTGGCTGCTATGCTGTGCAAATAGCCGATTTTTCTGTTTGCTGGTTGAATCTGTGGCACCATTTGTGGACGGGGTCACGGACTTGCTCATAATGATCAGAGAGATCAAACAACCTCCTCAGCCCTAGTGGGATGACACAAGGAATTTTGAATTGCCAGTCTGGGATTGCTGCGTGGGATAAGGAGAAGAATTCAGTCTCCAGTTTGACTAGACTCTTTTTCACCTTCCTAAATTTGAAGCCAAAACCCAAAAACCTATCACTGTGCAACTGTGCACATTTCCCTTCTTAGTTAATATAGGCTCCAAATGGTGTGACTGTGCATAACTTGATAGAGATAGGCACAACAGGGCCGTGCTTGTGCCTGAGACATCGAACAGTCTGCATGAAGCACACATGAGCTGTGTTCGGGCTAGCAGTTCTGCTTACGAACACCATTGATTTACAAGCTGATATTCATGTCAGGATTTCTTTTAAGGATATCTGAATGAGTCTATTTTTAGACTTTGCTGTGATCTTACTCCATGAGATGTTTCATGCATAATGCAACGTCAACCAGCAGATTTACACTCCTACTGTAGATCGGCTGAAAGCTGCCACAACAAATCAGAGCCCAAAATGCTGCTCTGGGAAAGCTGTGCAAATGGGTTTTCTTCACAATGTCTTGAAAGCCAGGTTGATGTCTGATAAGACAGCTGAGCTTGCTAAAATGATTTCTTCCAGTGGCATAATATTCGGCGACATGTAATGCAAACCATTCCAATCTATTTATTTTTAGGTTGATCAAATCCACCAATCGGAGTCTCTAAGCATATACACAGTGACAAACCAGAATTTAATAATGTAAGAAGGGATATACATGTGACTAGCTTAGATACTTACATGGCCCCCATCACTGTATTACCTAAGCACCTCACAATCTTTAATGTATTTTTGCTCACAACATCCCTGTGTGGTGGGGCGGTGCTATTACTCCCATTTTACAGATGGAGAACTGAGGCTCAGAGAGACTAAGGGACTTGCCCAAGATCCCAAAGGAAGTATATGGTGGAGCAGGAAATTGAACATGGGTCTACCTGAATATCAGGCTAGTGCCCTAATTAACAAACTATCTTTCCTCCTCAAGGACGGTTGTGAGGAGGTAAGGCCCAGGGCTGGGAGTTTAGGGCTCTATTTCTAGTTCTGTCACAGACATCTTGTGTGACCTTGGAGGTACTCACCACACCAGTCTCTCTTCTTGGTTTACCAGTATGAAAATGGGATAATAATACTTTCCCTACCTCCGAGGGTGATTCGAAGTTCAGTTAATTAATCATTGAGAAACACTGAGATCTGCAGGTGAAAAGTGCTATGTAGACATGCAGTAGTTACTTCCAAAAACATGTTTTGTTCTGTTTTCAGCAAGTCACTTGAGTTTGTGGGGAATGTGGTTGTTTAGTTAAAGGAACTCAAAGCAATGTGAGGAAAGCTGGGAAAAAATTCAATAGGAGCATATGCAAATGTTTCATCTACAAAAATTATGAAATATTTTATTAAAACAATTACACAGAAAAATTATGTGGCCTTTGAAGAGTTCTTGTGCCAAATTGGGAGGCTAAATTCACACATCAAAATGTGAGTCAGGGGGATTTTAGTCCTGACTGAAGTGTAACTCCTAAAGCAGCCTTAATTAGGGATTCACTAATGATGTGTATAATAAAACAATCCAATCTAGCACTACAATCCCACAATCTGATTTGCACATGGAGATATTTATGCTTACATGCACTCCCATTGAATTCAGTGGGGCTCTGCACAGGTGCAGGGATGCTCCCATGCAGACCAGGTTTTGTGTATGTCGAGGTTGTGTATCTTTTTCATATTATCCCTCTTCTAAATAGATCTCCAGATTCAGCTAATCTTGAAATGTACCCAATGATTCCATCTAGATTTTGGAGTCACCTATTTTGAAAGATACCATGCTGCAGAATAGTCTTTTACCCAGCCACTGGGTAAAATGCACCAAGGGCTGTTAATTTTTTTTAATTGTAATATGGATATATACCTGTCTCATAGAGCTGGGAGTGACCTTGAAAGGTTATTGAGTCTAGTCCCCTGCCTTCACAACAGGACCAAGTACCATCTCTGAGAGGTTTTTGCTCCTTGGTTAGCTCAAGGATTGAACTTTCAACCCAGGATTTTCAAGCCAATGCTCAAACCACTGAGCTATCCCTCTCTCTCTGTTAAGTAGGGTAGGCCTGGCCTTGGAAAAATAACAACACACTAGGAGTTACACTAGCTAACACCAAGTAAGCACATCCTTGCTGCAGTTAACTGTTTCTGGGCAACTCCATGCGTCAGTGCATCCATTCTAGCTGTTAACTTGCTCATTCTTGGTTTTTCCCTTTGAAATTCTTTTTTACCCACTCCCCTGCAATCAAGTTGTGGTTCCTATCACCTAATGTGCTCTGTTAACTGTTCCATTTCGTCCTCCATCTGATTTACAAATGTAGTGAAAGTATTGTTTGCTACTTCTCCCTCCTGTGCACTTACTTCTCCCGTTCAAACAGGCACCAGTCCGTCCAGGCAGACAAAAGCAACAGACACTAGGGAAACAAATTCAGGTTTTGCAGGAGCAGGTAGCAACCCCCACTCTCCTCCCAGAGTCAGGATAAATACCAGGGGGTACGGCTTCCAAACCCTCTGCTCTAACTTACAGAGCCCCACTCCCCAATCAAAGCTAATAATGTAACCTTCTTTTTCAAATATTTCTACATGCCAGTTATGTTTTCCTTTATATACGCTCTCACATACAGATCTCTCAAGTAACCATGCAAACAAATTCCCAAGAGATTGTACAGGAACACATCAACCCCTCATAAGATAAGGATGGGATGAGAGGATAATGGATAAGGATGTTTTGTTTGAACAAACAGGTACAAGGATAAGGGTGTAACTAACATCTACAGTGTAATACATAACTGGTTTGTATCAATGTATAAAAGGAAAAGTCATAGGAGGGGCAACTTTGTGCTGGTCTAGGGGACAAGTCAAGTTGAATGGACCATTAAGGAGCTCTTAGCTCACACTGGACTCTGGAAAACACCTTTCTACACTTCATGGACTTCTTGTGAATGTTCTAACTAGAATATGGATGGGGATGATGGACATGTAACTTGCCCATATGTGACGCAGTAGGGAGCGGGGCGGACTGACCTGGGAATGTCGTCTAGTTTTACTCGGGCTGTCTGCATGGAGGATGGGAGAGCAGGAGATGACTTTAGGTAATGGACAGTACCTGAGCCTGTAACCTGAGCCAGGAAGAGGGGTGGGGGGAGTCAACACCTTTGCCCGGGAACCTGGACAAAGGAAGAGAGCCTGCTGAAGAGGTTTTTTAGTTTCAATTTGGGGCTGGATGGGAAGAGGCAGGGAACCCCAAGTCTGGGGTCTAAGATCCTTGCCCCCCAGAGCTACCTGACTGAGGGGTCCTGGTTGTACCTACAAGCCCTGTTTGGGACTGTGTTCCTGTTGTCTAATAAACCACCTGTTTTACTGGCTGGCTGAGAGTCACGGTGAATCGCAGGAAGTGGGGGTTGCAGGGCCCTGACTCCCCCACACTCCGTGACACCATGTGACTCCAACACAGGGCCGGCTCCAGGCACCAGCCCAGCAAGCAGCTGCTTGGGGCGGCCAACGGTGAGGGACAGCATGTCCGGGTCTTCGGCAGCAATTTGGTGGCAGGTCCCCCAGTCCCTCTCGGAGTGAAGGACCAGCCACCAAATTGCCGCCGAAGACTGAAGTGGCAGATTGTGATCACGGCTGGGGTTTTTTTTTCCTTTTTCTTTTTGCTGCTTGGGGCGGCAAAAACCCTGGCACCAGCCCTGCTCCAACACCATCTTTCACAGTAAGAACAGATTTCCCTTTACTTGACACTTGGCAGAAGCTAAAAGGCCCTGGCCTGGAAACATCTCCATTTTGTCTCTTTCCTGCTCCAGCCTCTGGACTGTGAACATATACTAATAGGAGCATTCTAACCAAGGGACCAGGGCCGGCTCCAGACCCCAACGCGCCAAGCGCGTGCTTGGGGCGGCGTGCCGCGGGAGGGCGGCAGGCGGCTCCGGTGGACCTCCCGCAGGCACGCCTGTGGAGGATCCGTTGGTCCCGCGGCTTCGGTGGAGCATCCGCAGGCATGCCTGCGGGAGGTCCACCGGAGCCGCGGGACCAGCAGACCCTCCGCAGGCACGTCTGCGGGAGGTCCACCGGAGCCGCGGGACCAGCGACCGCCAGAGCGCCCCCCGCAGCGTGCCGCCCTGCTTGGGGCGGCGCAATTCCTAGAGCCACCCCTGCAAGGTACTGATGACTTTAAGATAATCTGGAGCCTTCATATTTCCTTGATCCTTTGCAGATGGACTTCTGAGTTGGATATGGTACAGAGACTGTTCTAGCCTCATTGACTGCTGATTTCTCCCTCGCAATGGACAAAGTTCAGATGTCTGCTGACTTTCTCACATGAGTCAGCAACCTTTGATACCTGTGGTATAAGCAACATAGCCCTTGCCTGAGTGGCTTTGTTCTTTTATCTCCAAATGCCAAAGCCTGTTCCCATTGAACTCAGTAGCAAAACTCCTTTTGATCTCAATGGGAACAGGATTTGGCCCCAAGAGATCAGAGAATGTGATTTTGATCAATTGCTTAACTGTCCAGAGACAGTTCTCATGCATGTTCTGCCAGGCTGATTTTGATTGCCCCTCCTCTATGTCATGCTGAGGAAAATAATACATGGCACACACCGTTCTATGCCTCTTTTCCATCAAACCCAGATGGCGCAGTGTCTTTGCTTTCCTGGTGCCTGGTGGAGAGCAATGCTTAGATAAAGGCAAGCTGGCAGAAGCTTAGTTTGGACATAAGGGAGGCACTGATAGTGTGTTAAGGGAAAGTGGGGTGATTGTCCTTCCTATCCTTCTTTCATGTAAGAAGTTTTCAATTTGGGGTGCTGCTGGATCCTCAATGAAACCTGGAAGTACCGGTGTTAAACATCTTTTTAACAGATGCAGTTGTAAAATTTTAGACAGGTAAGGGGGGGGGTCGGAGGGGACAGGGAGAGCATGGGGGCCCCGGGCTCGGGGCAGGGAGGAGTCACATGGAGGGTCACATGGGAAGATCACATGCCCTTCCTTGTGTCCCTCCCATGAGTGCAATACTGGCAAGAAATTATT
This sequence comes from Mauremys reevesii, assembly GCF_016161935.1. Lineage (NCBI taxonomy): Eukaryota > Metazoa > Chordata > Testudines > Geoemydidae > Mauremys > Mauremys reevesii. Next base: position 270,791,201 of record NC_052624.1, read on the forward strand.
TCTACTTGCACCGCTGTGAATAACATTGAGGTCTGCCGAATTAACATGCTACACTCTCTGCAGCTGACATTGGAGCTCCAAGAACACCAACACTGGCAGAAGTAACAACACTGCAGCATCAGCATCACTCCATATGTTACAGATCCCCTCAGCATTAGGGCCTATATCAGGTTAATCCTGAAGCATCATATTTCAATACTGAAATAGGTGTTAAAATTACATTTGAATTTTTGTTTCTACAACTCCAGTTTTTAGACATGAATTAGATCTTCTTACCTGGGTTATTCAAATAAAACAAAATTATTGCTTGACAGCAGAAAACCATTTACTGACTCATTCACAGATTCCAAACCAAGCAACGAAAGTCTGTGGAGTCCTTGGCACTCAATCCCTTCTAGTTTGGGTCATCAGCTAAATAATTTTCAAGTACAGGCAGCATGAATGATCCCAATTCCACTTCCAGCTGAGATGATTAGTAATTACTTTTGGTTACACATTTTTAATAGTATTTTTTGATGTTTACATAAAAATCAGACACTTTAGTGAACTGCGAAGAACAATTAAGTGTGATTAATGGAGCTCTTTTTGGTTTTGGAGAGGTAATTACTTGTTGCAATTATTGTTTTTGTAATGGGGGTGTAGTTCCTACCACAGGGGTCATCCTTTTATGTAACTCCATTATCTGTGTGTGAAGTACAATAATTCTTCCTGACGTTCAAGCTGTCCTTGACCATTCTTCTCACAGGGGTTTTCTCCCTGGTCCTTTACATCAGTGCTTCTCAAAGCCGGTCTGCCACGTATTCAGGGAAAGCCCCTGGCGGTCCAGGCTGGTTTGTTTACCTGCTGCGTCCACAGGTTCGGCCGATCGCGGCTCCCACTGGCCGCGGTTCACTGCTCCAGGCCAATGGGGACTGCAGGAAGAGTGGCCGGCACATCCCTCGGCCCGCGCCGCTTCTCTCAGCCCACATTGGCCTGGAGCGGTGAACCGCGGCCAGTGGGAGCCACGATCAGCCAAACCTTCGGATGTGGCAGGTAAACAAACCGGCCCGGACCACCAGGGGCTTTCCCTGAACAAGCAGCGGCCCGACTTTGAGAAGCACTGCTTTACATGGTTCTACATCTTGTAAGGGTAAAGCTTTCTCCTGCACAGCTCCTGCCATCTGGAACAGTCTTGCTGTATTTCTCCATCTCATCAGCTATCCCTCTCATTTTAAATCGGGTCTGAAATTATCGTTCTCCTTTGCCTAGGCCCCTTAATTTCTCTCCCCCTTTTTATCCAACTCTGTTATTGTAGTATTTAATTCTGGGAAGCAGACAAGCAGCAATATTCAGCCTAGGTCTCTAGAGCCATATAAGGCTCTGCAGGGCATCACAAAAGACTTTTGTGTTGCTTATTGCTTTGATTGGCGCTTAAGTGTGAGGCAATTTGGGCAGCATTGAGCAAATGGCTCAGAGAGGCAATAATCCCTCCAAGCAGCCAAAATGTGGAAGAGAGTGGCCTTTTTTGGCACCCAGGAAGAGAGCAAAGAAGGAGACACACGAATGAAAGGCAGCAGCTAGGAGGGTGTGGCAGAGGAGCGTAGATCATGTCAGAACCAGTAGCCGAGAGCAACAAAATCAGTATGACATAGCTGACAAGACTTTTCAGCAGTTGCCTAATGGCATTGCTTCAGTACTCGATGACACTGAGCTGCAACATCACAACATAGCCCCAGGTTTTCCAAACCACATGTGTATAAAAAGTCAAACCTGTAACCTGAGTGCACAGTTGTGGCAACAGTAAACTGCGGCTGTGTACATACAGACACTGAGTTTGTCGCTGGCAATCAAACCATCATCAACACCACATCTGCCCCCTCAGCTACAGCAGTAACTATGTTATCTGGGAGTAAGTGGAGTGTAGAAGGCTTTTATCCTTGATATGGGCCGGACACTAGAGTGAGATAAGATCATATGCCCTTAGCCAAGACATTACATATTCCGCTAGTCAGACAAGTGATTTAGCTCCACAGGAGCTCAGCCACGACCCAGGGTGAAAATTAATAAATTAGGGCTGCAGACAGAGACCTCCTTCCTATCCCCAGGGTCAGTGGGGAGCAAACCACTCTGTCTCACTTTCTAGGTTCTTATTCTAGCCTAGAGGCATGATGTTCAGGGCCTGTCGGCATGGTATTTGAGCACCATGACTCGTGGTATCTTTAAGGGAGGCTTAGGGCTCAATACAGCTATATTAAAAATTCAATCCCTTGCCATTTGAGCTAAAGAAGCAACTTCACTTTCTGGAAGTAAGTTACAGGTTCTCATTCTTGATACAAGCCATCCACCAAAGGAAAAGATTACATGTAGTTAGCATGTGTGAGACAGAGGCCCATTCGTTTGTGTTCACTACTCTATCTCAGCAACTCCTGTCAGGCCTGACCTACTCACCACACCTCACACACTGGGGTCACGATATTTATTTAAAAGGTAACATGTAATATATTGTTTGAAATCTAATAACACACTGGTCATTAATACCAGCATGAAATGTTTGTACCAATACTGTAGGTGAAATTGTGGATGCTCTCAGATATTATGTCCTGGAGACTGACAAAGGAGACAAAACAAGTTTTTTCCATATAAAGAGGAAAGAAAATATGGTGGCAGATGCCCAGTTCAGGAAAGAGGGCTCTGATCTGCTGTCTCCAGGCAGCCAGTGGCTTACCATCCTGCAGTTTTGTAAGGGTGGAGAAACCCATGGCCAGATGGCAAGGACTTCCTGGTTTTTAGCAGTGAGTTTCAGCTGGCCTGACTAGCCCAGGGTACCTCAACTTACTGCTGTCATAACCTGTATCTAAAATGGGTCATGTAAGGTATCATATGTGAACTGGTGACACAGTGGCAATTAATATTGGTGTGAAATGTACATATTAACATTATATAATGAATTATGGATACTCACTAATATTATGCTTTAAAGTCTGTGAACAAACAGAGGGAAAGAAACACTTTTTCTCCCAGGCAGGAGGGAAGACAGCTATCTGCCTGGCTCCTGTGTAAATTGAGAATGGTGGAATCAAAACAATGGAAATCCCATTTACATGGAAATGAGCTGTGTAATAGGAAGACCACAGGGAGGAAAAAGCAGCATGAGGTCATCCTCTTGAAACAGAGAGATATAAGCAGAGACAGCCATTTTGTGATCTTTCAACTAGGAAGACAAGGGAACCGAGCACCTTGTGCTTCTGTGGAAGGTCCTGACTGATAGAAAGTCAGCTATGTCCAGAAAGAAGGAAGACTGGTTAAAAAAAAAATCTACCTTGAACTAAGGCTATAGCTTGTTAAGTTAGTTTGGCCATTAGAAAGCTTATTCTTATTTTTATTTGCTCGTAACAATTTTGTTTATCCCTTGTACTTGAAGTCACTTAAACCCTCTCTTTTTGTTAATGAACTTATGTTACTTGTAATTGGGGGGAGGAATAGCTCAGTGGTTTGAGCATTGGCCTGTTAAACCCAGGGTTGTAAATTCAGTCCTTGAGGGGGCCACTTAGGGATCCAGGACAAAATTAGTACTTGGCCCTGCTAGTGAAGGCAGGGGGCTGGACTCAATGGCCCTTCAGGGTCCCTTCCAGTTCTAGGAGATAGGTATATCTCCATTATAAATAAACCAACCTAGTGCTGTGATTGTTTCTTGTTAACGCCAGGTAAAATCATAAGCTGTGCTTTTGTCTCTTTGAAGGAGCACTGGACCTTATTACATCTCTGAGTGGTCCAGGAGAGAGCCGACGCTTCAGAGTAGTTGGTTCTGGGGAAAATCAGGACGGGGGTGCATTCTGATCACTGTGCAAGCAGCAGCCAAGGCTGGTGGAGACCAGGATGGGGCTGTTGTGTTGTAGACAGGCTGCTGGGGTCAGAGTGCTGAACCAGGATTGCACAGCATACAGACACTCAAGTGACTGCATGCTTGTCTGCCGGCTGGTGGCGTCTGGGCTGTGAGCCACCGCAGCAGAGCATTTAAGGTACCCAGGATTGCAGGGCAGGAGATTACAACCTCTCGCAGGTCTGCACTGCACCCCAGAACATGACAGCATGCAGTTACTATGTTTGCATAGTCTTTGTGTAACCCACTAAACTTTGATTACACAAGTACGCACTACAATTCTATTTTATCTCAGCAATAGTGCGCAAGTTCAGTCTGTTTTGACAGCAGAACTCCCACCTGAGGATAATGACACGTACAAATTTGGACAGCTGTGTATGCCCATACCCTGAGTTGCTCCAGTTTAGAATAAAGACACCACAAGGGAGTAAAGCTGCTCAAACTAAAACAATAAAAATGCACCTTTAAGTTTATAAGATGACAATTTGAGGGTTAACTAAGGCTCCTCATAAACGTAAATCTGATCTTATCATTACTGCAAATACTATGTAAACAAAAATAATAATATAAAAAATACAGGTTTCTATCTTCAGTGTCAAAACGGTACCCAGGCCACATATCCTATCCACTTAAAACATGCACCGCTGATTTGACCTTCATATCACAACATCGTTTTGAGCTGAATAATCAGCAAGCATCCAGGTCTTTGAATAGGCTGGTATGCTTTTACTTGTGGTTATCTTCTTGGTACAATTAGTAAAAGTGGACCTATGGGCATCAGACCTCAGGACAGAGATCTTCCTCTCCCTTCTGATATGTCTGTCTCCCCTTGAGTTTGACTGAACTAACACAAGAGCTTGGTCTTTTTTTTTTTTAGATACTTGGGAGTGGTATTAGCCCCCATCCTCAGAGATGCCCTACTGAGCATGTTAACTTTTTTTTTCTACTAGTCCCAGACTACCTGGAGTCAGTGGACAGTTGCTCCACACTTCTGGCAAAAAAAACCCAACAACCTGACTACTACTGTTTAAAGGAACAGCAGCAAAAGCATGGCTTACATTTGCACACAGAAATGCCCTTTTAGACACAAAGGTTTTTGTGCACACAGTTTCTGCAACTGCATGCACAGTCACAGGTACAGTGTGAATTTTTGAACATGCAAGTATATACATGCAATTATTTACAGGCTGGGCCACAATATGAGGATGTAACTCCATGATTATTTCTCAATGTATTTATTGAATAGAACAGCAGTTCTCCGTTACTTGAGAGCTTTCTTTCATGCTGTAACATTTTAGTGTACATTGTGTATGTAAGATGCTGTAAGAAATAAAGCTGTATTAAAAAAGTTATATTAGTCATATATTAATATCAATGCAAGTGATGATGATATCTGTGTATGACATTTCATCTTCTACCTCAGTGAATTTTTGGAAACAATATATTTTAATGAGTCCTAGTATTGACTTAAAGTCAAGTCAGAAAATGAAATTCTCTATACAGGGCCAAATTTATTTAGGAACTAGCAGTATTATTCTGGAAATATCAAGAATCTATTGTTCATTTTGTCATTTTTGCACAGACCAAGAACAAAAACATTTTTTTCAATAGCTGCTTTATTAATGGAAAAATGTAATCCACGTTTCTTGGAAATACTTGTTGTTCTTACATTTAGAGTTACAAAGAAAATAATGTCTTGCTTATAATCTTTCTTGTGTATGTTCCCAAATGAAATGTTTCTTTCAAAAACCAATTAAGGTTGCTAAGTGACAACAATGTATTTATCATCACATCATTTAAAAATATGCAAGAACTAAAATGCAAGGAAATGGATAGTTAAAGAAATGAGATGGTCATGTGATAAATATAATCCCATTGGCCCAAATTTTCAAACTTGGGTGCTGAAAGCTAAGGACCTAAATAATTATCCTGGTAAAAAAAAACAAGGTGGATTCTTTCTTTCTTTCTTTCTTTCTTTCTGCCAATTTTGTGAAATAAAAACAAAAGGAAATGTCATTTATTTTTCAAATGTCATTATGATCATTCTGCAGAGTCCAAATAGGATTTGCCATACAGATCATTGGTACACAGAATCCAGTATCCCACCTCCACCACTTGGTAGCCCAATACTTCATGCTCCAGAGGAAGGGGGGTGGGGAAGACAATGTATCGTAGCTAACTGTGCACATACTGTACAGGTGGGGTGAGGGGACATGGGGTGGTGGCACATGGGGATTCTTTTCTGAACCTTGAAGAAATCGGCTTGTTCGCTGAAGCATGAAATGTATTTGTTTTATTACCACATGCTTAAACTGAAGATTATGGGTTTGATTCATCATGGTTTTGTATCAGTGTCACTCCATTTATTTCAATAGACTTACTCTAGTTGTGAATCAGACCCTTTATTTCCAGATAATCCACTTTAAAATTAAGTTGTAAGGGGGAGGGGAGGAGAGGAGTGTTTGTTGAAAAAGAAAATGTAGACCAGGGGTCGGCAACCTTTCGGAAGTAGTGTGCCAAGTCTTCATTTATTCACTCTAATTTAAGGTTTTGTGTGCCAGCAATACATTTTAACGTTTTTAGAAGGTCTTTTTCTATAAGTCTATAATATATAACTAAACTATGGTTGTATGTAAAGTAAATAAGGTTTTTAAAATGTTTAAGAAGCTTCATTTAAAATTAAATTAAATGCAGAGCCCCTTGGCCTGGTGGCCAGGACCCAGGCAGTGTGAGTGCCACTGAAAATCAGCTCGCGTGCCGCCTTCAGCACCCGTGCCATAGGTTGCCTACCCCTGATGTAGACAATCAGTGAAAATTAAGAAAAACATAAAGTAAACTCTCTCTGATTCTTTCTAGCAGATAATTAAACTCCAGAGAGTTCTTGGGTATCTATGCTCTAATAGTAACAAGGAAGAGGTGATAGTGGTAATGGGATGGTGTGGTGGTAATGGGATGGTACAATAAAATGAGAAACAAGTCCCAGCAATTCAAAGTTGAAATTAGTCAGAAGCACCCGACTTTGTGATTTGCAATGTGGTGCTCAAGCCCCACTCTGCCCCAAGCTCCACCCCCACTCCACCCCTTCCCCTAAGCCCCTGCCCTTGCCCTGCCCCCACCCTGCCTCTTCCCATCCTATCCCTGCCCCATTCCGCCCCTTCCCCTGCATCTTTCTACCCCTGCTCCTTCCCCTCCCTCCCAGCGCCTCCTGCACGGTGCTGAACAGCTGATTGCGGCAAGCAGGAGGCACTGGGGAGGAGAGGAAGGAGCTCATCTGTGGGCTGCTGGCGGGTGCTGAGCACCCACTTTTTTTCCCATGGGTGCTCCAGTCCCGGAGCACCCACAAAGTCAGCACCTATGGAATTAGTTCCAGCCCACATATCTCTGCATAAGTTGTGGGCTGGAACTAAAACCCCAGATAAAAATAACTCAACACCCAGATAAAAATAAAATAGAGCCTTCATTTAAACCATTTGGGATTTGTCACCATTACTTCACATAACAAGATATGAAAGACTATGTAGTGGGTGATGAATTAGAATGCATGGTTTAATAAATAATGAATACCGCAATGAATAAATAAAAAGGTAACATGAAGGGATGGATATGCTGGGGCACTCAAGGGTAGGGGCTGTCAGCTTGGCTGGTCTCATAAGCTAAACAAAGCTGGATCTAGTGAGCGCTTGTTTGCAACATCTAAAAAGAAGCCAGAGAGCTGCAGCAAGTAGTGCTAGCGATTCGATAGATGGCACTATAGCACTGAACCATTCCCTCACCAGGATGCTGGGAAGGTAGAGTAACCTGTGGCACACTCACTGCCGTGAGTTTTAAATAATCAAAACCAAGAGACCGAGTCTACAGTATCTAAAATCAACTATATCTGAAAAATAGAATAATCAGTCAATGTGGTAGTGATGTGAACCTTCTGGATCATATGCACAGCTGAGCTCCTTACTGCTTCTGGTCATTAAAAATTCCTTGGCTAATTATGTATTTTAAGCATAGGGTTGTTAGTCCCAAAGCCCTGACCAAATTCCAGTATGGACAATTACATTCCCCTAATTAAAATTCTCTCTACAGTTTCAACTGGATGTGGTTTTCTATCTAATTTACAGTCCACTCTCCTCCCCAGTCTCTTTTAGAACCAGTGCTTTCCAGGTTCCTTGCTCTGTTTACACATCTTTGTTTTGGATTATGTCCCCACACATGTATTAGCTTGTTTCGTTTTGTTTTTCATGCTGAATTTCTTTTCTTCTGCTGCTCAGATTGGAATGAGCTAGATTAAACTTTCACCTTCCAGCACTGCCAATCTTGTCACACCATCTGTTTTAAAAATTACAAAAAAGGTCTAATCTCGCTGAATGGGACGAAATAGCTGTACTTTGCTCTGGGAGTTTTCTTTGTGGGCAATTTTTGTGAGTTGCTTGCTGATGGGTCCATTCTTTGAGGCACAGCGATGTAAATACCATTATGTTCTCTGCTATGCTGGAGGTATCAGTTTCATTTTGCCTGTGACTTTGCAGGCAGTTTTTACAATCCAAATGATTCTTTCCTCCCTGCAAAAACTCCAAACTTATATATAAATTCCCTAAAAAGATCATTTAAATGTTTAAGGACAAGTGTAACCACATTGTGCCATAAGAAGCATAATCAAAAGCATATTCTATGGGGGATAAATAGATTGTTTTCTTATTGACATTTAAGGTGGTCTGGGTTTCAATGAGATATCCTAAATCAACAAAAGGAAACCAATCCATTTCTCCTCTCTTAGAACTCCCACCGCTTTTACTTCTAATGAGCTTTCCTTGCCAATCCTAGTTCAGCCATCTGCTTTTATCTTTAATGAATTAGAAACTAAGGTGGGATTTTCAAAGCATAAAAACGAGTTAGGAACACAAGTCATATTGAAAGTCAGTGGGTCTTGCACTCCTGGCTCCCTAACGTGCTTTTGAAAATTCCACCCAAAATGGATTTCACAGTGCTGACAGGTGCACAAAACAAATCAAGGGCACGGGTGACCGGATAAAAAGGTGATTTTGAGGGATGTGGTGAATGTTCTGTTTCTTCAGTACATACATCCCAAGATGCACTTGCTCATCAGTTGTGCTTAAGCATCCCAATAGTCTTAGGGCTTGGCTACACTTACAGAGGGATCGACGAGCGGTGATTGATGCATTGGCGGTCGATTTAGCGGGTCTAGCGAAAACCCGCTAAATCGACTGCAGATCGCTCTCATGTCGACTCCTGTACTCCACCGGATCAAGAAGAGCAGGGGGAGCTGACGGGACAGCGTCTCCCAGCAACATTGCGTAGTGTGGACCCCGCGGTAAGTAGATCAAAGCTACGTTGATTTGAGTTACGCTAGTTTTACGTAATTCAAATTGCGTAGCTTAGATCGAGTTTCCCCTGTAGTGTAGACAAGCCCTCAGTAACATGTAGGCAGAGGATGAGTATGTAAAGCTACAGTAAGTGACCATAACCCGGAAAGCATTTACAGGGAGAATGAGGCAGCACAATAGAAGCTGGAATTGGTGTCCTTCACAAGTAAATCTGTGGGTATTACATAAGGAACTGAATTTTTAAAACTGATTTTATTTATTCACTTGAAGCCTTTCTAGCAATGAATTTGTGGCAGGCCCTAGTTCCCTGGGGAGCAGGCCTCTGCAGCATCAGAGGAGAAGCAGGATGTAAGGGAGAGAAACGATGCCAGAATCATTTCACTTCCCCTTTGCAAATACAGCCACCCCTTGCAATATGTTGGAGCTCAGCATGCCTGGTGCTTCTCCTACCCCCTGATTCACCAGCTGCTGCTGCTGGCAAATTGTGTTCCCAGCTTCCAGCAAGTGCCAGGGCCTGTCACAAAGACGTCACTAGCAAAACTTCAAATAAATAATTTAAAAGCTAGAAAAGCTGGCAGTTGGAACCCCCAGGACAAGAAATAGAAACCCAGAGGGAGGTACAATTGCAGCCCAGGTCTGAGATGGCATGGATACAGCGATGGGAATTTCACACAGCAAAAGTATGCAACGATAGTCAGCAAAGGGTTATATATTTTGAGCACAGTTCCACTTTTCTGTTGATATGGAAGATCCTGAATACCAGGGGTCGGCAACCTTTGGCACGTGGCCCATCAGGGTAATCCGCTGGCAGGCTGTGAGACACTTTGTTTATGTTGTCCGTCCACAGGCACGGCCCCCCCACAGCTCCCAGTGGCCACAGTTCACCTTTCCTGGCCAGTGGAAGCTGTGGGAAGCAGCAGCCAGCACATCCCTGCAGCCCATGCTGCTTCTCGCAGCTCCTATTGGCTGGGAATGGTGAATTGTGGCCACTGGTAGCTGCAGGGGTGTGGGCTCCAGGATGGGACTGGGGATAAGGGTTTGGGGTGAAGGAGGAGCTCCAGGCTGGGGCAGGGGTTGGGGGGGTGAGGTCTCCAGCTCTGAGTGTAGGCTCTGGGGTGGGGCCAGGGATGAGGGGTTTGGGGTGCATGAGAAGGCTCCAAGCTGGGGCTGAGGGGTTCAGCATGCAGGAGGAGATGAGGGCTCCAGCTTCGGGTGTGGGGCTCTGGGTGCGGGCTGCCAGGTCGCTGCAGTGCAGCTCCTAGGTGCCTGGGCAGCCAGGGAGGCTCTGCACGTTGCTCCCGCGCCTGCAGGCACTGCCCCCGCAGCTCCCATTGGTTGTGGTTCCCAGCCAATAGGAGCTGTGGAGCCGGCACTAGGGGTGGGGGCAGCATGCAGATGCTCCCTGCCACCCATGTGCCTAGGAGCTGCAAGGACCTGTAAGCCTCTTCTGGGAGCCACTTGGAGCTTGGGCAGGCAGGGAGCCTGCTTTAGCCTCGGGGCCCCGCTGTACCACTGACAAGACTTTTAATGGCCCAGTTGGCACCGAGCTGCCAGTGTCTCTTTTCAACTGGATGTTCTGGTCAAAAACTGGATGCCTGGCATCCCTACTTTGTACGTGTAACCCTTGGTGGAGCTGGCAGCAACCAGGACCGGGTTCAATATCTAGGGGTTCCTTTTCAACAATACAACACAACAGGCTTGAGCCCTCACCCAGTAACCTGGGAAAATTATACACCACCCCTGGGCACCTCTGAGAGGCGATACTACCCCACTCGCAAGCACAGAGTTTAGAAAAGAAACTTTTAATGAAAGGAGGGAAGTCACCCAACATTAATTAGGGAAAATGCTGCAAGGAGGATTCATAAACCTAAAACTGTGAGCAGGACACCCACCCCAGAGTGCGTGGGGCAGAGTCTTCTGCCTCGTGTTCCTGAGTTCTACAACCAAAAGTTCCTTTACTGTTCCCCCCTCTGCTCCCTCACCATACCCCACTCACAGTGGTTGTCCTTGCTCAGTGAGGTCCCAGGGTTCAGAGGTACATCTGTGTGAGTTCACCTCCCTCCCAGGGAAGAAGGTACCTGGTTGGGTCTGCCATCCAAGCACTTGCTTTGGCTGGCTATCTCACCAGGCGCTGTTCCCCACAGCCTGGCTGCCCTGCCGACTGCTCGCCACTTTCACTGGCCACTCCCTCCAGCTGACTGCTTGCCACTTTCACTGGCCACTCCCACCAGCTGACTGCTCACCACTTTTGCCAGCCACCTCATGGTGCCACCTGCCTCTCTGCTGTGACCTCTGTCAGTCCATCTCTTAGTTTTTTTTAGCTCTCAGCATGCTAGGCAGAAACACTACCCTACCACAAGTGATTTCAGCTCTTATTGAGATCATAACATAACCAAAGGCTCCTAATGAAGCCTAGTTAGCTTTATGAACAGTGGAGAGGAACATGTTAAACCTGAATGATGACCCTTAGGGAAAGTCCATACCAGCTGGCTAGGACTTTTGCCCCCCCACTCCTTCCTTTCACAAGGCTTTGGCATTCGAGCCCGTGGCTTAATGAGATCCTTCCAGCTGAGGGTGACCCTCTCATTTGGGACAGATTAAGCACAGTTTTGCTCCTCTTTATTCATACAATAAAGACAACAACATTCATAACAGCATTTCACTACCCCTGCATTCAATACTATAGTGATTTGTAACCCAACACCAGCCAAAATTGATCACTTTGAGCAACACAGCTCTATCTGCTGGATATCTAAGCAGAGTAGGTGTGTTCATGTAAATACAATTTGTTCCTGAAGTCTCTCCCCATCCCAGCTAGCTGTCAGGGAAGAGTTCATTCAAACTCTGCTTACATATGTGTGAACTGTACTTTAGGGCAATCTCCTGTCCTTTGTGGTACTTGCTGGAGTAATTCTAGGAGAACAGGGAAACAGAATGGAGTCACCACACCGTGGCTAGAGAGAGATCATACATGCACAGAACAGGACTGGAGAGGAGAAGGAGAGCAGCTAGGGGTGAATGTGTTGTAGGATTGATGCACTTTTCAGAAGCAAGAGCATGTTCCCCATCTAGCATCTGCTGCTTATCATGAAGTCCCAGTCGAAAAGGGAATCTGGCAGTGTCCAGTCAGATGTACTGACCGGACACTAAAAGCCTGGTTATCGCGGGCGGAAGGTGGGGGAAAGTGTCAGCCTGTCACTCAGCCCTGAAGCAGTGGCTCTCACAGCAGTACACATGCACTGGCTTGAGCTGTGGGTGGCCCATTTGAGGAGCACAGTTTGCAGGGCTGTTGGGGAGGACAGAGCGTGGGGGTCCCTGGTGAGCAGGGTAAGGGGCTCTCAGAGGGCCATGGAATGTCCCCCAGGAGCAAAGGAACACGAGCTGCCCTGCCAACTGGCGCTTGCTCCGGCCGTACTCAGGCAGCTCTGGGGCGGGGAGGAAAGGGGGCTGCTGGGCAGGCAGCATTGAGGACGCGGGAGGCTGCCATGAAATATGGCTGCATCCTAGCTCACCAGCGGGGCTGCCTGGCTGCTCCTGTGTGGATGCAGCGCTCTTCTGACCTGCTTTTCCTGGCGGCCTGCTGGAGCTGGGGCGTGCCAGTCCCTTGTGGCTGCTCATGCTGGAGTTGAGGGAAAGGAGCAGCGAGCTATTGGGGATGGAGGGAATAGGAGCGAGCAGGGGACAAGGCCTCAAGAGAAGAGGTGGAATAGGGTTGGGGCCTCTAAGAAAGTGGTGGAGCAGGGTCAGGGTCTGGGGGAAAGAGGTGGGGCAGGAGGGTCCAGTTTTCAGACATTAGAAAGTTGGCCACTCTACACAGAGTATGCACTGAAGACAGCCTCTTTGGACTCTGGCATGGTTCCCCTCTATCTTAGAAGAATCCTGCTCTGCTGTGATATATCTGTGCTGGAGAAGGGAGTCTTCAACATTTCTTCCTTTCTATCCCACCCGACTCTTTATCGTCTACCCTTGCAACAATGGGGCAAAACTGGTCCTGAAAATTAAGGGGCAAGGATTCCTATGGAACTCAGCAAATAAGCAACAATCATAGTATCAACCTTATCTGAGCCGGCACCCACTGCACCCTCTGCACTTGCATTTGTTTCAATGGAAGACATAGAAGTATTAGGTTCTGAAAGAGGCTAAACCTGCCAATGGGGATTAGGCAACTGCCTCATTCAATGAGGAGACACGCACCCTGATGTTCAGAGGTACCTAGTATTTTTTGGATAGCTCCGGTCAGATCAGCTCATTTCTACGAAAACATCATTTATTGTTCCTTCAGATTCTCCCTCCATTTAGGGCCTGAGGCCTGCTGTTTCCACACAGGCAAACTTCCCATTGACTTCAGTAGAAGTTTTGCTTGCTTAAGGACTGCAGGTTTCAGCCCTGTATGCATGTTAACAGCAGACTCCAGTTGGCTTCGATTTTTGTATTCCTCTCTGAGATTAATTATTCATATGCAATTTTTAGAGACTTGCAAGTTGGGGGCTATGAATTTCAAGCAATTTTTGTTCCCAGGACCTGGTAATAGCATTGTGTCATACAGATAAATGCAGTGCATAATAACGCTGCAATTGTAGGATCTAATTAACCATTAGAATTCTTAATAACCAATAAGACAACTGATATTTTAAAAAATCACACATAAATAATATATTTATGTGAGGTGATCATGAATTCTATGTATATAATGCAGACTACTGGTATAATTTAAAATGTAAATCAAGTTGTCAGTTATTTCTTTTATCAGCATAACGTAGTAGTGTGACAGCTAAAAGACAAAGCTTTCTATATTGCTGAATTCTGACAAGTTTTGTTAGAATCTTATACTGATTACACTGTACATTTCCTGTCATCCCAAAGCCCCCTGCTATGTCTTCTGCCACAGACTTCTTGTCTTTATAAGGAGCGAAAGCATGTTTCTATTCTGTTCCTCACATGGAAGGCACCATAGAAGTGCAGGATAATGTAAAACAATCCATAGATGCCTACGACCTTGTGAGGAGTATAGACATATTATGGGGAGCTGCTCAGCCTTTTGATAGACTGGTTTATATCTACTACAACAGGCCCGCCAAGGTTCTGGAACACATGTTGCTTATCATAAGAAATGGCCACATATAAAGTCAACTTTCTCCTAAAAAAACAAGTGTTCACTTCAGGTAAAATCATAATTAGGGGATTCTGTTTTGATACCCAGGCCTCACAACCTCCAAGATTGTTTCTCTGATGCATGCATTTGTATCAGCAAGCATGATGGAGATGGTCAAGGCCTAGTGGTCAGAGCCAGAATCAAGACTCTAGAGCAGGTTGGAGGGAGGCTGGAGTGAAAGCAAGTCTGGAGAAGGACTAGGAACAAGGTGGGAGCAAGAGCAGAGCAAGACTAGGAACAGGGCTCAACAAAGAACAAGGCTTGAGGAATCTGTTGCCACTGCAGCAGAGAGTTCCAAGCTCTGAAGTGATAAATGAGCAGACTGTGCTGTGGTGCCTTCTGTGAGGCTTATATACCTGCTCTGAGAGTCACCAGACCAGTTCTTGGCTTGTGGATTGGGTGGAGCCTAGCACATAAGTGACTCATCACCTTACAACTTGGGCCACAATTCAGCAACCCATATCTATTCAGCAAGGTACTTAAGCATGGGTTCAATGGGACTTATGAACATGCTGTGCTTTAAATGCTTCACTGAATAGGGATGGATTTAAGCACATTCTTAAATCCTTTTTCTGGATTAGGTCCCTGACTGCACAGAAATTGATGGAGATCGCGGAAATAGAACTCAGAAAGAAGAAGAACAACAACAACAAAGGCACAAGCCCCTTTCACTGGACCTAACAGAGAGCTCTTGTAAATTCTCCTAGGTTCAGAAGCTCCAGCTTTGCAGTTCTAAAGCTTTCCTGTAGAGGTCAGTGGCACTGGCGCAGACACACATTTATAGGAATCACTGGTGACTGGAATTTCATGTCTATAAAAAGTGTTAGAGTTGGGGACTAAGCACTGGATCTTTAAGGTACTCAAAAGAGAGTTCTGTTACCAGAGCACCTGTGGGTTTCTTGATCACATGTAGCCCCACAGGTCAATTTCTGAACACTTGTGCTATCAAATCGGGGACTGGTCTTTCACTGCTTACGATTGTCAAACTCCCATTAATTTAAAAAAACAGGCAAAAACTATACAAGTACTTATTAAAAAAAAAACAGTGTCATAATATAGAAGGAAATCTCAACTCATCCAATATATATAGCTTTAGTCCAGTTTTGTTTGTTTGGTATATTTTTGCTATTATCCCTGATCAAAATGCTCTCTACCAGTATTTATTTCTCCTTCTTATATTGCCAGGTTTGTATAGACAGAAAGAAAAATCTTTGTAAAACACAAAGGGCCAACCACTATTCTTATTTACACCCAATGTGATACATCTCATTAATTTCAATGGCAGAACCTGGGTATAAGTCAGTGCGGAATTTGGCCCAGTGTGTGCTTTTTGAACTAAACAATGCTCCACAATTTTAGGGCTTGGCTACACTTGTGAGTCAGTGAGCAATAAAGGAGCCCCGTGCACACTAGCTCGCTCCCCATCCACACTGGCAAGGCACGTAGAGCGCTCTGACTCCGCGGCTAGAGCGCTCCTGGTACTCCACCTCGGCGAGTGGAATAACCTTCGATGCGCCTCCTCTGGAGCACTGCAGCTCCAGTGTGAAGGGAGTGTTGCATTACTGCACTCTGATTGGCCTCCGGAAACATCCCATAATCCCCTTAAGTCAAGCGGCCACTCTTGTCATTGTTTTGAATTGCTGCAGGAAGGCGGATATGCCCTTTGAAAGCTCCGTTTCTGACAGCCGGCTGCTTATCTGCTCCGAGACAAAGCAACTATTACTGTGGAATGCTGTGTGTGAGAGAGAGAGGCAGGGGGGAGGGGGAGGTCTGCTGCTGTCTGAACTTACAAGACAGCATGCTGACATGCTCTGAGCCCCCTCAAAACCCACTCTCTCTCCCCCCACATACACACAACACACTCCCTGTCACCCTCCATCCCCCCACACCATTTGAAAAGCATGTTGCAGGCACTTGCATTCTGGGATAGCTGCCCATAATGCACCACTCCCAATGCCGCTGCAAGTGCCGCAAATGTGGCCATGCCAGTGCGCTTGCAGCTGTCAGTGTGGACAGACTGCAGCGCTTTCCCTAATGCTCTCTCTGAAGGCGGGTTTAACTCAAAGCGCTCTACATCTGCAAGTGTAGCCATGCCCTTAGTGTTAGCCGTTTTTACTGCCAGCGGTGTCAAAAATGATCACTTTGATTTTAAAAGGTTATTTTTCACAGGGATTTCAGATCAGTTAATCTCTTTAAGTAACTATGTTGCTCTAAATTGCTCAGTCATGTGCTGTTGTCAAGGTATTTAAATGATTCTCTGTATATGAAGAGCAGCTATTAACTCACCAGCGTTCCTAAAACGCAGATAGTAGATATGATGTGCACTATATTGATGGCCCAGGATTCACACACCCTTATGTCTGACTCACTCTCTTGAATCTGATGTATAGTCAGCAGTGAGTAGTTAATTTGCATTCATTTTATGGCCTCAGGAATCAATTTTTTAGGGATGACAGAAGAACTAGTTAATTTAGATAGACCATGTACTATTCTCAGTTGGTGTAAATCAATAGTGGTCCATTGTTTCAATAGAGCGCTACTCAGTGATGAGCTGCCAAAATCTTAACAACCAGTTCCCTATAAAAAGTTCTGATTTAAGGGGGGGGAGTGGGGGAGGGTTGGAGTGGGGGGAGACATACCCCTGGGGCCGGGGACCCCTGCAGGACCTGGGGAAAATTGCTCCACTTGCCCCCCGGCAACCCTAGAACTTGCAGCCCCCTCTCCCTTACCTTGCCGGCAGCTCAAAGCAGCAGGATGACTCAGGAGCTCAGCTGAGCTGCCCAGCTGCTGGCCATGCTGCAGCTCTGCGGGGGGGGAGACATCCTCGTAGGGCCAGGGGCCCGGGGCAAATTGTCCCACTTGCCCCCTCCCCTCTCCTCTGGCCAGCCCTGGAGCTTGCAGCAGGACCCCCCACACACCTTGCCGGGCCTCTCAAAAAGCGGCAGCAGGATGACTCCGGAGCTCCGCTAAGCTGCCCAGCTGATGCTGGCGGCTGGCCACGCTGCAGCTGCGGGGGAGGTGGGCGAAGGGCCGGGGAAGCCTCAGCCTCTCCAGCTGGGAATCCTGGGAGCAACAGGATGGTCTGGCCCATGGACTGGAGTTCTTTACCCACCCCCTGGCCCTTTAACAACCAGTTCTCCACAGAGGTCTAATTTTAGCAACCGGTTCTTGGGAACCTGTGGGAACCGGCTCCAGCTCACCACTGGCACTACTGATGTATACCAACTGAAGATCTGGCCCAACAATCCTACAGTTATACTGTACCTTCCTTCCAGAAGTACCTAAAAGCACTACAGTATAGGAATCACTTCACCCAACATACCAGGGCAGCTATTTCTGGCGAGAAACTCAGCAACTATTTACCAGTGCACACAGTACCACTGGTCATCAAGTGTAAGATAGACAGTGGGAAAGATTACAGAGGTGCAGCATAAGAGCCTGAGTAAATTCTCAGTGAAGTTACAGAAACAATTTTGTATGTAGCTTGGCCAGAACACTTTACAGTAGCTTCCTCATGTATTTGCAGTGATGGAAGTGGTGCCAGAAGATCCATGTAATATACCTGCTTCTCCTTTCTCACATGTGGATTTTCAATGCTATGTATCACTCTCGCCTTCCTTAGATGCAGGGTAAATTACCAGACCAGAGGTTACGGAGAAGTATTTCGTGTTTCTTAGCAGTTAGTCAATACAGAGATTTTTGTTTTTTCACCAGCAAGCTCAGATATGCTCTTAGGATATGTCTACACTTTAATTAGACCCGTGTGGCTGGCCTGTGTCTGCTGACCTGGGCTCACAGAGCTTGGGCTAAGGGATTGTTTAATTGCAGCATAGACCTTTGGATTTGGGCTGCAGCCTGAGCTCTGGGACCCTCCTGCTTTGCAGGATCCAAGACCCAGGGGCTCCAACCCAAGCCCAAATGTCTCCACCACAATTAAACAGCCCCTTAGCCCAAGCCCTGCGTCAGCTGGCATGGGCCAGCGGCAGGTTTTTAATTGCAGTGTAGACGTACCCTTAATCTCCCAGTATGGTTAGCACACTCAACACTTGGGCCCACAACCTCAAAAGTATTTTGGTGCCTAACTCCATTTAAGTCAATAGGAGCTAGGCCTTGGTTACTAATCCTGTGAGAGGCTGAGCAACTTGAACACCGAATGAGTGTGATTTGTAGGACGTATTCAGCATCTTGTAGGATAGGGCCCCTGGGGAGAACCTGAAAGCTGCCATTTAGTCTCCAATTATAAGGGGAACACAAGGGGCCAGCTGTCCTTCCTCTACCTCATGCTCTAAGCTGGTCATTGCTTTTGTATGTTAAAAAGAAAGTTAAACATGATGATAGTATGTGAAGGAAAGAAACTGGACTGTGAGTCATCAGCTACAGAAAGAAGCTATGCTAATTTGTAGCTGCTTCAGTTTTATACAGGTTATTTTCAGACCATGTTAGTGTTCAAAGGAACATGCTCCTATGATTTTGTTTTTTCTCTACACAAAATAGGAGATTAGCATTTGCTTTCTACATTTCTGGAAGCGATTACATTTTCATTAGTGTATTATTTCATGGACTGTTTTAATTTGTTGTTATAAAAATACTGTATTGCAGATAGAAGAAAGCAAAATGCACAGGGAGGAAGAGGTTTGCATAATTAAATGCATTGATTATACTTTGTAACATGCTTAGCTTGGTAATTCAAGCGGTTTCTGGAAAGCTGGACTGCTCTCCTTTATTAAAGCAGATCAGCTGAAGTGCTGCCACTCTCATAAGTATGCAAATCCTGTTAGGTGTAATTAGGAACATACAAATCCAGGGCCCAGTTCTGTGAAACAAAGTGTCCTCTGTTCCTACGGACATGCTAGTTGAGGGAGGTCAGCATTTCACAGGGTTGGGATCCTGTACAGCAGAAAGAATATGAATGAAGAAAGGAAGTGAATGCCTCCAAAATGTAAAACAGTATATAATGAGGAAAGCTACACGTAGTTTAATGTAAAATTGTAGTGTAGGAGACAAGCAGGCCAATGCTTGAGTCCTACAAAAAAGTACTGGAACTTACTTATCTGTTGGAGCCCAGCTGAAACTGATCCAGCTCAAATTACTTATGGGCAGCAAAAAGAGGGCAGCAGACAGGGTCATAATATCCCTGCTAGGACCCTTCCCCCGGGCCTTGGACAGAACAAAAGGACACCCACTGACCATAAGGGAGGCAGAAATGAGCACAACAAAGCAGGGAGTCAGGTGCCCCCCACACACACCCCTTGGCTGGCTGAGTGGAGACCCAGCAACTGCCACCTCCCCTCTCGGCCATACCTGAAACAGCAATACAGGATAGCCCCTGGCTGGGGACCCGCTGCCTGCACAGGAAGTAACAGATTGGGACACCTGCTTCCCCACTCAATCAGGGAGCCCCTACTGGACTCTGGGCTGGGAGGCCCCAGCACCCTGCCAAGCCCTCTACCGGGGCTTTACATGGGGATTGGGATGCTAGGGGTCCATGGAGCTGTACTCTGTTTTATTAGCAAAGAGTGAAGGTGAAGGCAGGTTAAGTTGAACAAGTAGAACTTTATTAAACCCTGTGCCCTGCTGCAGACATGCCAAACCCACAGAAAAAACATAGAAATTGGGCTTGTTTATGGCTTAATTGGCTTGTGAGTTGCTTGTTGACTAGTTTTTGGCTTGTAGCTTGTTGCTTCTGTTTTTTTGCTTGGCTCCTGGCAAGCAGGGGTAAGGGGGAGGCAAGCTGGGGAAAGGAGAGAGTCAGGAGTGCACAGCGGGCCCACCACAGTCCCAGACTGCACACCAGGGGGAATCGAATCATCTAATCATATAGAGTGTTGGGGCTCTTAGGGATTGGCTTGTTTTAGCTTTGTTTTGAAATGGGATTAGCTTGATTTTGGGCTTATTGTGAAAGTCGGGGTGCTTATTTACCACGTGAAAGTTGGCAAGTGTGGTCTGGATGTGTCCATGGGGATGCATTGCTTCCAGCCTAACATCTTTGGACTCTTACCTTGACCAAAGTCTCAGCTGTTTACATAGTCTTTGAGATAGTTTGGTCTCCTCAACAGGTGACTCACCAGGAGTGACCTATTTCTGTCTCCCTGTCACCGAGTGCAGCAAACTCTCTCTCTCTCTGTGGAGTCTCTTCCCGTCCTGCGGGGTTAGCTGCTGGACGGTTCTCAGTTTCTGCATTGTGTGGTGGTCTCTGTATCTCGGAAGGCTTTCTCTGGGCATTGTGTCTGCTGGCCCCTAAGTGCCTCCTGTTTCTTTGGATCACTTGTTCCTCTTGAGTAATCGCCTCGTATGTCCTTGGTGCCACTGCACCCACAGAACTCCTTTAGTCCGTTCCTTCTGGTGTCTCTCTAATTACTGGATCCTGACAGAAATGCCTGTCTCCAGGGCCAGTAGGTCCTTGGCTGACCTGTCATGCTCTAGTGCCTGCTTTCTCTGACTGCCGGCCATCACCTCTTGGTGGTATCTCCATCCATGTCTCTGATGGACTGTTTTGGCTGCCATGATGGGGTATTCCTGTGTGCCAAAAATGCTAACTGGGGTCTGAATCACAAGAAACAACCTTGTCTACTAGCCCCTTAGCTGTTTTCACAGCTGATCCCATCTTAGCATTACTCTGGGGGTATGCTGAGGAGGAGATGGGATGGTCAAACTCTCATTTGTGTGCAAATTCCTTGAATTCTTCCAAGGCAAACTGGGGGCTGTTCTCAGTGAATATAGTGTCCAGAATGCCATCTCTCACAAAGTGGGCCTTCAGTTTGCCAATCACTGCCTTGCTTCCTGTAGCAGGCAGGGCATCGACCTCCCAAAAATTTGAACAGTAGTCCATTGTAATCAAGTATTGCTTTTCATTGAAGGTAGGTCTGCTTACACATTTCCTCATGGTTAGGCGGTCAGTTTCTGTGGTAACAGTCTCTTCCTGCTGGCTGTTATCACATGACTGGCAGGCATCACAACCTTCCATCAGGGAGTGGAATCGTGTATTCATTCCTGGCCAGTAAACACACTCCTGAATCTAAGACAGCTGTCAATGCCCAGGTGTGAGGCATCCTTACGTGATGAGGCAGGTACAACATGTCCTCTAAACAGGATTCCATCCTGTACACACAGCTCATCTTTCATTTGAAAATACGGTATTTGGGCTTTTGTCTTCTAGCCACCCTGCTAGTATTGCTTTCTTGACTGCCTGTAGGTGAAAGTGCTTTTTCATAGCCTGTTTGATTTCTGTCAGCTTTGCTGTTGAAACTGGGAGTTAGTGCAGCACAGTAATGGATTCAGTGTCTTGATCTCCTTCCCCTAACTTGGTTACATATGCCCTGCTCAAGGTGTTAGCTAAGACCAGTAGTCATCCTGGACAATATCTGATCTCTGCCTGGTAGCTCTGGCGTCACATCAACATGTGCTGCAATCTCTTTGGAGCAGTAAGAAGGGGCTTTGCCATGATTGTCCCTACAGCTTTGTGGTCCAACTGCGGTATTACTGGGGGGGCCATAGATGTACTGATGCAATCACTCCACTCCAAATACCACAGCCAGAAGCTTTTTTTCTACCTGGGCATAGCCTGGTTCAGTCTCTGACAGAGATCTACTGGCCTAAGCGGCTGACGGCTCCTGCTAAAGAGCTACACCCCGTCCTTTCTCTGATGCATCAGACTGGAGCGTCAGGGGCTCTCCTGGATGGTAGTTCTTCAGGGCAG
Source organism: Mauremys reevesii (assembly GCF_016161935.1). Classification (NCBI taxonomy): domain Eukaryota; kingdom Metazoa; phylum Chordata; order Testudines; family Geoemydidae; genus Mauremys; species Mauremys reevesii. Next base: position 270,813,244 of record NC_052624.1, read on the forward strand.
AGGCATGTGTTATCACTTGTTCCAGCATGTCAAATGCTTGCTGTTGGTGTTGTCCAGTCGGACCCACTCAACATCTTGCCTTGTGAGCTGCTGTATGGGTTCCACTACTGCTGCCCAGTGGGGGCAGAACTTGGACATAACATTTATCATTCCTGTGAAGTGCTGTAACTCTTTCACATCCACTGGAGCTGGCATGTCTTTGGCTGCCTTGATCTTGTTGAGATCTGCTGTGAGCACATGTCCAATGTCTGTCTCACACTGAGTCACATTTTTTTCTGGGTGGAGTTTGATGTTCTTGTCCCTGCACTGCTGTAGAAAAGCTTGTAGTTTTCTGTCATGATCTTGTTCAGCTTCATTCACCTACAGTAAGGCTGTCTTCTGCAATTATTTTCATCCCAGGCATTCCTGCAAGCATTTGGGCTTGTCTTCCCTGGAACACCTCTAGAAGAATGGCTAGACCAGGGGTCGGCAACCTTTCAGAAGTGGTGTGCCAAGTCTTCATTTTTCTTATTAATTTAAGGTTTGCCATGCAGTAATACATTTTTTTTTTTTTAAAGTCTCTCTTCTCTAAGTCTACAATATATAACTAAACTATTGTTGTAGTAAAAATATAGTTTTTTTTTTTGTTTAAAGCTTCATTTAATTAAAATTAAAAAAAAATGCAGCCTCCCACCACCACCATGACCCTGGGGCAGTGTGTGCACTGAAAAAAAAATCAGCTTGCTGCCTTTGGCACACATGCCATAGGTTGCCTACCCGGGGGCTAGACAATGAGAAAAAGCCACGGCTTCTCTTGTTCTATGTGTCTCAGACCTCAACTCCATCTTAATTGGTTCACCTCCACCTATGGAAGCAAGCAGGGTAAGCAGGACCCTAGCCTAGAGTTGTGAGGGGAGGCATAATACTAAGTACTGATTTAGAACATAACAAAAAAGTATCCTGCCATCCAGTCACATACAAATGACCTATTGGCTTCTCCAGATGGAAGAGGGGATGACATGTTGCATATAAATAAAGATAATGCATTTGTTAGCACATTTTTCACAGTAATGAATCGGTGTTAACTTTAAGAGGACAGTATGGCACAGCGAACTGGTAATGGGTTATGGGGCTTTTCAGAATTAGGTAATGTGATAGGATGTGTAAACCCCACACTGCCAAAAAGGAGTTAACTATAACCTGAGAGCTCTATTAACTCCATCTAGTTACACCTGGAGGGTGTGTCAGGTTCTAGGAGGAGTTACAAGGAAAGAGTGCAGCTCAGTTAGGTGGAGGAATCCTAGGAAAGAGATCGTCTTGAGTTCTGGCAGAAGGAGAACTGTGGGAAAAGCTACAAGATGGAGTTAACCCCTGTGGTAGGCCTTGAAACAGGGCAGAACTCCAGGGAGGCTACCCTGTCAGCTGGTGTTCTGCGGAAGAATGGAGCACTGGGGAAAATCTAAGAGAACCTACTGGTGAGAACCCATGCTGGAGCCTGGGGCAGATGGAAATTGCTTAAGTTTGTACCACTTAAGCAATTTACATGAGCCAGTGCATCACAATTAAGATTTCACTCCCTTATGCCTCAGCTCCCACTGAGAAACCTTTTAAAGATGCCTTGGTTCTAATCTGAGCTCCTGAACAATTTGGAGTCTCCATGGACTCAATGGGCATAAAAACATCTCTCCTTAGGGAAGGTCAGTCCAGAGCATGGTTGAGGTATGTTGGAAAGCTGGTGGTGGGAAGTTTGTCCAGCTATACTGAATGTGTTCAGCAGATAAATAGAGGGTTTGATGGATTATTAATCTGGGACCTTTTACCAGCACCCAAGTCACTAAAATAATGTTGGGGTTTTTTGCAGTGTTGGTCTAGCAGTGTTGGTCTCAAGATATTAGAGAAACAAGGTGGGTGAGGAAATATTTTTTTTGATCCAGTAAAAGATACTACCTTGCTCACATGTAATGTATTAGTAAAATATATTATTTGTTCTCAGATGTATGGAAATAATCTTTTGAAACTATTCAGGAGGCAAAGTTATATTTGTGTATATTGAGAATTTTAAAGAGGACAGTTACAAATACTCTTCTATCTTATGTGTGTAATCACACAAACTCATTATTTATTCATGCCATGGGAGAAAGAAAGCAGCCAGGCATTGAAGGACCATGAAAATCAGCTTTTCAGTCTCAATTGATGATCCATTTTGAAGCTGCTTGACCTATTGCCTGGGAAGATAAGCTCCAAATGGAATTGTGCAGTGCTTGGCTTCCTTTGAAACAATGACTGATAACTCCAAATATGAGTTAAAGTAAGGTGTAAATGAAGTAACTGTTTCTTTCCCCAGTATATGCTACAAATTTACTGTATGGCTACTGGCTATGTAAACAAACCCATTTCACATTGCCTTGCCACAGAAGGCTGTAACAAAAGCTTTTTTTCTCTCTTTAGCATTGAGGAAGAAATTTGCTGTATATAACTGTGCAAAATATATTCTGTTGCAAGCCAAGTGGAAAGGAATAATTTTATGGGCCAGTTCTCTTTGAAATTAGCCTGATGGGGTCGGAAACAGTGGGTGTCTTAGTTTAGTAACACACTGAAGCTGAATATAGAGTTTACTTGAGTCCTTTCCTCAGAAAAAGCCAAAAGAGCAAACAAAATCTTTCTTTCCAGATGGCCCTGATTAGAATGCAGCAGCACTGTCTATTCCCACCTTAAAGATATGGTATCACTAAAATATTAGAAACTAGGTGTAGGAAGTTTACAGAGTAATTTATGATAGACTTGATCCTGTGCCAACTGAAGTCAATGACTGCTTGCAAGCCCAATATCTAAAATTGTATATAGCACAGTTCAAGCCAAAGAATCTCAAAGTATTTTACAATCTTGGGCCCTAGTCTGCAATCAGCTATGCAGTGGTACGATTTATTATAAACTGACTGAACGTAGTTGCCTTTCCCTTGACGATAAGGGAGGCGGGTATTAGTTGAAAATTATATATTATTCCCTTCACGCTACTGGTAAATAGGAGGAGGATAACCCCAAGGATTAGAATGGGTCATCTCAAATACTGCAACCTGGTTATGGAAAATAGGCCCTGATTGTGTGGGGGATGAACATGTTTAATCTCCTTCCCAGAAGTCATATCAAATGACCAAAGCAATCAATTCCTGGGACACCTGCCAAAATAAATCATTGGGTTCATAGAGAATGGCATCACTAGTGTAAATTATACCAAAGGTGACTTAAACCATGCTGATAATTTGGTGGTTATGCAGATCAGTTATGAGGAAGTACCTGAATCTGCTCCCGCTGAAGTCAAAATGCAAAACTTGCAATGACTTCACCAAAACCTAATCTGCATGTAGGGGATTCTTGCAGACAGCCAGAAAGCAACTGAACTGAGTACACATTAAAATGCAATGAAGGCTTGAAACTGTACTAACTTCCCCATGGAACTCTACCACTGTGCCTTAATCCTAGTCTGCAGCAACACGCCGTCTTCTAGTTCTGGGCCTCTCGTGAGGGGATGCATTGCCAATTGTGTTCTGTTTTAGGTGAAAGGAGGATTTTTTTTTGGTTGGATGTTTGAGGTCAGCTGACTTTTCTGAGGGGTAGGATTTAGGGTTAAAGGTCTACCCTACAGACCTATATTGGTATAACTACATCGCTCAGGGGCGTGAAAAATCCACACCACTGAGCCAGGTAGTTATATCAACCTAATCCTTTGTGTAAACAGTGCTGTCAGCATAACTACTGCCTGTCAGGAAGGTGGATTAACTACACCATTGGCATAGTGGCATCTTCACTAAAGCACTACAGCGGTGCTGCTGCATGAGGACAAGCCCTTAGACAGAGAAAGGGTCTCCTCACGTTGGCCGCCTTTTCCCTACAGGAATAATTCTTCCCTGATAGAGAATAAGATATACCCAGTGTGTCCTATACTGGCCAGATGGATGAGGAGGTGGACCAGCTACTCTACATGACTCTATCCCTTGTGAAATCAGCAGATTTTCCATCAGGAATTAATGCTGCTTAACTCATGCTCTGCCATTGAGACATCATGTATGATTGGTTCTGTGGTTGCATACTAATCCTATGTCAGCTCCTGAATGAGCTATCTGGACAGACAATAGCATGGGAAGGTATGATTCATGGCACAGATGCCAGAGTTTTCCATGCCTCCTTCCTTCTCCATGTGTCCCAAGTCCCTCCTTTCCCAATGGAGAAGAAGATGCACAGGAATTTTTTGTGGCTTGCCATGTAGAGTTTTCTATGGAATCTTCCCCCTCCAACATTTTTGTTTTGTTTTTCTTTGTTTAATATAAATGACTTAAGTTTCCTTTTACAGTGCTCCCAAAAAATTGCCAGCTTGTTTCATGATCCATTTTCTCTCTTAGATGGAAAGCATTTTACTACTCAAGTTTTATTTTTATGAATTCTTCTTATTTAAGGGCCAGTATTTATTTTTCAGATAATTGCTTGTTTTCCTTCAACACAAAGTATGGAGAATCATTCCTGGAGGTGGCTGCAGTCACTAAATCTTCAAAAGTGAGGTTCAGAATACCCTTCCCCCTTGCACACAGTATTTTAAAAGGATCAAATTTCCTTGCGACATGCTAGTAAAGTGTCATTGGAGGTGTCTCATTTTAGAAATTACAGATACCACAGTTTTCAGAGTAGAAGTCATGTTAGTCTGTATCCGCAAAAAGAACAGGAGTACTTGTGGCACCTTAGAGACTAATAAATTTATTTGAGCATAAGCTTTGGTGGGCTACAGCCCACTTCATCGGATGCATGCAGTGGAAAATACAGTAGGAAGATATATATACACAGAGAACATGAAACAATGGGTGTTACCATACACACTCTAAAGAGAGTGATCAGTTGAGGTGAGCTATTACCAGCAGGAGAGAAAAAAACTGTTTGTAGTAGTAATCAAAATGGTCCATTTGCAGCAGTTGACAAGAAGTTGTGAGGAACAGTGTGTGTGTGGGGGGGGGGAATAAACATGGGGAAATAGTTTTATTTTGTGTAATGACCCATCCACTCAGTCTTTATTTAAGCCTAATTTAATGGTGTCCATTTTGCAAATTAATTCCAATTCAGCAGTCTCTCATTGGAGTCTGTTTTTAAAGTTTTTTGTTGTCATATTGCAACTTTTAGGTCTGTAATCGAGTGACCAGGGAGATTAAAGTGTTCTCCAACTGGTTTTTGAATGTTATAATTCTTGATGTCTGATTTGTGTCCATTTATTGTTTTACGTAGAGATTGTCTGGTTTGGCCAATGTACATGGCAGAGGGGCATTGCTGGCACATGATGGCATATATCACATTGCTAGATGTGCAGGTGAACGAGCCTCTGATAGTGTGGCTGATGTGATTAGGTCCTATGATGTCCCCTGAATAGATATGTGGCAACAGGCTTTGTTGCAAGGATAGGTTCCTGGGTTAGTGTTTTTGTTGTGTGGTCTGTGGTTGCTGGTGAGAACTTGCTTCAGGTTTAGGGGCTGTCTGTAAGCAAGGACTGGCCTGTCTCCCAAGATCTGTGAGAGTGATGGATCATTCTTCAGGATAGGTTGTAGATTCTTGATGATGCGCTGGAGAGGTTTTAGTTGGGGGCTGAAGGTGACAGCTAGTGGCGTTCTGTTACTTTCTTTGTTGTCTGTCCTGTAGTAGGTGACTTCTGGGTACTCTTCTGGCTCTGTCAATCTGTTTCTTCATTTCAGCAGGTGGGTACTGTAGTTGTAAGAATGCTTGATAGAGATCTTGTAGGTGTTTGTCTCTGTCTGAGGGGTTGGAGCAAATGTGATTGTATCGTAGAGCTTGGCTGTAGACAATGGATCGAGTGGTGTGGTCTGGATGAAAGCTGGAGGCATGTAGGTAAGCATAGCGGTCAGCAGGTTTCCGGTATAGGGTGGTGTTTATGTGACGATCGCTTATTAGCACTGTAGTGTCCAGGAAGTGAATCTCTTGTGTGGACTGGTCCAGGCTGAGGTTGATTGTGGGGTGGAAATTGTTGAAATCACGGTGGAATTCCTCAAGGGCTTCTTTTCCATGGGTCCAGATGATGAAGATGCCATCAATGTAGCGCAAGTAGAGCAGAGGTGTTAGGGGACGAGAGCTGAGAAAGCGTTGTTCTAAATCACATCAGCCATACTATAAGAGGCTTGTTCACCTGTTTCATGTTCTCTGTGTGTGTGTGTGTGTGTGTGTGTGTATATATATTCATCGGATGCATGCAGTGGAAAATACAGTAGGAAGATATATATAACTTCCTACTGTATTTTCCACTGCATGCATCCGATGAAGTGGGCTGTAGCCCAAGAAAGCTAATGCTCAAATAAATGTGTTAGTTTCTAAGGTGCCACAAGTATTCCTGTTCTTTTTGCAGATATCACAGTGCTGCTCCTAGTGGACAAATGGTGAGATCACAGAAAACACCATCATATTTGAAACTAAGTAGCTTCTTTGTCAGCAATCGGTTTCAGTAAAAATGTCAAGAATTGATGAGCATGCAAACTGCACTGTCACCTCCAGGCAGGGCCATATTGGGAAAGCTTTCATCAGTGCTGCCTGTGCCGTACCTGGTATGTGGATACACAGAGTACCTCATTCCCGGGGTGGATCTGTCAGCTCCCTTCCCAAAACTAAAATGTGATTAATATTTATAAAAGGAAAACACATGACAAATCAGATACATCTCACTTTTGATTTATTATGCACACTGTCCAGGGTATCAGCTATGTGGGGAATCTGAATCCCAGTGCCATGGAAGCCTTTTAAACAGTAAGGCCTTTTGATAACATTATCAAAGATTTTAATAAGGTCCTCCTGGAATATATTTGGCTCAGGGTGACCTGTAATTTTTCCCAATGGCTTTCAAAGCATTGTGTATTTGATATTTAAATAAGTAGTTCCATTTATTTTGCTGTGACAAAGCACATTCTTAATGATGTATAGAATACACTGAGCTCCTGTGCTACATATATAGTACATGGCAGAAGACTACCCAATTATATATCATTCTCATCAACCAACTCCATCCTGGTAGCAGAGGCAACAATAACCATTTCAGTGGGCAGAAACAGATTGTTAAAATAACCAGGTTATTCTTCCATAAATTAAATGGGGGGAAACTCATTACAGCAACATATAGTGCTCTTATCAGTCTTTTGAGGTAACAGTAATACATTGTACTTTGCACCTTTCTTCTGAGGATTCAAAGCATTTTATATATCCTAAAGTCCATATTTTCAAAAAAATGTAGTTACATGGATGCAAACAAGTAATTGCTTATACAAAATTGGTAGTTGCTTCCACAAACACTTTTTTTCCCCACCTCCATTTGGCTAGGAGGTTGAAATCTATCCTCTGTGATGTAAGCACATGAGTTAGACTTATTTTTGTGTCCTCTACACCGGTGTTTTTCAACAACTGGTCCATGGATCAGTACCAGTCCCTGAGAGCTCCCTAATGCAGTTTAGGAAGGCAGCAAGCCAGCCCCGGGTATCAAAAAGATTGAGAAACACTGCTCTACACAGAACTACTGCAATATGTGCTCTACAAGGCTACAGAGGAATCAAACACTTTAGCTAGTGCAGAATGCAGCTACTCCCCTTATTTAGCTGTGCTACTAATGTGGCGTACATTATACTAAATCTCTGTAGAGTGAAGTGGCTTGTGGGTACAATTAAAGGTGATGATTTTGATCTATAAAGTCCTTATGTGGTTTGAGTTCTGATTACTCTCTCCCTGTGCACTGTCTATCAGCTGGAGTGTTCCTGCTAATCTTCCCCAGAATTGCAACAGACAGGTCTTGGCAGAGGGCCCTCAATTCTGAAATTCATTCCCTGTCTGTTTGACAGAGCTTGGTGCTCATAAGAAAGAGGTTGAGTGGAAATTATGATCTTGGAAGTTCATTTTTAAAAATATTCTTGATTTGTTTGCTTTTGATGATTGCTGAATGTGCGTTGGGCCCAGAGGTTTTACAACAGAGGAACACTTTTATAAATGAAAAGTTATAAATCATGCATTTTGCATAATAGTTTCTGATTTGTGCCAACACACACACACATTTTGTGTGTGCATCTTTAAAACAATAGTACTGTAATTAATTAAGCTCACAGCACTCCTGTGAATTAGGTAAATATTACTGGCCAAATTATACACAGGGGCAAAGTGAATTACATGGCTTACCCAAGACATACAGTAAGAGCTATGAATAGAATCTGGCAGACTCAGTCTCCTAACCTATAGATGATAATGCCTAGTTTCACAACCTATTACCCTTTCCCAGTAGCTTTTACCCAAAATTCAGGAGTTCAGCCACAAAGCATGTCAGAGAGTACTACAAAGTAATGTTAATGGGATTTCTGTCTTTAACACACACATGGCATAATTTTAAAGTTTTTTGACTCCTTTTTTTTGTGATAGACCTATTTTTGGTGGGGAGGAGGATGGTTTCACTGTTGATCATCCATATTTTTGCAATTCAAACAGTGTGTGGCTGTTTTAACAGAGGCTTTCTGTGGGTCTCCTTACTTGAATTTGAATTCTGTCCTAAATCTAATCTGGATCCAAACACCTCTTTCTCATTCCATAGCCTGTTGCTTTAAAACAAAACATAAAAGTGTACAAGCAAGAAAGGTTGTTACAGGGGAAGAAGTTTCTATATGGCATATAAAGCTTTCCAGCAGCAGTTCTCAAACTGTGGGCTATAGATTACATGTGCTCTACAGTCCCAAGGAGCTGACTGATCACATAGAATAGGCTACTCTTACATATTTTTAGCTACTATATCACATTAAAAGAAGCTAATAGTACTTTTATTAACATATTCTCTCCATGTAAACAATTGCATTAGTGGCCACTCCAAAGCTGAGATGGCCCAAAAGGCAATCTTCATATTAAAATGTTGTCCATACTATGGCCTTGTCTATGTGGGGAAACAGACCATTCACAAAACAGAGTAATTATTCCAGAATGAAAGTGACTTTTATTCCAGAGTAGAGTGTAGTGTGTCCGCACAAGTAGCTATTACAGAATAGCTATAATGGGATAATTAATGGCACTATAACTATGCCACTCAATTTCCCAATGGGGACTATGAAAGTTTGAGAACCCCAATAGTGTTGTACAGTTCTCAAATTCCTCCTGAAATGTGAAGTGCATACAGGATGCAGTATAGTTATAGACATGTCAGTCCCAAGATATTAGAGACAAGGTGGGTGAGGTAATATCCTCTACTGGACCAACTTCTCCTGCTGAGAGAGACAAGCTTTCAAGCCACACAAAGCTCTTCATACCTAAAGAAGCGCTCTTGTGTGGCTCAAAAGCTTGTCTCTACCAACAGAAGTTGGTCCAATAAAAAATATATTACCTCACCCACCTTGCTTCTCGAAGTGCATATAGTATTCTTGTCCACTTCCTACCCTAAATTATTTTGCAGTGTTGCTGTGCACTGTTTAAACAACCACTGCATTTTACCCTACAAATGTTATATGCCCATTGTGGGTTAAGCGATTCATTTATCTTAAGTTTGTAAAGTGCATTGGAATATTTTGGGCTGAATGGCATTTGGGATGAAAGGCATATGGTAGTCACAATTTATTTATAATTCCTCCCAGTATCATGTGGGTCATTTTGCAACTCATGAACAGAAATGCACGAATAAATTGAAGAATTCCTACTCAGCAGACTCAATGATAAAAGATAAATTAACAAACCATGTTGCCTGTTTTGTTCCATTCACTTCACTCTCCAATTAGGTGAAATCTTGGCCTAACTGAAGAAAATGGCAGACCTCTCATTGATTTCAGTGGGGTCAAGATTTCATTCAGTTTACAGTCCTCTGTCAGGGCTGGGGCAGGGAAAACCCCCAACATGGCAATACCAATCATTACACAATCAATCACTGTTGTGGCTGCTGGAATCCAGAATTGGATTTAAAGGTTAAACAAAGCAATTATTTTCAGCAATGAATATTTACCATTGGTGGTGGTGGGTGGGGGAAACTTAATTTAGCTGAACTCCTGGTTGGTACGGTAGTCAGAATTTTAGTGGCTGTTATCTTTTTCAATAACATATTGACTTAATTTTCTGAGATTCAAAATATATCTAAATCTCTATGGCACCAGAAATGTTTGACACAGGACTCATCTCAAGAATTCCAAAATAAATTTCTCATTCCTCAAAAAAACCCAACAAACCCATTTTGTTAATCCTGAAATTAAAGTCATTTTGCTCTGCAGGGCACTTAAAAAATAAAATTAAAGCTATCTTTCATCCTTTCTGTAGCAGGATAATGACAGGGGCAGTAGAAAATAGAATCAATTGGAATATAAAAGCAATTTAGAGATACTTGCTTAATCTCAGTAATTACCTTATTTAGAACAGTCAGGGTTGGTTAGAAAGGGTTATGTATGCTTCTGTATTTACAACTGTAAGTGCTTCCTGAGCTGGATTAAATTTGTGGTGTAAATGTTATATCTGCTCTTCTGCCATATCATACCAAGAAAAAAAACCCAGAGTACAATCAAGCAATAGATTTGTTTTACCTTCTGCAAAACTGTCACTATGAATAAAAACTTTGGACCAAATTCAGTTTATTCACATGTATGCAACCTCACTTAGCTCAGTGAGGGAATATAAAATCAGAATTTGACCCTGTGAGTGGACCTGCTGAACAGAATCCACACAGTGATTTGAGAGTTCACAGGTATTAATAATCAGCATTTTAAAAATCACGCTTTTTTTTTTTAACAAAGTAAGATCCATTTAAATATATAGTTATGAGGTGGGTGAAAAATTGTTACCTGTTGAGTTAAAACTTCATGGAGATTGATAGGTGTGAATGCACCCTTCAGTTAACATAACTGAGGATAAGCCTCCAGCTAGGCCAAAAGCAGCATGTGAACCCACCCAGGTGTTTTTGCTGAGTATTGTTTTGGCTGGGTGGGCAAGAGGAAGCAGAATACCAGAAAGAAATACAGCCAGCCAGAAGGAGCAGCTGAAGACATGGTGTCTGACCCTGAAAGAAATCTGAGGAGAGGTTTTCGAGTCAAGGGAGCAGGCTGAAAACTGAGAGCAAAAGAAGATGTTTCTTGTTGTTTGATTCCTTTGGTGTTCAGAGAAACAGGGCTTTGGACATTCTTTCTAAATAAACAGAACTGCATCAAAGAAATATCTATCACTAATTTCTACTCTCAACTGGAACATCCCCACAGCTCCAGATTGTGAGTAGCCACTGAGATAAAAAGGGGGCAACAATACGCATAGTATTTCATACAGTAGTTTGACATTCAGATTAATTTGGGAATGTCAGATAAATTTCAACTCCCACTGGAGTTACAGGACTCCTCACTTAATGTTGTAGTTATGTTCCTGAAAAATGCAACTTCAAGCGAAATGACGTTAAGCGAATCCAATATCCCTATAAGAATTAATGTAAATGAGGGGGTTAGGTTCCAGGGAAATTTTTTTCACCAGACAAAAGACATATATATATATATATATACACACACACACAGTATACGTTTTAAACAAACAATTTAATACTGGTACACAGTGATGATGATTGTGAAGCTTGGTTGAGGTGGAGGAGTCAGAGGGTGGGATATTTCCCAGGGAATGCCTCACTGCTAAATGAACTAGCAATTGACTGAGCCCTCAAGGGTTAACTCTCACAACACTCTACAAGGCAGCAGGAAAGGAGGGAGGGCAGACAGAGACACACACACCCTGCATGTGAGAGAAAAAAATGCGCATTTCCCCTTTAAGTAGCTTACCCCAGGCTTAAGTACACTGCCTTGTTAATTAAATCAGCTTGCTGAGACCTGAGACTCGCAGCTACTGCCTAGAAGCTCCCTTCCGGTCCTGTGTCCCCCCCTGCTCTATGGAAGATGGGGTAAGTGAGATGTAGGACCAGGGGGAGGGGGAGACACTGACATTAGTCCCCCTCCCCCTGTACAGCAAGCAGGAGTCCCTGGGAGCAGCACATGGCAGTGGGGAGAGGGACAGCTGCTGCACAGGGAACTTAGGGGAGTGGGGAGCTGATGGTCCACCTTGGTTCCAGCCACCATCAGCTAGCTGCAATGGACTGCCCTTCCTGCAAGCAGTGGACAAAACAGATGGCTGAGAAGGGAGCATTTCACAACTTTAAATGAGCATGTTCCCTAATTAATCAGCAACTTAACATCGAAACGAGGTTAACCGGGAGGACTTTAAGTGAGGAGTTCCTGTACTTAGAGTTGAGAGGACATAGGACCTTTTGGAAGGGACTCAGTGTGTTGCATTATCAGTCCCATTTTTTTTAAGGTCACTGAAACCAAAAATTTCCAGTTTGGGTGCCTAGAATCAATGGGAACTGGTCATATGCAGCATCTCTGAAAATCAGGCTACTTAATTAACTGCCTAATTTTGGTCACCCAAAATCAGGAGTCACAGACAGCTCCTTTGTGAGCCCCTCACATCATTGATTCACCCATTATATATGGGGCACAGATAAAAACCTAGCATAAATTTGTCATAATTTGCCCATTTGTACACATGGTATAATACTGCTTACCTACTTATCAGGGGGATTGGGATAACTGATTGATTAATGTTTGGAAAGCACCATAAATATAGTTATTACTTATTTTTTATATTTAAGAAAAGACCATGAGACTCTCCATTTTTTTCCCTTTATAAAACCTAAATTTTGGACATAAACTGGCAGACATTGTATCTTTCATGTTCCAAGACATTTAGATCCAGACAAGCTTTATCCTTTAAACTGATCTGATTTCAGATAGCAGTTTAAGAAAGCTGCAAGGGGTTTTATTCCTTCAGTTTTGCTCCCAGAATAGCTTGAAATCCTGGCTACCAGCCATTATTGAATTCAATCATGTGTGTATATATATACATACACACACACACCAAACATCTAAATGTTCTCTTCTTATCTGTTATCTGTAAATGTTATTTGTATATACTTTGGAAGTATTTTTGACCTACCAGGCCAAATTGTTAGCTGGTGTAAATCAGCATAACTCCATTAATTTTTTTAGTAGAGCCAATTTATATTAGCTGAGGATCTGGCCCACTGTAATTTGAAGCAACATTTTTTTCCCCTCAGTGCAGATTGTGTCCTGCAAACCTTTCAGAAATGTGTAGTGTATCATTATCGTGTACATGACACTATATTATCTGACTGCAGTACTTTCTTGCAATAGGCTATAACTACACAACCTTTTAAAAAATCATTTTTGTTATAAAGAACATAATGTGGAGTATTCTGCATACAAAACAGTGCTGAAGAAATGGTCTTGGTAACAAAAAGGAACATGTTCATTCTTTTCTACAGGGCTTTAATCAATTATCAGAAAAGTCTAGTTGAGACTGATAATGGAAGAGAATAATTAGATTTTTTTTTTGAGATTATGGTACTCAAAAATTCTGACAATACTAGAGGAGGAAGAAATTGCTTCAGGTGGAGATATGTAAATATGCACAATTACATCAGTTCCAGCTTCTGTGAAAAGGGATTGGGAAATTTGACTAATATATACAATCTCTCATGAGGTGTGGGGAGGGGGAGGAATGTAGTTAGCTCTAGTAATGGCTAACACAACAGGAACTCTGCATATAACAAACCATATTTAATATCTTGTACTGTTTCCCACTCTCTACTGGTGAAGTAGCTATAATTCCATGCCAACCACCCCCCACCAAATCAGCAAACTAAATTTTAAGACTTTAACTAAAAGAAAAAAACTAAATTTATCAAATCTATAAGAAAAATTATCACTACAAATATTCCAGATGCCAGTGGAAAACCTAAAGCACTATTTGTGAAATGTAACTAAAATGACCTTTTCCCTCATTTGACCACATTGACAATGAGTTTTCTTGAATCTTTAGGGGAATTACTGGCAAATCAAAATGCTGGCTTTACAAGACACAACAAAATCTGGATCATTTATATTATAAAAAGATTACTGGACTGTAAACAAGATATAGATTAATAGAGCACTTCCTGTGCCCATCAATACAGTGTAATAGAAATATCTAACTTTATTCTGCTGTTATTCATATAGACTGTATTATGTGTGTATATATAATACAGTCTATATGTATGACCATCATTTTCAAAAGCTATTAGTGTTACTGAGTGCAATTTTTGGTCACCCAATCTGAATCACTTTAAGGATGCTTAATTTTCTGAGAGTCAGTGCTCAGCACTTCCTGAAAATTCTTGAGTCGCCCTCCTCCCACCTAGGGTGACCAGATCACCATAGTAATATATCAGGACACATTGGGGTGTCATCATCCCTGCCCACAGTCCACCTCCGCTCCTCCCAGGCTCTGCCCACCACTCACCGCCCCCCCACTGCACCCTTCCTCATCCCATAGCCTGCTGCTGGATTGCTGCATCCCTCCTCAGTCCCCCACCCACCGCTCGCCTCCCCGCTCGCTCGCTCACCCGCCTGCCGCTTGCCTCTTCACCCCCCTGTCCGCCACTCACCCCTACGGTGCCAACTTCCCCTCTGCCGGGTGGGTGCTTGCCCACCCTCCGCCTCTTCCCACCCCTGCACTGCCCTCGCTCTGCCCTCATTCCACCTCCTTCCCCCAAATTCCCACCTTGCCTCTTCTCCGCCTCCTCCCCTGAGCATGCTGCGTACCCGCTCCCCTGCCCCCCCGGGAAAGCGTTAAGCACCGCCAAACAGCTGTTAGGAGGCGGGAAGCACTGGACGGGGGAGAAGCGGGGACACGGCATGTTGGGGGAAGAGGGCAAGAAGGAGGCAAGGTGGGGGGAGCTTGGCTGCAATTTTTCCCCATGGGTGCTCCAGCCCCGGAGTACCCACGGGGTCAGCACCTCTCTCCTGCTCGCTTCCTTACCTGAATATCGGGACAAATGGCATCCCAATGGTACATTGACTGGGACGTGGGACAAAGGGTTAAATATCGGGACAGTCCTGATTTTATTGGGACATCTGGTCACCCTACTCCCACCCCTGAATCCATTTTTTCTGCCCCCCCTAGAGGTGGCTCTGGAGGGCGCTATGTAGGGAAAAGAGTGGGGCGAGGATTTGCAGGGAGCCAGTGGAGGGGATTGGGGAAGCTCATTCGCATGAGCTCGCTGCTGTCTTTGGATCTTGACTATGAAGCTATCGGACTACAAAGCCAGACAGAATCCGTCATGGTAGATCTGCTTCCTGTATTTTAACTATTCTTTGGAGGCATATTCTCTCCTGGTCTAAATTATCTTTTAGAAAATATTGTAACAAAATATTTGTTAATTCATATAAACAAAAACATCAAGGAAAAAACAGTATATTTTGGCTAGAAAAAATAGACTAAAATAAAGACTCAAAAAAGTCATCTGATTAGAATCTGATTGTAAAGACTAAAAAATATTCACATCTGTGAATATGCTTGTTTGAAATCTGTTATATCTTACTGGTAGCCAAACAAGTGATGGCTGCAGCCCTTACCTTATGGACACTGTACAGCTCCTTAGCTAATCTCCTCTATGATAAATATACATTAAAACCATGTGAAATGAAACATTATGAGCCTGATTATCTTCTCACTTACACCAGTGTATAATGGAGTTACTCTTGGTTTACACTGAACACTCACTTCCCTTGCTACTTTTCCCATGATGTTTATCAGTCTGAGGGCTATTAAGAGAACCCGTTACTGTATATCCTGCAAAACCACTGGTACAGCCAGAACTAGGCTAGTGCCATTATTCTCTTTTGCATAGCTAATGGGAAAGTGAGACATCAGTCCACTATCTGAAAGATCACTGTGGCTGGAATGAAGTATTTCAATACAGTGAGTAGACTGTTTGTAGGTGATTGGTGGCAGAATGAGAAGACTGCTTATTGGACTCAAAGACACAGCTGATATGTTTTGAAAGCAGAATACCTTCACAGAATTGGTTTGTATTTTCAACAGATGGCTGCAACCATCATAATAATTTTCCTTTTACATTTCAAAAATCAACTAGAAATCACCAGTGATGTTGATGTTAAAAGACCAAGGACAAAAGTAGCTACCAAATGTCCTACACCATACTCATAGACTTTGAGGTCAGAGGGACCATCATGATCACCTAGCCTGATCTCCTGTACATTGCAAGCCACAAGAACTTCACCCACCCACTCCATTAATACTGTTTGAACTACTTGTGAAATACTCTCTAATCCCAAGAGTGCTTAAGACACTTACTGTATATAGAAACCTACAGAATACAGGAGATTCACTACTTTATTATTTACTGTATTGCCAACCTCAAAAGTATAAAAATTATGAGAATGGTCCAAAAATAATTTTATGTGTATCACATTTTTTGTGTCTTTCATTTTTGAACTCCCGTGTCTACCCTCAGTGAATGTGTGTCTATTCGAGTGCTGCCAGCTCCCACAAATGTATAAAATAAGGTAATTTAAGACTAAAGGTAGATCATGCCAGACTAACCTGATTCCCTTCCTTGAGAAAATAACTGATAAGGGAAATGCAATAGAGCTAATATACTTGGACTTCAGTAAGACATTTGACACAGCAGCACATAGAACAATATTAGTTACATTAGAGAAAATGAAGATTAGTACAAGAATGGTAGAGTGGATGAAGAACTGGCTAAAGGGGAGAAGGCAATGGGTTGTGCTGAAAAAGTGAATTATTGGACTGGAGTGATGTTACTAGTGGAGTTCCTCCAGGATAAGTCTTGGGACCAATCTTATTCAATATTTTATTAATAACCTTGGCACAAAAAGTAGGCGTGTACTAATTGAAATTTTCCAAAGATAAAAAAGTTGGGAGGCATCATCAATGCAGAGGAGGATCAGGATATTATACAGGAAGATCTGGATGAGCTTGAAGACTGGCATGATGGAAATGTAATGAAACTGAATAGTATAAAGTGTAAGAACAAGAACTTAGAGTCTAATAATTTCTGCTACAGGCTGGGGGAGGAGGGGGATCATCAGCTGGAAGCAATAGAGGAGAGAGACATGGATGTGTCAGTCATCCTATGATTGACAATGAGCCACCAAGGTGATGCAGCTGTTAGGATTTTTCTGCATTTTGTTTTGTTGTTTGTTACCCTCCATGTTGTTTTGCCTTCTTGTTTCTTGGCTTGACGCTCTTTTCTTTGTTGCTTATTTTTGACTGGGTAAGCTTAAGGGAGTTCTGCCTAGTAACAGAGGCAGGAAATTTGAAGGAAAAGGTAGGAAAATCTGCCTGGCAACAGGAAAGTATATAAGAGTTCCACACAGTACGCTGGTTGCTGTCTGCCCTAGAGGTAGCCTGTGGTCATTTGGAGTAACATTGAAGAAGAAGACACCTATCTGTTCCTGTCATCGAGTGGTTCTGTATCCAAACCAGTGGTGACTTGATCCACCATGTTCTCCTGAGGCTCCTGGTCCTGGTTCTCAAGGGGTTCCTGGGTTTGCTGATCCCATCTGGTTTTCTGTTGTCTCCTGCTTACATCAGTACAGTGTAATAGATATTTCCATCTCTATTCCTCTGTTATTCATTAAACCATTGAGCTGTTTGGTTAACAAATCCCTTTTGTTTTTATTC
Source organism: Mauremys reevesii (assembly GCF_016161935.1). Lineage (NCBI taxonomy): Eukaryota > Metazoa > Chordata > Testudines > Geoemydidae > Mauremys > Mauremys reevesii. The sequence goes on from NC_052624.1 coordinate 270,830,797, forward strand.
CTTAGAGTGAGTAATGTAATTATTGGTATTACCATAGGTGATAGATACTAATTCAGGGTAAACAGGCCTGTTTGGGAGGGGGTCCTTTATAAAGATCTCTCCTGTCATAAGTTTTCCAGTAACACTGTGAAAAGGTGAATACAATCTTAGGATGTATCAAGCAAGGATTTTCCAGTAGGGCTAGGGAACTATTAATGTTGTTGTATAGAGCACTGATAAGACCTCATTTGAAATAACATGTCCAATTCTGGATACCCATGTTCAAGAAAGATGAATTTGAACTGAAACAAGTGCAGAGAAGGGCTACTAGGATGACCCAGGGCCAGAGGAGACTGGAAGAGCTTGGCTTGTTTAGCCTAATAAGAATGCTGAGAATGGACATAATTGCTCATGGGCAGCAGATATAAGAGGCTTGGGGAGGCTAAGCCACCCAAAATGGGACAAGAAATGCTGGATGCGGCACATCTCCCTTTGGAGGCATGCTGTCCTGCTGCCTTTACAGCACCGCCACTGGAAGCTCCTGAAGAGTGGGGGGGCCACTGGCGCCTGGACAGTGGCCCTATCTGCGTTCCACCCCAAGCAGGGGCGGCTCCAGGCACCAGCACGCCAAGCGCGTGCCTGGGGCGGCAAGCCACGGAGGGCGCTCTGCCGGTCGCCGCGAGGGCAGCAGGCAGGTTGCCTTTGGCGGCAGGCCTGCGGAGGGTCCGCTGGTCCCGCAGCTTCGACGGACCTCCCGCAGGCATGCCACCGAATCCGCGGGACTAGGGACCTCCTGCAGGCAAGCTGCCGAAGGCAGCCTGCCTACTGTGCTTGGGACGGCAAAATACCTAGAGCCACCCGTCTCCAAGGCCCTGTTCCTGCTCAACCTCTTACAGAATCATAGATTAGTGTTGGAAGAGACCTCAGGAGGTCATCTAGTCCAACCCCTTGCTCAAAGCAGGAACAACTAAATCATCCCAGCCAGGGCTTTGTGAAACTGGGCCTTCAAAACCTCTAAGGATGGAGATTCCACCGCCTATGTTTCCACCTCATACGAGTCTATGAAATTCAGGCTGCAAATTAGAAGATTTTAACTCTGAGGAGTAAGGTTTTAGAACAGCCTCCTAATAGTTGGGGGGAGGAGGAGCAAACAACTTAGTTTTAAGAGTGAGCTAGACAAATTTATGAGTGCAAATGAATGATGGTGTGGCTTGTGCTGGTAGGGGCAGGACTCATTAGCCTTATGACTCATTTCTGATTTATGTCTTATGTGCCACCACCCTCAGGGTTCAGGAGGAATCCCTTGCCGCCAAGTGTATTTGGGTGGGGTTTTTTTGTTTCCTTCCTCTGAAGTACCAGCGATGGCCAGGTCGGGAGATACCACAGTGGCCAGGATGGATCAGTGCCCTGAGGTTGCACCGCACAGTCTCTCCCGCGGGTGCCTGGCAGGCTGGTTCTTGCTGACACACTCAGGGGCTGATCGCCCCACGCGCGGCCAGCGAGGGCTCCCCCCCACTCAGATTGGCAGCGACTGGGGGTTTTCTGCCGGGCGCGCGTGAGTGCAGCTCAGCAACGCCGAGCGCGCCCCGCAGGAGCCGTTAGACGCAAAAGGGGACGGAGAGGAGGGGGCAACGGCTTGGCTCGGAAATGGGCGGGGCCAGAATAGGGGCGGGGCGGGGCCAAGGCCGGCGGCGGAGAATTCCGCGGATCCCTCGCACAGCATGCTGGGATTTACAGCCCTGAGCTGCTCCCCCACCCGGCTTCCCCCAGTGACACTCAGCTGCGGCAGGGCTGCCCCAGGGGTCAGGCAGCCTCTGTGCCAGGGGTCGCGCCTCGCGGGGTAACTAGGAGACTGGGCCGCGACAGCGATCCCGGAAGGCGAGGAGCCCGCCCCCAAAAGAACTACAACTCCCACAGTGCTCCGCGCGCTAGCGTAGCAGCAGCCTTAATAGGGGGCGGGGCAACATGGCTGCGGCTAATCCGAGGAAGAGGAGTAGTGGCTGAGGTGAGTCTGCGAGGGGGATGAAGCACGGGGCGGGGGCCGGGCTGAGGCGACAGGCGGCAGCAGCAGCAGCGAAGCTAAGGCGGTCGGGGTTGTGGCTCCCCACGAAGTGGGGGAGGGGGTGAATAGCGTGCGGGGAGCCATGAGCCGCCCCCCCGCCGCCTGTACCCTCATGCCTGACTGTCCCCCCTGCCCCGCCGTTCCCGAGCTCCTGGTGCACCGCGCTCTGCGCACCCTGGGTAGGGTGACCAGACAGCAAGTGTGAAAAATCGGGTTGGGGGTGAGGGGTAATAGGACCCCATATTTAAAAAAGCCCCAAATATCGGAGCTGTCCCTATAAAATCAGGACATCTGGTGACCCTAACCCTGGGGCACCCACCTGACCTTTGCTAAGTGCCCACAAGCCGTGCGCGGCGCTCTGCTGGGTTGGGAAGTCACTTGGCGTGAAATCACATCGCAGAGCGCTCGAGGTGTCCCGAAACACCGGTGTGGGGCTGTGTTGCAAAGTTTGCCCTGGCTGCTTGCCATCCTCCCAAGCCTTGCTGTGGCTTCACCACGTCAGTGTCCACAGCGAGTGACCGACCCCCGGGCGCTGCAGTGGAAAAGGGCAGCAAACTCATCACGGGACAGCACCCAGATACTGTGTTGTGATGTTTACGCTTGCTCTACTAGTTGATCAAATAGGCCTGTGACACCGCTATGTCCTTTGGTACTGGAGTGTCTGGATGCAGGTCTGTGATCAGGAGGTTCTCTGCATTTCTGGGTTTTTTGAGTGATATCCTGTATTGGTATAAATGTAGGTCTTGTGTGGTATTGACAAAACACCATGATACAAATATTGTAGCATGCTGTCAAGCTGTGAATGTTCAGTGAGTCCATTTAATGCTAACAAATATCATTTGCTTGCCTGACACTCTTATGATGATTGTGTCATGGCAACACATGACAATGAAGTGTGACAATGCAGATCTGACCGGTGTAGTGTTAAATGAAAGTTACACAATTTTGTGACTATTAGTAATTATGTGATAGCTTTCCAACTATCTCTCTGGCGCTGATATATTATAGAGACTAAACTTGACCTTTGGGGGGAATTTGTTTATGGTATCATGGACTGCAGTACAGAGAATGTCTGTTGAAAGACTCTGTAAATAGCACTAAAATGTTTACATAAAATTACCACTGAGAAATTACAAATTTGGGGGATTAAAATACTGATTGTAGGGCCATTACACTGGGAGAACTTCACTAAGTGAGACTTTAAATTGCTTTTGAAGCACACTATTAAATCCTTCATAGGAGGAAAGGACACTCTAAAATCTGCCAATATGAGTGAGTTGGCAGGTCTGTGATTGCTCATTCAGAAAAAAACAGTGTTAAAAGTGGGAACTGAAGATAATTAATTTGCAAATAAGATAGCATTTAGCAGCAGTGATTGATTTCTAGTTTCAAATAATATATGGGGAAGGAAGTTTAACATCTTTTTCTCCTCTGCTTTCTTTCTCTTACCCCTATCCTAGTGTGCACATGTCTGTGTGAGCATGTATGTGTGTACCTGTATCAAAATTTGGAATTTCTTCTTTATAAGAGACATTAGAATTCTAGTAACATTGGCATTCCATTAGACTGTGCAGTACTAAACCTGCAAAGAGTATGATTGACCTTCCATTTCAGGTCTAATAAAATGGAATTACTAAGAACATAAGAATAGCCATGCTGGGTCAGACCAGTGGTCTATCTAGCAGAGTATCCTGTCTTCTGACAGTGGTAAGTGCCAGGTTCATTCAATGGAATGAATGGACAAAACAGGGTAATTGTGTGATCCCCTGTGGTCCAGTCCCAGCTTCTGGCAGTTAGAGGTTTAGGGACATCCAGAGCATTGGGTTGTGTCCCTGACCATCTTGGCTAATAGCCATTTGTCATAAACAGATAGTTAAGGGTTAATGCTTCTTTTACCTGCAAAGGGTTAAGAAGTTCACCTAGCCTAGCTGACACCTGACCAGAGGAACCAATGGGGGAACAAGATGTTTCAAAAGGAAGGAGGGAAGTTTCCTTTGTTTAGAGTCAGTTTCAGCTGGAGTGAAAAAGATCAAGGAAGCAGCCTCTTATCAGAGTAGTAAGTTTTAGAAAGGAGGGGAGGGATAGCTCAGTGGTTTGAGCATTGGCCTGCTAAACCCAGGGTTGTGAGTTCAATCCTTGAGGGGGGCCATTTAGGGATTGGTCCTGCTTTGAACAGGGGGGTTGGACTAGATGATCTGAGGTCCCTTCCAACCCTAATAATCTATGATTCTATGAAATAGGTTTATGTTTATTTTCTTTTGTTACTTGTCTTTGTGCAATTAGGGGAGTAATCAAATTTGGGTATTCTTTTGTGTACTAAGGTTTTTGCCCAGGGGAACATCCTGTGTTTTAAATCTGTTGTCTGTGAGATCAGCTTGTATGCTGTCTCCCAGAGGTTTTTTTCTTTTACCTTTCTTTTCTTTAATTAAAAGCCTTCTTTTTAAGAACCTGATTGATTTTTTCCCCTGTTTTTGAGATCCAAGGGAATTGGATCTGGACTCACCAGGGAATTGGTGGAGGAGTCTCTCAAGGCTACCCAGGGAGGGGAAGGTTTTTGGGGGGAAGACAGTTTTCTCCAGGTAACTCATACATCTGGATGGTGGCAGCGAGACCAGATCTAAGCTGGTAGTTAAGCTTAGAGGTGTTCATGCAGGTCCCCACATCTGTACCCTAACATTCAGAGTGGGGGTGAGACCTATGACACCATTCTTGGACCTATCCCCCATGAACTCATCTAATTCCTTTTTTTTTTTTTAAACTCAGTTATAGATTTGGCCTTCACAACATCCCCTGACAATGACTTCCCCAGGTGATCTGTGTGTTGTGTGAAGAAGTACTTCCTTATGTTTGTTTTGGACCCAGTGAAATTAATAGGCAGCGAGTTTTTGTGTTGCATGAAGGGGTAAATAGCACTTCTCTATTCACTTTCTCCACACCATGTTTCCCACTCAAATACAGACTTTGTTCCAAGGGTTGGGGAGTGGAGAAAATCCCCTTGGGGCAGAGATAAAATACCAAAGAATCTCACAATCAGTTATTTGTTTGTAGTGGGCTAACTATGAAGAAAACTTTCTAACTCTAGGACTAGTTTACCAAGGTAGGTTGTATAATCCCTGGAATTGGAGGTTTTTAAGAACAGGTTATATAAAGACTTGTCGGAGCTGCTATAGATGACCTCTTGAGGTTCCTTGCAGCCCTGAATTTCTGTGACTCTATGAAGGAAATTTGTTTCCTAACTGCAGTGGGTGCTAGTAGGTGCCCACAGTAGTAACACTGACTTTCAGATTCCCAGATGATTGATTGGTTGGTGTATCAGAGACCTGTTAAGGAAATAGACTGCCATTGTTCTGGCTCCATAAGCTTTAAAGGAAATGAAAATAAACTGTTTCATGAATTTTGTGCCATGTAACATCTGTATTTTGACATCACTAAAATGGCTAATGATAGAGAGTTTTAAATAAAAATGTCTATGAATGGGATTATCATAGTTTAGCATAGAAAGCAAAAGTTAGTAGACGACAGCTGTTCAAAGAATCTTAAGCAATTAGTAGTACATTTTGTTCCAAAATGTGTGGTTCCCTCTAATCAATTTATATCATTTTTATGTGATTAAATATATATAAATAGTATTTTTATCAGTGCTTTCAGTTGGTTTTATTTTAATGTGGTGCTTCTCTACTATTTTATGCTAATAGCTAAATTCTGAGGTGGCACTTTCAGAGATGGGCCTTTCTGAGAGAAATGGAAACTGATGGCTGGCATACTGAGTAGCTTAGGAGCATCATATCAGGGTGAAATAAGATGATTGCCAGTACTTTGGCACTTTTAGGCTTCTTTTTTTGTGGATGAGCATGTTAGCTTTGTGACTGTCAACTACATGGGGAAAACTTTCCTTTTTGCCGACTTGTTTCATACATTTTCTTGCCATGTTTTGTAATTATTGAAGATTTATTTAAAAATAGGCTTGTTCCTTTTCAATCAGTTTTTTCTTTTAAATTGATTCTGCAGCATATAAATGCTGAATTTGTGGTAGTTTCCATGGCAACAGTGTCATATTTGAACATATACATCAGTAGTACCTATTGAGGATCTCTGTCTGCTTTACAAAAAAATACATTTAGCGTCACAAATACCCCTGTGTGACACATTTTCTCAATATTGCGGATGGGGAACTTGAACAGAGGTGAAAGGCAAAATGTACAAGTGAACATTAATTTTGAATGCTTCAGTTCTTGGGTACCCAACCTGAGATGCCTAGTGCCTGATTTTTCAGAGATACTGAACACTTATATCACAATTTTTATTTGGATTTAGGGGCTGTTCATCCCTTCTGAAAGAGAACCCTAGAAATCTCAAGTTGGGAAATCCAAAATTAGTGTCTCACAAGGCTTGTGAAAGAGCTGTTAATAAAAATACAGATCTCCTGCCTCCCATTCCTGTACCCCAATCACAATACTATATTTCCTCCCACAGACTCAGGATTGTGACTTTGTTGTGGGATCAAATAGACTAGTTGGTTAAGGACAGGAAAAGAAGGAAGGAAGTATTACTATTCCTCCCGACCATCACACACATTTCAAATTGACATAGTAACTTCTAGCTGGCTGATTGGAGGCTGAGCCTAGAGCTATAATTACTGGGCATTGCACTGGTTGATTTACTTCAACCCAAAGGCTGTAGTAATTCTCCTGGAATGCATGGCAACAGGAAGGGAGATTGAATTTGGAATTGTGGAATATGGTATGTGACATTTTTAGCTTGTAAGAGCCCACCATGCACTAACCTGCTGCAGAGCTCTTTTGGTCTTCCAGGGCATGCTGATCAAAAGACTTCGCACTGTAACAAAGTCAGTGTTTGTGACTTTCTAGAGTTTGTGTAGCAGCTATTTTCAGGTGGATGGGGTCTGCCAGCACAGATGATAATATTCATTGATTGGAATATTAAATTATATATGTTTTTCACTAGGCATAATGAAAAAGTCTATACAAATAAATGGTATTATGGATTTATATCAAATTTGGTGTGGTTAAAAGTTAAAGAATGGCTTTTCTAACTGCCTGTCATTCAAATTAAGCCTGGGATCTGAAAGTAAAGCTGTGCTTTTTCTATCCCACATACCAATTTTAGTCACTTGTCAGAATAGAGCAACATTCTGACGGAGCCATAGCTCTAAGGATATGTCTACACAGCAACTAGGGGTATGGCTACACTTACAAATCGCGCTGGGCTGCTGGTCGCGCAGCGCCCAGCTGTGTGTGGCCAGTGGCTGGTGTGTGCCAGCACACAGCTGGTGTGTGCTGCTGGTGTGTGCATTTGCAGCATTTGCAGCGCTGTTGGGAGGATGGGCAGCTATCCCAGCAGCAGGCCAGCAGTGTGGTGCTTTGCTTTCAAAAAAGGGGTGGGGTGGGGGTGGGTGTGGGGGGGGGGGGAGAGAGAGAGAGAGTTTTTTTTTGGAACACTGTGTGTGTGCTTCCTGAAAAAAAAAATCAGAACATGTCCCCCCCCCTCCCCTTAACTTAAAACTGCAAACAGCCTGCAGCCAAACACGACTCTCCCTCTCCCTGCCCCCCTGTGTTTCTGTCAAGCAACACTCACTCCCTGCCTGCCTCATTATCTCATTTGATTGTTCACAGATTGATTGACAGCTCATCAGAAGAGGGATCGGGAGTCGAGTTCAAAACAAACAACAAAGAGACAACAAAAAAAAAAAAACAGAGAAAATTAAAAAAAGCATCTACAGATACATATATATAGGCCAATCACAATCAGCACTGTGGTGTGTGGCCACATGTGATGACCAGCGCTGCAGCAGCAGCGCTCCCTTCTCCCCCCCTGCTGAGAGTGGTGTGCGGCCAGCGCTGCAGCCAGGAGAGTTGCAGCGCTGAAGTGCTGCAGGTGTGTGGCACTTTACTGCAGCGCTGGTGGAGGCTTTCCAGCGCTGCAACTCGCCAGTGTAGCCATACCCTAGACAACCACGGCTGGCTTGTGCCAGCCAACTCAGACTCGCGCCAGCTGACCGAGGCTACGGCTGTGTGTCTGTTTCACTGCTTTGTAGATGGATGAGCTGGGGCCTGGGATCTAGGACCCTGCAAGGCGGGGAGTCCCAGAGCTTGGGCTTCAGCCTGAGCCTGGAAGTTTACAGAGAAATGTTTACTGAGCCCCGCTAGCCTGAGCCCCGCTAGCCTGAGTCAGTTGGCATGGGCCAGCCATGAGGTGTGGGTTTTTTGGTGGGTTTGCTGTATAGACATATCCTAAAGCTCTTTGCTTAAAACTGAAAGCATGTACACTTCACACATCATAATCATCAAACACGCATAGTCTACTGAGGACTGTTATGTTAGCTAGAGTATATAGGTTGATGGTGTCATGCGTAAGAATGACAATCTGGGTAAGACTAATGGTCCATCTAGCCCAGTATCCTGTCTTTTGGCAAATACCGGTGCCAGGTGCTTCAGAGGGAATAGACAGAACAGGGTAGTTATTGTGTGGTCCAGTTCCAGCTTCTGGCAGTCAGAGACTTGGGGACACCCAGAATGTGGTCCCTGACCATGTTGTCTAATAACTATTGATGGACCTATATTCAGGGAACATATGTAATTATTTTTGTAAATCTAGTTATACTTTTGGCCTTCACAACGTCCCCTGACAAAGAGTTCCACAGGTTGACTGTGTACTGTGTGAAGAAGTACGTCCTTATGTTTGTGATAAATCTGCTGCCTATTAATTTCATTGGGTGACCCCTGGTTCTTGTGTTATGTGACAGGGTAAATAATACTTATTCATTTTGTCCACACCATTCATGATTTTATAGACCTCTAGCATATCACCCCTTAATTGTCTCTTTTCCAAGATTAACAGTCTCAGGCTTTTTAATCTCTCCTCACGTGGAAGCTGTTCCATACCCTTAGTCATTTTTGTTGCCCTTCTCTGTACCTTTTCCATTTCTAATGCATTTTTTTTGAGTTGGGGTGACCAGAATTGCATGCACTATTCAAGTGTGGGTATACCATGGGTATATATAGTGCCATTATGATATTTTCAGTATTATTGTCTATCCCTTTCCTAATGGTTCCTGACTTTGTTAGCTTTTTTGACTGCTGCTGCAAGTTGAGCAGATGTTTAGAGAGAACTATCCACAATGACTCCAAGATCTCTTTCTTGAGTAGTAACAGCTAATTTAGACCCCATCATTTTATATGTATAGTTGGGATTATGTTTTCCAATGTGCATTACTTTGCACTTAGCAACATTGCATTTCATCTGCCATTTTGTTGCCCAGTCACTCAGTTTTGGGAGATCCTTTTCTAATTCTTCCCAGTCAGCTTTGGAATTAACGATATTAAATCATTTTGTATCATATGCAAACTTAGCCACCTCACTGTTTACCCCTTTTTCCAGATCATGTATGATTATGATGAATAGCACTGGTCCCAGTACAGATCCTTGGAGGACCCGGTTATTTACCTAACTCCACTGTGAAAACTGACCATTTATTCCTACCTTTATTTCCTATCTTTTAACCAGCTACTGATCCATGAAAGGGCCTTCCCTCTCATTCCATTATTTCTTATTTTGCTTAAGAGCCTTTTTTGAGGGACCTTGTGAAGGCTTTCTGAAAGTTCAAGTACACTATAATGACTGGATCACCTTTGTCCACATACTTGTGGACACTCTCCAGGAATTCTAGTAGATTAGTGAGGCATGATTTCCCTTCACAAAACCGGGGTTAACTCTTCCTCAACATATCCATTTGATGTGTGTGTCTGATAATTCTGTTCTTTACTATATTTTCAACCAGTTTGCCTGATGCAGAAGATAGGCTTACTGGCCTGTAATTGGAAGTATAGTCTCATTAGTGTCTTTTAAAAATCATGTTACATTAGCTATCTTCCAGTCATCTGATACAGATGCTGATTTAAGCAATAAGTTACACACCACATTTAGTAGTTGTGCACTTTCATATTTGAGTTCCTTCAGAACTCTTAGGGGAATACCATCTGGTCCTGGTGACTTACTGCTGTTTAATTTATCAATTTATTCCAAAACCACCTCTATTGACCTCTCAGTATGGCACAGTTCTTCAGATTTGTGACTAGGCATTGTGTAGGAAAGTTTCCCGTTCTAGCTCAATCCTGAGGATCTAGAGATCTCTGTGGTGGCCCAGTTGGCGGTGCCAGGTAGGGTCAGGATGTGCACCTGTTCATGCATCAGTGGGGAATTTGAGAGCATGGTGTGCTAGAGTGGTTTTTGTCCAATTTGACCACATGACTGAAGAGCATACAATGCTGCTTTTGAATATAATGAGCGATTGAAAGAAAGCATCTCTCAGCAAGATAATGTTTTGCATAAAGTCAAACCACTTTATGTTCAGGATTCAGTGTTGACAACGCATATGGAAAGCCTCTAGCCACTCAAAATCTGCCTATAGAGTCCAGGTTTGTAATCCATACATCAGTAGAGGTAGACAGGTTTGAGTGATCCAGAACTTTGTCTCAGCTTGAAGATGTTTTTGCATCTGTAAGTGAGATGTGAACTTCATGCAGGAAGTGACAAGATGTCTTTGTCAGCGAATGTCTGGTTTGTTTTGACCATCTGAACTTTGCTTTCAGCCTGGGTAGATGACAGTTTTGAACCACATCTTCACCAGGTATTGTGGTGGCCCAGCTCCAAGGTTCTGGACCTTGGTCTTTTGGCATGTGACGTTCAACCCCATAGGGTGGGTAGCCTCCTGGAAACCTTGGAGGGTGGGACTGAGATTCTCTGACTTCTCCCCAGGCAAGGCTACTTCATCAGTGTAGTGTTGGTTGGTGAACTTTTCTTAACTAATGTTGATTCTGATATGAGGAGCATTAAGTATGTCAAGGTATCGACTGGATATTAGGAAAGTGCCAGAGTGAGAGTGCATCTCTGTTGCACACCCAAAGTTGGGAAGAAATCCAGCGAAAGCTGTTAACCGGCATGACTTTTCACACAAGTACTGAGGTGAAGACTATGCACCACATTTATCAGAATATCTGGGGCACCAGCTTCTTTTAGTGAGAGTGAAAGTGCTAACCTGTTGACTCAATCAAAAGCCGCCTTGATGTCAATATATGCCATGTGAAGTGGGAGGTTAAATTCTTGGTACAGATCAGCCAGAGGGTAAAGACAGTGTCCATTGTTGACCTCTGTCAAGGAGCTTCTGCATCCTACCAAGCAGGGGTGGGGGGAAGAGAAGGGGAGAAGAGGGTAAGTGGAGGGTTCCCAGGTGTCCGGTTTTTTGACTCGAACACCCAGTTGAAAAGGGACCCTGGCGGCTCCGGTTGGCACTGCTGACTGGGCCGTTAAAAGTCCGGTCGGTGGTGCACCGGGGGCCCAGGGCTAAGGCAGGTTCCCTGCCTGCCCTAGCTCCGCGCAGCGCCTGGAAGCGGCCATCAGGTCCTTGCGGCTCCATGGCGCATGGGCGGCCAGGGGGCTCTGTGTGCTGCCCCCTCCCCGAGTGCCAGCTCCGCAGCTCCCATTGGCTGGGAACTGCAACCAGTGGGAGCTGCGGGGGAGGTGAGTGAGGGCAGTGTGTGTGGAGCCTCCCTGGCTGCCCACACACCTAGGGACTGCAATGACTTGGCGGCCGCTTCCTGGGAGGCGCGGTAAGTGCTTCCAGGACCCCCCCAACACCCTGCCCCAGCCTGGAGTCCCCTCCCACACCCAAACTCCCTTCTGGAGCCTGCACCCCAAACCCCTCATCTCCATAGAATCACAGAATATCAGGGTTGGAAGGGACTTCAGGAGGTCATCTAGTCCAACCCCCTGCTCAAAGCAGGACCAACCCCAACTAAATCATCCCAGCCAGGGCTTTGTCAAATCTAACCTTAAAAACCTCTAAGATTCCAGCACCTCTCTAGGTAACCCATTCCAGTGCTTCATCACCCTCCTAGTGAAAAAGTTTTTCCTAATATCCAACCTAAACCTCCCCCACTGCAACTTGAGACCATTGCTCCTCGTTCTATCATCTGGTACTACTGAGAACAGTTTAGATCCATCCTCTTGGGAACCCCCTTTCAGGTAGTTGAAAGCAGCTATCAAATCCCCCCTCATTCTTCTCTTCTGCAGATTAAACAATCCCAGTTCCCTCAGCCTCTCCTCATAAGTCATGTGCTCCAGCCCCCTAATCATTTTTGTTGCCCTCCGCTGGACTCTCTCTAGTTTTTCCACATCCTTCTTGTAGTGTGGGGCCCCAAACTAGACACAGTACTCCAGATGAGGCCTAACCATTGTTGAATAGAGAGGAATGATCACGTCCCTCGATCTGCTGGCAATGGCCGTACTTATACAGCCCCAAATGCCATTAGCCTTCTTGGCAACAAGGGCACACTGTTGACTCATATCCAGCTTCTCACCCACTGTAACCCCTAGGTCCTTTTCTGCAGAACTGCTGCCCAGCCATTCAGTCCCTAGTCTTTAGCAGTGCTTGGGATTCTTCCATCCTATGTGCAGGACTCTGCACTTGTCCTTGTTGAACTTCATCATATTTCTTTTGGCCCAATCTTCCAATTTGTCTAGGGTCCTCTGTATCCTATCCCTACCCTCCAGCGGATCTACCACTCCTCCCAGTTTAGTGTCATCTGCAAACTTGCCGAGTGTGCAGTCCATGCCATCTCCGGATCGTCAATTAAGATTTTGAACAAAACTGGCCCCAGGATCGACCCAGGATCGGGCACTCCACGTGATACTGGTTGCTAACTAGACATTGAGCTATTGATCACTACCCGTTGAGCCCGATGATCTAGCCTGCTTTCTATCCACCGTATAGTCCATTCATCCAGCCCATACTACTTCAACTTGCTGGTAAGAATACTGTGGGAGACCGTATCAAAAGCTTTGCTAAAGTCAAGGTATAACACGTCCACCGCTTTCTCCTCATCCACAGACCCAGTTATCTCCTCATAGAAGGCAATTAGGTTAGTCAGGCATGACTTGCCCTTGGTGAATTCATGCTGACTGTTCCTGATCACTTTCCTCTCCTCTAAGAACTTCAGAATTGATTCCTTGATGACCTGCTCCTTGATTTTTTTCCCAGAGAGTGAGGTGAGTCTGACTGTCCTGTAGTTCCCCAGATCCTCCTTCTTCCCTTTTTTAAAAATGGGTACTACATTAGCCTTTTTCCCATCATCTGGGACCTCTCCCGATTGCCATGAGTTTTCAGAGATAATGGCCAATGGCTCTGCAGTCATATCTGCTAACTCCTTTAGCACCCTCAGATGCAGCGCATCCGGCTCCATGGACTTGTGCTCGTCCAGCTTTCCTAAATAGTCCTGAACCACTTCTTTCTCCACAGAGGGCTGGTCACCTCCTCCTCATGCTGTGCTGCCCAGTGCAGCAGTCTGGGAGCTGACCTTGTTCGGGAAGACAGAGGCAAAAAAATCATTGAGTACATTAGCTTTTTCCACATCCTCTGTCACTAGTTGCCTCCCTCATTCAGTAAGGGGCCCACACTTTCCCCTTGTTGCTAACATACCAGCCCCATCCCAGAGCCTGCACCCCCAGCCAGAGCCGTCACCCCCCTGCATCCCAACCCTGTGCCCCAGCCCAGAGCCCTCTCCTCCACCCCAAACCCCTTATCCCCAGTCCCACGCCAGATCCCTCACCCCCAGCTGGAGTCCCCCCCCCCCAGCGCAGAGCCCTCTCCCACACCCTGAACCCCTTATTTCTGGCCCTACCCAGAGCCTGAACCCCCAGCCCAGAGCCCTCTCCCGCACCTCAATCTGCTGCCCCAGCCCGGTGAGAGTGAGTGAGGGTAGGGGAGAGCAAACGATGGGGGGTAGGGGGAAATGGAGCAAGTGGGGGCAGGGCCTCAGAGAAGGGACAGGGCAGGGTGTTTGGTTTTGTGCAGTTAGAAAGCTGGCAACTCTAGTGCCATAGCATGAAGAGACTGAGGAAGGGGAAGGTATGGAGCACGCAGCCAGTCATCACAGAGAAAGTCCAGTCACTGTCTCTGGCTGGTTCCTCTTTGCAGCTTTCCTATCCCTGTGGACTTGGGAGAAATGCCACACCCCTCACACCAAGGTGACTCCTCAGATTTCCACTGCCAGTTCTAAAGCATGGGGGTGCTAAAACTTCTCAAAGAAAAGGTTGTAAGAATATTTTTATGTGGGCAAAATGTGTCTTTCCTAAGTTTGTTCTCAGAAACAGTTAAACTGTTTTAGCACAAAATTTCCTAAAAATTCAGCATTAGGCACACACCTGGTATGAAAAACTTCAGCCTGAACAATTGAGGTTTGTTAAATTTATAAGCTTTCAAAAATAGGGTCTTATAACAGGACGTGTCAGGCCATAATTATATTTGTCTCTACCTTCTACCTATAATGTTTCACTGGCAAAGTGTATCATGTCCCCATTCATTGTGGTTGTCAAAAATTCAACACTCAAACGTCAGGCTCTTTTAATTAAAACCTTGTTAAGGCTGCTCAGTTATGTGTACTACAAATGCATCCTTAATGAAGCCAGAAAATATCTGTTCTCTGTAATCCCCGAATCAAATTTTCAACCAACAGTCATTAATTTATCTTTATTATACAAACATGCACCACCCACAATACACATGCTTTCTCTTTCCTCAAAAAATAAAAATAAAAGCTGTAACTTTGTCCTTGTGGAGAGGCATACTTTTCAGACAAGGTAGATTGATTAAAATCACTAAACCTTGATTTAAATAATTGATTTTAATCATATTTTTTATTTTACTCTTTAGTTATTATCTTTGAGAGGTTCATTCTTGTTGGTTGTTATAACCATTAAAACGTTGATTTGCAACTAAATGTAGTTTTATTAAATTTGATACTTCTTTTTGCTAACCAGAGGATACCGTATCTCTACATCTAAACAATAATATAACTCAACGTTCATGTAGTCAGATTACTAATTTTTGTTTTTATGATGTTAGAAAATGATGAATTATGTATTATTAGATAGTTTTTTACTTGTGAATTGTCAAGCTGCAATTGGATGGAAATTGGAATTCAAACAAACACAAAAATGGCTTTGTAAAAAAAAAATTGTTAGTTACATAAAACTGCCTTCTATCTGCTGTATACATAAGGAAAAAAGTGTATCAAAGCATGTTTTGCATTTGAAATTAATGTATTAAACCAATGTACATTATGTCTTGACTTCTACTCAGATTATATTTTTATTTTCTTATAGCTTATTCCATCTTGCAAAACTGAAGACAAATTCCTGGCTAACAATGCCTGATAGTAAGTATTACAACCTTTAGTTACCTTGAGAAAGCATTTAAGGATATCATGTTGTGTATTAAATATTGCTTAATTGGAGTAGGGGGAACCCAAGTGAAATAAGGGAACTAATAATGCAGGTATTATCTTTTTAGTTTAAAATGGAATTTGATTTGCTCAAGACCATGTGATTGGCATACATTGATGTACCAATACATATCTGTTATTGAGAACGTTGTAAAAATGAAATCTCCTATATAAAGTTGGTGACTTCTTGTTAACTGCTCAGTGATCATAAAATCTTCAGAGTTGTAAAATTGTTCATAAAATTATGGTGAATTTAGTATGTGACTTAAAGTATATTATTTTGGAAAGTATGTGGTGAGGCAAAACAAAGTTACAAAAGAAGCCTGTGGTACTCCAGTGCAATCCTACCCACAAAGTATTTTAAAATAGTCAGTAATACTGTATAGTAAATAGAATTAATAGTTAACTTATAAAATGATAGGTCTAATATTTAACATATAAAAATAGAGCTAACATTTTGACAGAAGCATCTTTAAGACTCAAAAAGATCATGTATCTTGAGGAAGTAAAACCTCATGTATATAAAAGCTTCGGGCTGGGGAAGAAAATGAACCCACCACACAATTAATACCAACTAAATTAAGTAACTTATCTCCACCAAAAAAAAAAAAGAAAAAAAAAAAGAAAAAGTAGTTTTTATAATGAGTGAATTTCTTTCATATTGACTAAGTGAGAGTCTTCAACAACAAAAATGAGGATTGTTGGAAATACAGATATACTGTTTTGAATATGGATTTTACAAATGTCTGGATTGATCTAGAAACATTAACATATTTTGATTCAGGGATTTCTGAGATGACAAGTGACCTAAACCACAAATTATCTGCTATGTTAAGTGCTAAATCTGTTTGGGTATTTTGCTCTTTAGTTACTACTTGCTACTTACTGTAAAATATTTTTGAGGTATTTTGTTGTATTACAGTGTCACATCTTTTTTTGTAAATTGCTGTTCTATAGCTGAAGCTGCATTTGGATATTTGTTGCTGTTTGGGCCCTCATGATTATGAAATACCTTTCTATAAATATTTTTGCATTATTTTTTTTCTGCATCATGGAATAAAGAAATGGAACAATCTCCTTCATTTAAATATAGGGAGAGCTCTTGTAAAGAGAACATGTTATGTAGAATGCAGAGCAGGTGATGTATGTCAACAATGTTAATAGATTGCATGTTGCCAAAATGGATATTCAATTATAGTTGAATTCACTTTTGAGGTTGCTGGCATAGGGTGTTCTTATTTTTTTTTTAATAGAGAATGCTTCAGTGAAGATGTCAAGAGAAATAGCCTACTAGAAGAAATTTAAATTTAATTTTTTCTCTATCTTTATCAGAAATATTTCCCCCAAGTCTGGCAAACTGAGTGGTGGTCATGGCATAATAGAAATGCTATTTCTTTTTTGACACTTGGATTATTGAGTCAGAACACGAGGGTTGAGAGAGAGTGTGTGATTTGGGTTTTAGGAGAGAATGGGATGAGGTAGAGAGAAATTGGGAGTAGAGGAGGGTTTTATTTTATATTGAAGGGGAGTTAACAATTTAATTACTAAATTTTATTTTATATTAGGTTCGAAATAGTGAGCATTTGTACTGAATTCCTAAAAGTATATTTAAGAAAGTAGAATTGTTCAGCTAAATGGGTGTGTGGTTTGTAATGAACTGTTAAGATTAATAGCACTAATTCTCTTGATGGTCCTTTATGACTAAAACTGGAATGCATATGCTTGTCTGTGATTAGGTAGCTCTTCAGCATACCTTTCTTTTCTAGTAGTACATAGACAATAGAAACAAGACTTGGCCATTAAGATCAAAAAATGGGAAGGAAGCTCGTAGCTTCTTTAAGCAGTGCAAAAGAATGGTGATTCATGGGGAAGACAAGTGAGGAAGACAACCTGTATAGTGAATGTGTCAAAGTTGCTGATGTTGAATTTCGGCCTGCTCACTTTGAATAATAAATCAATAGATTAGACATATAGAGAATTGATCACACAAGAGGTATATGGGTGCTTAATCAAGAGCAAAGGTTTTTAAACTTCTAGGGCAGTACTTCTGAAAAGCGGTGAAACATCTTTCTGTATTTAAGCAGTGATGCTTGATGCTATATTTATAGCCCCTCAGATCTTTTTATAATTGTCAGGGATTTTTTTGACCAACTAAACTTATCCTTTCTACCCCCGCACCCATCCCCGGGGGAAAAAAAATCCTCTTCGGACCAGCCATATGTGTTTCATATCTGTCTTTATCAAATGGTTGCTTGGTGTAAATTAAGAGATTCTGACTTGTGGATGACTTTAGAGTTGCAGGGGTAGCTCTTGCACAGAACCAGACGGCAAAGAAATCTGGAGATAGGAGCAGTGGGATATTCAGAACTAATGTACAGGAAATAAATAGCAAAAACTAAAATTTGTACAATATGTAACCAAGTGATGTGGGCTGGGGAGAGAATGTAACCTGACAGCTACACCTGTAATATTAGTACATTTGAACAAGGAGCCAAGGTAAATATACTGTCTTAATTTTTTTATGTAATAAATTATTTCCAATTGGAAAGGAATGGGATCAGATTGTAAAGAATATAGGCTATTAGGTATGAACTGATGAGTTTGAAGATGGGTTTTTGCAAGCCTTTGAACAAGCTTGCTAAAGGTTGTTGTACTCACCTTTCCCTACCCTCTGACATAGGATAACACCAGTGCTCCTTAAAAAAAACACCTGACACCACCGTTTCACACTCTCCCACCCTTTAAGTTGTTTACTGGGGATGTGTCTTGATTCATCTTACTTTACATTTTGCATACTATATGATCATTCTTATGTGCTTGTAGTATTCGTTACCAGCTTATTGGGAGAGATAACTCAAGCTTTTTACTCTCTAAAGCTGAGTCCTCCCTGCATTACTAGCTTGAGCTTCAGCAGCACTCAGTCTCCAATCCATCCTTCCTGATGAGCTACCTGGAGCTTAAAGCTCCAGTTATCTCATGCTAGAAACTTCTGGGTGCAGTGCACTCAATATCCTGCGAGATTAATGCTGTGAAAAAAAACCCTCTGAGTTGGAACTTAGCTTCTTTGTTGGTGTTACACAGGATTCCTACTAACCAACTGTTATGAAGTAGTATGTTGCTATGAAATCTTAAATTATTTCCATCCTTCAGATGGCCATCTGTTAAAGCCTCCTCATACACATTCAGCTTCAATTCCGGCCCTACAGGTGCTTTGCTTTGACTAGCCTCGTACGGCTCAAAATAGAGAAGTCCCATAGGAGTCCCCCAAGAACAGAGCTCCACTACAGCCTACTTCTCTCAATGTTACAACTTTGTTCATACTGTCATACTCAGCTGCAAAACATTGACTTCAACCTCATAGTTGTTCATGTGCAAATAACACATTGCCACTAGACAGGTCTGTAGTCATCTATCTGAGGTTGAAATTCACATTGTGCATTTGAGTACATGTAATTGTGAGAAATTGGACTGATAATATGTTGGAGCATAGATTAATTTATTTGAGTGAGATTAAAACAGTTTTTAATTATTTAAATCAAGTGGGAAACCTTGATTTAAAAAATTGATTTTAATCTTGTTTTGTGTTTGTACTTTTTAGTTATTTTCCTAAAGAGAGGTTCATTCTCATGTTCATTTGTAACCAAATATAGTCCTCACACTAAATTTGGTACTACTTTTTGCTAACCAGGAGGATACACTATCTATGCACACTTATGCAAGTAATTGTATAGTGTGAACATTCAGATGCTTAATTTTTACATGTTTATTATGTTTAAAATGGTGAATGACTGCTTTATTTACTAGACAATTTTTTACTCTGGACTTGTCAAGCTGCATTTGCATGGTAATTGGAATTCAATTAAAAGTACAAAAACAACATTTTAAAATTCTTAGATAAAGAAAGCTACCTTATGTGCTGTATACAGGGATCTAAGGCATCAGGGTTGCGCGCGGCGCGGCGCCGCCGCCTTGCCCCCTCCCGGTCCCGGTCTTCTTCCCCTTCTTCCGTTTGACCCCGCCGCAGGCATGCGGTGGGAGGCTCAACGAAGCCGGGGGGAGGGGCCGCCCCGTCGCGTGCCTGGCTGGGTCCCAGTCGAGAGAGCCGCCGCCGCGCCCGGAAAGGGGCCGCGCGCCTGCTTGGCGCGCTGGGGTCTAGAGCCGCCCCTGGCTGTATACATAAACATTTTTCTTAATAAAACATGTTTTGCATTTAAAACTT
This sequence comes from Mauremys reevesii, assembly GCF_016161935.1. Classification (NCBI taxonomy): domain Eukaryota; kingdom Metazoa; phylum Chordata; order Testudines; family Geoemydidae; genus Mauremys; species Mauremys reevesii. The sequence continues at coordinate 270,850,355 of NC_052624.1, forward strand.
TGATTTATTAAGCAAAGGAAGTAGTATCTGTAGTTAGTGAATTGATGGATTGTTTCTGGTCACCATGGACCAGATTTTTGCAGATATTTAGGTGCCTTAAAATGCAGATAGCTGCCTAATGGGATTTTCAAGATTTCTTAAGCAGGGTAGATACCTAACTCCCATTGAAACAAAATAAATTGACATTCAGTGGGAGTTAGGCATCTAGCCTGCTTAGGTGCCTCGTGGGATTTCCTAAAGCATCAATCACACATGTAAAATGCCATTGAACATCTGGCCCCATGTCCTTCAGATTGTTAGGGTTAGTAGATCTCATCGTTTCCCACCTGTTTTCATTCATAGATTGGAATAAGAAAACAAACTTTCCTGCTTTTTCAATTCCCAGTTGCTTTTTTAACTTTGAATGAGCTAATCCAAATGAAGAGAAGAGCCTTTCTGCACCTGCTGGGTAAACCATTGCCAAAAGTAATTTAATGGAAGAGCTTTTCTGCCCAACAGAAATTGAAAGCCCTTAAATTTGGGGATAAAATTGCTCCATTGTAAAGACTGAAAACAATATAGATGCTTGCTTAATACAGTATATGATGTGATATATTTATAAAGTTTGAGTGGACCTCATAAATTAGAGATGTTTTCTTCTTGATGCTTTTTTAGTTATATAAAGAAATGTCCATAATTCATTCAGATTTTAGGTTGAGCTCATCGATGCAGCATATTTATATTTATTTAAATTGTAATAGATTATAAATTTAGGTCTTAACAAACTTTAAATTTACTTTTAAGCACAATTTTAAAAAAATTACATAAAAATCTGATATTTGTGATTTAAATACAAAATATCAGTTTATCCATCCTGGTTGGAGTGAGAAGTGTGTTCATTGTGGAGCTGAGGAATCTGAGCTGTGTGCTTGGGTGGCCAGGCATATGACTTGAGATTGATGTAGATGTGAATGTTGTCTTAACTGGTGACTTTCTAGGTTTTTAGTGATTCAATTGATTGGAATACAATTAAGCAATATTAACTGTAAATTCATACCTTTTTGTGAGGGAATGTTTATAATGCCTTTTGTGGTTAACTAGTAAGAATTCTCAACAATGATTGGCAGGCCCATTGTGTGTCACTGGAGTATGCAAGGTAATAAGCAAGCATAAAGAAAACCAAGATAATGCATAAAATGTCAGTCATTTCATTTTTACAAATGTAGCTGGCTATAGTATTAATTAGAATAATAATTACAGTAGTGGTGTTTTAATAATAGGAAACAGTACTATAATGTTCTGTTTAAATTGTTTAGTTGGAAAGAGACCACTCATCATTAGAATTATCAAGTATAGTATTCATTATGTGAGAATTAGCAAGGCTTAATGTAGAACAAGCCCAACTTTAGAATACTCAGATTGTTTGTTTACTCATTGTTACAGAAGTATTCCAAAGCCTTTGGATTAGTTTTCCTCAATTATTTCTATTTTAGAATTTCATTCCTACTTCTCAAATCTGATGTCTGTTTCTGCCATTCTGTAATGACTACTTTTTATCTTCAGCCAAAGGATATGCTGAAGTTTTGGTTTTTTTTTTAGTTTGTGTAAAGTGATGTCTGTTTTATAGCAAGTGGATTGAATGGAATGAAGGAGTTCTCTTCCTTGAGATTACAAATTACACTTGTTTAAAAAATAGTATTGTATGCTGTCCAGGATTTATGTCTGTTTTCACTTGGGTCTTCCAATCATTCCAAACTCCAAGTAAATAGTTAGAGATTACAGGGGAGAGATTGTTTTCAAAGTCTGTTACAGACTACCGAGTCAATACCTATTGCACCAGATGCTGAAAACTTCAAATACTGTACAAACTCTTGTCTTTCCTCTGTTCTCCTTAATATTCTGTTTTTTATTTATGGCAAAACTTTTCAGCCTAATATTGTTTTGAGTGTTAAAAAATATTATGGTAAGTTATGACCAACTGAACAATGAGTTTACCAACTTTCTTTTAATATTACTAGCAGAAATTGTACAGAATACATTGCTATCACAGATTTTTAAAGTTGCCTTCATGTTGTCAAAATTGCCTTTATAGTTCAGTGCCACTTTTTTTCCCCCCACTTGGGAGTGTATGTGGGGGAAATAGTTCCATGAAGGTGTTGAAACATCAGGAAATATGAGATTATATACATTTTTTTAAAGAAATGGTTTATCCTTAATATTTTAACTTATAACTGTATTCTTAGTTTTTACATGATATATGGAAGTACAAAGTATGACATGAATCCCACATTCTGTCTTGCTACAAAGATGCTAAATTTACTGGCAGAGTTACTTGAGAAGATTAGTGGTCATTTCTAAAAAATCTTTTGTATTTCAAAGGGTTGTTTGTGGGTACAATAGGGACGCAGTCAAGTCTACAAGTAGTAATAAATATCTATGCCAGTTAGCATGTAAGTGGGACACAACTAAATTTGATTTGTATTTAAATGTCTGCAAAACTGCAGTGGAAATAAAATATTTCAGTGGGCTTATTTGTAATTTGTGGTCCTGGGAATTCTACTGTGGCAGATTTTGTCCAAGAATGATGGATAGTATTGCATCTACTAGAATATTTTTGCTCAATTTGGGCTTGTTTATAACTGTATTTCTCCACATTGTAAAAGAGAACTAATAGTTTGTAATTCTTTAAGAAGCAAGGGAAATAGAATATTTTGGAAAGAGTAGAAGATAGACATTTCCTTGAAAGAGCCAACAAGAATATTAGATTTGAAAAACTTCCATTCACATTAATTTATTATGATTTTAAACTCCTATTGAACTCAGTATGGACAAAGAGGAAATATCTGATACTGAGCGGGAACCCAGTTTGATTGTATTTGCTTTGACTTTGCAATCACATTAGTCCATAAGTAAATGAAAGCAGCATTCCCAGTAAAAAAGGAACTAAGTTTTTTTTAAAAAACATTTCTCCTATGAAATATACTTATAAGTGACCACCGTAATAGACGATGTTTTCCTATAACCTTATATATTTTTAAAAGTTTGTCATTTTGTATTCTGTGTTGTATTGTTGAAACCCTCACTGTATCTTGCATAGCCAAGATAAAGACCTAAATACAGTACTTGGTAACAGTGTTTAACAAAAAAGAAAGATGTTGTAGAAGGAGAGGGTTGTGTTGGAGAGAGAAGGCTGTGCAGCAGTCAGGATTCTGGGATGGTGACGGAATCAGTGTTTGTAAGTTCCATGGAAAGCCTTTCAACTTCATTCCACTGGATGATGAGGCAGGAACAGGAAAAGAAGGTCTGCTTGGACCTAATTTTAAAGCCCAACCCAAGCTCAAGAGTGAGTCATTTTCATATCTGACCCAAACCTGAAGCTTGTAGGTGGGTTGCAAGGGTCTAGCCTCTGGCCAGGATTCTTTTCTTTGCCTCTCACTCCAGACTCCCTATTTGCATAAAGCCCATCTGTCTATTACAGCCTCCTTCCCCATGCACATACCTTCCTTACCCTAGGCCCAACACCCCATTGTTTCCCCGTTCCCTTGCATTCCCATTCTTTCTGTCTCTGAACTTCTTCCTCGTTGCCTTCAACAACAGAAAGCAGCACCGTGGGGAGAACTGGAGCTCAGTTTCTCTGCACTCTTGCCTCAGCTACTCCAGTGCACAGTGAAGCCTAGGCAGCCATGCCTTGATGCCCAAGGTAGTATGTAGCCACAGAAACTTTAAGGAGCAGTGACAATTGGGGCCAAAATTATTTATTAAGGAGAATTCTTGAGTCCAGTCTTCACTCATCAGGCCAATAGAATGGTAGCATGTCAGTTAGCTGCAGAGGAAGGGTGGTGATTGGTTGTTGTTTCTGAAGGCAAGTTCCCCAGTTATGAGTGTCCTCACCTGGCCTCCTCTATAGTCTAAGTACAAAATTCAATTCAGCCATAACTATGGAGTTGCGACCCGTGCTTCAGTTGCCAGATAAGCTATGAACCCGTTTTTCATTTTGCATATTGTATTGATGAATATGCTGATCAGATAGTAAATAAAAGTCATTCAGTAAGAGTTCCTTTGAAATAAAAATTAGAGTTACTCAGTGGAAAAAATATATTAATACAAGGGTTTTGTTCAAAGTGCGTATACATCTCACTTGTGTAGAGAATCTTCAGATTAATTACTTGTGTAAAATTGTGCTTCATATGAAGTATTTAATGGAGTAGTACTAAAACACTGCAGAACAAAACTTCCCTGATTGTGGATACTAGAAAAGGAATCTTCACATAGATTGTAATTTTCCATGAAATAGTTGACAAAGAAGGATTTAATCTGATTTACATTAATATTTTCTTGAAATACACTTTTTTACCCATCTACTTGTACAAACCTTTTTATTGATTTTGGTTTCATAGAATCATAGAATATCAGGGTTGGAAGATCATCTAGTCCAACCCCCTGCTTAAAGCAGGACCAATCCCCAGACAGATTTTTTGCCCCAAATGGCCCCCTCAAGGATTGAACTCTCAACTCTGTGTTTAGCAGGCCAATGCTCAAACCACTGAGCTATTCCTATTCCTAACAACTAACTCTGTTGTTCAAGTTTTCCTCTTGCTTATGCAATTACAGTGCAGGGTTCAATATACAAAATGACAAAATAATTGAATATACAAGGCTTTAGGAGAACATTGACTACAGTGGCGGCTTTATTTTCAAATCTCCTGGATAAAAGTATTTCATTGCAAGTATTGAAAGGACACTTTGCTTTATATCTGTGTACACATAAAAACATTAAACAATTTTAATAAAGTTGTATAATTAAGTCCACTAGATAATAATTAAACAATCTGCAAAGTACAAAATAACTAACAGATTACAACTGTCCAACTAGGACTCTGTCCAGAAAATTGTACCTTTTAGTAGGTTATACAAGTACATATTCAAAATATGTCTTGGCAGACCTTTGATAGGCAGAGAATATATTATGCCTATGAAGACTTTCATTTTGTCACATGGATTTTGCAGTTCCTAATTAGCTATTGATGATTCTCTAATGTTCTACATTAGGAAAAAGGCTGTGCAAATTAGAAGCAATGGAAACTTCTGTATCTAAAATTAGCTGTGCAATGCTATCTGATTAATGCTATCTCCAATTTTTTTGCATTTTCAGTATTTCATGTAATTAGTACCCTTATGTATTTTCATTACCTACTAAAAAGTTATGTATGTCTCTGATAGACAGGGTTTTTCTTCATTTTCTAAGCTATTGGCTAAAAACATACTGAAATTCAAAATCAAAATTTTGCAGAGAATATTTTATAAAAGTGTTGCTAAATTTTATTAATTTACCTGTTTGTTAAAACCTATTATTGTTCTTTACAGAAATTACTTTGCAACTGGTTTTCGTATCAGTCGTTGATTGATCTTCATGTCCAGCATTATTTGATAACTGATTTCTGAATCATGGGACGGACGGGTAAGGCTCATGCTGATTATACTTGCTAGTGTTCTGATTTTTGTTGCATAAAAATAGAAAGATAAATTAGTTTAATCTTTGTTTGCCATGTGACTATATGCATGTTATAGTATCAAAAGAGTGAACTGGCCTGAGATGACTTATAGCAATTAATGATTGATGCACTGAAAACTTTTTGGCCTGTCTGACAAATGGCCTCTGGGTTTTCTTTTTGCCTTCTGGAAGGGACCAGGGATTACTTTGTGAATGATCAGGGATAGAAATTAATTGGGTGCCTCAGTTCCAGCTTTCAAATGGCGTAATCTCATTTCTAGGAGTTAATGAGACTATGTGCTGCTAAACTCGTGCTGGAATTGAAGGAAGCTGGTAATTGGAAAAACTAGATCTTAAAGCAAGGATAAGATCATCAAATTTTGCATCCGACGAAGTGGGTATTCACCCATGAAAGCTCATGCTGCAAAACGTCTGTTAGTCTATAAGGTGCCACAGGATTCTTTGCTGCTTTTACAGATCCAGACTAACACGGCTACCCCTCTGATATCAAATTTAATAACTCCTCTGGGAGATACAGCCAAAACTCACATCAGTTGGTGGAAGAGTGAAGGGTCTTCGAGGTCTTTGGCAATGGGCAAACAGAGTATGTTAGCTCTGTTCCACTGGCTTGTATGAAAGTGTGGTGTAGTTATGGCATTACCCCCTCCATGTGTTCATTGTGTTTCTCAGCTGTAGATGCTCTTGGTCATGTGCACCAGGAGCACATTGAGATTCTGGCTGATCCCTCTGTGGGTGTCCTTAGGGGGCAGAGGGCTTTTTTCACTTATTCCAGATTATGGGTAAAATGGTAACAGTACCTTTTCTTAAGGTTGCCTCACATTTTCCTTTAGAAGACCCTGTTTTCTGCGTCTTAAAACTTTTGAATTCTTTAACTGTTCGGGTTCAAATTTTCCAAGCTGGTTGCAAGTTTCAACAAAACCAATGTAAGCATTTCCCAGAATGATTTTTGAGGAAAAATGCATTGTTTTACCCACGCTAAATTCTCTTAGCCATTTCATTGAGAAGTGCCTCTGTGTTTTGGATGAGGAACTCACAATTTGGCAAGGGAGTCACCTTGTTTTTTCCATCCTGTTGAAAATATACCCAAATTTGAATGTGAAAATATACCCAAATTTGAATTTGAAAATATACCCAAATTTGGCTGAGTTATAAGCTGCTTTTATAAATAAATAAATCAGTTTGTACATGTTCAGTTGAGGTTTGTTAGAGACCATCAGCTAAAGTTTCAAAAGATTCCATCTGCACTGAGCGTGCTCTGTCCCTATGTGCTGACCAGACATGTATCATTCTTCAGAGTGACTGAAAATGCTTCATCCCCAGGCTGCAGGGGCTGAGCAGGACTTCCACTGCAGTTGTTCTTCCCAGTACCTGGGGGCTGATATGGTATGTGGCAATGGAATGAACAGAAAGGAGACTAGTCTTTTGCTCACAGTACTCTGGTGCCCAGCAGCATGGAGGAGGCTGTGCCTGACTGAATGTGAGGTTTTTGGTTAAAGTCAAGTTGGTTTAGCACATCATAAGTGTAGCTTTCAAGTATGATCCTACCTTCGGATAAAATAAAAATGATAAGAGAGTGACTGAAGCTGTGCCACCTTAAAAAATTATGCAGTATCATACAGACATTTCCTGCTGAAGAAAATTTCATGTGAAAAGGTAACTAGTGGCTTGCTGGGAGTATAGGAAATCATAAATAAACCACAAAGAATATATTTGAAAGATGGAAAACCATTTAAAATCCAAACTAGCCTCCAACTGTGATATCTGAAGAGCATGTCCCAATTAAAATTCTTCATTAATGGAATATTACTTTATTTTGTCAGCCTGTTGCAAATGTTTTGTAGCTACTGCAATATTTTTCATTTAAAAAAGGCAACACTTTCATAAGATACAGTAAATCAGTACCTGATTAAACTACTAATAAATCGTATTAAAACTGATTTATAATGAGAAAATTGAAAAATATTTAGAGTGGAGATTGTCTTGCTGTCACCTTATGAGTGTCCTATGCTTTGAAAATAAACATAACTCCAGAACATTAAATCTATAGACAGTACACTGTAGTGCCCATAACTACTGCTTTCATAAAGATTGCAGCAAAGAGTCCTGTGGCACTTTATAGACTAACAGACGTATTGGAGCATGAGCTTTCGTGGGTGAATACCCACTTTGTCGGATTAACACTTCAATATTTGTTAGTCTTTAAACACTTAGAAATTATCTAAATTTACAGTAAATGTTGAATATTTGATGTTCTGGAAACAGTCTGAGCCCTAACTGATTTCCCATACTCTTTTTACAATCTTCCCATTTAAATCCACTTGATTGTTCCACATGATAATCAAGAGCCTGCACTATTTGTTTAGAGCTGACCCCTGAAGAAGGAAAAACCTGATCTTTGCTCCCTGGACCTCAGATGTGGCTGCCACTTTGCAGAACACCAAATGCAAGAAAAAAAAATTTAGCTTGTGGTGTCATGAAGATGAGGTACTGCTATAGCACTGGTCTAGGACTCGGGAGATCAAGGTTCTCAGTTCAGCCACCAGAATAACGTAGCTGGAGTTGACGTAGCATAGGTCATCTTACTGCAATGTCTACACCGTACTGGGTTGACAGGAGAAACTCTCCCATCGACTTACCTTACGCTTCTCGTTCCGTTGGAGTACTGAAGTCGATGGGAGAGCAATCTGCGGTCGATTTAGTAGGTCTTCAGTAGACCTGCTAAATTGACCCTAGTGCATTGATTGCCACAACATTATACAAATTTGAATAATTATACAGGCCTAACTTTGGCAATCTGGAACAAAGTATTTAAAGGCTCACAACACCCTTATGAGCAGGGCCGGCTCTAACTTTTTTGCCGCCCCAAGCAAAAAAAAAAAGAGCGCTGCCCCGCCGTAACCCCCCTCCTGAGTGCCGTGCCGCCCAAGCCCCCTGCCCCTCCTGAGCGCTGCGCCGCCCAAGCCCCCCGCCCTCCTCCGAGCGCCATGCTGCTGAAGGCCCGCCCCCGAGCACCGCCCGCCCGAAGCACAAACAAACAAACAAAAAAAACACTCCAGTGTCGCTCCGCCCCAAGGTGCCACCCCAAGCATATGCTTGGTCGGCTGGTGCGTGGAGCTGGCCCTACTTATATGAGAGCATGTCTCCAGCTGGATAGGGAAATGAGGTACAGAAAGGCTGTTGCTTGTCAAGGCTGCACAGTGAGTCTTGCTGGAAATAAAACCCAGAACTCCTGATTGCAAATCCCATGCGATAAACACTAGACCGTGCACCCTTATTTATATAGTACCAAAGGTTAACTTTCATTTTCAAAGCATTTTACAAAAATTAAGCAATCCTTTGAACAACACAAAATTTCCATCCCTGATTATGGCCAAATTCTGTGAAACATTGCTTTTTTTAATGTAGTGTTGCAATTCGGATTTTGTGTGTGTATTGAGTGTAATATAAAAGTATATTGAGAAGAGAATGGCTAAAACCCAGAAAAGGAATACTTGTTTATAATCAGGAAACAAAGACTGTGTTCAGTGACAGTTAAGGTTGCATTAGGACACACCTAGGCACTCAAAACTTAAAAGTAGGGAAATAAGATAAGGGGAAAAGTTCCTGCTTCTTTCCACCTTATTACTTACAATGTTGTTAGTATCTAGAACTCCATATGGTTTTCACTTCTGTGTCCAACAGATACCAAAAAGAATATATACCCAACTTCATCAAATTTGCACTCTAAAGTGAAAACTTAACAGTAACATCAGCAGTGTGAAAGCAAAAGAAGTTCCAAAAGCATGTGACAGACGTGTCAAACTGTTGATGCAAGAGACTGAGGTCACTGAGTTTTGCATGGCAGAGTGAACTGAATAAAGTTGGGTTGTGTACTGCTGTCTAATATGGGTTGGAGATGGAAGTGAATGCCTTTTGGAGGAAGTTTTAACAGCATTGTACACAATATAAAGATGGTCAGGAATGCTGGAAACTTTTGTTAACTTGAAAGCATAAAGTATGAACAGACAAGGGTTTGAGTGGGTAGGATGGATTTTGGTGCAACCTGAATTGTCACTAATCTTTATTCTTGTTTAATTTTTCACACAGTAGCAACTTGGGGGCCAGCTGAGGGTTAAAGCCACATAGTGTTAGGCGCTGTGTAGAAACGTAGTAAAAAGACTGCTGTCCAAAGAGAACTCATTGTCAATGGCTGCAAGCAAAATTGGGGCTTGAATTTGACAATACAGCAGGTGACTGAAACAGGCAAATGGGGAGTGAAGAGAAGGGTGGGAATATGAGCTAAGAATAAAACCAGAATTTTATGCATAATAAGCAGTACTATTATGATATATATTTAATTATTGACCCAGTCCTGTTCTCTCTCATGTTGTGTTGCTACTGACTTCACTGGGGGTAGGACCGGGTGCTGTGTGTACATTGGCATGTCCTGCAATACCTTAGTTGCAGCTTAGAAAGAACTACTGAACAGAGATGATATAGCAGCCTTAATCCTGCCCTTTTGGGGTTGCCAGTCATCAGTCAGTCTCTAACGATCCCTCTTTACATACCCCTTTACCAAACTACACTTTCCCAATATGTTACTATATATATATCAAACATCCCCCTAGTGGCTGGGGATAGGGAAAGGAATCCGGTAAACAGGTTGTGCAAAAAGGGGGCAGAGTTAAGGTTGCAATGTATGTTCTGTGATATACAGTTGTTGTAATGGTAAAGATGTGTGCTTGTGAGTGGAGGAGTACAGGGTATGTATTGACAGGTGGCTTAACTTTTTTCATTTTCCTTTTGTAGATTTGTAGTCACCTTAACTGATTCAGTTTTTTTGCTTATTAATATGACATATTAGTCCTGCAGTGCTTACAGTCTGTGTATAAAGTTTGTCGCATGAGAGTCCCAACAAAATAATTGAACCTTAATATTTAAAAACTAGGTAGATTTTTGTCATTAGTTCTTGAAGTTGTTTTATGAGCACATATAGTGAAAGATTACTTTGTGTGAAAACTAGACACAGTTCTTTTGACATGAAAGCTAAAGGAGGAAGAAGCATGGAGACAGAAACTTTTGTTGTCATCCTCTGCCGGGGAAAGTTTTAAAGTGAAAATTCCTGGATAGGGGAAAGATTTTGAATCTCCTCAGGCCATGTCTATACTAGCTAGCTTATAGCAGCACTGATGCAGCTGCGCCGCTGTAAAATGGCTCGTGTAGCTGCTGTATGCTGACAGGAGAGAGCTCTCCCATTGACATGATAAAGCCACCTACACGAGTGACGGTAGCTATGTAGGTGGGAGAAGCTCTCCTGCCGACATAGTGTTGTGCGTGCCACCACTTATGCTGGCAAAATTTATGTTGCTCTGGGGGCATGTGTGATTTTTTTTTTTTTCCCCCACATCTCTGAGCAAAGTAAGTATTGCCAACATAAGTGGTAGTGTAGATATGGCCTAAGTCAGTTATCACTTTTTACCAGCATTATAGACTAAGTTACTAAAGTCCTCAAATCATGGTTTAAAGACTTAAAGTTATGTAGAATTCACCATTTACACTAGTTGAAACATGGAAGTGTCCTGTGTCCCATGCTGCAGAGGAAGGCAAAAAACTCCCAGGGTCTCTCCCTCAGGTCAAATTGGCAGAATTCCTTCCCAACCCCAAATATGGTGATCAGTTAGATCCTGAGCATGTGGGCAAGACGTGCCCGACAGAAACCTGGGAAAGAATTCTCTGTAATAACTCAGAGCCCTCCTCATCTAACTAGTCTGTCTGAATAATTTAGCTATGTAGTGAATGTGTGTATGTGTGCTTTTAGGCCCTGATCCAGCGAATTGTTTAAGCACATGCTGAATATTGAGTGCTTTGCTGGATTGGGGCTTGCGTGAGGGTGGGATTTGCAAGTCCTTATTAATTTAGACTGCACAGTTTACTCCTTTTTAAAAAAAAATTAATAATCTGTCTTGTCCATTTGACTTTTTTAAAAAACAGTTTAAATAATGTCTTAATTTATCTATAGAAGAAAAAGTATTCTTAAAACATTAATTCCAAAACTAGTTAAGATTGCTGTATAATAGCATAGTTTACCAATCACTTTAGAAAACCAAAGCACTCGAAAGTAAAAATTGTAGGTAGACCTCAAATCTTGCATTATGTATGAAAACACATTATAATCAAGTGTAAAGAACTTCATATTTCATCCCAGCATAAATACTGATTAAAAGATCAGTTCTCAAAATGTAATTGTAAATCAGACTAAAAATGTATTCCTGTACATTGTCATAGATTGAACAGCCTCAAATGTAAGTTAATTCATATATTTTCCCTCATAAATTGATACTTTTCCTCCTAAAACATTATTAAAATTTTCACCTTGCTGATGTCAGCTTGTTCTATGAAGGTAATTGTTAATGCTAACAGGCATTCTTTGTCACCCAATTAAATTAATAGGCAGCAGGTTTAATACAAACAAGACAGAGTATTTTTTTTATCCACACAACACACAATTAACTTGTGGAACTCATTTCCATGGGGTATTGTGATGACCAGAAGTATAACTGGATACAATTTAGATAAGAACTAGATAAGTTCAAGGAGGATAGGTCCATCAATGGCTACTAGCCAAGATGGTCGGGGGTACAGCGCAATGCTTGGGGACTGCCACTGACTGCTAGTAGCTGGGGAGGGGAGAAGGAGTGGATCACTCAAACTGCCCTGTTCTGTACACTCACACTTAAGTGCCAGTACTGGCCACTGTTGGAGACAGGCTGCTGGGCTAGATGGACCATTGATGTGACCAGTATGGTAGTTTTTATGTAAATCATCACCATATACTCATCTGTTAGTGATGAAAAAATGGTTCCTTTGTATCTTTAGCTATGTAGTAACTGTGTCAAATATTGTATACAATTAGAAAAGGTTTGCATGGATATTCTTTGAAACTTGAAAGTAAAAGTTTAGGCCAAGGTCTTCAAAAGTGACTAGTGGTTTGTGCCTCAATTTTTTGGGTGCTCCAATTGAGACACACTAAGGTCCAAATTCATCAAGTCACTTATGTCCCTCTCTTTTTCCTTAATTACATCCCTAACTTCAAGCATAAACTACTCAGATACTTAAACATATGCCTAACTTTAAGCATCTTGCTGAACTGCGATCTTAATTTGTCTCAAGCTAGGTGCCAAAATCATTAGTTATTTTTGAAAATCTTGACCCTAGCGTTTATTTTATTAATGTCAAGCAGAGATGGATCTAGTCTCTTATTAGGTTTCCTCTACTGATTTTGGAAAGTATAAAGTGTATGGGGAGCAAGCTGCTTGTATGTGGGGAAAATTAATATGTGAAAAATTAATAATATGAAATGAGTAAATGTTTGTTGCTGAGACTGCACTTAAGCATTTGAATGCTACAGATACACTTCTGGTTTTCTGACACAGCTATACCTAGATTGTTCCCTAACCAAAACAGTGTTCCAATATACAAAATAGACTGGAAGTTAACTGATTCATAAAAAGATAAACCTTTAAAATGTTTAGTTTCCAGAGAAACTTTTAGATTTAGCCAGGTTGTGAAACACAGGTAAGATCTTGGTTAGAAAACATGGATAAGATCTCGTCTACTGTTGACATTTTTGTAACAAGGAATAACCATGTTGTAACCAGGTTTTCTTGTATGGCTGTATCTCAAGTGCAAGTCTGGTCTAAGGCCCCTTGTACACCCGAACAGTTTTACCAGGTTTTTAACTTGTTAGTGACATTAGTTGCTTCCAAATGCGGTGTTTTCCTATTATATTTGTTGAACAGTAGCTCTGGATGTTAATGTTTCCCATCCAGTAGTATAGGCTCTCACAAAGTTGTCCTGTAATCAGGTCAGATCTGTTTAGAGGATGCCATCTGCACAGCACCTCATGTCTGTATCACCAGACTGAGTGGTCCTCTCTCCTCCTAGCTCTGTGTCCCATACATCCCAAGGGTACGTTGCCTCACATGTTATTGGTATTGCTCTATATGTATGCTGACTTTGCAGAATGCACTGGTAAAAACCGTGAAGTCAGTGTTGGTGGTCGGTGTGTATATATAAACAAGTTTGACACTTGGTTTTGATGTGGAAAAAGCTGCTGGATGGATGTAGCTCAACCATTTTTATTGCAACTGCATCAGATGAATGTGTAGCCTGGCTAGTTTAATATTTGTAGTGTAGAGATAGCTTTAGTAAAAGAGGCGATATGTGTGATATGGTACAAGATTGCGGGATGGGGAGTGTATCAGAGGGTAGAAAATTAAAGCTGCTTGTAACGTCAGCCTATTAGGGATTTAGGAGCAAGCATTCTGAGTCTTTCATTGGGTGTAATTGCCCCAAAATGTTGCATTACACTCAGCGTAATAGTAGGCAACCTTCAGTCTTGAGAGACCATGGTACTCAAGAGAGTATTACTCTCTCAGAACTAAATATAATCCGATTTTCCTGACATGAGTTATGAAAAAGCCATCTTAAAGTTGGGGCCCCTGTCATTACTATTTATAGTGTGATAGTGCTTTCTATATTAAGTGAACAAGGGTAAGAAAAACATACAACTTCTTTTTATTGGCGTTAAGGAGGCTGTGATGGAAAATCTAATTTTGGACCAATCAGTCTTGGAGGTGTACATCTTAAAGCAATACTGTGTATCCTACTCCAGTTTGGTTATTGCTTGCCTAGCTTACTTTAATAAAGCAAGGTCAGAGACACTAACTTCTGTCAACAACTTGTCTTTGTGAAACAATAACTTTCTGAATTTCTTACTTGTGGTTTGTGAAAGGAGTAGCGTTTGGGACTGATAAGACTAAGATGATAAAATAATGTATGTTGTATCTTTGTATTAATCCCCATATCTTTATCCCAGAGATGATGATCATGAGTTTTATGGCAGGTGACAAATGCATTGGCAAGTACTACCCACGTTTTTAAAAGCTCAGAAGATGCACCTTTAGAAAGCTTTTACTGTTTTACTGAGACTTGGAGGCTTTACTTCACAAGGGTGGCACTGTGTATGTGCTGAGCAGTTACTTTTATTTTTTTGATTGAAAAACATAAGACTGGCCCTACTGGGTCAGACCAAAGGTCCATCTAGCCCAATATCCTGTCTTCTGACTAGCCAGTCCCAGGTGCCCTAGAGGGAATGAATAGAACAGATAATCATCAAGTGATCCATCCCCTGTTGCTCATTTCCCAGCTTCTGGCAAACAGGCTAGGGACACCATTCCTGCCCATCCTGGCTAATAGCCATTGATGGTCCTATCTCCATGAATTTATCGAGTGGTTTTTTTTTTTAAACCTGTTATGGTTTTGGCCTTCACAACATCCTTTGGCAAGGAGTTCCACAGGTTGACTGTACATTGTGTGAAGAAATACTTCCTTTCATTTGTTTTAAACCTGCTTCCTATTAATTTCATTTGGTGACCCCTAGTTCTTGTGTTATGAGAAGTAGTAAACAGCACTTCCTTATCTACTTTCTCTATAGTAATCATCATTTTATAGACCTAAATCATATTTCCCTTTAGTCATCTCTTTTCGAAGCTGAAAAGTCCCAGTCTTATTAATCTCTCCTCATACGGAAGCCGTTCCATACCCCTAATCATTCTTGTTGCCCTTTTCTGAACCTTTTCCAATTCCAATATACCTTTTTTGAGATGGGGCGGCCACATCTGCACACAGTATTCAAGATGAGGATGTGCCATGGATTTATATAGAGGCAACATGATATTTTCTGGCCTATTATCTATCCCTTTCTTAATTATTCCCAGCATTCTGTTTGTTCCCAACATTAAAGATTTTCAGTGTAGACCATTTTTCTTTGCTACAAATTATTCACTTTTATGTTTGACTTAGACCTACATCATTATTCATTTTAAAACTTTATCAGATGACAGCATGATGGCAGAAATTGTCTATTCTAGAATTCTGGTGGGAAGTAAGATGCGATTTATACATGCCCAACGTTGAACAGTATCTGTCAGAAAGGCAGGCTATGATAGTGACAGGGAATATGGAGATTTCAGTGATAGATGTTGATTTCCTGCAAGCCAAATTCAAATAGCAGACTTCCCCTGCCTCTGATGATAAATTGAATCAGGGTGATCAAAATTAAGATAAAAATGTTTGTTATTTTGGAGACCTGTGTTTCCCTAGGTGCTGGAATACTGTGAATATGATAGCAGTATAAAAAACTAGGTTTTACCCACCTGAAACTGCTGAAAATTTCTCTTGGTTTAATTGTGTGTATATATATTTACCTGGAAAAAAAATCTCATTGTAGTTGATCTTTGCAGACATTTGAGAGTTCGGTGAATAATATTGCTTGATTCTTTACCGTTCATTTTTATATACCGAATAATTTTTGCTATTGACTGAATTAAAAAAACGTGTCCATCTAATGTTTGGAACAATCATTTAAAAATTTCTTTTTAAGCTGTTAAATAAGAGTGAGAGGGGGGTTGAATGCCAGAGGAATTGTGGTTTTGAAGAGCAAAACAAAAGTGTGGCCAGAAAGCCCGGAAACCCAAGAGCTTGAAAGATTGGGTAATGAATGTGTGTAGTGAAGTGTATTTTTGTGGAGATGCTGTGAAGTCACAAATGGAAAGCGTTAGCCACCTGATCTGTGTTAGTCAGAAGTTTGGAACTGAGAGCATACATCACAGGAGTATTAAACATTGAATAGATCAAGACTTGCAGAGTAATAAAATTGTACCCAGCAGTACCACACAATTGTTAAATTCTGTAAATTCCCAAGGAGGCACCATAAAATAATTACAGAGCTCTGCTTTATTTTCTTTCTCTCTTTAAAAAGTGTCACTAAAACCTATGAAGTAGTGAAATACAAGCTAATTAAGGAAACCTTTCTTCAGTCAACTAGATATTTTTAAAATCTCCAAACTAATAAGACCTCATTTTCTCAATAATTCCATCTTTGTGGGACCCACACTTCATCTCGGATCCTTAGTGTGAGGTTAATGGAACTCCCTAGTTGTGAGGGTTTTGATTCTTGAGGGCAGAAGAGGTGTGGTGAACAAGCCATGCCCCTACTGGTCATTACATGTCATACTGTGCAGAGAATAAATACTGCCTTTCAAATGTTCTAGTGAGTTCCTTCTTGACTTTGGTCAGTGAGTGGCCTGCCTTATTGGCCATAGCTCCAGCTTTTGTTTAGATCCAAACAGTTCCTCATTGGGTATCTTCCAGTCAGGTGTGGTATGATTGTTGAAACCTTTCACTTGAGTGCTTTGATAGATTCCCATGGTGATTTGGTGCGTGTCTTGTCATTCAGATGCCACTGATTGTTGGTGCCTGGCAGCTCTTCCATGTTCAGTCACATTCATTCTTTAAGCTGGTACCTTGGAGCGTCAATGTTTGCATTCCCTGGACCTCTTGAATCAGCCAGTGTTGGAACTTCAGGAAGTGCTTAAGATGCTTCAGGCTCCCCCATTCCCTACATGATTCCAGCGACTTGAGTTTAGGTATGCTGAATCTTTTTGCTATGGGCTACTGTTTGAATTCAGATGATCTGGAGCATTTGGACATCAAATACTTCTACTGAGGAACAACAAGACAATAACTCCCTAAGGAAGGTGATGTCTTTCCAGGTTGTTTACAGATGCTGTCATTTTTTTTGATTTTTTGAGCATAAATTAGTTCAGAAACCTGAAAAGCTCTAAATTGAAAGTATCTCGTCATCGAACCTCTGTTCAGTTGGGTTGCTGTGACTTTGCAGCCTATTTTTTACTAGGTAATAGAGGAAATCATGATAGAGCCTTCACACAGCTGTCATAGTCTCAAAGGCAATTGAGGAAAAAGTGAAGCTTATGCCTCCATCTCCATGTGAGAGCTTAGTGGTGAAGGCAACCACAACTAGAGGACTGGGCACACCTATGGGTATAGTACCCCATGATTGTGAACTGCAATATGGGGTTCATCAGGACATACCGTTTACCATGCAACTGTGTAACATGAATTACCAGTTCTTTCTGACCTATGTCCAGATGAAGTCATGGAAGAAGGCTCCTACCTTTATATATTTTCTTTTCCAAAAGAAAAGTCAGGAGCTTAGGAAGGAATTCTGTGAGGACACACATCTAGCCTGGAATCAGGTTCAAACAGGCGTTGCAAGGTATTTATGTGCCAATTATGCTAAACATTCATCTGCCGCTTCATGCTTTGGCCACCATTCTAGAGGACATGCTTCTGTGCTGATGATGCTCATTTAAAAAAATAATGCATTAATTAAATTTGTGACTGAAGTCCTTGGGGGAGAATTGTATGTCTCCTGTTTTACCTGCATTCTGCCATATATTTTATGTTATAGCAGGCTCAGATGATGACCCAGCACCTGTTTATTTTAAGAACACTTTCACAGCAGATTTGACAAAACACAAAGAAAAAATAGCTACAGCACTAGACCCAAGGTTTAAGAATCTGAAGTGCCATCCAAAATCTGAGAGGAACGAGGTATGGAGCATGCTTTCAGAACTCTTAAAAGAGCAACCCTCTGATTTGGAAACTACAGAACCCGAAACACCAAAAAAGAAAATCAACCATATGCTTGTAGCATCTGACTCAGATGATGAAAATGAACATGTATTGGTCCACTGTGCTTTTGATTGTTATCGAGCAGAACCCATCATCAGCATGGACACACGTCCTCTGGAATGGTGGTTGAAGCATAAAGGGACATATGAATCTGGCACGTAAATATCTTGCAACGCCAGCTACTACAGTGCCATGTGAACAACTATTCTCACTTTCAGGTAACATTGTAAACAAGAAGCGGGCAGCATTATCTCCTGCGAATTGTAATCAGACTTGTTTGTCTGAGTGATTGGCTGAAGTAGGACTGAGTGGACTTGTAGCGCTAAAGTTTTACATTGTTTTATTTTTGAGTGCAGTTATGTAACCAAAAAAATCTATATCTGTAAGTTACACTTTCATGATAAAGAGATTGTACTACAGTACTTGTATGAGGTGGATTGAAAAATATTATTTCTTTTTTTTTACGGAGCAAATATATTATTTTTGATTATAAATAAAGTGACCACTGTAGACTTTGTAGTCTGTGTTGTCATTTAAATCAATATCTTTGAAAAATGTAGAAAACATGCAAAATTATATAAATAAATGCTATTGTATTGTTTAACAGCATGATTAATCACGATTAATATTTTTAATCACTTGACAGCCCTAATATATACCTATATGTTCAGTATATTTGATTTATTTCTTAATTTGGAAAATGTACCCAAATGTCTCTAGGTGTGCACACCTAAGTTCCCTCTAAGATGAGTGGCTGTGCAGCTGCCTATTAAGCCCCGCTCAGGGTTGCAGCGTGGAGCAGCGCCTCTCCCCCAGCATGGGGAATAGGGGTGCCCCGGCCCCAACCCAGCCCCAGCATGGACCTGCCGCAGAGGGGGAGAGGTGCCTCTCCCTCCCCACCCCCAGCCCAGGTGCTGCTGTGTGGGGAGAGTGCTGATGGGAGTCCTCCCTCTCTCTCTCTTTCCCCACTGTAGCACCCGAGCAGCCTGCATCCCAAACCCCTCATCCCTCACTCCTAGCCAGAGCCTGCACCCCAGCCCTCTATCCCAGCCCTAAAACCCTCATCCCTGCTCCACCCTGGAGCCCTCCATTCCCCTCCTCCCCCAGCATCCCAATCCTCAGCCCCAGCCCTGAGACCCCCCCACACTCCAAACCCCTCAGCCCCTCCCCCTCCACATGAATTTTGTTATATGCACCAATATGGAGGTGATTTGTCACACATCACCTCCTTATTGGTGCACATAACAAAATTCATTCTGCACATCCATGGGAAAACATAGAAGGAACACTGGTGCATACCTGCTTAAAAACAAATGTTAAATCTAACTAAATAGCACTCCTTCGTGGTCTTCCCTTCGCCGCTTCCCCTCAACTCTTCCCAGTGAGCACCTACCAGCTTCCCACACCCTTTGTGTTCTTCCAAGAAGTACTGTTTTTCTCCTCAGTCTTTCATAAACACACAACTTGAGGCCTGTACAAAAAGAGGGTCTGATTCTAAAAACACTTGAACATACATAACTTACATGCATAGTCCTCTTGAAGTTGGTGAACCTACTCATGTGACTAAAGTTAAACTCATGTACATTTTTACAGAGTTGAGCCTTAAATTACGAGGGACAGTGAAATGCAAGTGGCAGCTGCCATTTGACTGTTTATTCTCACTGTTTGCAAACCAAAATAAGAGTCTGTAGAAATGGATTTGTGAAATGATGAAAGAAAACACAATTATAATGGTGGTAGCTTAAGCTGCTGACTTCATAGGAGAATGTACACAAAAGAATGTCACCTAAACAAACCTGACCATTAAAAACTAACAAGGAATTCAAATCTTTTAGTCAATACTGCTCTGTTACCATGGTAAAAACTAAGTTTTGACCATATGTCAGGCTGGAAATGTCAGATCCAAGATATTCATTCTAAGAACCTTTCAAGATAAATTAGTCTCCGATCTTCACCTCAGCAGGACCTTTGTTTCCTGGCTCTTTCAACTTTGAACTTTAAAATATCAATCTTCTTAAATAAAGAAAACTATAAAAAACATGAACATGGATTCATACCCTAAGTATCTATATAACTCGTATCTTCATGGTGATGCCAATGTGTGTGTTTAATTTCAAAATCTAATTCTATTCCTTTTTAATTGAAAAATTACTTTATCCTTGAAAAATTAAAAATTCTATTCGAGAGACAAGGTGGGTGAGTTAATCTTTTAATGGACCAACTTCTTTGGAGAAAGACAAGCTTTGAAGCTATGCAAAACTTGATTTTCACTATCAGAAGTTAGTCCAAAAAAAATTACATCTTCCATCTTGTCTGTCTCGGACCCTGTGACCAACATGACTACAACACTACAAACAAAATTCTATTTAGAAATTTGTGCTTAAGAACATAAGAATGACAGTACCGGGTCAGACCAAAGGTCCATCTAGTCCAGTATCTGTCTACCGACAGTGGCCAATGCCAGGTGCCCCAGAAGAAGTGAACCTAACAGGCAATGATCAAGTGATCTCTCTCCTGCCATCCATCTCCATCCTCTGACAAACAGAGGCTAGGGACACCATTCCTTACCTTGTGATTAAGAATTTATTTTAATAATTTTGTACAAACATCGATTGTGGTAATTTTTACTTCCATATCCTCATCTGTTAACCACCCTGCCATTACCCCTAAGTTCCTAGTTATATTTATTAAAAACTGAATCAAAGTATTTGCTTACATGTTGGACCATGCGTAGATTCTTTAATCTCCGCCCTGCTCTCAGTGCTTAGCTGTCCCACTTCTTGTTTCCTTGAAGTGTTTTATAGCATGCATATTTTCTTTCTTTCTCTAAGATGGATGATTGATTCTGCATTATATTGTGACTTGATCAACCTTGACAAAAGTATTACACTGAAGATAGGTTAATATGCCCTAGTTTGCATGATCTATTTTCACATTTGTTGTATTAGTGGTATTAAAATCTAAGAAGCAAAGTGCATGACACTTGGGCAACTCTGTACAGACCTGCTGATTTGTGGTCTAGAGACTCTTATGACATGGTTTTTAGAAAGGCGTGAGATTTCAAGATGCTGACTCGGTAGTAGGAAAGGAGAAATGCTGTCAGAAGGAAATACAATCAGTGAGTTGAAAGAAATAAGTAAACCAAGATAAAAATGTATATGAGGGAATCAAGAGCAACACTGGGGATTGAGAGGAAGGGTTGATGGCAGGAAAGTAGAGCAGCCAGCAGAACTGAGTAAAGGAATGTAATTGGAGAAGGAAAGAACTGGAGGTAATTGAATATTTCTATATAATGGATTGAAACTCTTAAGAGACCATTGAGAAGATGAAACCTGCACTGGGGATTCATTTGAATTGTTCAGTAGATTTGAAAGATGTCACAGCATATTCTTAATATGCCATGTGTGAGAGAGATGAGAATTCTATGATTCTATGAAGTTGAGATCTGCTGCTGAAATTTTTAGTTTATTTCTTTAAAAAAATAACAAAAACAAAACAAACAACTTATTGCAACTGGAAGTCTGGGATCCAGACTAACCTATTGCCTTTGGAGCAGCCTGCAGCCATACCATGCTAAGCTGTTAGCATATCCGGTCTCTCAAGATATGGATGGCTGGATTGGGCTAGCCGGAGTTGGGCCACAACTTGGAAAGGCTGTCCTAGGAAAATGAAGGTGCTGTAGGAAGCTGTAGTGGCAGTTTAGTAGCTGTCACTTTTCCTTTGTCTATATCAAATCCTCTAGCAATGGTGAAGTGAAGATGATGAGCACAGACTCACTCCATCTTCTGCTCTTTAGTGCCATCCAGACTGTATTGGGAGTAACTAGGCTACAGAACACATTTAATTTTTTCTTTGTTCTGACAATGCTGATAGAGACACCTGCTTAAGATAAGAGTAAGCGACAGGTCTGTAGTCTTAGCTTGAACCTTTCTTCTTGGTGAACTACACAAGAAACCAGCCAGTTCACTTTCAGCTATGGATGGACAGTAAAAGTACACAGTCAGTGAGGTATTGCTTCCTAGATGCCTGAAAGAGAATAAACGAGTATGTCCTGTTAATTCTGGATCACAGAAAAAAGAAGGGTTATTTTCTTTTTCAGGATTTCTGTAAACAGTGCATCTGCGTCTTGAGATTTTCAAGATCAGTAATTTATGCATTTGATATCTGTTAAAATACTTCTGTCTTTTATGATCCTTACCGAATTACAGTCTCACAATCTGCCTAATCTTCCTTCTCAACCCCTGCATGATATGTTAAGAGATTTTCTGTAGCATAATAAAATTTGCAAAGAATTTGGCACAGAGGTTTCTAAACTGAGACACTTATAAAAATATTTGTAGGACAAAGTTCTGAGAAAAATGAAAATAAAATTTGCTGGGATGCCTTGTGTGACATTATGGTGAAGTTCATGTCTGCTTGCACCTCCCCATATTCACTGGTATTTTGACGAAATTGCCAACTTTGTCAAAAGGATGATATTATAGTTGTTTGGATTAGAGTAGAGAATTCGGACTTTGACTGCTGAAGCTTAAAAAAATAAAGTGGGAAGCTTTCATTTGTCATGTAACCGTGCCTATAAGTTAAAAATCTTTTATTTCATGGTCCTGAGCAAAAACCTAGCATTTTTCACATAACAAAAGATTCTCAGGTGAGTGAGTCGTCTGAAGTAAAGCTCTGATTTTATTACCAGGAGGATAACATTGAATGACTTTTCTAAATTACTGTGTTAGTAAAAAGATTTCCAACCGTTGAGTATTTTGCAGCTTTACGGGCTTATGAACCATAACAAGTTTTCACATCTATGGCTGCAGTTGTCATTATGCACCATACATGAGTTTTTATGTTTCAGCTCTGAGGCTGATTGAAGACTTTTTTCCTAATAGCCATTCAGTATGCATTTCAAGACTGCTTAAGATAGTAGCATTGAATAGACCTTATTTAGAACTGTCTACATTCATTTATAGTGATTTATTTTAACTTCTGACTTGTAGCAAACAATTACTGTTCAACTCAGAATGTGGTGACAATCATATGTCTTCATGGAAAGTTTTGTGGAGTCTCCCATCAAGTTCAACAGATGAGTTGCAGTAACATATTGTAGGTCCTGAGATGAGTCCAAAGACCAAGTTTGGGCCTGCATCCTTGTCTGCAAGCTTTCCACCATATGAAAGTGCAGCCCCGCAGGGAAGGATGGAAAGTTTAAACTCCTTTAATTATCTTAGCATAATGTTGTTGGCTTCTGCCATTTTTTCTAATTTTATCCTGAGTTGAAAAGAGTTGCAGCAAACTGTTCCAGTGCAAGCTGAGAAGAAACACTAACCTCCCACTACAATTGTTTACTTTTCAGCATATTCCTGAAAAATAAATAAATAAAAAAAAAATAAATGGGAAAGTGTGAAGTTTTAAAAACTTCATGCATGGTTTACAAAGGAAATATTAAAAAAAAAAATCTATAATCACCGATGCTATTGGATACCAGAAAGCTTTAGAAGCAGTTAGTTAATTTAAATATTGGGGTATTTAGTTAGGATTAGAATTTCTTATTATTAAAGCAGTCCCATACAGTCCTTATAGTCAAAAATAAGTTTAAAACATGTAATTTGTGGAGGAAACATGCTTATAAGCAACTAGAATAAGCTTGCCAGAGTGCTATTTTTTCCACTGGTTAGTGAGTGAGATCATTGCAGTGAATCTCTTCTTTGGCAGTAATCTCAGTTAAATAGATGTTTGTGGTTTGCTCTGGATCCCATTGAATATGAAGTTGAATTCAACTTCTCTGTACGGATATTGAAAGTTCTGTATGAACCTAGCTACTTAAGAGATCAGTAGTCCCTTCTTGTCCATAATTTCTCACAACTGCTGAGCTATAGTTGTATGCTGAAAATTTTGACCAGTGAGGAAAACTAGTTAGTGCCAGAGACTCAACTTTTACCGGAGCTGGAGATAGACTAGGGAACTCACTCCCAGGAGAGAGAAGAATGACCATGAAACAAACTACACCTCTACCTCGATATAACGCTGTCCTAGGGAGCCAAAAAATCTTACCGCTTTATAGGTGAAACCGAGTTATATCGAACTTGCTTTATTCCACCGGAGTGCACAGCCCTCCCTTCCCCCCCCAAGCACTCCTTTACCGTGTTATATTCACATTCGTGTTATATCGGGTCGCATTATATTGAGGTAGAGGTGTACTGGTACTTTCAGAAATCACTGCAAACCTCTTTTCTTCAGTTTTTCCCTCAGTTTCTTCATGAACACAAAACACATCCATTCACACACAAACATGAACAAGCAAACAGAACCTATAAACTAATCAAGTTGTTTTTTTCAAGACTAGGAAGGATGGAGAGTGTTGCTTCTATTTTTAATTCTTGGGAGGCACTTAGGCTGACTGGGAGGGGCCATAAGAGCCTAGGTAATATCAGAATAATAGTGAGTAAGTGGAGACACACTCTTTGTTCAGATTGCGAATGAAAAAATCTTCTCTGTCAAAACTGTAAGATTTTGACAGGGATTCTTATAGGTCAGAGGCCAGGAAAAAAACTCTGGCATGTGATAGAGGCACATTTTGTTTTTTTACTTACCTATTTTTTAACTAAGGGAGAAAAATGCTATTTGGCTGTTCAGAACTTCTTTGTAGCTGTCTTAATTTAAAAAGCAAACCCTAAAACTTGCAGTGTGCATTAATTAAGCCTTTTATGTTAAAGCCAGGTTAAATTTGTTAAGATGTTTCTGTTCATGGATTGCAGTTAAATATTTCACGTTGTTATATAACTTTTCATTACACAAAATTCAATGGATTGGGGTTTTACTCTTGTGATTTGCAATATAATGGGATTTAGTCATGTGGTCAGCTTTTTGGACAAACTAAGCTGCGATCCTCATGCAGTTCAGTATTTTTTACTCTGTAAAACTGAGTAGTCAATTAGAATACCATTCAAATCTTGCATGGTTAGATTTATAATAGTTTTGAAGGGGCTTCTAAAAGCACTTCAGTGGATGTTTCTTTTAGTCTGCAACAAGTGACTATCATGTGGGAGACAAAAGGATAAAATAATGCAAGGACATAAGAATGCATTTAAAAAAAAAAAAAAACTTCTAAATATTTAACCATAAGTGGAATTTCTACTCAAACAGTTTTCGCTGCACCAAGGCATCTGTGAGAAGAGTCTTTATAATGGATTTAAATTTAGTAATACCCTCATAATAATGGCCATACTGGGTCAGACCAAAGGTCCATCTAGCCCAGTATCCTGTCTTCCGACAGTGGCCAATGCCAGGTGCTTCAGAGGGAATGAACAGAACAGGTAATCATCAAGTGATTGTCCCCTGTCGCCCATTTCTAGCTTCTGGCAAACAGAGGCTAGGGACACCATCCCTGCCCATCCTGGCCAATAGTCATTGATGGACCTTGTGACACGGCATCCCATATTCTTCGCAGTGATATTATTATTATATGATTATGACCTAATTATATTGTATTTTATGCAAGATAAGTCATGTGAGGTGCCATTGGAAATGTTATGAGTTGTTGAATTTAATTATCCTGTTTGTATGCATGTATCATTTTTGTATATGAAGTTATGAATATTGACTATGTATCTGTATTCCAAATGTAGTTACGCCTGGGTAACGTCCAATAGACAAGATACTTTCAGTCTAGGTAGTGGGTGGGGAACGGCCTATTTGGGGCAATGGGCTATTAGGAAAAAAAAATAGGCCTTAGGAAAAGCTTATCTACCACCTGCTGAGCTTTCCTGTGAATGCTCCAAACTGCCTGTGAGTGATGGCTGCTATAACTCTACAAGAACATGATGAGACCACATCTTGGGATGTCACTATTTTTCCACAGACCGGTCTGGGAACCAAGCTTTGGAACAAAGGGTTCCCGCCATATGCAAAAGCTATATAAAGCAGGGAGTGACATCATTGGTCTTAACTCCCCGCACAAGAAGATGCCTGAAAACACCTGAGGAACAAAGACTGAACTGGGGGAAGTGCTAGACGCCGGCTAAGGGGATTTCTAGCCTGTGAATGATACACCTGGGGATTCCAAGCTGTAAAGCAAGTGCAGCTTGCCCCTTAAAAATTTGCAGCCTGCTTGTATCTTCTCTTAGGGTGAGAATCTGCTATTCATATCCAATCTATTTAGTATATTAAGTTTACTTTGCTTTTTTTTTGTTTATTTGCCAGGTAGTCTGCTTTGATCTGTTTGCTAGCACTTATAATCACTTTATCTTTGCTTTATCTAAACCAGTGTTTGGGAATCACCCCTCAGGGGCAAAAGGCTGTTGCATATTCCTCTCCACGTTAAGGGAGGGGGCAAATTTTATGAGCTTATGCTGTGCAGTTCCCTGTGCAGCGCAAGATGGTATAATTTTGGGTTTATACTCCAGAGTGGGTACGTACCTGAGGACCTGGGAATAGCTTTCCCATGCAGGGGCTGGTCAGAGAGCCTGCTTGTAACTGCAGCTGTGTGTGTATCTACCTGTATGTATGCTGATGAAAGTGCAGGCTTGGTGGGCTTTGTAGCTTGTCACTGCAGTACAGTGCGAGAGGGAACCCAGGCTGGTGGGTCAGGGAGCTCAGTGGCACGCCAGTTCCATGTGATACCCTGGGGGAACCCGTCACAGACCTATCCTCTCTGAATTCATCTAGTTCTTGTTTAAACCCTGTTATAGTCTTGACCTTCACAACATCCTCTGGCAAGCAGTTCCACAGGTTGATTGTGCATTGTATTGTGAAATACTTCATTTTGTTTGGGTACGTCTACACTACGGGATTATTCCGATTTTACATAAACTGGTTTAGCAAAACATTGTATAAAATCGAGTGCGCGCAGCCACACTAAACACATTAAATCGGTGGTGTGCGTCTACGGTCCGAGGCTAGCGTCGACTTCTGGAGCGTTGCACTGTGGGTAGCTATTCCTTAGCTATCCCATAGTTCCCGCAGCCTCCCCCGCTCCTTGGAATTTCTGGGTTGAGATCCCAGTGCCTGATGGGGCAAAAATCATTGTCGCGGGTGGTTCTGGGTAAATGTCATCAGTCACTCCTTCCTCTGGGAAAGCAACGGGTGGCAATGCAGTCTGAAATCAAAATAAAAAAAGAGCTCCAGCAATGGCGTCTGTGTGGAAATTTTTTTAAAATGATTTTGAATTTCGTCTTCTGTAACGTAGCGCTGATAGAACAGATTTGCCTGCCCTTACTGCGATCACATCCGCATGGTCCATGCTGGAGCTCTTTTTTTATTTTGGTTTCGGACTGCATCGCCACCCGTTCTGATTGGAGCTCCACGCTGGGCAAACAGGAAATATTCAAAAGTTCGCGGGGCTTTTCCTGCCTACCTGGCCACTGCATCCGAGTTCAGATTCCTGTCCAGAGCGGTCAGTGGTGCACTGTGGGATACCGCCCAGAGGCCAATACCGTCAATTTGCGGCCACACTAACCCTAATCCGATATGGTAATACCGATACTAGCGCTACTCCTCTCGTTAGGGAGGAGTACAGAAACCGGTTTAAAGAGCCCTTTATATCGATATAAAGGGCCTCTTAGTGTGGATGGGTGTGGCGTTAAATCGGTTTTACACTCCTTAAACCGGTTTAAACGCGTAGTGTAGACCAGGCCTTTGTTTTAAATCTGCTGCCTATTAATTTCATTTGGTGAACCCCTAGTTCTTGTGTTATGAGAAGGAGTAAATAACACTTCCTTATTTACTTTATCCACACCAGTCATGATTTCATAGACCTCTATCACATCCCCCCTTAGTCATCTCTTTTCCAAGCTGAAAAGTCCCAATCTTCTTAATCGTTCCTCATATAGAAGCTGTTCCGTATACCGCCTTTGCATAAACTATAAGGTATTATATACAGGTAGCTCTAATGTGATTAGTCTGCTGACTTTTAAATAGGTATCCCTGTCCTTAAAATTTAATATTCTTGTTTAAAAGTCTGTTTTGTAAGGCTTTCTTATTAGCCAGGAATTTATTTAAAAATATGACAAACTTGCTAAATATACTAAAAGAAATCCAAATTGGTAGTTCGATACTACCACTGTAAAGTGATATACAGCTGCAGAATTAGCACAGGTTTTCCTAAAACTAGACTCTTTCTCTCTCCTGTCATCTCTCATACAAATGGAAGGCTATACATTATATGAAAGTTTAATTTAATGAGTCTGGTCATGTCAACTCATTCATACTATATCCTGTGTACAGTGGGTGGTGTTAACAGAATTTGATACGTGGGTTGTCCTGTGTTTGGTAGCTTTATGTTGATGTCACACGGAGAGCTAATTAGATATGTTTACAGTCTTCTAGTACATTACATGAATACTGCTAAACTGAGCTGAAAAGATGCAGAACTGTTGAAAAAGGACAGCTAAAAAGAACAGAATAAGTGGAAAGTAACCTCGCATACAGGATGAGGCAATACATTCAAGTTCCGACAGTTGAACAGGAAAATAGCTATGACTACAATCCTGCATGGGAGCCAAGTCCATTTATGCATTTGGGTAGGTGGGGAAAAATCACTTACTATTTTGATGTTATGCAACATTTCTCACTGTATGGTTTGTAGAATGTTTTTATTTAAAAAACAAAAGAGAATGCTCTTAGTACATACTTAACATGTAGACTATGAAATCTTGATTTCAGAGGACATATATTTGAATACTAGGAAAACGTGTACTGTTTAAGCTAGTGTTAATCTACTTTGTAAAACTTTTACATGGAATATAATGTACTGATACAGCTTTTTCCACTGACTTAACTTCAAGTTTCATATATTTATGTGCTTATGAATATTGTTTTCCCCATTCTATTTTTTGCCGTAAGCAAACCAGTTCAGGGCACAAAAGCATGCCAGAATCTTTTTCTTTGTTCCTGTTGCTCAGATGGTAAAATGTAGTAAATACAACACAATTGAAAGATACTGTGGGAAATCTGCAATGGGGAAAAGGTAAAATGGACATGTTTCAAGTCTATTGTACTACTATGTTTAGTTTGGCAAATTCAGTGTGGTGAATATCCTCCCCACAAAGGGCAGCAATTGTGGCCTGCTTGTCACATGGTCTGGCTGCCAGAATGAGTCAGCAAAACAGCTCATAAATAAGTGTCCAGATCAAGTCCTCTGCTATTTTACATTCAGATTATATAGCTTCAGTTGTGAAAAACACTGTTTTTAGGCTTGCTGTTGTAGCTCTTGGTATAGAAGAGATGCCTTTGGTACTGAGCTTTTAATTTGGCCTTTCTTGACAGTAAATGGGAGAAAGGGACACAAGTATGTGAAAGATGATTAAAAGAGAAAATCTTTATTGGAATGAACAGTATTTTCATTAATTGTAAACATTTTAATAGCTGTATGGCAAATATGTATTGAGAATATTTTCTGTATTTATCTGTATTTCAAATAACTATCTCAAATTATTTTGCTAAAGTTACTCTAAGAGTTATGCAATTGTTCTAATATAGGAAAGTAATCGAATAAGATTCCAATATCTTTGCTGAAGTGTGGAGCCCAAACTTGGGTACTCACCTCCAGCTGAGGTGCTGAATAGAGCAGAACCATTACTTCCCATATCTTACATATGACACTTTGGTTAATACACCCCATAATATTTGCCTTTTTCACAGTTGCATCCAGTTGTTGACTCATATTCAATTTGTGATCCACTACAACCCCCAGATTCTTTTCAGCAGTACTACTACCTAGCCAGTTATTCACCATTTTTAGATGTGTATTGGGTTTTTCTTTCCTAATAGTAGTACTTTGCACTTGCCTTTATTGAATTTCACCTTGTTGATTTCAGAACAATTCTCCAATTTTCAAGGTCACTTTGAATTCTAATCCTGTCCTCCAAGTGCTTGCAACTCCTCCCATTTTGGTGTCATCCACAGATTTTATAAGCATGCTCTCCACTCCATTAGCCAAGTCATTAATGAAAATGGACAGATCCCTGCAGGACTCCACTAGATACTTCCTCCCAGTTTGACAGCGAACTGTTCATAACCCTCTGAGTACTGTCTTTTTTAACCAGTTGTGCACCCACCTTATGGTAATTTCATATAGACCACATTTCCCTAGTTTGCTTATGATGATCTTTACTTCAGATTTTTAGTATTCTATAATATGTACCTGATTTAGCCAGTTGTTGAAAATTCAGTCTTGTTCCCTTATTTTAATCAATATAAAATATTAGAAAACGTTGTACTGTACAAAACAGATTTCTTTAAGATATTTGTAGATGTCCTTCTAAAAAAAACAACCATGTAAATCACTTGGTTGATATTTTGATGTGGTGCTGTGGCGGATTCTTGTGAAATGTAGTAAGTTTTTCCTCAGTCCTATAGTGAAGTAATATTTCTGTTCTCATCCCTATCTGGTGCTGTGGAAATTATTATACTATGTTTTAAACTATGTATTCATGAATGAATCTAAGGACTGATGAAAGTAGACTGAAGGACCAAGTGCTTAAAAACAAATTGTTGTAAATTTCACAATTGTTGTTTGCAACATAAGATATAAAAACAATAAATTAAATTGTCAGAAAATGGGCATAACTGAAATTGAATGGGGCTCTTCTTTCCCAAATGGAAAGTTAATTATTAGGAGGGAGAGAAGAGGTGGATAGGGTAACAGTATCTAGTGCTGTACAGTCTCTGTAATGGAGAGGGATACAGCAAAATTAGACAAGGAGTTGTGTATCTATTACAGCTCCTCTTGACTGGTAGAAAGCAAGAGTGGAAAATTCCTGACCAGTTATTGAGTTTGAAACCAGCGGATAGCTTATACTTGGACCTCCCATACATCTTGTTGGATAAGTGTGGCTAAAAATGACACGTTTCTCAGTTGCATAGAGATCCAAATGTTGAGTAAAGTCATACAACTACGAATATAACCTTCAACATAC
Organism: Mauremys reevesii; assembly: GCF_016161935.1. Classification (NCBI taxonomy): domain Eukaryota; kingdom Metazoa; phylum Chordata; order Testudines; family Geoemydidae; genus Mauremys; species Mauremys reevesii. Next base: position 270,881,291 of record NC_052624.1, read on the forward strand.
ACACCTATCCCCTCGTAAACACTGTCCCTACCCCCAAACAAATGAACTGCAGTCATCAAGGTAGTAACAAGAGATTCTTAAGTCTGTTTTGTTTTAACGTGGGTGTCGTTTTCCCTTAGCAACCTTGATGTTTTAGCAAAGTTTTTGTATGTTTGTGTTAGATGTTAGGAAGGGGATCCGATTGGTAGGCATCTAATCTCCTCTAACGTGTTCACTACCCCCATTATATTGCTTGCTGTTTGAGTAGGTATTGTTTTTTTTGAGATTTGAGAGGCAGGCTCCCACTGATTTTTTTGGACAATTACTAATATTAGCTTATCTCTAAATGGCTCCTTTGCTTCAGAGCTGCTCTACTGTGGATCTGGGACTTGACCAATGAATTGGAATCACATCATATCTGACCCATTTCTGGAATAATTTAAAACTAGATTAGATAAAGTGCTTAAAAATACTGCAGGGAATAAATCTGCACTGGTAGAGGAATGTACCAGATGGCTAGCTGGCTATATTCCATTTTTGATTTTAAATGTGCATTATTCCTTTAATTGATGTTTCTTGTCATGTAAATTATAATGAGTTTTTATTCCTTTGAACAATCTGGTTGTGCTCAACCCCAGAAAAAAATAAACTATACCTAACCCATATCCGCTTGTCTTTGTGAACAGGAAATGTGATGTGTGTTGCTTATTATGATAGAGAGACTGCATATTTTACTCTAAGACTCTTTTGATGTATCTGAATAGAACTTCGTCAGTGTGGTTGACAGTGGAAATGGGGCAAGAAGATGGAGGAAAAGGCATTTTTAAGTGTAGTTTCATTTAGTTGTCTTAATAGCCTACAAATGATTGAAGGACTAAATAAGCCCAGTTCGCTCAGCCTTTCCTCATCAGTCATGTGCCCCAGCCCTCTAATAATTTTCTTGCCTTGTTTCCAATTTGTCCACATCCTTTCTGTAGTGGGGGACCCAAAACTGGACACAAAACTCCAGATGTGGCCTCCCTAGTGCCAAATAGAGGAGAATAATCACGTCGCTCAATTCGTTGGCAGTGCTCCTACTAATGTAGCCCAATATGCCATTGGCTTTCTTGGCAACAGGGGCACACTGTTTATTCATATCCAGCTTCTCATCAACTGTAAACCCCAGGTCCTTTTCTGCAGAACTGCCGCTTAGCCAGTCGGTCCCTAACCTGTAGCAGTGAATGGGATTCTTCCTTCCTAAGTGAAGGGCTCTTCACTTGTCATTGTTGAACTTCATCAGATTTCTTTTGGCCCATCCGCCAATTTGTCTAGGTCACTCTGGACCCTGTTCCTACCCTCCAGCGTATCTACCTCTCCCCCTCAGCTTAGTGTCATCCGCGAACTTGCCGATAGTGCAATCCATCCCATCATCCAGATCATTAATGAAGATGTTGAATAAAACCCACCCCAGGACAAACCCCTGGGGTACTCCGCTTGATACCAGCTGCCTACTAGACATCGAGCTGTTCCTTACTATCTGAGCCCGATGATCTAGCCAGCTTTCTATCCACCGTATTTTTGCCCCAGATCCCTAAATGGTGGATCTATGGCAAAATCTGGTTGGGATTGGTCCTGCTTTGAGCAGGTTGGACCCCCCCTGAGCCAGCAAGTTAGAGCACTATAAAATATAAATGTAGACAAGCCCTTATAACCTGGGGATGCAGAAAAACATCATACCCTTCCTTTCAGTCTTCGGGGGGCAACTGCACTGGGGCTGAAAAAGTGGTAAATAGTGGAATTTACCCTCCTAGCTGAGTTGCTTCCCTCTTCTGCTGCAGAGATTATAATAGCGGCTAGCTGTAATCTCTCTGCTTCTCCTGGAGATGCTTTCATGTGTGAGTGCAGGAGGCTCTAACTTTCCCCACAGTCCACTCCTTCACTTACTGGCTATTGGAAAAAAAACTGCTGTTCTAAAAGGTGGATTTAGGGAGGAAACTGCCAATGCTCCCTCCTGGCAGCAGATCAAGAGGTTATTGTGAGGAGGTGGTTTTGCTGCTTGACTGCCTCTGTTTAATCCAGATGCTATGTGTCTTGCCCCACTGCTCCAGATGAAAGTTTTTAACTTTCAGGCCCTGGAGTAGGGTAGGCCCATGCACTACAAGTCTTTATGCCAATGCACATCATCTTCTGGTGGAATTGTTGCCTGTTATCTTTCTGGCAGATACTTCTTCCTAAGGAAAACATGGGAAGGTGTGCAAAAAATGAGCTATATTACAATATTAATTTTTTTTGTTTAACTCACTTTCCATAAATGACAGTTTTCTAGCAAGGTGAGGTTGCAGAGTATAGTTACCATTTAACTTTGCAGCTGTTTTTTCCTGTATGTGTAGCCCATACACCTCCTGGGTATGGTGCTTTGTCCCCCTCTAGTGGCACCAATACTACTTAGAGATTGAGTCTGCTACAGCATTAGCTAAGGCCTGGTCTACACTAGGGTGGGGGGTTGAACTAAGGTACGCGACTTCAGGTACGCGAATAGCGTAGCTGAAGTCGAACTACCTTAGTTCGAGTTACGTACCCATCCAGACGCCACGGGATCGAAGTCCGCGGCTCCCCCGTCGACTCCGCCACCGCCGTTCGCGGTGGTGGAGTTCCGGAGTCGACGGGAGCGCGTTCGGAGTTCGAACTATCGTGTCTAGATTAGACGCGATAGTTCGAACTCCGAGAAGTCGAACGCTACGTGTCGACCCGGCAGGTAAGTATAGACCTACCCTTAGAGCCATGTGGCTTTTGGCTCATGCAGTACAGTTTCATGCACTAAGCTTCAGAGGTCCCAGGTTTGATCTTGCCGACGACCTGGGTCTGTCAGTGTGACATATGCTTGTACTCTTCCTCTCTTAAATGACTCTATACAGCTTCTAAAATATTCACCTTCTAATAATCTGGTTTTGTTTTTTGTTGTTTGTTTTTTGGCAAATGTTTTTCCAGGAGTATGCTGTTGCTGTGCTGCTTTGCGCCCTCGTTACAAACGTCTGGTGGATAACATATTCCCCGAAGACCCCAAAGTAAGTAATAATTTAATTAAACCTTAACCAAAATTCTGAATTTGAATCTTCTTTGTTTACTAAAATATTGTAACAGAAATAGTAATATTTTGTAACTTTTAACATACTTTCTGGAGAACGAATGGCATTCAATTTTTTATCTGCCAGAGCATTCTCCAGTAAGAGAGAAATCTGAAAAATTGCCATCCAACTGTTTGGATCACAAATATTTAATATTAAACAGGATTTTTGTTCAGATATGACCACAAGTTTGAACGTATTTCCTTTTCTCTGTATGCCGAGCACTTCTTTATTTTGTGTCTTTTTGAAATATATAGTTTGGTTCACCCAATGGATTATGATCCAATTGTTTTTCATCTTTAGTTGTCCATATGTATTAGTTTATTGTGACTTCATTTGGATACACAGAGTAGAAATCCTTTTATACCATGTTCCTTGAAAATATAGTTCCTTGTTAAGTACTGATGGTGCTAAATATCTAATACAGCTGAATGTTTGAAACTAATCCGGAGTTTCTGTAAATGGTGGAAGATCACTTTCAATGTCTTATCAGATTTGTACTACTTTTTTATTTTTTCTTAAAAATGAAGGATATGAACAGTATGGAGTCATGTGTAGGTCTGGCATATGTCTGAGAGAATGTGCAGCATGTGTGTTCTTCCTAGAAGATCTGCTATTATCACTGTGGGCTAGCTACCTAAGTTTTTTGTAAAATATCAGCTGTAGGGTAGAGTTGTTCTTTTCTGTGGATCTGATATCTTCAAAGCATGGGTTTTTTTTCCAGAGGAAATAGTCATTCAGACGTAAATTCTGTCGACCTACAAGAGGGCGATACTGATGGTCTGTTTTCCATGTACAATCGTAGAAACCAAATACGTCTTTAAACATGTTTGGTACTGTTGGTATAGAGAGACGCCTCTGAACATCTAAAGTCGGACTAGCCTTACTAGTGCTGTGTGTGCTCTCAAAAGCAGCCCTGATGCAGCAATCCGTCAGAGTCTCCTATTGTGCTGGTGTATGCACAAGGTGGGGGAGGGCAGGATATTGTCCAGCCCACAAGGTATGATACTGCGAATGGTTGTAGGCCTAACTTTACACGTTAAAATGTTAATTATTGCCTGGTATCTAACTGTGATCTGTTTAGTCCTCTGGGGCATCTTGATACTAAAGATTTTTCTTTTTCTAATGACTCATTTAATATATGGTGAACATTCTCTCCTGTGACTGTTCACACATAAGTTAATCATTCTTGTCAGACTTTGAGAGAAAATACCCTTCTTTTATATAATTAATATTTAATTTGACTTAAATTGTTAGTTATGAATGAATCTGAAATATTGTTATTTAAAAACTATGCTGTTTGCTGAACTGCCAGTTAAACTGCTTTATAGTGTAAAATAAGTTGGATGATAGTAGACAATCATAGATCAGTTATGCAGCCAGAAAGGGGACTTTAACAGGAGTACAACTTACTGCACCAGTAGCACTGCAGGAATGTAGTTATTGCTTTCAGGGTTACAGTGTGGCATATCTAATCACATTACTGTATGTTCTTCCATAGTAATTGATCCCAATATTCTCCAATTTATTTAAACATGAAATTATCAAAGTGTAGAAGAAGTGAAGAAAAATTCCTACACAATGATCTGGTCAGCCTCCCCTTGAAGCTAATGCTGGTGTACAAAAAGGAACCACAATTTTAAAGATGTTACTCTAGTGGAGGAGGACTGAAGCTTCTGATTGAAGGGGTTGAGGCCCTGAGAGTGGCTAGACTTTCACCTTGATGTCAGTGAGAGAACTGGACAAAAAGCTTTAAAAAAAAAAATCATGAGTAATCCCTTTTTCATTGAAAAAAATTAAGAAAAATGTGTATTGTCTACCAGCTCTAATCGGTTATTCAAATAAGCAATATATTTTAATCCCTGTTTCATCTTGACTCTAAAAATTAACCAATGATAATGCTGAGTACTTTTTGTATGTCAATAACTGTAGTTGGTACTGATATTTTTAACTATCTGGTGGCTTCAACTCCTTAAACACTAGCTGTAATACAGACAAATATGGAAAGCAGTGGCCTTGTACAGAGAAGAGTCAGAACTGTTAAGGCATGATATTCAAGCAATGAAACTTTTAGACTGCAATTCAGTTATATAAAAACAATTTTACCCTGAAAGGATTAACTTGACACTCTCACTTCTGAAGTGTTTTTTATTGTAGTAATGGCTTTTTGAAGAACTCTTAAGTAACAGAAATTGGACTTTAGGAAAAATAGTGTGTCTCAAGAATGATGTCACAGCTCACCCATAATCTGCCTTTGTTGGAAGGGGGAACACTGACAATATACTTCTCTGAGAAGTACTGGACTTAATCTTTTATTTTGCAATTTCTGTATTTTAGGCCCTGAACAAGCTTGTTAATGAACAATTTAACATATTCTAGTAAAATGGCATGTTCTAGTTTGTATTAGCCCAAAACCTGTGCTTTGAATTGGAAAAATGAAAGATATTTCAGAAGCTTAAAACTGTTCCTATGAATTAAAAAAACAAAATTTTGTCTCATTCTTAGGATGGTCTTGTTAAAGCTGATATGGAGAAGCTGACTTTTTATGCAGTTTCTGCACCAGAGAAGTTGGATCGAATTGGAGCTTACCTAGCAGAGAGACTGAGCAGAGATGTTGTCAGACATCGCTACGGGTAAGGGATTCGGTCACTGTATAAATACAGATGCTGAAAGTTAGCTGTTTTTCCCCATCATTATTCTGGTTCATTTTACAAGACATATAGAGTCAGAACCTTGGCTATTCATGCTGATGGGCAGGGGGTAGCTATTATATTTTTATTTTTTAGCCAAAATATATTAAAAGTAAAGTGAATTATGAAGTTATAGGCAATATTGGATGTGAAAATGACCTGGATTTACAAGTCAAACTTCTAGACTCAGCAGGACATATTTTCCACTATACTAAGAGTGTTTTCATTTAATATATATGTTAGGATATAGATATTCAGGCCTGTCTGCAAAGGCCTATACTTTAAGAATGTAGGTGTATTCTTATCACTTAGCTAGTTATAGAGGTATAAAAGAAAGAATCAAAGATCACTGTCTGTGTAATGTATCAGAGGGGTAGCCGTGTTAGTCTGGATCTGTAAATGCAGCAAAGAATCCTGTGGCACCTTATAGACTAACAGACTAAAATAAAGTGGTGTCACGGAGATAGCTGGGAGTGCTGGTGGCATAGGGTCTGAGTAGAGAGTTCACATATCCAGACAGTCCTTCAGTGTAATGGCCTTCTCTTACTGTGACAGGCTAAGATGTAGTTAGGCAGCCATAAGCTGGGAAGTGTATGGTCTCATCCTCACATTCCAAACTAGTCACATTGAAATAAGGTGCTATTGGGCTATTAGGAATACAATCCTGCCCTGATATTTATCACCTCCAGAGAAAAGGAAGAGCCTAGAAGATAGCATCCTGTCTGGCAAGAACTCACTTATCAATAGACACAGCTGGAAAACCCTTATGTCTGTATAGATGTAGTTGTGAAATCCTCACTTCTGTATTGTTTTGTATGTTTATTTGCATGGTCTCTGTCTGGTTCTGTAATTTTCTGTCTACTGTATAATTAATTTTGGGTGTAAACCAATTAAGGTGGTGGGGTATAATTGGTTAAATAACCATGTTACAATATGTTAGGATTGGTTAGTTAAATTTCAGTAAAATGATTGGTTAAGGAATAGCTAAGCAAAATGCAGGTTTTACTATATAGTCTGCAGTCAATCAGGAAGAGGGGGGGAAATGGGAACAGGGATGGGGGAATTAAAATCATGTCTTGCTAAAGGGGAAAATGGGAACAGGGGATGGGAACAGGAACAGGGACACAGGCAAGGCTCTGTGGTGTCAGAGCTGGGAAGGGGGACACTAAGGAAGGAAACTGGAATCATGCTTGCTGAAAGTTCACCCCAATAAACATTGAATTGTTTGCACCTTTGGACTTCGGGTATTGTTGCTCTCTGTTCATGCGAGAAGGACCAGGGAAGTAAGAGGGTGAAGGAATAAGCCCCCTAACAATATATCCTTCAGTTCTTCTGTTGGAGCTATAATTGTTATATAAGCTAATTGTCTGACTTCACAGGTGATTGTCCTTAATACTTAAGCTAAATTAATCCTCCTGACCCCAGAGGAACAGGTTGGAAATGGTCTTTCCTGTACTTTTGCCAAAGAGGGAATAGGGGAGAGGAATATATAATGAAAGTAGAGAGAGGAAGAGACCATAAAGTTGAAAGAGATTAAAAAAATGAGACAGACAGCACATGGAAAGCATGGAATTGGAAGGGAGAGCTCAGTGGTTTGAGCATTGGCCTGCTAAACCCAGGGTTGTGAGCTCAATCCTTGAGGGGGCCACTTAGGGATCTGGGGCAAAATCAGTACTTGGTCCTGCTAGTGAAGGCAGGGGGATGGACTCGATGACCTTTCAGGGTCCCTTCCGGTATTATGAGATAGGTAAGAGAATGTTGTTGCTGCCTGGCAGTTATCATTGAAGATAAAGAGGTACAGATGTAAAAACAACTGTAAGAATTTTTTTTTATGGAAACGGTCAGTATGTGAGTGACAGTAAACACCCCTCCTGATCAGCAGTCTTCCCTCTCACTAACATGCTCTATGTAGATTGAGATGTCTCCTCCTTGTTTACTGTGGAAGTTTAGCTACATTGCTGTCTTGTCATACTGGGATTTTGGTAGACTGAAGGCCCTCTACTGACTGGAAGGGTGGTGCCTTTAATACAAGACATGTTTACTTTCTTTGATTTGTCTTCAAAAATATACTTCTGAAATAAGTGGAGAATATTAGGGTGATGTGCCTTACACCTATCTGACATTTAAATTTTTTTTCTTTTCAGTTTTTGTAATATGGGCTTAAATAAAAGCATGTAAAAGTTTGGGCCAAGGTAAATATGACACACAATGTGCATCTGTATGGATTTCTTCTCCATTTGCTTTCAGGTATGTTTTAATCGCCATGGAGGCACTGGACCAACTTTTAATGGCTTGCCATTCTCAAAGCATTAAACCATTTGTGGAAAGTTTCCTTCAGATGGTGGCCAAGCTTCTAGAGTCAGGGGAACCAAAGCTGCAAGTTCTTGGAACCAATTCTGTGAGTAAACAGTTTGCTAACCCAAATCTGAATAGAAGATTGGAGGGAGTGAGAGATTGTTATGCCAGATGTTCAGCTGGTGTTCAATCAAAGGAAAAAAATTAATGAAAGCCTGAGATTGCGTGTAGTTAGTGCCTGTATGACCCATGTGAATGTATCTATAAGCAGCTTAACTGTCAAAATAATCCTTATCTATGGATATTTATCCTACTAAAAGTATAAAATGATTTTCATAGTAAAAGTTGGAGGTGAATGCCTTACTCATGAATGCAACTAATTTTATTTGGTCTTTTCCCCTTTGTGGGGTCTATCCAGTCTTCCTCTGTTTTCACAGTAGATTCTGCTTAATAGCAATCCCGATATTAACAGCCTTCATTTAATAGTAACATATCGTCGTGAACAGCTCCCAATCTCTTGACTTTAATGTTAATGGGATTCGGATATTGGCAGCAGTCATGCCACTTACAACTCTTTTTGGAAGAAAGTCCCTGGCTGCAGTGCTTGTTGTATTAATTTAGATGGAATAAATGGGCTAAAGGTGTTAAAAATAATCATGTCACCATCCAGTGTTAAACAATATCCAGGGTTTGGCATACAGAGACCTCGGCTTACTTATTACCATGGCAAATACACTATTAAAAATCCTTTGTACCTTTATTAAAGGTACAGAAAAGAAGGAAAAACAGTTAAAGCATTTGAAATATAAAGTATTAAATATTGCTTTCATTTTAACAAATCCTTTGTTTTCTTTCCCTTTCACTGGAGAGTTTTAGAAAGGAAAAACTCCCTTGGTTGATAAGTATCAAAGATGGTGTTAATTGTCCTTTTGGGAAAAGAGAAGAAGTTTAAGATTGGTTGGAGCTGTTGTTGCTACTGTTGTGAAAGTCTGATTCCATTTCATGCCAGCTGGTGGTTGTGTTAAGCTGGAGTTTGTGGGGTGGTGGTATTCTCTGGGACTTTTTTTTTCTCTGGCCCAGTCTGGTCAGGACATTTCTCAGGATTAGGATGATGAAGGCCCAGGGTCACAGTACATGGTGGGGTTGGCAGCCATGATGGTGAAGCTTGCTTCTGTAGCCTCCCTTCGGTTCTTGTTTCTGTATTTTCTTTCCTCCTAAAGTCTTTCTTTATGGACTCAAAAAGGGTGTGATTGGTGAAATAGCCTATCCCCTCTTCATTTTGTCCCCTAGTTAGGCCTAATATGCAACACACCAGTTTTTGTTTCTTAATTTCTAGGCTTTTACCAAGAATGATTTCGGCATAGTACATACTATGTACTACAGTAAATACGTCCTAGAATATTCAAGGAGCTGGCTGAGGCGATATCTGAGCTGTTAGTGATTATCTTTGAAAAATTCATGGAAGATGGGCAAATATAGTACCCATCTATTAAAAATGGAATAAGGACAACATGGGGAATTACAGACCAGTCATCTTAATTTCAGTACCCAGAAAGATAATGGAACAAATAATTAAGCAATCCGTTTACAGACACCTAGAAGATAATAAGGTGATAAGTAACTGTCAGCATGGATCTTCAAGAACAAATCATGTCAAACCAACCTAATAGCTTTTTTGACAAGGTAACAAGCCTTGTGGATAGGATGGAAGCAGATGTGGTATATCTTGACTTTAGTAAGTCTCTTCATACTTTCTCACATGATCTTGTCATAAACAAACTAGGGAATACAGCCTAGGTGAAGCTATTATAAGGTGGGTGCATAACTGGTTGGAAAACCATTCCCAGAGAGTAGTTATCAGTGGTTCACAGCCAAGGGCATATTAAGTGGAGTCTCACAGGGATCAGTTCTGGGTCCAGTTCTTTTCAATATCTTCATCAATGATTCAGATAATTGCATAGAGAGTACACTTATAAAGTTTGTGGATAATATCAAGCCAGGAGGGGTTTCAAGTGCTTCGGAAGATGGGATTAAAATTCAAAATGATCCAGACAAACTGGAGAAATGGTCTGACATAAATCGGATGAAATTCAATGTGAAATTCAAATGCCAAGTATTGTACTTAGGAAGGAACAATCACTTGCACACACAAAATGGGAAATGACTGCCAGGGAAGGAGTACTGCAGAAAGGAATCTGGGGGTCATAGTGGATCACAAGCTAAATATGAGTCAACAGTGTAATACTGTGGCAAAAAAAACAGCAAACAACATTCTGGAATGTATTAGCAGGAGTGTAAAAGCGCTACAGAGAAAACATAATAAAAACAATACTGGTATGTGTCCTATTCGTAGCCCTTATCCAACATGCCATGAGAAAGCTGACCATAGGTATCGAAGTTCCTACAGCTGGAGCGGAGCTGGGAAAGCACAGCCTCCTCTCCACAGAGCCAGCAGATCCAACAACTCTGGTGCGCTCCAAGCAGGAGAGCATTTGCCTACATGGAGCTGCCATGGTTAGCTGGGAAGATGCGATGTGAGCGGTCCATGCCAAGCAAACAGGAAGTGGAATTAAAAAAATTCCTGAGCCTTGGAAGTGGGAGGGGTTGAAGCCTGTATATCTGGGTGCAGGACAGTAGAGTTCAAACTGCTGACCAGACCAGTCAGAATGGGTATTGTGGGACACCTTTTGGAGGCCATTTAGAGTGACATAACCAAGTGCAGTGTCTAACTTTGATGTAAAAAGCTCTACATCTCTTATCAAGGTGGTTTTATTTTGCTAAACCACCTTGGTTTAGCAAAGCAGGAGAGTTTTTGTCTGTGGAAGGAGCATTTTAGAGTCTACACATCCACTGTTTTGTTGACGAAAGCTGACTTTTGTTGACAAAACACTGTAATGTAGACAAGGCTTTAATAAGATCCAGCAAGCTCCTCCACTCTCTTTTAAAACTTGTGGATGTAAGTTATCTGGGCCTGCTGATTTAAAAGTGTCTAATTGGAGTAGCTGCTGTTTAACATCTTCCTGAGCTGCTATTGGAATGGAAAGTGCTTTGTGATAATATTTTTTTCCAAATACAGAACAGAAATATTTATTGAACACTTCCTCCTTTTCTACATTATTTACAATTCTGTCATGTCCTTCTAGTGTAATTGACTAATACCATTGTTAGGATTATTTTTGTTCCTAATACTTAAACTCCTTATTGTCCTTAACTCTGCTTGTCATAGATTTGTGTCCTAATGTGTCCCTTATCAATTTCCCCTAATTCTTAGCCTTATTTTTATTCAGCACTATCAACTTTCCCTTTCTTCCATTTACTGTTTGTTTTCATTGCTGCCTTCGCATCCCCTCTAATCCAGATAAGTTTGCTTGCTTGATATGTTTGTTTATTTGTTTTAAATCTTCTTTCTCAATGAAGGGCGTATCTGCACTACAAACTTAAGCCGATTTTATGTAAGACAACATCGAGCCTCCGTATTAAGTTGATCCTGTGTGTCCACACAATGCTCATTGTGTTGGTGGCATGCATCCTCATTAGCAGCACTTGCATCAATGCACAGACCAGTCCACCATGGGTAGCTGTCCCACAGTACAACTAACTGCAGGATGTTTTGGGAAGGGCTTGCAACGCCACATGGGACTGAAACATTGTTGCAGGGGGGAATGGGGATATGTCTTCGGCATCCCATGAGGTGTTGCGAGCCCTTCCCAAAACATCCTGCAGTTAGTTGTAATGTGGGATAGCTACCCATGGTTGACTCCCTCCCTCCCAATATCAACAAACAGCCCATGTTTTTTCGCGCCTTTTTCTGAAAACCTGCCTTACCGGCACATACACCATAGCCTGAGAAGCATGGAGCCTGCTCAGCCGTGCACTCTTGTTGTGAGCATTACTAACACTGTGTGCCTTATCCTGCAGTATTTCCAGAGCAGAGACAGGAGCTGTCACATGGAACATTGTGATGTCATGCAAGCAGCCTGCTGCCTGCTGCAAGCCATAGAATGAATCAATTCCCAGTTGCTGCTGGCAGTCGTGCATCAGCTGAACACAGTGGAGTGCCATTGCTGGTCCCGAGAAACAAGCACAGACTGGCTGGACCGCATCGTTATGCAGCTATTGGATGACGAGCACTGGCTGCAGAACTTTTGAATGTAGAAGGCCACTTTCCAGGAACTTTGTGCAGAGCTTTCCTCAGCCCTGCAGTGCAGCAACTCTAAAATGAGAGCTGCTCTGACAGTAGAGAAGCGAGGGGTGGTTGCTCTGTGCAAGCTTGCAACACCAGACTGTTAATTTGGAGTTGGTAAATCCACTGTGGGAGCTGTTATGATCCAAGTGGGCAGGGTCATTAATCAACTTCTGCTAAGAAGAGTAGTGACTCTGGACAACTTGTAGGGCATAGTGGATGGTTTTGCTGTGATGGGGTTCCCTAACTGTGGTGGGGCGATAGATGGCATGCATATTCCTATCTTGGCACCAGACCACCTTGCCAAAGAGTACATAAACTGTAAGGGATACTTTTCAATGATGTTGCAAGCGCTGGTGGATCACAAGGGGTGTTTCACCGACATCAACATGGGATGGTCAGGAAAAGTGCAAGACAGGTGCATCTTTAGTAACAGAGGTCTGTTCAGAAAGTTGCAAGCAGGAACTTTCTTTCCAGACCGCAGGATAACCACTGATGATGTTGAAATGCCAGTCATGATCCTGGGAGACCCAGCCTACCCCTTGCTCCCATGGCTATGAAGCCGTAACCAGCCACCTGGATAGCAGTAAGAAGCGGTTCAACAATAGGCTGAGCAAGTGCAGAATGGTGAGGGACTGTGCCTCTGGACGTTTAAAGGGTCACTGGTGCAGTTTACTTACTATGATAGACCTCAGTGAGAGCAATATCCCCATTGTTATCGCTGCATGCTGTGTGCTGCATTTTATCAATGAGGCAAAGAGAGAAGTTTCCACAGGCCTGGGGCATGGAGGCAGATAGTTTGGCAGCTAATTTTAAGTAATCAGATACCAGGGCAATAAGAGCCCAGCAAAGAGCTCTTCATCTCTGGGAGGCTTTGAAAACGCATTTCAGTAATGAGCCACAGTAATGTGTGCCAGTTATCTGCATTCTGCCTTCCCTTACCATCCCCTCCATTGCATCAATTTTCCTGTACCCAGCCCAAACGCCCATGAGTAAAATAAATGAAGAGCCTTTCTATCTCAAAGTGTTTACTTTTATTGTATACACACAAAGAAACTGAAAGAGCAGAGAAATAAGTTAACCTTGGGCAAACTGGCTGATAAAATTGAGAGGGGAGAAACCAAGTAAGTCAGATTGATGCTACCCATGCTTTTGAAGAACAAAGGTCAAGGATGGGCTCCTTTTGTTCTCTGTATCCTCCCCTAGGGTTGAGTAGAAGGGATACTGAATTTCCCCCTCCCTCCTGTAACGTTTGGGGTAGGGGTTTTTTGAACAGAGTAATGCTTGCAGGCAGTTCTGCAAGGCCTCCAGATGGAGTCTTGCCTCAATATGTTTTTCTTGAAGCTCAGCCAGATATCTCAACATCTTTGATTGGTCCTTCATAATCCACAGCATCTCTTCCTGTGTGGCACGGTCCTGGGATGCTCCCCTGCTCTCCATGTCCACGTCCAGTTTCTCGGAGAGTGAAATCCTCTAGGCTCTGGGCTACGTCTCAGCTGTCCCTGAGGCATTCATTATCTTGTGTGACAAAGTTCTGTCCTTGACTCCGTGGGTTCTGCATTTCCTGATGGATTTTTGCTAGCCTCAGAGGCTCACTGTGACCCTCCATGTAGCCCTTCTCTCTCTAGAGTCAAGGGTCACAGCTTACTGAGCCATTTTCATCATAAGCCAACAACAGAGGTGAGGAGAAGCAATCCTCCCTCACACAGTCTCTGTTGTCTCCCAGTCTCAGTGCTTAATCAGGGAGGGGAAGGGGGAGCCCAGGCCCGCCCTCTACTCCGGGCTCCAGCCCAGGGACCCTAAAATTAGCAGCTATGGTAGCTGACTTTTTGGAAATAGGACGTGTACAATTCCCTGGGCCACTTCCCCAGCAGCCCCCACTCAATATCTCCTTCACCGTTACCTCAGGGCCTCCTTCCTTACACCTGATATGGATTCGTACTGCTTCATTCCTCCAACAGAGCGGCTCCCTCCTATAGCTCCTGACACCTGTGCCTCACTGACTAACTGGGAGGCTTTTAACTAGTTCTAGCCAGCCCTTGATTGGCTTCAGGTGTCTCAATCAATCTAGCTATCTCCACTGCCTTCTAGAAGGATCTTAATTGGCCCCAGGTGTCTTGATTAACCTGGAGCAACTGCCATTTGGTTACCATGGTACCAGGAATTTGTTTAGCCTGGGGCTAACATACCTGTTCCTCACTACTTTACTGTAGCCATCTGGCCTTGCCCCATCACACTTGCTGAACATGTCATCCGGTGTCCTCTTTTTCTGCCTTTTGATCTGTGATAACCTCTCTCCTGGTTTGGAGGATGCACCGTAGGACAAGCTTTCGGCTATAAGGCATGCAAAGCACAAGGCAACTATTGTTAGCTCTACCCTGGTTCTGGTGCAAGGTTGGTATTTAAAAAAAAAACCAAACACTCCCCTTATTACACTCCAGTGCAAGCCAGAACATAATCAGAATCCCTAGCTATTCAATGGGTCGGTTTCCTATTCCAGCCCTATGGCATGGGCGACGAGCCTTGTGCTGCAACTTGTGGGAAATTCACGTTGAGGGCACAAGTGGACAGGTGAACAATGCCCCTTCCCCCTAGCAACATGGATGTTGCTTGAGAACCAGTACTAGTGTTAAGACTCCCAAATTGCTGTCTGTTTCTCAGACGGTTCCATGGGGTAGGGGATAACACAGGAAGCCTTCTTCCCCCCTTTCCTTAATGCTCAAACTGAGTGTTGTGACCCCTCAGGGGTTGCGAGGTTATTACGTGGGGGGGTTGCAAGCTCTCAGCCTCCACCCCCAAATCCCGCTTCGCCTCCAGGATTTATAATAGTGTTAAAAGTGTGTTTTAATTTATAAGGGGGATCGCACTCAGAGGCATCCTGTGTGAAAGGGGTCACCAGTACAAAAGTTTGAGAGCCACTGTCTTAGTAGATGCCAGTCCTTGCCAACCAAAGCAATGGCACATTAGGCAAAGCGTGGTTGGGACCCAGAATTCACCAGGAGAGGGGAGAGATGGCTCACATGCTCCATTGTTTGTGGTATTAGCACTTGTAATGAAAACTTCCCCTGTTTTCTCTAGGTGACCTTATGTGATAGTTTCCTGAGGGTAACAGAGGCAGCAAGGGAACAGATGCTGCAAGCGTCTGGGTACAGACCTGGTCCTTATGCTGCTATGCTGTGTACCAGAATGATGCCAGCAGAGTTAATAGTGGAGTGGTGTAGGAAAGTGTCCTACCGTGGTGGTAGAAATAAGGCAGTCCTCCCCAGAAACCTGCAAAGAATTGCAGGGTACCTTCATGAAAGTTTCGTAGAGATCTCCAGGGAGGATTCCGGGCCATCCCTGTGCACATAAACAGTCTTTCCCGGGGAGCACCATCTGCGTAGCTGGAGCAGCAACTTCGAAACAGATAGCCAATGCACCTCATTTTTTGTTCAGATTAAACATAAAGTATAATAGCATGTAAGCCCTACAGTTTGTTTGGAAATGTATACTCACCAGAGGTGCCTTCACCAGTATCATGCTTGGCCACCATGCTGTCCTGAGACTGGCTGGGCTCTGGGGTTAAAAACAGGTCATGGCTGTCAGGGAGAATAGATCCACCACTCACCTGTCTCCCATCCTCCTCCAGAATGTTCTCCTTGTTGTTGCCTGTGGTGGCCCGGGATTCATATTCCTGGGAGATGTCCACAGTGTGTTTGGGGGAAGAGTCGTGGGGTCACTGCTGAGAATCACGATGTCCAGAGCAGTCACAGCGGAGCATTGTGGGACACCTCCTGTAGGCCATTTAAGTCAAACTACACAAAGCTGTGTCTATGCTACCTCTCTGACCCATCAATATCAAATTAAGTGCTACGCCACTCGAAGAGGTGGAGTAATGAAATCGCTGCTACAGGCGACTTAGGTCAGCGGAAGGGACCTGGTAGTGTAGATGCATACATTATGTCTAGTTAAGGCGGCTTCCATCGACCCAAGTTTGTAGCGTAGACAAGGCCTGAGAGAGAAAGGTCATCCAAATGATATAACCCCCTCTTTTGTTCCCATAGAAGGTGGATCATGCACCACAAAACCAAAAGCCTTTTACAAGAATTGATCTGGACAAATCACTTGAATAGGCTCTGAAGATGTTTGAATGTTTGTGAACATGTTAAAATTAGGTCCTCCTGTTTTCCTCTTTCCTGAACTTCATGGTTCATTACATTGTAGAAGATTGATTTGTCTAAAAAAGCCATTTTGCAGACAACCTAATTAATCACACTACCACATAATTAGCAATGCTGTGAAACAAACAATAGGACAGCAGGTATTTGAAGCCTATTCCTGAAGCCCTTAGAGAGAGGAAAGCTTTAAAAAAATTATAAAGTAGTGTGTCAAGAAAAAACGTTGTTCTGTTGCTTATGTTCTACGACGAGTGTCTGTGGGCTGTTCTCCTTCAGACAAATGAGTGGCAATAGACCTTAGAACATTGGTTTGATTGTTAGTCACTTTCTTACCATGTGACAACCCAGTGTATTCTGTTTCCAGGAAGAACATTTTTGTACAGTATCTCAGGTTTTAGAGCCAGCTTTTTCAGTGATGCTTAGAATATAGTTGTAAGATATCTGCTAAATTTAAACTGGAACTGCAGCTCTCAATGGGTAAAATGATGGCAGTGAGGTTGTTGGATACAGAACTGATGTTGCAGAGGAAACAGAAGAAAGAGATGCAGAGCAGAGGAAGATAATGAATGGTAACAGTTTCATTATATCTCCCTCAAATACAGAGCTCTCACCCTGAATTTAAAAAAAACAAAATATCATGGTAGTGACTGCTGCAGATTCCACATGGCTTTTCCAGTCATATCTGGATGACCTGTTGATACAGGACAGTTCTAAAGTTAAGGGACCACGATGGAAGGGATGCGCTAGATCAGTGTTTCTCAACCTTTTTGATACCAGGTACCAACTTGCTGCCTTCCTAAACTGTGTCAGGGAGATCTCAGGGATTGGTGCCAGTCCATGGACTGGTCGTCGAGAAGGGGGAGGGAGAAGAGATAGCACAGTGGTTTGCACATTGGCCTGCTATAAACCCAGGGTTGTGAGTTCCATCCTTGAGTGGGCCATTTAGGGATCTGGGGCAAAAATCTGTCTGGGGATTGATCCTGCTTTGAGCAGAGTGTTGAACTAGATGACCTCCTGATGTTCCTTCCAACCCTGATATTCTATGATTTTATGAAATACTGCTCTAGACTGTGCTTGGTGATTTGTAAAGAAGTGTCAACTGTATCTTCAAGTTTGGTTCATTTTGGGACTTTGAGATAAGAACATAAGAATGGCCACATTGGGTCAGACTAAAAGTCCATCTAGATGCTAAAAAGATACTAATTTCTTGTCAGAGATACAGTTTGAATTCTTAGATGTGGCATCCAGAGCTTTTTTCTGTGGTCTGAACTGTTCCATTCCTTTTTTTAAACCAATATTTTTGTGTACGCAACGAAATTTGTGGGGATCAGTTATCTCCTGAGGCTTCCTCAGCAACTCTCTAGTGCAGAAGCCATACAAATATCATCTGGATCACATCAATCACATGTTCTTTTGAGTCAAGAACTCTTCATTGTTGTAGAAGATGTTGATTTTTATAGCCAGTGATTGTATAGCAGGGGTTGGCAACCTCTGGCACGCGGCTCACCAGGGTAAGCCCCTGGTGGGCCGGGCCAGTTTGTTTACCTGCCGCATCCGCAGGTTTGGCTGATCGTGGCTCCCACTGGCCGTGGTTTGCCACTCCAGGCCAATGGGGGCGGTGGGAAGCCACGGCCAGCACATCTCTCGGCCCGCACCACTTCCCGCAACCCCCATTGGCCTGGAGCAGCGAACTGTGGCCAGTGGGAGCCGCGAGCGGCCGAACCTGTGGACGCGGCAGGTAAACAAACTGCCCAGGCCTGCCAGGATGCTTACCCTGGCGAGCCGCGTGCCAGAGGTTGCTGACCCCTATTGTACAGCATTGTAAAGGATAAAAATATAATCAACCTTTCTACTCAGTGGGACTACTAATGCATTTGATAGTTTAGTGTTTGAAAGTTGCAGATAACATTAGGTAACATTCAGCATTATCCTGTATCATTTATGGACTTTTTTTACTTTTATAATGTTCAAAGCATTTTGTGCAAACCATGTGGCATTAGGGAAATTCTGCTTAAGTTTGTGAATTTTTGTAAATTGAATGCTGCTTGTTAATTTCTGTTTCAAATGCCGCTGAGCAATAGGAGATGCCATTATTTGGTAGATAGTTTAGATAGACTGTTCAACCTAGCAAGCAGCTTTGTGAGGTTGTTTGATGGGTAGATGCCTTTTTCCCCAAAAAATGTTATGATGCAACACTTTGTTTCAATTTTACATGTTCAGGCACTGCAAGGCATGCTCTATTTCATTCAATTTCACTTAGATCACTTTGAAATAATGCAGCTGCTAATGGAACAGCTTTTGAAAATAAAATGTACTGCAATTTAACCCTTCTTTTGTTTTGTTTTTAATTAGGACAAAACAGTGTTGCTAACTTTCGTGATTTTTTTTTTGTGGTGAATCTTATGACATTTGATATATATTTAAATCTCTACTAGTTGGAATCAAGAGATGGTCTGACAATCTCAGCTTTCATTTTAATTTTTTTTAACCTTCATTGCTACAGAGAAAAGGTTAGAAATTGGAAGCCAGTGCACCCTAAAGCCTCAAACTTAACCAGACTGCAGATAAAAAGAACCCAGCATTTATTACTTTGGCTTAAAACTCATGGCTCTTTTGTATCATGTTTTTTTGGGGCTGAAGACACATTTACATGCTCGAGGCTGGCAATACTGACTTCACAGGGTTGGAGAGGAAGAGTCCTCAAGGATCTCCCATGAATGCTCACTCTTTCAAAGGAAATATTTGTGACCTGTCCTTCCTCTAACTGGTGAGGGTTAAAGCAGTTCCTTCTACAGCCTGCCAGTGTTGCTCCGTGTGACCCAAAGTAAATCACCTGCAGCAACAAGAGGTCACTCCTTCCCCCTCCACCTCCAGGCTCTGATTTCATGGCCTACACAATGCCTTTGGCCTCTGCTGGCCTGGAGAACCAGTTTTGTTCACAAGCCTATCGCTTTTGTATAGCTTATTGACCTACCATTAGATTGCAAGGCCAGGTGTCTTGGTCTTCACAGATTTTATAAGATGATGAAAAATTACATCAGAACACTTTTAAAAAAAATCCATTAGCTAAGCACATGAATCCAAAATAAGAAAAAAATCACTTAGGGTCTATAGTTTTCTGAGTTGGGCTGATATTTTTCTGGAGCATATTATGGCAAGGCCTATTTACTCCCCTCTTTCTCCCCCCGCATGTTTCCTTTTTGTTTTACTAGATTAACCAAATAAATCAGGATAAATTATTAATTCTGCTCTTATTGTGCAGATATTCTACACTGCATTGCAACATGAGGATTCTTTTTTCTGTTCAGTTTTTAAATATTCAACTTTGTAAACATTAAACAGACACTTTTGAAAGTTCTGGAGTTAAAAACTAAAAAGCCTTCTAGGTCTCTTTTTGGAAACTTTTGCTACAAAGAATTTTCTAACCCTGCTTTTTTTTTCCCTTTTGTCCCCTAGTTTGTCAAATTTGCCAACATTGAGGAAGACACCCCTTCATATCACAGACGCTATGACTTTTTTGTTTCTCGATTTAGTGCCATGTGTCATTCCTGTCACAGTGATCCAGAAACACGAACTGAGTAAGTACCAGTTTATATTGTATTGCTATGTACTCTGTTCAAAACTAAAGCAGAAGAGAAGTACAATAGTTATAACATTTGGTGATCATTCAAGGAACGAACATTACAACCTGTGCATTATTTCAGGAAAATACGCCTCGTACTGCAAATCGTACTCAGTTAAAACTCCCAGTGTAGTTAAGCTTTACCTGAAAAAGGGCTGCAAGATTGCACCAAATATATTAAGGGACATAGGGCCAAGACTCCAACCATATGAGTAGTCAGACATCACAATTGAAGTATTGATTAATTGATACCTCAGTCAGGAGGCCGGGGGACACCTGCTGCTTCTAAGGGGATCCCTGCTGCTACTCTAGACTGCATGCTGCTGCCTCTGCTTCTCTGGAAGGGAATTGGGTAGACCTCTGCCACTGCATTTCCAAGAGGGAGGTGAAGCTGTTTGAGGAATGGAGGAGGGGAAGGGAAAATATTGTGGTTCTCCTAGGGCACCAGGTTCCCTTCCAGGCCTGAGTAGTAGGCTTCTAACAAGTCTTCATTTACAAAGGAAATATTTAGTTTGTGTAAGAAATCAAAATCCTTTACTACTACAATAGTGCAAAAATATATTATGGTACAAAATAAACTGTCTAAGCTTAGCTGAATTTTCAGTAGTGAACTTCCAAACAGTTGCCTTTAGTCAGTTTATCTAAAGTATAAACATCATGGTGATGAGTTTTGTATGTTAAAATGTAAATAGATATAGGAATGGATTTGCCAGCTTAACATAACATTTTCTGCTTTGTTTGGTAGGATCACTGTTAGTCCATTTTGTGTAGTGGGAGTGTAAGCTGTGGTTAAGGATGGCATTTTGTATATAAATTAGTGTAATTTAAGGGTCAGCATGTCAATAGTGTAAAAACACTTTAATTAATAAAATGTCAGTATATTGCACCATGGGCTTGTTTTTTAGTATTACATAAACACTATGTTTTTTGGTCTTTAGCTCCCTCTAGTGAACTGTTCTCATTTGTTGTGTAATACATATAAGCATTATTCAAAATACTCAAACATGTTAGAATTTATTAGAACTTTTTTTAATAGAATGATTTATAACTCCACTATATTGTTACCCTTTTTCACACTTTTAGGAGAATGATGTGCTACCAGTGCTGCTGTCTGGGGCTTCCTTGTGCTTTCTCTCTCAGGTTCTCTCTTTGTTTTTTTCACAGATACACAGCCTTCATAAAACAATAGCCAGCTAAGCCTCTTGCCTACGTGTTCCTT
Organism: Mauremys reevesii; assembly: GCF_016161935.1. Lineage (NCBI taxonomy): Eukaryota > Metazoa > Chordata > Testudines > Geoemydidae > Mauremys > Mauremys reevesii. The sequence continues at coordinate 270,902,540 of NC_052624.1, forward strand.
TGTTTTGGGTGCTGGTGTGCCTGTTTTGGGGTGGGAGGTCACTGTTGCTTCAGCTACCAGGTTCTATAAGGGAGCATAATGGCCTCTACATTTATTCTGAATGAAAGGTGGGTGTTACACCCACCAGCAAGGTTCATCCTAACCTATAACAATACTGACTTTTCCTGCTTTCATGTATTAGATTGTTCAGCTTGCCTTCAACAATAAAAATCCAAATTGTTGTTAAATATTTATATTAGTCAGCATTGGGTGGAGGCCTACTCTGCTAGGTGTAGTACAAAAGACACTTCCTTTGCTCAGAGTTTATAATGTAAGAAATAATTGAAATATTCATTTGAAAGCTGTATATTTTTATTAAGGAAAGCATACTCACGATGCATCTTCATGGGACAACATGAAACTTCAGTGGTTGCATGGTCATTAAAAATAATTAACACTTAACGGCACTTTTTACTTAGAACTCAAAGTGCTTTACGAGTTATAAAGATTAGCATATGGTCTTAGTTTCCTTATCAATTTGGACAAGGTCATAAAGAATGCTAATCATAGAGATGGGGTTGGAACACAACTCTGGTAATTTCCAATCTTGTTCCTCACACCAACAGGGATGGGGATGGGTCCTGGCCTTAAACTAGAGTGTGTCCTAATACAGTTGTCATAAGACTGCAGGCTTTGACAAATCATCCAGTAGTTCCAAATATCTAGTCTTTTGGGGACAAAACTAAGATGCAGAAGGATTTCAAGGTTAACATACATCTGATATGCTTACAATATTCAGATGTAAATCCAACCCCCTTTTTGGAGTATTGGAAGAGACGACTTCTAGTGGAAGCTGAGCCATTCTCCTGTGCAGGAATTATGCCAGAAGATGGAGGATTCACGTTCCTTCAGCACAACAAAAGCCCCAGCTTCACAGGGGTTTCCTGCACAACAGTGACAGTAAAGATATGAGGGCTGGGCCTATGGTGCTGCTGTACAGATTCACTTGCCTTTTTCCTCCCACATAGTGCTGGAATAAGTAGCTCTTCTCCCGCTGTGATCAGAGTGGAAGTATACCTTCCTTCCGGTGTTCAGGGGCAGGATTTTGGTCTTAAATAATTTGCATTTTTTATGTCTAAGTTTCCTGTCAGCCTGAAGTAATTCTGAATTGATCCAATTCAGTTTACATTATCATTGTGAAAGAGACTTCCCTAAAGGCTAGGATTTTTTTTTTTTTAATGAAAGCTTAAATTCTGCAGAACCCCGCTTTCCAGGACAAGTTTCCTAGTCATGTTGGCAAATGAGCTAGCAAATTTTTCAGGACATTAAACAGACTCGTATAACTCCAATTCTCAAGCTCCAAAGTGATTCTAAGGGTCAGATTGAAAGTGCCTGTCAGTACAGAAATCTTAAACTTGGTTCTCATCACGTCCTTCATAAAAAAAAATAAAATTAGATAATCATAGGAGTTAAAACAAAAGTTGCCATTGGGATGGACAATGAAATCACTCAAGACGAACAAGTCTTCACTATGTAAGTACCTTTTGATAGGGGTGATTATTGGTACAACCATTACATGAGCAAAACTTGATTGTACACCAAAGATATATAACTGAGAATTAAATGAGCATTCTTGATTAAAGTCATGCTACTTTCCTATAAAGAATAATAAACATCTCACTTCCAAAATGTTAATATTATGGATGACACTATGTGACTGAAACTTTTTCTGTGATGGAATATTAAAATGCAGTGCACTTTAACTGTAATTTCTAGACTTCTTAAAATTGGAATTACAAGACTGCACTATACATCCACTAAAGTAATAAACCTGCATTTCTCTAGTTATTTGAAATGCATCCCAATCACTTGCACATGCTGTCTCTACCTCTTATATTAACCATATTAAAGCTATCTTGCATGTACTCCTAGAAACAGGTTTAGTTCCTGGTACCAAATCCTAATTAGACCTACAATAGATTATTCAGACTCTAGCCCCCTTATTTTCCTTTAACTGTGTGTGCCTAGTGAATAAAGTGGCATTTATGAAGTAAAGCTTGGAATATTTTAGTTTAGTTTAGCAACTGTAATGTGACTAACAGTTAGCTTAGAGAAGTAAGAGTCAAGGCCAGTAACCATATTCCTTTGTGCTGAAATTAAGATTTAAAATGGCTTTAAAGGAGTGATAAAATCTTTATTTTAAAAAGTCCAATTATGCTAAACTGTCTCACTTCTTATAACTAGTAGCTTTCTTCATTTCAATGTCTCTTGTCTCAAAATAAGTAAAATAAATAAATAATAAAAATATAGCTATTGGCGCCTCAACATATTTAATATGTATCAGTTCAATGCCACAAATATGAACCTTTTCTGTATAAAGTTGTGTTTTTACATAGTTTCTTCTAAACTACACCTGTATTTATACTTATGGATTAGGAATGTAAGAATGTAACCAGTTAAGCTTGATGCTTATGGGTTTCTGTTAGTGATTAAACTCCATCTGGGATCCTGGTGGGCAGCATAGCGCAGGGCCAGCAGCTGGAATCCCCAGATGCAGGGCTGGCAGCGGAGCCCTGCCTAAAACGTGGGGTTGCTGCAGCACCCCGGCATCCATAGTTCCCCAGTTAAACATTTAACCATGTAATGATAGAATTTTAATCCGTTACATGGGTATTGTTTTTACATGTTATTTACATCCCTATTATGGATACTGTATAAATGGCTGTAATCAATAGGACTAAGTCTTCAGTAAAGGTCCAAGCAGATCAGTTTGTATTTTTTTGCAGTCAGCATTTTTGGTGTTTGGTTGATAAATACAGATGGAAGTGCCCTTTCGTATTTCATGTTTAACTTTTATTCATTGATCAAGATACATGTAACTGTTCTAGCAATTCAGGCTGTCTTCCCTTTTCTGGCTTACTTCTGTGATTTCTAATCATTCTTGTAGATAGCAACCTGCAAAAATCTTGAAAGATTAGCTCCTTCTTTTTTTGTAAGCCATGCACTTGGTGCTTTAAGAGGCAGTCTGTACCGTTGAACAATTTTATATATTTGCAAGTGCGCCTGAAGATCCATATCAGTATAACTTTTAAAGGCCATATATTGTTCTCATGTGTGCATGAGTTGCTTCCATCAATGTCAGTAGGAGCCTTGTGTCCATTTAAAGGCAATATGTATGTCCTTAACAGTTTTAACCAGCTTTCCAATTTAATTCCATTTTAGAGCTGAAATGAAATCCAAACTGCATAACCATGGTGCCTAATAACTAAATAAATCATTAAGTCTTGTGCTACGTTTCCACCTTTTGACATTTCTTTTCTCTCCTAGGATCCGGATTGCTGGAATCAGAGGCATTCAGGGAGTAGTACGTAAAACAGTTAATGATGAGCTCAGAGCAACCATATGGGAGCCTCAGCATATGGACAAGATAGTTCCCTCGCTGCTGTTTAATATGCAGAAGATAGAAGACATTGACAGGTATTATACACTAATTATCACTAATTCTGATTTTTTTTTAAGCAAGATTTAGATAGCTTTTCCTTCCCTTTTAGAGTAGCTCTCATTGTCACTACATACTCTTGTTAAACGTGTATAACTGGTAGCATAGATATGGTTAACTGCTAATCTTTGCCTTGGTAAATTTTTTTCAACAATCAATATTTCAATTGTTCCAGATCCTGTGAGACTGAAAATTGGTTCACAAATTCTTTATCCAGATACCTTTAAGCTTTTTAAAATTAAAAATCACTTGTTTCATGCAGTGTCTGATATAAAAATCAGGAAATACCATTTTTGCCCAACTAAACAAACCTGTTTAAAGTTGAGATTTTTAATAATTTTTAGGTAGTCCTTAAAGCAGTTTCTGAGATTTTTATTTTACGGGAGGAGAAGTGGAAGCAAGATATGGAACTAAGGCACAAATGGCAGTCGAGCACCCAGCTGTTGTTGACTTTCAGTGGCTCTTTGGCATCTAACTGCCACTTTTACTTTTGAAAATCTCTCCAAAGATATTTATGAATGAAATCACTGTAGCTCTTGAGAATATACAACAGTTACTTTTCCAGGGCATTTTTGTATGTACCAGAATGTGTATCAAGGTTGGTTTTTTTTTTTTTGTTCCCCCCCCCCCCTCCCCCCATAATAGTATTGGAGTCATACAATTGCTGATAAATAGTCTTCTGTGGAGCATGTATTACAGGCAAATGTCCATTTGCTAATCCTGTGGAATTGCGATAAGCTAATTCCATTGTGGAGGCATTCTTAAACAAATCTTCCTTTGGTGGCTGAATCTGGCCCTTTTAAGAGCCTGCCTGTTGTTAGCTCCGGTAGACTTTCTACATCTACACAAAGCAGTCATTTCATGCTCTCTCTCGTGCCTTCCTGCTTTGCTTTCCTCAACCTACAGGCCCTTTTGTGTTCTCTCCTGCCTCACTTTTTCTTCCATTTCTGGCTGGCAGCACCTGGCTCTCCTTCAAAGCAGTAGCAATTTCAAGCTAGGCTGGTACCAATGGCTTCACGCTTCAGATCAGTCATTGCCTACCTGCCCATTTTTCTACACGCATCTCTGAGAGTGTCTTCGGAATACAGATTGCCCAGGCCTTTGAGGCACACAGCTGTCTCCATGTGGCTTTTACCCTTGGAAAAGTGGCCTGAACAAAAGCCAGTTGTTCCCAGGACCCTTGTGTTGCTGCTCTGAACGAGAGCAGCCTAGCTAGCCTCCACTGGCCTTGGGATGTCTGTGCTAGAAGAGAGGACTTCTCAAGAGCAAGTAGACAGAGGCACTTCTACATTACCACCTTTCAGGTTCCTCTTAACCTCTACCTGTGCTGAGAAGCAGACAAATGGTTAACTAAATTAGTACTTACTCATTAAAGAAATGGACGCAGAAAGACTCTGACTTAAGTGAGGTTTGGGTTAGGCCTTAAAGGAGGTCATTTCAGATTGACCCTGGGGTAAAATTTATCACTTAGTGAGCAAAGGAAAATAAAAACTGAGACTAACTGCTTATTTGAAAGATAGTATTCTAAAGACACTCAGCAGAAAAAAATGGCTAATGCTTTTCCAAGTGGCAAATAAGTGGCTTTTATACACATGACATAAAAATGGAAAACAGTATTTATCAGTTGTTGACGCTTGGCTTTAAATGCTACAAATAATAATTTCTCGTTTTTTGCTATTGTGACTTTATACATGCAGAGGCAGAAGAGAGGCATCTTGAAGAGTAGGAGTATGAACCATATTGTTCTAGCAGATGGCATCAAAGCATTATGTAGGAAAGACCAGACTTCCAGCCCAGCTGCATAGAGAATGAATAAATACACACTACCATCTTAAGGGAGAATGAAACATTTCTCTTGACCTTGGTTGCTTTTAAGAAACAGTTATGGGCTCTTCTTCAAGTAATGTGCCTGCGCCCTTGGTCTGAGTTTTTTGGTAGCGGTGCCTGTTTGGCCCACACATGCACCCCACACATGCTTGTGCACCTCGCTGAGATAATATGGGACAGCACAGGCAAACTGCCCTCATTTCCTTCTCAACTGCCTTTGGCCTGAGATGAAGCCTCTGTGTGCCTTTTTTCTCTAATACTTCAAAAATTAGTTATCATATAGTTAGTTACCTTGTAGCATTTGCAGTTGTTGTAATAGTTGTTCCTTTTGTATTTTCTTTTTCCTTTAAAAAAAATACTCATAGAGATAATGTAAGAGCTTCGCCTTATAGAGGCTGTTTCATTATTTTACTCTGGAATGCTGGTCTTCAAGAGGTGTCTCTCCTGCCGTGAGGCTATTCCAGTCAGTGGTGGGCATTCCCAGTTCCTCTGCTGTTTGGATGATACTCATATCCCCAGTAAGTGCAAGATCTGCACTTCCTTCAAGGGTAGATCCCAGAAAAAGAGGGAGATCAAGTTAAACTCCTAATGATGGAGCCTGCTTTAGGACCAGCTTCTAATCCCCATGGTGGAGGACTCCCCTCTACATAGACCTCCCAGTACTGCTAGCACCCCATCCACATCAAGGTCTTGGTCACTGGAGACCACTAGAGATGTAGGCAGTACCACAGCATGAAGTATATCTATGGTACTGAAGTCCTCATTGACATTTGCCTCTAGCTAGGAGGAGGTAAGGAGTAAATCTCTAAGAAATCTCAGTCACTGACACACAAGAAGGCACAGAGACCTCAGGGCCCAAGAGGAGTTCCATGCAAGCTCCAAATGATGCCGGCACTGCAAAGGTGGAGAGGAGTCCATTGTTTAGACAAACTTGTAAATGAGTTTGGGTACCTGTACCCACACTGGCAGAGACACTGTTAAGAGTTCAGAACCCATCCCTGAGCAGCACTTGGTACTGATAACATGAAAATCAGTGGTACCAAAGACTGCTTAGCTACCTTTGCTACAGGTGGAATCAGAACCAATTTACTCACATGCCAAGCACTCAGTACCAGCTGCATCAGTACTGAAACCATGTTCCACAGGTTTTCACTCGACTCTTTGATACCATGGATACCACAAGAATTTAGGTACGCAAAGGATCTGATAGTATCTTCAGAGCCGAAGTTTCCTCTGTTAATGAGTGCTGGGGGTTTGTCAGTGACAGGAGTCTCTTGTTCACCAACCTCTCTCTCACCTAGAATAACATACTTGCTCTCGTCTATTTTGCAAGCTGAACAGGTGGCCTCTCCACCCCACCCTTTGGAGTATGTGTGGGGTTCCCTTGTCTATTCTAGGACACAGTGCTCTCCTTCCAACACTGATATGTTAGAGAAGGATAGACTTCAAATGACACCCACGTGGCAGGAAAACAGATGGATGCTTCCACCTATGCTATTTGGGCCCCCTCTGGGGACCTGTGGACGTTCTGTCATCAACAATTTGCAGCAAGGTCTTTGCACCACTGAAGGGAACAGAAAAGGGACCATTCTTCCTCAACCTCTGCTACCACCACTTATGACAGAGGAGGAGACCTTTGAGGAGCAAGAAATAAGGGTGGTTAAGGAGATGACACCTCTTACTAATATTTCCTCCTCACTGCCTGACAAAGCTGTCTTGCTTCCACCACCCTCTTAAGGCAGATGATGATGTTAGGCACTTTCAAGAACTGATTAAGTGAATTGCTTCAGATTCCCTTAGAGTATCAGAGGGGTAGCCGTGTTAGTCTGGTTCTGTAGAAGCAGCAAAGAATCCTGTGGCACCTTATAGACTAACAGACGTTTTGCAGCATGAATATGCTTCAGGTTGTCTGTGGGCGAGGACTGGCCTGCCACCCAAGGCCTGTGAAAGTGTGGGATCATTGTCCAGGATGAGTTGTAGATCCCTGATGATGCGTTGGAGGGGTTTGAGCTGGGGACTGTATGTGTGGGACAATGATCCCACACTTTCACAGGCCTTGGGTGGCAGGCCAGTCCTCGCCCACAGACAACCTGCCAACCTGAAGCATATTCTCACCAGCAACTGCACACCGCACCATAGTAACTCTAGCTCAGGAACCAACCCATGCAACAAACCTCGATGCCAACTCTGCCCACATATCTACACCAGCAACACCATCACAGGACCTAACCAGATCAGCCACACCATCACCGGTTCATTCACCTGCACGTCCACCAATGTAATATATGCCATCATATGCCAGCAATGCCCCTCTGCTATGTACATCGGCCAAACTGGACAGTCTCTAAGGAAAAGGATAAATGGACACAAATCAGATATTAGGAATGGCAATATACAAAAACCTGTAGGAGAACACTTCAACCTCCCTGGCCACACAATAGCAGATTTTAAGGTGGCCATTCTACAGCAAAAAAACTTTAGGACCAGACTTCAAAGAGAAACTGCTGAGCTCCAGTTCATCTGTAAATTTAACACCATCAGCTCAGGACTAAACAAAGACTGTGAATGGCTTGCCAGTTACAGAACCAGTTTCTCCTCCCTTGGTTTTCACACCTCAGCTGCTGGAACAGGGCCTCATCCTCCCTGATTGATCTAACCTCGTTATCTCTAGCCTGCTTCTTGCTTGCTTATATATACACCTGCCCCTGGAAATTTCCACCGCTTGCATCCGAAGAAGTGGGTATTCACCCACGAAAGCTCATGCTGCAAAACGTCTGTTAGTCTATAAGGTGCCACAGGATTTTTTGTTGATTCCCTTAGAGGTGGTTCAGGAGTCCTGCCATAAACTCCTAGATATTTTGCACACCTAGACATCTGTGAATTGTCATTCTGGTCAATAAAGGCTGCTAAGACAGGTCAGCAAACCCCAGCTGCCATAGCACCTACTTGCAAGAGGACAGATAAAAGGTATTATGTCCCTGCCAGGGAATCAGAGTTTTTATTTTCTCATCCAGCTCCAAATAGCGAAGGCTTTTAGTGAACAAGGCAGATAGCATAGCTCAAAGTCCACCCTTTACAGTAAGGATGACAGGAGGTTTGATCTTTTTGGTCTCAAATGCTATGGTTCAGCCACGTTTCAGTTCAAGATAGCAAATTATCAGGCACACATGGTCAAATATGATTATTTAAATTACAACAAACTTAATTCCTTTATTGAGCACCTGCCAGAGGAACATCGTGATCAGTTTAAGGCCATTGTAGACAGCTCCTGGCAAAGATATCGTTCCAGGCGTCCTGGGATGCTGCAGATACTTCAGCACAATCTACACTCGCTGCAGTGGTCAAGAGGAGAGTGTCTTTGCTGCAGCTGTTGGGCTTCCCAAGAGAGGTTGAGAGTACCATCAAAGACCTGCTGCAGCCCCAGGGGCTCAAGCTGTGTGATAGGTGTGGTAAGCCTATGCCCAGAGGGGATCCACATGCCACTTGTCTGAAGTGCCTGGGAGAGGGACATTTGCAAGACAAGTGTTGTATTTGCAGAGGTTTCAAGCCCAGAACTAAAAGTGGGAAAGGCTATCGGCTGAAACGCCTTTTAATGGAGTCTGCTCTCTGGCCTCAACCAGCACAAGAGGCGGCACCAGCCACCTCATTGCACAGCACACTGGCCTCGGTGCAGCACACCTCGGCACCGAGGAAGGACTCTCGTAAGGCGCATCGGCACCACTTCCCAGTGCAGAAGGCCAGCTCGTTGGTGCGACATCGTTCACGATCCCTAAACCGCATAAGAAGAAAAAGGCAGAGGGGGCTGTTCTCATGCCAAAAAGAGCAAACAGGACATCAGTGTGGTGCGTCCCACACCGGGACACCAGAAGTCTGGTCCATTGGTCCCATCACCGTTGACTCTGGCCTTTAGGGGAGGTCCGGTGTTGGTGGACTCCCCAGTCTGAGCGGTGTTGGAGGAGGCCCTTGACCGTCCCTCCACACCAGACACTTTCAAGGCCGCATGGGACTTGATTGCCATGACGGCACAGTGCTCTGCCTCACATTCATTGGTTCAAGTGCAGACGGCGCAAGCCCCAGCTCATCCTGGAGCATTTGGACAAGATAGTTCCCTCGCTGCTTTTTAATATGCAGAAGATAGAAGACATTGACAGGTATTATGCACTAATTATCACTAATTCTGTGGGGGTTTTTTTGTTTTGTTTTTTAAAGCAAGGTTTAGATTCTCTTCCAAGAGTAGATAGCTTTTCCTTCCTAGTTAGAATAGCTCTCATTCCTGGAGTGCCTATACCCGGTACATCTGCTGCACCACTTCAGGCACCATCTGTGGCACCACCTATTCGGCACCGTGGCAAGCCCACCATGATGCAAGGCTGTTATCCATCGCCCCGGTGCCAGGGTCCACCCCTCCCTGGTCAGGCTCGGACTATTCCTCTGAGTCAAAGGCGGAGTTGTTCGTGTCCCGACACAGCCAATACCGCTCAAGATCCTGGCACCGGTCTCGGCACTGTAGAGCGGAGGACCCCTTGGTTACCGATGGTGTCCTGGCCACCCCAGTGGTGGTGCCTGGTACAATGGCCCTTTATGACCTCAGCTTACCTCATGAAACTCACCCCTCCTCCTCTGTGGCAACTCCCCATCAAACCTCAACTGTTGTCTCAGGATGCATGTCAGATGCTTCACCTCAATCTGAACGTTCTTTAACTGCAAGCATAGTTCCTCAATGGTTCTAGGGACTAGAAGTCACTTTTTCATGGGAAGTACAAAATGTACAGGGACACATCTCAAAGAATTCCAGGTACCTCACAGGGTTAGTAACCTCTCCTTTCCCACCAATCAGTGCTGGTTTCCTGAGCCCAGAAATAGCACTGCATGGTGAGAAGCTGCTTCAGGAACGGCTCCTCTAAAATCAGCTGCTCTCTGTCAACCTCTTCATCATCCTCACCTCACTGAAGCTGCTGGTGCTACTGGACAGCTGCTGCTGTTGCCACATCATCTGCTGGGTGGTGCAGCAGGCGAAGTCCAAATTCATCCAACTTTAAGTGCTGAAATGCAGCCCAGCCTGCCTCTATATATTCACAGTTGCCAGCATAGAGGTGCAGTGAGGAGCATTGTTGGGTCCATGCTGGCCAACAGAAATACAAAAATGGGACTAACCCACCCAGAAAAAGAGCACGGGGCAAAGAAAGCAGAAACCTGGGGGTTTTTTGTTTAGTTTTTTTAAGAATTTGAACCCTCCTGGTTTCTGCTCTACATCCCACAGTGCAGAGAGAGAAATCCCAGAATGCATACTTCTTAGCAGCAAAACAAAGGACCATAAAAGATCCTCCAAGAACTCCATGTGCTTAGTGTACACAACGATGCAAATTGAAAAAATGCACAGCCATCCTGTATGCATGCTATTAGTGTGGCTTATGTCCTGCAAGTTAAATAATGGCATCACTGTGGTTTAACACCTCCCACCCCACCCCAAATGTAGGCAAACTCAAAGGCTTGCTGTATCTTATAATTCTAATAGTCATTTATTCTTTTTCACTACTGCACTTTTATACTTTATTACAGTTCTGTATTACAAGGGAGAAATGTACTATCTAATTGCTAGTATATGTATAATATATTCTTTTTCATAAGCCTGAAACGTTCCTCCTACTCACAGTTTCTAGAATAAATGCTCTAAGTAGGGATTGGAATTGGTTTTATGTAGTTTATTACAAGCTGAGCAGGCATTTATCACATACCCATTCATAACAGATTCTTTGATAGCTGCAGTGGAAAAATGGCAAAGTTCTCTGCAGTGAAACATTGTCATGTACTCAGGGCTGGATTAAACGCAGAGGCTTTAGGGGATGCAGCTCAGGACCTTGGATTATAAGGGGTCTCCAAAATATATCCCTTACTGCATTGTTTTTCAGTTGGCAGCCTGAGACACAGATCTGGCCTACAATGGTCTTCCATTTGCCTGGGCATCAGCTATTCCTTCATGCCTTCTGGGAAGCCGCAGCCAACCAGACCTGCTCTGGAAACAGCAGAGTTCTTTTCCCTTTCCCTGAGGTGTCTAGCCTATTCTCACAGGAAGGGAGGGGGCTTATAGGAGGGGAGGAGGGAGTGGAAAGAGCCCTGCAGCTCAGGGCAAGTCCACTCCCTTCGCCAGCTTGTGTGAACAGAGATGGTTCCTCTGCTTCTCTCCCCTCCCTCCCTGTATTACCTGTCCTAAGAAGGGAGAGGTTGGTGAAGAGAACTCCTGGAGCTGCCCTCTGCCTGGAAGAGGGGAGGGGGGACCCCGCTGCATCCCTCTCCCACTCTGGTGAAGAATCCAGTGGAAGCAGAGGTGGGGCTGGGCACAACTGGTGGGGGGAGGGGCACATGGGAAGGGCTAGAGGGCAGAACTGCAAGGGAGCTGAGTTGATGGGAGCAGGGCAGATGCACTTCAGTTTATTTTCCCTCTATTTACTGTCATGCTATGTATTTAATTTAGAAACTTTTCATGTGCATTTAAACACATTGGAGCTAGACTGTGTTGCTACATTTCGACTTAATCAAGTGCTTTATCAGATACTTTTGCAACTTAAAGTTATCTGTAATTAGGGTGACCAGACATCCCGATTAAAATCAGGACTGTCCCGATTTTTAGGCTTTTTTCCCGCATCCCGATCGATGTTTGGTCGGGGCGCAATTTGTTCTGATATTTCATACTCCTGGTTTGGTTTGGTTTGTTCTGCCAGCGGGACTCCGCCTTTTTTTTTTCTTCCCCCCTCTGCTGGCGGGACTCTGGTTTTGTGGGGTTTTTATTATTATTATTATTAATTATTATTAATTCTCTCTCTCTGCTGGCAGGACTCCATTTTTTTCTTTCTTTTTTTTTTTTTCTCCTCTGTCCGCCGGTGGGACTCCGGGACGCCGCTTTTTTTTTTTTTTTTTTTTTTTGCTGTGCTGGCGGGACTCCCCTCCCCCCATGTGTCCCGATATTTTCTTCATCCCATCTGGTCACCCTATCTGTAATTGATATGCTTTCATTAGTTAATTTGATTGGGTACTCTGCAGCACCTTTCTGAAAAAAGACTGCGAGAAATGTCAAAATTTCAGGCTATAGGAAAAGAAAATTAGATGTCCGTTCATTTCTTATTAGTTTAACTCTAATTTGAATTTTGTAGTTTTAATAGAATTTATATTAATAGCAGGCTGTTTTAATAACATTGCAGTGTATTTGTGTAAATAGTTGTTTGCAGCATTTCATTGGAATATTGTCTACTGGCATGTTTAATTTTTTACGTTGAGATTTATAGATAGTCTGGCATCCCACTCTTGAAAGGTTGCAAGCCCTGGCTGGTGGCAGGCTCACTAGAGAGCAAACACCTGAAAAACCCTTTGGCCCTAGAGAGTGCCCTTTAGCCCACCGAGATTTGGACATTGCCTTATCTGGCCCACCAGAAAATGGAGTTGAATATCACTGTTGTAGGTAATTAAGAAATTGAAGTCATAGCATCACTATGTGTATTACTACCAGTTATGTGCCGAAATTAAAATGGTTTTGTTCATTTTAATATTCATTCAGCTTTACAATTGGTAGATCCCGTTTTAAAAACTGGAACTGAAATAACCAATACAACTTAACAATAAAGTGGTTGGCATTGGGCGTCAGTGGTGGTAAAACACAAACCGTATGTCTACACAGCAATGAACCTCCCATAGACTTGGACTAGCAGGGCTCGGGCTAGCACTCTAAAAATAGGCTGTGTAGACAGTGCTTTGAAGTTGTGACTCAGGCTCTGAACCTCGCTGCAGCTTCAAAGCACTTTCTACACAGCTATTTTTAGAGCACTAGCACAAGCCTGGCTAGCCTGAGTCTGTTGACCCAGGCCGGGAGGCTTGCTGCTTCAGGCTATGTAGATTTACCCTCTAATAGCAAATCCAGTTTTCTTTCCTATTCTGTTAGACAAGTGTCCTCATGATCTCCTCTTTTGCACCCTAAAAGTGTCTGGCAAGCGTCTAATTATTAACCACCTACTTAGTATTGTAGCTTCTAAAATATTGACCGGAGCAGAGACACTTAGGCTTGACTATGTAATTTTAGGTCACGATGGCCTTAAACCACAAACCTTCTGCGAACACTGGAACGCCTTAGAGCTGTGAAGTGTGTTGTCATTTGACTAAAATGACATTTCTTTTCAACCTCTGAGTTTTTGTGATACTCATAGGCTATAGCTTTTAAGCTACTGAAACTATTAAATATGGCGTGCCTCTTTTGATTGACATTCTTTGTAAACAAAGTTAATACACAAGCATTGTGTTTCCGGAATTGAATATACTTGCAAACTTTAAGGTCTGCAGGATCTAGTTGTGATGTAGTTATGTGGGCAGCAATGTTCTAATTAGTTCCATCACTTTTTTTTTAACCTGGAAACCAACTGTTACTGCAAAAGTACTGGAGTTTTCACTTCACACTCACCCACCTAATGAGGATTAAGCGGTGGGCAAGTGAAGGAGATCATTAGTCACTTTGTTCTTACCAAAGTTTTGCCCAAGTTCTTGCATAGATTTGGGGATTTTAATTCATTTTGAAATATAATAAATACATACAAATAAATCTTAGCTATGTTACCAAAAATATTTTATGCAGCCTGAAACATCGCATAACTTTTGCTTTAAATTATTTTCAACCTGTCTGTTATATAGGCTTATGGTATGTTCCTGTTTATCCAAAACCCCATTATCCGAATGTCCGCATTATCTGAATCCCTTCTTTGTCTCCCAGCATGAGATACAGACCCTCTATAGCATGTATCTCATGCTGGGGAATAAGGAAGGCATTTGGTTAATGTGGGCATTCGGATAAAAGACCCTGACTGCAAGGGGGAGGACAAGCCCTCAACCGTGAGAGAGGCTGAATGTCTCCTGCAGCAGCACAAGGAACCCTCTGCAGCCTCGCTGTCATGGAGGGGAGTCAGTGGGGCCATGACAGGATTCTGCTCTTCCCTGCATGGACTGCAGTCTTCCCTGCACCTTGTGCCTGCAGGGATCGGGTGTCCACCAACCCTGTGGCAGCGCAGGAACCCCTCCGTCGCCCTGCCATCATGGGAGTGGGTGAGCAGGACAGAGCAGAGACCTCTAGTTAGGACTGCAAGGAGGAGGATGAGCCCCCAGCCATGGAGGAGGCCACCTGCTGCTGAATGGCTCCTGCCCGCTCAATAATCTGAATTCTGATTGAATGAAATCCATAAAAAGGCATTAAATAAAGTACTGTGTTTTATGATACTTTTTTCTGCTATACTTAGAGGGTTATGTAAGACCAAGAATGGCTCAATTTCTTTGGCTAGCTGAGGTCAGAGCTGATACAAATGCAGCTGGGGCTCCTTCAAAACTGTTTGACTTGTCCTTTTACAAGACACAAGGTTCATTGCAGGAACTTTGTCCCATTTGCCCCAAAGTGCTCCTCTAATAAAAGCTGCATGTGAAAGGGGAAGGCAGTAGAGAGTGTATTCACCAATTATGTTTTTCTGGAGAGAGTTACAGCAGGGGATGGAGGTTCCTTCAGATCAGGAACCTCCATCCAATTCCTTCAGATAAGGATGGAACCCTTCAGATAATGTAAGGATTGACAGAATTGTCTGAATTAAACCTAACCAAATCATATAGCTACATAGCTAACTAGTGTGTTTGATCTTGCCAAATAGGTTTTAGATTTAAAGCTGTCTAGGATAAAAGGGCAGCCATTTGTTCACCAGGTTTCTCAGTCCATAGACAAATCTACAGTACTAGATGTCCAGTAACACCATCACAAGTAACATGTCAAAACTCAGTATTGAGAGCCATTGTTTTGCCTCCTGTCAGGTACTGGCCCTATAACTAAATTATTTATTGAACCCCTACAGTTTGCTTGGGGGAGAACAGATATGTAAAGACTGACATTCAGTCTCTGCTCCAGGTAGTTCACAACCTAGTACAGACAGACACACAATTTTTGAGCCACAAAAATACACAGGGCTTGACTAGATGGACAGTTAGTGCACAGTAGGCTGTGGTGTAAATCTACAGCACACTAACATGCAGTGCACTAACTGGTTACGTGAAACTGGAGTAGATCAAAGCACGCTATACTTTTAGTGCGCAGTAGAAGCGTCCACATGGTTAGTTAGTGCCTGGCATTATAGTGCACTCTAGGTTTACATCCCAGCTTGTTGTGCACTGTCTGTCTTGGAACATGTTGGATGAGATATCTTGCAGAGGTCATTGTTGAGTGGCTTTGCATAAGTCAAGCACTTGAATACTAGATGGATGAGAGCCATAAAAGTACCTAGGGATAGGTGTATGAGTAACAAGTAAGAATAACTCCAGTGCAACTTTTTTCTTTGTTTCAGTCGAATTGGCCCACCCTCTTCCCCTACAGGAGGAGAGAAAGAGGAGAACCCTGCTGTGCTGGCCGAGAATTGTTTTAGAGAACTGTTGGGCCGAGCAACCTATGGGAATATGAACAATGCTGTCAGACCAGTTTTTGCGTGAGTAGAAAACAAATATCAAAATGCCTGTTTGTCCTAAAAGTTGGAAGTGTGTTTAATATTTCAATACAAAAGATTAACAGTTTTAATACTAATGACAAACTTCTTCACTGTATATATGAATAGCTTCTCTTGAGGTATTCTAATCTTTCTTCCCTGCCCATCACTCTGATCATGTCACTTTGAATCCTTTCACTGGCTCCTCCTGTTTCATCTCATAAAATTCTACCCCAAAAAATTTCTTCTTGTCCCCTTTTTAAGGGCCCTTCAAGGGCTAGATGACAGCCTTGTCCTCCCATCTGTTAGCTTCCACCATGCAGCCCCTGTACTACAGTGCCCTGGAAGGGTTGTCACCTGTGGAGACTGAACTTTGGGTTTACTGTTTTAATTCAGCAGTTTTCCTCTACTGCCTGAGCTAAAAGACCCAACTCTATTTGCTCAAAGACCCATTGCCAATTCATAAACTGCTGTGGTCCAGCCTCCAGAAGGGAACCGCTCCACATTCATTCCAGTAAGCATGGGTTACACATGGAACATCCCTCTGAATTAATATATATGGATACTACTTACCCTTCCTTAAAATCCCTCTTCAAGATGCACCTCTGCTTGTGAACCTACAGGAAATCAGGCAGCTGATGATGGTTTTGTTGTGCATCCGACAGGGAAAGCTAATTATATTAAAGTGTATGTGGTACCTTCAGTGATGTTTGGCTTGTGCACGGAACAAACAGATGTAACTGTTCTCCCCCATCATCTTTTCCTGCCTTCTGATTTTCACTCTTGTTGTTTTTGTCTCAGATTAAATTATAAGATCTTTGGGTCCAGAACTGACTCTTCTGCTGTGTGTTTGCGTAACATCTAGCACAGAGGGGGCTGATACTGATTTGGGCCTCCAAGTTAGCACCAATAGAAATAAAAAGCTCAATCAATAGAAATAATGTCCTTCTTGCAGTTAATCTATTAAAGTAATATTTGTTTATTTTTATGACCACCTATGTGAAGTTCATACATTATAAATGCAGATTATGTGTACTTTCAAACACATTTGTGAATTGTTAGTTGTTCATAATGCATTTTAACCAAAGTGCAGAGGTTACATACTGAAATGGAAGAGTGTTCCACCAACATTTTGCTACGTAAATAGCTGAATATCAAAAGTGAATGAACTGTAGAAACTGGCATTTATATTCCAATAATGATTTCACAGTGATATAAATTACTGAAAGCAATTTACACCACATGGAAAGACTTGGGAGGAAATTGGAGCAGTTACTGTTTTTGCTGCTGCATATTCTGACATCAGTATTCATACTAAAGAAGCTAAATCTGAAGATATAAGTGGTTTGTATTTTCCCCTTAGAATTGGCACCAATTCTACCTTCACTTAAGTGACACAACTCCCAGTGACTGCAGTAGGTGTTGCAGTGGTGTACTGGGCCTACTTCTGCATTCAAGGACAAGTTTGCATAGTAACCAACAATCTTCATTTGACTAGAAGTGCTCCAAACTTTGCAAATCCATCCCTGGTTAATCAGTCCCAGTCAGTGTGCCAGACCATGCAGCCTACAGCCTGAAGGGTCATCTACTCCACTGTTCTCCTGCAACTGCAGAGCTCAGTGAAGAATAACCATTAGGCCAGCTAGTGTCTGATGCCTCTTGCTTTACTATGCCTCTGAGTTAAGCCCTTTGAAGCCTCGGTGAGGAAGCAGTATAACAGCCACCCTCTCCCTGCATTCTAAGTTTCTCTGGGATGAAGGAGAGAGGAATCCTTTTAGTAGATGAAGAAATAAGATTTTATTTTTCTTGACCGTGTCCATTTATAAGAGAGCTTATTTGAATCTCTGGCGGGGAAAGATGATCCAGTAGTTAACGCATTAACCTGGGAGACCCAGATTCAATTCCCTGCTCTGCCACAGACTTCCTAAATTACCTTGAGCAAGTCTCTGGCCATCAGTAAAATGGAGATAATAGTACTTTGCAACTTCACAGGGGTGTTGTGATGATGAATACATTAAAATATTGTGAGGCTGTCAGTACAGTAACAAGGCTGGCAACATTAGTGCCTGAGACAGATAAGATCTAATGTCAACCTACTGATGGTTTTTCAGGACTTTAAAATTTCCTTGCCTTTGGCAAGAATTCTTAATGCTCATTCAGTGTCAATATGACTATTAATATATGCCTTGTCTCAAATTCTCACTTTTAGTTTTGGTGAAATCTGACTACTCCATCAGGCAAAAATTACTAGTTAGTGAAAGTTGAAAAGAGTTATAGTAATATGCACACATTGTGTTGTGTTTTGTTGTTGTTTTGTTAACATTCTCAGACTGTTTAGAATCTCATATAGCTATACCTCAGCTATGTCACCAAGGGGAAAGGAAGGCTATTCACTATAAATTGAGTTTTCAGAGTACAATACCCCTACAGACTTGAATTTTACCACAGCATCATCTATATAAAGTTTTTGTAATAATAGAGAAGGATTGGTTGTCCTTCCAACAAATGTGATTCAAGAGACTGCTTTCTGAATGGTTCTTGAATTGCACCATTAAGGCTCATACTCCGAAGAATGCGGATCTGCATATGCAGTGTAGTCTGATAACTCTCTAGCTACTCTACAGGAATGTTATTGGCCTTTACTTTCTTGGTGTTTAGAAATACTTGTAAACTGATACCTTATGCTCCCAGCTTACTTCTATCATTTAATTAAGCTATATATATATTTTCCTTTTAATACTCTTCAGTAGTTATGCCTTCAAATTGTGTTCATTTTAGTCTCTCTTCTCTGAATTTCTTTGAGTTTATTTGATTCGAGATGAAAAATGCTTTATGCCTAAATACAACATGGGAAATAACTGGCTAGGCAGTAGTACTGCAGGAAAGGATCTGGGGGTTATAGTGGATGACAAATTTAAATATGAATCAACAATGTGATGCAGTTGCAAAAGGCTTATGCTATTCTGGGGTGTATTATCAAGTGTTATGTGTAAGATGTGGAGGCAATTCTGTTCAGCACTGGTGAGGCCTCATGGAGTACTGTGCCCAGTTTTGGGCACCACCCTTCAAGAAAGATGTGAAGAAACTGGAGAGAATTCAGAAGAGAGCAACAAAAATGACTAAAGTTTTAGAAAACCTGACCTGTGAGAAAAGGTTTAAAAAACTGGTCATGTTTAGTCTTGAGAGGATGGATTTTTTTGAGGGGGGGGGGGCGAGAGAGCTGGTAAGTCTTCAAATATAAGAACATAAGAATATCCATACAGGGTCAGACCATAGGTCCATCTAGCCCAGTATCCTATCTTCCAACAGCGGCCAATGACAGTTGCCCCAGAGGGAATGAACAGAGCAGGTAATCATCAAGTGATCCATCTCCTGTCGACCATCCCAGCTTCTGGCAAACAGAGGCTGGGGACACCATCCCTGTCCATCCTGGCTAATAGCCATTGATGGACCTATCCTCCATGAATGTATCTAGTTCTTTCTTGAACCTGGTTATAGTGTTGCCCTTTGCAACATCCTTTGGCAAAGAATTCTATAGGTTGACTGTGCATTGTGTGAAGAAATACTTCCTTTTGTTGGTTTTAAATCTGCTGCCTATTAATTTCATTTGGTGACCCCTAGGTCTTGTGTTATGAGAAGGAATAAATAACACTTTCTCCATACTAGTCATGATTTTATAGCCCTCTATCATAGCCCCCCCCAGTCATCTCTTTTCCAAGCTGAAGAGTCCCAATCTTATTAATCTCTCCTCACATAGAAGCTGTTCTGAACCTTTTCCAATTCCAATATATCTCTTCTGAGATGGGGTAACCACATCCGCACACAGTATTCAAGATTTCGGTGTACCATGGATTTCTATAGAGGCAATATATTTTCTGTCTTATCTATCCCTTTCTTAATGATTCCCAAAAATCTGTTTGCTTTTTTGACTGCTGCTGTACATTGAATGGATGTTTTCAGAGAATTATCCACAGTGACTCCAAGACCTCTTCCTTGAGTGGTAACAACTAATTTAGGTCCCATCATTTTATATGGATAGCTGGGATTGTTTCCAATGTTCATTACCTTGCATTTATCAACATTGAATTTTATCTGCCATTTTGTTGCCCAGTCACCCAGTTTGTGAGATCCCTTTGTAGCTATTCAGAGTCTGCTTTGGACTTAACTATCTGGAGTAGTTTTGTTTCATCTGCAAACTTTGTCACTTCACTGTTTACTTCTTTTTCCAGATTGTTTATGAATATACTGAGTAGTACTGGTCCTAGTACAGATGCCTGGGGGACACCAGTATTTACCTCTCTCCATTCTGAAAACTGGCCATTTATTCCTACCCTTTGTTTCCTATCTTGTTACCAGTCCATGAGAGAACCTTCCCTCTTACCCCATGACAGATGACTTTATTTAAGAGCCTTTGGTGAAGGACCTTGACACCTCTGGATGTGAGACAGAGATAAATTGGGCTTTCTGAAAATATAAGTACACTATGTCCACATGCTTGTAGAATTCTAGTAGATTGGTGAGGCGTGATTTCCCTTTACAAAAACCATGTTGACTCTTGCCCAACAAATTATGTTCATCTGTGTCTGATAATTTTGTTCTTTACTATAGTTTCAACCAGTTTGCCCGGTACTGAGGTCAGGCTTACTGGCCTGTAATTGCTGGGATCACCCCTGGAGCCCTTTTTAAAAATGTAAATCCGCTTCTGTACCAAATGACTGGATAGCTAATCCCTGCACCCCAACCCTCTGGCCCAGCCCTAAGCCCCCTCCCACACTCCAAACTCCTCTGCCCCACCCCTGCCACTCATCATCTCCATATTGGTGGACATGACAAAATTCATTCCGCTCTGGTTATAAAAGAGGGAACATTGGGAATACCATCTGATTCTGGTGACTTATTACTGTTTAATTTATTAATTTGTTCCAAAACATCCTCTAATGACACCTCAATCTGAATCAGTTCCACAGATTTGTCACCTCAGAAGAATGGCTCAGATTTGGGAATCTTTCTCACGTCCTCAGTCATGAAGACTTACGCACAAAATTCATTTAGTTTCTCTCCAGTGGCCTTATCTTCCTTGAGTGCTCCTTTAGCATCTCGATCGTCCAGAGGCCTCACTGGTTGTTTAGCCGCTTTCTGCTTCTGATGTACTTACATTTTTTTTGCATTACTTTTTGAGTCTTTGGCTAGTTGTCCTTCAAATTATTTTTTGGCCTTCCTAATTATATTTTTATACTTAATTTGCCAGAGTTTATGCTCCTTTCTATTTTCCTCACTAGGATTTAGCTTCCACTTTTTAAAGGATGCCTTTTTGCCTCTCACTGCTGCTTTTACTTTGTGTGGGTGCGGTGGCATTTTTTTTTGTTCTCTTACTATGTTTTTAAATTCGGAGTATACATTTAAGTTGAGCCTCTATTTTTGTTGTCTTTAAATAGTTTTCATGCAGCTTGCAGGGATTTCACTTTTGGCACTGTACCTTTTTAATTTCTGTTTAACTTTCTTCCTCATTTCTGTGTAGTTCCCCTTTCTGAAATTAAATGCTACAGTGTTGGGCTGCTGATACCAAGCAGTCCAGCTATATTCACCTCTTTGACCTGATCCTGTGCTCCACTTAGGACTAAATCAAGAATTGCCTCTCCTCTTGTGGGTTCCAGGACTAGCTGCTCCAAGAAGCAGTCATTTATGGTGTCAAGAAAATTTATCTCTGCGTCACATCCTGAGGTGACATGTACCCAGTCAATATGGGGATAGTTGAAATCTCCCGTTATTACTGAGTGTTTTATTTTTATAGCTTCTCTAATCTCCCTGAGCATTTCGCAGTCACTATCACCATCCTGGTTAGGTGGTTGCTAGTATATCTCTACTGCTATATTCTTATTATTCGAGCGTGGAATTATCATCTATAGAGAGTCTATGGTATAATTTGGTTCACTTAAGATTTTTACTTCATCTGATTCTGTGCTTTCTTTCACATATTGTGCCACTCCCCCACCAGCACGACCTGTTCTGTCCTTCCGATATGTTTAGGGCTGTCATAAAGAGGACATGGAGAACAATTGATCACTGTCCCCAGAACATAGGACAAGAGGTAATTGTTTTAATTTACAACAAAGGAGTTTTAGGTTAGTTATTAGGAAACCCTTTTTAACAATAAGGATAATTAATTACTGGATAGGTTACCAAGAGAGGTTGTACAATCCCCATCACTGGAGTTATTAAAAACTGGCTACACAAACATCTGTCAGGGATGGTCTAGGTGTACTTGGTATTCCTTCAGTGCAGGGGGCTGGACAAAATGACCTGTCAAGATCCCTTCCACCCTATATTTCTCTGATTGTGTGTTTTAAACACTAAGTAGTGATTGTAGTGATGTACCAAAAAATACCAGCATATATCATATGATAGATGTACTTTCCAGACAGTGACTTATACAGTGACATTGCAATGTTCTTAGTCCTGATGTGTTTTCTGTACTTCTCAGTCATGTGGTGCCGTAATATTTTGCAAGCTCCTATCCCATTTGCAGTCATCTTCCAAATTACCAATTCCTCTAACTAAAACTGGTTATTTCCATTCAACATTCCCATCTTTGAGGCTGAAACTTTCCAAGCATAGTCTCTGCTGATTACTGGAACTATTCTTGCTGAAAAGTTCCATGTTATGAAAACTTTAGCACATGGAAAACTAACAGTAAGTGGACTTTCAGCCATATAACCCATTTTTAAATGATTACATATAAATATAGAAATAGTTTACAGACACAAATTGACAATCTATTGTATGGATTTTATTTTCATATTCACACTGAATCTTGCAGCCTATGAAGGGGCAAATTATCTTGTTTTCCAATAAGGCAAATGTTAAAGAATACAGTAATTTTGTTTCATTATGTTTATAGATTAGTTGTGTACCAACTGGCAGCAAGCAACATTTCATATCTGTTGAATATAATGTACATTTATTTGAAAAAACAGATTTTTTTTTTTTTTAAAAATAGTACCTCTTCACTCGGTAAGCATTACAAAAGAAGCTTTTTGGTCAACCAGAATTTTAAAGCAAATGCTGTATTTTACAAGCATATTTATTTACCTACCAAAAAATACTGAATCTGATGGAAATAAAATAAATTATCATTTACAGTTTGACACCAATCAAACACTATGCCTGTCAAGGCTAAAGTTTTAGAGATCTGGAGATTCTATGCAAATCACATACTGACTTAATTTTCATAGTTGATGACTATGCCTTGCTTAATTTACATAAATGACAGCAAATGTCCCCATTACCAGACTTAAGATTGACAAGACTGTAACATAGAATGTAGGAATTGCTGTGCCTCTGGCATCTCTGCTCCTTGTTCCGGACTTGGTGAAGGGGTGTGGTATGGTTGCCAGGACTGTGCTTGCTGTGGGAGGGGAGGGGGATCCGGCTGTTTCCTTCTATCAGTTTTTCTGATTGGGCTGCTAGCACCTAGCTGATTAGCTAAGTCTGGCGGCTCCTTGCTCTTCGTAATATGGCTGCTGGTTCTCTTGCTGCTGCTCCCTGGTTGCACGCAAGTTCCTGTGATCAGGGAGAGATGGCTAGAGCACTACTCATTTTGATCTAGCCATAGCTCCAAGTCTGTGGTCATGGTTGAGGGGGATTTTTTGTGGGGGGAGAGATGACTAATGCTCTAGGCCAGGGGTTCTCAAACTGGGAGTCGTGACCCCTTAGAAGGTCATGAGGTTATTACGTGGGAGGTCACGAGCTGTCAGCCTCCACGCCAAACCCTGCTTTGCCTCTGAAGGACATAAATCTACACCGTGTAGAGGTTAAGCACAGAAGTTTATTACACACAGCGCTGGCAGAGTGTCACCTTGCTTATTAGGCTCAGAGACACTGTCAATCAATTGATTACAATAGAATATATAGATTTTTTTTTTTTATGGGCGGGGGAGAGTGACTGGATAGGCAGTTCCACGCCCCGGGATAGGTTTTGTAGCAAGACAAGATAGCACATTAGCCAATGGTTAACAGGTAACATAATGTCTCCGCCCATGGTTTTAAGTTAGCAAGTTAACTTTTAATTAATACTTTGATAAAATTGTTATTAGTATAAAATATATATGTTGAATTTTGGTTTGGGGTTTATAGGAATGGCGCAACTCCTTTGATTGTCCAACAGGTACATTTTTAGGGGTTAAAGCAAAGAAACAGTGAAAGTATATGGCAATAAAGATTGTCTTCTGTGTGTCTTAAGGCAGGCATTGGTCCCTTGAAAGGGAGGTGGAAGGATGCCATATCTTATACTGATATGTGCTACTTTTCGTAAACCCAAGGTTGGATCTGTGGGAAGAATGTCTCCCTACAGAAGAGACTAACACAATAGGAATAGGGATTTTTTGTTTAATTTGAAACATTTGATGAAACTTAATTATTTAGTTATTGCTTTAACAGTTGGCATTTTTACTGACCAAGCATATTTTTAGCAAAGGCAATATTATTTTGTTTTGCTTTTTTTATTTAGCTAATTACTGTTTGCTAGGCCTCTGGTCTCTTGACCATACTCTGGACTTTGGGTCTGGAAAAGAGCTGGCACAATTCATATACCAGGTTGTTATATAAAATGCACATGGATTTTAACTCTTCAGCCTCCAGCATTTATAATAACATTAAATGTGTTTTACTTTATTGGGGGGGGGGTCGCATTCATAGGCTTGCTGTGTGAAAGGGGTCACCAATACAAAAGTTTGAGAACCACTGCTCTAGGCTATGTCTTTATGGTTAGAATCCTCCAAAGACTCTAACTGTAGATATCCTACCTAGAGTGGCAAAACAATAGTTTCATCTTAGTGTGTCTCTTCAGCTTTAAGCTCCTGGGTAGGGTTGCTACTTGTCCAGGTTTTCCCAGGATCATCCCTTTTTTGAGGTAACTGGCTTGGGAAATCTGTAAGGATGTGCAGTGTACACTTCCTGCTGTCCAGTTTTATGGGGTCAGGATCATCTTGGATGTCTGGTTTTTGCACTTCAGAGGTAGCAGTAATACTCCTGGGTAAGAGCAGTTTTAAAAGCCACTAAAGACAGCAGTTTCTTGTCTCAAACAGGAGATTTAACAAGCCTGAATATCTATTGTATTTTCATCCGCTTTTAAATATAGTAGGTTAGAAATCATATTTGTCTTTGCTACTGTTTGTAGGTTTGGCTTGACATGAATAATTGGCCATCGATGAGGCCTCATTTCTTGGAGCCAGGATTAGGGAGGTAAATGGATCAGGAGGCTGGAAACAGAATGTCTGTACTAGCTAAGATAAGGGGAAACACCCAGGAAACCATTTACAATGGACAACATAACAAAGGATAAGATAAGCCTGGAACATAAGATGAGGTAAAGAGCAAGTTATATATGAACAATGCATGCTGTACAGGGATTGGTTCCCATAAAATGACCAGGCCAATTTCAAAATGTGTGATGCAATGTATAGTAAATGCAGTGTAATGAGTTAAATGTATATAAAGGGAAAAGGGTTGCTGTGTAACTTTGGATGTGTGGTATGCCCTGTACCCACCCTCTACGCTTGAGCCTGAGCAGGCTAAACTGCAGTTTGATTGTATGCCAATAAAGATGAGTGACAGTTTGGAGTTGCACTGAATTCTTGGGAACTGAATGGATAAGGTCTCAGAAGCCACCCAGCATCCTCCCGAGTGGGTAAGGTCTCAGAGGCTACCCCAACACTGTTAAAATTTTCATTTTTGTCTTTGGAGGGGTGAGGGAAAGCATTTAAAAAGGCATATCTGCTGTACTAGGATCCAGCGTGGAGTTGTTGTTTAACTTTTGTGCACATTGCAACCTTTTACAGTGGTTGTTTTACCAAGTTCACCTTCAGAAATTTGTCAGCATGGTAGTGTCCTGTTAGTGACAAGAGTAGGCTTAAGTATCGGAGGGGTAGCCATGTTAGTCTGGCTCTGTAAAAAGCGACAGAGTCCTGTGGCACGTCATAGACTAACAGACGTATTGGAGCATAAGCTTTCGTGGGTGAATACCCACTTCGTCAGATGAATGCTTTTTGCAGATCCAGACTAATACGGCTACCCCTCTGAGACTTGACACCATGCAAGACACTGCATTTAGCCGTATCGAGTGGAAATCCATCAACCTCATGAAGAGTAGGGTTGTAATCCATTTTTTTCTTATTTTAGGTCAAGTCATCTTACTGTCCCTTATCAGTACTTATCCTGGATTGTTTGTGATGGTAGTACTTGTCTGATATGTCCAGTGGGATTTTCTTTTACTACCCTCTTGTACTGTACTTTCATTTTCCTCTTCCTCTCCAGTTGTCTGAAACTTTTAATTACTTCCTTTCACTGCTTTCCTTTTCAGTTTCACTCTCATCTGTTCCCTTCCTGTTGGCCATGCCCCCCCCCCCCTCAGCATATCTAGCATTAGATGGAGGCAGCACTGCAAGGGTTTAACTCTAGATCAGTGGTCACTAACCCAATTGTGATCGACTGGTTGATCCTGCAGCCTCTGCCAGTCAATCATGATCTCTGGCCACTAAAAGTCCGGAAGTGCAGCGGGGCTCAGGCAGGCTGCCTACCTGCCCTGGCCCCACACTGCTCCCGGAAGCAGCTGGCTGCTGCCACGTCTTTGTGGCCCCTGGGGGGAGTAGGGTGAGGTGGCTCCACACACTGCCCCTGCCTGCAGCTTCCAGTGGCTGCCAATGGAACCAGCCAATGTGAGCTGCAGGGGTGGCGCTTGCAGGCACAGGCAGCGCATGGAGACCCGCTGCCCCCACACCTCTCCCAGGGGTCACAGAGACATGCCAGCTGTTTCCCGGAGCAGGGTGGGGCCTGGGCAGGCAGGCAGGCAGCCTGAGTCCTGCTGCACCCCCGACTGGGAGCCGCCTGTGGTAAGCGCCTCCTGGCCGGAGCCCGCACCTCGCACCGTGTCCTGCACCCGTCCCATCCCAGAGCCCCCTCCTGCACCCAAACTGCCTCCCAGAGCCCTCACCCCCCCACACACACACTCCTCTTGTGCTCCAGCCCAGTGAAAATGAGGGTGCGGGAGAGCGAGTGATGGAGGGAGGGGAGTGGGGAAGGGGCAGGGTAGATCCTGGGTTGACCTTAAATTCAAAAAGTTATCTTGTGCATAAAAAGGTTGGAGCCCACTACTCTAGACACAATGCCTGGGATAGACCTCAAACTCTAGTGGCACATCTTGCAGTCAATGCAAATAGCATAATTTTATGATCCACTATGGGGACAACAAGCCATGATCATCTAGGGCAGTGGTCTCCAAACCTTTTACGCCCAAGATCACTTTTTGAATTTAAGGGCAACCCAG
Organism: Mauremys reevesii; assembly: GCF_016161935.1. NCBI lineage: Eukaryota > Metazoa > Chordata > Testudines > Geoemydidae > Mauremys > Mauremys reevesii. The sequence continues at coordinate 270,929,652 of NC_052624.1, forward strand.
GATCTACCCCGCCCCTTCCCCAAGGCCCCCGTCTCTTCTCCAAAGCCCCTCCCTGCTCACTCCATTTCCCCTACTCTCTTTGTAACTCGCTCTCCCCCACCGTCACTCACTTTGACCGGGCTGGGGCAGAGGGCTCTGTGCATTGCCCCTGTCTGCAAGCACTGCCCATCAGCTCCCATTGGCCACAGCTTCTCTTTCCCAGCCAATGGGAGCTGCAGGGGTGGTGCTTGCAGATATGGGCAGTGTGTGGATGGAGACCTCTGCCCCTGGGGTCATGCTGGCCACTTCCAGGAGCGGCGTGAGGCCGGGGCAGGCAGGGAGCCTGCCTTAGCAGCAGCCCCACTACAGCACCAGAGATCCCGTTCGACTGAGAGATCCTCTAGGATCGACCAGTCAATCCTGATCAACCAGTTGGTGACCACTGATCTAGTGGAATAGAAATAATGTGAAGTTGAATTGCATCCAAGGTGTAATATTGTAACTAAAATATATGGTGGTTGTCCTTATATGTATTTTTAACCCATGTAAAGAGGAATTAGTAACTTGTTTGTTTAATTTTATCTTGGCTCTTGTTTTTAAAAAAAAAAAAAAAAAACCCTACCAAATTACATCTTCCATTCTTGGCTCCTGTTGATTATGTAACAATCATACTACTTTGTTACATAAAATAAAAAGTTGCTTGAATATCAGTCAGATGCTTTCTTTGTTAGTTCCATTTTATAGCAATGGTTTTTTCTGTCATAATAGCCTTTTCCTCTTCTCAGTGATAAAATGGAAATGAAAGACTTTAGTTCTGCTTATCTTATTTTTTAAGTCAGCACACTGCTGTGAAGTGCTAATGCCTTTAAGATGTGCCATGCTGTGTTAATGCCTTTCCTCTGACAAAAAGGAAACATTTCCGTATTTCTTTCATTGGGCTGTTTTTTTTGTCTTTAAAGGCTGGGAAGTGAGAGGTTATTCAAAAGAGAACTTTTATAACCTGGCCGGCCAATGTTTTGGTAAATTTTATTTCCCATTTTAAAATAAATATAGAGGGGAAATCTTTGTATTAATTACTTGTTTTGGTTAATGAGGACACATAGAAGCAGGAGTGTCAGATTCTGAAATGTATATACTTTTTTCTCATTTTTTTTTTTTTTAGACTATGTATATTACCAGAGATGCATTGCCTGGAAGTATGAGCTCCCTTCTCATCACATCAAACACAAAGATTGAGTTCTTATTAACAAGGCCCTTCCAATTTTAGCTCCTCATACTTAACCAATCTCTTATTTCACCATGTTGTGACTTTCACCCTTTGTTTTAATAATGATGGTAGGCTCTCTCACCTGCTTGTCCACTTCTCCCAGAGATAACTTTTTGCTGCCCGTTATGTGTGGAATGCCCTCCAGAAATCATTTCACACATCCAGAAGCCTGTGTTTTATCAGATACTTTGGCATCATAGTAGAGATCTTAATGATGATGTCTAGACAAATTGCTTGTTAGTATCTCCTGAACAGGTATTAAACAAGAAACTTCAAAGCCTGAGGATTGTACAATTAGTTAAAAATGTATATTAAACTTTTTTGTTCTCGTTGTTGTCACCCTTTCCCTGCCTGTATTTGTCCCTATTTTTAGGTTGTAAATTATTCAGGGCTTGGACTGTCTTTTATTGTATGTTTGTACAATATCAAATATGGGTGAGTGCCTGATTTTGTTCGGGTCCTCTGGGTGCTACTGTAATACTTATTCTCCTTCAAGTGATTAGTCTCTAAGCTGCCATAAGGGCTCCTCGGTTTTGCACATATACATTCCACTTTAGGTTTAGGGCACCCAATTAATTTCAGTAGGAGACTTTTGCCAGTATTACCACTAGGTACCATATGCTCTTCTTGTGCATCGAGCTGAAGAAAAAAAGGGACATGTCTACCACCCCTCTCTGTTCCGTGTCAGCACCCATGGCAAGAGTTGGAGCTCCTGTAGCTTTTGTTTCAATTTGCCAGCTTTAAGTCTTCAGTGTATATAATTCTCAGTTAGTCTTAGTCTGTCAGCACTGCTGGCACCACTGTTGCTCCCACCTTGTCCTCAGGGTTCTTCTGACCAGCAGGTCTCGTCGTTACCAAAGCCCCCATGGACCACAACAGGGAATGCTTCTCTTTCCAGATGAGTCCTACATCTCCTCATGAGGCCTATACTTTTATTCCCCTCTTAGATCTTGTCCAGGGGGCATGAGGCAGAAGGAACAGGACTGGTACTCTTAAAAAGAGGTTCCTGTATGGTACCCTCCCCTATGGTCTACTCCAGGGGTCGGCAGCCTTTCAGCAGTGGTGTGCCGAGACTTCATTTATTTACTCTAATTTAAGGTTTTGTGTGCCATTAATACATTTTAACATTTTTATAAGGTCTCTTTGTATAAGTCTATAATATATAACTAAACTATTGTTGTATGCAAAGTAAATAAGGTTTTTCAAATGTTTAAGAAGCTTCATTTAAAATTAAATTAAAATGCAGAGCCCCCCGGACCAGTGGCCAGGACCTGGGCAGTGTGAATGCCACTGAAAATCAGCTCGTGTGCCGAAGGCGGCACGCGTGCCATAGGTTGCCTACTCCTGGTCTACTCAGAGAATAGAATATCCTCTATGATCCTACTAGTCTTGGCCTGCTCCGAGGGAGTCTAGTCCTCCATCAGAGTTACAGTCCAAGAGGAGAGTCAAGTGCAGGAAATCTCTGGAGAGACTCCTTCCTCCATCAGCTGTACTAGATCCTGCTGAGGAAGGGGAATTAATGGAGGAAAGCCAACATGTCTTCTCTCCTTACTCCCTGCCCCCATATTTTACCCTGTTCCCGACATGAAGCAGTCACCCCATCTCCTTCTCCAGAAAACTTTTTAAAGTCTTTCAGGACTTGATGAGAAGAGTAGCTTCTTCTCAGAGTGTCAGGCTGAGCTCGTACAAGAAAACCCACACAGCTTCCTTAATATTCTATAGGCCCCTGCGCCAGGAAGGGTTGCCCTTCCCATTAATGAAGTCTTGCTAGAGCCAGCGAACATTCACTGTCCTCTGTGCCATGTACGGCCAATTGGGTCGATAGAGGTTACCAAGTCCCTAAGAAGGACTTTATTTCTTTATCTCCCCCCCCCCCAGTTTCTGACTCATCTGACACCAATGAGCACTCTCAGCAGTCTCATCTAGATCTGCTCCTGATAAGGAGTTCAAGAGACTGTACAGTAACTAGTGGGCATTATCTAGATGTGTCAGTCATCTGCTAGATGTTCTGTGCACCAGTTTCATATCCAGGGCACAAAAGAGGTGGCGTATGAGCTCCATCTGTTCATCTTGGAATGTTGGTTTAACACCAATAAGTCTGATTCTGGGGACCTGGACAAGTCCATGGCCAGAGGACCCTCCTCTTCCTGACCCGAAGAGGAAGTAGAAAGACAAATCCCAAGCCTCATACATTGAAGGCTATTCTAGAAGCTCAAGCAGACATCCGACCATGTGAGCTCAAGGCCTCAGATCTCTCTAGTGCAGAGGCAGATGAAGGAGGGAGAAGGTTTTCCAACTGCTTAGGGGATATAATCTTAGATTGTAAATTCTGAAGGACAGAGACTAACTCTTAATGCTTATACAGCATCTAACATACTGGCTTCTCAAACTTTATTGGAGCCTTTATATGGGTGCTACTATAATAGAAATATTCTTAACCATATACCTACATTTGGTACTCTGGCTTACACAAGAGGATCAGTATTTCCTACTTCTGCAACAGCTCACCCTGGTCACTCACAACTGTGAATGTGTCAGTGCCATTTTATGCATATGCTTCTTTTAAATCAGTGGTTCTCAAACTGAGCAACGAGTTTTTGCTTCCTTAAATGCTCTTGCTCAAAGCACAAGATTCTGCTCTGTGCAGGCACAGGCTTGCAGTCACTACTGTGCAGTCTCTGAGTGTGTGTCGGCACGTACACATCCTATGGTGGAGAACCCATACGATCATATACTCGAACTATGAATTTTCAAAATAGTGGCCTTTATGCCTCAGCTTCCTCAGCTACAAGGTTGGAATAATACTTCCTTATCTTACAGGGGGTTGCTTTCAGAGGGACTTGTGAATGCTCAGTACCTCCTATAATAAAGCCACTTATTTAGGTTCCTAAATAGAAACTAAGGTGACCAACTTTAGGCACCCAAATATCCACATTCTGGCCAGAGGTTTTGGCAAATAGAACATGGATCTCCTGACTTCCAGTCCTCTTCTGTAATTACAAGACCATCATTTAAGAGCTAACTAGCTGAAAATCTTTTGATATACAGCAATGATAAATGGGACCACAAAAATAGTCTCATCATTGCAAACAGGACTTTCAGTATAAAATGACTGAAAACCAATTGCTAGAATAGAATCCATAATTTTGTGAAGAACCAATATAAAAAACAAACACTGGGAAAAACTGATGTTTTTTGTTACAGACATTTAGACCATCACAAACTCTGGGACCCCAATGAATTTGCTGTCTCCTGCTTCAAAATCATCATGTATTCTATACAGGTAGGTTTGATCTAGTCCAGTGATTAGGCCTGTACGTACCATAAGAACAAAGCTGACTAAATGAATTATGTGCTCGCTTACTCATAATTAAGGCTACGTTTTAGTCACATGTATTTTTAGTAAAAGTCATAGACAGGTCACAGGCTGTGAATTTTTGTTTACTGCCTGTGACCTGACCATGACTTTTACTAAAAATGCCAATGAGTAAATCTTGGGTGGGGGGCCCCAGGTGCTCTGGGTGGGGCAATCCGGGGGCATTGAGGGAGGTGACCCAGGACCCCGCTGGTGGGGGGCGGGCATGCAGCATGGCCTGGGCCCCCTGCTGGTGCTGAGGGGGAAGTGTTAGTGGGGCTGGCAGAGGCTCTCTACCCGGCTCCGTGTCCCTGCAGCAATTAGGTGGCGGAGGGGCCAGGGGACTCGGCGCTCTGCTCTTGCCACAAGCACCGGCTGCCACAGCTCCCATTGTCTGGAAATCACAGCCAAGGGGAGCTGTGGGGGCGCAACCCACGGGTAGCGTGTGGCGAATCGTTCCTCTCACCCCCTCCACTGCCTAGGAGCTGCAGGGCCATACCAGTGGAAGCTGGGGAGCCCCCCACCCCGAGGTAAGTGCCCTCCGTGCCTTCCCAATCCCCTAGCTCTGGGGCCCCCTCCCACACACCCAAACTGCTGCTTCTGGCCCAGGTGCTGCCAGAGCCGTGTAGCCACTGAGCCAGCACCAGCCGCTGCAGAAGTCACGGAAAGTAATGGAATCAGTGACCTCTGTGGCAGACTCGCAGCCTTACTCATAATGGTCGATTTCTATTTGGTGGTAGATGAAGGCAAAGAATGTATAATGTCTTTGCCATTTATGTGCCTTATAGGAAAATTTGATCTCATCCTTCAGTAGTTGTCAAACAGTTTAACCCTGTAACTGTGACCAAGAATCACAGCTGTTGAGTATCTAATCCCATATGTTCTCAGATTTTTAGGTGTGAGGAAGGAGGAAGAATAAAACTGACTTTCAAGTCATTACCAGCACACACATCCAAAAGGCAAAGAATTTTCACTTTATTAACTCAAACTATTGATACAAGTAATATTTGCCATTCCATCAATTTACCACTTAAATAAGGCTGCGCTCATTCTGAGAAATTTTGAAAGATGAGGGGTACTAATGGAAAATGGTCCTGGCATCCTTTATCCACCTTTAGTCAAGCTCTTTACTGACTGGAGTTTAGAAATGTATAATTGTGCCCAAAAGCAGTGCTAAAGAGAAGAGGAACACCACTCAAGATTATTAGTCTGAGTTCAGGGCTGAATATTTGTGTGTGGAGATTTCTTTAATTAGAAAGGAAAGTAACACACCATTTTTTTTTCTTTTATAGGCACAATACTCCCATCATGTAATACAGGAGACTCTTGGACACCTTGATGCTCGCAAAAGGGATTCGCCACGAGTCCGAGCAGGCATTATTCAGGTTCTTTTGGAAGCAGTTGCCATTGCTGCTAAAGGATCCATAGGTGAGTCATGGTAAATGAATGGTATGAAACCAATGAACTATTCTAATGAATTTCAGAATGAATAAAAACTTAAACTGTTGGCTTTTTTTTTTTTTTTATACCATTTTTGGCTTTTCATTCAAATCCATAATTAAATCAGATTTTCCATTCTCTTTGGTGTAGGTGGAACTTGCCCTAAATTTTGTTCAGCAGTTAGAACTTGTTCTTGTTCGAGTGATTGCTCATATGCATTCCAGTTAGGTGTGTGCGCGCTGCGTGCACGCTCGTCGGAAGATTTTTACCCTAGCAACACTCGGTGGGTCGGCTGGGCGCCCCCTGGACTGGCGCCGCTATAGCGCCAGATATATACCCCTGCCGACCCGTCCGCTCCTCAGTTCCTTCTTACCACCCGTGACGGTCGTTGGAACAGGGGAGTGTGGCATCGCTGTCCTCCACAACCCTAGCTTCTCGCTCTTGTTTCTACCTTGTTGTGTATATAGTTCAACTTTAGTGTAGTTAGAGTTAGTTTACTAGTTTAGTTGTAGTTAGTATATAGTTCACTGGGGAATTGGGGGACTAGCCCCCTATTTTCCCCTGACCCGGTGCGGGCTCATGCCCAAGGCACTGGGGTTTAAGCCGTGCTCGGCCTGCCAGAAGCCAATGCCAGTTGGAGACCCTCACGAATCTTGCCTGAAGTGCTTAGGAGAGTCTCACCTTCCTCATAAGTGCCGCATTTGCAAGTCTTTCAAGCCAAGAACAAAAAAGGAGCGGGACTTTCGCTTAAAGCAGCTCCTAATGGAGTCGGCACTTAGCCCTGCGGCACTGGCACCGGCCGCCCAGCAGTCCGCATCGGTGAGGAGCGCGCCTTTGGCACCAGCTCACTCCGGCACCGAGGCCCGGCACCGGTTTCCCGGCACCGTTCCCTCTCCCCTTCGGGGAAACGCAAGGCAGCGTCGACTTCGTCCTCCAAAAAGGACCATATGTCCAGGCCCATAGGCCGAACTCCGGTACCTACGCCGGCACCACCGACTCCGGCACCGCAACTCCAAGCTCCTCCTAGCGCGGCACCATCGACTCTGGCACCGCAAGGGCCGTCGAGTCCGGTACCACACTGCTCCCCGGTACACACTGCGGTCGAGCTGGCTCTCCCGTCAACTCCAGAGACTTTCTCAATGGCAAGAGAGCTGATTGCGCTGACGGAGCCGACACAGCCTCAACCCCCGGCACCGCCCGTGCGGGTTGTCAAGTCAGTTGGCAAGCCGGCCACAATGAGGCCTCCTTCCCCTGACCACCAGGAGAAACGTCACTCCAGATCTCGATCTCGGAGATGTTCCCGCTCACGCCGGTCTCGAACCCGGCACAGCTCGCAGTCCCGGTACCGCTCTCCATCGCGGTACCGGTCGTACTCGCGGAGAAGATCACGATCCCGGTCGCCGGACAGATGTTATCGGCACCGGTCCGGCTCTCGGTACCGCTCGTCCCGCAGCCGTTCTCACCATAGAGGCTCAAGATCCCGGTCGACCTCCCGGCACCGGCACGGTAGATGGTCCCGATCTCACTCCCGGCACCGACAAGACGGGTACCATTCCCCGGTACCGTCCTGGGACCGAACAGCTGGATCGGCGGCACCGTCTCACAGCTTCTCGGCACCGCCATGGCCTTCAAGACAACAATCCGTCTCCTCCCACGCCGGCAGTGCTGGTTACCAGCAAAACGAGCCTCAAGGCCAAGACCAAGGCCCTCCTCAGTGGGCTTTCTGGACCCTGTGGGCGTACCACGAGGCGCAAGGTGCCCCATTTGCGGCTCAGCGCTCGGGGCTCTCCGACCATCGAGCTCCAGAAGCCATGATAAGCAGGCCGCCTCCCGTGGACACGGAAGAGGCACCACTGGCATCTGAGGAACCTGAAGCGCCTTGCGTTGCAGACGCTCCTCAGCCGCTCACTGATCCACCACAAGACCCTCTGGTACCGGGTCTCTCCTCCTCCTCCTCACCTGATGAGGCAGTTGCAGGAACATCCTCCTCGGGTCCTCCTCCTATTGACCTTCGGGCGCATCAGGGTAGCTCAAAATATGAGCCTGCCAGTTGAGGAGGTAGCAGAAGTAGAGGACCCAATGGTGGACATATTGACGGCGGATGCCCCCCTCCGAGTGGCCCTGCCGTTTATACGTACCATTCAAAACAATGCAGATACCATATGGCAATCCCCGGCTTCCATCCCACCAACTGCTCGGGGAGTGGAAAGAAAATACATGGTCCCGTCAAAGGGCTATGAGTATCTGTACACTCACCCTGCTCGCTGGTCGTGCAATCCATCAATGACCGTGAGCGACATGGCCAGCAAGCGCTGGCTCCTAAGGCGAAGGAAGCGAGGCGCATGGACCTTCTAGGCCGTAAGGTCTACTTGGCTGGTGGCCTTCAACTTAGGGTGGCCAACCAACAAGCCCTGCTAAGCCGCTACAGCTTTAATACATGGGTGTCTGTAGGCAAGTTCACCGAGCTTCTGCCACAAGACTCCCGTCCAGAGTTCACGGCCCTTTTGGAAGAGGGTAAAAAACTGCCCTCCAGGCCTCCCTGGATTCAGCAGACTCGGCGGCCAGAACCCTGGCCTCTGGCATAACAATGAGGCGCATATCATGGCTCCAAGCCTCGACTCTCCCACCGGAATTACAACAACCGATTCAGGATCTGCCTTTCGACGGTCAGGGTCTCTTTTCGGAGAAAACCGACCCAAGGCTGCAGAGCCTCAAGGACAACCGCATTACGATGCACTCGTTGGGCATGCACACTCCGGTGACCCAACGGAGGTCCTTCCGGCCCCAGCCGTACCGCCCCTACAATCAACCCAGGCCGCGACCAGACACCAGGCGTCGTGGCAGGGTGAATCGGCAGAGACAGTCGGGCAACCAGGGAAACCAAACCCAACCGCCCCCGAAACCAGCTTTGGGGTCGAAGCAGAACTTTTGATGGGACGCCCGAGGACGGCCCACCAGTTTCCCTACCGGATCCTTCCCCATCTTTTTCCAACCGTCTCTCCCATTTCCTCCCTGCCTGGTCCCAGATAACATCCGACAGCTGGGTCCTCCGCACAGTGGAAGCGGGATACCACCTCCAATTTGTTTCTCCCCCTCCCTCCCATCCATCCTACCCATCCCTCTTCAGGGACCCCTCTCACGAGCAATTCCTCTTGCAAGAGGTCGAGACTGTCTTGAGTTTGGGTGCCATAGAGGAGGTGCCAGAAGGCATGAGGGGCAGGGGGTTTTATTCCCGCTACTTCCTAATCCCCAAGGCAAAGGGAGGCCTACGACCAATCCTAGACCTGCGAGAGCTCAACAGATTTATGGTAAAGCTCAAGTTCCGCATGGTAACCCTGGGGACCATTATCCCTTCCCTGGATCCGGGAGACTGGTATGCCGCCCTCGATATGAAGGACACGTACTTCCACATTGCCATTTACCCGCCTCATCGATGCTACCTTCGCTTTGTCGTCAACCACCAGCACTACCAATTCACGGTGCTCCCCTTTGGCCTCTCTGCGGCGCCGAGGGTCTTCACCAAGTGCATGGCTGTGATCGCTGCAGCTCTCCGCCATCGTCTGATACACGTCTACCCGTACCTCGACGACTGGCTGATTCGCGGGACTTCCCAACAGCAGGTGTCTCAGCACATAAGCGTGGTCACAGACCTCTTCGGCAGGCTAGGCCTTATGGTCAACGCCGAAAAGTCTACATTGACTCCAACGCAGAGGATAGAATTCATCGGAGCAGTTCTGGACTCCAATCTGGCCAGAGCCTGCCTCCGTCTACCTCGGTTTCAGGCCATGGCTTCGATCATTCGAAGCTTCCAATCCTTCCCGACAACGTCGGTGCGCACCTGCCTCAGCCTACTAGGTCACATGGCCTCATGCACTTTCGTGACCCTATACGCGAAACTCAGGCTTCGAAGTTTCCAAACGTGGCTCGCGTCCATATACCGCCCGCACAGGGACAATATAGACACGGTGGTCACGATTCCCGGCTCAGTCCTCGACTCCCTCAATTGGTGGTTAGACCCAGCGGTGGTATGCACGGGAGTGCCGTTCCACCCTCCCCAATCCTCCGTAGCGCTAACCACAGACGCATTGTCCTTGGGGTGGGGTGCCCACCTCGGCAACCTACACACCCAGGGCCTTTGGTCACCCCACGAGCTGGCCTTACATATCAACGTCAGGGAGCTGAGGGCAGTCCGCCTAGTGTGCCAAACGTTCCGAGTCCATCTACAAGGCCGCTGTGTATCCGTCTTCACGGACAACACGACAACAATGTTCTACATAAACAAGCAGGGCGGGGCGCGTTTCTCCCTACTTTGCCAAGAAGCCCTCCACCTGTGGGACTTCTGCTTAGCCCACTCTATCCATTTAGTAGCGTCCTTTCTCCCGGGAGTACAGAACACCCTGGCAGATCACCTCAGCAGGTCATTCCTGTCTCACGAATGGTCGATCTGCCCCGATGTCATCCACACAGTTTTCCAGAGGTGGGGCTTTCCCCAAGTAGACCTCTTTGCCTCCAAAGAGAACAGGAAATGCCACCGGTTCTGCTCCTACCAAGGACGCTCCCCGGGCTCCCTTTCAGACGCTTTTCTCCTCCCGTGGACGAGGCACCTGCTGTATGCCTTTCCACCGTTTCCCCTCATTCACAGAGTGCTGCTCAAGCTCCGGAGGGACAGAGCCAACCTTATTCTCGTTGCTCCGGCATGGCCGAGGCAGCATTGGTACACTCTGCTGTTCGACCTGTCTGTGGCGAAACCAATTCCCCTGCCGCTATGGCCGGATCTCATAACGCAGGACTTTGGCAGGCTTCACCACCTGGACCTGCAGTCCCTTCACCTCATGGCTTGGCTCCTGCGTGGTTGACTCAGGCAGAGCGGAGTTGTTCTGCTGCAGTATAGCAGGTGCTTCTGGGGAGCAGAAAACCTTCCACTAGGTCGACTTACCTCGCCAAGTGGAAGCGTTTCGCCCACTGGTGCGATCAAAACGGCTTTGATCCCCACCTGGTGTCTATTCCAAAGATATTGTACTACCTTTGGTCCCTCAAGGAGCAGGGCCTCGCGGTCTTCTCCTTAAAGGTGCACCTGGCAGCCATTTCGGCCTTCCGACCCAGCGAGGGTGGCCGTTCTATTTTTTTCTAACCAGATGGTTTCCCGGTTCCTTAAGGGGCTAGAACGGTTGTACCCACAGATCCGGCGCCCAACCCCTACCTGGGACTTAAACCTGGTCTTAACCAAACTTATGGGTCCCCCTTTCGAGCCTATGGCCACGTGTTCCCTTTTATATCTCTCCTGGAAAACGGCCTTCCTTGTCACTATCACTTCGGCGAGGCGAGTCTCAGAACTTCACGCCCTGACGGCGGGACCCACCTTATCCGGTCTTCCACAAAGACAAGGTGCACCTCCGACCACATCCCTCCTTCCTCCCCAAGGTGGTGTCTGCTTTTCATGTAAACCAGGACATCTTCCTCCCATTTTTTTTCCCGAAACCGCACTCATCGCGCTGGGAACAGCAGTTTCATACTTTGGACGTCCGTAGGGCTCTAGCCTTTTATATAGAGCAGACGAAACCCTTTCGGCGTTCGCCCCAGCTCTTTGTGGCAGTAGCGGACCGCATGAAGGGCATGTCAGTCTCTTCCCAGCGGATCTCGTCTTGGGTGACATCCTGTATCAAGACATGCTACGAGCTTGCTCGTGTTCAGGCTAGCCATCTTACTGCTCACTCTACAAGGGCACATGCCTCTTCTGCCACCTTCCTGGCCAATGTACTCATCCAGGAAATCTGTCGGGCGGCTACCTGGTCTTCAGTTCACACCTTTGCATCCCACTATGCATTGGTACAACAATCCAGAGACGATGCAGCCTTTGGCTCAGCGGTATTACTCTGCCACGTCTCTCTTCGACCCCACCGCCTAGGTAAGGCTTGGGAATCACCTAACTGGAATGCATGTGAGCAATCACTCGAAGAAGAAAAGACGGTTACTCACCGTTGTAACTGTTGTTCTTCGAGATGTGTTGCTCATATCCATTCCAGACCCGCTCTCCTTCCCCACTATCGGAGTAGCCGGCAAGAAGGAACTTAGGAGCGGACGGGTCGGCAGGGGTA